>NC_064919.1:68270574-69523172 GCF_929443795.1 Astur gentilis
AGCAATTAAATAAATAACATGTTTTTTATAAATGAATTAATTTAATCTTTGTATTGCTCACAGTCAGTAGTCCTTAAGATGCATATCTTATAAAGACCCTGTTTTTTAAATTAACACTGTTGCAAAAGTCTCTGTAGATTATTTTTCAAGTTTTTTGCTCATTTTTAAAGAGCTAGATGGGATTATGCATAACATGAAAATCCATGACCATCTTTGGTTAGATTTAAGCCTATAATATCACTTTGATTCAAGTATCTTAAAATGTTAAAATGGACTAGTCTGCTCAGTTCCAGTTCTCACTCAGGCATGTACAACTAGACTGTCATTTGCATTTCTCTGTCCTACGGACAGAAAGTGCAAGGTTGCGTTATTTATAGCTTCTCCTTCTGACCAAGTACATTTAAAACAGAGGTAAGGACAGAATTAGCTAATTCACTCTTAATAAAAAAAATCCACTCTGTGTATTTACCTGCTTAAAATGCAGTTAACTGAAAAAATAAGCTTAAAAATATTAGAGAGCAAAATAAGTGATGAGAGTTTATACTTGTTACCCACCAGGGAACTAATAATCCTGGTGCCTTCCTTGAAATAGTCTTAGGGGTTCAGTAGGTTTGTGGGAGATGGCTGTCATTATTTGCTTTGTTGTGGTGCTTGAGGGCTCCAGCTGAGATGTGAGTCCCACTGTGCTACCAGAAACAGTGAAGTAATCCCTGTCCCAAAGCATTTTCAATCTCAAATTGCAGAGGTACGAGGACCGGGGTGGTCTGTGCTCCCCCTGCTAAATCCTTGGCTCCCCACGTCACGGGGTGGTTGAGCCGAGTTTCCCCAGGTGTCCTTCACTGTCCAGCTGAGGAACAGGACTCCGTGCTCTTGGGTGCCCACACCAAAGCTTCACGTATGCAACCCAGGCATTCTAGGAGCGTGACCAAGGGAGTGCTTCAGTTCACTGCTTTCTCTCTCCGCGCAAACAACAGCTGACTCACATAGCACATTACACGGCTCAAGAAATATGTAAATCAAACAACAACATTTTTACAAATTTGTGTTCGGCACTCTGAGATCAGGATCTCTACTGACAAAAGAGTTTGGGATTCTTTCTTTCTCACTGACTTTCTGAACACAGTTTACCTTCTAAAAGGTGCCATCTCTCTAATTTTTTCTGCCTCTAAGAATTTACCTACCTTCCATTATCTTAAATCTTCAGATGACTATTTCTTCAGCTGTTTTGTTGGTTAGTTACTTCTCCAGAGAAGTTCAGATTTAAACCTTATTTGTCTTAAGCCACTTCTTTAAATGAAGTTGATTGTTTCCATGGGAAGAAAGATCACACAACTACTCACTTTGCACATATCCACTCAGTACCTATCCTAGATCATTTCCACACGACACTGAAGCCTCTACATCAGGAACTAAGAGAAGCCTTCTAGCAGTTCTTTGTCAGAACAAAACCCATCCTCTCACACGAGGACACCTTATTTTACAATCAATAATCTAGCCCATTGCCCTTTTGTCTTGGAGCTCTCTGTTACACATTATCATCCTACTAAAATTATGATAGAACCCCAAACTTCACAGTGACTGCAAGTAACAATGATCTTTCTGTAATAAATTTAAAGCTATCAAGCCACATGTTTATGTGCGTGCTCAAAAGCAGAAAAATGCTTGGTGATCCATTCTTACAGCTCTGATGTAGACTCAACCTGTAGGGAGAAATTCTGGGACAGTGTCTGTGACAGCCTGGTTCCAGCACAAAGCTGGATGGTCTGTGTAGTCACTTTTAAATGTGGGGCTATGTTATGGAGCATAAAAATGTTTTTATGTTGTAACATTTCTTTCAAAATTGCCAATCTGTGATGCTAATTTGTTTCCTTTCTTCTCATTTCTTCACAGAAATCTCCAACTTCCATGTGCAGTGTTGTGTTGCAGGGTAATACTTTTAAGGATGAGAGTTTCTTATGTATCCTGTGCACAAAAATAATCAAATCACAATTTTAAGGCCGTCTAAAGAAGCTAAAGAGGAAATACTGTTTCCTACTGAAAATGACAGTAAATAACTATATTCTATTTCCAAACAGAGCCCAATGGCAGATTTAATAAATGCAGATTTTGGACCATCAGAAATTATTCATGTTTCTCTTACTCACATCAAATGTTTAAAAAAATTATCTGTGTAAGTATCTTTATATGACAAAGTGACTATATGCTAAAAGCCTTCCAACTTGTTTCCTTTCAGTTTCTCTAAGCCATGTTGACACAACTGCTAATGAAAAAATGCTAGGAACATGGATATACAGGAAAAGGGAAAAAATTACATTCAAGTGTAACTTCAAAAGTTCTTATTAAACAAAAATAACCAAATATTTTAGTAACAAAGCTTGATTACTAATGCTGAACACTAGAGGGTCTTCTGTGGAAATTCAGTCTAGGAAGAATATTTTTTTAGATTCACCCTGGGAAGGAATCACAATTTCTCAAAGCTTAGAGGAGCAGGGCATTTGTATGCAAGAAATAAATCTTTGCTGAATATTTATGAAAGAAAGAATGCCTACAATGTAGATGCTTCCTGTGCTTGAATAAGAAATAGTATTGCAGTCTAAAATGGCTCCAAAATATGAGATAATGATCCTGGAAGTCTAGTCCTCTAAGTATAAAGGAGCAGAAATGCAAACTGATCAAGGCTCTTCCTTAAGTAGGGAATGATTATACATTGGTGATACTTTATTATCTGTGTCACTTATCTCTGAGAGAACTTATATCTTTGTTTTCAGATATGCAGAGGGATGAAATGTAGATAGCACCTTTACTAGATAAACTTGGAAGGGAAAAAAGGAGACAGAAGCTGACATTATTTCCCCTTATAATTTAAAAATGAAAAAGTAAATGTTCTAAGATATAAATTGTTCAGTAAGTATGCTCAAATTATACAACACTATTCAGCAAAGTCGTAGCTATGTAACCATTGAACATCAGAACTCACGCTAGATAATACTGAGAATTAAGAATGACTCTGTTGGAAACAGATCATCTCAGTCCATGATGACAGGAAATATCAAATTTAGTATTATTAAAGCTGTATAGCAACTAGCCAGGAAAAATCCAAATAACTGTTAGAAGATATCAATATGGTTTTTCTTTGTAACAGCTCAAACAGAGCAGGTGCTTGAGCATGCTATTGCTGAAAAAAATTTCTTTTCAGTGGTTAAAATCCTAGTAACTGAGGTTCTTAACATAAAACATCAAAAAGAACCTGTGACATTTCCCAGCTTCTGAAGAAGGAACCTCTGTACAAATGTTGTAGCTTAGCAGTTACTCTTCTAAAGGGTTTGTGAAAGACAACCCAAACACAAGTGCATTAGCAAATAACTTCTTTATTTTCTGAAAAGTGGTTTGCACCCACTTGCAGATTTTTAGGGGCTTCCAAGCAGAAAGAGGTTGAAAAGCATTGCTCCAGCTAATATAGCTATATATTATACATATAATTAACATTTTTCTGGCTTTAACCACCCCCAGTTTCCACAGTTTCCTGCTCCCTGTCACAGTGAACAGTGGTGTATTGCAGGGAAATACTTTTAAGGATGAGAGTTTCTAGTATACCTTGCACACAAAAAGAGCCAAATCACAACTGAAACAATATTGATCCTGTCCTATATCAAAGGAACGCACAGATTACAGCCTCACACAAAATTCATAAAAGACACTGAAATTCAATGCTAATAGCAAAGCCCATCACACTAACAAATTGCTGCAGTTACCAGAGATGTCAGAATGTACAAAATCAGACAGAACTACTGATTTTGAAAACAGCTCTTAAGAGCCATTTAGGTTCATACGGAGCACACCAAGATGACTTATACTGAAACTCAAATGGGAAGGCACGTTCTTGATTAAAGGAGTAGTGTCCCATAACTGTCAACTAAGGGCCTGAGAAAGTTAAAAATATGTAAGAAACAATGATTTTTTTTTATTATTTTTTTTTCTTTCTAGTGAAGGGCTAAGGAGAATCAATATCAGTCTTTCTGACCTGGTAATGTGAGTTATTCCATTGAGTCACTGGGGCTAGTTACAGAGACTAAAAAATGCTTAATACTCTGAGCAAGATGAGATCACTCAACATCTCATAAGATTTGGCCCTCAGGCTCCAGATTTCTATACATACTCCTGTTAACCTCATTAGTCTTGATATAGAGCCATTGCCACTTTTTTTAGAAGAGAGCGTATTTTCTATTTGATCTATTTAATGACCCTAACAGTACAACATTGCCTCAATTGCCTCATTATTATTATAAGCATTCTCCTCTCAACACCCATGTGAATACAGGATTAGCATGCTACACACTCTCCTTCTTATGGATGATGGCAGTGGCTCCTAGACTCCAGGTGAGCTACACGGCATTTCATTTGGGCAGTAACTATACACCAGCTGAATAAAATACCACATACTGATGCTTTTCATGGGAATTTGGACTGCATTAACTTTCTGGCAGTGGTATGTAACTATTTTTGGTAGTTTTATTTAAAAGAGTCCAGGAAATGAGTTTCATTTTAGTAACAACATCTATTAATGAAATATAGGGGATTTCACTTTGTTTAGCCATCTTGTACATGAATACTAAATGGGAAAGCTCTTCAGGAGGTGGCCAGTTTATATCAAGCCTAGCTAGCAGAGTTAGGTTTCCACAGGCATGCAATCTGTCTGTCTCCATGTAATTAAGGCGTTCCTCCTTCAAAAACTACCAGGCTCTATTCACTTCTTCTGTTTTCCTTGTGACCTTAAACAAGAATATCTTTTTGGGCCTGGAGGTCAGGACATAGGAGTAGCTGTTTATATAAAACAGAATAATCGCCTTACAGGGTCTGCTTTCTCTCCTAGGTTTGACCTCAGTCAGGCTACAGGTCTATCATATCCTGGCCTACTGTTAGACAAGTTACAAGTGGGGTTTTCCTCACTCACACATTTTTTAATAATTTCTAGTCTTTTATGGCAGATCTTTTTATAAGGGAGCTTGCTATCCCGTGTGGTTGCACATCTGAGATCTGTCTGCAAGGATGGGCATAAACCAGAGCAGTACTATCAAGAATATCCACAACTGTAATCATAATAACATTACCTTGGGTCTTTATTTCAGGATTAGACAAGTGACTTCTCTCTCTGCTATGTGCTTTTCCTCATTTGTGAGAGTGGAGAAAGTCAGTTTAGTCTGCTTATATCCTTCCATACTCTGGGAAAGACTGCCCTGTAATTTACAGTGAGCTGTGTTTAGCTTTGCCTGAGAGTTTGTTTGTCCCTACAGCATTAAAATAGTTTGCTTGAGGTTATATTTCCTTCTAGGAGAGTTTCTACTAAACCTTTAATTGGAATTAAAAGCAGACCAGGAGGTATCTTGCACTTCAGTGTGTTTATTTCAGGATATGCTTACAATTGCTAATACTGATACATTTAAACTACTGCCAAATGAAGATTGAAATCCTATATGAGAAAGAAAAATGTTGATTACTTACTATAAAAGGAAACAATGCAACCAAGTGCCAGTCATGTATCTAGCCAGAATAAATAAATAAATAAGCCTAATTTTAAATTCTACCCCATCCCAAAACTTACCCCCAGGAAGGCATCCTGAGAAACAAGTGTCCTCTATATATATATAAAAGGAAGAAAAACACAACCATTTTTATTAAAAAAAAAAAAGATCAGAAAATGCTTTGGTGAATACCCTGAGGTTTTCATATAGCAATTTTTAGTATTTGCTTTTATAGTAGTCTACTCTTAAAATGAAATATGTTTTGCTTACCATGCTGTGGGACATAGCACTGTTTTCCTTTTCCCACAAGTAAGTAACTAGGACTCACTAGGAGCGATTTTATAGCTACAGCATTTTTAGAGCTGTGTGCAGGGCATAACTATAGTACCTCACTCCTAGAAGAGGGCCTTCTGGCTACTTGTGAATGGCCAGAAAGCTGAAGAATTTGAAAAAACCAGAGGTGTTCTTTTTATCTCTTCCATTTTCATAGACTTCTGCTGATTGTGTTGCTTGGGTGCACCAGGAAATCCAGGTGAGTACTATGCAAGGCCATGGTAAAATATATCCAAGCTAATGAGAGGCTAGGTTTGCAAGCATCTCTCAGGTGTTGTAGTAAGTAGTTTCAGTGTATGAATAATCTTAGTGCACTCACTGCAAAGCACCCGTGGTAGGCTGTGATCAGTTTCATGCCTGTCATAGGGAGACAGTAGCATTTCTGTACCTCAGAGAGATTCATGTCCTGTGATAGGAACTTCAGGGGAAGTACTCATCTTCTGTTTATTTGCACAGAGCTCCCACAAAATCCTACATGTTTTTACCTAAATAATAGTGAAATACCTCTTCTCAGCAGCTGATCTTCAAGCACTACAAGGAAAAATTGCTAGCCCTATTTCAGAGATGGTGAAACTGAAATCTGAGGAGGTAAAGGGCTTTGTGTGAGGTAAGCCAGCCAGCTCCTGGCCAAGTTAGCTGTGAAGAAAACTTGGGTGGCTTGAGCTGCATCCCACCACTAGGCTGTGTAAAAGGTGAATTAACATGGCAGGATTTAGCCTGTTACAAAGGACTTGATCTCACAAGCTATCCTCTGACCTCAGACACTGAGACCAGAGCTGGTTCTGGTGATGTTCTTGTGATGCTTCTTTCAGCTGTCAAGATGAACAACAATTCAACACCACACTAAAGGGATGCTGCTGAAGACTTCTGTCTTGTATGTGTGCAATGTTAATTCTCCTGTTTCTTAAAAAAGAGGCGTTTAGTTGCATGGGAACCATGTGTGCAGCATTTTGAGATGTGTTGCATATATTGCTCATAGTTTGGCTATCTCTGTTCTGCATGGGCAACTCAGGCCTGATTCTTCCTCCATTGCTTTCAAGAAAAGTTGTAGTTAAGAAAGTTTTATATTATTAGACAGAGTATTCCCATATAGACTGGAGGAGGAAATATCACACATGATGGAACTGGGTTGTAGTAAGAGAAAAGGATGCCCAAGTTATGGCAAGGAGGATATTAATTTTTGCAGATAAAAATGCATCAGGCAAAATCCAGGGGAGATTTGAGGAGCAGGGCTACCTATTCCAAAGCATGGTCTGAAACTTGCTCTGCAACAGAGCGTGACCAATTGCACAGAAACTCCTCTACTGAAGGTACATATCAGGGGCCAGATATTCATCAGCAAATTCCTTGGAACTGGCACTGGAGAAATACTGGAGGTCAGTGGAGCCGTTGGAAGTCAGCCTATACAGGTGATATATGATGCCATCCACTGAGATGCACATGTGAAAATATGGAATATTAAAATGAAATGTGCACTTAACACTACTGATATGTTTGTAAGAAAAACTGGTGTTACCAAATACAGGCAAATATCTTCTGTGCAGTATCAACTCAGTGACCCAAAGGTTGGACTCTCAGCCAAGATCTTAAACAAAAGTAATGTGTCAAGATGCACGTACTATTGATCAGAGCCAAAAGCTGCAGCTTCTTTTAAGGACTACATGCCTGCACAAGCTGTGTGGCATGAGTGCAGGTATCTGTCATGTCAGCACAATGTGACAAGTAAAACTGTGTCCTCTCAAATATCTAAACACAGTGGAAAAGCTTAACCTCGAAAATGCGTATGTCCTCAAGTCCACAACAGTTACTTGTTCTCTGTCAGTGGATGCCTGTTGGACACAATTCACCAACATCCAGGCAGATGATAGAATGATTTTCTCAATGTATTATTTCCATTATGAACCCATTCCAATATGACTGCCAGAGCAGTGAAAGTTTACAGTACTCTATGTAAAGATGTATTGCTTGATGCTTAGACGTGCTGCTTGACAGTCACCATATTTTCTGTTCTCCCTATGCAGTGGGTCACATTTTTAAAGTAGGTCATGCTCTCCTGTACTCAGTCCTGAGACATGACTGGAAAGCACTTCCAGAAGCGCTCACTCAACACCTAACCACTCTCACAGTGGAGCTGACGGCCACATTCCAAAAAACTCCTGACACACAACTTTTCAAGCTGTCCTGAAGATCTGGGAGCAAATGCTAATGTGCACTTGAGAGCTAATCTAATTTGAAAATAGATTTAGTTATAGTTTCTAAGCCCTTGTAAACATTTTCACCTGCATCAGGACACCTCAATGGGCATTTTCTGAACTACTTCACTGATGACTAAGGTTTAACACCACTGTATGTCGTATTGAGTATTTCAGGATTTTATTGAGAAAGGATTTTTAATCACTGGTGCTAAACCAAAAGAAAACAGTTCATCTGAAATGATCCCCAGACATAGTAGTACAATTAAGTAGGGTAGTAAACCTAAGTGTTGCTGATGAAATGAAAACTTTCTGGCTTCCTATATCAGTTTAATAGTTGCCTAAAGCTGCAACGTGAGTATTGCTTCCTGCTCATGTGACTCTCTCCTTCCTGACAATTATTCTTAGCTGTTCTTGGGCTTCAAAGGCTCCCTTCTTTTATGTTTGGTAACAGAAGGTGAATTTAGATCTGCCTAAACTCTCTTTACTAATCCATGCTCAGAAATATAATGCATTTTTAGATGTCTCTAAGTGCTTACAAATGGCTTCTGAAGTCTGAAAAGCAGATATGTGGTGTGAAAGACTGGTCTGCCAGTGAGCTGTTATTTTTACAATACTTTGTATTGTATTCTTACAATATCTTGGTCTGAAAACATAACCACAAAAGCGAGTAACATTAAAATTGGAGATAAAGTGTTCATTTTAAAGCTTGTTCAGCTTAACTAGGATAAAATTAGACATGGGCCAATCTAGAGCATCAAAGGTCTAAAGTATATTTCAAGTGTCTGAATTTATTTTTAGATCTCTTCTGCATGATAAATATAGAAGAAAGAAGCATATTTCAAAACTGTGTGTTAAGGTCTGGGTCATATGCTTAAAACAATATTATTTCAGTGTTTTAAGTAATATCCGGGAAACCTGATAAGTATTGTTTACTTTGCATACTGTCCCCGTAAAATATAACAAGTCCATTTGATTTTAGAGGGGAAGAAGAAGCTGGCGATAACACCGTCCACACCAATGTATTTAAAATCATTTTACCAGTGTTTTGGAAGGAATTCAAAGCCCTCTCTGAGGTATGTGCCCGAGCCTGGGGCTGCGGACAGGGATCTGATGGTAGGTGTGCACGGTGTCAGGAGGCAGCTCCCGGCTCCCTGCCGTCCCTTGCAAAGGGCCCAGGATGCTGCCGCCACTCCTACGAGGTGCAAGTGGTCAGGGTCGCCGTGGCTGGTCACGCCAGCCTATTGCATCCACACTGCACTAAGCCTTATCCCACTAAACCTCTCCTTCCACCTTTTGCTGGTGATTGGCACAGTCACCATCTCCTGGGGCAGCCAAGCAGCGATGAGGACCTGCTGTTTAGCTGCAGCAGTGTTCGCTGCCCCTGCGCTTGCCCCTCGGCAAGTCAGGAGGCACTTGGGAGGCATTCGGGAGAGGCCATGTGGCAGTGGTGTCTCTCTGGTGGACTGTTTCTGTTTTACTAGACCTTGCCAGAGGATTGTTTGGACAATGGCTTTTTTTGTCTTTTTTTTTTTTTTTTTTTTGCTTAACTCCAGGAAAGGTTGGATAATGCCTTGTTATATGAAGTTTTCTCTGTTGTCGTCTGTGAATGTCAAGTACAATTAGAAGTTTGCAGGAGCGGGACAAAAGCTAATCCATTTGGAGTCCTCTCGAGCACTTGACCTCCTTTTATCTTGGGGCAGTGAGCTTCACAGATTAATGAAGTGTTTCTAGACGGTCGCTGTTTAGCATCACTGGGTGCCAGCTTCCCTGAAGACAGACCACCAGGACCACCTTGTTCATGGTGCGAAGTCCCTTCCTGAGTAAGCGTGGTCCAGCTGCAAGGCAGCAACCACAGGCCTTGTAGACCAGGGTCACCGGTGAGTTTTGCAACGAGCCTGACTTGGGTAAAAGGCTGCTATGTTCAAGAATTTTTGTTCAGTAGCATTTTGGGCCAACTTTGCACTGGAGCAAATGAGATGAACAGTCCAGAGAGAGTCAGAAATCTGTAAGGCTCAAGGCATTCGAGGCCACATTTCATTTACCTCTGTATGAGTTCTGACTTGGCTACATGAGGAAAGCCCATGTCATACTCTGGCAGCCTCAAGTTATTCCAGTTACGCCCCATAAAATGCAAGAAATGCATTTCACTAACCCCGGTGAAAAGCAACCGCCCCCCAAAAATCATTAATCTCTGCACCCAGTACATCTGAAGCCTCCCCAAAAGCCCAGACTAATAAATGGGCTGATTACACTATGCCTGAAGGTCAAGAATTTGGAGCTATTTCTGGCCACAGGGGAGGAGGAATAAATTCCAAAACCCAGGAGCCCTTGTGTTGTGCAGCCTCCCAAAAGTCCTCCTTCGGCTGAAGATGCACCAGGCCCAGCTCCCCCCTCAGCTGGTTAATAGCAACTCTGGGATCTCTGTCTTCACAGACTGGCAGCTAGAGTTTTCCTCGGGGTTGCTCTGCTTTTGCAGCAGGAGCTGGGTCAGACAGCCTCTGTTTTGGGCCATGCTGGGGCCAGCCAAGCAATGAGGCTGACACAACTCTTTTGTGTTTTCTGTTGCGTGTAACCGAGCATTTGCTCCTTGCTGTTTGAACACCTATGGGATGAGGGAGGTTGGTTAAAGGAAGAGGTGAACAAGTTTGAACAAATCCAGGCATCTGATACTTTCCACCTGGGAGTTATTAATGAATAATCGCCATATTTTGGTAATATCAAAATTGCAAATCAGTTGAACTAAACAGTAACAGATTCAGGGGGAATTTTTTAAAATTATTTTGATTTTTCTGAATTACCACTCTGAATTCATCTTTAAGTGCTGTGTAGAGGGTAAACGTGCTATGCTTACAGAGGGTGGTATGTTCAAGGCTCAGTGGATCTGCTATTTTATCCTGAAAGGGAATACTGCACATCTTAGGTCTACCCAAAAGCAACTCTAGAGGTTTGTCCGGTTTGTTCACAACAGCCTAAACTTGCCCTCAGAAATCCTGGGAAGCTGCTTTAACCAAAGAGTTGAGCATAACAGGTTAAGCATGGAATGGCTTCTTTTGAGATGTATTCAAGCACTTGGCAGCTTGAGGTGTCGCTAGCAGGTGCTGGATTTTCTATAAGTGGACAATTTATAAACAGAGCTGACAACTGGGAAAACAGAGCAGCAGGAGCACGGCATTCCTGAGACAGTAGCGCCTTGCCCATCGGATGCTCCCTGGTGCATGGTTCAGGAGAGCGACCCTGCTCAAAGGGGGCCAGCTGCCTTATGAGCAAATCAGTGCAGGTAGCATCCAGCAGTACTGCTAGGTATTTTCAACAGGCCAGTGCAAATCAGTTTTTTACTTTTGTCCTTCCTTAATCAACAGTATGTATTGGTTAATGTTTGTATTAACTGGTCTCTTCTGTCTGCATTTTGTAAAGAGAGAAACGCCCAAACATTTTTACTCAGGCTTGCTTTTAAATGTTATTTAGAGTTTTGCTATTTTCTGCATAAGCAGCTTGGCTCACCATATGTTTGCACCTCATACGTTTTTGGAGCTAATTAATTGTCTTCACTGAACATTCTTCAAATTAGACTGAAGTCTTGAATGATTTAAAAATACAGAGCATCTTCCAAAAAGGCAAGGCTTGTAGGGCTTATTATAGCAGATCTAGCTGTAAGGGAGTCACCGATGCTGCATGGCAGCCAGCTCAGAGGCTGGCCCCAGCCCCTCGTTCCGTTAAACTTCACGCTTCAAGGGTTAGATGATCCATGCTTTCATTTTGCTTTCTGAGGCCAAGCAGGTCCATCAGGAACAGAAGCGTCTCACCACTCCTTCCACAGGTTTTGGTTTGTTTTCTTCAATCTAAAACAAGACAAGGAACAGGAAAAAAAAAAGGAAAAATACTCCTAACTCTTCCCCCCGCCCCTCTTGCTTTGAACAAGGTTCCAGTTCCTCTGGAGAAGGAGCTCTGGGGTTTCAGCCCCTCAGCCCCTTCCTTCAAAGCACAGGGAGTATTGCACATGCTCTCACTTCTCGTGGTGTGGTTGCAAACTCACAGTTTCATTACTTTGGTCAGGGGCACATCTGCTTCAGCTTTGCAGGCAGCTCTCCTCCATTCTGCTCTTTACTTCCACATTCTTCAAGAGGTTAGATAAACATAAAGATATCAGCCTTTTTGGTTTTAGGCGTTTTTTGCGGTCCTGCCCTATAATGCTGCAACAAAGGGGCTGCACATGTAAATCTTAACACTCCTTTTAATATTTTTCCTTCCTTAGCCAGAAATGGGAGGCAAACCCTGTCTCCAGTCCCTGCCAACAAGAGTATAGTAACTCACTTGCTCATTAGGGCACCCTTTTAGGGCATTGGAGACAGGTTTGAGTCCTTGCTCCATCTGATTAATACTGGGAAACTGCTTAGGAGACACTTTCTTCTTCTGCTGTTGATTCACACTGTGTAAGTAATTAAATATTCATTGGGCTAGAAAGATGAGTTTTGCCCTGAGCAGTAAATCACTCACAGCAGGAGGTTTTTCCCTCTCCAGGTGAAGCGAAGCTCTGAACATCAGCCTATCCGTGATTCTGCAGCAGGGCTTGTGCGTGCAATCTCTCTGCCATTCTTCTTCTCTAGAAACTCATTCCAGGACCCAAGGAGCATTGATTGATGAGCTGATGCTGCATCAGATCTGCTGCTATTTTTGATTGCAGCAAAGGCACATTTTCAGCGAGTAAATGTTTCAATACAAGGCTGCTAAGCAGTGGTAGATGTGCTAGCCAGGACACTGATGAGCTCTGACAGGCGCTGTTTCAAAAAGAGTGATGGCAGGGTTTAATGACAGAAATTTGGATGACTAGTATTCATAGTGTTACTCTGCTATTTATAGCCCTAAATCGGTAAGGCCTTTAAACACAGCAGTAACAGCCCTGTGATGGAGTGGGATCATTTACTTGCTCTTGTTTCTGAAGATCTCCAAGTACTTTTGTAGATCAAGGTTGTGGAGAGCAGACCACTAGCGTTTCATCTGCAAGCCTGCAGATGTGAACCTGAGATACAGATATATTTGACCTCTTAATTACTCATGGATGTTATACTGTATTGTATAACAAGTTATAGTCAGAACAAACATGCTGCAGTGTAGCAGTGATGTTAAACATATGCTTAATTTTAAACATTTGGAAAACATCTAATAACAGCAATTGATCTTTCTGTATTTTTGTGACTTTTTTTCAGATGGGTGCTAGAGGTACCAGGGAATAATTTTAAAATGTCCTTAAATTCAGTCTTATTCTGTAAAGTTCTTCAGCATGTGCTAAACTTTAAATATATGCCTAACAGTTTTTCTATTAATCTTCTAGAATTGACCAAATTCCACTAAAGAAGGAAAATGACAGCCTGTGTCATAGAGATCAGTGAACTCTTGTTGACTTTTTGGTGGTCTCATGCTGTCAGTGTTTCAGTGTCCTTGGAATTTTAAGAATGCCTCAAAACACATTATATCCAGCCCAGGGAATTCTGCATCTCATATTATCAGATAAAGAAAAATTGCTTGTAAACTTACAAGTTAATGTGTGTTTAGAAAAAAGTGATCAGGACACATTATTTTGTCACTGTTCGTGTAAACAAATATGTATGTATTTGGTATGTTTTGCATATATAAATAAATGTATATATAAGGCCTTTTCAAGGAACTATTTCTTGAACTTGAAAATCATTATAAGTCAAATCAATCAGAGGAAAAATATAAATAGGAAACTGCGACTAGCAACAGATTTATTTACACATATACGTAGCTTAAAACCGGCAACCTATAATCAGAACAGAAATTTACATTCATTAAAAAAACCAGCTTTACCAAGGTAAAGTGCAAGACCAAAAAAAAAAAAAAAAAAAAAAAAGAAAGAATACAAAATAAAAAACAACAGGGAAATTTGATAACAATGAATATAAAGAGGAAGCCAGATGCTGCAAAAGGCTAATAAAGGACGGAAAAGAACACAAGAAAGAATCTGATGAAGGTAGCAGCAGATATTCAGGAACAAAAGTAACTCATAAATTTGTGGATTGAAATAGAGGAACTGTCAACAACAATGATGGAATGTCACAGCCGGTCAGTACATTTTTTTTCAAAAAATGATTTATAACAATGAAATGCTCTTCACTGCAAATATATTAAAGGATAATACAAAACTGAAGCTATTCCAAAGTCATCAGTAAATCAGTAAATCAAGATAACTTCTATCTGAACATTCAAAAAAACCTTGTGGATCAACATTGCTTATTTTTAATACATTCTGGAACCCTAGAGAAGTTGCAGAGAATGGGGAGGCAGCTATTTTGGAGCTAATACTTAAAAGGAGAAAACAACTAAATAAGACTAGGACTCATCCTGATCTTGATCTTAGGAAAAATAATGTTGATATAAGTTTCAATTAAGAAAAAATTAGAGAGATGGCAATACAATTTAAGCCAAAATACACTGAGTTCTGGCAAATGCATCTTCCCAAGGTAAGCTGCTGGGTTTTTTGAGATTGTGTGTTGAGTGCTCTTAGTAGAAATCTTGGCATAAGAAGACATTTAATTTGGTTCTATATGATATTTCTTTTTAAACATCAACGCATTAAATAGATTAAATACTTCATATATCACAAATATAATTCCATGTGAGCATTTACTAGTTAAATTTACTTCCACTGCACCCTGTGCCATTTTATAATTTGATCAGTGGCTTTTAAAAAATGTAATACCATTGCAAATAGAATTTGAAATTGACATAAAGTCTGAGAAGTGGAAGAGGGACAGGCTGCTGGCGCACAGTGCCCTGGAGGGCTCTGCAGGGCTGGTAGCGGGCAATCAGCATTTCAGAAAAGCCAACGGTAAGATCATGCTCCTGGGGACAAATGTAAACCAGGCTTACAGGACAGGAAAGCAAACACTGGAAAAAGGAGCTGGAAAGTGTGGTAGATAATCAGATACAAGGCAAGAGGACCCACGAGTTCTGTAGCCAAGGCCAAGGGCCACGGGGTTACTGGAAAATCTGCAATCTCCCTGGCGAGTGAGGTCTCCCTGTCCTCTTCCAGCACAAGGTTCCCTATCAGCTGTGCGGAGGGGAAGACCCTGTCTACAGGCCACTTGGGAGGGTTGGAGGAGGTCATGGGAGGAGGTGTCAAGCTGTCATTTGTTGTCACCCGGCAGACTGTTCCTCTGCCCGTATTTGGTAGACATGCATCTCTTCTTGGAGTGTTTAGATAGCCATGCACCCAAAGTGATGCTGAAGCGGTGAAGGTGGCTCAGAGAAGTGTGCTGAGAGTGACTAAGGACCAGAAAGTATGCTATATGCAGGGAGAGACCCAAGGTATTACTTCCATCCAGGTCAGTGAAGAGGAGATTTCATCTCCTGTCTGTACTTCTCCATCCTCCTTTGGAAGCTCTGCTCTCTCTAAGTGCTATTTCAGAATGTTTTCTTGGTTTTCTAGGGCTTTCTGCATGCAGTCTTGCTTCCACAGGCTGCTGCCATGGTCTTCCAGCTGACCCAGAGTCCCCTCTTCTCCCATGCAGCTGAGGCCGGTACTAAGCTTCTGCATTAACCATAGCGCTCCTGTAGCGGTTTGGAGCCTTCCCCCAGTGCTTTCCGTGCACTGGAATGCTCTCTAAGCTTTCTGTGTTCTTTTTTTAGCCTATATCTTTTTTATTTTTCAAGAGTTCTAAATTATGTAGGGAAAAAAATCTCCATAAAATCTTGCAGGTGAACCCATTTAGGAAAGACGCATCTGCATGTGACAGTAATGGTAAGTGATTCTGCCATGAAGGAAGTTGAGCAAGCTTAAAATGAGCGTAGTTAGGTCACAAATTAAATTCAGTCAAGAAAGTCTGTTGCCTTGTTTGCAAGTGGAGATAGCATCAACCATAAATGGAAATGAGAAACTGTGAGAATCAAGGCAATGATAGCTCTTCTGTGTTTTTTTTTAAGATTCATAACCAACAATAGCAAATTACCATACTGCTTCATGTTTGGAATTTGGATGAAATAAAACATCAGCTGCTGCAGGTCAGAAAGTATCTCAACTGGAGCAACAAACCAATAACTATCCCAAAACAACACTGAGCTTTGGAGGCACAGAATGCATAATATGATCTCTAAGTGAGTTTCTGCTAGAACCACGCAGTTAAAGCATCGGGTTTTAGCCAGTACAGTACCTCTCTCAGCACTTTGACATGCATCTGAGAAGAATTGCTCTGTTGGCAATAATAATAGGAGCAATTCTGATCCTACCAGCTAAATTGATTGTGTATCTACATTAACTCAATCTGTAACCTCAGGATTGAGAATGAAATATCTTTGTATCTTTCTTCTAAGATGACATTTTTTCAGCTGTTCAAGTTCTTTGCAGACCCATTGATTTGTGCAGGTAAACAAGAAGACATACCAGAGGCTGAAATTAGCCCACGGGCTGCTGGTCCCCAAACAGATTGGAGAATTATCTCAGTGAGGAACACTGCTGAACATGAGTCCTCCTGGGCTCACCGGGGCTAAGGACAAGATCAAGAGCACAGGTAGGCAAGGGATGTTCAATTCCAACATGCTCCGTCTTTTCCACACTGCATGAGAAATAAGATCAGAAGAGTATACACTGTATGAGACCTCAAAGCAAGCTCTGGGCAATGTCACACTTCAGGCCCCTTCTCCAGCAGCTGAGTGTGTCAGACAGCAAATTCTTTTTTCTTTAACCCACCCACTGCAAGAGCATCAGTCTCCTCAGTACCT
This sequence comes from Astur gentilis, assembly GCF_929443795.1. Lineage (NCBI taxonomy): Eukaryota > Metazoa > Chordata > Aves > Accipitriformes > Accipitridae > Astur > Astur gentilis. Next base: position 68,287,358 of record NC_064919.1, read on the forward strand.
AGTCTTCCCCAGCAGAGCATCTAAGAAGAAAGCCATCCCTGCTCCAAGATCCTCCACTAGTATATCTGATCCTAGGATGTCTTTGTCTAAATATTCCTAGTGTGTTTGTCTATTGATGAGAACCATTGAATCCTCCTTTGCAGAAATATGCATGCTAACTCCTCCTTCTATCCCCTGTAGTTAGTTTGGCAATTCTTCTCCTTGGCTTACCTAGGAGTATCTTTGACCAGATGACCCTGAGGTAATCGAGACAACACCCTTAAGGTCCTGTGTGACCCTTTTCATTATGCCTTTATAATCCTACCATGGGCACATGATGATTTCCTCCCTAGCATCCATCACATCTCCTTGCATAGGAGGGAGAGGGCTGGGCCAGAAACTGCCCAGGATCCTCTGTGCTGTCTCAGTGATAGCACTGAGCCTGCACTTGCAGGTGTCTGCTGAAGGGACCTCTGGGATTTGGCTGGTCAACGTGCAGAACTGCAGGTGCTCAAGCAGGGCCTCACCCTCCTGTTTCTGTAAGCCATATTCCTGCTACTAGCCTTCCTCTGCTCGTTGCTATCTTCATTAAGCCTTCCACAAGAACTGCCAGTAGAAACGGCATGCCTGATGTCTCATTTACGTTGCTTCACTGACACACTAGCCCCTGGCTGGGAAGGCTCAGGTACTCTGTGCAGAAAGAAAGTCCAGATGGCTCCAAATCAACAACAAGAAGTCACAAAGTTTCTTGGATCAGCAGATGCAACTGTTTGAGCGTGCCTAATCCTTGTTGTCCAGCTGGAGAAGGAGTGGATGGGACAGCTCAGAACATGTGTCAGTTAGAGTCTTCCTACCCTGGGAGGGAAAGAGGGATCCACAACTTTGAAAGAATCTGGAAGAAGCTGAGACAAAAGCTGAAGTAGAATTGACAAAGTAACGGTGCAGTAGCCCAGGCTTTGCCAAGGTGAATTTCTATACCTGCCTGGTTGGTGATGGTTATATGTGAGGACTGCTGTTTGTACAAGGCTCTTTGGAAATACTGATATATTTGTGAGCAGTCATTTCCTATCACAGGTCTAAAGAAGCCCAAGGAATATAATCACCTAACAGTTTGAAACTACTGTGTATCGTGTCAGAAACAAAGCTGGCCATGGCTTCAGAGACTGCGTGTTGTGCCCATCTCTCATTTGGTACATCTCGTCCCCCTGCTGCTCAAATCGCCTAGCACACCTTTTCTCTCTATGGGTTTGAAGAAGTGCTGTGTTTACTGACAGGAACCTAACTGTGTGCACTGAACTCTCCTTAAAATCCAACCCTGCACATGCAAATGAGCCAAAGCCATTGGGCTCTTGGCAATATGCCACCGAGGTCCTCTGGCTGTGCAGCTGATGCCCCAGCATCCTAAACCATGCTGAATCCTACTGGGCCACCAGGACTTGAAGGACAGGCTTTGTTTTAGGGTTTTGACTCATGAATAATAATTTGTTCTGTGGTGACTTCCCAGATGTTTTCCAATGCGCTAGTATGTGACAACATGGTGTCTCCAGTCAGTCTGAGGCCTCCTAAACCTCCATCCATGACAAGGGAATATTTATATCTCATACATACAGCAGGCCAACATTTTCTAAGTTATCTTGGCTCTTTTTCCCACTCAGAAGGGTTCCATATCCACTGGCTCTTTCTAGAGGGAGGGCAACAGGAACTGACACGGGGTCAGTTGGATGTCCTTTCATGTCCAGCATCCTGCCTCTGAGAGAGGCTAGGGGTAACTACTGCAAAGGAAGAAGCGAGAAACTATGCAAATTAAAAATATATCTACAAACTAACTACCCCTTGTATCCTTAGCTGATGATTTGTACCGTGAAGCTCGGTAGTTTGCCTCTCTTCATATGCTTTTTCCTAGATAAATAAGAAATACTAAATTCCTGCTAGCTCTTGACCACAAAACTATCTTCCAGCTGTGAGTTTCACAGGATAACACTAAGGAAAATTTCCTTTTCCTACATTTAAAATTGGTTGCCCTTCCATTTCTTACGTATGGCTTCCCTTATAAGAGCCGTCAACAGGCAGCTATTTATATCCATTTTGAGTTTCTCACCTTTACATTAACTGTAATCTTTCAGACATGTCTTACATGCCTTAAACTCCACTTGTCTTTGAAGATTTCTTTTGTTTTCAATATATTGCCTCTATATTTCTGATGAATTAGATATTAATTTAAATGCAGTTTCAGTGTACTCATTACGGTGTTATGTATACTGCTCCCGTAATTACACTACCTACTATATAACCAAACTTAAAGGCAATCTGAGCCTATTGAAGAACAAGTACTCCCTCCTGCTATCATTTAATGAATTAGTTTGTTGGTCCCAAATCTCTTCTATTTCAAAATAGGAGTTAATAAATAGAATGCATTTTAATAAGATTTTCATGTGCAGCTACAGAAGTACCATCACAGAAGGAGATCTTTCAGCAAAATTTTCCCAGTGTGTTCAGCAGCATAAAAATGTGCTAGGTTTTCATTTTCATTCCTGAAATTCACCACTGAAACTGATCTTAACCAAAGCCTTAGTTCACTGAAGGAAGAATAGGACACTTCTGTACATATTCAGAAGGCAGTTTCTGTGGAGGAAGGAAACACCCTTCCTTCAAGTGATACTATTAAAGCTTGTTAAACTTTGAGCAGTACAATGGTAGTTATTATGAAGAAGTTGAAGCAAATGCTTGAGCTCCTCCTCCTTGGACTTTCTAGCCAATGTATTATGGACTATTTTAAGAAGGGAGCTGTTACTGCACCTAAACTGCTTCTGCAGCACAGTCAGAAATTACACAGTCTGAATTACGTGTTGTGTTCCTGTACTCCACTGGGAGTATACCAGTATACTTTTTACAAAGGGTGTAAAAGGATGAAGAACAGGATTTTCAGTTTGTGTCTTTAATGTGACACGTGACCTGTTGAAAGATTGTAAGCATTGCATGTGCTCTGAAATCTTACAAAGTTAAGCTATGCTTCAAGTATAGTTTGTTCAAAAAATGAACAATGAGATAAACATTTTCTAAAGCATTAGTGTTATGGGAAGCTTTCCCATACCCCACTATTGGACTCAAACATTAGCAACTAGTTTTGGTTATCAAATAATTGGCCAAGTTGCCTTCTCTTTGTTTTCAATAACATTATTGGCACAACGATGTGCACCAGAGCTGCCAAGGATAATAAGGTATGCTAAATACCTCGGTACTGAGCACACTTCACAGTAGTAATGGAGTTTCACACAACAGATCCATCTTTTATATAGGCTATTCTTGAGAAGAAGTTGGAGCTCACTATAACTCATTAGAGCTATGTGTATTATGAGGTTTTGCCTTGATGATCACACTGATAAATGGAGAGGAATAGATGTAAGGCAGGTCAACCTGAAATGGAATTTTTCATTTTTCATGAAAAAATAATCTCCACAAAATGCTTTCTTTGTTTTCACCCAGAATGTTTCATTTTGTTTCAAGATACATATTTATTCCTTGATCTTTCCCTGAGTGCTTAGGTCTATTTTAAAAGGGCCTCTACAAAATAAAAAGTGGAAAAACAAAGCTTCCATGACTTGAAAAAGCAGCACTTGACTTTTTCAGAATGAATCATGGCAATTCAAAACACTTTAACTTTTTTATAAATTTCTTTCTGTTTTCTAAATGAAGGTGATTGATCAGTGAATCCAGTCAAAATTTGCAAATTGTTTCTTCTTGCTACTACAACTTTCAGGGAATTTGCTGTTAACAGTAAAGATTTCACCCCTCTCATTCTCTGACATTTGAAGTGATTTTTTAAGTGTTTCATCTTTCACCCAATTACATGCTTGTGTATTCTTTCCCTCCTAGCCTCCTAAGTTCCCAAATTCTTCCTTACATAGCCTGCAAAATATTCATTTCCTTTTGAGAACATGGAAGCCTTAATCACTGTGGGTTGCGCAACAAAGACCTCCAGGAAAAGCCTTAGTTCACCAGAAGAACCTACAGCTCTTAGGCAACACTCTCAGATCTCTCACCTTGGTGAGGCTGCCAGCCTGCCGGGGCAGCATTGCCTCCCCAAAACGCACCCCGGAGAGCTGCACTGTGCAGAGCCATTGGTACCTCAGCTGACCCATGCTAGCACTGGGGCGGTGTGACCGAAATCGGGTGCGTGGCTGTGGCCAAGACAAGGGGAAAGGAGGCTCAGCAGCACACGGTACAGAGGACTCGGTGATGGGCAAACAGGGGTAGTTTGATTGTAACAGTGAAAGGAATGTCCCGAAGGATGGAAGGAAAGAGATCGCTACCATTAACCCTCTTAACTACGTTCCGTTTTAATATATAATGTGACACATCAGTAAAGCATAGAGCTAGCTGACAAAGGGGAGTGAGTCATTTTTAGAGTAGCTCAAATCGTATGTCTGGTGACTATGTGCTCCAAGGGCCATGTCAGAGCAGAGGCTATATTGCTACCTATATATTTAGATGTATTCATTTGAGGGTACGTTATTCCTCAGGGAGTGAGGCACTCAGTATGTGAGGGAATGGAGGTAGGCTATTCTAGAAATGCCGAACCTCTCCATGGCCTAATTCACCTAAAATTCTGGGGGCTCTGTTTTGTGATTTAGGACTCTGTATAACAAAACGGTGACTTGTGAATACTCTTAATGACTCCAAATTGCTCACTGGCCACATAGGCACATGGCTTTTTGGAGAGTGTCATTCAACCCTCTCAAAAGGTGTGACTCCTCTCCTGGTGAGGCCAGTCCCTGGCAGCGGCCTGATGCTGCAGAGGATGCGGTACATACTGGAGCTGCCAACCACGGGATGAGAGCACTTACCATCTTTCAAGTTCAGGCCCATGTAGCACACATCTCCCTGAATCTCTGAAAGGCAAGTATGTGAGCTAATGGCAGCAACACAGGCATGCTCCCAGCAATGCAGTCCAAGTGGCACCATGTTTATGAATGTTATTTGTTTAAGAAGTGCTGACAATTTTTTTTCCCTAACAACTTCAGTGCTCAGTTTGGCAACCTACCCTCCTTTCAGCTTTGGCCTCAGACTCGGCAGTCTTTCCCTGCTTAACTGCTAAGCCCAGCGAGAAGCGGCAGCCACCCTTGTGCCGTGCCTGCCAGCAGCAGCACCTGAGCCGTGGGCAGCCCCACAGCGCCGGCTGCCAGTGCTGGCTCCTTCCCGGGCCCTTACACGGAGATCAGCCCACACCGACATTGCACAACTCGCTTTATCTTGAAACAAGGCATAAATAGGGCTGGCACAGAGACGTGGCTGCTGGAGCTCTAGCCTAATGCACAGGCATGCATGCATGAGCACATTTTGCCTCTGCACTCATCGGTGCAGCTTTCTTCTGCATATGAGGGCACTGGCCTCTCTTTTGTCTCCAGGAGCTGCATGCTCAGCTGTTTAGCTGTGCTCTCCCCTCACTGCTTTTCCCCCTTCATCCTCAGCCCCATCCCCTCTTGCTGACAGTCTCGCTCAGCTGAGCACCTGGCAGGAATGCTAAGAATTTCCCAGGTGTGTCACTCACGTTTGTTCCCTCTCCTGTTTCTAGCTCCTCTCACCGCTTCTGCCTCTTCTGCTTTTCACCTTTGGCAGGGTTGGGTTTTTTTCACCTCAAGCATCCTCAAGCATCTTTTCTTTCCATCTGCCTTTTGACCTTACCTCCTAGCCAGGATCTTAAAACACAGACACATAAGCTTTGGTTCCTGTCTGCCATTTGTCTGATGACTTCCCTTTCTCATTCTCTCCTTCTGAGAACATACTTCTTTTCTGCTTCCTCCCTCTCTTTCAGCCAGCTGATCAAGTGCATCCTTTAAGAAGGGCTAGGTTGCCTCTCTACTCTTGCTGCAAGCCAGGAGTGGTACTTCATTGGCATAACACAAAGGGTGGCCCGCTCTAGCTGCAGAACATGCCATTAAATAGTAAAGTAATACCTGCATAAAGAAGCTTTTTCTTCACAAACGTGCAACCCCGCTTGGCTCCGGCTTCTTTCTTTCCTCACTCTTGCATGCCCTGCTCCCACAAAAGAAGCCATCTGCAAGCCTGCTTCTCATCACCAATCATTCCTAATCACGAGGAAGTTACTTTTCCTCCTTCTTGTTCCCATCCTCTTGTTTTCTTATCCTTGCACTCCCTCCTTAAGCCTCCCCAGCCAAAATATCGCTGCTGTTGCTCCTCAACTCAAATGGCTGAGAGCAGACCTCACAAGGGTGGATTTCCATATCTCTGCCCAGACTGAGGTCATTCATTAATCCAGCTCTGGGAAGAGCTGAAGAAGCTCTGGGAAGTTTTCTCTGTCATAACCACTACGCAGAACAGTGTGAAACACAGCAGCACCGAAAGATGTTACTACGAACCCCTCCCCATCCCTCAGGCTGGAGCCTCGATCAGTTTGTCATTTGAGCAGTCCAGGGAGTGTCCGATCTCTGCAGGGTTCACAGTGCTCATGGGCCTTCCCAGGCATGGTGTGAAGGGCAAGGACTTCCAGAGCAGGCCCTCCATCCTCGGAGCAGATCAGGAAATCAAAATCCTTTCTAGACAGGATCCCATTTCATACTCCTCTTTCCTAAGCTTAGGAAACAGAGGTGCCTTCTGGAGGGAGTTGGTAGCTTGCAATAGCTTTGAGAAGAAGGACTTTTGCTCCGTCCTGTGGGGAATGAGCACAGCCCATTTCAGCATATTCTTGTCATTCTAATCTGTCTTTGAATGGAAAAAAACCAAAACCAAATTTAACATGAAATTACCACCGAGCAACAGTGCTAGCCTTGACAGGAGGCAACAAGAAGCTAGGCAGGGAACTGCAGGGACAGTTTACCTGTTGCAAATGCTGTCCTCCATGCACTTCCGTCTGCACTGCAAAAGTCAAAATGTGAATCTTGTTTCTATCTGAGATATGACCATTTATTTTTTCTGTTTATATTTGAGATCAGGGAAACAGGATCTGAAAAGAAACTATATTTCTCCACACCCCTATAGAGTGCTCCTAGGCAAATGCCCGAACCCACAGTCTGGAGCAGAGAGGCAAGCATCCTAATGTATGAGTCATTCAGGAAAGGGGGTCTGTACTAACAAACTAAACAGGGCCAGACACAGACCTCAGCAGCAGCTTGCAACTGTCCATAATGTTGAGCAATTAGCAGAGCCCTGGCAGGGTTTTGGCCCTTGAGAGCCCAGGCTGCAGCAGGAGAGGGGCAGGAGCAGCTCAAGGTTAGCCTGTGCCAGCCACTTTCCCAGGGAACAGCTTGAACATGACCACCCATCTTTGGAGGCAAGCAAGGTTAAGCCATATGAGTGCACGCTGTGCCATGCTAGCAGCCCTGAGGGCTAGAGAAACCATTTTCTTTACTAGAATAGAGGTAGCCTCTCGGTTTCTCTTAGGTGTGTTCTGGTATGCATAAAAAATCATGCTCTTCAGGGGATTTAGGCACAGGAGCACTTAATTTCTGAAACCTGAAGAGCCATAGGCAAGGAGATAGGTACCCAGATAGTCACACCAGCCAAAAGAGGGGTGCTATTGGGCATGCAAGATAGCACAGCTACTGTTGCCTAAGGATGTTTTCGCCAGAAACATTCACTTCTGGTATTTCAAGTGCCTCAGCAGGTTAGACAGGTTTTTTTGAAAAATTGTTTTCTTACAGATAGGCACCTGAAACCCGTGTATGCAGCCCTGAAGCTCCTCAGCACTATTGTGGGTCTGGTTTGGGTATCTTTGTTTAACAGATTGATCGGTTGACATTTAGACCTAGCTTGAAATTCTGCTTGCAGTGCCTTTCCCACCCAGTGCTGGCCTGGCATGGTGGCAGCTTGTCTGGCATGGTGGCATTAAACTGGTGCCTGTTTTGTCCCTTGCAAGAAGTGAGGGAATCAGTAGAGTGGGTCTGCATGCTGCAGAAATGGGCAGTAAGTGAGCCTTCCCAAAATGTCCATGGCAAGCTTTGCAGCAGCAGTGAGTCTCTGGGCCTGATCCATCCCCTCTCTGCGCTGGTGTGGCCATGTTTGCAGGACAGAGCTCACTGGGCATCCCCACCTGCAGATTCATAAAGCAATTGCTGCTGTTGTGGTTTACATCACTTCATCCAGTTGCTAACTGTGACCAGATTGGGCTCATGGCTTTTCACAAGGGCAGAACTAAATAAATCTCAGAAATCTTGTGAACTGTTAGCATGACATGCTATTTTACCTATGTGCAGACTTTTTCACCACAGTTGATTCTTGACTTATCCAGTTATCATGATTCCTGGAGCCCATTGTAAAATGTCTGATTGGTTTGAATATTGTCCACATCTACTTATAAATTCATGATGTGTGGTTGTTTTAAATACACTATTATATGCCATGAAGGATTTTGTTCAGATAATCTTTCCCTCCCGGTTTCTTTCCCCCAGACGTCTCAGTTATGAGGGATGTTTAAAATCTCATTGAGTGAAACTCAGAGGAACCCCTCATTATCTTAAGCAGAAGTCAGGAGAAAAGGGGAGCCTTGCCATACAGACAGAAATCAGAGATGGAGGAAAACCCACATTTACCCCAAAAGTGTTGATTCTGCCCCACTTACGCTAACAGAAGTTTTTCCACTGCCTGAAGGGGGATCAAGATCAGCTCCTAGATGAGAGATAACGCATTTTTTTATGTTTAGGTTTTCTAAAAGCACTTTTCAAATAACAGCATGGCTATGATTTTAAAGTGTACTCTATCTTCGTGTTGAGCAACATTGGTGAAAACCAAACAGGAGACTTTTCTTCATTGATAATGCCCTTGGGTGTAATTGCACAGAATACAGACCTTCTCTATATATTTAGGCTGCAGACAGTTAGTCATGGGGAAGAGGAGGAGACACACTGGATTACCCAGGGAAAGCTGAGAGAATTGAAATTGATATTTGTGAACAACCCATAAATTAAATATTTAAATAATCTAAATATTTTTCTAGTTCTGTTGTGAGCCTGTCATGGACAGCATCTCACACATATGCGAAATTCGTTTATGGAAAATGCCCTGATATAATCTGACACCATGTCAGAGCATATCAGTGGTTTAAAGATATACTCCTTTTTCAAGGAAGCAAATTATCAGGTTCCTACTCCAGACATGTGTCTATCCTATTCATGTCAGGTAAGTGTCACAAGGTAAGAGTTGCCACTGTTTTTGCATGGCAACATAGTGATCTTGCATTCCCAGATATCCAAATCTGAATGAGATTGCACTGTACAGCATGGGCCAAATTACTCCTGAGCATATCTCATATACCTCTGCCTTCCTCAACTCAAATTGAAAAAGTCTGTGCAGGGTTAAAGCAGAAGAGAATTTAGCTTTCTGAAATTTCCTATTTTTACCTTACATCATCTTTGTATGCTACCACCTTTTCAAGTGTGAGCGGCTAAAAAGGGCAATGGCTCTGGTTTGCCTCCTTAAACATTGCTAATTCTCCTATGGGAGAGAGGAAACAGAGTAGTGTGTTAATACAAAGCAACTTAAACTATTAATTTCAGTATGGATATGTACAAGCATTCAGGATTGTGATGAATGATCTGTGGAGATGTGTTGCCCAAGTTCAGCCCTTCATTTGGATATTGGATGTAATATCAGGTGCAATATAAATGTTTTTGCCTTGGAAAAGGAGTTTTATAACAGTCAAGAGAAAGGAGATTGTTTTATGGAGAAGGCAAGAGGAGATAAGTAATCACCTCTAAAGAAACCACAATAATTATAAAGCAGGTGAAAGATGATGAGCAGAACTGGTTAAAGGAGATCTTCTTTAGTAGCATAATATTATAGAAATAACAGAGTTATATATTATTTATTCAGAAAAGTAGAATCCTGCACCCCACAGATCTCTGGGGAGTTGTTGGTAATAAGTACAATATTCTCTCCGTAGCAATGTTCTGCTTTATTATTTAATGGGCAATCTCATGAATTAACCACATCTATAAGAGCACACAGCACAACTGCCTTTAGGAAGTTACTTTGTTATTCACAGCGTCGGAGAACGCTGAGGCTGGAAGGAGCCTGAGAGAGATCATCTGTTCTCTCAGTCTGCCAGAGATGTCTCAACATTTTCAAAGGGTCAAGCTTCTCCACCAATGGCAAAAAAATTGGCTTAAAATGGGTGTGATACACCAGCTGTGATTGATGGGCAAGTGTTTTTATTTTCCTCTACCTTGATTAAACAACTATAATAACTAAAACATCTGAAAAGGAGAACGGGTTTGCAAGAAGCACAAGTAGCAAAACCAAAAGCTTGTTATCCTTACCATAAACTACTTCCAGGGCATAGTGAGCTGTCAGCTCTTCCAGGTGCCTCTTAGTGAGTGAAATTAATTGCATACTACAGGCTTAACTGCCATGTGGAAAATTTCCCTTGACTGAAAGCTAGGGAAATGCACAAGATGCTCTTTGCAGCAATAGGGCTAAAAGAGAAAACACGTTCAAGACAAGTTTTTGGAGCAGCCTAATGGTGAGTTTCCCATAGAGCGAAATGTTTGCACCTACCGACTGGCACTTCCCTGGTCAGCTGGCTGGCTTGCATGTGGGATTTGCTTGTACTAAAGGCAAATTTTGCACATCCACAACTAGCAAACCACTTGAAAACACTTTTGCTGTTCCCCTGGTCCTTGCGAGATCTTTGATCTGTGGCAGCATCCGAGGTGAAGTGCCTGCGGAGCAGATGAGGTCTTTGAGAGCAGACTTTGCATTAATGTACCGTGTGAGCATAGGGGACTGCTGCGGTGCAGGAAGGCTGAGGCGACAGCCCATGAGGGTTTCAGCAGTTCCACATGACAAGCGTGAAAAGCAGCTGCTCCTCTGTCCTGAAGTTGTCCTTTCCAAGGGGAGTCTCTAGCATGTCTGCTGCAGGGTGCTCACTTTTTATGCAGACACAGAGCCAGCTGCATTTTACCTTGTGGCTAGGAGCAGCCTGCAGAAGCCAGGTTCCATGAGCTGGGAATGATTGCTGCAAGCGTTGGCTTGGGCAAATGCCTGCAAAAGAATAAGCTGATTTGAAAAGGCATTATTGACGCAGCTGCAATGTTCGGAAGGTCTTCTGCAGAGGCAGGGCGGCATTTAGCCTTAATGTGGTATCCAAAAACAGCTTGCTCTGTTGTTTTCTCTAGGTGTGTCTTTTTCCTTTGTTACCAGGGAAGGACTGGGGGAGCTGAATATCCACTTGTCTAGCACTAGCAGCTCAGCATGGAAATGTGATGCATTTTGCATGTTATAAACCACTCTGTACCTACCACATTAAGGTTGTAACATCAGCATTGTTGTCAGATGGTACATTTTTGGAGGAGACCCTGATTCTCCAGTGCTTCCACTAGTTGTTAAATCAGTGCAAAACAGGAATCAGATTCTGCCATTTAGTTGTTTTACACACTTAATGTCAAAAAGCGAAAGACAAGCGGATGGTTTTAGATGGATTTTAGGGCAGCTGGATGCAGGCACACACTACATTAGCCCTCCAAGGGGGGAAGGCCTGTACTAACTTTCTCTGCCTGTGTCTCTGTCTCCCGTGGAAGTTCCTCTGTTTCCACAGACATGTAATTCCTGCACTTGCAAGGATGGACCAGGTTAGTTGATACAGTATGTGCCCCAGTGTCAGCAGTTGTCTCCAGCTCCAACACTGCCATGCTGTATGATCATGGGTCTGTAATGCAAAGTGCAGCCAGTGGGAGCAATAAGGTACCCACAGCTTTTGGAAATGGGACTGGACTGGGAAGTTTAACTTGGGCTCCCCTTTTGGACAATGTGAAGCTTCACCTGCACCTGCTGAAGATGCTGGAGTTATTGGGGTTATCATGCTGTTTGTGCTCAAGCAGGGCGAGATATGCCCAAGTCCTGATGAGGGGGGGTGCAGACGTGGAAGGCATTTTGCTCCCTGCCCAGCCCTGGCACCCAGCTCCTGGGTGAATGGGGAACCCAATAACCTCCCACCCCTCCCCAGAATGCAGAACTAGAGAAGCCTTCCTCCCTCTGGGAGTGTGGGCTGTTTGCTCCAGTAACATCTATAGAAGTTAATGATGTTATTCTGAAAAGAGTATTTTGGGATCAATGTGGTCACAGCTTCCAAAGGAACTTCTTGCAAGGCACCTGTGCCAGGCTGAGCCCCTGAGGCAAATGCATTGGCAGGGGAGAGCCTGCTGCCCTGAGCGTGAGGGGTGAGCTTCAAGGTTTTGCTGTAAGGGGGTGGAGGTGAGAGACTGGTCACCTAAACGCTCCAGGAGAGATTGAAAGAAGTTAAAGACACAGCTAGCCTTGAACTGGGGCCAGCCTGAATCCAGGGGAATGTTATATTTAAAATTCATTGGAACACACTCACATTCATGAAAATGAACTTAAAAATCCAATGGCTGTGGAAGTGCTGGCTGCTACAGTACGAGAGCTTTGCAATTGAGTATTCAAACAGTAATGTATTATTTCAACTCTGTTTACTTCTGCCTTTCTTTAAGGTTAAAACGTGATGAAAATATAATGAAAATAGTCCTTATTTTCAACGTGGTAATAGGCTTTCATTTAAAGAACTATCATAATTAGCCAAAAAGTTGTATTCAGAAAGGTGCCATCAAGAATTTGATGTTCTGTTGATTCCTACAGTGGTCTGTACTTGAGTACTTGCTATATATAATATTTTCAGTTAAAATTTTGATGAGGAAATAAGGGGTGCACCTACAAAATTGGCTGAAGAAGATTGCCTGGTTTTGGAGGACAGAATAAGAAAAAAGGAAGGCCTTTCTAGACTGGGAAAAGGACTAAAAATGAGCAAATGACATTTAATGAAGATAGATGATGCACTATAGTTATGAAGCAGAGGTCAGTGTGAAATGCAAACTGGGGAGGCAGTGGTCCTGCTACAGGACACCAGGGTTGTAGTGAAGCCAACAGTGCAAGGCTGTTGCAAAAACGGCAAACGTTATGCCATTAAATATCAGCAGGACCACCATGTGAAAGTCATGGGAGGTAACTGCTGTATTTGCTTGGGTGAGGTTTCTCAACTGGAGTGAATTTTCTACACTTCGACTTAGCACTTAAAGATGTAAACAAATAAGAGAAACTCCAAAGTAGCTCAGAGAGAACAATGAGAGAAAATGCAGCTTATGAGGAGCTGGGTATACTCTGACTCAAAAAAAGAGGACTGAAAAGGGACATACTAGCTATACCCGGAACAAAAGACAAGAATAAATTGCTTGCCAAAGTCAGCAAGAGTGGGATAAGATGTAATTAAGTTAACTAAAGGTCAGCACAGTTAGACAGGAGGAAAACTTTTCTAATCACAGAGGTAGTCAATGTCTGAATAGATTGCTTAGGACCACTTTGGCAACCATGTCTTCCCTATCCCTATGTCCTTGTCCCTGTGCAAATACTGTCAGGGACACTGTGGTTATGCTTGATAAGGCTTCATAGCATAGAATGTAACTGGAGTCCTCTCCAGATCTACTTCTCTATGATTTTATGTCAACTGAACTGTTACTGTGCAAAACCTCCCCTGTCATGTGATCCAGAACACGTCCATCTACTAAACTTTCTATTTAGAAAGTTTTCTTCCTGCATATATTGCAACCATTTTTTTTTTAGTAATAACAATGATAATCTATAGGATGAAGCTAACACTTTTTACCCATGGCTCTCTAAGCTCCTTACAAAGCTGAAGTTATTGTTGACCTTATTCATAAAGCAGGAGGCAGAGGTACAGGAAGGTTATAGGACTGCTGAGTCTTCATAAACTACACTGGTAGCAAAAATGGGCACATAACCCAGGAGACATGTCTCCCAGGCCTTTCCCTAGCTGCCAGACCACATTATTTATCCAACAAATTATGCTGATGAAAATGGAGTACCCAGTTAGCAGTTCTGACACAGCTTGTTTTTTCCTGTAACATAAAGAAACCATAATTCTCTGAACACAGAGGAAGTCCTGGCTGGTGGAGGTCCAAGGTAAAATCCGTGCCACAAATCTCTTGCAGAATGCAGGTTAATACAACCTGAGAATTAGGACTACAATGTTAAAACATACTTATCTATTTTTTTCCTCTGGTGAAGAACATGTTGTTCTGATTGTGAAACTGTCTATGATTTGATTTGGTAAAGTAAGAATACTTGATGTCAACAGAAACTAATATTGTCTAATTAATTAAACCACCTCATGATGCAATATGTAATATAACATGTTTTCTCACAGTATTATGTTTTCACAGTGCTGTCACTCACTGTAAAGGTTATTTTCTTTTCTTTTCAGTACGAAAGTTAACTGTAAACTTGAAACCTTTCTGGGAAATTGCTTGGATACACAAAGAACATACGAGTCTGTTTTTCAATTTTCAGTGCTCTCTGAGCTTCATATGAAGAGCTTTTTGTCAGCTGCCCTCAGTTAGAAGTGCAGAACCAGGTCCTCCAGGGTTGCAATTTATTTTGTGGCTTTCTCACAACCTTTATAATTGCAGATGTACATTAAGATAGAGCGTCAGTTCTTTTGCAAGAGTCTGTTACAATTTGTAGATTCCCATGTTGCTTAGTTTGCTGTTTTATAAAGAATGCTGTCTGTTCAAGAGCAAACTAGGTGAATGCCGTGAAAGTGCTGCTTTTTCAATGTGTTCTTGCTATCTGTATTTTTTCAAAGTGTTGTGTAAACAGCTATGTTGCACTTCACAAATGAGTAAGGAGGAAATAGCTTGGCTACCTTGATTAATTATTGTTGGTTTGTTGTGATTATCAGTGTTTGTATTGGAAAAACATCTAAAAGTCGTATGAAGAGATGAATGCTTTCTCATGCTGGATGTTCTTCATGTATCCAAAAGCTTAGTTTGTGCTCCAGTCACCTTACCATGCCAGTTTTCCTCCCTTTTATCTTCTCCTTCTTCCGTTCTTTCTGTATCAATAGCAAGCAGCCTGTGCTTAACAACATTAAGAAATAGGTATACACTACAGTCCAGACCAAGTAATTGCAGAGACTTCAAAGAAGAATTTCTTCAGTCTTCTAGTTGCAATTAGATGCCCAACACTTAAGGAAAAAATGTATGTAAGAGAAGATCATATTCCAGTATGATATTGAGCAACCTGGTAGTACCTGCCTGCACCCAGGCCCGTGCCTTCCCAGAAGTGTTGGAGCAGACAGTGACAGCTAAACCCGAATACCTTGTTATAGGGATGGCACGTACACATACTGGGGTCTGCAGGGCAGGCACATGCATTTGACAGCCATGAACATGCCCACAGCACTGGGCATAAATACATCTAAGAAACAAGTGACATATTCATGTACTGTTTAACTGTGGTCAAGTAATATCCATAGTTTGTCACTCAAATAGCTTGAGTAATAATTTTTCATGTTATAGATCCATCTCTATAAATTAGTCAAAGAGCTTTTGCTTAATAATTTAAATCCCTCGGTGTTTCAGGGAATTGCTGGTTAAATTATTGATGGTTATTTCTACATTATTCACTCAGCCTTAATAAAGCACCTGAAGTGTTGGTCTGACTCACTTTGCTCCCACTGGTATTGCCGCAGTGTACTACACATGACCCAGTCCCATTTGATGCACTTTTTTCTAATGGTATTTGACTCACGACATACCCGCTGGTGGCCCTGTTGACAAGTGCACTGACTTCCTCGACTTCCCCTTCCCTGGTTTGTAATTAGTGCCTTACGAGCAACGTCGTTGTTTTCTGTACTCATTTGTGAAATTTTACACGTGACCTAAATATTAGCAAGAGCTAAATGCGATAGAAGTGTGAAATCCCGCACAGTTTACTTAGAGCCCGATCACAACGAGACAGGCTAATCGCAGGCCAATTCAAAGTGTGAAACTGCCTGCTACGGCTTAAATCAGCTTGGTTTCTTCAGGGGAAGGGAAACGTCCCCGTGCTTTCAATGGGCTTCTGTCTGCATTTATCCAGAGGTCTTCCTCCTGCAGGACACCCCACCTCTTCCTAAGCGCTGCAGCCCCTGCCTTGGGGGAAGCTGGGTTTGCTCAGGGGATGCCGGGAAGCAGAGGAGGGCACGGGGCTGGGGCAGGGTGCCATGCCCTGGAGCAGGGTGTCTCCACGGACTGCGCTGCTGGGTCAGGGCACAGCGAGGGCACGTGCCAGGGCCAAGGCACCCGAGGACATCCCAGGTCCAGCCGTGCCTGGGGACACACAACCTGGCAGACGTGCTCCTGCTGGCCCTGCTGCTGGACGCTTAGAGAGGGGGTGCTGGAGAGCGGCCCTGAGGGTAAGGGAGATGGTTTTATCAAAGTCTCACGGAGGCAGGTCTCACTCCTTCCTCCACGGAGGCCAGGCTCTCGTACAGGCTCCCTTTCAGCAGAGGGACGGGGCAGGCGGTGGTTTCACCGTGTGTGCCTCCTCTCAGCAGCAGTAGCCAGCTGCATCTCTTTTTCTGCTGCTGAGCAGCTGCAGGAGGACGTGGTCACAGTTTCCATCGCTGTCTGATGTCTCGCAGTTTCTGCAACCCACCGGGAAGGAACCAGAACAGGAAATATTTTCTTGAGCGCAAGGTGCATTTTAGCAGCAGAACTGAAACCGCCAATGTCAAGTCTGAAAAACAGATGGCTGATAAAAGCAAAATATAGTTCATTCAGGAAGCACATAAATTGATGCAGCATGTTAATATTTGAGTGGCTCGGGTGACTGCACTATTTCTGATACAGGAAGACCACCTCTTTTCCCCGGAGCACAAGCTGAGCTGCAGCTCTTGTGAGCCCTGAGAGGGTCACGTTGTTCCTCTCAGCCTCTTCATCTGTAATTTGTAGGTACCTTGGGAGGCCAGGGTTTGGCCAGCACTGGAATAGGAAGCACTGAATATTGTAAGGAAAACTGGTTTTGACACAGGGATCTTTATATAGCCAGCAGTAGGAATGGGACTACTATGGCCTGACCTGACCATGTCACTTATGTGAGTGACTGCACTAAAATCAGTGAGACTGTCCAGCTACTTGCAGAGCCCTGGGAAAGGGTGGCCCCTGGGTGTCCTGGAGCAAGATGCCCTCTTGGGCTTCTTGCCGAGTTGCGGGGGGTGTCTCAGCCCCTGTGGGCAAGCCAGCCGTGGGCAGGGGCGGGGGGGCACCGCAAAATGCCGCCTGACCCATGCACCCCAGAGGGCATCATTCAGCCTTTTTGGGAGGCTCACAGCAATGAAGAAGGGAGATGAATCTCATCTCAAAGTCAGCCCTGAAGTTGCCCTTACTGCAGAGTACCCACCTAAGCTGTGACTCCCTCATCTCTAAGTTTTTATACAGAGACTCGCTTCTCAGATTTTTTCCAGCAAAAACCTGACCAGTTCTTGACAAAGCAGTTCTTTAAAAAGTGGTTTGTGTTTCAGCTGGAGGAGATTTTCTCTTAAGGGAAATATCACTTCCCGATTTGTTCTGCTAAGCAGCAGAGATGTGCAGAGCACAGCAGAGATCTGCAGAGCAGAAGCGTGGTCAGCAGCTTCCTGCAATGAAGTCAAAGCACCAATAGTTCAAATGTGGGAACTAGGCCAGGAAGCTAGAAGTATATTCCCATGTCCTTGTGAAAAACCCTCATATCACATAACAGGACCCATTAAAAACCACCTACAGGGAATCACAAATTTGATGCAGCTCTGTAATTAGGAGTTCCATGGGTATAGAATGTCTCAGATTTAAAGGATGAGTAATAATCCAAATTCCTGCAAGTAACTGCAAGTCCACATTCCTCAGCAATCTCTGAGCAGTTGCAGCCTGCTTTGAACGTGCCTTGCTCAGGATGATGAAACCAATGAGGCTCACAGCAAATTTGCCTCAAACAACAACAACAAAAAAGCACTTTTCTTCAGAACCGTGCATGCGAGCAAGCGCCGCGGTCATCTGGATCTGCGTTTAGGCACGAGGCTTTCCGAAACCGGGGAGGAAGGTGGCCTGTTGGGGTTCACTGCTCTCTGAGACAACTGTTCTCCGAGGTCTGTGCTGACACTTGGCTCTCAGGCAGCCAGGCGCGGGCGGTGGGTGCACGGAGTCCGGGGCTGGCACTGCGCTGCACCTCTCCGCAAGGCCACTGCTCCAGCACTCCCCCGTCCCTCCCCTCCGCCTGCTTCTCAGGGCTTGTTTGATTTGGTTTTGCTAAGCACTGCTGCTTTCGGTTCCTCTACAATAGCGGAGCTTGTGTACAGAAAGGTCAACCTCAGGTCAAGCCAGGATCTTTTATCTTTTTTCAAACCTGGTATGCAGACAAGCCTTATCCTGTAGAGATAAAGCAAATTTAGGAATTTTGAAAAAGGTGCTGGAAAATGTTAGAAATAATTATCGGACCATAGCTTTTGGATCCCTTTTTTTTATGTGAGCATCATTAATGTGTTGTAAATGCGGACTAAATGCCCAGCATCCTTGAAAAGAACACAATAACATACCACATCTGGATCAGAGTGGGTTTATAAAAAGCATTATTAAAATGAGCTGACGGGATTAACCACTGTAACTGAAGAAAATAAAATCCACATTTTCCCACTGAATGTGAGCTGCACTTTTACCATATAGGGCAGTATGAGTCTCTCTCTTCAGCTGCTAGCAAGAATCGATCCAAACATTTTTTTTTCCCGATTTTAACTTCAAGGCTAATCAGTGTAATCATCTTCTGTGAGGACCCAGAGAGCTCTGTGGTGGTGATGGTTGTTGTTTTGCTGAACACTTCCCTGAGAAATAGATTTTGGCCAGAGGCAATGTCATGTGTCGTCCCCCCTCCTGTGTCTCATTGTTGTGTATCTAAAGTCTGTGCCCACGGGCAACTTCTTTCTCCCTGGGTATCTGGGTATTTCTCTCTGCCTTTCATGCTGGGCAAAAGGTATTAAACAATTCTGACTTTGCTGCTGCTATGCCCTGAGTAGGCAGCTAAAAATGGGGGTAGCAATGGCACAGAGGATTTATTTCAGCTGCCTGCGTGCTCACTGGGGAGCTCTCTTGGTCAGTCTGCTCAAGTGTGTTAGGGAAACCTCTATAGACCCAAACCTGTTGTGGTGGGCACCATGCAAGCACACAACCAGAAAGGGTACTTGTCCTGAGGATCTTTGGTTCTGCAGAGGAAAACCAGGCAGGAGCTGAAGCCTGCTCAGATAGGTGCTGGTTTAAGTGAATTTAGCCCCAATGGATGAGTCTCAGAATGGCAGTCCCAGATGATGTCATGTTTGCCAGGCCATGTTGGGCTGATGTAAGGCCACTGCCCTGGCAGGATGGGGTGGGAGGTTAAGACAGAGACCCTGAATACAGGAACACTGCTTCCAGCAGAGCATCCAGTTTGAAGTTCAGCTTACCATGCCCAAGCTCATCAGCTGACAGAAGGTTGTCCATGAGCAAGGGACACATGTGAGTGATGAGGTGTGACACTAGCCCAAGCCCACAAGCCCTTGTCCAGGCTCTCCCTGGCCCCCTGGTCCTACTGGCCCAGCAATGCCTCTATCTCCTGGTGGGGTTTGGTGAGGTAGGGGGAAATCCTGCAGGGACCCGTGCTGCCTGCCCCACTTTTCCAGGCAGCCCAGCTTGCAGATGGCAAAGCAGCTGTGCTTCAGCCCAGGTCCACCATGGCAAACCAAAGGGACACTCACTCAGCTGCAGGAGGGGATGTTGTGGTGCTCCAGGAAAAGACCCACCGGAGAATCTGCAAGGACTCTTGTTTCAGCAGCAGAAAAAAAGGTAAATTATTTCACTGAAGCATCACCATGCTTTATTTTTTCCCAATTATTATTTGTTTAAAAAATGCCCTGGCTTGCTGAGGTTAAACCTTTGTGGAAGATGCCTTTTGTCATGAGAACTGGAAGCAGCCTGCACTGGTACCCAGTGAAATGATGGCAGTCTGTTGTGGACTTTCACAGGAGTGGGGCTGAACCTTCTGGCCACAGATCATCTGTGCATTTTGTCTTCACTTGCCCAAATCTGGGGGTAGTATGACCAGTCCTGGGGCTGCCTGTTGAACGCAAAGGCATTTTGTGGGCCATAAAGGACCCTAGATATGACAGGATCAGGCCCTACAGCTGCAATAGCAGATGACCAAGTGCAGGGAAGTTTGCATGACTAAAAGAGGTGACAGAGCAGAGGGGACTCTACCAGCATGATGCCAGCAGTTGTGTAATTTGGGTGAAGATAGAGACAAAGAGAAGGTGGCTCCCTGGCAATGACGACTAGTAATTCCTCTCTTTCTGCAGCTGGACTCATGGGGGACAAAGCACACATAGCTCATCTTCTTTTGAAGGTGGCAGTGAAGCATCCTCTGCTGCCCAGACAAAATTGCATCCTGCATGTCAGATCTGACTTACCCGCTGGGGATGGTCAATGGGGTACTGTCGGAGGAAGGAGGTAAAGGCTGATTGTGAATATCACCCAGCCACCCAGCCGTGCTGTCTCCCCAGCCAGCCCCACCACAGCAGATGAGCTCTGAGTCATGGGCAGGTCCAGCTGGCCTCAGACAGAGCCATTGGACTGCATTTAACTACAAGGTAGAGAAGGCATCTGCCTTCACTGCCAGGCAGGACAGGGCACCTTTGCTCCCTACACATGACCCCCTCAGCCTCACAATATTGAAGGTTTTCTGGGGAAGGAAAATGGCAGGGTGGTACACATTTACAACTTCCCCCCCCGCTGGCCTTTGCTCTCCCCAGATCCTGTGTGCTGTTTCACTGGGGAGGTATTTGGCTCCTGCGATAAGCATGAGCACATCCATGGAAGTGCAGTGAGTCAAACCCACTATCCATCTTCTTTTGTAATTACCTTGATTTTCTGGATCTCCAGCATGTCTGAGCACCTGCTTATACCTTGCCAGAATTTGGCATAGGAGTGTAAAATGATGGATTCCTTCTGTATCTCTGGGCTTCTTTACAAAGTGCAGGGAATCTGTGCAAAATGAGATCATTCAGCCAAAGACAGTGTCAGAGACAGCTCAAGTAAAGTATATATACCTGCACAAGGCAGTTCAGCAGCAAATAATGAATAATTACCTCTCTGCCTGCTGATTATCTGCTGCTGGCATGATGCCCAAGAGGGACAAGGGGAACATTTCCTTCTGCAGGTTGTTGGTAGCCTCTGCAGACTGCAGATAAGGTAAGCATCAAAAAAAATTTTGCTGTCCTAGACATCAGAAAGGTTTCCCTTGGATCAGCCCTCTTTGTAAAAGCACCATGATGCCTTTGATTTGCTAAATTGCAGGCACCAACAAACTGTATAGTAGGTTTGCAATGTAAAACATTGGAAAAAAAAAAATAATTCCATGAGCCAAAAGTCTAGCTGTCTCTGGTGTAACTCAGCAGAATTAAGTAGAGCTACATGGGGAGAGGGTGGAGGCTGTGAATTTCATCAGTCTGAGATATCTCTTTGAATCTCTCACATTTTCATCATAGAAAAAAGGAACATCTGGTCATATTGTGCAAGGGCCACATTCTGCTTTCAGTTGTGTTGAGGCAAACCCACAGCTGTCCCAATGGGACAATTCAAGATTTACCCCAGGATAAACAAGAGTAGGATCTGTCACTGTATTTTTGTCTTTACTGCTTTGTTCTCTAAGCTTAACTTGTTTGTGTCCAGCTTGCACTCATTTTCTGAATTTTCCTCTTCCTGAATGAGACACAGGAGCAGGAGGGAAAATCTAAGAATTCTCCAGTATTTCATTTGAGTGAGTTTTTCATTGTTCTTAGCATTCTCCAAAAACCTCTGTCCTGTATTACTCTGAGCATCTCTTCTCCCTTTGGCAATATGTAAATTACCCCTGCTACCTTCCTCCCCCTCTACATTGCTTATTCTTCTTTACTTTTCACTTCCAGTAAAGAAAAGTGAACAACGGAGAATTTTGTTGTTGTTTTTCTTTTCCCACTGGCTCCAAAGGCCTCAGCTAAGAAAACAAAACAAGACAGCTCACTGAGGGCCGTGCTGGGAATTGTACTTTTCAACTGTCTCCACTGTATGCCTCTGACACTCTTCAGACTATGAAGAGTTTAGGGAACAGAAAGAGGCTGTCAAACGCAGCAGTGTTGCACTTGTTTGATTTGTCTCTAATACCTCTGCTTACCCTCTGACTACACCTTCAATTCTGTCTTCTTTTGGCCAGAGCCAAATCTGAACCTGCAACTTTTTGAGTAATGAGTGATGTCAGGTGCCCAAGCGAGACTCACATGCAGGGCATGATTTTTGGAGATTTGCTCTGGACACTTGAGAAAGTTCAAGCTCCTTCAGCAGGGCAGCTCAAACACTTCATGAAACCAGTGCCTCAGTGCAAGCGTCTCAAAAGGAAGGCACCAAAAAAAGCCCTATGTGCAGCTTTGCATCCAGACATGCTCAGCAGCCAGAGCCAGCCTTGCTCGGTCCTGGGTGCTGCACGTGGGTGCTGTCTTCTACATTTTGCTGTGACACATGGAGGCCAGGTTGTTCCTGCTCTTCTTTTCCTTTTTGCATGACTAACACAAGTCCCCTAACACCTTTTTTCTGCTGCTTGTATTTATAATGGGGAAAAAGGGGTATTTGGTGCAGGCAGCAGCCTTTCCTACCTGCTCTTGCCTTTCCTCCAGCTCCCTGGGCTGCTTTCCCAGGAGGCACCTGGGAGCTTGTAACACATTGTGCTTGATGCCACTACAATTCTAAGATAATTGGATTTATTCCTGCAAAAGAAATGTTCTTGCCCTGGTAGACGTGAAAAAGCATCTCCATACAGACGTTTCCTGATACTTCTTTTTGCCAAAACTAGAACAGTGAAGCAGGAGTTGATGGTCAAATAGCCTTGGCATAAGGACAGGCTGATGCATGTAATGCATACCATTAAAAATAGTTAGCACAAAGAAATGGTTGTTATTTTGCTTAAATCAAGCTAGACTCAGTAGCTAATTAAGTACAGACTTTTTCCATGGTTATATGCAGTTTTCAAATTCCTATAACACAAACTGTTTTAGAGGATAAGTTAAATACAGAATGCATTGAGTTTGGTAGAGAAAGTTTAAAGGTCTGCATTTTCCCACCAAAGCTATTTGATGTCAGCTACAGAGTGGGGGTGTGTGTGTGTGGAGGGGTTATGACCTCTTTTATTTTTACAACCATTGCCATGATTTCATAATACTGGCAGCAGTCACTTCAAGAGAGGGACTAGACTTTATTACTATAATTATATGCTAGTATGTGGGCATAAAACAGAAAAACTTTTCTATAGATAAATGCCAGTAGCAAAATCCTTTTGTCCAACAAATAGTCCTTTAGCAGTGTTATGAATATTATATTAACCTCAATAAAAGCTATGCCAGAAATGTCTACTGTACATGGTGCTAGTTCTGTGTTCTTACAGCAGCTTTGTTCTAACAAATTAATACACTGAGGTCTGAGAGCATGCAGCACCTTTCCTTTGCAAAGCATGTCAGAGATGTTCACACATTAATCATAACAGCCCATTGTGGGAGGTAGTAACACCATTTAAAATGGGGGGAACTGAGGCAGGGAGAGTACAGTTGAATACTACGAATGTAATTTTGGGTGCCCCCACTGTGGTGCTGTGGGTATGTCTGGATAGTATGGTGCAGGTGCGGGGCAAGGCAGGGTGAGCCACAGGGCTCCAGCCAGACCAGGCACCCATGAGCATACTTTGCCCTTTCAGCTTCTGGGGGGGCGCGGAAGGGAAGGATGAATCCTGCAGGAGAGATGAGGCACCAAGCCCCCTCCCTGCTGCCCCCAGACAAACCCCCTGTGCTGACAAGGCAGGGTACTGCCCTCGGATCCCACCCATGTGGGACCTCCATCAGCAAAGGTGAAGGAGGGGATGGGGAATCAAAGACGACAAGAGTTTTGTCGAGGTCCATCACTCTTCAGACGAAATCCTAAGGCCTTTCAGGCTAGCTACAAGAGCTGTGGAGCCACCAGCCTGCCAGCCAGCTGAGCCTGACTTGCCTGAAGCCTGGGCTTTTGGGTGATGCTTGAGAATAAAATGCAGGCTAGGTAGTTAAGAACCTGGGCTGGGAGGTCAGCGCCCAGGCAGGATGGCCTCTGCAGCACAAAGAGAGCTGGAAGGGGTGGGGGCAGCTACTCTCCAAATTTGAGAAGACTACAGGGTGGAAATTTTTAGCCTAAGCAAGAGGTGACTTTGCCATCAGAAGTGATTTCCAGACTCGACGGTTCCCCTCTCCCAAGCCCACACTGCTGTTGGGCAGAGTGGGGCTGACGGCTGGTGGGGCAGGGACCTCTGCAAGGGGCTGCTCCCCAGCAAAGGATGAACAAGGCTCAGTAGCAATTTAGCTAATAGGATTATATGTCTAATAAAAGGGATATTAAACTTCTAATTTTTGCTAAAAATAGCAAACTATTGATCATGCTTTTTTTTTTTCACATTTATTTCCCTGACCCTGTTTTCAGGTAAGGTGATGGAGGGATACAGAGTAGTATATCCGTCTCTGCAGATGTTTAGTGTTTTTGTCCACTGTCTTTTATTCCAATTGTATTAAATTTTCCATCAGGACAGGAAAATGGCCCATTATATATATAGCACATTACACTGGAAAGGTAGATTAATTCAACTTTGTCTCAGTTATCATGTTAGCATGGAATTAGTAGAATGACTTTCCGAGACTATTTCAAAATGTCATTGTGAGTACTTTTCCCTATTTATTAGTGATCTGATTTTAACAGGTAGAATTATTTTTAGGTAATTGCTTGATAGCATATGGAAGCAATGTTGATGTATGGCTAAATAACAAGCTGTTATAATTAACCATTTGCTATCAGTCCTATAAGCCATGCAGTATCCAGTCTGTTCTGTGCTTCTGCTTGACTGAAACTTTTATAAAGAGAGAATGATATTTAACAAATATGGTGCTTTTTGATATGCATTTGCAGTATAACTGTTTGGTTTTGCTATAAGCCAAGAAACAGAGTTATATTCACAGATTTAAAAAATGTGAAACAGTCACAAATAACGAATGATATGATCCTGCCACCCCAAATTGCACTCAATGTTTATAGTCATGTAAATATTCACAGAACAAATCTAAATACATGCAGATATTGCATATCTCTAATGACAAATGCTTGCAACAACTCATATTTCAAAAAAATTCCTATGTGTAAACACGTAGCAGTGGTCACGTCAGCAATAACGTAACATTTTCAATGTTTGAAGACCAGGAACCACTAATAATTCCAACCAGCACGAAGATACATTTTAGCTGGGTGTATTTAAAATGAATGGTCAGGTGGAAAATAAGCACAACCACAGGGAACAGGAGTGTTTGAAACGGCTAGAGAGATCTCAGTGTAAAACCAGAGACTCATCCAAACCAAGGGACGTCATCTCTTGACTGCTGACCAAGAATGACTGGTAGGCAATTCAGACACAAAGTCCCAGTGCTTTGAATTTTATTTGCTGTGCTCTGAGAAATAGGACGAGACCCTTGTGCTTCTGAAATAAACCCGCACCTTTGATAGGAAACTCTTCCACGGAGATGCTGCAGCTCAAGCGGGTGTTTGAGTCAGGAGGCAGCAGAGAGATGCCCCACAGGCTCCTCCATCCCTGCTGCAGCATGTCTGTCATAGGGGCAAAGCCAGCAAGGTGCCTGTCCCCGCAATGCGTGAAGGTGCTGTTTCTCAGCTGCCTTTGGACACCCTGGTAGCACGAACGTGAGAAGCTGTGGCTAGCTGGTGGCTGCCATGACAAGGAGGATTTATATCAACACTTATTTATGTCAGAATTTTATGGTGATGACAACAAAGCGGGTGGTGTACCGCTGCCAATGACCTGCATTGCCTCTTCTCAAGGAGAGTGCAAAATATTTGGGTTGTAATATTCCTTGCCTGGTTATTATTTCCATTGTATAAATAGTGTGATGTGCAAGACAAGGTGATAGAGCTGAAGAATTTACACCTGAAGGCCTGATTCTGCCGTGCTGATTTTCAGAGCCATACTTACCCTGTTTTCAGTATGGTCATTCTGGTATTGACAGGTATTGACAACCCTGTAATGATGTTGAAACTTGAATCAAAAAGAAAAACTACTACATTCAAAACTCAGCCTGCTCCTTAAGTGTGTGAGGACCACCAAAGCTGATCCGGGTCAATCCTGGCACCAGGTATATTTTGGAGAAGTATGTGGAGTGTGTAGCGTGTTCATGATGGAAAACAAGGAGGCAGGCAGTAAGAGTACCAAAAGCGATGGCCGAACACAACATTGTTCAACATTGTCAACGCAGTGCTCAGGCAAGGGTACTGAATTCCCCATCTACTTACCTAACATACATTTTTGTCATTGCTTCCCTCAACTGACAGAGTCTTTTCCAGGCACAGTGTTCAGCCTTGCAAGAATCAATGTTAGGCCTTACTCAGTGACTGGAACAGATCTTCCCTTCTCATTCAGCAAGATTAATGAGCAAAGACTTCCAGTCGTCTGGGAGATCACATCTGGATTGCTGGTTTGAAATACTCAACATGAAACTTCAAAGTTCAGTAAGGAGAAAAGGTACAAAATAATTTTATTGTATTGGCTTTTAAACAATTATTATTCTTAAACTCCCACCCAAATTGTCTGTCTCATGGCATATAGATAAAAACAAACAGAAAACAGTTTGGCCTCTCTTTTGATACACAGGACCATAATAGGATGGGGAGAACACTACCGGGACAGGATAGGGCTGATCTGAGGATCCGTACAGCCATCACCCACTGCTTAGTCCCTGGCTAGAAAACAGAAACATATTTGGGAAAACTCAAGACCTCAAAGTATGTCCCCGAATAAGCAAACATTAAGCCTTTTGCTGCATAACCTTGAGATTATGAGCTACATTTCTCATTTTGTTCTATGGAAAGAACAGGAAAGAACAACCTAGGTCAGAGACCTTGTGTTCAGCAACTAAAACATCTGAATTTGGCTGAGCAAAAAAGGTATCCACCTCTGAATTTCTTTCATAGCGTGTGCAGAGCAGCAAAGAGCATGGCAGGGAAGGACCAGCCTGCTGTATCAGCAAGGGGAATAAAAGTGCTTTCCCCTTTTCTGATGGAGATACAGTGATTAAAGAATGGATGCAAGCTTCTTGCCTCAATTTTCTTGGCCTGGTTTTGGTGTAGCACTCAACTGATGTGTGTGAAACCTTGGCAGGCCACGAACCACATACTGACACATGCAGGAGCTGAACTCGCCCTGGTTCTCACATGCGAGGTGGCCGCTGTGGGAGGAAGCGGGTGCTGGGGGCAGCTGCGGGCAGGGTAGCAGGAGACCCAGCAGAGAAAACAAAGCATATCTCTCAAAATGTATCAAAATATATAAAAATGCTGGTGATATATCAATTCCCCCAGACAGCTCAGTGGTTTTCCTAAAAATTGTCTTGAACCTGGCAGACCAGTACTTGCTGATATAAATTTAATATTTTCCATCACTTTATTACGATGTCTACCTGATTTTTTTTTTGATCATCCCTTTTTTCCTCCTAGATGGTTTGTTTCCTTTCCTCAGAAGCAAACACACTGCTATGTGAAAATACCACTCACTGCAGGAAGGCTGCTTTTCTGCCCCGTTTCTGTGCTTCCAGTAAGCTTCAGTCTCCAGGTCTAGTGTTGCAGCTCAGGGACAAAGTCCTTTGTTTCCCAATTCTGCAAGGAAAAATTTGTCTGTGAACTTTACAATTTATATCCAGAATTTGTCATAAAAACCCATGAACTTGTGCAATACAATTTGTCATAATATCATACTTTGCAGAAACTGTTTATTACTAGTCTATTTCTTAAGTTATGCAGAGAGAGGGAACCCAATATAACCTCCTGTGGGCCACTTCTCTGTTCGGACACACTGAATACCAGATGGGACCCTTTACTTTTGCAGCTGCTGGTACATATGCTAAAATTAGACTAAATAAAAAATAGCAGCTGCATGGGTAGAAACAAACCAAAGCTGATTCACAGATGAGAGGCAGCTTGGGGAACTCAAGCATTGCAGCTAGATTTGACACAAAGGCTGGTCCAGTGTAAGAGCCCTGTGCCTACAAAGACACAATAGCTCATAATGGTAAGCCAAAACTATGTTCTGCACAACCCCCTTGCTGGGGAAATCCTTTCACGCCCTGTACTTCTTTCTCTCTCCCTTTTCTTTTTTTTTTTTTTTTTTTTTAACATATGTTACAATGTCTCATTATGTAGGAACACACTTCCCTTTAACATGTCTGTCTTATTCTATCCCCTCAGCCTCCCCCACAAACTTTCCTTGGACAACCACACTCATTGTGGCCAATGCCAAGAAAAGCCCACTCACCACTTGTGTCCAGTCCCATACTCCCTGCTAACTTCATGCCAAGACATTGACAGAGTGCAGGATCTTCCTCCGCAGCCGTGTCACAGGCTATTTATTTTTATATGGTTCCATTTCAAAATGCTAGTGCAGTGGAACTTCATGACCTCTTCCAACAGCAGCTCCATCTCACATTGCTCCATGCATTATATTCAGATAAAAGAGTATATTGCGGATTTTAAGGTGCAGTCTGCGTTATGGGAAGGAGGTTGCAGAAGGGGCAGACTGCACAGTCCACTCTCTCTGAAGAGTCAAACTGGACTTTCCCAGGGCAGAAAACACCAAAAATTCCAACTGGTTGTCATAGAAAATCTCAGCAAAATTCCTTCCAGCAGCATTTAATTAAAAATATGCACTCTTGTTATGAAGGCTCGTGTCTAGGACCCTCCTGTTCACGGCGGTACAAGATAATGTGGGCCGTGCAGGATTTCTGGGTGGTCTGTTGCAGAGATCCCCGTGACTTAGCACAGAGTCAGTGAAGGCTTATGGCCCTCCTGTCGGGCTCTGCATTCCCCATTACCCTCGTTTCCAAGCAGGTTTGTCAGCTCAGATTCCTCACAAGCGTGGTGCTTCAGGCCCCGGGAGCAGTCCCCCATGCCCTTCAGCACGAAGCAGATCTTTTATCCCCCGTAACAGAGAGGGCATGGCACAGACAGCAGTCTGGTGTCGAGTTTGCAGCTTTACTTCCACGCTTGCGCAAAGTGGGAGAGAGACTTCACCACCCTGCAAGGTTTCAGCTACCTTCTTCTCTCCACCTCTTCTCTGCCTCCACTCCAAGGCCCTACCAGGACACAGCCTGGCAGCCACATCTCCTCGGCTGCTTCAGCAGCAGTCTCTTATCACTTGCCTGTGCAGGACTGTGCCAGCTACAGACAGACGTGGATCCCTGCACTTCAGCCCCAATTCCTCCTTGGACCATTACAGGTCAAAAAGCGAGGCAAAGGTTTTCCTCCAGCACAGGTTACCAAAAAGGTAACTCGCGCCCAACTTCAAACAGCTTCTCCGAGCATGCCTGCCTGTTGCTGGGAAGAGCGGAGGTGTCGGTGTGTCCCTGCGGCGCTCCCCGGCACCCACGCTCCCTGCCCCGGGGGTAATTTCCCGCAGAGCCCTGTGGCTGCCCGGCAGGCACTCTGCCTCCGCACCGCTGCCAGGGCCCCAGCGTAACCTCAAAGCCTTAGAGGACAAATTGAGGGCTTTTGCTGGTAAAGGACCCACAGCCATAGCTGAGGTAGCAGCCCTCAGACCCAGGCTGAATTCCTCCTTCACCCTGAAAAGCCTTATTCAAGCCTTGTCTCCTAACCACTACTGACACACCCTCTGTCTTTTATAAAATTCTTGGACTTAATCTTATTTTCAGCTCTTGGAACCTGCTTCAGCCAGAAGGTAGGACAATGTCTTCCTGCCCTCCATGCTCTGGTGCTTGGGGCACTCCCTGGGAAAATGGGAAACAGACGGTAAACCTCCTTGGGCGGAAGACGGAGCTGAACCTGCGTATCCTACTTTGAGAGCTATTAAATTAGGGAAGGAACAGCTACGAGCTGCACACAGAAGGCACTGCTCAGTATGCATCAGATCTGGACACCTGAAGGAGCAGAGTTTGGCATACTTTGGGAGTGCTCAGCTAAACAACAGAGGCAGCTGTGTTTAAGAAGAGGGACTTTTTGGATTGCAATTTTGTTTCAAGGTGTCACAATGCCACTTAAGCCTTCCTTTAGGTGAGCTCTCTCTTTACTGAGGCTAAAGTGCCCTCCTTAATGGTAGATGACCTCGAATGCCACAGCAGCAGACAGAGCAGGGGTCTGAAAACTCTCACCCTGGGCCAGTTGTGAACCATGCTGCAAACCTGTTTGGTAGCCCTCATGTGAATGGGGCCTTTGTTAGCAACAGATGAGTAGGATGTTCAGAGAACTTGGGAAAGTATGCTTGGCAAGTAAACTCACCTAACTAATAATAAAAATGGTCTTCAAATTTGCCAGGCTTCTTTGCCCAAGGCGAGCACAATTAAAGTCAATGAATTGTTTAATGTTAGGAAGTAACAAGAGAGGGAAGGAAAAAAGCATACAGTTCCCTGATGCTGTTTTGGAATTTCTCTTGTGTAGATCCTCCTCTGGATTGATGATAAAAGCCTTTGGCATGCATCCTGCAGGGAAATCAAGAAGCGTAACAGAGATATGTGAGTCTGTTGAGAGCTATATCTTACCTTAGCATGGAGAGGGACTCTCTGATCTAAGGCATTTTTCATCTGTAGCTGGGATGATCCTCTATCTGGCAGGCACATATTTGATTTTGGATGTTTTAACAAGCCAGAATGCTTTCATGGGAGCACTCCCAATGACATGGAGAGCTCTTTCAAATATGCTGGCAAACTGCAATCCTCCTCCACAAGAGGCCCAGAGAAGGCACTAATTACAGGTTGGGTGTAGCACATACCTGCCTCTGGGAAAGAGCGGGGAAAGAATGGAGCCTGATAACTGCATCTGGGTCAATCTGACCAAGGCACCCTCCTCCATGTAAAACCAGGAGGCAGAAAATATTTTTAACTGTTATCCTGCAGATAAGGCAGGAACTTGATTTAGAAACCGTCCCTCTTCTGACCTGGACAACGTGCTCCATTTTTCCATCACTTTTCACTGTCACCTCTCATTTTAAGGCACAGCAGCCCTGAGCATTTTTAAAAGGCAGACATATACCAAGAGCTTGCACTCTTGCCAGACATATACCAAAGCAAGCACTAAATTTGTCAAATAAATATGGTGCTAATCCCGTGCTTTGGAGAGACGTCTTTAATTCTTTGAGTTCTGCATCTTAACTGACTCCTTACACAATTTACTATGGATTTTGTGTCTTTTCCTAGCTAATGTACTGGTAATCTTAGCTTGAATGAGAAGAACAAATTTCTAGGTGGAAGTTTCTGTTACTCTGCAGTTCCTAGTTAACTACCAATGGAATTTTGTTATTTTTTAATAACAGAGAAATAGATGAAGGGGACAGATTGCTGGCTATGCACTTTTGTATTGTGGTAAAAGAATCACAAAAACAAAATTTCCTTATTCTTTCCTTATTCTATAAGCTGTTCATTGGGATTCAGGAAGAATGCCCTTTTCTCCAAAGCATAAGGGTGCACTATCATGCCAAGCCATTACAATGTGGAGTAAGGATACACTGCTTCATGCTGGAGCAAGGCAGGGACTAAGTTACGCCCTGGTGGTTCCTCTGCTGCTGGTTATTTCTGAGACCAAAGGGCTCAGCAACACTTTGGTCTGGGCAACGCTAAAGGTGGGAGAGCACAAGATGCGATGGGACACTGCATTGGCCAGAGCCTTGAGGTATGGCTGTCACACAGCACAGCATGTCAAAAGCTACAGCAGGTTTCCAGTCTTTCGGGTTAGCTTTATCAGAACATCCCATTTTAAACCAAAGGAAGGTGGTCTTTAAATGGGAAAACTTGGACCTGCTGTGTGAGATGATAGACTAAAATCCATTTTTCTCTTTGCAGAGAGATTTAAGCCCCACTTCAGCTGCAGCAATTTTCAGTGGCGTCCTGGGCTGCAGCAAAGTCCACACTGTCCTCTCCCGGTCCCTAGAAAAGCCAGGTTTTCTGCATCATCTTAAAGGCTCAGGAGTGAGTCCACTGAAGCGAGGCCTCTGCTCTCCAGGTCCTTCCACAACTGCTGTTCAGAGTTTCTCTGCTCTGTCCCATCGTGCCTCCCAGGGCCACGCCAGCTACATGTGTTTAGAAGCTGGGCAGGATGACGGCAACCCCCAGGGGGCCCACTGCCAGCCCCTCTTTCCTGCCAGGCACAGTCAACAAGGCAGACAGATAGCCTCTCCACCGGGCGGGATGACACTGCACGCTGCAGGTGGCAGATTTACCCACCCTGGGGTGGCCAAGAGGGAGACTAAAGCCTGGGTGCTGAAACCCCTGGGAAGCTTGGGGCTGTTGTTTGCAACCCCAAAGGAAAATTGAGCTGTAAGTACAATGCAGTGGCAAGCCTCATGCAAAAGTCCCTCCCCTTTCCCCCTCTCCCTCATGCTACACTGGGAGGATGGCTGATGCCAGCAGTAACATCCCCGGAAAGCTGCAGCTAGCGTCTCCATGCACGAGGCAGGCTGCAAGCTCCTCAGCTCCATGATCGCCATCAATAATGCATTCACAGGAGAGGACGGAAGAGGGGCAGCTAACAGCGCTCTCAGGGCTGCTCAATGGCACCACTGTGTCCCTAGTCGCTGACGATGGCTGTGCATCTGCAGAGGGTCGTACGCTCCCAGTGAAGATATGCCAGTAGGGCTTGGCAGCCCACGTCCTAAGCTCAGAGCAGACTCAGCCTGGGTTGTCAGCTTTGCTTAGAACAAAGGAAATCACATTTCTTCCTGCCTTCCGCTCCTGCCCCTTACTTAAATAGCCTCCTCGGTGGCTTAAGGAAGAGGCCCAGATGGCAAACAGCCCCCAGCTGTGCTGCCTGGGGAAGAGTGTAAGGAAATGCTGAGTCTCGCATGACAGGAGTAACGCACGGACCTGTTGGAGCTTGTGGAGAGCAGGAGTCCTTTAATCACTCTTTCTCAAAGTAAACTGCATACTTTCCTCTGATTCCACCATTTGTGTACCCCTTTTTTCCCTCCCATTTGATGCAATTAGTGCAGTTCTGGTCTTAGGTCTTGTTCAAGGCTTCCCATGCTCATGCACCCCACTTCCAGACAGGAGATATCATTAGGCAATTTCCCTTCACCACCATGTCTTCAGACACTCTTTCTGGACCATGTACTACCTGACCATCAGTTTGAGTTTAAATATTTAGCCCTCAAAAATCTGCCAAAATCCTTTTGCTGGTGCTGGTGGTGTGATGGGGGTGCCCTGAGAAGCAGCCATGGCTGTGGAGTAGCTGGGCAGATCTGTCTGAAGGAACCAAATCTTGCTCTAGGCCTCTGCCGTGGGAGTGGTTAAAGGGAAAAGATGAAAGTACAACAACATCATTTTACCACTTTGTGATGTACAAAAGGCTTCCTGTCATGGAGAGAATCAGGAGCAAGGAGGGATATTACAGAAACCTGTGAGTTAAAGACATTTAACTGAGAGTATGGCCTTGGACATCTTTATGGCTGTTTTTATGTTGTGGCTTTTTTTTTTTTTTTTTTCATAAACAGAGATGGGTTATAAAATGCAATAAGTTTGATACTGTTTCAGGGAAGCAGGTTCAGTGCTTGAGGACAGGACAGGTGTGGGTACCTCCCATTAAGACACAGCTCTCCTCTCTTTGCCTCCTATGGTCATGGCCCAGGAGCTTGGCAATAGTGCAAAGGCAGGATGTGCTCATTGGGCAAGTTGGGGCATTGCTCAAAGGGGACAGAGCTAAGATGCTTAGCATGTGTCCTGGTTTTCAGAAGTTTGAAGTTTTGCTGAGCTCAGTACTCTGAAGTACGCAATCTTGGCACTGCATTAATACATATCTTTCCCAGTAAATTTCTCAGAGATTAAAAGAAGAAGCAATTTTCTCCTTAATATGCATTTAGGCAGCTGTCATTACTCCCAGGTTGTGCAGGTGGCATGTTTTTGTGTCTAGTTGTAGGTAAAGGACCTGCTGAAATTCTGCAGAGATCTTCCAGTTTTGCTTTCTACTTCACAGGACTGAAACAAATTATATTTACAGGGCACAGCAGCTGGCAGAGCAGAAGCTGTTAAGTAGGGTTTTTTAATAAAAAAACCTTGACAGCGACATTCTTGATGGTCACAGTATCTCTCACACAATGGTAAGACACAGATCTCCCCTTCTAATCAGTCCTGCCCCCACCACATCTTGCAACATACATTCACTACCATAATTTTCATCTTAACTCCTCTGTAAGCCATAAACTCTCTAGAAGCCACAATATATACAAGAATGCTTGCTTGCTTTTGCTTATACGTATATAAATGGCAGTTGGAGAGAAACACTCCTTTGTTTTCCTTGGCTGAGCTGTGCACTGAGCCAAATACTCTCCTCCTGTGTCTCCAGCCAAGTTTTCTTAGCCATATCCATGGTCCACCTACTCTCCCCTCACCACAGACCAGCCATCCCCTCGTTCCCCACAACTTAGAGGTGCTGTATGTCCTACCTACCTTCATATTTCCTGCTTACCCAAAGTTGGAATTTGTGTTATCTTAATTCACCACTCCATTTTTTTGGAGAGTTAGGTCTGTATTGTCATCACTCCTCCTCCAAGATTCTGCCTCTCATGATGAAGATTGGGAAGAAGGACTTCCACCCCAACCACACTCATGGCTCTTCTCCGGATCCCAACACAGACACACCTGCACAAAGGGTAAGGGCTTCAGCCTGCTGGCATTTCCCCTGCGGGAGTGCAACCCCTGTGAGGCTGGTGTGGGTTCAGGAGGCGACATGCAGGGCTGGTTCCTTGCTGTGACGGAGTTCCCACCAGTGGTCTACAACCATTGACAACTTGGTAATTCTGTGAGCTATCAAACTGGCTGGTCCTGTTTGACTCTAAAACTTTGATCAAGAAATTCCTCTTGGGGCCTATGAAAACATAACAAACTCTACATTTAAATGGGAGCTTGGCAGCCAAAAATACGGATAGTCCAAGAATCATCAAATTAACAAACGCAATGACGCAGCTCTGTTTTGTAAACACAGTGGATGCAGCTAAGCTCCCATGAAAAGCCACAGGGCTGTGAAAACCGAAATGTTTATTCTTCCATTACATTCAAGGACACTCATAAAATAAAATAAAGTAAATAGACGCTGAGACTAGAGGATTCCCAAATATCAAGTAAGGAAGCAAGTCTGCAAGTGGGAAAGAGAAAGAAATAGGGGTCAGTGATTTTCATTTGTAATATCTATTTCCCCTCCTCCTTCTTGTCAGGACATCAAAACTGCACGTTGCAAGGAAGATTTTTATGCTGGAAAACCTCAAGTGGTGTGC
The DNA here is from genome assembly GCF_929443795.1 of Astur gentilis. Lineage (NCBI taxonomy): Eukaryota > Metazoa > Chordata > Aves > Accipitriformes > Accipitridae > Astur > Astur gentilis. The sequence goes on from NC_064919.1 coordinate 68,322,497, forward strand.
CTAAACAAAAAAACTGTTGCCCATGCTAGCGCACATTTTCCTTAGTCATGCTGGTTGCAGAAGAGAGTGTGTGTGTTTTGAGCAAGGATTTTCCCCCTTGCAGGCTGCCCTAATGACTCCTTGGGATGAGTTTACTACATGAATCACACACAGAACTGCAAAGGGGACCAAGGACCTTCCCTTGCAGATACACAGCCACCTCTGCATGTGATCCTTAGTTAGCTAAACATGCCCAGTTGTCAGGCTGTACGCAGGCACATTCAGGCATTCCTTCAGCCCATACATGCAGTACCCAGTACCTTCACACTCAGCCTTCCATTTTGAGAAGGAAGGGGAAGAAAGAGTGCAGATACAAGGTTACAAGCAGCCTGAGGAGTGGCTCTGATGGCTTCAAAAACCTCCCTTGCTTTTCAGCTCCTTGCAGACTCATGCTCTCTAATTTTCAAGCATCTTCCAAGTCCTGTGCAAACCTTCTCCCACCAAATCTTTTCTTCCCTACTTTTTTTCTCAAAAGCTTTCTACTCCCTTTCTCAACCCCCATTCTGTCTTTCTTGTTTTTAAAGTCCAGCACTTAAGGGTCTCCCTATAGCGCTGGGGAATCTGCCCCTTCAGATGCTCCTTCATGCCCCTTCAGAAAACTCCCTTCTCCTGGCAAACCCTTCTGCCTTCTCATGCTCCATAATCCCTACTTTTCTCATGACCTGAATTATTATCCCTGTAATTTGTCTTGTCTTTGTTTGACTTATCTACCTCTCATGGCAAGCAGTTTAGTGCAGGGAACGGGACTTGCTCTGTCTCTGGAAACTTGCTGCTATCTGCATCCTCTTTAAACAGCAATAAATCTTGAATCTGCCTCACTATGCCTCTGAGACTGTTTCAAACTTTTTTCAGTCTGGGTCTGATGGAAAAACCCTCTGGCACATTTGGATTGCAGAATGGGTCTCCCAGAAGACCCGAGGGACCCATGCTGGACTTTCCCTGGGAGCACAGCTCTTCCAGCCTGCACCAAGGCCCAGGAACATGGAGGGTGCTCAGGTTGTCCTGAGGGATGGTTGTTTTCCCTGCTCAAAACCGGAATGAAAGACAGGACAAAAATTGGGGAAAATATTACTATAAATGGAGAGAATCCCATTCCCTGCTGGCAGGGGTATTTTGTGAGTCATGGTTATTTTCTTTTGAATACAGAGCTTCTCTGAGCTGATTAAGTGGAATTAACAACACGGTCGGGAATCCTCACAGTTCCCTATTGCTCTGATCCCTGTGGCTCTTGTTCTACCTCTACTGCCTTTGGGAACACTTGAGGAATTTATTAATGAGGCCCAATTACAGAAAATTGTAGGTTTATAATCAACATTCTTGCTAATGCTGGAATGGCTCTTTTAAGTCCTTGAAAAGTTAAAACAAATATCAGAACCCACCTTCCCAGGCATTTTTGCTCCCCAAAACACCCAGAATGAAAGCTGTCCTCAGAGCTGGCCAGTTATCCCCACCAGGGCACTGCAGCTGCATCACCAGTTCAGTGAGGGCTCCCAAGCAGCACCATGTCACAGGCTCGAGATGTCTCTCAACAGGCTCAGGGTGTTGGGGAGGCCATGAGAAGGAAAGAGTTTCAATTAACTGTCCACTTATTGCCTAACATTGCGTTTATTTGATCAAATGATTTGTACTGTGCGTGAGGCAGGGACTCCTGGAATACTTGATGCTAACTCTGAATGATAGGTTGAGCTGAAAGACACCCAACAGGTCCCAGCACATCTTCGTGGTTTCAGAGGGATTCCTTCAGCATTGACTTAATTTCAGCATTCGGGATGAAGATTCTAACTCTTTCTACAGACAGTAAACCTTGAAAATTGCCAGCTGCTGCTAACAATGCTGAGAGTCCAAGATTGGCAAGAGATTTCTCCACCAGTCGTGTGACTTCCTTGGGATAACATGAAGGTCTTCTCAAAAATCAAAACAAACCAATGACTCCCACGAGCAACAGAGCTGATGGGGGTTAGCTTTTTTTGTATAGGTCTATGCTGCTGAGTAAAGGGAGCCAATGATTGATTCCTCATCCTGAGGACAAGTAAAGCAAAATGACTCACTCAACACCACTGGCTGCTTCTGCAGCAGAATTGTCATGCCAGCATAGCATGAGGTCCCTAAGAAACAATTATTGTTCTTAGTGTGTTCTGGGGGTTTTTTTAAGTGTTTGAAAATAAAAGTCAGACTTTGTTGCAGCTCACATAAATGGGGTTTTTACAGTATAAAACCAAGTATATAAGTTGCATGTCCTAGGGTAGAGCATATAGACAGTGATGCTTCAATGCCTTTGGGATGATGTTGAAGGACTCATAGGCTGGGAGGAACCAAGTCTAGTGAGAAGAGGTCATTAATGTCACCTCCTGGGAACAGCCCCTAGCCAAACTATTTCCCAAGTCAAGGCTGGGCATTGTATTGGAGAAAGCTGGCTGGGGCCATGTAAAGCAAAGTTAAAGGGTGAACAAAGAAACGAGCTGTGTGGATGAGCAGATATCCAGAGGCTAAGCTCCCTCCATGGACCTCTTTTAGCGGTATGGATGTAGTGAGCACGTGTCACCCATGTAGCTTTCCAGAGATCTCATAAAAGCTCACAGATGGGGCACTATTAAGCCTTTCCCCTCTCTACCCAAAGACCTAATTTCACAGAACTTGCAGGGCTTTTTGAATACATTCACTATTTTGTCAAGATTGGTTCAAAGGTTACTGAGATTGGACTAAGAGACAGCTCCAGAGAATTGTGTATATGGGAGTGGTATGAACACATCCCTCCTTTTGCAGGGAAATGTAGCTAAAACCAGATCACACCAGATCACACATTCCACTTTCTGGTTTTTACAGGAGTGCTATAATCCCTGAGCACTTCTGGCCCAGAAGAAAATGACATCACTGTATCCTACAGCTCGGGGAGGGTGCGGAGCTCAACACTGTAGGATTTCCTTGATACCTACCGATCAGCCGCAGCTGCACACTGCGGCTTATAGTCTTCTTCTACCACTCCAGAAGAGGGGCTGTAGTTATTCTGTATTTCAAAAGGGAGAATATTCCCCTTTCTAGAAGTCATTGCCCACCTTATGGCATGTACCACAAGTTGTCCCTCTCCCAAGCACCCAGCCCAGTTCCAGGTAGGTCCATCAGTAGCTTGCTGAAGTTTGGTTCTCCCTGGTACATACATATAATTCTGCTTTCCTCAGTGAGAAGCTTCAGTCAAAAATATAGCTCCAGCAAAGTCTGAGGAGGTCAGTATAGTCCCAGAATGTCACTCCTTATTATCCAGCATTATCCACAATGACAATGGCAAACACATGTCTCCGCCTCAAATATGGCAAGGAGCTGGAAGCTCTCCACACCAAGCAGACCAGATTTCTTAAGCAGACAGATCGTCTTCAGACTGGCTTTGTAGTCAATGTTCCTGTTGCTGTCACAGCCTCAAGGAGAATTATGGAGTTGGAGTACAGGAACCAGTGACATCAAGCCTGCTGTGCAGTCATACGAGGGAAGCTTCAGCACAGGCTCTGCTCTTGGGCAGCTCTGCAACTCCTTGCCACTGCTCTCGTAGGGCAAGTAGGGGTAGGGAAGGCTGGGCTGGGCTGGCCTGTTGACGAGGATCTGACATCTGTGGCCCTGCGCAGCCTGTACAGTTCACAAGGCTGCAGATACTTTCAGCTAGATGAGGCCCTTTGGGATTTATGGGATTATTAGCATTACTGAGAGTTATGTCTGTTCACAGGGGAGTATATACTCTCTAGACTACATTACTCATTGTGTGAATCACCATGTTGAATAACATATGTTTCCTATATTTGGTAGATGACCCAATACATTTCACTTCCTTCCAGAATGATATTCCATATAAACACCACTAGCTCTACTTTTTTCTGCTGTAAAAGCCTGAAAACATAAACCTAGGTGTACTGCAAATCGACTGAATATGTTTGCATTTTTTATTTTTCACATAATCAGTTACAGGACTTGTAATATTAAGCCAGATCAGCCATATGCCTGCTGATAGTATCTGGATTATACCAAGTTTGTAGGTATTCTAGTGGAAGACATGATTACTTGATGGAGGAGGATTCCAGGGGCTGGCTAGATTAAACAAACAAAAAAAGCATTTAAATTCAAGAATTTATGTAATTCCACTGGAACCAATAAGACCATTCAGGTGCTTACAGCTAAGCACATGCATATTTGTTGGCATGGTTGCTAAACTATTGTTCTTACAAGGAAGGAATAGTGATCCATCATCATCAAATGTAACACGGTGCTAGAGGCTACTTTCATTAGAGAGAATGGCAAAACTCCCATTGATTTGAATGGAAGCAGGAGCAAGCTCTGACACTGAAGCAGTAAGTTTGTGTAAACAAAAGGTACAACAAAAGCTCCTCATTACAAGTATTTATGATGATTGTGGAGCCTGGGAGTCTTTTGGGTGTGGAGCCTCTGAGGTGAAGTGGTGTGGTGAGCTGGGATTTCTAAAGTTTTTACTGCATGCCACGAGAGTTAGAGTGGTGGGTGGCTAGAGAGCTTCTCTGTCGTCTCCTAAGGCATAGAAATTGTGCAGAGAATATGTTATGTTTTAAACCGTAATGCTGGCTGCTGACAGTAAGCCTTGTGTAATCTTGTGGATCTTCTTGATTAATGACGAAAAATTACTCTCTCTTATCTTTGAAGCTTGGCATAGCCCAGATACATGGCTCTTGCCTTAACAACATGTGATACTCCGCTGGTATGACAGTGGTTTGGGTTGGACTCAGATCAGGGGCAGCAGGACAGAGATGGCTTGGTCCTGCAGGACACTGGCCTGGCCTTAGGTGAGCCCAGGGCTTCTCAGTAGGCTTGGTAAGATGCAAATGAGCAGCCAGTCTCACATCCAGCCTCTCCTCCACACATCTTTCCTCACTAGCACAAAGAGGGGATGAAAACAGATCTACGCTAAATTAACTTATGAAAGACTAGCCTTTTGAATTCAGCTTTGCCACAGTAGAAGCCAATCGTTCAGCTCTTATTAGTTCACTTTTCTCCAGTGTAATTAAGACCATCAGAATCAATGAGGCTGAGTAAGGTCCATAAACATCAACACACTAAAACTTTGAGTACATGGGTACTGACTGGTAAAAGTGAAATTACCTCACGTAAACCATTTCTGAGGAAGCATAAATTTCATTAGAACACATTTCCACCTCTACGTGTTTACTTCTTGACTTTCTGCTACAGTGAAATAAGTTTTATTTGGTTTTAGTTTTGTTACCCTGGTGTTTCTAGAGCAGAGGCTATCACCCTCCTCCGGGTGAGGAACCTCAAGTTTTTTCTGATGCAGGCCTGAACCCTATTACAAATGTCACCCAGCAATTGCTGTTGAACAGTTAGGTGAATTTGCCTTTCCTATCCCTTTTCTCACACACCTTCAAGCAGCCAGCAAACCGCTGACTGCAGACAGGCTTCCAGTTGAAAATGACTGTTATAGTCAATTCTAAGGTTTTGTGCCATGAAGAAATACTAGTCTACAAAGCAATGTTTAGATCCAAACTAATCCCTCCGCTTTTATTGAAAAGTAAATAACTGTTTGGTCTATGACTCTATATCAAGATGCAAAAAGCAGCATGACCAAATAAGGGATAAATAAACCAAGAGTAGTTTGAGAATATGTGAATTTCAGAGAAGTTTCAGCTCAGGACTGAAACCCCCAAAAGTATCATGGTTGCCTCATGTCTGCAGAGGTTAAATTCACAATGCTATTCATATGCATCATAAATATTTTGTATTTATAAATTTCTACATCTTTTTTCACTGTTAGATCCTCAAATTTGAAATCAATGTAAGGTTTATTTCTCAATCAGGAGCATAGTAATTATTGCCTTGGACCCCAGCTATGCACTTGATCCAGATGTAGTAGAGATTGATGCAGAGAAATCAGAAGAAGGTACAAGAAAGGCAATAGAAGAAAATCATCTAACAATCTGCCACAGGTATATTCCCATTCCAAGTGTTTCCTCATTCCCTTTTGACTCAAATGGGAGTCAAATATATGTATAAATGCTTACACTGCTAATGTATTTACTCAGTAAGTTTTATGATCTATAATGGAATTGAGGGTATTCCAGAGGAGTGCCTTTAATGCTTTTGAATCCTTTAAGTTTTTGACTTCTGCAATATTGTGTGGAGGCAACTTCTACTGTGTAAACAAATACCTTGTTTTACATTTATATCCCTTCACTTGAACTAAGTTTTTCATTATTTCCAGCATCACTGTTCTTTATTATGGTATTTTGCATGTTTTTCCTTTATTGTGACAGAAGGACTAGAATAACAGCAATTTCTTTAGTGTCATTCTGATATTTGTAGTTTTTAAGTCTAATTGCTAGTACGTTATTTAAAATACATTTGAATACAGACTACTACTACGCTATGTGTCTCTCAAATGATACAAACGTGACATAGCAAACATTTCACAAAAATCTTTAAGTAGTGCTTTTCAAGGGTCAGACTATCTCATCACAGAGGTCTCTGGTTTTAAAATCTTTACATCTATGAATTGTAACTAAAATTACTTTTGTTTTGTTTTGGTTTATTACCAGCCAAATCACTTTATTCCTACACTCTTTCAATATTCTTGGATGAATACTAGCTAGACTTGATGACCTGTTTTTCACCGAGTTGCTAAATTATTACACCTACTCTTATTGCAGTGCCTGTTTTTCACAGTAACTCTCAATCTTTAAAACTGAGATGTAGGTGTGGGTGATGTAGGTGCAGGAGAAATAAGAAATCTACTAGCCAAGGGTTAAAGATTTTAATTCCCCAAATCTTGATATTAAGATATTTTTTTTTACTACCTTTCTTATCATTCTGAAGTGTAATTTCTCAATGCTAGTTTTGATCTGGCCCTCTTAGGTGTTGTGAAATTTATTTATAATTTGGTCAATATTATTTTAGTAAGAGATATAGCTACTCCTTCCTTGAACAAATTGCTCTATGTTACTTAGGCTTGCAAAGCTGATCACACAATAAAAGAAGGCCATGCACTCAGAGTGCAATGGAAAGTTGCCAGCTGTTTTAATAATAGTTTATTTTTAGATATTCTGTAACCTAGCAATTGACCATTTGATAACTATATGTAAGCAATAAAGAAAACTGTGAAATTTGTTGAAATTAATGGTTTTTCGTAAGAGGACCATCAAGACTCAGCTGTCCAGTCATAAAGGCTTAGGTGGTTTTTTTTTTACTTTTGTCACTTCAGAGTAATTCTTTCCTCAAACATTGGATTCAGGTTGTATCAGGTTGTGTGATTTATTAACCTTCTAATACACAAGTTTGGTGATCTAGAAGGCAGGTTCAATTATCCTGAAAATAAAGTATCTCTTCTTGGAGGGAAAGAAAAAGAAGAAAAACATAAACAAGAAACTTTTATGCATTTTCTTGGCCCAGAGTCCTTCCATGTGAGAAAGGCTAAATTACATCTTCTGCATGAGTCTGCCTGAGATGTTATACTGCAATGTATGTACTTGAAAGACATGATCAGACATGACCAGAAGAGAAGCCGTTAAATCCAAAAACCTTTTGTGCGGATCCTGCCTCAAACATCATAATCTGTTTGTTCATCTGATAATGGGAGAGGCTACACTATTAAGAGAAATGAGGGTTTTTATATACAAGCCTTGACTTGAACCCTGACAGATTTTACAAACAGTGCAATATAAAACTTGCCTCTAGATTTCATGAGCACGAGATGTTCTGGAGTTTGCAGAAGACATAACATGTCAAGTGTGTCTTTCTCCTCCTTTTCCTTTCAAGCTCTTTTCCCTGCAGCAAGGATAGGCTTTTGATGAATGCTGTGAAAAGGCCCTTGGATGACCTTCAACAAGTCACTGGGAAGGGTTGTCATTGAGTCAATGAGCTCTGGATTAGGAGCCAAATCTCCCTATCCCCACTTGCAAAATGGAAGATAAAATACTCCTTCCCCCCCCCCTTTATTTTAAACTGCTTTCCAGAGCAGGGACTGATTTCAAAGCAGATATGTTGACAGTGAAATTATGGTGTATTTTTATGTATTTTGGTAGAGTATAATAGCTCAGCCAAGTGCCATGGTATTACAGAGGATTATGATACTTCAGTGCTTAAACTTCTGGGACCCTAAGTATGGCTGTAGCACCATAGAGATAAATAAACTCTATGTTTTTGTACAGTTTCACACACTTTCTTTTAAAGTAAACTGATCATACTGTAATGTAAATTGTAGAAGTAATACACAATAATGCTGTCTTGCTCTTCTTTTAGCAGAAATGTTTCTCTTTATAAAATACTGAACAGATGAAATGATGCACAGAATAAATATATCTGCTTTCCTTGTGTGCCTGCTTTTAGTAGCTCTTATTGAGGTGGTTCTTGGCAGTACTGAAGGTTTATTATGACTAGCATGACAGAAATCACACCGCAGGTAAAAATACTCAGACATGACTCACTAAAAGGAGAGATCTTTGCATTCCTACAGTTAATTTTGTAAGTTGCTTATCATCTTTCACTGTGAAGCAGAGGTTCTAAACCGTGCAAGTTTCTCCTGGTTTTGCCATTTGCTTGCATAGCCTGTCAGAGTTTAGATCTGCAGAGCATAAATTTATGTTATCTTGCCTTCTTGCCAAGTAACTCAAAGGACTTCAGTTATAAAATTATAATTATGAAGTAGAGATAAACATCATCCCCATTTTACAAATTAAGTAAAAAATTGAACTGCAGAGTATCAAAATGCAGAATTTTTAAGAAAGCGGGTAACACAACTTTGGTTTCTGTGACTGCTTTTCATTACGTGCAGCTATGTCTGAACATGTGCAATCTTGTGTTTATCTTCAAAGTGAAATGCCCCTTTCTAGTGTGTTTGATTAAGCAGTCCAATGACCAGAGTTCATAATTGCAGCATTCCTGTGATACATATTGTCAGTGAGCAGTTTGAGCCATTTTTCATTTCCAGTTGATTGTTGTCTGCAGATGATGTTAAGATTCTACATCTGGCTTGGGACTCTACACTCAGAATAATTTAAAGGCTTAGATTCGGTTTTGTTGGTACCAAAATCTCGGAGAAATCCAGGTGAGAGTTCGGCTCCAGCAAGTGAGAAGATGCTGTGTTGTCCTGCTCCTCTGAGACTGCTGCTGTCTTGGTCATACCAAACCCAGTTCAGGAGGGAAGAGCCACTCCAGCCTCGACCCAACGCAGCACTGCAAAGGAAGGGGATGGAGGCTCTCCAGTGTGAAAGGAAGGGTGGGGATTGACAGGGGCTTCTCATTCAGACCTGTGTCGAATAATAATTCACCATGACTACACTGGACTGATAACTGCTGTACAGTTTTTCTTGCCTACTGTTAGATGCCTATATTTGTATTTTGACATCTGTAGGTAGACCTTGAAGTTTGGATATACTGAGAAGCCAGGGCTCTGGCTGGCTTTTCCAAGACTTTAGGTGCACCCTTGAGCAACCTGGAACATTTTTATTTGCTGGTTTGGGGTTTTTTTAAGTCACTGTGACTGAAAAACATTGTCCTTTGAGTACTCAATGGACAACATTTTTAAGTCACTGTGACTGAAAAACATTGTCCTTTGAGCACTCAAAAGCACAGCAGTATTTAGATAAATTGGCCTCTGAATCTGTTTCATCATAATGAAAGCATTCACATCTCTGCAGAGGATTATTTCCCTGCTTCTGCAGTGCTCTCCACGTGTGTTGGCCTTCTTAGGTTATTTTAATTTATGTTTCTCAATGTAGCTACAGGCGTTCTGCTGCTGGAACAGAGGGTGGTTTTGCACAGCAAACATCTGTGGGGGTTTCCAGATGTAGGAAGAGTATGGAAGTGGGTGTTATCTCTCAATGGGAAGGGAGGAATGTGGCTAGGAGCAGCAAATAGTTGGATATTACAAAGCATATGAGTAAAATGTATCTATACTGTGCCCTTCAGATCAAAATTAAAAGGGAAAGGCAAGGTAAAAAATATCAAAAATTTAGGCTCTATTTCAGTAAAAGGCAGTAGGATTTGACGTAACTGATCACACCCACAATACACCTACTCCTCTGCTCTGCCTTGGGCATTTGTCTGCACCAGATGCATCTCTGTGCATGCCTATGTCCTACAGAAGTCAATGAACCTGAACCCTGTGGCTGAAATCAAATATATGTTCAAACTTTTTCTTCCTTAAGTCCCACATTGGGGGTGATCCTAAGGGAGAGAGTATGAAAAAAAATTAAATGTGCATGAAAGGGAAAGTTGGCCATGTTTTTATTTTTGCATGCCCATTGTCCACAACCTGGGACTGTTGAAAGTGCAAGGAGGGACTTTCCCCAGGAACTTCCCACATCGACACAGCTGGGAATGTCAGAAGCAGATGAGAATTCATAGATGCTATGGAGATATTGTAGGAATCAGTCCTTGTTAGCAAAGGGAATTAAAAATTTGTCCATCTAGGACTAAATAAAAGAAATTCTGCTTCCCTTCTAGCTTCCTTTGACTAACTGAGGTCATACTTTTTCTGCTGCATCTTAGGCCATGTGGAGCATCAACTACCAATTTCAGCTACAGGCAAGGAGCCTCCCTCCTATTCAATATGTAGTGGGTGTCAAAGGGAGTCTGGCCGAAAGCCTTTTGACAAATCATTAAGCTTAATATGTATTTTCTCTCAGGTTTCACTTGATATGAAACTGCCTGAGAGATGTGTTTATATATTCACAACACACATGAAAAGAGAACCAAAACATGGCAGAAACGGATAGCTGGGATAAAACATGTGCTAGGAACTTCTCGAAGCTGGGCTGAAGATCAGACAAGCTTATAAAAAGTGCAGGGAATGCTCATTATGGACTGAGTCAGCCCAGCAGCTGTGAGGCTCCTCCCTCCCCGCTTCAGTGGTTTTATTGTTGTCCTGAGCTGCTGGCAGGCACTCGGGAGAATTCCTCTTGGCCCTGCATCTGTCTCGCTGCTGGATGCAATCTAGCCTGCGCACTTGGTGCTTCTGTTGTCCTTGTGAGGTCTCGCTTGATGTGACCTCTCCTGATGGGATGCAAAGTGCAAGGGAAGCTGCAGGTGCTGTGCAGACCTGACCCACGCACCATCCCGGGAAGTTCATGGCTGAGCTAAAATGAAAGAAACAACAAATGCTACCAGAGTACTAGATGAACACTGACTTGAACTGCAAGCTTCAGGTGCTTAGATTAGATCCCCCTTTGGTCACAGGTGTAGACTTACCCCATACAGGTAATATTAGTTCAGACTGGTGTGGTTTTCAGATGTTACTTCTCGGGTCCAATTTGGGTTGAGCATTCACCATAACCCTGCCACTCACTGCTTTCTCAACTGCTGAACGCATAAATGTATTTCCACCAGCATGAAATCTGCTCATTTTTAATTGCACTTGAGCATCATGTCCTAATGTCCAAGGACGGCCCTAGTCCTCTCTGAAGCAACTGTTTTCTACTGCGTGTTCTAGTCTGAGCTGTAACAGCACTTAAAGAGCTGTGCTCCATGCAAAAAAAAAAAGGTGGGGGTGAGGACTCTAGGCATCAAAAAGCCTTAAAACCCAAAAGTTGATCAAAGAAGAGTTCTGCTCTGATCTTCCCTCACTGCTGAGGAAGAAACTGAAGTTTGGCTGGTGGGAACATAGAGGGTTTACCTGTCTGGCATCAGAGCCAGCCAGGAGTATGCAGCCACAGATAGGTTATGTGCTTTGTCTATGAAAATCCAGGCCTTTGGTGTGTACATTCAACATTTGATGATCTGTTGAAGCTCAGTTTCTGGTCATTGGAGCACTGGCTGGTCACCAGTGTGCAAGGAGATCATTTCTTAAGGTGTTATTTGTCTGTCTGTCCCCACAGGTGTTGTCCCCTCTGCCACAGTGTTCTGACTGTCTCAGTCTTTCACCTTTAATCTCCCATGAAGCACAGAGGTGCTGCTACACCATTTTATTTGCTACCTGCTTTACCAATAACTTTGCTTTAATTTTCAAAGCATTTTACTAATATTTTGATCCTCCCAAGGTGCTGGAAGCTGAGACCCTCATCATGCAAAGAGAGAAACTAGGCTATAACAGTCCTAAATCTCTTGCTCCAAGTGGCAGGAAAGGGCAATCTGAGCCAGGGGCACAACTTAAAAACACCTAGCTCATCGCTTTCATCTCAGAAACCCAGACATCAGTTCCATCAGTGCAAAGAATCATAACGTACCGCCCTAGCTTAATGTGTCCTTCCCCTAACAAACTTCACAGTGTAGACAATTCATCAGAAACACAGATCTGCTATCCAGCACATGTGCGTTAACAAGCTGCCTCTTCCCCAAGTGTCTATGAGGTTTAGCGGGTTGCTGAATAATACAGCTCTTTCCCTCTCATGTTCCAATGCCTTGCCTCATGTCATATATATGCACAAAAAGCAGTAACTGAGGATATTTCTGTTTTGTTAGGAATCAAATCCTGAGCTGGTTTTTTTTGAGTTGACATCTGTTGCACTAAGTCACTGTGTGTTTATGGTCGTCCTTAAGGGTGAGGCACCACTGCTCTCGCTATAAAGTCTATTCCTGCTAAAGGTTGTGAGCACTGCCTAATTGCTCTGCAGAGAAGAGGTGGCAAGTGTGCTAGCAATAATATGTTGCAGATTCCCGCCCCCCCAAATGAAACCACATCCGTGGTACAGTACAACTGACTTTTGCAGCCCTGCAGGAGAAACAAGAAACATCAGGAAATGACCAGACAAAGCCACCAAGAGTTCAGAGGTGATTTACAATAGCAGGTAGAAATTCAAAACCTGAAAGACAAAGGTAACACGGCTTATGCCAGAGAACCTCAGCTTTGCAGTTTTGTGTGACCATCTGTTGTGACTGCATGTAAATCTTGTGTATATACTGCAATGTTACAGTCCTAGGAAAGCCTCAGTTCACCTTTCCAAACAGCTCAGCAGAACACAATAGCACCATTTTAATCTGCACCAAGATTAAATCTGAGCACTCCAAATCAGACTTTTCCTTTAATTGAATGTAAACAATCAAATCTCACTGTGAAGCCCTTTCCTGCTTTACTCAGCAATGGGTTCTTACATTTTGCCTTTCTTTTATTTAACGAACACGCTCTAATTTAAAAGACTCTTTAAATACAAATGTGTTTCATATTCAACAGGATGTATCTGAAAATCTATTTTATCCTGGTGGTATAGAACTGGAGGAAATCTGACCCGAGCAACTCTCAGAAAAAGCTTTTTAAGCACCGAGGTCAGATTGTTATCTCCTTTACTCCTGTCTAAATCCAGAACATATCTACTGATGCCTGCAGAGCTGGTCCAGAGTTACACAACAGAAAATAAGACAAAAATGGGTATTTCACTTTTGCGAGACCCATCACAGGCCTCACCCTTGCAGCGCTCTGCTCCAGGTACCTTGCTTTACCTCCTGGGACCTCGAAGTGCCCTTCCTCAAAAACCTCCTTGCCCATTTGGAAAATTAGGTACTTGAAAGTGCAGCAAAAGACTTTGTGGTGCCAGGCGGGCTCACTGGCCTCTGCCTTCACCCGGCACTGCCTGGGAGAGCCTCCAGCCTGCTCCTGCAGGAAGCAGCCTGAGCTCAGGGTGGGTCCTCCTGCCCTTCAATGCACACTTGCTGGGTGAGGCAAGGACGCCCGAACGCCAAAAGGCAGCTTTAACCCTCTGCGGCCAAATCAGGAGGTCAGTGAGAGGCCGCTTGTAACGTGACATCCCATGTGCACTGCCTTTCTCTGTCATTTGGCAAGCATCTTTCTTTCTGCAAGGAACTTTAGATAGTGTCAGCCATCTAAAAAAAAACGCGGTTCGCTTTCTAATCAAATCACAGAGTGGGAGGGGAGACCAAGAAAAAGAGGAGAAACTGGCAGGGAAGTCAATCACTCTGGTCTGTAAATAATTAAATGCTGAGTGGTGCTCAAATGTATACGTTCAGAAAGCTTCATTTGCCCTCCCTCTCCTCCGAGGCTAATTTAGAACATATCACAGTTTTTGCAAAGGCATTCCTAATACTATTGTGCTGCAAATCCTGTCTGATCCAACCTTCAAATATTTATGTAAACTGAAATATGTCTGGAAAGAAGTCAAAACAAAACAAATATGCCACACAATCTCATTCCCACATATCCCTCCTCGTTTACATTCACACTAAACCCTTTCCAACTAGTTCCCAACTGTTAGGTGGTGGTTAATGAGCGATAATTGCAGACCCCATTTCTTTGAGTGCACTGATGGTCTTACAGCTTGCCAAACAATTTAGTCTGGAGTTTTCAGTAGTTGCAAAATGCTTTTGCAGCAATTTTTCTTTTGTCTATGCAAATAAGTACAGTAGTTTGGGGATTATTGTTATTTGTTATTATTGATAGTGTTTAGAAAGAGTTAATTTTTAAAAAATTCAAGTGGAAGTCCTTCTACTCCAGGGTCCCGGGTGTGCTTGCATACCATATGCTTCTTAGTTGACAGATGCCAGTAAACTCAGGCTAGATATGTTTAAAATGCACCTACTTGTAAAACTCCTTTGTACCATTTGCAAATTGCAGCTGTCTCTCTGTTCGCAGAGATATGGTTGACACATGCTGCCCGTTCGCTTCCCAGAGGATCGGCGACGCTGAGCAGCGCGAAGGATGTGTGTGAAATGTGCCACATTCTCAACTGACTCCTGTATGTGACCGTCCCCCTGGAGGTGATGAAAGCCTGCAATTTTATTGACTTCAGTGGTGGAGAATGCTGCCAAGGCTGGAGGGCTCGGGATGCAAGAGGCAGCTCCCCGCTGGGCGACGAGGTAGGATGACAGGCTGCGTCTGTAGTGTGCGGTGTCAAGGAAGCTGGGCACCCTGCTCAGGAAGTACCCGAAATTACTTGTCCCTGAGCATTCAGCTCCTTGTGGGGAAGGCAGTGTTACTCCCTTCATGAAACCTTCAGTCCAGCACCTCTGCCTTATATGGGGCCTTAAAGTGTGCTTTTACCCGTATACAGCTATTTCAAACCCTTCATTTGGAAAGCAGATTCCATCTGCTGCTCCTGAGAAAGGTCTGGATGACCCTGCCATGCTGAGCAACCTTAGGGCAGCCATAAATTGAAGAAGCAGAAGATCCCAAAGCCGCAGCGGTGGCCACATCCTCCTGCTTTGCAGTAGCAGGAGGAAAATGCAGAGCAGAAAACAGAGCCGCCCCCATAATGCTGTAATTATGATGGAGTGCTAGTGGTGACCTCAGAAGCATCAGGGAAAAATACCTTTCCAAGTGCATTATTTTTAAGAGTCAGATGTGCTGATCTGCTGTTATGCAAATATTTGCAAGTGAGAATGAGATGAACTAAATCTGGAATCTATACAGCTTTGGGACATATTTGGGAGGAGGAAACTAAGTACGTCACCAAGTTGGTAACACAACAGCGAGAAGAAAAGGTGGTGGCTTACCTTATTTTACGTTTTCATTTTTGTAAGGGTTTGAATGTGCAACACTGATCCTGGTGGGACTAAAAGTTGTGACACCTGACACAGCCCCAAGCCTTTTTTTTTTTTTTTTTCTTTTTTCTTCCTGTCTTTAAAAGCAAAGATCTGGCTATATTCAGCTTTTCTGAGTTCTCCTTTCTGGCAGTTTGTATTAGTTCCCCACCCAGCTATCTGAGGGATGGGACACCCATGTAGTCAGGATCTTCATTTTGGTTTCTAAGAGACTGCCAACACAAGCACCTCGCCAGCCCTTTCCTGCTACCTGGTGGCCTCGTGAGTGGGAACCTCACCTGGCAGAGCATCCTGACCCTCCAAAAACAGACCTCAGGGAATTTGCTGTGTCCAAGCCAGTTCCATAATGGCAAGTCAGTCCTGCCAAACCAGAGAAATTTTGGGTTTAGATTAAATTTTGTTCTTTCCAGCAAACTTCTCTCAGTAAGTGTGATTCACTTCATTTCTTCTCCTGCTTTTAACAGAATATTTTGCAAATCTTTTTCACCTCTGAAACCTCTCTAGTCATGTCTTGGTGATCTGTTAAATGAGAACTGAACAGGGATTCTAGTTATTTTTCTCCAGAGATTGTATTATGAGGGAACACCTTTAATCTATCATGAAAAAGAAGGTTTTATGTAGTGTTTCTGTAAATTACTAGATCATCCTGAAAATGTTCTCTGCACAGACCACTCACCTCTGAAACTTCACTGTGTGGAAGATGAACAGTATCAAAACTTAAACTCCTGTCTACCATGGCGATAATTATTTTCAATTGGACTTCTTCTGCTGTTTCTCAAAGATAACATAGCTATCGAAACCTGCAGCTAGCCTCAGTGGAAGTGAAGCATCTCCAGCCTGATGAAATACTGGAAATGGCTGGATTTGTCTATGGAAAAATTCTGCACTCTGAATATGGTTAGGCAGAACTAATTAGGAAAAAGAGGGAGAAAGAGATTGTTACATTAAATTTGTGTTGATTATTTGTCAAAGCAAGACCCAACGTAGGAATCTGAGTCTGGGTGAGGTAAAGGAATATATGTGCATTATTCCTTCTATGTATGATTATTAAATCATGTCTTTTTTAGACATCTAATGTTTTAATCCTTCTCCTTTGGCACTAAAACTGCATTGCTGAAGTGGGAGTAGGCAGATTTTAAAATAACAGCTCATAATTTTAACTCTCTTTTAAATTTTGAGAGTTTTGTTGCCAGGTGTGTCTTCTCAGTCTTTTAAAGCTCTGGAATTATTCTGGTATTTATCAACTGACTTAATAGAAATCCTCTGGTGGAGACTAGGCATCTGGGAAACTAGTTAATGAAATGCAAAATCTTCTGTATTTTCTTGTACTGGTATTACCCTGGTATAACTTCATCACCTGCAGTAAGGTTTCTTAAAAAAAAAAAAAAAAAAGGACTTCTGGAAACTACAGACAGATCATAGGTAATGCATCCAGACTTCATTCTGCCTTTGAAATGATAGCATTGAAAGCCTTCATAAGGTCTAATGCTTCTGAAGCTGGAACTGGTTTATGCATCTAAAAAAGAGGTCATAGTGAGAAGTCCTAACAGTCTGCTCTGAGAGTACCCTACTATTCCAAAGCACAAAACTGACACACCTTTTAAAATTAAGATAATCTCCTACTTAGCACTCTCATATGCAGCCCGCCCTAATAATAGACTCAAAGTACTTCTGTCATGTAGGTCACCAGATTATAGGACCTGAAATATTTTTTAAAAAATTGTATTTTAGACAAAAGAAAATCTTCTATTCTTTGAAAAAGTCTAGGGCGCTGAATTTGAAGAAGTACAATAGACAGCAGAAAGACTAAATGAACAAAATTTGCTCTCAGCCCCTGACAGTGTATACTCATAACTCTGTGTTCCTGATGGACTCCACACACACCCCCTCTGGGATCAAGATGACTTGCATCCATTTCAAGAAAGAATCTTTTCATCTCTTTCTTTTAACAATGGAAGATGCAAGGGTGCTAAACAATTTTAATTGGAAGCAGAATCTATCAACAGTCAAGGGTCATTTGTACAGATTTCAGCTCATTTTACAGAGTCATAGAATGGCTGTATGTGCCTCTGGAGATCATCTAGTCCAACCCTCCTGCTCAAAGAAGAGTCAATACAGGACCGTGTCCAGTCAGGTTTTAATACCTTCAAGGATAAAGACTCCATACCCTCTTTGGTCAACCTCTTCCAATGCTTGATCACCCTTAGAGTAAAAAAAGCTTTTTCTTATATTTAACTGGAATGTCTTGTATTTCAGTTTGTGCCCATTGCATCTCATCCTTTCGCTGGATACCAATGATAAGAGCCTGGCTCTGTGTTCTTTACTCCCTCCTTTCAAGTATTTATGCACATTGACAAGTTTCCCTGAGGCTTCTCTTCCCCCAGCTGACCAGCTGGCTCTCTCAGCCCTTTCTTGTATGTCACCTGTTCCAATTCCAGTCATCTTTGTGGCCTTTTATTGGACACATATGTACACGTGTCTCTGGACTGGACATAGCACTCCAGATGTGTCTCACCAGTGCTCAGCAGAGGGGAACTATCACCTCCCTCAACCTGCTGGCAATGCTCTCTCTACTGCAGCCAAGGATGTTATTGGCTGTCTTTGCCACAAAGTCTCATTGCTGGCTCACCTTCAGCTTGTTATTCACCAGGATTCCCAGGTCCCTTTCTGCCAACTACTTTCCAGATGGTTGGCCCCCAGTCTGTATTGGTGCACAGGGTTTTTCCTCTCCAGGTGCAGGACTTTGGCTTTTCCCTTGTTGAATTTCATAAGGTTGCCCTCTGTTCATTTCTCCGGTCTGAGGCACGCTGAATGGCAGCACAACCATGTGGCGTATCAGCCACTCCTCCCAGTTTTGTACCATCTGCAAACTTGTTAAGGCCCAGCCATTCAGGTCATTAATGAAGATGTTAAACAGTATTAGCCCAAGTATTGACCGATGGTGTCCCCCACTAGTGACCAGCCCTTGGTTACATTTTGTACTGCTGGGGACAACCCTTTGAACCTGGCAGTTCAGGCACTTTTCAGCCCACTTCACGGTCCACTTAGCCTGTACTTTCTCAGTTTCTCTGAGGGTGTTATAGCAGATAGTGTCAAAGGCCTTATTAAAGTTGAGGTAAACAACATCCACTGTTCTCCCTTCATCGACCAAGCTAGATACCTCATTGTAGAAGGCTGTCAGGTTCATCAAGCAAGATTTCCCCTTCAAAAGTTGTGAGAGACTAAAAGAGTTACTGTCTCCAACATTGTGGTGGGGCAAGTTCTGCTTAAAGACAAACCTGCACAGCAAGGAACCCAGGTGAAAAGCCCATCAGCTCAGACACCAGCAACAGGAGGGGGAGGGCGTGCTGGAGGGTGCGCAGGTCCCTGCTCTGATGAGCTGTTCTGATACAAAGATCAAACAATGGCCCTGTCTGCAGGGAAGGAGAAGTTACTCCACAAATGACCCCCAAGCCCAAAGGCTCCGAAACTGCTCATTAACCTGACGAGTTCGAGTGCCCACCCAAAAGAGGGACAAGGGTGATAAAAGGACACACACTGAAGCCCTGGGTGCGCAACCCCACCGGGACTGGACCCCTCGGCTGACTGGACCCCTCGGCTGACTGAACCAACGCTGGGCCCAGGACCGGTGAAACCTTTCTCTCTTCCTTTCTCTCTGTCTTATTCTCCTTTTCCTTTTCCTTTTCCACAATCCCTACACCTCATCCGTTTCAAGACATAAACCGCTGACCAAGTCTGAGACTAAGAGTGGATCTAGGCGCCCCTGGGCCCTTCTCTGAGGAGGAGTCTGGAAAGCGAGGGGGTCTGCTCTGAACCTCGTGACTCAATGGGAGGGATGTCCTTATTCCCTGAATTGATGTATACGGTTACACAGTTTACAGAAGTAGTCTTATGCCAATTCCTGTTCTGAGAAACCCTGCCACCTACTACCACGCCTCCCCAGTTCCGTTTGCTTCTGTCACAAAATCTTTAACCAATCGTTTGGTGTCATTTCACCTTAATTTAGCTCGAGGAAATTTCGAATTAATCACGACTCCCTGGTCTGTCCAGTCTGGGTCATGACAAAAGTCCATACTGACTACTTACAATGACCTTCTTGTCTTCCATACATCTAGAAGTGGTTTCCAGGATTATTTGCTCCATCACTTTCACAGTGATCAAGGTGAGGCTGACTGGGCTGTATTTCCCCGGATCTTCCTTTCCGCCCTTCCTGAAGACAGGAGTGACATCCACTTTCTCTCAGCTCACAGAAACCTCTCCCAGTTATCATGACCTTTCCAAGAGAAGCAAGAGTGGCCCTGCAATTACATTGGCCAGCTCCCTCAGCAGTTGTGAGTGCATCCTATCAGGCACCACAGACTTGTATATGTCCACTTTGTGTAAGGGTTCCCTAACCTGACCCTCCTCCACCAAAGGGTATACCTTCCTTGCTCTGGACTTTCCCACTGGTCTCAGGGACCTGGGATTGCTGAAGGCAGGTTTTACGAATAAAGAAGGCCTTGAGCATGCCAGCCTTTTCTTTGTTCATACTCTCCAGGTTCCCCACTCCATTCAGCAGTGGGCCCATATTTTCCCTAGACTTTCTTTTGCTGCCAAAGTACCTGTAAAAGCATTTCATGTTACCCTTCACCTCCTTCACCAGTTTCAAATCCAGGTGGGTTTTAGCTTTTCTAACTTCATCCCTGTGTGCTCAGACAGTAGCTCTATATTTCTCCGGGGTCAATTTACAGAGTTTCTTCTAACTGCCCATTCCATGCAATGGTCTGTGACATGGTGCAGTCCCAGAAGCAACAGGCTACTTTAGCTGTTATGCTTTTTACTATAGGGAAGGAACAGCTGAATTGGGGCCTGGATGCCTTCTGCTGAAGCCTGTGAAAAAGAGCCTGTCTTGGCCTGCACCTCTAATATGGCAACACATCATCCAGACATCAAAGGGAAGAGGAGAGGAGCACATGCAGGTGACTTTTCATTAAAACTCTCCCTTGTTTTTCACTTGGCTGAGACAAGGTATTCATTATGTGCTCCTGGCTCTCTGATCACCTGGATGCAATCTGTTCTTGCATTCATAGCATTTTGCCTGCTCCCGGCACAGGAATTACGGGCAGCAAAGCTGGCTAGAGAAGAACTCAATTTCATCAAAGATTTCAAAGTTTCTTCAATTAGATTTTCATTCTGTTTTGGGACAAAACCGAGACCTCATGGATTAAAGGCTCAAACTGGCCTTAAAATAGCATTTTCCCTCCTAATACAATGTGTTATGGTTTTCTTTACTTTAGCTACCATGTGAAGAAAAAATAGTAGAAACATAACACGAGATCAGTGGGGTGACCAGTTTTCTCTGCCACTGAGCCTGTATTTCCTACATATTTTTACAGTACTCATTTCTTGGAAATCCTTTTAGTCCTTTCTGTTTCTTCACTTCTTATTCTCAGGAAGGTAATCTTTATGGAACTTCCCTGAACTCCTTCCATTGCTGCACTTTTTGCAATTAACATTCAGAAGGTGGTGCTGCCAATGCACTTAAGATCCTGTAACATCTGTAACATATACCCTACTGGTAGTACCTTCTTAATATTGCCTTACTTCTTAAGCAGGTACTGCACAGTGATGTTGTGGTTTCACTGATCTGACCATGCTAAGAAGTAAATCTTGTTCATATGAAAAGTTATAGGAAATAACGGTGCAATTCCAAGCTTTGTATGCTGCATGAGCTTCCTCCACCTAATTGAAGTGTGACAGGAACATGCATTTGGAGCAGAATGTATAGCAGTACAAATGCAATCACTGTGCTCTGCTTCCCCCTCAGGGTCTCAACTACACCTGTAACTTTTATTCCTTTAGATGACGGGAAAGAGATTACATTCCCCAAACCTCTGCTCATTCCAGGCCCCCATGTGAAACGTAAATCACAGAAAAATGTGCAGGTAGTCACAATGAGATCACTTCCCGTATAAGTTTTAATCAAATTAGTAGATGGCACTGACATTTAAATAATCATTGTTAGGAACTTGTTTTAAATGTGGTTTTGAGATAAATAAAGGCAGTTCACTTCTTTCTACATTGTTGTTTCTTGTTATCACAAGTTCATAAATACAACTTTCTGTTATTTTAACCTTAGCATTTAAAGACTTTCCTTGGAACTGAATTTATTAATTGTTATTTCTCTGCTCACCTCAAATACCCTTAGTAGGAACATGCTCTTCAGGATCTCCAAGAGACCTCTCAACTAACTTTCAATGTGTAATTCATTCCATGGTAAGCTTCAGCTGACAAGCAGTAGGTGTGTGAAGTCTATCTGAATCTAAGATGACATTAAAACTGTCTTCTAGTTTGGTAGTACCAAAATCGTTAGTCTCCACTAGTCATCAATTAATTGCTCCCTGTATTTCATGTTTCCACTTCTGCTTTGGAAGCACGTACAACAGAAGATGAATTATTATGGACTCAAGCTTTGGTTTTGTATATATAAAACACCTAATCATTCCTTTATGGACTTAAATTTAGTTGCAGAAACTGTTTCTCATGTTAGAAAATCCTGTGAAGTAAAAACTGCACTTTAACAAGAATAATAGTACGTGGAGACTAAAGTAGATAGAAAGGGCAAAGGAAAAGTCAGATAGGAACACTAAGTTATCCTCTAGACTTCATATGAAAATAATCTATCTTGTCCTGTCTTCTGAGCAGGTGAGATTTAGGAAAGGTAGACAGATTCCCTGCCAGGAGAGGACACAACTTCAACATCAAATAAAGAGGTCAAAAGCATCAGACTTGGCCACATCTGCATTCAAAATGCCAGATAAAACAGCTGTGTCCCAACGCACAGTCTCCTCTAAGCAATTACAGTCTCTGTATTTCCTAAGGACCTACCTTCTCCAGTGCTGGGATGTATGTCCTCACCCAGGACAGGTGAAGGAAGTCCTTCTGGTAGAGGACTCGTGGCTGTCTAGTCTATGGGCCTGGTGCTCTGTAGAGGCACACCAGCACTTTATTCTTTCCCTTGAGAATTGTTCTCATCTGAGCTTAAACTGCTGGTTTGGAGTATGACACACTCCACTGACATCAAAGCTTGGTCAGCAGTGGCAGCTACACCTTTCATCTCCATATCTGTTTCTCTGGGTTTATGAACTCCCAGTAGGACTCAGGGCCATAACGTACACAGCCAAGTGAGTAACATGAAACAGTCCCAGACTCGGGAAGCTCACAATCTAAGACCATGGAAACACACTCCAGGTGAGCAAACACCTTAATAAGTAAACATGGAAAAGTCATATTTGCATGTTGCTTTCAGGTAGTACCTGCTTACCCCACGTCTTGATATCAGAATACACCAGAACACACAAGAATTTCTTCGTGTAGGACCATCATTTAGAAGGAAATGGTGGTTCTTCCCAAATATGTGGAAGGTTATTGCTAGGGATATTTGGATAGAAATGCTATGCATGACTTTAATGTGTTATAGGAGAGGTGACCTCTTCTTTCAAAGAAGTGGGAAGCAGAAAGAAAATTAATTTTCTGGGAACATTTGTACCAAGAAAAGAGACTATGTGATAACTACTTGTTGAAAAGCCACAGTCTCCAGAATTATAGCAAAATAGAGCTCTAATATAATATGGCTAAAGCAATCTCCCAAAGCACTTTATATTTGGGCATGGGGTTTTTTTCTTTTTTAGTCAGTCTTTTCCTAGGAGTGGATCAAATCACTTCCACATTTTGTTTGTAATCAGATCGAAGTACTTTAGAGCAGAGGAGATGAGCAATGAGCACACCCAACTCCCACACTGGGAGACCTCTATTCACTACCATAACACAAATGTATAATGCCCACAACATCCTTTATGGTCACAGCAGAAGTTGTTGGAGACATAGATTCCTTTATAAAAAATACCATTTTGACCAGGTCAAAGTAAACAGACTCCTCTGCTCCCCTCCCCAGCCCTGTGGAGGGCTGTGTATGTGGTACATCGGCAAAAAATAGTCCACATAGTGCCTTTTTCATATCAATAGGTTCGTTCTTGGCATAATATGAAATGACAGGCAGTATTGCCATATTCTGACATGCTTCAGATGATATTGTAAAACATGAGTCCGAAAGCTGACTACAAACAATGATATGGTCTTGCTTGTAGAACAATAATCCTCTCAAAATATATTGTCTGGTGTGCACCACTGCTCTTATAACAGGGAATTTATAAACAGAGCTTAGAAAGTGGCTGGGCCAGTGCATTAACTAGGATCCAGCAAGAGAGCTCCAGTGAGGTCTGGGGCTCTGCAATTCTTTCATAGCTGAGAGGGCAGCATTGCTGGAAACATCTTCAGTTTATACTCCCTGTAAACAGCTTTATGTGCTAAGCATAAACGAAATGGCAGCCACACTTTCCCCCATGGCTGTTCGGCCAATATGAATCCACTTTGTCTTCTGTAGGGCATCTCTGAAATAGGGACCACAGAAACATTTCTGTGAAAGTCAGTGATTGCCTAAACCCTTGCAGGTGTACTGTTCAGAAGTTACACCAATTTCAGCTTTTCTTTAGTTTATGAATATTACAGCAAATCTTACTTTCGGGCTTTGGTCTCCAGCCCACTCTAATTCCAGTGACTCAGAATGTGGGGAAAATAGGTTATGTGACAGAAAAGTTGGTCTTACTTATTCAAAGATAAAAGGAGTTTTGGATCTGCTCTGTGTGATATATCTTGGACCCAAACTACTTAGGTGTTTGTTGCATGAGGACTGAATGAATACAGCCACAACATGAGTAGGCTGGCATGGGAGCAGAGAGCATGCACTTTTATATTGGCTTACATGACCAGGAGGGAGCACAGAAATCGGGCAAAGGGAAGAAGGGAAGGGGGGTGGGATCTCTTTAGGTTTCCATTAGCTTTCCTTTCCCATTAAATCTACATATATTCTGAAATTATTTAGACACTGTGCATTTGATATGTGACAATTCAGGGCACTTACCATTTGATTCTGCAGGTGGTTTTAGCTGGAGATCCATAGAAATATGTCTATTTCTCAGTCATGGAGGTGGAGCTAGGATGAGCAAGGTCTGTTCAAGAGATGCTAACTACAGTGTAAGGAGTGTCAATGAATTTACAAAGCTAAAAATGTCAAACCATAATTGAAGACATGATATCAACTCCTCTCACTTCCCCCCTCCCCATCTTTAATTATTTCTCTTTCCAAACAACCTATAAAAAGGAGAGCCCAAGGGGAGGATAGATCTCTTCTGAAGGAAGCAATGAAGTGAATCTGCCAAAAAAAAAAAATCTCTGGAAAATAAAGAAAAGTTGGAGATAGTTGCTAAGTAAACAGAAAACCTGATTTAGAATACTGAAAGAATTTTGTTTAAATGCTGTGCAATCTAAAAAAACTCATCATCTTTTCAACCTGTAAATCAGTCTCTCCATGAAAAGTGGAAAGAAGATCCCACCCAACTATTAAGAGTTTGTATATGAGCACAGAAAAAGTTTGCACAGCTAACACAACATCCTGCTTGCCAAGATCATCTTGCTCTAATTCTCTTGTCAGCAAAGCTACTTTATAGAAGAACTATTAACTCACAATTTGTTTACTTGATATTTTTTTTCTTCCTATCATTTTTATCATTTTGATATTCTCTGGGCTTTTTTCCAGTGCCAAAGCACTAAGAAATTCAGTTGGGAACACAATAAACTAAAACAAATCAATGCATATGAATGACCACTAATGTCACATTGCTTATCTTGCACTGTGAAACACTAAGCAGCTGCTGGCTTTTAACGAGGAGGAAAAACAAAGCTCTGTTAGTATTCCTGTGCACACTTTGTTATTTCACTTAGCAGCTGATTTTGGAAAAAAAAGAAACAGAACTGCTCTGATGTCTTTCCTCTCAAGATAACTCACATCCTTCCTAGGGCAGGAAGAGCAGGTGAATAGGACACAGGACATTTGCCACTCTATGGCTTCAATTATCCAGTTTATTCCATGGCTTCCCCGAGAAGTAACAGACTCCAGCAATGTAATTAGTTCAGCAGAGAAGTGAAGACGAGAGAATCTGCTGAGGTATTTTGGCATAGGCACACTGAGCGCTGAAAAATCCCTTCTGCAAAGGACTGTTTTCCTGGCTCTGTGAGTAAATCTGTAGGGAGCAATTGTCTATTCAGATGTGCGGTTTGCCCTCAAATGGAGAACAAGTTGCATCTGGCTTGGTAAAAGAAATGCAAGACAGAGTGGAAGGGCAGGCTGGGGACAGCACTAGCAAATCAGGGGAAGCACAGTTTGAAAAGGCAGACATGCAGTGGGTGCTGGGAGCCAGAATCGTGTACACCAAAAGTGCACGTCAGGGAAATGTTTTTTTATGCCACACTGACATTGGAGTCCCTCCACTTGCCCCCATTTTGCAGTTCCCTCAGCAGCTGCATGATGGGCTGGGGGGACTTTTTCTATTCTGCAGTCCAATGCTGAATCATCTAAGATGTCCTGTCCCACCTACGTGGACCCAGCTCCCATGTATCAACAGAGGAAGGGTGATATGGTGAGGACCTGGGAACCTGCCACTGACATCTCAAAAGGAGAACTATGGTGCAGGTTGTTTTAGGCATGTTGCAGCCTCAGCCTCGGGGTGGACCTAGTTTTGAGTGGGAAGAAGTAGCCAGGGTTTCTATAAAAGCTTGCTGTAGATGTCATTCCACGTAATAAGCTAAGGT
Organism: Astur gentilis; assembly: GCF_929443795.1. Lineage (NCBI taxonomy): Eukaryota > Metazoa > Chordata > Aves > Accipitriformes > Accipitridae > Astur > Astur gentilis. The sequence goes on from NC_064919.1 coordinate 68,348,669, forward strand.
AGGGAGCTATAAACTGGGGATAAGAACCTGTTAAGCCATAGACAAACACCTTGGAAGTAAAGTGCTGACATCTGTTCATTGCCAGGCATATTTTGGAAGTTTGATTGAGAAAGGGAGGATGTAGGTGATAACCATAAGTGCATACATGAACTCTGCAGTCTTCTGCCACCAATAGCTAACTCCCAGGTGAAAGAAGTGGTGTGGTTGAGTGGCCAGTGTGAAAGCAAGGGTTACCAGAAATGTGGGCTCTCCAGACTCTCTTTCGGGCTCTGCCAGGCCTGGTCCAGTCTCTTTAGCTCCTTATGCCTGGATACACATAATGCTGCTGCATTTCTGAGACTAATGAAAAGCTTTTTCATTGTGATTATTATGAGGTGCAATGATGCTTGTGTAAGAACAATGACATGCTGTCATGGCATTTATGACCCTAGTGACTTGTCACAGGTGGACATCTGTATTTCTCCCCAAGGTGTACAATTGATTTGTTGAACTTGCACTTCAAGGGTGACATTCAACACACGCTACTGCAGATGTCACCCACTTCTGTGCAGCTTTCAGCTCACTGGCAGTGCCTGCAAACCCCACGCCTGCATGGGGGAGGATCTGCCCGAGCCACCTGCTTCAAGGGAAGGTATGCTTGTAGCACTAGCTCATGAAATCACCTGAGACAATCAACTAAGTTCAGATGCTTCTGCATGATCTACATTAGGAACAGAACAATGTTTCTTATTCCCTGGACAATTTTCTGTAGATTTCTTTCCCTTGAATCCCTTTTGTTCAGTAAAGGACAGCAGAGCTGCAGTAGTGCAATAATAAGAGACTAAGAACTCCTTTGGTTCAGTATGCTCAGCTCTCACAGAAACTGCTTTCTGGAGGAGGTCCCAGCATCAGGAAGCTTGTATTTACCTTCATATCAAACAACAGTCATTAATATGGCACAGTGGGTACACTTAAATTTAGAAGAGATCAAAAGTTTCTATGGTGTGGTCCTGTTAATTTGCCCTGTATACAGAAGTCAGTCGAGTCAGCTTTCATGACTTCCAAAACCGCACCAAGGCAGGGATGGAAGTGCTTGTTTTGGGTTTTTCCCAAAATACAAAAATAGTGATAATAAAAATATAGAAGGCATATGGTAAGCTTGTGTCTGGGGATGCAGCTGAGGCTGAGCAATATGTACTTATTTCATTTTTCTTTCAGAGGGAAATATGTTTATTCTTTGAGGCTGTAAGAAAACTAGTGGTTTCTTGTTCTGAGTCAGAGTTTAGATAATTGTGTTGTAATGAAATATGCATTATCCTATATCTGATAAAAGTAATATCCTAGGCAACATAAGGTTTAGAAGGCAGTTAACTGTTAATTTTTCTGCTTTAAAGTTCTTGGAGTTTGCAAACAATTGAGAAATAACCACACTGTTGGCATTGGGAATCTTACCTGTCTTGGAAACTGAATTAGAATAAGTTAGAAATAAATCCTGAGGTACTAAAGAGATTTTAATAGCACGCATTTGAAATGTTCATGAAGAGATAAAGGGAGACACCAATTGCACTATGGCACCAAAGTTTTAAAGGTTAATTGCTTTTCCCATCCCCCATTAGGCAGGTTTAGAACAAGATATTGTTCAGATATGATGAAAGAGGGAGGTAGTAGAATTTTAACAAAAACAGCATGGCATTTGCTTGCAACTAGTCTCTGTTCACATGCCTCTGCCACAGGTACCCAAGATGAAGAAGGACAGCAGAGATGGTGTCAACCGAGAGTTTGTTTTGCCTGATGCACTGGAAAAATTGTTCAAAACTGGTTCATCTCAGCAAAGCTATTACCCTTGAATGCAAGAAAGGTCGAATGGGGTTATCTGCTGCATAAGTACTGGCTGCACAAATTCCTGGGAGGGAGCTTAGCTCTTGCACTGTTCCTTCTGAAACAATGATACTTGGGTCTTTGTTTATGAATCTGCCCGCTATGAGTCAATCCTTTTCTCTGTCCCCCTTTCAGATGGCCTGTAAACAACTTTGCAGATGTGCTAACATCCCACTGTTGATGGAGGGCTCTGGGTGAATATCCTTTTGTGTTACTCCAGTAGAAGAGGTGTGTTGTACAACTTCTCTGCTTGCATGGCTGTGGATAGGAAATTAAGGTTGTATCTGGACCAAGCTGATAAAACTGACTGGAATCCAAATGGAAGTCAGCATATTCTACTTCTCTCTCTCTGTTGCTATAATTGAATACTTCTGGAGGACTATAGGTGGAAAAGATAGATAAAGAATAATAAATACTGGTAGCGAGAAATATAAATCCACTCACCTGATCACTATGCTGAAACAAGGGAACATTTCTGGACATAGCCTATAGCTGACAGTGTCTTCTGCTGTGAGTTGGTACAGTCATTTAAATAATGCTTGAGTTTCCTCATTAATAACATGTTTGTAACAATAATAAACCAGCCTTCTTGGCATTTTATATTGTGGAAGCTACTTTTTTAATTCTAAAAGTACCCTATTTATGGCATTGTTAGGGAAAACAGTGTCTGTACAAGGTACAGTGAGATGTTACATCTGGCATCCTGTTAAGAGCTTTTAAATTACGTTCCGCCTATCTGACAAAATGTTGCTGATCTGAACTTTTCACTGTCCGTCAAGTTTTGGAAGTAAATAATTGTTAAATTTGCTCAGTTTACATGGGTAATGTCACCAGGATCTGTTCCTCATTGCATTTAACGGAAAACTGTGGCAGTGATTAATAATATGGATTGCTCCTTAATGTCAATAATTCATTCAGTTTGAACTGCTATAGGAGTGGCTTTGGCATTTTGATAGTTTTTTGATGTATAAGAAGCCAGAGGGAGACAGTACTGACTATTAAAAATAGTGTATTATCGATTGTTCTAGACTAAAGGAAAATGGCATTTAATTACTGGGAAATTAAGTCTTAGCTGGTTTATTCTGATCTTCAAGCACTATTAAAGGGGTGTAGTTGAAACCTGAGCTTTTCTGAGGCTTGACTAACGTTTCTAGCAATACCCCTTATTGTTCTCCTTCCTGGATGAGAACCGAGCCATACTAAGGAAGAAATGTGTTGGAATGCAAACATAAATATTTCTTTTTAATTAGAAATCAGCTTTTCCAGCAGTATTATTTTTTTCTGGGAAAATAGTTACTTTAATCATAGTTCTCAAAGACCTTAGATGATTTTTTAAAAATCATCTTTACTGTGAGAAAATTTAGTCTTTCCTTGTCAGGCCAAACATGGGTTTTCTGGTAGATAAGCATCTATGTCCTGAACTCATCATCCTGACTGACATCCCTGTGGTCAGATACGGGAGTGATCTTAAGATATAAATGGACTCTGAATTTTAAGAATTTACCTACTTGGAATTGGTTTGAGACATGTAAAAGTGCAATGTAATGAGTTTTCTTCTTTAGCCACTTCTATTTCTGCATGAAGCCTTGCAGTGTCCAGTGCTGATATTCCAGTTTTCCACCTCAAGATGTGCTGAAGGAGTGGAAGTAAATAAAACAGAAGTATCTAAAAATATTTGTTATGGTATATCAGTAAATTCATGCAACATGCATTTTCTCACTTGAAACTGTAGGCTTTTTGACAGGGAATAATCATCTTCTAAAATGTTCGTCAATCAAGCTGTTACTCAGTAGAAAAACTGATTTTGGAAAAAACTGATTTTAATGTTTGGATGAACTCTTCTTAATCAACCCTGAGATTCAGTGAGGCATTCTTGAGCTGTGTGGACTTACATTGAATTATTACCAGTTCAAGGTGTGCAGAAGGTGTCTGTCCTATCAATAACACCAGTGTGTGAGATAATTCCCTGTATGCCATTATTTGTGATCTATGCTACAGCATCTGAGCAGTCATCCTTTAATTGCTTGGGAGTATCTGAAATTTCAGTAAGAGTTCATAATTAAGCAGCCCCTGATCTTTGAATTGGTGCTCTTCAATTCTGCATCACTGAAATAACAAGGGTGAACAGCAATCTGCCAAATTATGCTTTAAAGAGAGGTAAATTTGGCTTAAACCTCTATTACTTGTCAGCTGAAATCAAAGCCGTGCTTCTCATCAGACTTTTGTGCCATTGCAGGGTTGCTGGAGCTCCAAATATAAAAGCATGGGGAGCCTGTGAGAAACTTCCTTAACTGGGTTTCACAGCATGCAGAACCTTTAATACACTGACATATGCACAGCTCTTACTTCATTGCACAGGGAGCTCAGAATAGACCTTCTGGGAGGACCTCAGCTGATGCCAGAAATCTGTATGCGCCTGACTCACATTAAGAAACAGCACAAAATTATTACACGCTGCAAGCAGGATCACTTTTTTCCACAGTACTGGGATTTGCCTGCAAAATGCCACCATCTCCTAAAATGAACTAGCTGTGGCAAAAAGCACATTTCTGCTCTTGCCAGGATTCCTGTCAACCACCTCTTCTTCTGACTGCAAGAGGCATTACTTCCTCCTGGAGCAGCTGCTTTTCTCCATGTCAGCAGAATAGTGACAGGTCATGGGTTGAAATTATTGCAAATTTTGCATCTATTTTTGCCACTTTCCAGCCTGAGTTGTTTCAACACCTTTGACTGGGTTTTCATGGCTTTGTGTGAAACAGTAGATGTGATGGGATCCTCAGGATAAAGGTCCCTGCAGCACTTTCCTTTCAATAAAAAGTTGAAATTTACGCCAGGTGTCAGTTCAAATAAACAGTGCAATTGCCTTCTTTTTTTTTACTCTGTTAATTCTGCATAGCCCAAATAACTTCTGAGGATTTCTTTGGGGTTTGCAAAAGGTTACTTATCACCAAGATTTAAAAAGCTGAATACAGTATAACGTTTTCTTTTCTGTGGACTCAGTGTAACCACCTTGCTTGCCCTGAAGTGCAGAACACACACTAAAATTCCCATCATCTTAAAGTATCTGTCATTTGATCTCCATAACCTTTGGTCTTTCCTGGAAATCTTGACCTGTATGAGAAGCATCACACCTCCAAACTACTTACAGACTGAAATGTTAATAAGGGAAAAAACCCCTGTAGTCTTGAGGGAGAAGAGTGATGGGGTGGTTTGGTAGTATGAAATGCCTCTAAGCAATAAATCATGGACATAGGCTCTTTTGTGTACATTTGTGAAAGTGTATTAAACCCAAAAAAACCCTTGGAATCAAAGACTCCTTAATCAACAGGAGGTATCTATGATTGGCCGTGGCTGAAAATTTTCTGAGAGTGGTTTTCCATCTGTGAATGCTATTGAAGCAACACTGAACTGAGATGCTCCACAAGAATGTGTGACTGCTGACAGTCCCAGGAGCCCACAAAAATGCTTTGGTTAGAAACAAGGACAATTTATGCCAATGCCAGCCTAACAACTTCCATTTTTCTGCAATATATTGTGTAATAGGTGCAAACAGTAAAGTCAAAGGTAGCCATTTCAATACCACTTTTAGAATCGTATTTTCTTTCATGAGGACAGTATCAGAAAATGTCATTTTTTGTCCCAGTTTGGGGAAATAACAGTGTCCAGACCTCAGGCACTTCTCAATTGGCAGTACTTTCCTTTTTTACCCAGCCCTGTGAAACTATCACATTGACTTTCTGCTCCGCCATCCCTGTATGGCAGTTTGTTGGAGGTACCTCATAGTGCACAAGGAGGAATTTGAGGGAAATTAAAGGCACTACTTTCAGATCAGCACACCGGGATATTTCCTGCTTAAAGGACAGGTCTGAGAAGACTTTCAAGGCAATGGCAATACAGTACTACAAAATGGTGTTTCAGCAGGAACCACTCTAAGGGCAGCAAGATAGAGGCAGAAGTATCTCAGGAAACCTGCCTGCTCCCCATACATGATGCTGGAGCTGCTCCTGATTAGAGCTAAGGCACAGCTTACACTACGTATACTACAGATTAAGTGCCAGAAGGAACTGAAGAGGCAGGCTTATCTGTGTCCTGCGTATAGGAATAGGCCTAGTTTAGATACTGTGCTTTAACATCCCAAAGCATGCTCAGACACACCTCTGTGGGCCTCTACAGCTGGCTGGGAGTCCCAGTGCAGACCCAAACCCTCTGCATGTCAGTGCAGTGCAGAGGGGTGCTGAATGCCAGGGAAATCACGGGGCCGCCATGGGGTCCCGCACTCCGCAGTGTGACCCAGCTCCCTCAGGGCTAGCTTGGGCATCTCTACAGAAGCAGGTGTAGAGTTGCAGCAAAAATAATTTGTCCACTTCCAAGTTCCTTGCTGTTAGTAATAAAATAATTGGGCATCTTCATTATCACGTATTTCCTAGGGTGGGAAGCACACAAAGAATTACGTGTTTGACATGCAGGCTTACAAGTGCTGAGGACTAAGCTTCTTTGGGCTTTGCGAAGACTAAGAGTCCCCCAGCTTTCCCTCCAGGCCCGTTCAAACCGGCAGTTTCTGGCCACACATTTTTGTGTGAGCTTTTAGCACAGTAACATATGTACGGTAATAAGACAACTAGAATTATTACCTGTGAAGACGATATTTCTCCTTTCCTTCCTGTGAAAAAGGCTGAGACAGAGGGGAAACTTGCTTACTTACACATATCCAGCTGATAAATTGTCCTTGCTTTTCATGGGAAGTAAGCAGACTTCTTCCCCTAGTGAAGCTGTGTCTTAACACAAGTCCTTGTGGATATTTTGCCATGTTTCTGCATACCTGAAATTGGACTACCAGATATTGAGCTATTGGACTACCAGATGCCATCTTTAAATAGATTATCTTCAGCCAGACCAATAAACAGAATTTCCTATCTCTGAACAACAAGTTTCCCCATGGTCTTTCTTTCTTCTATTAGCAAGGCTCTGCCCAGATTTGCTCTAGGACTGCTTACCTGTATAGTAATATCAAATAGGGACTCATTTTTTTTTATGATTTTCATTAGTTTATGTTGAAGCACTCATAAATATATGAAAGAGAAGCTTCACTTACTTCATTATTGTAGTATAGCTTAGTGACATATTTATTTTCTGCTATTGCTTATATCTAAATGATAGCAGAAGGAATGTCTTTTATTTTTTCCCTGGATAACTACACATATTTAGTAGAGGCAGCTGCTGTCACAACCAAACCACTTAGCTACAGTGAAAAATCTTGTCTGATATAAACCAAGTTCTTGATGAAAATTAATTGCTTACATTGAAACAGAGTTGTTATGCATGACTAGAATGATTCTCTTTGATGATTAAAAATACCCCATTTGCAAGCACCCTACTTACAACCACTCTTTTGATGAAACAAGGCCATTCATCCTTCATCAGAAGAAAGTGAAAATGTCAGTAGAGTAATAAAAATACAAGATATTCCCTCCGAGGGAATGGGAATGGCAAGAAGAACAGACCTTATTCTTTTAAAATACATAGTGTTAGTGCATTTGCAGTTATGTTAAGATTGATTTTTGCCTGGGTAGTTGTGGGTTCCTGTAAGATTGCTGCCAGACAAAGATACTATTCAGTGTCAGGATTGTGGACATTTTCTGTTTTGTTGCCTTTTTGCTTTTATTGGTGGTGGTGGTTTCGTTGTTTCTTTTTCAAAATGCAAAATACAAATACTAAGTGTCATTTTATCATTCTCCCTTGTTTGTTATTTTCTTTTTGAGTAAGTGTGGTCTCTTTCCTTTCCTTCACCTTTTTCTCTGTCTCAGTTTCCTGTAGAGATTGAAGGCAACATTTACCTGCACTGTTGAAGCTGTTATAGGAAGGTAAGTACCTGTCTGCTTCCAAAAGACCTTGAATTCTTCCACATTTGCTAAACAGCAGTGTGAACTATTTGAACAGGACACTTAATACCCAACACATTAATATCACCCCAAGCAAGCACCAGTGAAGTCCTATCTGAGGCAAAGGAAGGTGTTATTTCTTGATTTTAACTCTACAGTAATAGCCCTTCAGTAAACAATAATACGATTGAGAAATCAAAATAGAACAATAACTTCATGCCTTTGTGAAATTACTTATCTTTTACAGTTGACATGCAGGCTTACAAGCACTGAGGACTAAGCTTTACAGTTGTATCATAAGTAAGGCTAAGAGAATAATGGTAAATTATAATGAACATTTGGAGACATCTTAGTGGAAGTTTTCTCAGCTGCATCCTCACCTGTCTTCACCTTTTTACAGACATCACTTTGTCTGAGCCTTGGTTCATTACCCGAGATGAAATTGCAGGCTCATTAGAAAGATAACCTTAGCCACAGGACAAAATGACTGTGACAATGAAATAAAATTCCTTTGGGGCAAAAAGAATTAAATAGTTCAATAAATCCTTCACTTTTATATCAAATAAAGCTACAACAAACTGCTTTATCTTCCCTTTTTGTCTGTCTTTAGGAGAAGATTTTTTTTTCTTTTTCAAGGCTCAGGAAGCTGAAATTCCCTCTTTGCCTACTGCCACAGAAACTGTTATGGTGCTTGTCACATTTACACAACGTCCAAATGTCCCTCATAAAACCAGTTCTCCAGACTTTTCCAGAATTGTTTCTTGTAAAGACAGTATTTGTAAATTTTAAAAGTTATTTATGGGACAAGGCCATATGGAGCAGTATTAATTGTCTCCTCTCCAAATTACCAGGGACATTTGGGAGTTTCTGTCAAAACAGTGGCAAATGAAGCCAGTGCAGGTGTTCACACAAGCATCCCTGACATCTCATTCAACAGCCCCTGTGCTCACCCAGGGAGGGTGAGCACACATCTGGGCACAATCATGGCTCTCTGAAATGCCTGTTATCATTGCTAATGCCAGGACTCACACAGAAGACCACACTTGAATATCCATGTTTCTGAAGGCATATAAAGACATCAAATATTGTTGCCAGCTTTGCTATTCTGTCACATATAAAGTTTTCAGAAAAGAAAAAGATAGCTGGAAATGGCCAATTAGAGTTGGAGAGCTAAACTTATTTTAGTATTAATCCCTTACTAAGTGTTCAAAGCCATATGGATGCATGTATTTGTATCAGCCTAAATATGATCAGTGTTAGACCAGTTTTTAGCACAAACAGTCTGAAATTACTTTGCTAAATTTCTAGATCTGTCCCCCACAAATCTGACTAGACTCACCATTCCTTGGATGTTCTCCCTAGCAATTAAGTGCCTTGTCCAGGGGATAGCAGCTGCTTTAAAAATAATAGACAAGGGATTACCATATCTAATGGTGAATCTCAAAACTTGTTTTGGTCTCATGTCTTGTTTGAAAAATAAAATTGCAATCTGGAATCCAGTTTGAGTCTCTGAAATGTAAATAACTGAGGTCTATGGGGAAGGCAGCAAACAGTCCTACATGATTAATGATTATAGCAAAATCAGTCTGGCTGCAATACTGTAAATGATGCTACAGTGACATCAGAAAGTAGCTGGCTTGTGATGCTTGATGCCATATATCTAAAGTGTTTTAGGAAAAACAAGGATGCAAATTCACTCTCTCTCTGAACAGGAACATTTTTTTTCTCAGACACTGTAATAGGCAAGACCACCCAGGCACTTACAAAGTCAGATTAAGTCAGTTTGCAACTGAACAGTAAAGCCTCTGCAGCCTCATTCATGTCAGCAGTTCTTCATCCTTGACCACATCCTTTAACATTCACCCATAAGAGGGAAAAGATGAATTCTGGTGGTGGCCATGCTGCAAAAAGTGAGGTACAGGGACACACTGTGTAAGCAACGATGCCCTGCACACTGAATTAACCAAAGCAACTCTTCAAAGTAACCACCTCACAACCTCTGGATCAAGTCTTTTAAATTTTGATACCTCTGAAAATTCTCAGCATCCTCTTCTTCCAGTCAAGAGGGTGGCAGGTGTTTAGCCTTCTGGCTTACAGAGTGAGACCATTTCACACATTTGCATTATTAAGAGCTAATAATGCATTATGTTCAATTCTGCAGTTAGAAACAAATCCAGGTTAGTCTGAGAGCTGAATTAAATATGAGGTGCACACAATTTGAACAGCTTCACAGCACAACTCAAAAAAGTAGTTGTCCTTAGCAGCAAATTCAGGAGCCTGGTCTGTATGCATCACTAGGGATTTGACTGGTCACCAATTTTGGCAGGCACACAAGAGGTACCATCTTTGCTAGAAGGAGTCAATACTTACCAAGATATATCCCACCATTATGGCAGACATGGGATAGGTTATGTAAAGGGCAATGTTATGATATCTTGAGATTCAACAAGTCTAAATGCCAGGTCCTGCACTTGGGTCACAGCAACCCCATGCAGCGCTACAGGCTTGGGGAGGAGTGGCTGGAAAGCTGCCTGGTGGAAAAGGATCTGGGGGTGCTGGTCGACAGCCGGCTGAATACGAGCCAGCAGTGTGCCCAGGTGGCCAAGAAGGCCAACGGCATCCTGGTCTGTATCAGAAATAGCGTGGCCAGCAGGAGCAGGGAAGGTCATACTGGGCACTGGTGAGGCCGCACCTCGAGTCCTGTGTTCAGTTTTGGGCCCCTCACTACAGGAAAGACACTGAGGTGCTGAAGCGTGTCCAGAGAAGGGCAACCAAGCTGGTGAGGGGCCTGGAGCACAAGTCCTGTGAGGAGCAGCTGAGGGAACTGGGGCTGTTTAGTCTGGAGAAAAGGAGGTTGAGGGGAGACCTTATTGCTCTCTACAACTACCTGAAGGGTGCTGGTCTCTTCTTCCAAGTAACAAGTGATAGGACGAGAGAAAATGGCCTCAAGTTGCACCAGGGGAGGTTTAGATTGGACATTAGGAAACGTTTATTCACTGAAAGGGTTTTCAAGCATTGGAACAGGCTGCCCAGAGAAGTGGTGGAATCATCATCCCTGGAGGTACTTAGGGACATGGTTTAACGGTGGACTTGGCAGTGTTAGGTTAATGGTTGGACTTGATAATCTTAAGGGTATTTTCCAACCTAAGTAATTCTATGATTCTGTTCTATGCTTCTACCAATATTTTGGCAAAAAGTGACTTTTTTTCAAGGTTAGCGTGATTTTCATCACGTGGGAAGCCAACACAGAGCACTTATAGGCAGTATCAAAGATGTCCACAAGGGTTTTTTTCCTCACAAGTCCACCACTTTTTCTGCTGAATGAGGGAGAAATGAAGCTAGCAAGAACCTACTGAGCAGCAGAAAGTCTGGACAAACCAGCTGTACCCAAAGCCCTTCTCCGCCCTTGGAAGCAGCAGCTATGGGGAGCGTAAAACAGAGAGCATCCCCTCTGAAGTCTTTTTGCAGTCTATGAGCTTTTTTTTCCCCGCTTCTTCCCTACATACAGGAGCTGCAACACTTGCGCACCGAGACAGTGACTTCCACAGGTTCACTCTGCTGATCCTCCAGCTGCCCAGCTCTGCCATCCCCCTGCAGCACAGACCCCACCTGTCCCTTCATGTGCCCTTCTGACAAAGCTGGAGGAAAAACCTATAATTAGTACTTTATTCATTGCACATGAAGGGCTTGCAAAATAAAGTGGCCGGGGCTTAGGCGTGACCTCTGTTTCAGACTCTGCAAATGTTTCCTGCCTGTGTGTGAGGGGAGAAGGGGGCTTAGGAGGAAGGGCAGCACTCCAGAGGATTCTACAGGATGAGCGGCAGATTTGAGCTTCTCACTAGAGTTGAAACTTTTTATAGTATCACTTCTGCTCTCTACCCGTATCTAAATGTAGAATGGAGCAGCACGAAACTGTCTTTCCCACAGCCACCTGGCTTAGTCAGGGAACAAGGCCAAGGGAAAGCCATCGGAGGGGATGAGCAGAGGGTCGCAAAAGGGGCTCCAGCAGCCTTTTCACAGACTATTAAAAAAGTAAATTCCCAGGAGGTTGATTTTTCTGCTCATGCCTCTCCACACAAATTCAGAATGAGGTTTTCCATGTGACAGGGAAAACAGGCAGGACAGGAACCCAACTGCTCTCTGAATAGCAGCCATACCATGAATGATTACTTGCTATCTTCATCTGTTGACAAAATTATTTGAATTGATTTAAATAGCTTCCAGATGGCTGGCTTAACACATAAATCCAATACACACCCAAGAGTCATCACCTCCTCATTGATTTCTTGGTGTAACTATCATTTCTAAGTGGTTCCACATCTCAGATCTGTTGTGCATGTTAGGTGAGTAACCACTTGAACTTTCATTGAACTGCTGTTCCTCAGGCCACTTCTTCCTGTTACTAAGGGGAAAACTAACTGCTCCAGTGCATTAATAATAATAATGATAAAATAATAATGCTGCAATAGCTGCAGTGAAAAAAATTCCACTTCATGTCTTGGTGTTTCTGTAATTTAGGGTTGAATGCCCTAGGAGAGCTGCCAGCCAGTCACCCAGGACCTGGATTCTGGAATGCAACTAAGTATCTGCCTGTGCCATCATACTCCTGGCTACTGAAAACAAGAATTAAAAGATAGACCAGCACATGAGTTTTGACCCACTCACTCTGCATGCAACAGGCAGGACTGTGCAGCAGAGCCTACAAGGTCAGGTTTTCTGTTCATGTAGAAGAAGAAATAGTAAAAATATGTGGTATTCAGCTAGAAACACAATGCTAATGCACAGTTTGGGAAGCTATTAAGAAAGATGGAATTTAGTACCTCCTGATATTTCAATTCCTGAGGTATTTCGTACCGGAATTGCAAGTTCCAATGTGCATCAATAGACCAGTATGGCTGCAACTTGCAAGTCTATTTAGAAACCACCTGTTAAAAGTTAACTTACTTTCAGCTCATCTGAATCTTCAGCACATTTATTGTGCTTATGATATGAAGACGTTAGTGGAACATACCCCTTTCATCTATCAGGTTACCTACATATAGAACAAAAGCAACTTCAGGAAGCATGAAAACAGTTTCATGAAGGGCAACTGAGTAACTACAACCCATTTGATGATGCAGCGTGGAATCATTGGTCCAAAGAAGTGTTGAATTCCAGAGTTCTTTAGACAAATTTTGGAAATTTAGCCTTGTGTTCCTTGACTTCTAATCTATATCCAACCTCAGTTCAATATCTACTCACTTCTGCAGCCTGTGCCCAAGATCTCCAGCTACACCCACTCTGAAGCATCCTGAAATAACCTGGAGGTCAGGAACCCAATACACCACATTATTCAGTAATGAGATTACGGAACTGCTAGTACAGGCATTCAAGCTATGGGCATAAGAACAAGGTACTGGAAGATAAGGAAAGAAGTGAATTTATAGCACACCACTTGCTTCATGCACCATAAAAGCCTGCAGTAAATGTGAAGCAGCTTTTCCTGCTCTGAGTGAGAAACAAGTAAGGTGCTCTGTGCGAGAAACAAGTAAGGTGCTCTGTGCTCACGGTGGGCTGATCACATGCACATTTACAATGATGTGAGTTTGTTTCACACCCTGCCTTACATTGCAGTAACTTTTTTGTGTGCCTCACTGCAGACAGAGGATTTTGAAAAGACCTCCTGAAGCACCTTAGTCTAGAAAAGACCTCCTTAGTCTAGGTGCAATGGGTCTGGCCCTGATTTACCTGTGCTATAGGGAGAAATATTTTGTAAATGCTGCTAGACAAAAAGACGAATTTACCAATGGTTGGAATTTACAGTTTTCTCTCTTGCTGGAGACTTCTTGGAAGGGAAAGAGGGATTTTGTATTTTCTGTTAGCATAATATAATTGGAAATCCAAATGCAGTCATGTGCAAGATAGTATGTGGTTTTGCCTTGTCAAGTTTAAGCACTACAGCTTTTGCTACAAGTTACATGTACTGCAGTTGAAATCACTCATCTCAGATTCCTACCATGGAAATCGTTCACTGATATTGATATTGTATCTGTGTTTATCTCAGAACCAAATATATTTGGCTTATATCCCTGGTTTAATAAAATTAAATCATTCAATCCTTCACAACAAGACAATCACTAAGAGTTCATTTTCTTCTTGCTAAGGTGTCATAACTGAACAACTTCAGTGGAATTTAGACAAGTTAATCATAAGGGAAAAAAACCCCTGAGAACTTGAATTCATGAGGTATGTGGTTCCACCAAGAGGAAATGGGACCAAACCCTGTTCATCATGTGTATTAAGTTTGTGCATCAAGGGCAGGATGCAGTCTTAAAATACTCTCTCACTATGGGATACACATCTCATTTCAGCATGCCAGTCAGTCATATGGTGTAATCCCCATTTCTGAAAAACAGACCCATGTTAAAATCAGCTTTCTCAGTTATTTGGAAAATGCAGCCTCAGTACCTCTGACTGACTACAGGCAATTTAAAGAAGCTGGGCATGCCATTTACCCCTCTCCAGGGAATGCCAGTATTCACACTATATATGGGTCCTACCTCTCACCCCCTTGTGCTAACATAGCTCTGCAGACTGAGGTGACTAAAGGGAGAACCACCCTCATGTATGCTAACATAAACCCTTAGTTATAAGAGCCTATGCACTTATTTAAAAGAGAGCTGCCCTGCTTAGTAATGATGAACTAGAACCACAGCAACATTTCAAGAACAACTGACTGGCACCTGAGGGCATTGATGGGCTGATGGGCCTTTCTGCTTATGACAAGCAGAGCGGGGAGACCATCTGATTATGAGAAGACTTTATTTTGTGTATTTCCTTTATGTAAAAGGGTTCACCTGTGGTTGACAGAAGTACAAACTCTGTTCAAGAAACATATGGACAAGTTTTGAACAGGGAGAAAGGGGAGAATGCCATTTGCAGTGGTCAAATTGTCATGGTATCTGGAGAGTTTAGGTTCACATAGATGCAGAGAATAAGAACAGCATGTCTAAGACTCATCACACTTACCCCATATTTACACCAAAATAACTTCAGTGGAATTTGGGGTGATTTACAGAGACCAGCCCCGAGACTGGGAATGTCACCCCACATCCCAATGTCACGATTGTCCAGGATCTCTAACAAGGCACAGTGTATCCTGATTGGGAAAGCTCAGGGACAGTCTAAAAGAATGCATAAACACATTAACCAAATCAGACATTAGCAGGAAAGCTATTTCTCATGAAATAATTAGAGCCTTGTGGAAAAAACACAGTGTGCTTCATATTTTCCACCCAACTTCTATGCAATTTGGAGCACCTTGCTTCCAAAGAAAATTGTGCTCTAATCACCCAGTCTTGCGTGGATGTCATGCCCTCTAACACATGCAAACACCTTATCAAGTTATCACAGCATATCCTTTCAAGGACTCTGAAGGCAGCTGCCACCCACGACGGCTCTCGCTGCCTGTAACATTCCAGGCGCTCGCACCTCACTTAATACAGTAACAAAGACAGCTTGGCTGCCACACAGCCTACAGTGTGCTATTACAGCTGTGAAACAGCTAACTTTGGCAGCCATATATCATTAAGGCTTTGTTTCAGAAACTCTCAGAATAGCTTTTCGCCAAGAAGCCACCAGTGTTATGCCTGCAAACTGGCACAAGTGAGCAGAGCGTCTGGCGTATGGCTGAAAGCAATGGACTGGCTTTTGGAGCTGACCAAAGTAAGATGAAAACCAAACCGCCGCCACGCAGATGCAGCGATAGCAGTCATTTAACAGCAGTTCCTCCCTGGATGTCAAAGTTTTGCAGCTCTTGAATCAAAAAATGTGTTTGGGCTCTTGTCATTTTAAGATCTAAACAAGCAACTGGACAAACCCAGGCTGGCCGCTGCAAGTCACTAGGCTGAAGGCAAACTGTTCTGAAATGGGGCAGAAGTAATGCATGTTGAAACCTGGGTCTATTTTCACAGAGCAGGACCTTGCTGGTTATTGCCTTCAGGATAATACCAAAAAAAAAAGTCTCCTTTTGTACAGGGGAGGTAGGTAGTCATCAGAGACAAAATGGGTCAGATATTACAAACCAGCACCAACAGATAAAATTCCCCCTGCACATAGTATGCTGAAGAGGACAAGGCTCAGAGTACAGGCGCATCCTTGCAGGCCAAGCTAGTATTTTCTATGAGTGTTTGTTCATCAGTGATGGCAAAACTGAGTGGTA
The DNA here is from genome assembly GCF_929443795.1 of Astur gentilis. NCBI lineage: Eukaryota > Metazoa > Chordata > Aves > Accipitriformes > Accipitridae > Astur > Astur gentilis. The sequence goes on from NC_064919.1 coordinate 68,364,605, forward strand.
AGGGCATTCCCTCTCCTGGGATGTGCCTCTCCCTGCAGAGGCAGAGCTGTGGTTAAGGAGTGAGCCTGCAAGAAAGCTTTTTCTCAGGACTTCTCTCTCCAAACAGGGAGTCACAGCCACACAGTCCTGAGCATCCCACATGTCTGGGCAGCTGTCAGGCTGCAAATAAGGGAAGGGACTGAATAAGCTGTGATTGCTGGGAAAAATTCAGCTGACTAACTTTAAAAATCTTCTTAGCAATCCAGAGCTCTACTGTGGCTATAAGATATGACCTGGAACAGAGAGGGCATGCACTGAGTGTGTGTGTGTGTGTGTTCATTTTTGTATATATGTGTGTGTGTGCGTATGCACGTGAAGGAGACGGGACTCCCTCGGGACAGCACACCAGAGCCGTGCCACAGTTAGCCTGGGCAGGGTACACTCAAGTGGCAGCCCACCATTTCCCTGCCCTGGCCCCGCTCTGCTTGCAGTGCAAAGTGGTGGCTGGGGCAGTGGTCCCACCTTTCCCACACTCTCTGGACTGTGACTCACTCCTCTGCAAGGAGGAGAAAGCTCACTTTCTCTTCTGGTCTTTTCTATATCTGTGTATACAAAGGCACACACCTACATACACAAGTGAGTGCACGCAGCCTTTCATAATACAGTCCAGACATTTTTAGCAATAAAATCAGCATTGACCAAACCCAAAGTAACTATCTTGTACTGGAGAATCCCGATAATTGCAGTTTTCCCCTGACTCAGAAGATGATCTTGCCTCTACAGGTCTCAGGAGGAGTGAACTTTTTTCCTGCCTTTAGGTTAATACTCTTTTGCATTCACATTTTATATTCCCTGACACTGCATGTAGAAAGGACTAAAGCAGTATGTGTTTCATGTGTACTCTCTCAGCATATCATTTCCTAAACAGACTTGTATGAAATACAGGTGAATGCTTAAAGAAAGATAAACCTATAAAATCTAACACAGATACCTTAGGAAATGCCAGGAATCACGTTTCTTTTACGGTCTTAATTCGATTCCATTTGCTTTAGTCTTTACTCAGTGATGACACTTCTGTTACTTTTCACAGAATCATTTTCCTGCTAATCACTAGCTGTCACTGCACTTTAGGTTGACACTACAAAAGGGTCTTGGAAGCACAGAGGGGATTAAGATTGAAAGATAAGACAGAATTTGGGTCCCAACTCCTAATGTCTGTTGTCTGGCTTTTGTATTTCAGCATCACTGAGTTTTCTGGTAACTGGTTGTTCTCTTGAAAAATCAAGAGGAGACGCAACATAGAGTACAGTGAATCTGGCATCTGAAGCTGGTCAAAGCCTGGCAGAGACATAACTCTGCCTGAGTGAGCTTTCTAGGCACAGAGCAGAGGGCAGGAATGTGGAGCTGGAGGAGGTGTGGAGGTGGCACTGTCACTTTTAGCTTCAGTCTCCTCTAAAGCTGGCTTGCAGTAATAATGGCAACGTGCAAGAATAATTATAGGAGTGGATGTCTGGCAGTCCTGCATCCAGGCTCTGCCTCAAATCAGGCATAAGAAGTGAGGGACACACAGCTAGAAACCACTTATACAAGGGTCAGAATAAGCAACTTGCCTGCATGAATTTTGTGGCCAAAAAAGAGTCCCGTTGCTAAACAAAACATTCGGTCACATCAGCCTCAAGAGCACTCACTGCAGCTCCCTGCCACATTTATTTTTATTGCAGTAAGGAAAGCAGGTTACTTGACACAAGGAGTCAAAGTTGTTCTGTGAGCCCTGTGCATCTTGCACATCAACTGAGTCAGAGGTACATCAAGGAGTTGTCAGTACCCCTGCTGCCTTCACAAATGTCACCACAAAAATGCCAATGCCTCTTCCTGATTCAGTACATCAGAGTAGATAAAGCAGATTTTAAAACCCTTTAGCTGTGGTATGAATAGACAAACACATGCAAATATAGGAAGCAACTAGCAAATGTGTGTTAAAAAAAATATTAAATTAGTAAAACATTGTAGTCCTACCACAATAATCTGCTGAAGCCTTCATCTGCCAGACCAAACTGCCAGAGTGGTTTCACGGGTGAAGAAAAGAGATACTGTCCAATAGGAGACATTGCCTCTTCATTATTTGCTCCTGGTAGAGAACGCAACATGGGAAACTCTCCTCTCTGCCAAGGCCACTGGGCCAGAGTCATGGCAAGTCTGAGTTTGGGATGCTCTCTGGAAGTTGGCAAAAATTAGCAGCTTTACATGTCAAGGATTTCACCCTTTGGCTGCATTGGGGTTGCTTTACATTTGCATGTTGGATAGGTGGGAGTTGTGAGCAACACAGCGATGTCTGCAAAGGTATGCGTATTTTCATTAGGTTCCTGTTGATTTAGGAAGTCATCTGTGCGCTTCCCCTTTGGGGACAGAGCAAGTGCAAAACAGTGAAATCAGTGAATTAACCTTTAGGAGGGAGGAGCTCTCTGGAGGACACAATAGAGGTTAATAACCTTCCTCTGCGATGCTCTTGTCTTGAGAGCTCTGCACTAACAGCTTTCTCCTGCAGTGCACAGTGAAGGCAGAAATAAGGACAGCTGCCAGACATTAATGGACCCATACTCTGAGCCATTCGTGTGTCTGTTTTACCATTCAGCAGACCCTGAGAGCAGGGCTAATCAGCAGAGATGGAAATGGTGGCATCATTGTGTGTGCCTGAATATTAACCTGTCAGTCGCATTCCCTGCATAATATTACCAGATAGTCTGATACGTGCTGCTGACTCCAAATCCGCATAACAATTCCCTGTGGATGACAAGCATTCAGAAAGAGACACGAGTTTTGTCAGTTTTGGTCAATGATTTTGGACCAAATAAATTTGGTCCAAATTAGTTATCAAAAGCAAATGGTGTCTGAAATATTTCACAATTAAAAGAGAGAACTGGTTCCCCAAGCTATCCCGAAAACATCCAACTTTCTTTTTTCTTCAACAGAATATCATTACTTATTTGCATCTAATGCTGTATAGGTACACTCACTTTCCTCCTGTAGAGATGGCCACACCCTCTCCTCACGAATTTTCAAAATATTAAAACATTGTTATAGTGATGTTTTACTTGCCAGTTGTGTTACTGAAAGTCCTGTGGTTACATCAGGTGTGGACACAGGCAACCACTGCACAGTGACAGACCCAAGGCAGGGACCCCCGGTCTGGACCTGTGCTTCAGTACTGACCTCTTCCATGGGCCTCTGCCCCCAAAGAGAGACTAGAGGAGGTGGCAAATGAGCCCATACCAAGGCTCCTCGAGGAAGGAGGAAGGTCTGCAAAAACATTTGAGCCCATATATTAAAAGAAACCCTGCAGTTGTCATTGCAACTACTAAGTTAGCTTAAGCAGCCAGGTAGTATTACACAGATAATTGTGTCTTTTCTCTGATCATGCATTTCTGCTGCCTTTACATTTACCGTGTTGGCTGTAGTTGAAGTGTTGGTTTCACTTTTGCTTAGTTGATCAGCTTTGTTTATACCCCCTCCCTTGATGCTGTACTGGCTAGGATGTATACAAAGTACCTAAAAAATTTACCTGCTTCATCAAAGGAGGGACATTCCTACTGCATTTAGGTTTGATAAATACTGCATTTTATCAAGTATTAACTGCAGGCCAAATACAATCTCAGAAGCTGTCTCCAAAGTGTTGCAGCTAATAACATGCTGCTTGGTAGCATCTCCTTTTGCACCCACTCTGCCTACAGAAATGGGATCTCTTTTAAGGAGTTAAGCCTGGATTTCTGGAAATAGCAATAGCGTAAGGGTAGTGGGGAGATGCCACGCTGCAAGTCTCTTGCACTGTCAGGCAGTGGGTGTCCTACCTCCTTGCTGTAAAGGACTGAAAACTTGAATGTTGGTCCTTGGACTTCATGAAAGTAAAAGGGTGATGGCCGTTACTGTGTGCATCGATTAATACAGGGGAAATGTCTGCACTTGCAGGGTGGCCAGTTGTTGAATTACATCTGACTTCAGAAAGTCTGTAGTTTTATTTGCCCAAAACATTTAAAAAAATGTGTTGAAGAAAATTATGGGCTGGATCTTGTCTCTCAGAGGTTGCAGCACTTGGCAGAAACCCAACATTTGTGTTGTACTCAAAATTCAGTTTGAAGAAGCCAGATATCTGCAGAATGTCCCCAGGCTCCAGGGAGAGCCCACTGTCGTGGTTTAACTCCAGCCAGCAACTAAGTACCACGCAGCCGCTCACTCACTTCCCCCATCCAGTGGGATGGGGGAGGAAATCGGGAAAAAAGGTAAAACTTCTGGGTTGAGATAAGAACGGTTTAATAGAGCAGAAAAGAAGAAACTATAATGATAATGATAACACTAATAAAATGACAACAGTAGTAATAAAAGGATTGGAATGTACAAATGATGCGCAGGGCAATAGCTCACCACCCGCCGACCGACACCCAGCCAGTCCCCGAGCGGCGATTCCCTGCCCCCCCACTTCCCAGTTCCTAAACTAGATGGGACGTCCCATGGTATGGAATACACCGTTGGCCAGTTTGGGTCAGTGGCCCTGGTTGTGTCCTGTGCCAACTTCTTGTGCCCTGGCTGGCCATGAGAAGCTGAAAAAATCCTTGACTATAGTCTAAACAATGCTGAGCAACAACTGAAAACATCAGTGTTATCAACATTCTTCGCATGCTGAACTCAAAACGTAGCACTGTACCAGCTACTAGGAAGACAGTTAGCTCGATCCCAGCTGAAACCAGGACACACACCCGGCGGCTAAGGCTGATCTGTAAGCGGGGAGTTACTGGAGAGTAAACCCCCTATTCCCTTCGTGGCAGGAGCAGGTGCATGTGGAAGCAGAAGGGTGGATCCCAGTGCCAAACTAAAATTGAACTGAGGTTTATGCCGTGTTATTCAGCAATCACATTTCAGTGCTCCCCATACGTGTGCCTCTTAGAAAGAGCGGAGACACACTCAGAGGGCCACGGGACGAAGGCTTTCCTTTCGGAGCTCATCTGTGTCTGCAAATCACACCCCCTTTTTCCTCTGCTGCTTTGCAGTCAGAGTGAAGGACAAGGAGGCTGGCCAATGCCAAAGGGACGGGCTGTTTGTAGGTCTTTTATTATAGGGCACACACAGTGGAGCACACCTGGACATAGATTTGCTTTTTTCTGTTCCCCAGTCTGTTTTCCTTCCCTGAATGTTAAAGCTATGAAATCAATAACAGATGACAAGTGGGTTTAATTTGTGAAGTAACAGGAATGTAAGCCTATCTGAGCAGTTAACAATTAACAGTTCCAGACGGAGAGCTGGATTTTGTCCATTTCAGAAACCACCTGGGGCCATTTGCTTTGCACTAATGTATACAGAGATCTGGAATGTACCACCTTATTACCCTAGTGCTGATCAGTACATGCACAAACATTCACATTTAGAGCAAATCCAGTTATGTCTGGATGCCTTTCTCCTCTGCTTTATGCAATTATGCTGTTTAGTCATGAATCACAGACCTTCTAATTAAGGCTCAAGGTCAGGAAAAGTGGGATGGAAGGTGACCAGATTTCTAGCTAAAGGCCTTTAAAGCCATCGGTTGTTTATGGGAATTGCCATGCGCTTTCCTGAAAGAACTAGATTGACATATCTAGCATTAACAGAACAAAGTTAATTCCTCTAATTTCTCCCACATTCTTGCAGGCAGTTTCCTCTAACTGAGGAATTAAAGGTCATGCACCAGCTACCTCCTGCACTACCCCAGCCACGCGTTACCAGCCGTCAGCCCCGGGCTCCTTGGTGGGGGAAGTGACCAGCTGTAGCACAGTCAGTGGCTCTGAGTGCCAGCAGCTCCTTAGCACATTGATATGTCTTTCAAAATGACACATTATGTTTTTCTCACTTCATGTGGCAGTGCTGGTTTAGTACACACACAAAAAAGGGGATGTTGCTGGGAAATTCCGTATTTCTTTAGTCAGTTTCACAGATGGGACAGAATAACTTCCCCTGTGAATTTCAAGAGTCTGCCACTGAGCTACAAAGTCTCTGATAACTTGTGGCCTCTTGTAATTCCTGTACCTGTTTGGAGCCTGCTATGGCAGACCTTTTGAGGAATCTTCTTGCCACAGCCCTTTGGCCCATCTCCTCCTGCATTTTAGCAGAGGCCAGGCACAGGGACCCTTTGCCATGTTCTGCAGTCTTCAGGGGCAGAAACTGTCTCTTACTTCCACAGGTCTTTGGGCAAATACCAGCTAAAGACCCACCCTTGCTTTGGCCACTGTGATGGCTGAGGGCTTTACCCCGCGAAAGGCAGCAGCAGCCAGGCAACTCGCCTAGTCCTGCCACAGTGACGGAGGATCTAGGAAGCGAAAAGTAATACCTTGATAACTGTTAGCAGATGGGATTCCCTGTCTGCTTTGCCCTAAGGGGCTTCAGCATCTTCTTCCTAGGTTGCGTGCATCACCAGGTCCTGCTTACTGGTGCGAGATAACCTTAATCACCCAATGAATAGCTCATGTAGTGAAGCATTTTCTTCCTACTCTGCCATCTAGCATTAAGTCTTTCCTTTAATGGATCTCAAAATAAGAAGTTAAGATAATTTCAGTGAGCAAGGATGAAATGTGCTCCTTCCTGGGGTTTGGCTTGGAGCCATGTCCTGCTAGATGCACAGAGCTCACCTCTCAGGGGCATTCCCTGTTTCGCCCTTCCAGCCAGCCAGGCCTATAAACACAAGTCAAGGAGCAGAGAAATCTGAGCTCAAGTTACCATCTCCGTGTCCACCGGAACACAGGGAGTTTTGCCACAAGTGGGTTTGGGATCTGAGTGGACCAAAGGACTGGGCAGATAGCTCCTCCTTCTCCGCACCCAGTCTTTTGAATAACAGCTGTATGGGGAGGCAAGAAGTAATTATTCCAATGATTTTGACCAATTGTGAAATGTAGAGGAAAAGAGAATATAGGTAAACCCCAACTTTGGTTGTAGGGAGCAGATGGATGTGGAGAGGAAAGAGTGAGAGAAGACTGGGTCTAGAAATGCTAGGCCTCCCCAGTTCAATGCCCTGCCAATTTTCTTCTTCTTTTTTTTCAGGAATTTATATAATAACAAGAAAGGAGTAGAATTGGTCTCAGCTGTGTCCCATGTCTAGCCATATGCCTTGTCATGTCTAAATAAACTGGCAGCTGACATTTTAGCTGTTCTTAGCTACGGGGTTTCCAAAAGCAAAACATTTGGTTTTTTCCACTTTTTGTGTGTCTGTGTGCTAAAGTCCTCTTCAGAAAAACTGTGAACAAACTGCAGAACAAACAAAACTGAGCAAAACAAACTGAACTTGGGAATAACAGGCCTATGGCTAAGGGCAACCTATTTCCGAAGGGGAAGATGTGAGCTGGGGTTTGACGGTTTATTTGCTGAGGAAACAACCTCCTCAACGTCACTGCTATATCTGGATTTCATGATGGGCACATTGCCTTTCACTATCCCAGCCTTCTCTTTTTAGCTTTGCTTGTGGTTTAGCTCAGATGAATTATTCTTCAGTGCGTTGGTGCCGTGTTTCTTCTTTCAGGTGTGCTGAGCACAAGGAGAGCCCTGTGTGCCCAAGCAAAGGGCTGGAGCTCTCTTTACCTTTCACACATCCTCCTCTCTCTGGGGCCAGATCCTGCTCTGATGAGAGCGATACCATTGGCATGCTGTCCTCCAACCAGATGAGAAGGAGACTTCAGTCAGCACCTCAGCCTAACATGTTTTCATGCCTAGAGCTGAATGTTTCTCACCCCTGGGAATACCAGAGAACAGCTCACCCACCGATGAAGCAACAGCTCCTGTGGGCTGCATGGGTCTCAGCTAGCCAGACAGCTGCCCAGGCCCACTTGCACTAGAGCTTCTGAGATGCCACAGTCTTTCTGGTAGTTGCAGTGAGTTTTAGAGTCAAGTCTGCACCGGATCAAGGTGACCTCTGGTGTCCTCCTGCCTTTGAGCTGAGTTAGAACTGCTACTCATACGCACCAAACACCAAAACTGGCCCAGCTTGCTCTTTGCAGAGTTTGGAAGATACTCAAGCGTGAGGTAATCTTTCCTTCTGCAGGTTTTCTTAGGAATCTTAAGACTGTATTCCCTTGGAAACAAATAAATTTAACAGTCTGTCAGTGGGATTTCTTTTGCTAAGTGAATCTACATATGGGACTTTATATTTTTGTCATTGACAAAATATTCTTGTTCATCAAAAAAGGAAAATGTAAAAGCAAAGACTATTTAAAATGTGATTAATGGACTAATCATTTGATGTAATGCCAAAATCTAGGCTGCTCAGAGTAAAATTTGGTGACAAAAATAAATCTTGAATTACTCCCTCTGTCCTTCCCTTGCCTGGGACTACACTTTATTGAAAGCATGTTGTAGCTAACTCCAATCCAAATTTCTCCATCCTTTAAAACTGTCATACTTTTTTGTTGCTAATTTCTGGGACCTTAGAAAAAATTTTTATGTTGTCCTGTTATAGCTGTGGGACATGTTCTGCTTGGTCAAAGAAAGAAGCTTATTCCTAAATTTGGTTGCTATTGTTTGATTTCCTTCTTGCATGTTGATGTTTGAATTAACTTTGCTTTAAAGGAATGATTTTTTTCTCCCTTTTTTTCACGGATGAATTATAATAAGGGTGACCTGATGAAAAGCAATAGAATTGAACAAGGGAAAAAAGGTCTGGCAGGCACAGTGTATGGAAAATAAACCTGACCTCTTGCTTAGTGGGGCCAAAGTTAATGGTTATAGACAGTCTTTGTTCGTGGAACATGTTCTCCTCCTCTGAAGAAAGCAAGCAATTGTTCTGCTAAATTAAAACTTAATGTGAAATGAACAGCCTTTTTTACGGGAAGAGAGTTCCCTGTCCTGGAGAGTCCCTCCGGTCAGTTGGGAATCACTTCATGCAGAAGTCCTGACTCCTACAGGTTTCACGTCCTTCTGCTGGAGCATGAAATAAGGCTTTCCAGGACACCTGCTGTGGGAAGAGGTGCTCAAGATACCTAGTGTAAAGTAAGGATTTATTTGTTTTTTTTAAGGGGGAAAGGAATGAATCCCACAGAAAAGGGGTCAGCGCACACAGCACCCTCATTCCCTACTGCTTTGTCCGTATTGTATGTCAAAACTCTGGTCACAGAGTGAAAATTCCTGGGCACAATGACAGGACCTGTCACTTCATCCCTCATCTGTGTTGGGACAATGTTGTAAAATGCTAACACACACCACCAAGCACTCCAGCTGATAAGGAAGACCTTTGATCTTTGTTTGGTGTTTTCTGGGAATGCTCACTCCTAAACCACACTCAAAGTGGGGGCAGCGACAGGGCATCTCTCCTTGAAGCATATTAACATACTGACCTCTGCCTTTTTGTCCTGGAGTTAGGAGTGTGATATGGCTAATGAGTGGGATCAGCAATAAAAATACTGTCCGTGGGCTGGAATAAAGGAGCAATGTCATATTGCCGGTTTGGTATTCCATGATACCGGCTCTTCCAGTGTGCTGGGGAGGACCAGCTGTCATTTCAAAGGCAAGGAACAGAAATTCTGAGCTGTCTGATTTGGATTACTACTTTCTACCATCATTTGGGGGGGAATTTCTACATGAAAATACACAGCTTCTTGAGGGGCTAAAAGATTTCATGTGATAGGGCACTTACCACACATCTTAGTAAATTAATCTGAGAATATGTTAATCCTGCTATTAAAAATATGCATTTTATTTCCAGTGTAAATCTGTCTAGCCTCAACACCTAGAAATTAAATCTTAAGACTCTTCCTGATTAAATATCTCCATGGTACCTGATACCTTGCCTCTGTACAGTGCCTTACAAACTGTGATCCATGCGCTTGCTGAAGTTCTCTTTCATAAACTAAAATAATTTTATTAGCTCTCCATAATTCTCTCTCAGGAAGTATTCTCAGTTGTCTTGCTGTTTTTTCTGATTTTGTATATTGTCCTTAAGAGGTGGACATAGGAACTGGATACAACTCTGTAACTGGATGGCCCTTTCCTGCACAAGGAGAGCAACTTTGCTTAGTTGTACTCTGCTCAGGTACTAGTCTCCTGCACAAAAATACAGAGCTGCCTTGTTCTGGCAGGTGGATCCTGTTGGCTCAAGCTAGAATGTGAGAAGAGATTGTTTCTTTGAAAGAGAACAAACAAGGGGCTGGGACAGAGGAGATCTGTGCAGAGAAACTCTAGCCAAGTTTGGAGAGAAAACTTTGGCAGAGGTTTGTTTTATTATTGTTGTTGTTTGAATTGCAAATAAAGGCCAGGAAGGAGGCAAGTTTGGACTATGTACAGCATGTGAGTACTCTCTTTAGAGCCGGTGGGAACTTTGCCTGCTCACCCACACACACAAATGTGTGCCCTCAAATCTCAGACTCCCCTATCCCTTCACGAGATGAGTTTGATGCACTTACAAGGGGAAAGAGAAAACTCCAGCTGCAGATAAAGAAATTCTGGTGACTAAATTATGATCTTTAAATACAAAGACACTGTCTGGGGATAAATATGGGTTGTACTTCAAGCAGAAGCACTTGAGATGTCTGCATTTGTCACAATGGAATGTACAAATAACATATAATGCGTGATCCTTTTGCAGAACTCAAAGAACTAGAGGACAAGTATAATGCCTGAAACAGTGATGGCTGGACAATGCAGTTCCCACATTGTGGGGATTGCCACCTTCTAGTGATATATGGAGTAGTCATCTGGTGAGCTGAGTTGTCATAATCTTGATATCATAGAACAGCTTCACTGCGTAAATACAGGCAGGTGGTCATAAATATGCCACAAGACCAGGATTAAGAAGAAAAAAAGCACGTGTATTATCTCAGTACAGAATGACTGCTCCCCACATGCACGCAAACATACATGCACGTGCACATACACATGTGTATACATACGCAAGCTTCTTAGTTTGCCAGTGCAGCCCTTCAGGACACTAACTGTTCAGGATCTGAACAGTCCTGTTCCACAGTAACTGTTACAGATGGCGGCATATGATGCAATACCAAGAACAAAATCTTCAGACCTGCTTCAAAATAAGCAAGGATAAGTAAACGTTCTGAAGGAAAGTTAATACAGTATGAAAGAGTCAGAAGAGTGGGGGGGGTGTAATTTCCCAGGGCTTTGATGAGTGAGTTTTCCACTCACCACACCGCAGGTCAGGAACCCATGTCCATTCCAAAGTTAATGCTATTGTTTTCTGATCTTTGAACCCTAACACCTGTCAGTGCCACATTCCCAGAGGACAAGGCTGGGGCTGGTATTTCTTTTTAACAAAGAAAATATTTGCCGACTTATCACTCCCTGAACAGCATCCATTATGTTGGACTACTAGAAAAGTCATTTAAATGCAACTGAAAGTTGTTAGGGAAATGTTGTAGTGACTCTAAATGTCAACAGACATGACTTTTCCTATCACACTAGAAGTATCTGAAATAACTCCACTTGCACTGGGTAATTACTCTGGATTTGTGGGAGGCAAATGAGAGAAGGATTTTGCCCCAGTAACTGGAAATGCAATCTAGTTCTTATTCAAGTTCCAGAATTCATGTTTAAGAAACAAGTTTCCGCAACACCTTGTATTTTCTATCGTAATTCTCTGTTTGTACAGAAGAAGGACAAAATAGGAGCCTTTTATAAACAAGGAAGTGGTCTAACTCACTCACTTGTGCAGGAAAATCCAGAAAAGAACAACTCCAAAGCCAGTTTTTCCCTGGACTGTGCCAAATATCCACCCCCTTTGCAAAGCAAAGCAAAGCCTTTGGCTCCCCTCTCCTGCAGATTTGCACGTAGCACAGGAGATCCCCCAGGAGGACGGGGGGGAAGCCCCACACCCCTGCCCTGGCTCCCAGTTCCTCCCTGCTTCCCCTGGCTCTCAGACCCAAGTCCCCCTCCTTGTCAGCCCCTGCTCTGGGTGGACATCATGACCAAGGGTCCTCTGCGGTGCCTGGGGAGGGTGGTGCTGGATGAACCTGCAGGAGATGTGGAGCAGAGCTGCTTCTCCTTGCCAGGCTCTCACCTGCAAAGCCTGCCCCCAGGTTTCAACTCCACGCTGGATGAAGTCTCTCATCCACCTGCATAGGAACTGGGCTGTCCAAAGGTCTTCAGTGACCTGCAGGCATACAGGTTAAGGGGCAGATGGTCACAGCTCCTCTCGAACAACCCTTTCCCCAGGCAGCAGCTAGTGCCACCGGACCAGTTTGTGGTCACAGATAGTAAGAGCTAAGACTTTCTCTGATAACGCTCAGGTAACACTTTCTGGCCACATCTGAGTGAGACTTGGGATGCCTGTCTCTGAGTCATGGTGTTAGGCACTCTCGCTTGTTACTTTGACTTAATTAAAGGTCACATCTCAGAGAACAGAGAGCCTGAAGCTGAGTGAGGAATTTGGCTGGCTAATGCTTGAGCCAAGAGCAATTCACACTGAACTTCCACTGGCTAATGAAACACTACATCTGCTAGACAATTTCTAATGCTTTCTCATGTGCTGCCAAAATAGAAACTCGATCAATAAAGAGCAGTAGCTGCTTTCAACGTGGAGGTGCTAGAGCAGACTTGCAGTCAGGAGAGCAGGGCTAAGATGCGATACCTGAGTAATAACCACAGCTCTGTTTTGGTGGTGATGCTCCACCCCCGGCGCCTGTGTTAGCTTCTGCGTAGCTGTTGCCATTAGCTTTTATACCTCAAGGTCAGCTTGCAATTAGAAAGCAACTAGCCTGGAGGGAAAAGATGACTGCAGTGGTTCAATAGGAGAGATTAGCATAGGCCAAATAATTTGTAGGAAATTATTAATCTTGCAAATGTTACCTTTCTGCACAGGTAATGATTTTCACTAATTCAGTTGGTATTTAAATTACTGGCTAAGTAGTTTGTGGCAAATAGCTGTTAAGTCATAGCTATTTCTGTAAGTAGCTCTTTGGGAGCACTGAAAAATGAGCTGTTCGGATTGCACGACCCTGCTATATTTCCTGATTGGATAAACAGCAGTCTGGCGATCAGGTTTCCATAATACATTCTTGTGACTCAGGCTGAAATCTAATTTCTGCAAATTATCTGCAATATCCTCATAAGGTGAGCATAGAGCAGAAATGCCATTCACTACAATATTTAGAGGATGTATGTATACAAGTAATAGGCTTTTGCGTAGCAGAGGCAGACACAGCATCCTTTTTTAATGCAGAAAGGAGCAGGCATACAAGCTTCTCCACAGAAAGCCTTTCTGCCTTGCCAGCTTTCATGGGACCACCTTGATGACTAGAGAGAGTTCACTTTCCAGGTCTGTTCAGTCTTTGGCTTCTTGACCAGGCTTGTCAGCAATGTGGCTAATTGATGCAAATTGTGGTATGGGATTCATGGTATGGCTGTCTCTGTGTATGGATTGATAAGGGGTTGACGGTACGCTCATCAGATGTTGTAACCTTAGTGTAAGATTAACTGTGCTATTAACATCCAGATTTGGCCTTCTGGGCATGTTTTCTCATTCATATAGTCTCATTTCTTATTCATTTTTCACGAGCAATGACTCACGCTGTAAGGCAAAGCAGAATTAGGTGATATTTCTGCGTTTTTTTTCCTACACCCTCAAAGTGATTAAACTAGATGCCTCACTATGCATACAGTTACAAATCTGGTGGTTTTTCTTCAGCAATCTTGATATGGGAACATGAAAAATTGTGGGATGGATGGTAAGTTTTGACATTTTTAACTATGATATTTCAAAAATATTTTTTGCGTTTTAATCTTGACTTGAAACTAAAGATTAACAAAAAGGTTGAAAAACAGGAAATTAATTTAAATATATTTTTTGGTGGATAGGTAGATATAAAAATGAAATTTTATGGAATTTTTCTCTGTGCCAAAATCCTGGTGAATCTATGTTTTGATGTGTCATTATCCTAATATTTTTCTAGCCTTGCAACCATATCTAAGGCTCCAGTAATTATCCTTCTCCTGAGCACTCATTAAACAACACATATGACAGGAATATGGGCCTTATGGAGTCTCTAAGTCCTCTGGATTTGCAAGAAGAGCTTGCAAAAAATAGCATCCTTTGAAGGAATAATTGGAAATGCTTGCAGTTTAAGTTTCTTTTCTGTAGACTCATAGTCTAGTAGTATCAAGCTCAGCAATGTTGCAGCTGTCATGATGCTTGACAGAGAAACCAGTAGAAGATAAAAATCTGATATAAAGAGATTCTGATATGAAAATCTGGTGGACAAAGTTGATGAGCCTTGTTTTGGTGAGAGGACGACAGGACAGGACAGGGATGGAGGGAGAGATTCTTTTGGGACTCTTGTTTTGTTTTCCAATGTGAAGTCCAGCACAATTTGAACCATTCGAGTTTGATGCATGTGTGACTGATTTAAAGATTAAAACTCAACCATGTGAATTTGGAGACCTAAATGACTCTTTATAATGAGAAAAAACAGCCTCGCGTGGAATACATAATGAAGCACAAACTGCTGCAGGAAACCAGTTTAACCTTGAGGGAGCTGGAGTAGCTGGGGAAATGATGGTACAGGCTCTCTACAAGCCACTAACTGGTAGGTACCCTCACCTGAGTAGCATGATTTCAGACAGAAATATCCAAATACAAGGAAACTACAAGAGCTAAAGTGACAGTTGAAGTGAGGGAAGCATGTGGTTACCTCATGTAGAAGGACTAGAAAAAGTAACCAAAGGAGGAGGTATCTTTTTCTTTGCATACACGCCAAGCATTACACATGCATGATCTATTTACTTCCTACAGTGTATACAAAAAAGACTATTAATTTCTTCCCCAAACTAGAAAGAAGGAAGTGAAGATCCTGTGGCGGCCAGGGGGGTATTAGGTGCAATTCTAGAGTGCATCCTTCAGTTTGTTTTTTACCTGAAGGGAATCTAGTTTGGGTGCTCTGACACTGCTCTGTGGGTTGTCAACAAAAGCAAAGCAAATGGAGACAGCTGGGAAATTTTTTTTCAAAAACACCCTCCTAGTCCAAATCTAAGATGTTACCCTAAATGGACCTTCATTCCCTGATTGTCCCAGTCTGATTTCCAGAACTGGATGCCCAGCAGCATCTGTTTAGTCAGGGAGAGGTGCTCAGCCATGGTGCCAACATCCAGGCTCCTTGCTATGGCTCTAGACCCAACAGCCGACGCCTCAAGTGGAAAATCATTACCAGAGTTGAGATAGGTTTCTGTTCAGAGCTTAGAACAAGTTATGTTAATGGCTGTGTTCTGAGATCACTCAGACTGTGACTGAAACAGAGATATTATATCTGGCAAACTGAATGACCATGGGGAGATGTTCCAGAAACACCATATAAACAACAGTTATTTACACAGTGTGTTTTGCCTCAGTCCCATCTACACTAGGCATAATGTGTCTGTAGTCACTGATTGTAACATTTTCCTCTGACCCACACATAACTTTGGAGATGCACCGTGATCCTGCAGAGGCTGGTTTCACAGCACACCCTACCCACTAGCTAACAGTGTTACAACAGCTGTACCCATGCATCCCGGTGGCTGTTCCCTGACACCTGAACAAGCTCCCCAAAATAAGCATCTGCTGAAGCAGCAGAGAGCTTTTGTGACACTGTTCTTTCAGAGGAGATATCCTCTGTTGCAGAAAGACCATGGACAGAACAGCAGGACTTCCACACAGTCCTTGTTTTCTGAGATGGCAAAGGGCACAGATTGTTATTTTCTGTGGACACAGCCTGTGTGACAAACTCAACTCGGTTGCAGACCTGCCCAGGAGCAGTGAGAGCAGGGCTGCTCCAGGACAAGGGATGAGCGAGGAGCTGAGGGTGACCCCAGTTCTAGCTGTGCCCTCCCTGACACATCCCACAGCATCTGAACCCATGGGCAGGGCCTGGTGCTGGTCCCAGGGTCCATCCACAGCCCCGGATGCTGCAAAGGGACAAGCCAGGTCCAGAGTCTGATCTCTGAAGTGAGGTTAATAACTTTTACCTCTCCCCTGAAATGCTGTAACCTTAATTAATATTTCCTTAATGCTTTGTAGAAAGCTCTTAGGTAAAAGACACTGCGCAAGCACAGACTCATGGCATTCCCAAAGAGAGAGCCTAAAGGTTAGCTGAACTCATTCTAAGAAGTTGAAGATTTCTTTGCAGCTTTTCCAAATAAGTTAGCTAATTTTCCCTCCCATCAAAACAATATAACGTCAGAGGGATGGCATTTTTTAGCTGTTATAGACTAGCCAAGGTCACATTCCACGGCAAGGCAATTGTCTTCCAATGCATACCATTCCTTGGGATAGATAAATAATGAGTTAATGTTTACAGGGAATGCTGTCAATAGAAAATAGTCTAAAAATATCTCATTTTTGTACTGATTTCACTTCACTGGAAAAAAAAAAAGACAGTTTTTCATGTATAGGCACATATAAATGAGGAATCATTACCAATATAGTTATGGTAACATCACTGGCATTTTCTTTCAATGTCAAGGTGATATTTCTTTTAATGGAACTCATCCACAAAAGCATTATTTTACATTTTAAAAAGTGAAAAAGGTATCCTACTTCTTTAAAGTGCACAGGAATACATGATCTTCTAAAATCAGTGCAAGACTTCTTACTTTGTTGTGACTACTGTCACAACTTAAGGCTTTCATTAGTAACAGATGTTGCTTTCATCTTTGAACTACATAACACCAGTACAAAACAAGGATTGACAAAGGCTGCAGACTTCCCATGGGAATACATGTACACCCCATGCAACCTTTCCCTTTTGTGTGGCTGATCATTAGACCTCACTCCAGTGTTGATCCTCTACATGCTGACCCGGTAAAGTCTACAGGTCAGTCACTAGGGATGAATTTAGCCCATGGTCTGGTCCAAAGATGGTCAATTCTGTACATAACGCCATGCCTGTATATTGCAGAACTTGGTCCTCTACGTGCACTCTAAATAACGTACTGTGCCTTCCAGTTAGCAAGGATTACAAGATAAACCCTAGCAGTTCACTCAAACATCTGCACATTTACACTTATCCTTACAATGGCATATTAATTGCTTTTCATGTTCCTGTCTTCTTAAAACTAGAGAGAAAGCTCCCTTCTTCAGAAGAAAAGGGTATCTTTTTTCAGGCTGGTTGTCCAGATTATTCAAACAGCACTCACAGCGTGACTCAGGCCTTGCACTTACCCAGAAACTACTGTTCAGACTGCGTTGGGAATGTACATTGCAAACCTTGCACTAACCATTGCTCTTGGTATGCGCCCAGCAGTTAGTCTCTCCATGGAATCAGTCCAGGAGGAAATATTTTCTATATCAGCCATGTTCCCTTTGCTGGGAGCAAACCAAGCCCAACAGCCCAAACTTTGAGTCATTTACTGTTTTGATTTCATCTAACTGATGTCTATGTCTGTCAATGGACAGGACAGAGAATTTCACCTACATATTTTACCCTAACTTCCCCAAGCCTGAAAGTTAAAAGAAGCTGCCCACTGTGTTAAACTTCACTGTGGAAGGCACTTTTGTAATATAAATTGAAGAAATCTAAAGCAAAATCCATAAATTAAAAAATTCTCCTTTGAATTTCTTTTCCTCTCTCTTCCTTTTTCACACATTTATTTCCGTTTTATTTTATTCCTTTTTCCCCATCTCTCAGTGGCTTCTTTTCTTTGCTGCCTTTATTTCTTCCCATTAATCCGATTTTCTCTAGGTGTGTCCTTGTTTCTCCCTCATTGCCTTCCTTCTTGCTGACTAGTGGCAGTCTGTGTTAGCATAAGTCCTGGTGCATGGTATGAAACTGGTCCCTCCATGCTCCTGAGTGCTGGTTTACTGTTGAGTTGTGCCTAAAAGCCCCTCATGCATGATGACTAAACCACTATTTTCTCCTGTCTTCCAAGCACTTCCTTTTTGCCCTTGGGTTTCATTTTTTCCTTCTTGCCAGCTGTGTCTCCTTTTCTCCTTTTTTTTTTTTAAATCAGTTATACAACTTCCTCTCCACACACTTGGGACTGCTCTGGCATAATTTTCTCATTTTCATTTAAAATCATTTGCGCATCTGATGCAATGCAGTCTGGGCTGCAACACATCGGGCTGTGTTAAAATGAACAGTGCCGCAAGTAGGAGCGGGTTTCCAGAAGGGAATGGAGGGCCTGGCCGTGCCTGTGTTTGAGATGTCCTTCTCCTGAGGAAGGTGCTGTAAAAATCACAAAACAAACAAAAAAATATGAAACATCCATACCTTTTCATCTCACACTGCCTCAGGCACAGGATGAAAAACCGGTTAATGACAGAAAGGCTTTTAGACTAATCCAAGGCAAAAAATGATTGTTGTTTCAAATGTGATTGCTAGGAAAGTGATTTGGAAGCCAGTGGGACAGAGTGGTGTGCAGTAAGCTGTCTCTCTGATACATATCACAGAGACCTTCACACTGACTGATTATAATGAATACAGCATTGACGCTAGCAGAGACAAAAAGTTCCACGAGCACCACATTGCCTTCAACAATTCCTGTCATCCTTGAAAATTTTCTCAGGAACAGAAGGTGCTATTTTGTCTCATCCAGAGAGCAGCACAGGTGAAGGTTTCTCTGGATGTCAGAAGCATTTCACCCTCCAGAAAGAACACAAAAACATCCCTGAGTCATACATGACTATTTTTACAGCTCCGTGGAAATGCAAAGGGGACTTTATAGAAGGTTCATGCAGCAGTGCTGGGCCAGGTTCAGCCCTGCTGCAAGCAGAGCCGGCTCTGCCAAGCCCAGCAAGGAGGCTGCAGCGGGAAGTCACTTTGCAGTGCTAAGGGTGGTGAGAGCTCTTAATTTATTAAGGACTGCCATTTGTTTATTTACTTGTGTGCGTGCTCGCACCTCCCTCGGCGTCACGGCTTCCAGCAGAGGGGACTGCTTTCTCCTGGTACTTTTGCAGAAGTAGCCCGTCCTGGGGAGGAGCGGGGGAGCGATGCCGCACACCGTTTCCCTCCTGACACCCAGCCCGTCCCACCCCGCGCACCTCCGCTCATCGGGGCGCTGAGGGGAGCAGGCTCTGCCTCTCTGCCAGCAAACCGCGCACCATGGGCCGGTGCCTATCATGTATCAGCCAGCCACAATATTTAGATGCAGCGCATTGTGCTAGAGAAGTAGAGCCCTTTAAAAACACTTTCAAAAGCTTTTGCTTGCTGTGCGGTATGGCACCAGCAACAGCAGAACACAACGTGAATTGTGCGGGTTTCTCCAGCTGCTAAAGCAATTTGTTAGAGAAACTTGTATAAATAGAAAGTGGTCTTTCTGAGTGCAACAAATACGCTTATCCACTTGTAAATGGCCATCAGTCTTTGGTTTTTAGCTTTGTACTAGTCAGCGCCCACAGTCCTTGTTCCACATTTATTCAGCCTTTGTTCCCAGCACATATGAACTAGAAGTCAATGGGAGTTTTATTAGAATGAAAAGAAACTTTAAAAAAAGACTAAGTTGACTCCCAGGACCCTAGTGTTTTGTGTTATAGCAAGTCTGTGAAGCTGGGCAATGACACCAAGCAGTTGAGACGGCTAAGTGTATTAGTAAGATCAGAGTAACATATGGGATGTGTTACTTTGATAAGGACTGAGATTTCACAAATGCAGAAATTATTAAGTACCCTAAAGTGAGAGAAGCAAGAAGATTCCTTGACTTACAGGTATGGAAGCTGATGTGTGCTTTGGGAGCACATGGTGCTTGAGTGTTTGGCTTGTTTTGCAAGTTACTGGGTGCATCAAGCTCCTCTGATTCTCTGCTGCATAGGCCTGTCTTTCTGTTCAAAACACAAGAGAGCCTGCAAAGATGACTTGACCAGAGCACAAACACTCTCAAGGCAATTCGTTTCCAGGTGAGCTCACAATTCTCTTTTCAAGTTTCCATCCATCTTTCTCCCTTGTCTAAAAAAAACCAAAAAGAAAATCATAAAGCAAACATTATTAACACAGCATCTGAATATCACAAAAACCTCCTGGGGAGCACTCACCTGGTTGTAAGAGTACTAGGAAGTAAAGCGCAGCAATATTGCATATACTGACCATTATACGCTTAAGTACATCATCCCTCTCATATCTGCAACTTAAAACAATACTCATCCCTTAGCCTCAAGGCACAAATTCTTAAAGCCCCTGTGCAAGAGTACATGATGACACACATGAGTGGAGGTTCCCTTAGAAACAAAAGCAAACAGGGCTTTTTTTTTTCTCTCTGCTGGACCAACCCCACCCTTAACATGCCTGTGAACAGTGCTAGCAGCGGATACTGCAATTTTGTGATCCATCTGTTTGCTTGGGCATGATTTGTCTAGCGGTGGCCATTAATTTTGTAAATGTTTTTAAATGGTGCTTGCAGAGTAAGAGGAAATTAATTAGAACTTTTCTAGCTCTAATTAAAGACACCAGGAATTTGTTGGAGTTTTTTGGTTGGACCTAGTGATATTTCCAAAGACACGTTAGAGAGAAACCATGAATCATGCTTTGCCTCCCTTGGTTTTGGGGTTTGGTTTTTTCCAACAAGTTAAGTTGTCTCTTACTACATGGCACATTACATAAGCCTAAGAGCTTTCCCCTTTTGACTTAAGTTTCAATGATTTACTTTAGAACCTCATCAGGTGCAGAAAACCAGATTATGTAAAGCAGAAACTAGAAATACTAGAAACCTTGAGAAACATGAAGAGTGTGGTTTTAGACAGGGGCTGAACTAGCTGGCTCAGATAGAATAACACCCAGCATCAGCCTGCTGCCATCTGTAATGTGAAACATTGGAGTAAAATTTAAACTAAAATTTAAACTGTCTGAGTGGACAGACACTTATCCTGTGGTTGAATGAGATATCTAGGTCATTACCAGCACTCTTAAACTTGCCTTTTTTCTTTTTCTGAGAAATTATTTTCCTTGCATGTGGCCTTTTCTTGCAAACCTCTCTCCATTCTGTTCCAGCCTGGATATGATGTCAGCCTTGCTACTCAGGGAAAAGCAAAATAAATTTTAAAAAGAAGCTAATGAAGTAAAGTTCTTAACAGCTGAAAACCACTGGCTTCTTGCTATTTTTCTTATGCGTCATTAGAAGTCCCATCTCTGCCCATCCTATCCTATGCACTTGAGAGTCACTTCCACTTCTAAAGGATATAATATATTAATAATTCCTCAAAAAGCAGGCAAGCAATGGATGTTCTGCAACTCTTTGGGAGTTAGTGATCATCTTCTGAACTGTTTTATCATTAATTAGGAGACTGTGAGGTATACGGCAACTTGAAGATTCTTGGCATACATGTTTAAAGGTATAAATAATACGAACATCTCCAATACATAATTACCACCTGACATGGCACACCATGTCCTTTGGACTGAATTCCATTGATTGCAGGCTCATTCAAATGAGCGTAAATGGAGAAAAGGCTTCAGGCTCAATTTTTCCTCATGCCATCCCTATCCTTTTATAGTAATTTCTAAGAACATGCTGTAAATTATTACCAGTCTTTTTACTTTGTGACTCACGCCTGACTAGCCTTAGATATAGGTATTTACATTTTCTGCCTACAATACAAGGTGCATGTGGCTAATCAGGACCCTAGTGTTTTACTGATTTCACCTGAAGATCCTTGTCTTTTGGATGTGGCAGTTGCAGTTGATATACTACAGAGAAATGGAGCCAGTCTCAGCCTCTGGATTCAAGCAGCAAAACTAAGGGAAATGTGGGTCTAAGACAGGCATACTTCTATTAGTATTGTTAAATGAATTGGCAACCTTTTTTTTTTTTTTAAATAAAAACTTTTAAACTCATTTAATGTTAGTGTTTAAATAAAAGTCATCCATACCAGCATGAAACAGGTTTATATCATGAAAGCTCTCATCAAACAGTTTAAAGTTGAAGGTCTGATACATGTCCTGTCTCGCCTTGACAGTTACTGCACAACATAATCCAGTGCTGCCAATCAGATCTGAACAAAGGCAACAGCAGTTGCCTGACTGTGAATCACTTCTCACCTCAATTAATATAAATATTGAGTTTGCACAAGTAGACTTGACAATTTGAGGCATGCCCCAATTTTCTGTGTAACTAGCACTTAATGACTGATACCCAATACTTGGACTGGTGCTGAGGGTGAAGTCAACAGTTAAGCACTTTGTTTTGTGGAAGTGATTGGAGGCTCAGCAGAAGGATTTGGTTTCTTTTGTAGAAGTTTTGGAAATAACACATACCTGTAGATAGAAAGGCTCCTGCTGGTTTTAATAGCTCACAGATGCACTCCTTGCACTTCTGAAGTGAATTCTCTTTCCTTCAACTCCATCTCATTCACGTTCATCTCCTACAAAAACTCCAGTGAATACTCCAACTCTAGGAAATGTTCTCCAGAGCAAAGAATGCTTAAAGTAGGTCTACAGACTATGTGAGCAAAGCCAAATCTGAGTACACAATTATGTGGGTTTGTAGCAGCAGGGTCTGATTTCAAAAGTTATATTTGTCCAGCAAAGAGAAGAAACTTACTGCATTAATAGTACATCCAACAAAATGTCTTCTTTCATTTAACATGCTTGCAAATAACCCACAGTTCAAGAAGTCAATTCATCTGAAAAACTGGGGACCAGGTTAAAAAAAATCACCCTGGCAAAACCCATTCCAAACACAGTATTTGCCCAACTCTTACTCTAGATAATTAGTTCAAATCTGGCAAAGGCTGATCCTAGATACTGAAAGGCACAATTGTCTTAACAGCATCCTACCAGACTTTCTAAAATGCTGTGGTGGTCTCATTTAATTTCCTAGACAGTGGACAAGTGTCAGCAGGAAAATTACTCCCAGCATTAGCCCTAGTTAGTAACCTCACCTTCTGTCCAGGGCCTTAATCAGCAAAGGCACTAAAATGCCTTGTGATCCTTATTAAAGGGGTTCTTCTGGGCTAGGATTTGTTGACAAGGACATGAAAGAAAGCTTTTAGTTTGGATGTCTGAATCTACAAGAGAAATACAGATTCTGCGTAAAACAGACTGCTTAGCACTGTTACATTTTCCTGAAAGGAAATAAGTACAACTTTGGTGTCTTTAGTTTAAAGTTCACCTCTCAAATCAGTGCTGAGAAATTTAATTGAGTAGTCTGATTTCCAGCAACCCCAAATACCCACAGTTCTTGCTCCCTTCACAGGAGCAAATAGTCAGCAAGTCTGGAAATTGGACAACTTAATTATGGGTATAAACAAACGTTCATATTTGTGTTCAGTTTGGTTCCAATATACAATACTAGGGGGAAACACTAATTCACACTGGTGTCTGTGACCAAAATGAAAGGATATGTATGTGTGTACACATGAGACAGAGTGCGAAAGACAGCGAGAGACTATTTATGTGGTAGGCAACATTACACCAAAGAATTACATATAATGGCTATTTTACTTTTACATTCCATTTTGTAGTCATGGCACATACAGGTGTTAAGTGCCTACATGATAACATGCCACACACCAGCCTATTTTGCCTGTTGCATTTTTGTGGTCATGGCTTTATGCAGATAAGTTTATCGAACATTGTGGTCAGGTATGAACACCAAGAGTCTTTAGAATAATGGAAAAACAGTCTTACTATGACAGAAGAGTTGCACAAGTTTTGTTCAGCTTATTGATCAGCAGGCCATGTGGTAACCTGACCTTCTCTAAGTCGCTAAATACAAGTAACATCTGCTGGCAGAAGCAACCTTAATGAGGTTGAGTAGAGACCAGATAAAGCTGGATATATAGGAATAAAATGTAGATTTCTGACAATTAAGTCAATTAGCCTTTGGAGCAGCACAGAAAGCAATGTGGTGGAATCTTTTTTGCTAGAGAAAGAAACAAAGGCTTTTTGGAGATAAACTAGACATCTTTCTAATATATGTGTTTAATCAATCAGAAATTATGAAGCTCAGTGAGACATTCAAGGAGGGACATTCAGTAGCCTGTGCTATGTATGAGGTCCAAGTAAAGGGGCACAACATGCTATCCAGAGTATTGCAGACTTGGGGGATTTTACCATGATTCTCACAGTACTACAGGTTTTACGTGCAAAGCCAAGGCCTGCAGGTAAACAGCTATGTTGCAGTCTCAACTTACTTTATTTCTTTTCTTGTTAAATATTTGCTTCTTGCCTACAGTCTTAGAACCACCAAATTCTAGAAATGGAAAACTGGAAGAAACACCAGCAGGTTATTCCCACAGGGCAGGGGAGCAGGACTGTGCACAGCCTGCATGATGCATGCCAGATGTATGCCTGATCTGTTCTTAAAAACCGCCTGTAAGGGAGATCTCAATGTTTCTGAAAAGCTGGTTCCAATGCTATGCTGTACTTGTAATCAGACTATTTTTCCTGAGATTTAATCTAAATGTAAGTGGTAAATTAGCCAATTACTTCATGTCCTACCCTTTGTGAAGAAGGGAAAAATGATTTCTGCCTTCTTTAAAATATTTTTTTATGTATTTGCAAAGCGTTATTATCTTCGTTCTGTCTCTACTTCCTAGACTAAACAATCCCAGTACTCTTAACCTTTCTAACCCAAAACTGGACGCACTACTTTAGCTGAAGCTGCACCAGTGCCAAGTAGAGCAGAATAATTACGTCTCTTGTCTTATACCCAGCATTCCTGCTAATACATCTCGGAGTGACATTTGTCTTTTCTGCAAGAGCATCACATTGTTGTGAACAGAAGCTTGAAAAGGCGACCCAAGTGCTGGCTGAAGTTTCAGAATCCAAAAGGCACATAAAAAGAAGCACAGGGAGGAAA
Organism: Astur gentilis; assembly: GCF_929443795.1. Taxonomy (NCBI): domain Eukaryota; kingdom Metazoa; phylum Chordata; class Aves; order Accipitriformes; family Accipitridae; genus Astur; species Astur gentilis. The sequence goes on from NC_064919.1 coordinate 68,389,295, forward strand.
AGGTTATGTTTCAGCCACTCACACAAAATGGGGGCCTGGCTTAATATATTCAAATGTCTTGTGTTGGCAGTTCTCACTTAAAATCAATGAACCTCTATAGCTGAGACTCATTTAATGCACCAATGATTGGGAAACCCCTAGCAAACTACAATTTTTTGCAAAGTGAGACATAAATTAGCAAATACTAGAAAAGTCGTTGAATCACAGAACAGACTTTGATCACTTATCTGCAAAATGGCATTAATTCTGTAAAGCACTTGAAGTACATGAAGCCTTTCTGAGGAAGCCCTGTGCAATGCTGAGAAACTGGGGAAATCTTTCAGGACTGGAAAGGAGAGGGAGGCATGATGCACAATTTATACAGCATGCCAACTAATGCCATGCAAATTGGAGAGGTTCTAATGTAACTGTCTTTGTAGGGTTACTAGCTGCTTTTTAATCTGTGGCCCTGTTAGTCATGGTTTTCAGCAAACTCTATGGTGGGTTTTTTTATTTCCCAGGCCAAAGCATCATGCTCAATTACATCAGTCACCTCATGTACTCCTGTAACTGAATTTAACACATTCTAGCAATGACTTGTCACCTCAGCAAAATCAGAAAGGTCTGATTTACAGAATGGAGGATGTTGAATACAGCCAGGAGCGTAAAGAGACTGACAGTCATTTACGGACTATTTACAAATATTTATCTGCATCTGAAGGTTTATAAATCCCATATAACCCACTTTCTTTCAACAACAAACAGATGAGCAGAAAGACCCTCCTCAGCTCCCCTTCCCAGGATCCTGACACTCCGGGAAAATTTCCCCTTTAGGCCACTTGTCTATTTAAAGTGTAAGTCTGATTGATTTTACATGGGAGAAAGAAAGAGTGAGGGTGACATTGTGTTTCAGAACCTTTATCAGGAGTTTGGCCAGGACTGTCATGGGTAATTTGCTTGTTAGCTTAATGAGAGACTTCATGAGTATTACGGTACAGGGGCTCTATAGGATGTCCGGAGTGTCTAATGATCCACAGTCAAGAGAGAGGGTACATGTTAGGAGGAGAAGCAGGAGGACATGATATAATTGCTCCAACAGCAATTCATTCCCTTTCAGGGGAGGTCAAAAGGAAGAACCTACACCTGCACACCCCTCTTTCTGAGGTGGGAGAGCTGCTGGTTTTGATGTATTAAAGTATCATCTCAAGGCAGTGCACCTGAGGCAGACACTTAGAGCTAGGTCCCAGAGAATGTGTAGCAAAAGGCAGTGCCTCTCAAAGAGCAAATACGCTCTGAATAAAGACTCAGGAAGAGGAAGTGCTGTCATACCTTACAGCTGAGGATACCAGATGCACTGAAATTACACGTGTTCCCCTATGCCACACAGTCTGCAGCTGAGCCCAGCTCAGCCCGCTCCTCATACAGAGCTTGCAGCTAGTCTGCATTATATTATCATCTAGCATTGCATAAACTGAGGTTTTGTCCTAAAAGCTAGCCTTGTCCAGTTAAGAAACAGATCGCAAAATCTGTGTACTGTGAAGAAACATTCCCTTTAATGCTATTTCATGTATTATTTCGTAAAACATTCCCATGGACCTGACACAGGTGAGTAAGGGGGAGCCACCGTGTGAGGCTGGAGTTGTCTTCCACCCATGCAGGGGCATACTGTCCTAATAAATGACAAGTCTTACAAATATAACCCACCAATATATTTATGCTTTTCCCCAAAAACATGTGCAAGCTCATCACTCTGTGGTCAGAACACAGAAATAGGAATTGAAATGGGAACCCTGATAAATGACTGACATAAACTTTCTGGTTTGTCCTCTTTTGGCTCGGAAGTATGAAACATCTGATCTGCAGGAATCTAAGGCAGGTCCTTGGGTCATGTTAGTAATTTTATTACAGCTGAGGAAACAAGCAGAAAGATGGAAGTGTCTTAAATGAATTCATTTCTTTCACATAGAAATTTTATGGGGGTTAAAGATTCAAACTTCAACCTTCCCAACTATGCTGTAATAAGAAGGTGGGGAAAAGACTTACTCTCTTCTCCCTCTTTTCTTCAATTTTTTGTATTAATAAAATCCTTTCTTGCTCTTCCTAGGCATCTTTACCTTATGTATAGTAGTATTGTCTCAAACTAGACATACATTCAGCAAAACCTTTATGAGTCATCACTTGCCTACCCTCCACCTCACCCTGTAAAGATCTGTAATCTTAGAAGAAATTCACTGTATGTTCAAAGATGAAAAAATGTGATGATTTCATAGCCAAGTGAATTTGTTCCAGTTTAATTGAATTTTAGAGCAAAGTCTGCGTGATTTTTTGCAGCACTTTTTTCTGCAGCAGTAATGCATTCATTTAGGTTATGTTCTAGCAAACCTGAGAGGTCAGGGCAGAGGATCACACATGGCCCTGCAGTTATCTTTACAGATTAGTTGTTGGCATGTTCCCTGCCATGCATTTGGCCCACACCAGATAGGTCAGGTGTCTTTCATACTCCGTGTAAAAGATCCACATTGAGTTCTGTCAAAATAACCCTTGAGCTGAACAGAGACTTACTGCGGTCAGACATACTGGTGTTATGTTTGCATGAGTTAAACTGCACCACAGAAGAGGGAGAGAATGCCTTCCTCATCCTGAGAAAAGCCCTGGAGAGGCTACATGTGAATCTTTCATCCTTCCAGATGGACAAAAAGAAAGAGATAAAAGTGGCAAAACTTCCTTAATGGGCAGACATCCAGCACTGGATTTTTATTTTTTTTATGGTACTTGAGCCTGGTTTAGGAGACAGAATTTTGAACGTGAACTTCCACTGCTGCAGTGCGTGCTGCCCGATAGCCAAAAGTGTTTGTTGAACTTGCAACATATTTAATTCTCCATTTAAAATTATATCCTAGATCTAGGATAGTTTCCAAGTTATGAACAGCACTTGTAGGTGAGCCACTGATGGGCGGCTGGCCACAAAATGCAGATTACACCTGGTACCTCAGGTGGCAAAGCAGGCAGATCAGAGAATTATGCTTTGAATTTTGCCCCTTGGTGTGTCAGACTTGGGTGATGCTATGTGGGCACTGAATGGTGGATAATGGGGTGCCATATCTCAGCCCAGGTTGCCAGGATAGGACAGGGATGGGAATCAACTAGCCAGTGAGAAACTTGCGTGCCCACTTCCCTCTCGAGCAGATAATCTTCAAACAGGACATCCAAGAAAGAGGTGTCTCTAGTTATGATCAGAAATGTTGGCCTTCCTGTTTAATACAAATCTGCTTAAAAGGAACACAATTCAGCCTGAGGTCCACAAACCTCTGCTGCCAAATGCCTCCACTGGTGGTGGCAGCCAGCACCATTACTGGTGGCAGTAGCTCTCAGCTCCATGCCAAGCCATGGACAGTCTTACTGGAGTTTAAATATCATTGTTTGGGAATACCTGACCTGTGGTCCTATTACAGACCTCACAGACCCACTTGTCTGAATTCTGATGCTGTTTTCAATCACTGCACCGCAATAATGGGACCTCAGTCACAGTGCCTCCCTCAGAAAGTAACTCAACCACTTTAATTGAAACCTCTTTTTCCCCATCACAACAATAAGGACGATTCTATACAGACCTAAGACATGTATGCACACTGTTTTGAGTGCATGCATGCTGCCTGTACCCCATCCTGACTTGTTTGTCTCCCCTAGTTCTTTTTGGCTCTCAAGGTCCTGAGTCAGGACTCACATACAGCCCCTCATAAAATTAGGTCCTGCCCCAGGCTGTTACTTCTCTACCAGCACAAACTTTAACAGCCGTAAATTCTGAGACGATTAAGTGGAAGCACTCTGGGATCTTTTAGAGGAGGGTGTGTGGTATTTAGAAGCAATGGGGTGTACAATACCAATAAATTCAAGATGGTTGGGTTTTACACTCACGCAGCACATATATAAAGGGCCATCTGTGGTGCGAGGCAGGAGAAAGCCTGGCCTGATGACTGCTTACTGCCATCATCCTGCATGGTGGGAGTGAGCCATAGCAATCTGGGTACTACAAAGCAAAGTTAATTCAAGGGGAGGAAAAGTGAGCATGGGCACAGTGTGTTTCAAAGCAGTCAAGTGAGCTGCTGCATTAACTCTGTTGAACGGAGTTTTCTGGAGGGACCCCTGAGCATGGCCCTCAAGCACCAGACTTTGAGTTTTTGCCAACTTTATTTGAGGAGGAAAGAGGGCGGGAGGAATGTTTTCTCGAGGGGAAAAAACCTCGCCCCGTTAAAGCTTTCTGTTGCCAGGGAAGTTCAGGGAAAATTCAGGAAAACTCCTTTTTATGTTCTTTATGATGTTTACTCTGGTGCGCAGAGCCAAGACAGGGATGAGAAAGGCTTCAGCATGATGCAGGGCTGCAAAAGCTGTGTGTATTTAATAGGGTGACATAAATGGTGTGTTTCTCTTTGCCCTCTGCCGAGTGCTGTGGGGAAAATCTGGCCTAAATAGCAAAACGAGAAGCCATGAGAGTGGCTGCTGGCTCTCGTGAGTCGACCGTCCCCTGGGCCAAGCCCGCGGCTCCGACGGGAAGTACACAGCGGATGTTTAATGAAAGGGCTGCTGCGGCTTATCTCCGTGAGCAGGGGACTTCTTTGTGAACTCTCTTGCTTTGAAAGATATGTGGCCCACTATGCTGGTATTGTTGGCTCTCGCTTTAAGCACAGCCGCATGATTCACATAGGAGCTGTGTGCTACGTCTGCCAAAGAAAGCTTCCCCCTTTCCCTCCCCAGTTAGGAATAAACTCAGCAGAAGGCCATCGAGGTCACAAGATCTGCCTGTTATTGCATTTTACAGGAAGGAAGATACGTTGTCTGAAGATCAGTTTATCAGCTGACTTTCCTGTGAAGAAGACAGAGGCTATTTTCCTGTGCACTGCCACCCCCGTAATTCCCAAACGAGTGCTCTCTGTTTGCATCTCCTGTCAGCTCAGCTGTGTGCGTTTCTGAAACAGCCCAGTATTAAGCAAACAAATAAAAAAGCCATTGTAAGACCACGGAGAATCAACATCCCTTATCAAACTGCCCGACGGGAGGGGATAAATCTCTTCCTCGAGGCTGCCTGTCATCTCACTCCCTCCTTCCCTCTCAGCGTCAATGCACAATTAAATCCGTTGTGGTGAAATAGACTCCACAGATAATTGTGGAGAGAGTTACTTACAAGGATGCTGAGGGCAGCAAAGAGCCTAGCAGCATTCTCTGCTTTCGAGTTGGTTCCTTTTGAGCCTGCTCCTTTGAAACACCACAAGTATTTGGGTTTGTTGGGTTTGGGGTTTTGGGGGCTTGTCTTTTAAAGCCCCAGATCTCTGCAGATTTTTTTTTTTAATCAGCTCTGCTTTTTCTGTGCAAAGGAACAAGCAGCGTGCAAAGCCGGCTCCCCCCCCGCCCCCCCGGCCTCCGCTGCAAGGTCCCTGCTTTCATAAGGTTTTCAGCTGGGGAATGGTTGCCTGTTTCCTCTCTGTGCTCGCTGTGACAAATGCATTTCTGTGACCAGGAAACTGCAGATGTTACAGATGCACTAAGGCATAGCTTATTAGGTAATGATTCTTAATCTCTGAAGGATTACACATATTGAATAATGCCATTCATTGACAAACTGTTGAAGGGAATCATCCTGGCTCTGAAGTATTTACAGTAGCAGCTTTAATTGATTATGTTCCCTTTTTATTTACATCTGTAAAGCTAAAATAATGCTCTGATCCTCCCCGCATCTTAAGAGCGCCCATTAATGTAGGAAGAAACAACCTTTGCCAGAGTAAAATTGCTGGTTTTCAAGTAACTCTGTTTGCTGGGCTGCAAACGTGCATTGCACAGGAAAACAGCTACTAGTCTTTAATAATATCCACTAATTCTTGCAACATTCATCTGGTTAGGTTTTTCATCTGGTTTTGCATTGCTTTGCATTTCCTCCACCTACACCATAAACCTTTGGCCTCTAGTGCTAATGGTCTTCTGTGATAATCCAGAAGGAGGAAGGGGATGAAAATCAGGTCAGTGCAGATCCCATCCCATTCACAAGCCAGTAAGAGTTTTGGTTATGAGGCAGGATCAGGACATAACTATTCCCACAGCATTTTCATTACCTGTGAGGTGAATCCCTCTTTCGTAGTTTTTCAGAGACACTCTCTATTTTAAAATATTTCATATCCCGATCTCAATGTCTACATCCAGGTCCATGTCTGCAGTTCACAGTTATTGAAGGTGAAACGATAGGCTTCATGCGCAAGCTTCAGCATGCTGTTATGCATTAAGTATTTTAATGTATTTTGATCATCCTGCTTGTAATATAGTATATATATATGTGGAAGTATTACAGATACACTATGCAGATACAACAGACAATGTTGCTTTATTGAATTCTGGCAGCTGAATCTGTACTGGACCCTGTTGGTAGCTAACTGGATATTCCTCACACTAGCTAAGAAACTGAACTCAGATAATTTCTAGGAAATGTTTATAAAAACCCCTCATGAATATCAGACTAGGGTCTTAAAATATGAAGATGGCATTTTGTAATAGAAGGGGTATGTGAATGTTCTGGCAGTTCAAAAAAAAAAGAACTTGTGCTGTTCTGTTTGTTCTAGATGATTTGGAAAAGCCATAGTCATATTGAATCTAAATCAGAGTATCTAAGACAGAATTATAACAAAGCTGAAATGGGAGGCAAAAAGAAGAGGCAGAATCCTTCTGAGCTTTGTTGTTACACAAATGGGATTCGGCTTGAAATCTTTAATTTGCCACTTGCCAGCCTACATCTAAGAAGCAACCTTGTTTGGATTTCCACAAAGAATCACATTCTTTTTTCAATAGAAAGACCTGGCAATAATTCTTTTGGCAGTAGATGAAGAGCTTGCTTATTCCACTGGCATTCGTTTCTTTTGTTGTTATCTAGTTTAATGAAAACTTCATAAAAAAAAGACTCTGAAAGTTTATAGATAAAGCTTATGTACATTTGCTCGGGTCATATGCCAAGGGGTCAGATCTTATTGTAGAAATCATTGCACCAGGGATAAATGTGGTTAATAATAGCACTTTTTGCAAGCAGCAGTCTTTATTCAAAAGCATGAACAAGTGAAGCAAACTGCAGGGCCCGAGGCAGGCATGTGGGCAACACAACAATTTTGACTTTGCAGTAACTCAATGCAAATATTTTCTTAGCAACCTTTCAGGAAAGTCCTGTGAAATCCAACAGAGAGGGGGTGCCTTTGCTCTTTAAAGCCAAGAAAGCCCTAAACAGCTGTGTCTTCTGTGTACGGGGGTTTTTTGATTCACTCCAAACACTGTAAAGCAGAAATCTAGTTCTCTAACTAACTCCACGTAGCTGTCTTCAAGATTGCATTAGGAACACAGGTAGTTTTTTCTGTCGGTAGTACTGGTCAAACCTTTTTGAATTTTGCAGCCTTTTGACAAAATGTGGTGCCATTTTTTCCAGCATGTCTGCCACGTGTCAAGTTCCGTAGTTTGTTGCTGCTTCTGAATACACAGCTTTAAATTCAAGGCTTTTAACAGAGCACATACACAACGACAAACCAAGTATTTGTTTCCAGCAAAGGTTATCGTTGAATACGTTCCTCAGTCTTCGGCTCACAACGCATCACCCTCACGCTCAGAGAAGCACAGATTGAGGGAGCGTCCTTGCTGAGATCTGCAGTGACCTCTCAGCAAGCTAGCTGGGGAGCCGGAGCACGCTAATAAAGGCAGAGGATGTGGCCGCCGCTGGACCGCAGGAGGCAAAGGCCGGTGGGAAGCGCCAGCTCCTGCCCCAGTGACCACAGCTTCTCCCTGTGCTGCGAGGCGCTGCCGGCCGGGAGCACGGTCCTCCCCGGCCATGCCCAGGGCACAGTCGTACTCGTCCGGCTTGCCAACCCACCAGTACAGGTCCAGGCTGCTCCTGATGACACGCCATCTCACTCACGCGTGCAGGGAGGGTCGGTCCCAGGCAGCGCCGCGTTGTCCCAGCTGGCATGCCTGCCCCTGTGCCCCCAGGGAGGCCAGCCTGGGTGCTCGGGGTGCGGGGCGACAGCCGTGGATGTATACACACACGCGGCGCAGGGCATTTGCCCACGCAGCTTTTTACCCTTTACCCATTATAACAACCGGGTTTATGGCTCCCAGGTAATAAGGCTTAACAGTGCAAAGTTGGATCTTCTCATGTGTTTCTCTGCGGAAGAACAAGCTCCCCACTTTCCTGGTATGTAACACTAGACTAAAGCCCTTTCTGGTGGCACTCCATAGAGGCTGATGGAGAAGCACCAGAAATTAATTTGGACTTACATTTGAAATTTGGACAGTTTTCCTTTCACAGCAGTTCTGTAAGTCCTACAAATTAGAGCTAAATGTATTTTCTCTGCACAGCCTTCCCCTCCCTTACCTTACTTCTCTTCCTTCTCCCTGCTCTCCATGCCTCTGCATAGGCAACAGCTAGGAAAACATCTCAAGGGTAGAGTTGTTTGGCTTCTTTATTTTGTCATCCTTCTCTGCAAAAGGAGAGAAATAAAGAAAACAAGACAAGCATATTTTTTCGCTAGTGAATATAGGTTTGGTTAAATCCTAAAATAGACGAAACCCTGACAGTTACCAGATCAATACATGAACAAATTCATGTTGAACTAAACATAAAAATCTCTAGGTCTCACAGCACATTTTGCTAAAGTTAATTAAGTTCTGCAAAACAGCGGTGAATTAGGTTAATGTTAATTGTGTACAGTGAAGTGAAAAACTGCCAACTAGGCAGCTGAGAGATCGATGGGTTTTCAGATCCCAGGGGATCCTGTTTTCAAGACCTGTTCTCAGATCTCCTGCTGCAGCCATGCGTATTGGATGCTTGCCTATAGGAGAGGGACAGTTTTCCAATACAAATGTTTTACACTTAGCAAGATTCAAATAAGAGGTGGATCTTATTTGGCAAGAATGTGAAACATTTCGATAGAAAATTTTTTTCAGAAGGGCTGCAGCAGCTCACATCTCAGACCTGACCAGCCTCTGTTAGGATTAGATGACTCCCAGGGGACAGATTTTTCTCCATCTGCGCCCTGGGGAGTTTCTATACCTTCCTCTGATGCCCTCATTGGAGACAGGGCAGGATGTGACCATGCGTGTATTTGGTGACACTCAGTATGTCCAGCTCTCAACAACCCGGCGCTTGGTCTGCTGTGGTGCTCAAAAAGCTCCTCTTTCAGGACTACACACTCTGGTCTGCTGGGTCTCTGGATTGGGCAGACAACATTCTGAATCTTACCAGGAAGGCAAGATGCTCTGTGCTAGTCCCTCAGCTGATATAAAAAACAGATAAACCCTCAGAGTTTGGCAGCTGATACTCTGTCATCACATCCTGAATAGCTGTGTATGTACACAGAGATTTAAAGTAATATTGTTCTGGTGGATGGCTTCTACAAACAGGGTTATGCTGAATGGCGGAAAGAGTTGTGAGACAGGGTAATATTAGAGGTGATGCTCTACAGCTGTATTTGTTAGTCAAGGCAAAAGCAAGCCAACCAGGAAGACTGGTAAAAAGAAAGCATAGCTCAAAGTCTTGATCTTTGCTGTCTTTGTCTCCAGGATCCCGCTTTCATCTCCTGCATGTGTATGAGCTGTGTGAGTCAGAGTAGGAAGACGAGACATCTCAAGTATGGGTAGGGGAATGACCCAGCAGACAGAGGTTGGGGCAATTAGGGCGGTCTGTGTGGGAGGTTTGGACAGCTGGAAGAGATGGAGGATGAGTGAGCACCTGCAGTCCACCAGGGCATTACAGCTCCTGAGAAGTACGAATATGGACTTTGGCTCTCTGTCTTCAGAAGGATCCATGAATTGGACCACTATTTCCATACTAAATTTTCTTGAGGGATCAGGTTTTGGAATCAGGACTTTAATGAACAGAACCACAATGACATAATATTGATACCTATTACAGAGATTATGTTCAAGTTCTGGAAAATACTTAGGAATTTTGCTGGGCTAAAGTCCCCAAGCAAAATAGAAAAGCCATCTGATGGAAGTAAAAGCGCCACCTCTAAATCTGTTTGTGTGTGCATGCTTGTCAGTTATCAACCTCACTGCATTAATGATGTTCTCTTGTCATTTTTCTTCTTTTTCAGATAATATTTTAATTTTACCTTTGACTCAGTTCACTGCTGTCTTGACATTAAGTCACTATAAATAAATATACAGCAGAGTCTCGGCTACATCTGGCAACTAATAACCCTTTGGCATGAATAATCTTACACAAAAGAGACAAGGCTCGAGGCAAAGATACTATTTTCATTTCACCATCTCACTCACACTTGACATTACTGGACGCCTCACTGTTTTCAGATCTGGAGGAAACGGAGCTGTGAGACATCTAAAAGACCATCTAGTGCAGGGCGGACACCCCTTTTCATCCAACAAGCCACATGCCAAAAACCTTTGAGTAGTTAGAACCTAAAGACTTACGGGGCATTGCTCAGAGAGCTTGGAGTGCAGGGTGACGGACACCTGGGAGACTTTGTTCACAGACACCAGATGCCAGTGGCTTTGGGTGAGCCCAGCCAGGTTGGTCTGAGCAGCCCTGCCGGCTTTGCTGCCCTTACTCCTGGATTAACCCAGAGGCACTGGGCTAGCATAGCCCGGCTGCCAATCATGTGAAGTGGCAGGGGAGTCCTGCTTGTATTGCTCACCAGCAGCATGAGCTCACGAGCTGAGGCTGCTCAGCCCTGATATTCCCGCTTTCTCAAGGGCACTATTCCCACAAATATCTGCCCAACAACCATTGTGCTGATTTCATTCTAAATGAGTCAAGCAAAGATGGTTTCCCCAAGGAATCCTAGAGATGCAGGAGACAATTCTGGACTTGCATTCTGGTCTGGATGTTTTAATTTTTGTCCTTGATAATCCAGCAGACTATACAGACTACTCTTTTGCCTTGTTGTGTCTAGCCTTTCACTTCCCGACTGAAACATTCTCCTAACATGCTCTTCTTTCCTGTTTTCAAGATCCCACCGAAATCCACCGAATTCCCCCCTCCTGCCCTGTTTACCCCAGACAGTAGATGTGCCTGTATCATTCCTTCTAACTTCCTCCCTTCTGAATTCTATTTTCTCTAATTTGTCTCCAATTTATAAACCTCTCAGATGCACACAGCATTTCAGACCTTCCCAAACCTGCATATAAAGCAGGGATCTCCAGTCCTGCCCTTGTATTTACAACAGAGACAGTCCAGCCTAAAAACATTTGGACAACCAGTGCTACCGTATAACACTGTGGATTGTTATTGCATTTTACATGAATAAGACTCATGCCAAATGTCTCCTTGCCACTGAACGTCTGTATGGGATCATGAGATGACTTACGTTGCCTGTTCCAGTCTCATGGGTTGCTGTACTGATGCGCTATCAGCCTCCAGGCTGACACCTGGTACCGTGCAGAACCCTGCCAGACCATGGTGCATGCCATGCTTGCCAGCCCTTGTTATAAACAGCAAGGGAAACTCAGCCTGAGACTTTCCAACGCAGTTCCCCTCCCCACCCCCAAAGTCAAGACTGAAAAACAACATTTTTAATTTTCTGCAAAGAGCAAATGTTGGCAGTACCACAGTCATCTAAAATAAGGCAATTGTACACTCCCATCTTTCCACCCTTCCTCTGAGAAACAGCGATGACTTTGTAGCTGTGCCTGATCCAGGTACAGATTTACGTGGGCAGAGGAAGGGGGAGCAGACAAGGAGGCTCACACTTGTAGTCGCCCACACTGCATACAAATTCCTGTGACTCGTGTGACACAGCAACTGCCCCAACCCACACTAGTTTCTCAGGCCAGGATGTGACACAATCATAATGGTCCTGGTTGCTCCTTTTTTCTTCTACAGAGTTCAGAAAGAAGGAAATGAGGAAAGAATGCATCAATGCTCTTGTTTCTTTTTCTCCTTACCCTTCAGATGTTTCTGCTACTCTCCTGACACTCTCCTGGCCCTTTCATGGGTGTCACAGGCAAATGTTTCAACCAGTACTTTTTATAGTTTTAATCAAACCAAATATATAAAACCAGCAAATTTGCAGGGCAGGTGGGAGGTTTTCTTGAGGGTAGAATGATAGACGCTGCAGTATAGTAATATACAAATGTTGCAACACAGCTTGCTAAGGGCATAACCCCAAGTAGGAGAATTCCCCCTTCCACACACTAATCTAATTCTTTGCCAGCATCTCTTCTTACTCAACTGCAGAGAGAGTGTGGAAATGCCTCAGAGCTTCATTGCAAGGGGAAAGATAATGAACAGCGATGAGTGGAAAAGCAGGAATGGAGATAAAGGCCTGCATACTGAAATAGCAGTAACACACTGGAGTATATCCTGTTGTGATGTATATACTTTTCTCTTTAATTCCTCCCTTGGGCAGTTTGAGGATGGAAATGTTTTTCTCAGAGGAAGTATTCTCACTACTGATTTTATGGAGAAGCAGCAATTTCCGTAAGTGGGATAATACCGGAGAGTAGTTAGAGATCCCTTTGTCAGATATGAACCTGTGCTGTTAAATGCTGTTGACAGCTCTCTAGGGCAAAGCACTGGTAGAAGCAGAAGGATTATAAGAAATGCCATGTGCACAATCACAGCAAAAAAATTAAGGTCCAAATATTCATTCCTGTGATGACAGTAGCACCCTTCAGTAGGTCAGCACTAGAGGACACAGCTGTTTTTACAGCTTCAGCTTACCCCTGTGTTTAGACACCTTTTAATAATGTATTTCGTTATTTTCCAGGGGATCGTTAATCTACAGCTTTAGGTGCAGATTATATTATGCATCTCAGTGGTGCTCTATGCCACTCTGGGTATTGCTGTTCAATTTAACACAAGTGCCCTGCAGAGGTCCTGAGCAAGCCCTGCACTGGCTGGGGACAAAAAGCAGCAGCAGCGTATTGCATTTACTAGGGCAGATCTTCAACATCTCCACGAGGAGCTTGCACATCAGTGAAAAAAGACCCAGCAAGCTGGTTTAAAATCCTGACAGGCCCTTACCTGCAAGGTAGGGGTCCCACAATCAAATTAATGTTATGGATCCCAGAGTAGGTAAGGTTTGACTCTGGTCTGGGATCCATTTTTTTTTTAATTGAAATTGAAAGTTTGTTATGGATAATTTCATATGGAAAAACAGTCTGTTGAAGGACAACTGCCAGATAAACAGTTTCATCTTTATCCACTACAAATGTGCCTGAAGTGAAGAGAAATGTTGTGACCTGGCTGCATGGGACAAGTAGCTATAGGCTTTCCAAGAACTGGGAGGGAAAGGGTATAATGCTAAAATCACAAATTTCCATAGGCCTATGAGCAATATGAAGGGACCATAACATATAAGGATGCAAATAAGTAGTCACGTCATTAGCTTCAGTATACTTTCTCACTTATGCTACCAGAGATTTGCCCTTATGTATATCCTACCCAGTATATAGAAAAGAATGGCGTTTAAAAAACGGTTTTTAGATACCTGCACACAACTCTCTAACTTTCTTCATAAATTTGCTTGAAATTTTCCATATCTAAATCTCTCATCCAATAAAGTGGCCTTATGTTGAATATAATAGTTTTTTTTCTTCCCAGAAAAAACCTTGGCATCCTGCAAGTTAAGAATGTCTCCAGATTCTGGGTGTTTATGGAGCATTTCCATCAGGGTGCTTGTTTATTCTGGATTCAGTCCAGGACACAAGGCTGGTCCTAGATGGCTGCTGTTGACAAGAGAACAATGTATGACTGATCATGTGAGATTATTCTGATCACAAAGCACCTACACAGTTTATTTGTGCACTGGGGCAACTCAGAAGCACATATAAAAAGTCCCCAAGATTCAAACATCTTGCTTTTTTCCATAGAGAAGAATATAAACAGCTACCAAGGGGACAAACAGAAACATTAGGCTGTGAGGCAATACTTGACTTTCTCAGAAAGTTCAAAAGGTTACAGTCAGCTGGTCCCTTTCTCAACCTGTCTGTGTGGCAGGGATTTAGGTTGCAGTCCTTAGTGCCACCCACAGAGTTTGATAAGCCTCTCTCAATTTCACACTTGGTTCTTTCTGGCGAAAAGCTCAGGATGGGAAATGTGGCATCAGACCCAAGCAGAAGATGCACAGAGTGCACATCGGTGTTCATCAGGAAGCTGCAAGGTCTTTGTTACGAAACAGGGGGGACTGCTGAAATGAGTGAGAATGTTCAGGATATTACTCACAAAATTGCCAGTGGTGGACGCCCGAACTGTGCTTTCCCAGTACTTGCAAAGCAGTCTTGAGTTGAACTTGTAACCTTAGAGCACATTTCAGTATCAGTTTCTCAAAAGCACTTCAAGGATTTAAATGTCTAATTTGTATTACAGTCAGTGGGACTGAAGCATGCAACCCCTCTAAGCAGTCATGGAAATTTCACCATCAGTAACCAATTTTCGCAGCACTCCAAGGGATTATCCCTGATACAAAAACCTGAGACTGAGAAAATCCCAAAAGCATGGCAGGGAGTTGTGTTTTCCTGCATCCCCCACCTTCCCTTTACATGGTCCTTTCTCTCTGAGTGGTGCTTAGAGGTGCCTGTTCAGCATTTCCACTGTAAGCCCTCATCTTTCCTTGTGAAAAATGCTGTGGGCTGAAACTTAGTTTCAGATATGTCTAAAATTAGTAGAAACAAATTTTAAATTAAATTAACAATGTAGGAATGAAACAAACCCCCCAAATGCTTTGTACTCATACCTTGGTTTGTATTTCTCTTGCCCTAAACTGGAATTGTTTACAATGTTCTCCCTTTAATGTAGCCTGAAACATCTGATCATGGTTTAAAAATAAAAATTATTGGAAATATTCACATCTAAAATGTGATTGTGCTTGTAAAGGAAATGTTTCCTCTGAAGAGACTGCAGTGTATGTATACAACCCTTTCACAAGAATGCACATTATAAAAGATCTTTTCTATAATGTTATACTCAAAATATCACAAATATATAGGACTTAAGAGACAACAGGCAGTTTTACTGCTAGTTCTTGGGATAGGGAAAATCCCTGTACTGTGTGTATATGTGCTAAACTACATCCATGCCAAAGGATTCTGTCTTTTCTTATGCATTATAATGAATTACAAGGTGGATGAAGTACCTTATTTTTATGCAATAACTAATGGTTGCACATTTAAACAAGAAAACAAAAAGAATCAGCAGCAGTATGAGTTTATAGAGTTTATAGCTAGATATAATCAACTCGTCAGGGAGACTTCCCCAGAGTTTTTCTTTTTCCCATTAAACTCTCCACTTCTGCATCTTATTTTATGCAGCATGGATGCGGCTGCAAGCTGTCACAAGAATTCTTCTGAGAGAAGTTTGCTTTTTAGGAAGTTTCGCTATATGAATGAAATATGCTACAACCTACTCCCAGAGTACTCCAGCTAACAGCAAAGATTATTTTAAACAACTGTCTAAGTGCTTTTAGAGAAACTCATTACAACTCAAATGCTTATGGGCTACGCACTACAAAGTAAGTAAAAAGATTACAGTATCAAAAGCAAAAATTCTTATAGCTCACTTACTGCCAGCATCAGTATACACCTGTGGTCAGGATACCTGAACTGAAAGACAATATAAACTAACACGCACCCATTTCTGGAGGCTGGGATTATAATACTTGTAGTAGACCCAAGCACAAAATTTTTGTTTGGAAAACATGAATGGAAGTGTATTCAATTAGCAGTAAAGAAGGGAATGGGTAAATGGAACAATAAATGTGTTGGTAAGTCTGGGTTGTATGTGGTAAATCTTATACTTTGGAGTGTAATATCAACTGGAAAATATTTAGCGGACAGACATTCAGGAATGTCTTGGTTAAAATTGGTTTCAGAGAGATTTCACAGAAATTCACCAGTCCGTAGGTGGCTGAGTTCACAGTAAGATTTTGCAGCTATTTTCCTTTCTTTTGGGTCCTATCTGTGTGCAGTATGGGGCCATCCTCAGGAGAGAGCTGTGAAAGCAGAAGGCAGCAAAATTAGCATTTTTTGGGTGCAAAAACTAGTTTCTGATTCACTAACCTCGGCCTCAAAGACTTCAATTCAATTCACTGTTACAGCACGTTTCTTTCTTACTTTGTCTGTAGTTTTTCCAGTTTTAAGACTACACCAATTCGTGGAAGACATGCTGTGGCGTTGGACAGGTTGCTCCAATGTTATTGTAACAGATCAAGAGAAAAGATAACGGCTAAAATAAGGAAAAGGATTTTACAGAGTTTTACATCTCACAATGCGCATCAGCTGTGTATGAACCTAAGCCCCTCAAACTCTTAGGGTGTGCCTGCCATGATAGGACCAGGATGACCGCAGCCGTGCAACTGCTGAGCCCCATAGGTCTGTCACCATGTGCTTATGGGCATTGCGTTTGGGAGATGCAAGAAGCTGGATCCAAAAGCAGAACAGCTTTCAAGCCCTGCATCACAGGAAGCAGCATGCTGAAATGTTTATGCTTCTCCCAGTCTGCCGCTATCTGGCAATTCTGTGCACATCCTCGCCATGAGTTTCTAGCGCATCAGTAACGTGGCGGGCTCTGAATGTATTTTATGCCTCACAGTGTAGGATTAAACTCTATTATTAATCATGACAGCTCACTATGTTTCATCCTTGCCAGGAGTCTTGGCTGGCATATAGTTGTCTCCCTGTAACCAGCCCAGTATAACCCCTTTTGTGTGTGTGTGGGCAAGGCCCCCTACCAGTGCCTGCATCATCAGTTTTGCCAGTCCCCTTTCCTTCCCACTGCCTGCAGGCCAGGGCACCCCAGAATGCTCTGCCTTCCCCATGCCACTCCCCAGGCACGACCCCCAGGGGATGCATCATCCTTCCCACCGCACTGGCGTAGGACAGTTTGCCCAGAATGCATCAATGTAAGTGCAGTTACACAAAATGGTAGGGAGAGGTGGAGGTGAAAGTACTCTTTTGCCAGTGGAAGAATCGTATTGCAGAGGCGTGCACTGACCCTTGTTTTTTTGAAGCCGTGTTTCCTTCGCCTACCAAGTAAAAAAATTATGGGTGTGATTCAGCCTGTCCTGACCACACACTGCAATTTCTGTCCGTGGCTGTTTTTATAGGGAGGCACAGCCCTGACGCTAAGGAAGAAAGATCTGAGCCCTGTGTGTCTCCTTCTATGTCAGTCACATGCTGAAAGTGTCATTCTTCTATAAGCCATGACCCTTATGGTTTCTGTAGTGTTTCATGTCTTGCCAATGTATAGGATTGAGCAGTCAAAGACAGGGCATTGTCCTGTACCTGAATGTAGAGACTTCTGGTGCTATGGAGGGGGAAAGGGAACAGGGATTACCTGTATGGTCACTACCTGCATCTGACCGGTAAATTGATTTGTAAGTTTGTATCTGGTCTCTTCCTCAAGAGCTACCTGAGGTGTTCAGTCTGTCATTATTAGGAGATGCAAAATCTGGCAGGCACTGTAAAATTACCTTGTTTTGATTCAGAAATCTCACTTCCTATATTTAATTTTAAAATAATGTTGGTTATTTCCTTTGTGTAAATAGCACAGAGTAATACCTGTGGTTGCTGGGTTGACACGATAGCTGCCCATCCAGCAGCTGCATGCTACCAGACTTGGGACACCCAAAACCCACCTGCTTTGTGCCATGGAGCATCCTGCAGATGTTCCTGGGAGCCTGCAGGGCTGGGAGGTGAGGGATGGCAAACTTCTGTATGGCATATCGTCTCAAGCCTGGAAGTGCCATAGCAGTATCTGTGAAGCATGTGCTGCCTGCCCATGGGACTCGTTACTGATAACAGCTCTCAGGGGTGACTGCACTGCTTCCAGGGATGAACTGGCTCACCAGGAGGCAGCTCACGAGCCTCTGCCCCTGCCTGTGTGTTCTGAGGGCTTGGCTGCTTCTTCCAGTTGGAGGTCCCAACGCAAAGCAGAGATGCCATTTTGCAGAGCACCAGCTCAGCACCAACCTATCCTCACTTAACCTGCCTTGGCCATTAGCTACTGCTTCCTTCTCAAAATGTTACCTCTTATGGCACTGGTGATGTTGCCGCTTTGTCATTAGCCTGGGAAATACCAATGCCACCCAGAGCTGCCCTTTCTCCAGAGGAAACTGTATTTACAGGGAGGACAGTGATAAAGCCAGCTGCAAAACCCTTATGCCTGTCAAGTTTGAGAACAGTTTATGCCAAAACTGTCACGTAAGAAAGGGAAACACCCTCTAAGATCTCTGTTTTCACCACCCTGAATAACAGAAAAAACACTGTATCTAATCCACCAAGTCTGAGGCTTCTTTGTGCAGCTCTGGGCAAGATGGAGGCCAGGGAAGCGAAGTGCCTGCTAGCAGCAGCAGCAGCAGCAGCAGCGGCAGCAGCTAGAACAGCACAACATGGTTCAGACACTGAGCCCCCACAATGCAATGAAAGACCCAATCATACCAACTGCGTAACCAAAAACAAGCAGCACTGCATGGCAGTGTTTCCACTCCACTGAAGTCATGTCACAGCGGTTGTACTCCCCTATTGTGCAAGCAAAATTTGTCATGAACCTGATGACCAGTGCTCGTCAGTGCGTCCTCCCCTGGTTACAATGTCCCCCAGTCCCTTCCCCAAG
Source organism: Astur gentilis (assembly GCF_929443795.1). Lineage (NCBI taxonomy): Eukaryota > Metazoa > Chordata > Aves > Accipitriformes > Accipitridae > Astur > Astur gentilis. The sequence goes on from NC_064919.1 coordinate 68,407,863, forward strand.
TAATAAAATGTGCCTGCAAACCAAGCTTCCAGTGTGACCTGCTTTGCTTGGCACAGGGCTTCCCACCAGCCTGTCCACCTGTGGACAGTGCCAGCATCACCGCAGCAGCAAGGACTTTCTTCTCATCCGTGCAGCAGACTGGAAGTCTGGATGCCCAAGAAAAGCTCCTCACTCTGTCAGAGGCTTCCATGTGACAACAATAAAATATTCATCTTTTCCAGCTGTGTCTATGCCATGTTTCTGGCACGAAACTGAATCTGAATTTGAATCTACATCCACTTGGTATCCATGCCTCTCCTGGTCAGATAGTGAACACCTGAAGGTTGTATCTCTTGGTGTTTCTACAATGCCTCCCAAAACAGGGCTATGATCTCAGCTGAGGATTTCAGACCCTAGCATCATAACAGAATACAATATGTTCTTCCTAGTGGCTGAGGTTTTCCTCCACCACACTCTCCTCCCAGTACTGCTAAAATACCAAAGGTTTTCTGCCCTGGGGAAGTTCTGAGCTGTCACCCAAAAGTGGAAGAAATTGTTAATATTGGACCTTTGCCTCCACAAGCCTCTGGAGCAACAGCATCCAGATTAAATGTATTGACTTGCCTAATGCAAGAGGAAATTCCAGTAAGAAACCTGTTTCTACTGGTTCCAGGTGGCTAGCAGAGGCATAGATCTTCATGCTGTCTGTTGGTTTCTGGGGCAAATGGTCTTTCTCACAAAATCAAAAGACACCAATTCAAAATGATAAAAATCAGGACAAGTCAAAAGATAAAGGACATGAAGAAAAGGTTAGTGAGACGTACAGGGAAGTTGGCTTCTTGCCATCAAAATGAAAGATAGCCATCGAAATGAAAGGGGTAGAAAATAATTCTGACATTTTTTATTGGGTCTGATGGAGTCAGAAAGGCGAAGTACCCTGAATTCAGCCAACCAAGCAAAACTGACCTTTACTCAAAAGCACATCTAACACATAATAGGGGCACTTCCCCCATTTAATCATACGATGCAGGCCAAATCCAGCTTAAAAGAATCCCTACCACTTCATTAAATTTGGCAGATGGCTGAACAAAGCACATTGTACCAAACCCAGCTCTCAGATACATCATTGCCACTGCAACGTAAAATGCAATAGGGTGGCACTGAAGTGACTGGGGGATGCATTTGCTGTGTTATTTGTATGAAGGAAATAGCTGTGCCTTGCTCCCGAAGAGAATAGGGCAAAAAGCTCATCTGTCTCTACTTTTCTGCATGTAACTTCTTACCTACGCACCACTTTCCCATTATTTCTGTGAATGTAAAAGAGCAGACTCCTGTCTCAATAATATGATCAATGCAGTCATTGTAAGGTTCACGGAACTTGTTCCAAAAAGTTTCCATTTACAACCAGTAGATCAAGTTGTGAGTTGCTGTATGGGCTTTCTGTACTCATGAAGACCACATCAAAAAGAATTGGCACAGTAAGCTGTCTTGAAAATAAAGAGAAGCAGTGTATTAGACAGCTGAATAATTAATGCAGGCACAAGAAGTATATTAAGTCACCTATTTAATTTATCAGCAAAATAAATAATTACACACTACTTCCCTTCCTCAGAAAATGAAGTTTAAGAGAAAATTATTAATGGTAAAGACTCCTTTTGTGCTTGTGGCACATGTCTGTTGAAATGCTCTAGCATTTTAACAGTTCAAGGGGGTTCTTCAAGATAAAGGAGAGACTCCCATTGGTAGCAGAGGATTCAGGATCAGAGCTGGAACGTCATCTTTTAAATACCAATTTTCATATGTAACTCCTAGCTCTTTACAGAGCTATCTTATGCTCTCTCATCATTTACATTCTTCCTAACTTCAAGCTTTTAGTAGGAATGGCATCATAAACCAATGTGGAAAAGGTTGTAAATTATTCTTTTGCTGTGATTCAAATAAAATCTTGTATTTTGATGATGTTCACAGAAGAGTGGTTGTTTTCACTGTGTCCATATGGGGATTTAGCTCTCCAGCACTCTATGTCTGAGTGGAGAGCAGTGACAAGTGGCGTTGCTCAGGGGTCAGTATTGGGACCAGCGTTGATTAACATTTGTTGGTGACATGGGCAGTGGGATTGAGTGTACCCTCAGCAAGTTTGCCGATGACACCCAGCTGTGTGGTGCGGGTGACACGCTGGAGGGAAGGGATGCCATCTGGAGTGACCTTGACAGGCTTGAGAGGTGGGCCTGTGTGAACATCATGAAGTTCAACAGGGCCAAGTGCAAGGCCCTGCACATGGGTAGGGGTAATCCCAAGCACAAATACAGGCTGGGCGGTGAGTGGATTGAGACCAGCTCTGAGGAGAAGGACTGGATGAAAAACTGAATGTGAGCCAGCAATGTGTGCTTGCAGCCAGAAAGCCAATTGCATCCTGGGCTGCATCAAAAGAAGCGTGACCAGCAGGTCAATGGAGGTGATTCTGCCTCTCTGCTTTGCCCTCATGAGATCCCACCTGGAGTACTGCATTCAGCTCTGGGGCCCCCAACATAAGAAAGACATGGACCTGCTCAAGTGGGTCCAGAGGAGGGCCATGAAGATGATCAGGGGGCTGGAGCACCTCCCCTAGGAGGACAGGCTGAGACAGTTGGGGTTGTTCAGCTTCAGAAGAGAAGGCTCCAGAAAGACCTTACAGCAGCCTTCCTGTACCTAAAGGGAATCTACAGGAAAGCCAGAGAGGGACTTTTTACAAGAGCATGCAGTGATAGGACAAGGGTTAATGGCTTTACTGTGAGGGTGGTGAGGCACTGGAACAGGCTGCCCAAGAAGCTGTGGCTGCCTCATCCCTGGAATTGTTCAAGGCCAGGTTGGATGGGGCTTTGAGCAACCTGGTCTAGTGGAAGGTGTCCATGCTTATGGCAGGGGGGTTGGAACTAGATGATCTTTAAGGTCCCTTCCAACCCAGACCATTCTATGATTCTATCGTAACTGAATCTTATTACGTGCCTGGATGTGTTGGTCTGTTGTCCACTGTCTCTGAATACCATTAAAGACACTGGCCTAGCTGCATTTAATTTGACCAGAGGTGAGCAGACTTTGCACTGCCTCTATCAAAAGACATATAGGTGTGTTCTGGCATTTAAGAAAATACTGGCATTAAGAAAGTACTTCAGTTCACCTCCCCAAACATTTAAATTATGGTTTCTTTGATGGGCAAGGTCAAAGGATTTTTATTTTGTGTGCGTGCCATTTTAGTGACCTCATTATACACAGCGATGGTTTCTGTCACATCTTTTTGCTGCCCAACCATAACTTTTCCGTTTAAAAATAGATAGTGTATGAAAGGGATATGGAAAGCATTTTCTAGGATATTGCTCAATATGTTCAGTGTTGTGGCCTGGAGTATTATATGACCTGAAGGAAGGAGAATTTACAGTATGTCAGAGTGATTTTAATTAAAAAATATGTCCGGATTTATGAGAATGGCATGGCTGAATGGCTCAGAGCTCCATGGAAGGTTATGATGAGTTTAGGAATTGAAGAGACAAAGCAGTTTTTTTATGAGTTCCCAGTGATGCTGTCAAACAATTTAACCAGAAGGAGGAAGGGCAATATTTAGTATCTATTTTAAAATGTGTCTTAGAAGTTATTTCTTGTTGGCATAGGATCACAGCACAGTATTTGATGAATAGACCAGGTAACTTACCACCATTACAATACTGAAAAAAACAGTCAAACAGCAAGATATTTACACACTCTTGCACATTCAAGGAAATAGGCTAATACTAATACTAATCACCATACTAATCCTGGGCTGCCTTTACTTCATCCCCAGAAAATGAGGGGAAAATTCACACACCTCCTGAGCTAGCGAAATCCCAGTTTGCAGCAGCTTCTCACTAGAGTTAGCAGGGCAAGGAAAAAATACCCCAAAGTTAGCAAAAATGTGTCAGCTCCCACTGGACAAAAGAAAAATCAGACCTTGTCTGCACACACAGCAACAGGCAGTGACCTATGTTTCCTGCCTCACCCTGTGCTGTCTGCTTACAGATGAGGTGACTTTACAGTGACTTTTTATTTCCCAGTCTCCAAACCAGCTAGAAAAATTCATATGTTACAGAATGCAATAAGGGAGAGATAGGCTGACTGAAGGACAGGTGGAGTTAAATGCTGGGAGGGAATGGAGCAGAACTAGGTAAGGCCACTACACGATGAGAATGTGTTTATCTATCATATCATTTACAGTGCTCAGGCACTTAAAGGAAATAGATTATGACAGAGTCCATAAATCTTAGTGTTAGCCACCAAATAGCCAACCCTATACATTTTATCAGGTAAGAAGAAACATGTATTTCATCACAATCACACCTTCACACTGACCTGGAATTGGAGCAGTGTAACTACATATTTTCTCTGGGTTTTGGTACCTCAGGAGCTTGTAAAACAGGAAATAACTAATCTGATTGCTAACTGCAGGAAAAAAATTTACAAATCTGCTCAGAAATGCTGTTCCTTCAGAGCAGAACACAGTTCAATAGGAAAAGTGGTACCATAAGTCATTCATCAAATAATCCTACGTGAGCGTGGGTGTGCAAAGTATAAAAGATATGATTAAATCTGATTCTTTTAGGTTTTTTATTAATTGAACTAAAGCAAATAGAAAGATGGGAAGAAAGTCAAATAGGCACAGACAGTGCAGCATTCTGCCTCCTTTGAACTCCATAGCAAAATTCCCACTAACACAGAGGGTATGGAAAGCATCCTGTCTTCCCACGAGCAATCTCCAAATACAAGGAGTACCTGTCATTTCAAAGAGTGTAAAAGTTTGAAGAGTGGCTGATGAAAGTCTTTTTCCAAGAGCAAAGGAATGAATTCCAGCTTCATGCTGTTGGTAGGCACAGGAATGGGGGGGGAAAGCTGTAGAACATCTTAAAAACCTAAAATTGACTTATGGCTTGAATGTAAGCCACAGAATGAAAGCAGTGGGACAGATTTAATTCCAGCTTTGCAGAAACATTCCCTTGGAGATTAAATCTGACAACGCCAAATCCATTTTCCATGGCAGCATTCTGCAAAAGGGAGAGCAGAGCCAGGACTTTCCTGGGGAAGCCGGTCTCAGTCTTTACCAAAATTTTTTTCTCGCAGTTAGCAATCAGAGAGCCAGGAGCATATGGAAAGGGAACAAGGCATTCCCTCGGAGGTGAAGGTGGGGCAGGCTCCTCCGCCCTGCTTACAGAGCTGCGTGTTTCCACACCCAGAGATGGTGTTTAGGGTTGGCTCCGACTGCAGCTTTTCAGTTTGTTTTGGGGAATACCCTCACCTCAGGAGGGTGAGAAGGTTACTAGCATAGCGCATAGCGACAGCCACACAGATCCACAGCTCGCTCCCAGGTACGTGCTGCCCACATGTCTCCAAAGGGACCTGCATGCAAAGAGCCAGGAGCCTGGCAAGGGTTATGGGGCAGAGTAATTGCAGCACTGAGAAAGGTGATAGTTTAAAAGGAAATAGCAATTTGATGTGTAATCAGGCTGAGATCCTTTACTTTTGCCCACAAAAGGACTAATCACCATCATCATAACTGAACCACAAAGCACACTTTCAGTAGCGGCTCTGCATGGAAGAAGACTGCCACCTTCCTGTTTTTAAACCAGACCCCCCAACCATCCTTTTCATCAGCAGCCTGCCTGCCCTCCTTTTGCAGTTTTTAATACATCTAGCTCACAATCCTACTTTTTTACAACTTTAATAGACAAGTTATCATTGAGATTTAAATGAAAAGCAGGAGAAAACTACTGAAAAGAGCATGAATCTGACTCCAGTAAAAGAGAAGGCCTGTGTTAATTTGCCGGAAATTCCATTTTCTCCCCTCTCTCTCAAAACCGTGTACAAATTAGACATTTACATGATAGATGAGTATGTTCCTTTCTTAGGGAAAGTACTCTGCTGGAACTCGGAGCTCGGGTAAGTTCCATGTAATGTGGCCGTTGCTAAGGAAACTACTTGTTCTTAATTGAATAGTAGAGAAAATATTTGTGTAACTTATTGGCACATAAATTAAGGTTGCCCTTGAGCAGCCTTAAACTCACACAAGCTTTTTTTTCTTAACCAAATTGCCCTAGTTTCTTAGATTTTATTTTAACGTACAAACATCACGGAAGAGTCACAAGATTCCAGTGGCCTCTTCCCCAACACTGACCACTCTTAAAGTTACATGATCCTTAACTTCAGTACCTAAAAGAGAAAGAGCTGGATTATTACAGAGGAGATGACAATAAAATGCCAAGGAATTATGGGCTAAGCAGGAAAAAAGTAATAAAATAAGCTGTTGCAGATAAAGCTTCTCCCCAAAGCAATGTCATTTCCTCAGTGATAACGGTGATGATAACCTCAGTTTGTCCACACTGGTGTAGCTCCACTGAAGTCAATAGATTAATGCTAATTTACATGTGCTGAGCCTTTAATTTATTTTTTTGGCTTCACCCTGTCACCAGTTTTTACTATTTATTGAAATTAGTATTGGTTTCTGAAGGACAAAAGAAGTGGTTTTCTAAAACAAGGATTGTCTTTCATGCAAAATCTGAGAGACTGTAAAACCCCAGGACAGGCGGGTTAAGATAAGCAGTCCGTGGCTGGTACTGATGTGTAGGAGCCAGAGACTTTGCCCAGCTTCTTAGCAAAGGAAAAAGTGAGATGGAGGTGGACTAGATCACCTTACCCTTAACTTTCAATTCCCTGTATGTGTCCTTCCTGGGATGCTGCTGAGAAACCGGGCAGCGTTGTGGACTGGCTATACTAGACACTGAAGTTGCATGCTTCGTTCAGTCATTCTTTTTCAGTTGTTTCTGGCAGGAAAAAAAAAGCACTTAATATCTTGCTCTTTAACAGGAATTGTCAGTAGGGATATCAGTGCCTCTGATAACCAAATAATAGTTTATGCTGCTCAGAAAACATGCATTTTTCTTTTCTTTACTTCTCCCATGTATAAGATGCTTATCAAATTTCATCTATAATATTTCAAAATGCTAATGTCTAATTTAATTGAAACTTCTCCAGAATGGTTTTGTTAAAGTGCTTCACAAAAAGGAGGTAATAAAATAAGCGTAATTAGATTGGGATTTGTAATGAATCCGTTAACAGCAAAGATTAAACTATATCATTTTCTTTTGGTAAATTCTCTTAAGCCATGGTCCTACTATTTTGGAGACAAGGAATGGTTCTTCCATTTGTCAGGTCCTGCAGGAGACAAGTCACTATCCTGGGTTGCAGGATCCCCAGGACACAGCTGCTATATTAGATGTCTGCAAAAATGCCTTTAAATAATAGACCACTGTGATACTTCTCATGTAGTCCCTTGCCACTAATTGATTTCGTTTTCTTAATGAAATGTGGCTTTTAAACTTCAAACAAAAAGCAGATTCTTATCCAAGTGATTCCTCCTTCCACTAAAGATGAGGGAGGATAGTGATGAGCGTGGTATCCTTTCGTTTAGGGATGATTTAGTGCAGAGTCTATATATTCAGATAACTGAGGATAAATATTAGTTAATTAAGGGTTATATACCTGTCAGATAAACCCTCTGAATAAGTATATGGCAAGATGCTATTAGGCCAGGACAGGGACCCCAAACAGCATCATATAGGTGACCCTGTCATTTAAGTTGAACTTGTATTAATAATGGTCCTTAACAAGCTGTCAATCTCTAAGGAGAGCCTTTTGTGCCTTTTCCCTGATGCTTTTGTGTTCGCTTACTCGATAGCCACAAATCAGCCCTAGCTGAGTTGCGGTCAGTCCTAGGGCAGCTTGGGAAAAATGAAGCTTCTTTCTCCTTGTCTTTCCTGTGCTCTTGCTTTTTTCCCCTTTCTTTGCCTTTCACTGCCACACAAATCATAAAAATTGCAGGCTGGGGGTCCAGCTGCGTAAAACAAGCGGACACCAGTTTCCTCTTTGTTTCAGCGCAGAGCACAGATGGGAGGGGGGAAAGTGCTGTTCCACTGAGATAATTGCCATTAGAGTAGAAAATCCAGCAGTATCCCGATGACACTGGGAAACAGAGGGTGCTTTTCAGTTAGTAGGAAATCCAAACTGATTTCTTAGTACCTGCTGAAATGTAATAGCAAACAACTCACTGAGTAGTTAAGGTCTGCTCCACTTTTCCTACCTTTTCATGTTAAATTAAAAACAAAAAATAAACCAAAAACCCCAACATGCTGAGGACCATAAAACAATCATGCAGGTTTGGAAAGGCTGCAGCAAAGCCTGGTACTCTCAAAACATCATGGCCATCGGTGCACTGGTAAAGAAAGGAAGAATGGCTTGGTATTTCTCCATCACACATCCGTGTCTCCTGGTGGCCTATTCCTGGACTCCAGGCAACTGAAACACAGAGTGAGAAGTGCAAATCTTACCTGGGATAAGCATGCCAAAAAATTATTAGTTTGGTATCAGCCAAACTTTCAGTGCTGTGTTCTCAGCTACTTCAAGCAGTGACAGAACAATTTTCTCACTTGGCTCATTAAGCTTGGTTTGAGGCTTGTGTCAAAACTGGGCTTGATGCACCCCTTCAGACGCAACATCTAAGAGGTCACTGTGGTGTAAACTCCAGCAGGCTCTGGAGACGGCGGGACACCGAATTTCCTGCGTCACTCAGGCTCCGACCTGCCTCTTCACACAATCTGGGTGATTGCAAGGCAGGGCTAAGCACGCCCCAACCCTGCAGGCTCTGAGCCCTGCCTGCAGCACAACTGCAGGCAGCAACATAGACAGAGAGCACGGGAGTTACGGACCACAGGATCACTGGCATGGTGATGCTTCTTCCCCCAGCCAGCTCACAGTGTGGGGCAACATGACCTGTGCTGCCCAATTGTTCTTGCTGAGCTTGGCTGTGCTCTGTGCTCCAGCACCACCATCAAAGAAGCACACAAGAGCAAGGGTGTTTGCAGAAAGGCTTCTGCTCAGTCTACCCAGTCTCGCTAGATCAAATCCTTTAGGATGTGTTCAGTTTACCTGGATTTGCACTGGAAGTTGCAGTTTATGTAGTGACTGCAATAGTGGTTTAGGCTGTGACAACTGTCTCGACATATCACTAGTCTAAAATCCTAGTTGTAGAGGAGTTTAAGCACTTTGGCAGCTGGCAGGTCTCATGAAAGGTAGAGGTGAGAGGTGGAGAAGGAGGAGAGAGAAAATATTCCTTTTCTTTCAAATACCTTCTTATCCAACTTGCATGCAGTTACCCATAATGTCAAGGAGCACGGGTGTCCCTACTTATTAGAATAAGATGCACTTGGCTTTTTGAGGTAGGAATTCAGATTATTTTTTTTAGCCGTCAACGTTTTTGTTTTCTCCCTCGCTCTTGAGTGTTCATGTTTCCTGTTTGGAAATGAGATGTTTGCTATGCAAATTGTACTTGCATTGAATAATCAACATCGCAAAAATAACTTTAAAAATACAACTGGTGTAACGGTCGAGACAGAAAAAAAGCTAAGCATTGTCTCAGCACCAACACACAGAAGGCAGTAGATTTGCAGGTGAACCCCATTTGGTTTCCCCCACTCTGTGTGTGCAGTAACTTCTGGCCCAGTTTCCTTCCTTTTTTGCCACCAGCATGAGCAAACCACTTTCTCACTCTGTTCCTATGTTCTGATTGCTGCCACCACCAGCATAATAATCCATATCTACATTTCAGTATTGTGAGAAGCATTTAACTTGTGCAAAGTGCTTTGGCATCTCAGAGGAAAGGACATTTAGAAGCGAGAAGTATTTTATTACCATTGTTATTGGCTCATTTGAAAAGCAAACCTCAGCCTGACAAGACTCTGCTAAACAAACACCACCCCATGCTTGAGAGGCAGCAAAGCCCAAATCAATTAGAGAAACCACCTACCTCTACAAACTTTGGACACCGAATAAACTACTAAGATCCAAATTCCACCTTTGGTAGTTAACAAGCCTAGTAAAGGCTTGCTTTAGTTAGGTGTAGGTTTTTTCACAGTCAAGATTGTTCCCTTTTCAGCCCATTTTTTCGTATTTCTTGTAACATGATTTTTGAAAAGAAAATCCATGGAAGCACCTAATTGTAGTGATATACTTGCATAACAGTGTACCCAAAGTAAGGAGCTGACTAAGAAGCCTTCTCATCAACTTTGGTGTGCCCAGTAATGTCTGGTCTTATTTGGGGGTTTGGGGACACACTTTGCTCACTGTTTTCTGTTTGAAAAGATGCACGGGAAAGAGTTGTTTCCCTCATTCCTAATTCTTGCTCCTCTACAGCTTTATTAAAAAAAAAAATAAATCAGTTTCTGCTTCCTTGCCTTATTCTGATATAACAGACAACAGATTGAAGAAAGCTAGTGACTATTGACTTTAAGCATAACTTGGTATAGCCAAGGACAGCTAGATGATCCTAACTGATGGTGGCAGACAAGCCCGCAGACACTTGCAGGGTAGGAGCATGAGGCTCACCCTGCAGCCAGTCTGCCCTGGCTTAGCCGGACTGAGCCACTGCTCCGTCTGGGGAGGACAAGCACAAACATGGCACAAAACAGAGGAGGTGGATGCAAGCAAAACCTTTGAGAACTACGGGTTTACAAGAAATTCACTTAATTCGTGACCTATATTACATCTGACACCAGATATTCAAGGTTAAGAAAAAATATGCCCATCAGTTGCTGTTCAAGACACTGCTATCTAATGAAATGAGTGCCATAGTTCTCTTGATTTGTTTTATCTATCAATAAGGCATTAGAGATCTATTACCGCCAAGGAATAAAGACGCAAACAGGTTCATTCTGCTGCACACTGAACTGGATACTTCAGTCTGTTATCTGGTTCTGGCTTTTGTGTCTTGAACAGTGTGATCTATTTACTAATGGAGTTAAATGGAAGCAGAATTAGGTCTCTTAAACCAAGTTGGCTATTGTGGCTTTTTACATCCCGCTATCATATCAGTATTCACAGCCTCTACTTTAATTTCCAAATTCAGCTTGGAAATACTTTAATCCTAGGAAGGGAAGTGTATCATGTATAGAGCATTCATACGCAGAAAGTATTTGTCCCAATTAAACTAGGTTAATTTTCTTTTCACATGATAAGTCATATTCAGAAGCAAATGCAGGACTCATGGCTTCACAGGAAATTACCCTGCTATTTCTCAAAACAAAATCAGACAGTAGGTTTTATTTTGCTGATTATAAAATGCAAAGCGCCTGTAGATAGGATGCTGCAGAATGTAAAGATTTTACCATTGAGAAGTTGGATTTTGACTTAATTTATTAAGAAAAGGCAGTTTGGGGTTTTTAGCAGCTGAAGTAGAAGACTCACTTATTCATTATTCTTGGGTATGCCAAGTGAGGGATCACAAAAAGGCAGTCTTTCAATAGCAGGTCTTGGCAGGGGTTTAAAGACTAACTAACAACAGTTTGGAAGTGGGACCTTTATCAGCACTGCAGGTAATACACTCTTAGCAAATTACATGAGGAAATTTGCCAAGGCTGCTAGGTCTGCAGGTCATCTGGAGGAGCTGTTTGAAGCTTTATCTATTTAATTAAAAAAAAATCACAATGCCCTTTTCACATATTAAAGCCCATTGAAAGGGCATTATCAAAAGCAGATTTTTTTGATAATGGTTAGGCACAGGTGGCTTCCAGTAGTGAAAAGCATCTTGGAAATATTAAGAAGGTAAAACCAATGGGCCTACAGGTCTGTTTTTGGAAGAATCTGAGAGTGATGTTGCCCTTTTGTGTATTCATCAGGCATCAACATAATATTAATCACAGAGCTTCTGGAACAGCACTTTTCAATTACCTTCCTGCATCAAACCCCATTCAAGTTCAACTTGTCCCATCTGTTTCATTGCACAAGATGTCTTTAAGATTGCTACACCTCCAGTCAGCAGCTGTTGTCTAGGCTGATCAAATGAACTTCATACTCAGTTTTAAAAGGGGGCCTGAAATAGGAATTAAGATAAATAAGCAGGCCTGCTGATTTCCACCAGGCAAGAGTGTATAAGAGATCTAACCTAGACAAAACTTTCTAGGTGGTAAATTCCAGAAGCAATTGATGACTTGTCACCAAATTAATCTTTAACCCAAATGTAATCATAGACCCAATTTGACATGGCATCAAATTAATATCAGGTGGTGCCGGCCCAGGGCAGGAGAAGGGGAACAGTGCTAGAGATGGAGGCAGAGGAGCCCAGAGATATCTCCTACATGTGCATATGGGACAATGAACTTTCAGCTCCAAATCTGAGTTTGTGAGGGAATCAAAGAGCCATAGAAATGTCAGTGGGACCTCTGGGGGTCTCCAGTCTGACCTCCTGCTCAAAGAGGCTTATCACCAGCACTAGATCAGGTCAGCTGTGGATTTATCTATCCAGGTGGTGGAAACCTTCAAGGGTGGTGATCTGAACACCTCCCCAGGTAACCTACTCCAGTGCTGAACTGAGCCCCTGGTGAAAATGCTTTTCTTAATGCCCACCCTGCACAACCTGTGCTCCAGCTTGTTGCCGTTGCCCTTTGTCGTATCACCTACCACAGCTAAGAAGAGTTTGGCTCCATAGCCTTAGTATCTCCCCTTTAAGAACTTGTAGGCTGCTATAAGATCAGTCCTTCACCTCCTCGTCATTAGATTAAACAAGCCCAGCCCCCTTGGCCCCTTCTTACATGTTCCATGCTTTAGGTTCCAACATCTTGGAGCCCTCCGTTAGATTTTCTCCAGTTTCTCTACATCCTCCTTGAACAGAAGGCCCAGCTTGCCATCCATGACAGGAGCACAGCTGGCTACTATTCACTCTGGCATCCACCGTAAATTCTTGGTCCTTTTTAGCCATGTGCCATTCAGCCTGTCACTGTCTGTGCCCCGCCTGTGCTGATGCATCAGGTTATTCCACCCCAGCTCCAGTCCTTTGTGCTTCTCCTTGCTGAACTTCACAAGGCTGCAGTGTACCCAGGTGGCACATTTATCCAGGAGTCTCTGGGCCGAAGTTCTGTTTTTCTGTATCTCAGCCGTGCTCCAGGTCTAGTGCCATCTCCAGTTTGCGGAGGGTATGTTCAGTGTCATTTTCCAGGTCATTTACAAAGACATTGAACAATATGGGTCCCAATATGTTGATAGGGTACCCTGCTTGCAATGGGCTGCCAAGCAGGCCCTAGCCATTGGTTGTTGCCCTTTGGTAAGGAGGAATAGCCACTGGATGTACTGAGTGTAGATAACACATCTCACAGAGCTGGAAACTGTACTGTCATAGGTGGCTTTTAGCAACAGGTTTCAGGAGTAGCTGTGATTTCAGCTGTTGCCCTGCAGAGACAAACCAAACTCTGCAACAGACCTTGGTTGAAATGTGCACTGAGGCTGGACATTCTCCCTTCAGATTAAACCACAATAAATATACTGATCTAGAGGGAAATAACAGATATCATGATCCCCAGCAATAGCTGTATTGTTCATTTCAGCAAAACTAATGGAGAGTGGTTGAACGGCATGTTCACTGGCTGAGACAGGTGGGTGGTAGAAGCCAGAGGACGGGACTGACACGGATTCCTCTCAAACATCTACCTGTGGGCATCAGTGTCTCAGTCTGTCTGGCTCTTGTGTTGGAGACTGGCAGCAAAGAAGCAGGAAACAGAAATGAAGCAGTGGAGACTGTAGCGATAGGAAGAATCTACACATTGTCCAATTCACCAAGATTCTTCCTAATCCTACACTTCCCTGAATTAGCTACCGAACCCCAAGTATTTGCTAACCCATTGAAGCAACCCAAACCAACACTTGTTCCTTCCCCACAGCTTTCAGAAATGGAAGCAGGACCCATGGGGTTAATTATATTAATTACAAATCCCTAAATGTCCTTCTGAAGATATATTTTTAAGGAAAATGGCTTTTATTAAATGTATTTCTTCCAAGAAAAATGTCTGCTAAATCATAGATCATCTCCCATCTCCCTTGTTGCATTGCAACTGTGATCCCATCTCACCAGCTCATTCCCCCGAGGCAAGAGTGTAATGCAACACAGGAAATATAGTGTGGCAGGCGAGTCCAGGCTGTAAAAGCAAAGGGGAATAGAAGATTCATTTTCCAAGCCAAATATTTTTATGTCAGCCAAAAAATGTCGGTATTCACATTTCTAAAAAAAAAAAAAAAAAAAAAAAAAAAAGAAAGAAAGAAAAAGAGAATAGCAAAGTATTTTCTGTGGGTAGTTTTCCTTTTTATTAACTCCAGAATTGACTCTAATTCTATCATCATTAATTCTATTAATTTCCCTAGAAATTTGCCAGGTTTTTTCATGAGCTTTAAGATACAGCACATGATAGGACCCAAAACTGTTTGCCATAGAAAGATTTACGAGGCAAGTTCCAAAGCCCTTTTGTCTACCTGTTCTTGCTTACCATTACTAATAACAGCACCACTACTAATCAAACATAGTATTGCACCATTTCTTGTATCACTTCTTACAGAGGAGAATAAAATAAGTCATAGGGAAGCAGGGTTCAATTATCTATAGCACTTCCATTAGCATACAAAGAGAAAAAAGAGAAGGAAAAAAAAAAAAAAACCAACAAAGGAGACCTAGGGTAATTGTAGCTCCTCAGGCATTACTGATTTGACAAGAATTTCATCAGCTCATCTAGTGAATAAAGGCCTTCCTCCAGGATGGAGTCATTAGGAAAAGTGTGAGCAGATGGTTTTCAAACTTGCTCTGAAGCCCTCTGGATATTTTGTCACAGATTACAGAGGATTTGGACTTGCCTTCCATGAACTGCAGAAACAGAGGCAGTAGCTGTGAGCTCTGTAGCTGTTGTCCAAGGGTATTTACCCATGCAAGTTACTCTTACATTCATAGCGGGGGCGGGAAGGTGGGAACCTCAACTGTTCAACCGTTTATGAATTGCCGACTGAGGACTTCACATCAGTGTGATTGAAATTGCTTTTGGAGGCAGCGGCAGGATGGGCTCCTTGGGGAGCGGACGGTGAGAAAATTTTTGAGAGATGGAGTGGGTGCTGGGGGAAGTCAGGGAGGTTCCCAGGGTGAGGAGGGGGAAAAGAGTAGTAGTGAGCTGGGACATGTGTGAGGACAGGGAAAAAGCTAGGATGGGTCAGTGACTGTGTCAGGGAAGGGCTCTGAGCGGGATGGAAAGCTGGCCCAAAGTGGTCAGCATGACCTCAGAGAGTGCTGGGGGAGCTGGGGTGTCCCTCTTCCTCCCTTTAGCATCCCATGTCCCTCCCCCCACCCCCCCAGGCCCCAGCAAGCTCCAGGGGACACGAGCCCTCCGCTCTCAGAGCACACTACTCCGAGACCCTCACACAAATGCCCTACAGAGCTGTACTGAGCAATTTTCCAGCTCAGGGGGAAACAGCAAAAAGTGTGAAAACTTCAGACAAGTGCTCACTACTCTGTTTCACTAAATAAACCATTCAGATGTAGGGGGGCAGGGAGGCAGAGTGTCTGTCATGGAAAAAGCTGTCTTTAGTCAATTCTTGAAAAGAAACATGGGTTTGGACTGCAGACACATCTGAAAATATTGCAGCCTGTTTCTGGAGCAGAGGTGCCAGAAGGGAGGGACACAAAATTTATTGAACAAACTGCATGCCGTGATTTGGGTTGGGGAGTTAATGTACCGTGTACTCACTCATTCAGCTTCTGTCTCCCTCTCTAAATGCAGGAAAGTAACATGTACCATGGCAGGGCATGCACTATTTTTTCCTGAGCCTTTCTCAAAGCATTATACAAAGGTGAATTAATTCCTCAGTACAAACTATTTCTGAGGTAGCCCAGCCAGTGATGTTTTCCCTATCTAACAAAAGAAAGTGATTCTGGGTACTGAATTTCTATATAACTTCTATAGCCTCACTGAGAAACAGCCCAGTCCCTAAGCACGTGCCCAGGTTACTGAGAAGCCCAGGCAGTGCAGGTCAGGGTCCCTGCACAGCATCAGAGGGCTCCGTCCCATGGGGTAGTGGCCCCCACACAATGGTCCGTTTCTGCAGTGCTCTGTACTGGTGGGAAGCCTTAGCCCAGGACTGCAGGGCAATTTCCAAGTGGCCACTTGGGCTGTCCCTGGGCACGCACCAAACTCCCTGGCTGCTGCAGTGACCCTGCATGCTCTTTGCCTCCCATCCCTGACAGAGTGTTGTGGCAGGGCACCACTGAGCAGATCTGCTCTGCTCTGCTCCCAAGAGGTGATGGGCTTTTGGCGGGGTGTGAAGCGCGCGCGCACACACACACACACACACACAATTAGCAAGAAGAGTTTGTAATCTGGTTGTAAAGAATGTAAAGCACTTTTGGATTCTTCTGGATGAATGACAAATAAATGACAACAGTGAAGTTATTAACTGGCTGACATAACTGGCTCATTCAGACTCCCAGCTTTGCTCCCTATCTGCATGACCTCACCTCTGCTTGGGAGACAAAGTTTTTACTTATTGGTTGGCCAAATCTGAAAATAAAAAAAAAAAAAAAAAAGTATTTTTCTGGCAAGAGGAATGAGCAATGACAGCAGTCTGGGCAGGGCAGTCCACTGGCCAGCTTTGTCAGCTCAGGAGGTGACTTCAGCTGGAATTAGCAGAGGGAATACCGCCCAGAGACCAGGCTGAGCAAACAAGAGCAACCAGCGGGAAGGGCACCAGCCTTCTCTCCAGGGAGAGGGGACACAAACAGGGCTGTGTGAGGTTTCCACGTGTGGGAATTGCTGACTGAACAGCACGCTTGTCGTGTTCCACCACGGACAGAAGCAATTACATATGGTCTTCCAAGTAAAGGCTTGCTCAACACAGGATGTATTTCAAGTGAAGCGTGGTGTAAGGCAGAACTGCTCTCTTGCTAATTTCCCCCATTTACAGCTACAGCTGCATTACTGTGCTTGCATTTCACGTGAGAGGTTGTTATATCACGGTGCCTAGGAGATCACCAAAACAAACTGTACACAAAGCACAAATATCTGGCTAGGCCTTATGATAACAATCACCAAAATGAAGATAAGTCATTAAATTTGAGGAGAGGGTGTTTCTTTTAAATCCCATGCCACAGGCGCACAGGTGACAGCTTCATGGTCAACAAGCACCAAGCATTGCTGCAAATTGTTCATCACATGTAACAGGTAGGAGATCCTTGCTGGTGGACACGTGGAAGACACACGTGTCCAGGCGCAGTGTCCCCTCTGGGCAGACCCCTCCTGTGGGCAGGAGGCAGTGGCTGTGGCAGAGCGGTGATGAGGCACGGAGGCAGGGGTGCCTGCTGTGCCCATCGGGTCAGCACGAGCAAAAAGGCCTTGCCACCCTGTCTAATCCCCTCTCTTGGGATACACAAGGGGATTGCCTGGGGTTGCCGGGGAAGAGACACTTAAACTATGAAAACAGCAAGAGAAAACTTTGGGTTCTGATAAGAGGCGCTCAGGCGCTGCACTCCACCCATGTCAGAAGGAATTAGGTACCTAAGCAGCTTTCCAAAGCTTGCACATACCCATCAAATGAGGAATTTTGTCATTTCAGGTTATTGCTACATTCTTTTGTAGTCAGCAACAAAACCCAGTTTAAAAATAGGAAGCGATTGCAGAGAGGCAAGGGGAACAGGATGAATTTTCTGTTTGTTTTACATCAGGAAATTGGCAGTGGTTGTCTCTGCTGAACACAGTGCTGCACATCATTCCTGCATCTCACCAGTCCTCTCCAGCCTCGGACATCCTTGTATGACTGCCTGCCCCGGACCCATCTCTTCAGTAAATGATTGGGTATCAGCTGCAAATGAAGATTATTTTTCTAAGGTGCAATGGCACTTTCAAGAGTTTGACTGGAATCCCAACAGGGGAGCCCCCTTTTCCTTTCTATTACCTAATTTTGATGGCTCCATTGTTGGTACTGTCTTGTTAGTAAAGCTGTATAATATTAATGCTGAAATCTGATTCATTTCCCCATTCTACAGAACTCATGCCTCAAAAAAAAAACAGGAAAAAAATCCTTGTTTGGATAGATGCTGGATCTCTTATTTACCTGTCTTTGTTTACAGAGGTATTTTAATGGACAGGTCAGGTAATCTGTTCCCCAAAGCTAAAGCCTGATTTCTAAGGTTGATTCAAATATAGTACTGAATCTTCTCCAGATTAAAGATATTTCCTTTTAAATCAATTTGTCTATTATTACAAAATTGAAAGCACACCACTCAACTAGATATTTGCAGTTCTTCAGGGATCTACAATGTGCACAAAACTTGCCTGTTGTTTCATAAGTGGCCTCCTGGATTTTTGCCTTGGATTAAGTGCATTGGATGATGTTGGGTTATCTGTGCTGTGCTTTGCTATTGTTTTACTCTGAAAAACAAATGAACAGAAGAAAGCATTGTGGTTGTTGCATCCACCCATTAAAGGACATGTGTTTAGCCAGAAAACAGTATCATTCAACGATTAGCATCATCTTGTAAGATTTTTCTCTGAAGAAAATACATAGTGTGCATTAATAGTTCATTATTTGTTATGTGATTTCTCAGCCTTTGTTTAGGCCTGGAAGATTTACAGTGGAACACTTAAAATCTAAAATATGCTGACTGTCAAAGTCCTGACTTTACTCTGGCAGGAGAGGACAATTATTTGTCTTATCAATCTCCATGCTCTCTTACCTCTGATTTCATATATAGCCCCACTGTAAAAAGCAGAACATTACATTCCAGGTTATCCAGGTTATTTCTGTCCAAAGAAATTATTTCTATGGGACTGTGTTCCAAATAAGAAGATTTTTTTAACTCTGAGAATTGTTTTCTTTATGACTAATAGCAAATACCACCAGGCAATGTTCAGCTGTGTAAAAGAGACCAAAAGTGCAGTCACAGCTTGGCAGAGTCCTGATGCAGACCTCAGAGCAAACCCCTCTAAGTGTTGGCACTGAACTCACCCACGAACATGTGAACACTTTCACCTGATCATAATGCAGTGATGTATAATGCGTAATGTACATTACGAACCTGAGCTGACCACAGCTGTGATGGAGTGTGCCTGACATCACTCCCTCTCCACATTACACAGGGCTTGGGCTGCACTGGGGACTGCAACTGCAGGAAATGCTGCCTTCCTTTCTCCCCATAACTGTAGCCACGTCTGCAAAAAATTTCCACGTAGCTGATAACTTGGGTAACTTCTGCAGTGTCTTTCTCTTCCAACACAGATAGCTTTGCAAACTCCTCCAAGAGTGGGCATCCCTTTATTCTGTGCAATTCTGCTTTATTCTGTGCATTTTCTACTGGACACTGTCAGGAATAAATTTTGCCCATAAGGCTTTAGCACTTGGCAATGAGTGTTTGGCCACACTCAGTGTCCCTCCAGTGCAGAGTGTGAAAGCTCACTGAGGAAGGCAAAGCTGTCTTAGGGGACAGGAGGAGATTTACTGCATCTCTACAAATCAGCACTCAGCTGCCACTGTGGCTGCCCTGTGGTCCATCCTCCCTGGGGATTCTATTCATGTTTGAGGAGCTGGTCAATCTCCAACAGTACTGACAACTGTGTTTCTCTGGACTTGTTTGACTTGGACTTCTACTGTTTGCTGTGTAGTTTTGACTTGTTAGCAGACTGTGTCTATGATTAATTCTCCTTATGAATGGAAATACCATAGACTTTTTGCAAATATCGTTTCTGTTTCTGGGTTATTTCTTGTGACAAATGGTATCAAGCGATCCCTTCCTGGCTGCATACTTCACAGTGCAAGATGCTCTCTTACATTTCAGGCTCAAGATGTTCCTGTCTCTTGACTTGTTCTGCCCTTGAGACAGAGCAATATGCCATGTGTGACAAGAGAGCAACTTCAGGGACTCCTGGTCTGCCCAGAAATGACAGTACAGAGCTGACATCTTATCTGTCCTGGTAGCAATGCATCAAGTTCTGCCATGTTCTTTATTTGTGCCAAACTACAAACCACAGTACCCTTTTTTCGTCAGACTTTCCACAAATTTCTCTCTATGCTCATCCCCATTTTATATTCTGTTAAGCCAACCTCATCTGCTGTAAACATTGCTCAGGGGCCCTCAGAAATCCTTTTGCAGTTGCACAGGACCTATTATCTCTAGGGTCCCCAGGCGCTGAAAAGATTGATGTTTTAACATGTTAATACTTTTCACATATATTTACTTTCTATTTTCATCAGTAAGTCATGTCCCCTACTAACAGAATGTAAGCAGAATTCATAGTGGACTTAAAAGCTCAAGTTCCTGCTCTGTCTCCCAGTGAAGAAAGGCAGAAGCAGTGCTTTGCCTGACATGTTTATGTTCCTTACCTGATGGAGACTGAGCTATGGCAACAGCAAATGTGTTCACAGCACCCTGTATTGCTGTACTTGAGAACTGAGCATTTTTCAGAGGCCAATAACAATTACATATCATGATATGGCAGCCTGACTAGAAGTGATTTCAAGTTATTGAGGCCCATAAAGCAAAGCTCTTTCATGTGGAAGAGGCTGAGCAACTGGCTGAGCAGCTTTAAAATTTGCTCCCAAGTGCCATTCCCCTCCTCTGAGATGAAATGAGCCATTTGGAGGTTAGATGTCTGATCTGTGGTAACTCCCTAGGCCTCCTCTGTAGCAGATAGAGACCTCTAAAAACAGATAATTGAAAACAGACAACATGAAGATGGCAAAACTATGAGGATGTGAATCCTATGTCTGAGCCCTTGCACTTTTTTTCAGTGTCCCTTAATGTTTGCCACATTTGTCTGGCTCTGTCTCCGTAATTCTCCTCTTTCTCCATTTTGCTGTTTCTCATTTGTGTTCCCCCTGACACTTTCTGTTCCCTTTCTTCATGCAGTTGCCTTGTGTCCCTTCTTCCAGAAACCCTCACTTTGGCTAGCGCACTCTGTGCCACCAAGACGATTATCAGATACCTGCCCCTGGCTGGTACCACTGAAGCGCTACTACAGCTCGACTTCTGTGTACATAGCCGTGCAGTTTTCTCACTATGGAAATATCCATGGGTGTTTCAAAGAGAAATTGCACACTGTATAAGACCTGAGAGTAATAGGAAAAATGGAGCAACATGACCAAGATTTTATGAGTTCTGTAATATTGCTGATATTTTTGGCTCAAAGAGACAAACACTATCACAAACTTCCTCTGTCAGAGCTTGGAATAGACTCAAAAACGTCCCAAAATCTCATGAAATGAAGGCAGCATACATCTATCTGCAAGGAATGGAAGGGAAAGCACATAAAACCTGCAGCCTCACACCTCAGGGAGAGGAGCGAGACACCCAGCCCTTCCATTTGACGCAGGTGATATACAAAGTGTTGATGCATAAACATTTTCAGGTGAGAGACAGTTCTGGAGCCTCTGGAGGAATCAGAGTGAAAGTTGCAGTAACGTGAGTTGGGGATTTGGTTGTCTTCTTCAAGCTGCCTGCTCCAAGGTCCTCGGTCCTCCAGACTGCTCAAATATTACAAAGGCTGCTCTGACTTGCACCCTCTTGTAACAAACATGGAAGTTAGCTCTGGATTACTATAGCAGTGGTGTATCCTAAACGCAGCCATTTGCCTTGCTTCATGGTCCCAGGGTAAGTGTGCATTACCTGGGTATGTGCACAGGCTCTTTGCCATTACCTTCAGCCCTTGAAAAGAAAGCAACCCCACTGGATGGGCACAGCAAAGGTTATAAGGGAAATATGAGTCCTACAGTGTTCTCTGTCATTAGAGTCGTGCAAGATAACAGATATGTCACATCTTAGACTGCATTTTCATTAGCAAGCAAGTCAAAGAGCTGAGGTGCTCAGAGCGCTACAGAGAGGTTCGTCCCTATGCATTGCTCCTCCAAAGCAAGCAGCCCTGAGGAAGGAGTCACAAGTCTCCGGGAAACACACTGAGCACACCAGTGCAGAAACCAGCCCTTCTGCGGAAACCACAGACAGACACATTCCTTCACACACACAGGAGCCCCTGACACCAGAGGCATCCCTGGGGGGGTGGGGGTGGGCGCTGGTAATGTAGCCAACTCTCATGTCTTTATCATGGATTTTGTAATGGTAAATGTTTATTGTAAAGTTCCTGGAGTCATAGTCTCATAGACTTACAATAACAACGTCCTGGGAGCTGATGCTTTGTGGATTATCCACTATTTCCCAGAGTCTATTCCAGTGCTGTGCCTTTCTTTCTATGTTCTCCATCTTCCCTGGACCAATTCCACCTTTTGTCATATTAAAGCATGTATTGCCCAGATGGACCCACCTAACCAGCCAATCCAGCTTGTCTGTGTGCATAATCTGTTCCTCTCATTATTCACTGCAACACCCATGTTTGTGGCACCTGCAGATTTCACCAGTTGTAGTCGCAACTATTTCTTCAGACTGTGGGCAAAGGTACTGAATACCATTTGGCTCAGGTACCATCCCCAAAGGTTTGCCCACACAGTTCTTCCGTTGGATGAGGATTCAACATTTACAACCACTTTTTAATACCCGTTAGTTCCCCTATCTAATATAGACTATGGCCATTTGACCTTATATGTGAATAGACATATAGGGGGGGGTTGGTTTTTTTTTTTTCTTTTATAATCAATGTGTTGCACAGGAGTCTACAAGTGTGTGTTTCTGTGCATGGGGGCATGGTAATACAGCAGCACAGCTTTTTCAACCAGCACTGCTTCATATCTGGCTGGGCCAGACAGGATACAAAGATAGTACCATCACTTGCGCCAACAACTGAAACAGACCCCCAGCTACCTTTGTAAGATTACAGTCTCAATAGCAAGATAACTGTTGCAGGTAAGGGAGGTCTAACAACCTTGTTAGCCTGTTGAGTGGCATTAATTACACTGCCCTCCTTTTCTGGTTGTTTCCCACATCTGCTTTCTGGTGTCTGGCTTGTGTCTGTGCATGATTATGTGGGAACTGCAACTTTTATTTAAGAAAAAATAAATATTTAGTCCTTGTAGTTTCAAGGCAAAAGCTAAAACCCCAAAAGCGAATTAAAAATCCCGAGGTTTATAACTTGGTATAATTTCATGGCTTTTAAGTTGCTTTTGTGTATTTCTGGAGCCTGATTCCATGAACCAGCAATAAAGTGTGCCTGTGGCTGAATAGTGGGAACAGCCAGCAAGTGGCTGGGGAAGCGGCCTTTAGCCTCAGCGAGGCAATTTGAGGAAGGTCTCTGGGCTGTCCTCAGCCCTGGCTGAGGTGGCTCCCAGCCTGTCTGGGAGGGTCAAAGCCGAGAAAATAGCTAAGCGCATAAACTTCAGATATGAGCGCAGGCACAGATTGCAGGACGGGATGCAGCTGTACAGCACTACAGGGGAGAGGAGAGACCGCAACAGCTCAGCCCTGCTGCTGCCTTGCTTCCGTCGCCACAGGCACCACCACCCAGGAGCAATGCTCCTCTGAACCTCTGCCCACAAACCCCTGCTTGCCAGTGTCTGCTAGTTAACTGTGCTCAAGCTGTGTGTAAATCCCCGGGTTAGTGAATGACCTTTCTGCTGACTACCGAGGGTAAGGAATATGCAGTAAAGTAAGCAAACGGAAAGCCTGTGCCAGAAGAAGAGAGTGGCTGCCACTCCTGCAGTGGTGACCAAATGCTGAGCAGGGTCTGCGCACTGGTAGCAGCTGGTATCGTGCCTGCGTGTAGGACCTCCTTCAGCCTGCAGACCCCTCACGCCCTATGGAGTCACTGTACACCTGCACCAAAAGTAGACCCAGGGGGACTGAAAATACCTCAGACTGATCCTCACCGTGTGAACATATTAACTTCCCAAGTTATACCACATCAGCTCCAGGGAGTGAAATTTGTAACACCTCATATATCACTGCTGCATACAAAACCCCTGAAAAAGAAGCAAGCATCAGGGAGAGAGGAAAATGCTTTCTCTGGGGAGGTTCCCAGCCTATGGGAGTGAAGCACAAGGGAGAATTCACAGGAAACTTGGTTGGAGCTGGAACCTCCTGTTGAATTTAAATGTATGTCAGTTCCTGTTTAAACAAGATTTACAGTCTCCACGTGGCCACAGTGGCAAGTTGATCTTTGTGTTTTGTTACTGCCCAAAAACCTGAGCAAGCCTGGACTTCTCCTGTGGTATCTGTGGTACATGCACAGCACAGGACTAATACAATCTAAAGACAAATAGAACATAAGATGAGAAAAGCAGGCAAAAAAGAAAGGCTACAAGTTTTGCCATGGGTTACTGAACCACAGTGCAACCAATCTTAGACCTCAGTGCATCTAATATCCAGTCCAGTGTCTGTTCCCCATTAGCTTGCGGAATTCCTGTACCATGGCACATTCTCCTTGAAAGAGAGCACAACTCATGCAGCAACCCACAAAGAAGTTGGATACAATAAATACACTCATCTATACAATCTATAAGGTATCTTATACAAAAAGACCAATTTGAGTGCATGTTATACAAAAAGGCCAATTTGAGTGCCCTATTAGAAAGCTCAGAAATCCCAAAGAGACTGTCGTGCTCTCGGGTTTTTTGGATATTCTTCCTGGGATTCGTCAAAAATCTGTTCAGTGGCAGCAGCTGTTCAATGGGAACAATGGCAGTGCTCTGGTGGCCAGTTTCTGCAGTCAAGCAAAGCAACCAGGGCACAAACTTCTGCCACTGAGAGAATTCAAGAAAACAGTCTTTTCTTCATCTGAATTGCTTTCAAAGACAAGCCTACAGATTTTTAAAACTAGCTTAGACAGATCACACCTAACGTGGGTCCAATTCAAAACAAGAATCAGAAATACTGATGCAAACATCTGTACAGCAAAGACCCTATACAGCTATGAGACTGCAGCTTTATGTGGAAAAGATGACGGTGAGAGACATTCATTTCCCTTCCCAGATGCCATCCCACTTTCCATTCACAATCATCTGTCTTCAGTATAGGACATTTTATATGTTATCTTTCTTCCTTGCCATTCTATTACAAATCAGGAAGCAAAAAAATTTGTCCGCAGTTTCTATTCTCCTTTTGCATGAATGAGCTCTGAAAAAAATCCCTCTCCTTTTTTCAACCTATAAAGTTAAAAACTAAAATAAAATTTATTGAGGTGAAATCTTTATGAAGTGAATTAATATATGTGAAATGTCCTGTTGAGACTTACAGTTACAAATGGAAAGGAAAACTAGGTCTGGTTGCTCTCAAGAGCAACATTTTCAAGTTATCTTACTCATGTAACTTTTCCAGCTGGTTTGTCTTGCAAAATAATAGCGAAGTACTGTAAATAAGTAGGGAAAATTGCTTCTGTGGCCACATGCAATACTTTTAGAGAAATGGAAACACAAAGGGAAGAAATATCGGAAGTCTGTACAGGAAGTGTTTGCTTAAAATAGTATTCAGCCTCTTCTTTGCTTGCAGGATTTGGATATTGCTATATTCCCTATGCTCCCTTAAGCAAGAGGTTGCACATCTGCAGACGGCACAGACCGACGTGAGCACAGGTTCCATCGGTGGGACATCAGGTTACAGCTGGAGTGTGTGTAAAATTGCCACGTTGAAGCCAAGGGAAACAAAGGACACACCTCTGCCTTACCTGCAGAAGAAAAGATAAACCAATAGGCATTAATACACTGCCACATGAAATAGATCTTTCCATTCTGTCAGCAGAAGCAAAGTGGACCAGTCCTACAGCACTGGCTAGTTTTGCTCCTAACTTGCCATGTACTCCCATTTGTTTTCACTCCTGCCCAGCCCATACAAGATTTTGAAGGTACTTAAACTCACAAGAAAAATCAACAGCTATTTGCCTAACATTGTTCTTACCTAAGTGGCTGTATTCTGATTCCATGAAGTTAAGTTTCTTTATTACTGTTTCTGATGTTCCTGTTTTTCTAGTATTGGGAAAAACCTTTCAAAGGAAGAGTCTGTGAAAAAAAAAAAAAAAAAGAAAGAAAAAAAAATCTTTTTCTTTCAAATTTTCTATTTCTACTTGTTCTGAGCTGGATAAGCACCTTTCATCTGTATTCTGCACAGTACTACCTGCTTGGGTTTTGCACAGAAAATAGAGTGTTTCTTGCATAGGATAGGTCACTCTTGAACTTCAAGGGTTTTTGTAATGTTCCATCTCCATAGATCTACTTCCAGCTCTTTCAGCTTGTTGTAATTGGCCTTGCCACAGAAATCCAGGCCAGTCAAGTGCATCAGGACATGTGCAGGAATTAAGAGGTATTTTAATGTATATCATTACAACAGGCCCTGCATCTTCAAAGCAAGTAATTTCAAGAGCTTTACAATGCAGGGTACGTATTGGGGTCCATGCCCCATATGGGAAAGCAGATGTACAGCAAGTTTGTAGAGGAATAATCTGGGCATGGAAGTGAGAGGCAAGAGCCAGGAATGAACCTGCACTCTCTGAATTCCAGTCCAGTGCATTCTGCATGGGACCAGGCTCTTCTTTACGTTGAATGGCCCTAAAATGTCCCCAAAGCAGTGATACTTCTCATACTGTCCTGGGAAAACGAGCTTGTATTTTATTAAGTAGAAGATTATTAATAACGAAATGGCAAAGCAAAGCACCCAGAAGGCAGAGTCGGACGGTAATTGGTCTCTATGCCAGACAGACGTTACAAGAATGCTGAAGTGCCCCATGCCCACAGGGTCCCTGCAGCCATTCAGTGCGCAAGGGGGACCGCACTCACGGAATGAACGGCCGCTTTATGTCTCACTGCTGACAGCATGTGGCCCTGCGGTACAGAGGTGTCCCCAGCACAGTGTCCAACTGCTGCTCTGATGACAGGCTCATTCATTCCCTGCTGCGGTGCTCACAACTGCACCTCGATGCTCAAGTATTAAGTCATCCACCCTTGCCACAATATGAGAGGGTGGCTGATGTCTTTGTCATGGCTGGGGCACTGAGGGCCAGTGAGGCGGGCTGGGGTCAGTACCGTGCAGACATGGTGGCAGTTCCCACTGCCTTTAGCTGCTACAGCGCCTACTATGGCCTCCTGCAAATCAGACGCAGATGTCTCAGGAAACAGACACCAGAGGAGGAGGAGGAGGAACCTACAGAGCGTTTCCACCTGTTTCAAGTGATTTTCCTAGCAATTAAAATGCTGTGGCATGAGCAAGGACAGAATCCAATTCTCCAGGGCAATATTTAAATCACCCTTACCATGAGGCCATCTCTTCTCTCCTGCACTTCTTGTGCTGCCCATTGCAAGCTTTCAGGAGAAGTGCTGGTGGGTTTTCTGGGATGGTGGGACCTGGCCCTTTTGGCTCAGTCTCCCAATAGGTTTCTTTGCTCACTGGATATCTCCAGCCACAAAGGGTGCCATCAGAGCTCTTTTCCTCCTTTTGCATCCAGCACTGCCTTCTACCTTCACGCCTGACTTTTTTTATAGAAGAGTTCTCCAAATTCATCTGGACTTCTAAGTCTGTGCCCCTTTTTCTAAACCTCCTAACAGCTAGGGCTTTTATTTCTGGACAGTTGCAGGCTTGACCCTAGTGTAGAGTGGCAGTAAATGCAGTCTTTCCAAAATCTTTCCTGTGGCAGCAGTTGTAATTAGCACCACTCAACCACTATCCCATCATCTGCACTAAACAAGGGAGGGACTATACCACAAAACAGTAGTGCTCAGACACTATCATAACACATATGAAGAGGGCTGAATTGCAGTTCTCTTGCTGTTTCCTGGCATTTGAGTGTTTGACTTTGAAACTTTAACAACTTCCACAAACTTTTTGCTGTAATGCATGCACACGCTGAGGTTTTAAGAGCCATGTATAGAAATTTGAAGTTTTTCATCCATCAGAGTGGATACAAGGATCTCTGGCTCTGCTGTGATCCCTGACAGGAGCCCTGCCAATGTCCACGAGCAGTAAGACTTCTAAAGCCATCTCTGCTTTGAAAATAATCAGCCAGACTACATGTACTGCTCACCCATCACAGCGGTAGTTAGCCAGTTGGAAAAGTTTCATCTGAGGTGATCTTGCCTAACCATGTTCTCCTGCTGCCTTTAAAAGCTGCACTTTCTGCTTCATTCTTACTATTGCTTTCACAGCATTGCTGGGCTTCAGCAGAGATTAGGGTTTCATTGTGCAGGGTGCTGCTCTGCCACTGAGGAGGAGAGAGTGTCTGCCACTAAGCACTTACATCTAAATAGACTGGATAGACAAAGGGGTCCAGAAAGGGTGTACTGCTGTCTCTCTTCGGCAGCAGAAGAAATATAAGCACAGACACTGCCATAAAATCACACTGGAGGTCTGTAGTGGAAACAGAGTTGTACCCCCCACTTTTTTCTCACCATTTTGCCATGAGACCATCCTTTTATTGTTTGCTTTCAGTTTAGAAAAAATGCTTTGGAGAAGTCTTTTTTTTTTTTTTTCTGTTCCCAAAAATACAGTTGCTATATCTGATTCAATACTGGGTTTTGAAAACAGGCTTGCACTGCAGTCCTGTTAAAACACCTTTCTTGCATGCTTTGGATTCTTGCATGCTTATGCCTGTCACCTTTTATATAAAATGTGCACAACTTTCAAACATGATGTGAAGAGCTCAGCTGCAGCCTCTGCAGAGATCTCTGCAGAGATCAGGCTGACCCTGAGACAGCAGTCTGATTAGTTTGATTGCCTAGAGGCCTCCATCAACCTACAGGGAACAGGCCACAGCAGGGGTTATTTTCCCTCTCTAAATAGCAGTTTGAACTCTATAGAACCAAAATAATTAGGTTGGAAGTAACTATTAGTAAAGAAGCATCATTTTAATTTAGAAAAGCAAAATTTGAAAGCTCATAAAATGGTATTTAGTGCATTTATTGGAAAAGGTACTAACTCCGCTCCCTTTTCAACATAACAGTTATCTTCAAAAAGCCATGATATTCCTCCCAAACAAGGAAGTACATGTTTTTATTTGTGTGGTTATAGCACAGCTGTGGGCTGTACTCTATTTCGTGAACTGAAAACAAAATCTGGTCCCTTGCTTTTACAAATATGCTATCAAGTGGTTTGAAATGTCATGAAGAGATTCACATTTGGACACACTAAAAACTTTACTGTCTTTGATGACCAGGATGCAAAAGGATTATCAGGTTATGTATGGCTTGGCAGCTCTTGGGATTTTATCATGAGTCCCATTATACATCATGATTTTTTTTTTCTGAAAGTCCCTGATGCCAAATAGATAAAGGTCGCAGCTTTCACTACAAAGAAAAAATAAATCTCCCTCATTGCTGTGGAGGGAAGAAAAGGCAGAAAACATTTCCTTAGTTGCTTTTAATGGTATCTACAATGTAGCTAAAAAAATCCCATAGCTTTGAATTGTCTTTTTAAGTCAATCTACTGATGTACTGAAAACTGACTCCTGGCTTTAAACTGACTGTCGTTAGCAACTCTGCAATCCATTTATGCTACTAATGAAAAAAAATAAATAATGACAAAACAGAAAAACCTGGAGAGAACGTTCAGCTTTCTCCAGTCAGTGCCCTGAGAAGCTGCAATTCTTGTCAAAGTGTCACGTGCTTATAGGCCTGGCAGTGGCAACACATTTGAACCATTTAACTTGACTTTGGGATGGCTTCCTTTTCTCAGCCAGCAAGATACAGTCCTTATGGGCTGAGCTCACATCCAGCCTCTCTCCCTCCTCCTGCCCAGTGAGTCAGGTACAGGGGGAAGCATAAGTTATTTGGAGGGTTCACTGTGGGCTGAGAAGGCTGAGAACCACTGCACTGAAGATGCTCGTGGTCATTCACCGATCTGATCCATATGGTGTTCTGTCTCCAGGGCCAGGAAACATGGCCTGGTTTCCTTCTGCCTCCCGTTTACCACTGGCAGAAAGAAGCTCTGCAGTATGCACCTTTCGTTTGGCTTCTCCTTAGCCTTTCCCAGAGGACCCCATAAAAACCATTACCATGTCCTTTTGGGGATGATTGTCACCTTTAACTCTTTCACCGATAGTAGCGTATTGCTTTTGAATGAGCCATCCTAACTTTACCAGGTCAAAATCCTCATGGTTCACATTCCTTGTTCACAGTGATGGAGTATGGAAAGGTTACGCCCAAGAGTATCGAGCCATTGCCCATACGTGTGCCCTGTCTACATAGCAACAACTTGCAAAACACAATTGTACTGTTTAAGTGTGTTATGTGATTAGGGCAAGCGGGGATCTGGTCCTGTGTGCTGTTTCTGTGCTGGTGCTGAGATCCATAGCACCAGCAAAAATGATACCACAAGTCCGTCATTTTCAAACTTAAACAAAGTATTTCCTTGGATTGGTGACCAAACTAATTTTTATGACATGTCATTTCAGTAAGGACATTGCTTTATTTCGCAGAAGGGTTTCCCATAGATAATGGTTGTTAGTTGGCTGAGTTGGGATCTGACAGGATTAAGGAAATCTAAACTGACAGCTGGTTTTGTGCAAGGAAGCATAATGTGGCTGTTGTTACAAGAGGCAATGTGGGATGTTTGTGCACAAATGCATGACAAGAGGGCTTGCTCTTAGCTGTATATGTAAGTGCAGCTTAGCAGTTAAAGCAGCACACCAGGGCGAAATGCCTTGCAGAGAAAACTTCACGTGACTTTTACATCATGCAGTTTGTGGTTATGAATATGACTATATTTTTACTTTCACTATGGCTGTCAGGAACAGATGTTTGAATTCTGGTCAAAATGAAAAGGAGCCATACTGCCTATTACCTTAAGGAGAAGCCAACTCAGCTCACCACTGAAGAGTGAGGATCCATAGCTAGAGGAACAGATTGCCTCTCCAGATAACAACCCAGCTTGTAGGAATTCACGACTGATATAGCAGAAGCAGTGTGTCCTATCAGAAACAGCACCTCGGATGCTCACGTTTCCTACCCCAGCTCCTAGGTTTTATTTTCTCCGAGCAAACTGCCCAGCAACTGCTAAGCACAGACATCTGATAACAAAGGCAGTTTCAATGGAACTGCGCAGCTCAGTGCTCGGAGGCACCGCTGCCACTTCTGCTGAACTCAACAGGCACTGAGGCAGCTACCGGCGCTGAAGGTGCCCGTCTAGAAACACAAAGCATTTCTCGAGTTGTTTTCAGTCAGGGGGGGATTTTACCACATCAGCTGAGCTCACAGCAGAAAAAACTTCAAAATTTCTTTGTTACAGCCCTATGTAAAATCACAGGCTGCGCTTCAGCACGTCTTACACAGGTTTTACACTACTGCAACTCTGACGAATGCCCCAAAGTAACATTTAATTTCCATCAGTGTCAGCAAGGATATAGCTGAGCCCAGGATTTACGAAGTGCTCAGCACAATGCTAATGATGTTTTGGTGACATTGATATGATTGAGGCATAAATGTACTCACATGAGACTGACGCTTGTCAGTATGGGCTAAAATAAAAATGGGAAAAGTGTTCAGAAGAGATGAAAGCGGAGAGACAGGATAAAGGCATGATGGTGATATACACTGAAAGCACGAGAGCAGGTGACTGGCATAAAAGATAAGCGGGCAGAGGGCAGAGAAAGCACCAGGTGTTCCTTTGTCCATGAATGCTGCGAATCTTCAGTGCACCTTGCCCCTACTCTGGCACATGGAGGACACAGCTACCTGGCTGGGTGAGCAAGTCTGAAGAAAGGCATCCGGAGCATCTGGGGCAGACTGAAGCCCAGGTGGCCATAGGGGTGCAATTTGGACTTCTACAGATCCCAAGCCCCAGGGTGAACTCCCCTGGAAATGAAGCCATTCCTGAGCATAGAGTGTCAGGTACACCACGCTGGGCTTGGGCAAATGAAGGACAGAAAGCCGGTGTCATGAAATCTGAGATTGGCCCTCCCGCCCAAATGAGATGGAAGAAATTGCTACAGTTTCATGCAGGAGTACCCCGACATAGCCTCGTAAATCAAAGTCAGATGTGCCCGCAGAGCTGCTGTCCCAGCAGACAGTCTCGGGACTTCCACATTTGGCCATCCTGGGGAAATGGTTTGCTTCCAGGGTAGGAACATGGCAGGGACTGCCTCCTGCCTTATCCTGCAGCCCCAGCATTGGAGGTGACTCTAATCCCCCTCAGCCATGCCCTGCCACAAGATCCTGTCTGTGGATGCATAAGAGACCTTGGCTGTGAGCTTTTGGGTTTATGCTGCTGTTTGAGATAGAGATATAATACTGATTTCTCTCACACCGGCTAACATAAACTTAGGGGTAAAGAAGACTGGAATAAACAAGAAAATTAAGTCCAAAAACCGAGAGGCAAATCTGTTTGATATAAACCTCCTAGTATCATGCGGGTGCCTCAGAGCCGTATTTTCTTCCTTAGCAGATTGTGGATCCCTTATTTAGAATACAATATACTTTTTGTGTTGAACTTGCTGGAAAACAAGTTCTGGTCTTTTCCTGTGGAAATATTCTCCTTCCAAACTGCTGCACTTCTATGTTAAAGCAACCTGTTCGCTCCCCTAACTCAAGTCAGCATCTGACTACAATTAATCCGGATGTTTCACATACACAGAAGAAAACAGTTTGTCTTGGGTTTTGTAGTAGTTTTGATAGTTAAATGCACATGGATAAACAATACATGAATATGTTCTCTTTTCAGTGAAGTAAGGGACAAAACAGCACATCTCGGACCTTAGCATTTAAATCTGAACGCAGAAACTGTGTTAAAGCTTATTTAAGTGATACAACTGCTGAAGAAGTGTAATTGGACTTGTTATTTTCAAAACAAAATCTTACTGATATTTTCACAGCTAAGCCTTTGCAAAGCATTTCTGAGCATGGGTCACAGAAATTTGTAGGGCTGCTTCTTGCTTTCTAACGAACTCGAGAAACCATCCAGACTTGCCACAAATGTAAACAAGCACCAGGAATTCATGTAGAAGTGGGAAGGACCCATCATCCAGTTTTCATTTCCTGAATAAACAGGCTGTGTGAGAACCAGGGTATAATTTTAGGGATGGCAGCCATCCTCCGCTCCATGGGCCTGACTGAACACATTTTAATAAGAAAATGCCAGTTCACTGGAACTGATTAATTCCGCATGTTTTCTTGTTTCCTGCTTGTCATGTTCACGTTCGGGGGTTCCCACCCAGACTTCAGCTGGGAATAGAGACATAGCCTGGGCTCATGTGGCAACCAAACGCCCACATTGGGCCACTGCATTGGGTGTCACTGCACCCGGCTGCCCCTCGAGGTCCACTGGATTCTAGTAGGTGCGAGTTGCTCATCAACTCCAGAGCAGCTCGGTGATGTCCCCTGCCCATCCCTGGCAGATACAGACATTTTGAAAACTCCCTGCTTTCCTCCTGCATCCCTTGATGTGCTGTTCAAAGAGGCAGATACTTCTGATTTTACAAACATCCGCTAGTTTCTAGTTTCTCCAGATTCACCTTTGAATCATTAGGCTCAGTTTGCCTCTTTACTTGATTACAGATCCTGCTGGATTCAAATATTTTCTCCCACTGCAGTCAATTATAGACCAGGATCAAGTTCCTTCTCTATTTACTCTCCAATATACAAAAGCTGTATAAGACTTTCTAAGGTCATATGGCTGGATTTCAGTCTGAGTGTGAAAAACGTGCATTTAAATAACTTTCCTCTTGGGTACATTAGGAGTTTAAAATATAAAAAATGCAGAAAAAAATTAAGACACTACTTCTTTTCAAGACTCCTGTTTGCAGCTCAAGTGGCTGTGTTCTATACACACCCAGGAAGAGGGCACAGCTATTACAGGGTGCAATTTATATAATTAGATATCTATTCATTTTATGTTCTATTTTATGAGTACATGTAAATGAGTACTCAGTAAAACTGCAACAGGAAAGAAAGTTCTAAAAATTATTTATTGTTTGCCTAAGAATCAACACCAAAAAATTTAGAAACAAACTTCTAACACTGAAAAAGCTCTTTATATTAGTCTGGCTAAGATTAAAGCAAAAAAAAAAAAAAAACAACCCTGGTCTGAAGTCAGAACAGAAATAGTTTAGCAATAACTTGAAATGTAACAGGTTTTGGTGTCAGAAGGAATATCTTAAAACATTAGTGATTCTGGCCAAGGCTGTTCCTTCTGTGTTGAAAATAGCTTCCCAGAATATTGTTGTATTACTTTTAAATGAGTATAAAATTCATTGACTCAGGAACAGTTGTGCCCCTCTGTTCTGTGCACGGCATAACTAAATGAAGTGAGAGATTTTGCAGCAAACAGCTGTCCAGTGTAAGGAAGGCAGCAACACGGGAATATTCGTGAACAGCGAGCGGATGGTGGGAAGGAGGAAAAGAGCAATAGCTTTGGATTTCTGACAAAATTGTCTGAAGTAGAGGCCCGTCTACCTAAAACTAGTGAAGATTCTCAGTACCGTCAGCCAAATATTAGCATTATTGGAGGATTAACCCCGGAGCTTTGTGATGCCCCTCGGGTACACAAAAGAACAGGCCGAGTTCCCACAGGTGTTGTCGGAGGGTGTGACACGCTTCTACTGGGCGGACACCGAAGAGGTCACTTCACCTTCCTCTTTCCCTTGTCCAGCAGGCTTTTGGAGGGTCCCCGTGGCAGAGATGGCCACTGTTCGCATGAGCTCAGCGGAGGTCCCCAGGGACCCTTCCAGGCGAAGTAACCCCTCCTCAGCCCCCCGGGAGGACCCGGCGGCCCCTGAACCGGCGGCGGCCCCTAAACCGGCGGCAGCCCCGTCCCCGGCTGCCGTGCTTTGACAGACGAAGTAGCTTTGGCTCCTAAATCCCCGTCTTGCGCCCGGGTGCTACCGCAGGGCGGCTGCCCGCTGCCCGCTGCCCGCCGAGCCTCCGTCCCTCCGGCCGCCGGGGCGCCGGGGCCGGGGCGGGGCGGCCGGGGCGGCCGGGCCGGTGCTCGGGCGAGAGGCTGCGCTGGGAGGCCCTGACCTCTTGCGGCGGAGAGAGAGCCCGTACCGCTCCTCCGGGGGCGGGAGGGGAGGAAAAGGGAGAGGGTGCGTCAACCCCGGTCCAGTCCTGGCTAAGCTCTGGCCGCTTGCCTAATCCCCTCCCGCCTTCCCAGGGGAGTATCGTGTTGGGCGCTGAAACAGCCGCGTGGGGCTTCCACGGGCAACCAGCAGCCCCACTGGTTGCCTTGCCATGGATTCATTATTTCGGATGCGTGACTTGGCGGGACTCATTCTGCAAGAGGCAATCCCTTTTCTGTCGCAGAGAGTTTTGTCAAACCTTAAGTGTTGGGCTGCAGTTTTCCACGCCACGGACCTTGCCTCGCCCTGGACCTTTTTTACTCCTAGAAGTCTCGCTCTGAGGAAAACTGTTTTGAGTGAATTCACAAATAATTGTGACGTGACCGAAACGTTCTCCAGAAAGGTTTAAACTCTGGAAACTCTGGAAAGGTAGGAAGAGCATCACTTGCATTTTTGCTGATGTAAGGCAACAATGCTTTGCATGAAGTCTGTGACTTTTTGGCAAAGATGCAGGCCTTTCAAACCTACAGTTTTCACATGCCTGGTAGCTCCTCGCATGTCTCAGCACTGTTCCTGCTGAAGATTTTTGCCCACTACCATGTATGGTCTAGCCTGAAGCTCTGCAGGCTTTTCCTTGTGGTCTTAACCCCAGCTTCCCTGGGTAATATCACGTCTCTAAGTCCAGCCTGGGTAGCTGGGTAATATCAAGTCTCTAAGTCCAGCCTGGGTAGCTGGGTGTTCAAATCAAGGGCTGGATACAGAAAATGGCAAGATGAGGGAAGGAGGTTGAAAACAAGTGAAGAGCAACAACAAAGAAGGGTCACACAGGGAAGGAATAACGTGTGCTCATGTCCCTCCCCCTCCAGGGCCAGAGCCAAAATTGGGACTCCTCACACTCCAATGGCTCGTGGTCAGCCCTGGGCAAGGCATTGTTGGTCAGTGTCCCTCCTCCAGAACCTGTCCTACACCAAGCAGGCAAGGATGAAAAATTGTCTCTGGAGATTTGGGCTGGCCTAGCTACAGTGAAAATGTTCTGTACATTGAAAAGAGTTCCAGCTTTGAGGCAGGGAGTGATGACCAGTACTGCTGGCCAGTACTGCAGCAGCTCATGTGGCAGAGGCCAGGCCATGAGACTTATGTTACCTACCCTGGCAGTTTGTGCCAGTAATGTCATGCTGGATGATGGTATTTCTACATACTTTTTTTTTTTTTTATTCCCCCAGCTTGTTTTCTGAGATGCTCAACAGCCTATGAGACCTTAAATCCTCTTCTTCCCAAACCCCACCTCAACACAGGATTGAGCCCTTGCTTACTGATGATATACAGTTTCCTCACAAGACACCCGCCCAGTTGGGCTCAGCTCTGGGGTCAGTCTGGAAAAACAGCTTTTTGCTCGTCTCTGCCATAGAGTCAAATCACTTTAACTCAACATCTTCCCGATGGTCTGATTTTCAGTGCCTGGCTTCAGACTTTCAGCCCTGATTGGAATAAATGCTGAGTATTCACAGCTGTATTGACGTTGCTGCTGCTTTTAGCACTGTGTAAAGCTGAACACGGGGAGAAAGCACATCTTTAGTGTCTCAAAACTGGGACTCCACAGTAGTGGTCAATCTTCATTCCAGCTTGTGAGTGTTACACCTACAACCTTCTTCCTCTTTCAACACTTGGAAAAGACGCTTCATTTCTGCAAGTAAAGAAGGGTTATGGAACTATAAAATGACAATGTCTTTGTACGTTATTTAAGGATGGAGATCCAGCAAAGAT
The DNA here is from genome assembly GCF_929443795.1 of Astur gentilis. Lineage (NCBI taxonomy): Eukaryota > Metazoa > Chordata > Aves > Accipitriformes > Accipitridae > Astur > Astur gentilis. The sequence continues at coordinate 68,444,360 of NC_064919.1, forward strand.
ATCAGCTTGGCTTTTAGTTCTGCTGCAATATATTATGGATTTGAGATTAATGAAAAATAATCTGTGATAAGATTTCAGTTGAGATAAACAAAGGAAAGCACAGTTTGTCCTGACCTCCTTTAGCATAAATGAATCCATATCTAGCTGATCAGCCCTTTTTATGTGGTGGACAGACTGAATAGCCCAAAATATACATGAGATATATGTACTGAGTTCATATTGGAGTAAAGTGTAGTGTAATGAGAATTGCCCATACATAGAGATCAAAGTTAATATATTGGACAAAAAGATAAAGGAAATTATCTCTATCTTGTGTTCAGCCAAGCCACTAGACTCAAGTGCTCTGTTGTGTCAATAGTGCTTGATTTGAAAGACTTCATTATTAAGAAGTTAATGCTCAACAGCAGTAGATACTGGTACAATGAATTGTGCTACTTTCCAAAGCCTACATCCTACAAAGCTTCTGTAAGTTATTTGTATTCCTAAATTACCCTTTAGGGACCTAAACAAAGCCAATGAATCAAAACCAGACCACAACCAGCCCCACAAGAAGAAACTATTTCTAGATTAAAATAAACACCTTCCTGTGCAGTAATGGTGTGCATCTGTATGCATTGCAGTGTGCAATGCATGTTCAAATAGTACATTAGGAAAGATATATACTAAAACATTTTAAAGGATTGACTGATTGCATATCCCCAAACTGACAATCTGGCTGAATTTTCTTTCTGGATAGGCTCCTAGACTTAGAAAGGTGGATATATTTTCATTGTGTAAAAGACATAAACCAGTATCCTGAGGAATTTGTGCTTGCCTTGATTACAGAACAGAATAGCTAATTGTTCTATAAGGCCTATGCAAAACCATATATTCAAGAACTTCTCTAGTTGTGAAAGCCCGGTTACCATGTTTGTGTATACAAATATGCACACTGTTCACCAAACATCTACACTTCTCAAAAAATTTAATTAGCAAATGCTCACGCAGAGTCATAACCCATTCAGTGTCGTCATGAGTAAGTTTGACGTGGTGTTGCATTTCTTCCCCCTCTCCAGGCTGATTTACGAACTCAGGAAGTCACGCTAGGCCTTGAGACATTGCAGCCCTCTCCTGACTATCTTGGAGCATCCAGTGTCTGTGTTTTAAGTTATTCTCAGACAGCCTTGGAGCTTTCCTTATCTGCACATGAGATGGTACCAGCGCAGCTGGGATTCCAGCAATTTGTTGATGACTAGAGTCAATCATGTCCCAAACTTAAAAACAGCAGTACTAAGTGAGGCCCTTTGAGCTCTACTGGACTGCAGTGGGCTGTGACTAGCATCTCCCTCTGAGTGGGACGCCTCTCGCAAATTTTCCTGTTTGTGAAAATCAGAGGTCTGTTGCTGAAAGTAAATAGAACCGGGGCTGATACTCTCCTTTCCTTGAGGCTCAGCCCTTTGCCTCTTGAGAAAGATGCCAAAGCATTCGAAGTGAATCTTTTCACTGACCTTGAGGGGAATTTTTGATGGGTATACCTCTTTTTCTCTCTTTCACTCTCTTATAAGTCTACCTGAGTGTCTTTATGCATGCGTGTGTACTAACCTGAATAGTCTATAGCAAGTATATTACAACAAGTATAAGTTATTACTTTCAAATTTATACTTAAATTACTGTTGTGAATTTTATTCAACTGTGAATGAAATTTAGGCTGCTATTATACTCATAATCCCTTTAGATATAAACCATTGACCGAGTCTGGGACTAGGAGTTGATCCAGCTGCAGCTAGACTGCGACAGGAGTTTAGAAAGCAAGGGGGTCTTCTCTGAATCTTGTGACTCAACAGGACGGTCTTCCCTACTTTTCCACATTCACGATCTTTGCACAAATCACAAAAAAGTAATGCTAACTCGATTTTTCTTTGTAATATTTCCTTTTACCCTATTAGGTTTTCTGTCTCTATATACATAAGTTTAGTCTGATTCTAACTTAATTTTTCTGAGTGCATTTCATCCGCATACTAAGTAATAGAGTGAACCTTGCCATCGAGTTCTGTGAAGTCACACTTTTATATAAATTTCTATTAAATCATCTTTCTATTGCTAATAAAATTGGAGGTGGTTCTTTAAGCAATCCAAACCACTCTTCCACACCCTCCACAACAACATGTCCTGCATGAGCCTCTGCCATTCATGTTGAAAATGTAGCCAATAGTGTCCTTCAAATACGGTGCTTAAATTCTAAATAAGGAAGCAGAACTGAGCCCTTGACATTATTTAGATCATAAGATGGGTTGTATGTAGGGAGAAATCTTTATAACATTTTACTGCATATGGATAATGCTTAGAGTCAGTTGAGGGCTATGTGTGACATGATTCCCAGCAATGAAATACCCCGGAGAGGAGGTTACAATTAATCATCAACTTTTGTGCTACCACCCAGCAAGATTTTTATTTTTTCATGCTGAGAGACTTAAGGGAGAGAAAGCAGAGCTTGAAAAGACTGTGTCCATACATACTTGCTTCATTTGGCTTTGAATTTGCTCGTGCTTCAAAAATTATTCTGAACATCTGGCTTCTTTATTAATCAGAGAAGAGTATGTTTTATTCCCTTGATATTTTGGTAAGAAAAAAATGTACTGTAGAATGAATGTACTGTAGTCCGCCATATGATGAGAATCCACTGTAACAGCAACAGTTTGCAGGAACTGAACATGACATCATGCTACTTGTGATATGCCTGTGTGTGCCTGTGTGAGTGATGTTTACAATAGCAATTATTTTCCCAAAGGATTTGAAACCACACACAGGAACCCCACCACTATGGGCAGCCAGGACTGCAACACCCGCTTAGCACTGTGATGGCCAACTCAATCCAGCCAGGGACTTATAGGTAGGAAGAGTGGTTTACCCAGATGAGAAATAATTCTCCTCTTCAATGATGTTCAGAAGAGCTTAAAGATCAGAGGTGATCAAGACTTTGCTTCCTGAGACGTCAGCCTCTGTTTCATTCCCATCTAAATAGTCATCCTCAGGTTTGGCTCCCTTGATTCCCTCCCCATGGTGTATACAGCCATTTGTTACAGTGCAGGGACAAGTTTGAAGTTCCATGGAGACTTTAGGGCAGTTCAGCTGGCCAGTGAACAGTTCACCTCCTGGTATGCAGAGAGATCGGACACTTCTCTGTGCTCCCTTCATACTCTTCAGAGATGTCTACATCACCATCTTTTCTGTCATGGCCAAATTTAAGAAGAAGGAGAACAAAACGTAGCTGCCTTTTACGACATCCAGCTGGAGCAGTGGCTCCTGGTAAGTGATGGCAGACAACAAGAAATAGAGCAAAATCAGGACATTTTGTTTCACATTACCAGCTGCAGTGTCAGATCAGGAGCTGCTGCTTCTCCCTCGCAGATTAGGGTGGAGAAGAGCTTCACCAGACCACAGACACTAAATCATCAGCACCATTGCGGTGAGGAGAACAAGCCGTGATTCAAGGGCCCTCTGTTGCATCAGACAGTCGATCTGCAGATAAGGGTTTGGGGCTTGGCTTTTAAGGAGTTTCATTAAAAACATATTAAAATGCAGTAACTGAGGACATTAAACATTTGCTGTTGAAATGCTGTTCAAAATGGTGGGAACTGGATTTCATCAAAAACCCTCTCACTCACTACTTTCTCACAGAATCTAAGTAAATTATAATAGCGGGTAAGGTAGCTAGCTTAAAATAGAGCTTAAAATGGTTTGTGGAACAGCACTTCAGAAATGTATCTATTTTACAATCAATAAAACCTAGAGGAAAAGACTTTAAATAGGGCTGCTTTGATTTTATGCCGCACACATAAGAGCAGTACTCCAGCAGACTTGCATAGTAAGGTGAAACAGCCCTGGAGGAACAGAGGTGCTTGGGCTACCACTCCTCACTCATTAATGATGAATAAAAGACCTTTAATGATTACCCACATTAGACAGGATCGTTTACTGTGGAAGACAACAAAAATACCACGGTCCTGTCAAAGCACTGCTGGTTTCTGCTGACCTCCTCCATCGGGGAGTTGCTCCCCTCTGACAAGCGCCAGGGCTTGGTCCCCCAGCGCTCCCAGTTCCTCGCCCACAGACAGCACCGGTGGCAGAACCCTGTGCAAACCGTGCAGCCGAGGGTAGCTCAGGGCTGCAGGGACTGAGGAGGGCATCTTCTGACCATCACTTCTCCCTGCTGCCAAGGACGTTCTGGCAGCAAGCCTAAGGCTGTGCCCGCAGCACCTGCCCGGCTGGTGCTGGGAGCAGGATGCCTAGGGTGGAGAGAGGACAAAGGGGGAGACAGGAGGGCGAAACAGCAGAGCAGGACTGGCACTGTCTTCAAAAGGCTGAGAGATCATGCAACAAGCTCCCTGTCGGGCTGTCATTGCAACGGTCTCGGCTCTTCCACACTGTTACTGCTCGGTTTTGATTTTTATTTTTTTTTACCTTTTAAATCCTTGATTTCACAGACTTCATGGTCCTTTCTGTGCAATTTAGGTTTCATACACATGCATGCGCACACACAAGCACAGGTGTGACCTGCCTCGCTTCTTCTGCATGGGTCACTCATGAGAACCACTTAGGTGATCTAAGATATCGCCTAGCCAGCGCAAGGACCATGAAGCCTGCAAATGACTGTGGGGAGGAGGGAATTTCCTCCCCAGAGGAGGAGCGGACACCTGAGTTTCCCCAGCCAAAGTGACCCTCCCTGAAGCAAGCTGACTTCCCAAATGCACGCTGACTAAACGAGCCGCTGCTACAAAACAGAGGCGACCGTCACCGTGTGCCAAATGTGTCAGCGAGGCTCAGGGGCAAGCTGGACTGTGTGAATGGCAGCCCTTCCTCGCAGGTCCTGGCACTTGAGCAGGGCTCCCTTCACCCCCACCCACAGCCGCCCCACGCGGGCCACGGCCCGGCCGGCCGGGAAGGGCTCCTGCGGCCGCGGGCAGCCTCCCGCAGCGAATGCGTCCCAGAGAGAATATGCTCCACGCAGCCAAGGGCTGGTGTTAGTTTCCAGAAGCCCACGGAGGAGCCATTTACAATTGTTTTTCCCCTACTGTAAGCATCAGCTGCACGGGTCCGACAGTTGACCTGGGTGGATCTCGGTGGACCTGAGAAACTTCCTCCAGCCATCTCTGCTAACAAAAGGCCTCTGTAAAGCCTTCTAAAGCAGAGAGCTGGCAATGCAGTGGGCTAGCACACTCCTGTTAAGGAATTAGCACAAAGAGAAAATGTTTTCTGCACCAAACTGCAGCTATGTCTGGGACAGCAAGAGAGACACCCACTTCCACCCGTGCAAAGCTCTGCCGATGTTCATGGGCAGTCTCTGCCTCCTCCTATTTTCCATGCAAAACTTGGTCATTGGAGGCAGGGAGAGGGTGCAGTCAATATAGGCATAATTAAATATATTTGCTAATGATCTTTAAACTTCATCGTCAGGAATAGTCCTGAAAGTAAAGATTTAGCCTTACTGGATTTAGGATGTAGTAAAATTGTAAATGGGCACATGCTTTTCTGGGGTAAACTAGTGTAAAAGAAGTTACTTGAGATTATATCAGTTGAGGTTAAGTTCTAAATTTTACCCTTCTGGGTTTTTTCCAAATAATAATATCAGATGAAGTCTTCAACGCTGATAAGAATGACTGTAAGACCAGACAAGAAAGGACACCATTGGATTTGCAACCTTGTCAAAACTCTGACTGAGTTGTCAGATTTTAGTCAAACACTGAGTTTTGAGTTATTCACAATGGCAACTCAGAGGCTGAATCTATTTTTAAATGGTTATATTTCAAAATTCACTCTGCTTTTAAATCAAAGAGGAGACCTAGCCTATTTCCAGACATTTCTCTGATTAGTTTCTCAGCAACAACATCTGACTGTATTAACACAGCTGTCAGAAGGGTCTTGCTTAATAAAATGTAGCCTTTGTCAAGGGGGAAGAAAAGAAAATTTTATTAGTTTGTTGACCAGGGCATTTCTACAGATTGAATCTGCTTCTCTGGTTTATGTCGTTGCTCAGATCGCCTCTTGTCACTGTACCATTTGTCTAGTTTAATTTCTCTAATATGAGTTATCTGAAGTGATTATGGAGAGATATTAAACTGGAAGCTTATATGAAAGATCTTATTAAACAGTGTGCCTGCATTATCTAAAACAGATGTAGTATTGTAAGACAAAAAAAGCATTTATTAAGCCTCCAAAGCTGTCTTCGTCCATCTGCGTAAATTGGCAGGTTGCATGAAGACCTTTTTGTTATTTATAAATAGAGTCATGTCCGAAATATAACTGCACATCCAAACAGCCTCTAATTTAGGAAGGGTTAAAATCCTGGGTCTTGATAACCATCTTGCAGTTAAAGCCTGTCATTATTATCAGAGCTTTTACTGCTTGCTTCCTCTGGTTCTTGTGTTACTTTTTTTACAAGCCAGCCTCCTGTTAACTCTGACTGTTTCATTCATGTCATCAGCATCTTGCATGTGTTATACCAGATAAATGTAGACATTCTCATCCTCCTGCTTGGGTGTCTAATACCTCCAGAATACCACAAGGTCCTCCCTGAAATTGCCATTTGCAAGACAAAATCCCCTCTGGCTAAACCCTGCACCTAGGTACTTTTTTGAATCAGGTGGATGCTCTGATTGCAGGTCTGTTACCTCTGGTGAGTCCAAAAGCAACAACGCTAAACAGACGAAGTCCTCATAAAAGCATACCAAAACCACATCCAAAGCCTGCACGGTTCAGCAGGTCTGTGAGTGCTTGTCTGTTTGCACTGTACATTGCAGGGGCTGGATGGCTGCACTCGGGTACCCACGTCAACCTGCTCCCAGCCTGCACCCACTGCACCAGCTCTGCTCACACCATCACTCCAGGCGCCCACCACCCAAGAAAGTCATACCATTTTTATGCAGATGTCTCAAAACAGGGACTTGAGAGCCCAGTGTAGGGCCAAAGCTAAGAGTTTTTACAGGTTTTCAGAAGCTATAAACTTAAAAGGGATGTAGCCCAGTTCAGTCAAGATTTACTATAGTTGCAGCTGAAACATCTTTTTTTCCACTTGCTGAGTGATTTGTAAAAATTGAGCCCTTAACCCCAGGATCTCATTAGAGCACCATGCTCAGTGTGCTGCCTGTGGTGAAGCCCTTTCCCCACAGTAAATGCACAGCTGTTTCACTGTGAAATGCAGCTGTCTCAGCTCCCTGCACACTTGCAGGAAGGTGAGAGAATGCACAGGCACCCTCCCTGTCAAGAAGCAGAGACTCATGATCCTGTGGTAGTGTCTTCCTGTGTCGAAGCCTGAAAACATTTTTCTTTAACAAGTACTTTCAGTTTATAAAATACTGTGTGAGGCAGTCACTAGCCTGATTTTAGTATGTGGAGTGTGACAGCATGTAGATCTGTAGGAAAAAAAAAAAAAAAAAGTGCAAACCCAAAATTGTAGTGCTTCCTATTCCTGGTGCAGTAGCAAGGACATCCCTGGCTCCTTTAACCTAAATAGCATTGAAAGGAAGGTAAACAGCATTGCTCTCTTTCTAACTTGATTTCAGGGCATTACCATGATTTGGAGACTTAGTCTCTGTTAACTTCTTAATTACTTAGGCATCTTTTAATTATAAAGCAGAGGCTCCACAATTGTCTCTGCATTCATCAACAACAGCAGAGGAGATGGGTGCCTGCGTGCAGCCCAGGGATGAGCACTGTGTGGGAAGGGAAGGGAAGGGCTGGAATAACAAAATGCCATGCTTATCAGAAACCCCTGGTTTTCATCTTTAGATTCCCAGCTAAAGCCACTTGAGTTTCACTATAGTCACAGAGCAGAGTGTGACATTGTGCCATTTAAATACTGTTTACCTCTCTCCCATAGAAAAAAAGACGCAGTGATGTTTCCTCAGCTGGCATTTAACAGCTGGCAGCAGGCAGGCAGCATGACTTACGGTGGTGGCTGGAGATACCTCCACTTAACACAAAACAGCACAGGCAGTCCTTACCCTGAGGAATCACTGCTGTTAATGACCCAATTCATTAAACTGGTAAAGCTGCTCATAGACGTCAACAGTCCCTGCTGGTAGGAAGGGGATTGGCTCTGGCACTTCTCTTCCAGATCGATATAACTCATGAGCTTCTTCTAGCATCTGATGCCAACCACCCAGAAAATTAAGCTAGTGTAGGTAAAAAATCAGGTTGTTATCGCTGCCACACTTAGGAAATGTTGTGATCTACAGTGACCGTATTTTCTTAAGCAATATGAGGAAATGGCTGAGAACCTCAGATCTGTGTGTTACTTCTTCTTCTCCAAACCATGTCCAGATCAAATCAAATATCATTTATGGTTACACAGACTTTTTAACAGTACATTTCTCTGATTGGGCTAGTCTGATGAGAAACTGTTCAGTTCCACAAAGACAAGTTATTAATGTTTTCTGGAAGGTTTTTCTAATTAATGCTTGGCTTACATTATTTCTTTGTGGTGTATGCATGCATGCTAGAAAATGAGGGGCAGATGTGCTCTTTAAAAAAAGACATGGAATTACATTCTTTAAATCTGACTTAAGTGCTGCAGGGTTAAAATAAAGACTTTCTTGTACCTCAGGACATAGTACCTTAGTACTTGCATGGCTGAGGCTTTCAATGACCTCTCTATGGCCAGGTCTTCAAGCATCTGTTCATTCAGCTTCCTCAGCTCTGCTGTTAGTCATACTCCCTTCTACAAAAAGTGACCAGTCTCCGTTGCTTTTCTCTCCACCTTTTCATTTCTGTTCTCCATCTGTCATTACAACTGCCTTTGTTGGGGTATCTACATTGCTTTTTTGAGACTTTGGACTCTTTATCAAGCCACTCTGCACTTCTGCTTGGATAACTTGATCTATCCATAGTTCCAAACCTCCTCTTAGCCCCAGATCCCAAAAGTGTCTTGCTGCTCCCAATCTTTCTCCCTCCATCCTGTTCCATCTTTATTTTTATTTTTTTCCTGACCTCTAGATGATGTTTTGCTGGCATCTTAAACTGAACATGGCTAAATCGTAATCCCCTACAGAATCACCAGTGGATAAAGCTATAAGAGGTGGCAAGGTATCTTCCTCCACTAATGTAAATAAATGTTTACCTATCATGTTCTTAATACTTTCCAGTATTTTCACCACACCCTTAGACACCCTTCTCTAATATCTGACCATGGTAACATTTATAAAGTTTTCCCATTCCACTATACTCTTTCCTGCTGCAATGTAAGGCGATTTCTTCCTGTGCCTACCCCAGCTGCCATGGGATTCAAGTGATCATCACGCCTCTACCTACCGCACTGGAATGGTGTTGCCATGAGCATCCTCTCTTCCTCCCCAGTCTTCTCTTTGTTTTGAACTAAGCAAATCCAACTCTGCTCCTAGCAAGTTATGTTTTCCAGGCCTGCTGTCATTTTGTTCTCTTTTCTCTGGTCTCCTGAAAATGTATTTACATCTAAAAACACAAGGCATAAAAATCAAATTTCCTAAGAGGCTTCTCAGGACTGAGCAGAGATGTATTATCTAGCCTTACATATGGCTCTCCTGGTTTTGTTTCTCTCAGCTTCCCTCCCTTCCCATTTTGTGCTACTAAGCATGCTACTACTATAACTTACCACCCTGGTGCACGGCATTTACTGGCAAATCCAAACATACAAGAATACATGAGATGGCTTCTCATACCTTTGTTGAGAGGATGAGAAAATTTATGCTATTCTCCTCATTCTGCAGACCTTCCCTGTGAAAAGAGTGAAGTTTTCCAAGGTTACCCCAAGGCTACACTTATGCTTGCAGCCTATAAATCTAATTTATAAACTCATTGACCATCTCAATTCTCATTACTGTAAGTGCAAAACAAAACAAACCCCAGTGGACGCAATTTTCTCCTCCCCTTAGCATTATTTATAAAGGAGATTGCCTGAAGGGAAGTATTAAATCACTGCCTGTTATGGATTCCCTCCTGTACAGTTAGTACTTCCAAACTCCAGTGCTTCTCCTTGAATCTTGCTTTTCTTCTATCATCATTTAAACAACTGACAGTTCTAATTATTGTTCTCATAGACAAGGACTTAATTAACCTAATCATCCTGCCATGGAGCTGACAGGTATGCTTTTCTGTCAGAGTTAGGTCAAAACATGTAATCTGCAATGAATAGGAGCTCTTTTTCAGCTGCTCTGGCAGTAGTTCAGTGCATCTATGCCTCCTCAGGCCACTGAGTCGTGTGACCTTGTAGTTCACAATGAAGTGTGATGATTATAAAGTGTATGTCAAAAAGCTAGTCTTCTCTGACCCAGTTTCCAGACACAACATGGTGGATAAATGCCAGCAAAGCAGCAGCTTGTGTTATTGAACAGTAACAGGCCCAAAGTGGAGGGGATCATCCTTCAGTACTGCCCAGAAACAATCACTGTCAGCACGGAGCAGCACGGAGAACTTTGTTTTTCGGCGTATGCTTAGGAGGCACAAGGGGAGACCACACAGAGACGCCATCCTAAGCACTCCTGGGGATCTGTGCCTGTACTAACTTAGCACCCTGACCACTTTCTGGCCATCCCTAAAGGAAGCAACAACAAAAGTCCTTCTGCAAGCTGTTACTGCTGTGTATTGTTAGGAATGGGTTCCTACTGCATACCTGGTAGACTGTCTTGCTGCTCCCCTATCACAAGGCCAGGGAGGGACATAATGGCTGGAGAAAACTGTGACAAACAGTTTGCATCTGTTCCTCTCCCCAGCCCTCTCTGAAACTGGAGCCACTGCATGCCAGAGCAGGAAGCCCAAAGTGATTCTTATTAACTTGCTGGCTTACCCTGGACTAAAAATAATACAACATAGTACACATCTTGACAAAGCCTTATGAATAACACAGCTGATCTAAAATTAACCCAGCTAGGCAGTTACCTATAAATCAAAATATATAAAAAAAGCATTTATATAAATAGACCATTTAATGCTTTCTATTTTTTTTTTTTCAGTTACTTGACTTCTGTGAGTTTTTCACTTCCTTATTTCTAAAGGAGTTTCAATGCAGCAAAAAAAACCTAGAGGCTTTTCCCTCGTATTTTGCATATCTAAGAACATTTTAGCTGTTCCCGACAATTCCAAGATTAGCAAAAAGTATGGTTTGCATAATTTCTCCCTTTTCAAAAGGCCTAGTTGAAATCCTAGCTCACAGATCAATATTAATGACTTATACCAACAGACTAACTCAGGGAACACGCTACAGCCAAGGCTGACCCTGCATGTCCTGTTGTTCTCTACTGGCTGCTGTGTTTGGTCTTCTTGTGTCACCTTTGGTACGTTCAGCACAGGAAAGGTCTCTTTTAGCTCAGCTAGGAGGGAAATGCCTTTTGCCAATCAACTTTCTGGATTTTTCTATTTCTGAACGGCAAGGTGCTGGGATAGCTAGCTTACTTTCAGACGCAACCTGTTCTCTTTTTTGCCGGCATCAATTGCTTTGATACGTTTAAATCATACAGCATTAGCAAGTGGCAAGTCAGGCTTCTCCATGTAGGCTTTGTATGCAGTGAAGGCATAAAGTCATAAACTTAAGCATGGATTCACTCTGGCTTTGCACTGCACCTGACAGCTTCCAAAGAGCCTCCTCTTCATCCCTGGAGAGATGAGCCAATATAAAGCCATCAAAAAGATCAAGGTCGATTGTAGTACACCACCTAAGTTGATAAATATATACATGGTTTTTATGTGAGTGAAAGTGCTTTTTTACATGGGCAACCCATGATTAGGGAGGATTTTCTGGGGCCTTCCTCCCTCTCCTTGAGGAATGAACCTCTCCCCCAGCATTTACCAGTCTCTGCTCGCCTTGTGAGGATCTAACCATCTCCCTCCTCACATCTCAGTTTCCTTTCACTAATGTCACCAAGACAATTGCTCTCCTCAGGCAGAATCTTTTCCCCGCTTGCTTGACTGCTTAAAGTTTTGGCTTAATCACCACTCTAAGATCTTAACTGTGCAAGGGCTGGAGCAGCTGCAGTGCTGTTGGCAGACCATCTAGGACTCCCTCTTTCTCCATTTCCTCCGAGCCTCTCAACATACTCACTTCCTTTGACAGTTTCCTATCCTAGGAAGTATCCCCTTGGTGAAAAATCAACCAACACAGAGAAAGGTGTTTCCCCATTAGCCGCTTCCTGCCTCCCATCAGGGAAGTCAGCTGCCAGCAGCAATGACAAATTTGTAACAGAAAAAAATCAAAGAGAAATTAGAAACTAAGCTGGAAAGCCAAAGACTGGGAGAACATCACAAAAAGCTGGTGTTTTTCACTGTCTGTCTGTCCTTGGGGCACTGTAGGGAGGAAAGTGCTTGAAATAAACTTGCATAGACGTTACTCGTTACTCGTTAGTGAGATTGGATCCTTATCTGCCATGCCTCAGATACCGTACTGCAAGAGCCAGTCACGCAGTTGTTATCCTGAAGTTCGACCTTTGCAGGTGATTAACAGGCATCTGTTTCCAAGCACTGGGCCTCCCTCTTCCAGTGTCATGCCAAAAGGAGGGAAAGCAGACTGACACATCAATGCCATTCAGATGATAATGCCCGTATCACTAATCCATTTGTGAATTTATTTAAACAGTAGCCTTGCTTCAAACCACCTCAGTCCTGTTCCTCTCAAAGTATTAAGGGAAACCTGGAATTTGTATCTGCTTAGATGATACCAGAGTCTGTTACATTGTAAACCAGGTTTCACATATCCTTAAAAGACAGGTGTGGCTATGTTAAGCACCTAGATTATGGATCACAAACTGCATAGAACTCCCCACACACACACCTGAGGCCTGGAGAGAACAAATGTGCAGAAGAGCAGACAGCTAGAAACAAATGTCCCAGTCCAAATGGTGATCTGGTTTTTAGTATTACGGCCAAAGCAAATGTGGGACCACTGCAGGCTGAGCAAGGGCTTGGCTTTGCAAGCAGAGTCGAGACAAGAAGTTGAAGCAACAAACCGAACTGTATTGCCTAGAGCATTTTTATAAGATACACATTGAAGGACAGCTAAAGAGTTAGCAAACTCCAAAGAGTCATGGGATCCCCCATAGCCATTGGACCTTCATTGTTTTTGAAGTGTAGGAAATAGGGATTAAAATTAGAGGATGAGCCTATTGAAGCAATATAGAGCCCTAGGAAGCTCTTAAACTTATTCTGATTTTACTTAGGAACATGAAGATGGATTCCAACTTCAGTTTTAAGCACACATGCTCAAACATTTTGGCTATTAAGCACTTCAGAGTTTAACTGCTGCTTACTTGTGTTTATAGCCTCAGTAACGTATCAGCTGCAGTGTAGTTACACAGATTGACACATCTGAGAAAAAACTGAGTCTTACTTGTCCTGACATTTAAAAGCCTCTTAAAACATTGCATGTAAGACACATAATAAACTAATATTACTGTCTAATGCCTAAATTGGTAGACTAGATAGGTAAGGTTTCCAAAGAAGAGTCTGTTCCTCTGTGCCTGTTTGCACTGCACACAGGGCAAAGAAAGCAAAGTCCTGATGGATTCTGCAGTGTGAATCCCAAAACCGGTTCCCTCTGAACAATAGCTTTCCATCGGCCTGGGGACAGGATGCCTCTGATCACAAATATTGTGGAGACGCTCTTTTCAAGACTATTTCTACTCAGACTTTCTCACGCAGAGTAAGTAGAGCAGGGAAACAGCTTTCAGTGGAAAAGCAAGCAAACAACAAAACAAAACAAATCCTTCTAAATAAGGGTATATTAAAAGTCTGGGAATCTTTTGATCCCTTGGACTCAACCATCCTCCAGCAGAACAGAGAAGAGCTGACTGAGGAAAAATAATGCCAAATAACTGGATTTCTGGAGGAGAAAGCTAAAATGAGGCTAGGAGTGAATGGGAAAATGTGTTTGTCAGTGAAGCTGGCTGCGGGAAATCCTAGCATTGCCACAATCAAACAGGAGCTTTGCTTTTGGCTGTGGGGGAGCCAGGCTTTAACCACTTGAGTTCAGTGAGGACATACACTTTATAAACAGCATTCTCTCTGGGAGTTTAAAAATTCATCATGAAAACATTTTGAAAATTCATTATTTGGATTAATTATAAAGAAGTATAAGTATAAAGAAAGTATTACAAAGAAATTAAGAATCTTTATTTCTATCTGAGGTAAACAACTATAGCGGGCATTACTGAGAGATACATTAAGGTTGTTACTGCTAAAGTTCAGATACAGCTGCCAGATTGTCGGTAAGGTACACTTCACCTTTGACAAAACCTACCCACTTGAGTTTCAAAAATAAGGAAGTCTTGTATTCATTAATATCATAGTAACATATAGAGAGTGTACATCTGTTATACATCTATATGCATGTATACACACAGAGCAAAACTCATTGAGTGAGATTATTTTTGTCTAGGGACCAGAATACCTGTGTTTGAAATATTATGCTGGTTTACCAACCCTTGGATTATAAACATTGTATTGTTAGCCTGTACCTAACTCAGCTCTCACTCAAATCAAGAGACCTATAAAATTTCTGATAAGGATGTTTTTTCATTTGAAATCGCCAACTTGTATAAATGCAAAAGTTTCAAGAACATGGTGTGATTTTGGTAGATTTTTTCCCTGATTTCTCCTCAGCGGTTTCCCTGGGTCAAAGGCTGACCAAGGACCCAGGAGTTCTGGCTTCCCAGCTGACGAGCTCTTTGCAGTTGCCAGGCTTTGTTAAGTCCTCAGGTCTCAGATCAGCTGCCTTCAATTTAAGACTATGGGGCTACTGTGGCCTACAGCTCAGAAACTATACATGCTATAAACCAGGTATATATATGCTATAAGCCAGGATCTCCCCTCTTTTCAGAGTGTACCTTTTAACTCCTGGTTTTGTCAGAGATCAGAAAAAGATAATTTTTTTTAATATTGATGTCTTCCACAAATTGGAAGTGCTTTTCCCACCCAGTGCTGATCATTTTCTCAAGCATGAAATGTCCATCTTTGCAGCTGGAAGCTGAACATTTTTGTCATCTCACCTGGCACTATTCCTCAACATTAACCGCAGGCCAGTCTGTGCATTGCAAACCATAGCTGGCAAGTGGGTTAGTTCAAACTCCAGACCTACTTCCCAGAATTCAATGTGAACATTTTTATCTTGAAAAAAAACACTTTAAGAAGGGTCCCCTTAAGCATCTTAAGTTAACTGGGAATCAGCTAACACAAGGACAGGTACAAGCATGTAGAAACTAAAGCATGTAGAAACTCCAATTCCTCCCTGGCATCCGTGACTGCCCAAAGGCTTAATGTTAAGTGTGAAAGAGGCACTTGAGCATGGACAGAAACCTGTGGGTACTCCCCTTTCCTGGAGCCTGTTGAGCTCTACTTAAATGCTGCCCCAGAAGAAATATATTGTCTTCCAAGGACAGCAGCTGTCCTTTGAATCACAGGAACCTGTCAAGCCCATTGCAATCCATTTATATGTATATAAATATACATCCTGTGCTGTGACAATAATAGCAATGAAGAAATACGATTCTCATCCAAATAATGGCACTACTTTCAAATGAAACAGAAAAAGCTAGTGAAAAAAACCCAACAGGTTTTTAACAGATTTATTGATAAACTGACTTCAGGTCTCCGTTTGCTAACAATGAGCCTTTTTCCTAAGCAAGCCAATATTGATCCATGGGGCAAGGGAGAAAACATAAAATATGTACTCATTCGTAGAATAACAGTAAGCAAAATTTTTGCTAGGTAGCCAGACATCTGCACAGGATGCTAGGAGTACATGGGGAGTAGTCTATTAACAGAGCTGTTCTGCATATTTTGTGTATGTTACTCCTCATGTTTTGAGCTTCTCCTGAAAGGCCAAGATTTACTGCCTGGAACAGAGACGGGTGTTCATTCATCCAACAAAAATTAGTCTCTGGTGCAGGTTTAAGGCAACCGACAGTACAGGCCTTAACTCGATGAACCTGGAAAGGCCCACACCTCCCACACCACTGCCTTTCAAATGAGAAATTCCTCTGCACAAAAGGCTCAGCCCACGGGACTTCTCCAGACAAACAATCAGCCTGCAGTGCTTCACTGGGCATAAGGGTCTTGGCAAGGTGCCATTCACTATCATTAAAAGTGTTTATAAAAAAAATGTTCATTTTTGGCCAGCTTTTTTTCCAAGGCCAGTCCTCCACCCCCACATCTTCAGTGGAATGTGTTAATAATTTGCTTTGTGGAGATGAAAGGCTCTTTGATAGGAGCAGCATAAACACATCTCACTGTGCTCAAAGGTCTTTGTCCCACAATAGAAGCATAGTTTCTGTACAGTGGCTTGAATGGAAAGAACAGACACATTTCTGAATCACTTTTCACTTTTTTCCATGCCTTTTTTCCCCCCATTTATCTCTTCCTTTATTTCTTACAGTCTCTTGTAAATCCTTGTGTGGAATACAAACAGGCAAGTGGTTCCGGACAAGAAATCCTCACTGATGCTAGCAGCAGATGGATTAAAAATACTGGCCAGTCCTCACAGTCTGCCATGTCAGAAAGCAAAAGTCACGCCAAAACACGAGTCTGTCCCAGAGTATGTGACTGAGCGCAACCTGGAGCAGCATGTAGTGTGGGAGGAGGAAAAAAACTGGTAGCTACCATCTTCTGATCCTCTCTTCTATAGCAGGTTGCAGGGCCTACTGAAAAAATACAAATGGGAGATTAGGATTTATCTGGAGAAAAAAACATGTTATAATTACCTCAAAATGCAGTGTGCACTAGCAAGCACTGCCTAACTGTTGTCTCCTGGCTGTAGTGCATCCCCTTCACTATCCAGTTTGAGCCATGGCATAGATCTCCTCTATACCAACATCATCCCTTTGAAAGCCCAACCTAATAGTGCTGAACCGTAGCATCAGTCTTCAGTTCCATTTTAACCAGATCCAAAAGGGATAAAGACATAACTGAGATGTGGCCCTTAGTCATTTTCTGGTTTAAAAGTCAACACAAGTCTTAATCACCAACCTGTCTTTTGGGGTATTAGTGTGTCATTTCAAGATGTGCTTTGTGTAGGCTTGTTTTATCTCCTCTTTGTCCATTCTTTTGATAAAAATGATGCCTTTTTCCATGTGTAGGCTTGTTTTATCTCCTTTTTGTCCATCCTTTTGATAAAAATGATGCCTCTTTCCATGGTACGCTGTCCCACCTTTACCTCTGTCTTTGTTTTCCTAAAGTGTTCACTGTTCTCAGTCTATGCCTCTATTTACTGTTCACAGATTATTTTTTTTTCTATTCATGACAGCCCTATCTAAAGAAAAATCAAATCATTTTACAGACATGTCACCAAATGCTCCTTAAGCATCATCATTGCCTTTAGGATAACATGGTCAGATATGCTGAAGGAACTTGGGACCCTATACTACATTTTTAAAGGTAATTTAGACATTAAAGGCAATTAGCCACTGCTCCATGCAGTGTTAAGCTCTTTATGTTGTAGACTATGACTACATGTTTGGGAATGGACAGCTGCCCATCAGGTCTGTTTGCACCCTGCAGCTAAGCAGCTTCAGTCTAGACATGTGCAGCCACCTATTTCCTTCTGGGAGAGACTGCTCCTTCTGCTCAGGGCTCTGCCAATGCTTTTGACATGTATGTCCTGTTTTCAAAAGGATTTTAAATCCTTACTGAACTCTACCCAGGGTGTTGTTATTGAAAAGAGGGATTGAGGTTTGTTAGCAAAAATGTAAGGGTTTAGGAAAAATACAACATTGTAATTTAAATGTAAGTTTGTCCCGGTGCAAGCAAAGCACATAGTCTCTGAGCTCACCTAAGGTGGCAAGAGTGGATAGTTTTAAGTCAAGTCTCCAACAGTCAAGTTGTATTGCAGGTAGAGGGGGGATTGAGCAGCTTTGAGCTACAGTAGCTCAGCAAGAGTTAATCCAGTCACTCTGTGCTGCTAATCTTGTTCTTTTCTATAATCATTGTTTCCAGCCCTGGTGTTTCAGCACACTTAATCGCAACTTGTCATCTGCAACATTTCCTCCCATGTAATACTCTCTGATAACATTAATGTCAAGCCTGAGTTTCGCCTCTGGCCCCAGTCCTGCCCTAGGAAGGGGGGATGGCTGACACTGCAAAAGGTGTTTGGACTGACAGGAGTGAAGGTGACTCAGGACCTCTCCTGATGGTTTCATATCTTTAAGTTAAATGGTGAGGGATGAAAGAGCATATATCTTGAAAATACATCTGAGTGGTTATGGACAGCGCGTATTTTTGCTCATCCTAATGCATGAGAGCTCTGGATCCACCATTCAGTGTAAAGTGGCCCTTAATACCAGTTTGCCGACAAGTCACTGCCCTTTTTAGCTTTTCTAAATACACCTTTCCACAGTCCTCTGTGAAATAGCACCCATCTATTTTGACACTGTTTCAGTGAAAAACCACGTGAAGAATGGCAGTTTCACTTGAGCTTGTTTTGAGCGTTTTGGGCCCATTCAAAGCAGAAACTTTGGGAGTGCCGTGATACTGCGGAGCAAAGCAAATATTTGCACAACCCCTGGAGACCTAGGAGCACCGAGTTTAAAGCAGACCTATTGTGTGCTGCCACCTGCAGCCGGCATCTGTGTATATGTGGTAGGCATAAGCAGGTTGGACCTGCTATACGTCTCTCCTGTCCTGGTGGCAACCTCTGGCAGAGCACTGGAGCAGACAGTTTTGATGGGCCAAGGGGAAGGATAGCATTTTAAAGTGTAGTGGAAAATTCACGAGAGTTTCTCTGCATGCACCGGATTCAAAACATCTCTGACTCAAAGTCGTTTTTAAGGGAAAGATGTTTTCCTGCAACAGGGGTATAGTGCTGAGGGGACGTTCCAGAGAGAAAGGGTCTTCTGCTTGGCAGCTTGACCTCTGCCGCATTGTTGGAGATGTTTAACTACAATGACCTACACTGCAAAACACCCAGGTTCCTCTTAGCTGATTTTTCATTCACTTGCAGGCTGATTTGCAAGCCCAGCTATGTCTCCTGCTGCCTGGAAGATGGACAGGACAACGTGCTGGTAAAAGGGGTTAATATTCCGCAATGAAGAAGACTCTCTTTGCTCTACATGTGATGTCTGGAAATGGCTCACAATCATTCCCCTTAGCAAATATTTCTGTTTTCCCTGGCACGCTCTGAGTTATGTGGCACAGTGATGGAGCTGCCTGCTCCCTGTGAAGAGGAAGCCCCACTCTGACCAGCTTCTCTACGCCATACCAATCCCCTGTCTAGAAAGAAGCCATAAAACTGGAGCAGACAGATCCAAGAGCAGGGCTGATCTGAAGCTGATTTTGTAGCAAAACCAGTCCTGACCAGTCATAGTGAAAATGTAGATATGACAGTGTCTGCCCATACAGGAGAGATTACAGAACTGAACAGGAGGATTTGGCTTAACAGCTGGTACAGAGAGTGTCAAAGCAGGTAACAGGTATAATGGGGTGGCACCGGCTGTGCTCCTGGAGGAGGGAGCTGGAGAAAGAAGGAACTGGAAATATGACTGGGATGTCTGAGGTATAAAGCTAGGCATTTATTATTTGCTTCCAGACGATGGGCAAAGCTGTGGTTGCACATTTTTGTCCTGTTCTTTCTCTTGTATAAAAACACAGGGAGCATTGCCAATCTTCTCCTGATCATCTTCCTGTTTCCTTAAATAAAAAATCTCTGTTTCCACATTCCCAAGGAGTCTGAGGACATAGGAGCACAGGAGGACTGGAGCACAGTTAGAAGTGGGAACATGCCTTTGGGCTGAAAGATCTAGCCAGAGTTTTCTTTATTTTAGAAAGAAAAACATAACAAATAAATAGTTATGACAACCTGGGAGAAAACAATCTTTCACTGTTTGTCTTTATCTAATTTGGATGATACTACGAATAGCTAATAACAAGCCATTGCTGGAAGGTACAGATAAAATGCAAACCCTCTTTTCATTCATGTGAAGGGTCCCTGCTCACACTAGGACCAGTCCTTACAGCCTTTGCTCATGTGAGAGGTGTTTACCCACAACAGAGTTTGCAAGGACTAAAGGAATAAGCACACAACAATAATGATGACTTTTTAGTGTGCTCAAAGAAAGAAAATTGAGGCACTTCATATTTGGGATGCAGGGTGAACGTAACAATTTTTAAAAATTATGAAAGGTAAGAGAAACATGGCATTTCCAGGCAGGGAGGACAGTGGGAGCTGCTGTTCTGGCCAGCCCTGTGTGCTGCCGCCGGAGCTCTGTCTGTGACACAACACACTCCCTGTGCTCCCACAACAACACTCTGCCACTAATTTTAGCATTAGCTATAATACAAAGTAATTCAAGGCATCCACAGTGTATTTCATGAGGACAGTATTTCTCGTTTGCTTGTATAGTTCCCAGGCTGCAGTGCCATTCTGTTCACCAATCTTAAACAAACACCGCCCTTGAGATTTCCTAAATAGTTCAAAGTGGTGTCTAGGGAAACATTAGAAACACATATGGAAAGCCTGAGTACGCTTCAGATGAAACCACTTTGAATGTCCATTTTTGTGCAAGTTTTGGGCTGGAAGATAGTATAAAGCAAGAGTTTTTAAGATAAACTTGTCAGGAATGATGCTATAATAGCAAAGTTTTCTAAATATTTATTCCTGATAAGCTTTTCACAAGCCCTCTTCCTTGGCTCATCACTTCATTCAATTTTTAATGCAAGAAATGTTTGAGGAGGAAGAATTAACGGTCATGAACCCAGCAGTCCCCTTGCAGTCCTGACCAGAATGTTTTTTATATGTTGTTTCCCTGCTTATTTATTACAGGAAGCACATATGCATACATTCACTGCAGGAGCCAATGTACAACAGGCACTACTCCAAAAGTCAGTGTTTGACAGCAGAGGCCACAGTTACTGTAGTTATTTTCTATTCTAAGTACAGGGAGGAACTGCAGTAACTGAGACATGGTAGTTTGCAAAACACTGACTAATACCATCTCATTAACGGATAATCACCGTTTACAGGTGCTGAAAATCAGCACCTATGAACAACTATAACATCTGACCCTGCTTTGAGGAAATATATGAAGTCAACTCATATTTTTGAAAACGGCAGCAGCAAAAGACACTACCATGAAAAGACTTCCTGATTTCCACCCCTCATTCTTCTTTTTGGAAAGTCTTGAGACATTTTCTGGCCTTTATTCATCACTGTCACCACCCACCCCTAGTTTCAGGAATGCCACAGGTCGCAATCAAAATAGCTGTTACTTTCCCATCCTATTGTGATATATTTTTGCAGTGTGGCATTAAACCATGTCTCCTGTGGATGGAAGTCAGTACAAGTGAGCTCCAACCTTCTCCCTCTTCCTTAATGTACTCCCCCAGCTGCCACACAGCATGCTGGAAGCTGGAGGAACATTTTTAGGAATTATTACCACAAATCTGGTTTTGTTCTTATTCTCTTCTAACACATTCACTGGGGGCCACTGTTGGAGACAGGGCACTTGGCTAGAAGGAACTTTGGATTGATCTGGTTTGGTTAATCTCACTTTTTTATGACGCTCACCACAAAGTCAGCATGATGACAGTCAGTCCTGCGCCCAGGGCCCTGAACATCTGGGCAATTCTCCTGTGGCCCTTTCTGTGATCTCTGTAGCTTGGGAGAGGTGCTAGACACAGAGAAAGAGATTGACATTGGTTGTCTTCAGTGTGCTCAACCGTACCAAACATTCTCTAGCCCTTAACCAACAAACGCCTACTGAAACCCACTGGAACATCCACCAGCCCCAGTCAAGTTTAGCCCAAAAAACTGAATCACAGACCACATCTGGCCAGTGCAACCCTTTACCAGGCACCACCCAGGATATTAAGCTTGTAGCAGGCCACACAGATTAATATGTGTCTATCTCCTATACAAGTGTAGCCCACTAGTTGCTTCAGGACACTTAATTTACAAGGAAATCTTGTCCCGAATATAGATGTTTTGGCCAATGGTTAGGTTGCTATGAAGGGGGATGATCTGAGGAGGCTGCTGCTCAGCTGGCAGCTTGTCATGTCGGCACATGGACAAGAACAAAATGTGGTCAGAGAAGATCAAGAAAGCAAAAAGTCTGCAATACCTGGAGAATGGAGGCTAGGACAAGAAGCAGGTCTGTCCTGCCACTGCCTCCCAGGCCTGTCCCCTGTCTCCTCTTCTCTCCACGTCCTGGTCCCAGCACCTAGCTGACTTCCAGCCACGTCCCAGGTCTGCCTGCTCCCTTAACCATCTCCAATCTGCTATTACTAATGCTTTTATTGGCCAAAGACCTAAAGCCTGGCTCCCGACCACGCTGCTGCTGCCTTGCCTTGTGGTCTGCCCTTTCCTTCCTCGGCTCCATTTCTCAGGCTCCTTTGCCAGGGCAGCAGTGGAGGTAGAGGGCTCCCTGCCCTGCCTGCAGCGTCAGGGGGCTGTGCTGGAGGATAGGGGGAGACCACTGCCAGCCAGCATCCCCAGGGCAGCGTGGGCAGCCTGGCAGACAGGGTATGACGGGGAGAGCTCAGTGTGGGCAGCAGAGCACAGACTGCAGCCAAGAGGCAAAACACCAAACTTCAGCGGTGGCAGGAGGAAAGGGACTTCCTCAGCATCCAGAGGGGACGGAGCAGTCTACTGCCATCCAGAAAAACACCACTAGACCAAAACTAGGCCTGGGGCAGGTGTTGCAGCCCATTTTCCCCTATTTTGTTTCTGACACATTCTGTCTTCTCTAATTAAAGTAACTGGTCGTTCTACCAAGCTGACCCTATTACAGGGGCTTTAACAAGGGCCATAGATATTACAGCACAAGAAGAAAATTATACAAAGGTTTTTGAAATAAGTCCAGCACCTGAGGGAGTCTGCTAAACAGAAAACAGAAGGGGCCCGCCCACACAATTTAGTGTTCGTTGGATGTTTTTCGCAGGTGAAAAGCCAATTGAACACACCTTTTAGAGGAAGAGTCATCCCCTTGCCTGTTGACCACAACCACCAAGCACAGAGCCTGCTGGCATCTAGACTGAATTTATTTTGAGTTCCTCTGGCCCAGAAAACTTCTGGATGTCAGTGAACACCCTGGCAGCTCCACACATGCAGCCTCATGCCAAGCATACTCTTTGTCCCTCCGATGGGTGAGTATGTTTTGGAAGACATTACATAAACTGAAAACTGTCCTACTACAAATGGTTTAACTTTCTTGTAGAAAAACAACCTGCAAGCAGCTAGCTATCTGACACAAGGAAGTTCTCTAGACTCCTCCAGTATAAATAAAAACAAATTCTAAGGTTTATACAGTCATTCAATTCATGATTAGATCACATAAATTAATATAAACCTGAATTTTATATATTAAACGCTTACAGGATATAAATCAGTCTCCAGGCATCTGGCTCCATTTCAAAAGTGTAACGGCTAGATTAGTGACTGTATTGTTTCTTTCTCAGTTGGGTGACCAGACTAAAATTTTCCTTTTGCCATTTACTTTATTTATTAGTTAGTCTGCAGTCATGGTTCCTGCTTTTGCTGTGTTGAGCTGAGCAAAACATTTCCTATCTGCCAAGAGAATGAAGGCCCTAGCTTCCAGTCCTGGTGCCTGAGTATGCGTGTGCATGATAAGTGTTATGTGTACACACATATATATATGCTGTATGCATTTATCGTGTGTGTTGCAGAGGAAGAAGCAGGAACAAACACTCAATCACACATGTAGATCTTGGCATGGAGTGAATGAGAGAAGAAAGGCTGAGCAACAGCCGTGCAGTGGGCACCCAGTCAGGGAGCTGGCTGGGGAGCTCTCGGCTCTGCTCTCGGCTCTGCTCTCTGCTCTGCCCTTCTGTCAAAATACAGAAACAACCCATGCACTAGGCTCCAAGGCCCAGGTTTGTTCTTCCTGAGTGCTCCAGCCACCAGGCTAAAGGGCTATTCCTTCTTTGACCAGTTAATCTTTAAAGATGTCCTTTAGAAGTTAGCAGGAGAGCAGTCTTCAGCCTGGGTTTCAGGTCATCCTCCTCAGGTGGGCACTGTGTCCTTCAGTGGCTTAGGGCAGAGAGAATTAAAATGTCATCCTTCCCATGTCCAATACCAGTTCTAGCCACTGCACAGCTGTATCGAAGGAACGTGCTCTTTCATAGCTCCTCCTGTCTTTTTATTTTAAATAAAAGCACTTTCTGCCACTGTGTTTTATGCAGAGCCTAATCTTGTGGATATGCACTACATGTGCTCTGAAGCTGTTTTCCAGTAACAGCAGATGAACACCCTGTTTGTGTAACCCACTGGCAAGTTAGTGGAATATACAGATTAAGCTGTTTAGACTCCCTGAGTCTGGGATGTTTTGAGACTGCTGCAGAAAGGGAACTTAAGGATCCCTGGGAACATAAGATTTCCCATCTTGAACTTAAGGCCCCCATAGATTTAGGCAGGTACCGAGGCAAGTCTTTTGAAGCTCACAGATCTCAGGTGCATAATGCCCAGTGGTACGTACAGTTTTCTTAATATGGCCTTACCAAGTGCCTGCCCCACACCTCTGTAAGTTAGAAGGTCCATGAAAAACAGGTCTAAAGAGCAAGACTTGGCAAAGAGTCAGCATAAATAAGGAGACCGAAAAACTCTTCACATGAAAATATGGTAGAAGAGAAAACAGAAGTTTTGAAATCAAAGCAAATCCCTTTATCTTCTTGTTTCTGCTTTTAAGAAGAACTGAAAGTGTTGCAACAACTGCCACGAAGGCGGCTGCTACCACTGGTGTACTTAGCATCAGAAATCAGTGAAATGTCCTGAAAGCCTGCCATGAAGCACTCAAAGCCAGGGGTTGCAGAGAAGGCTGAAGGCTGGCTTCCTGGAGAAGGACCTGTGTCCTTACAAGTCAGCCTGCTCTTTTGCAGTACTCAGATACGTTACGGATGTAGCACACACAGCATGCTTGCGTATAAATTGCATATGAAAGATTGCTTTTGAACAGGAAGTTTCCCCACTATAGGAAGCATCTGGAAATAAGTCTGTGTTGTAGTCTAAATAATTATAACACTACACACAAAAACTGAATGCAAAGCTTTTTGCAAGTAGGCTAGAAGAAATCTAGAGCTCCACAACGGTCCAAGCAGGAAAAAATACAAGTCCTAAACTTCTCAAAAGATCTCAGTCATTTGGCATCTATGTCTTTTGATCAAATAAATGTGGATCTAGAGTACACAGCAGACTGACTTTTTCCCCTCAAAGAGGGTACAAGAAATGAAGTGGCTAGGATCATGGGAAATCAAGATCAGCCAGCAGCAGCTCTGTGCTGGTCTGTGTACTGGCCATCAGTGGCCATATGTGGACATAGGGCCAGATGCACAGACCTGCCCCACCAGTGTTTCATGACCAGGAGAACTGGCTAGTGTGACGGTGGTATGCATAATGCTCATGTACTCCATTTCCTTTCCTACCCTTTCCTCTCTCAGCTGAGTCAAAGGAATGTTCTTTAATGTTTCTTTAGACATTGAAAAAGAAAGTAAAAGGGACCACCGATTCAGTTTGTAGCATGTTATTGAATACATGACTATGAATGCAGTCCAGCTAAAAGCCTTAAATATCACATAAACAGAAGAACTACATAATAAAGAAGCCTTATGTATCACCTTTTTCATTGTAACACTATGTTTTACTTCCTACATAATAAAAACAAAAAGCGGAAGACTTGCAGCAGAAACTTTCCAAGCTGTGGTGCTGCTCTGGGATGTATTATCTAAGATATGCGTGCAGAGAAGGGTAGCCAAGGGATGCAAATATCTCTCCACACATTGTGAAGGCTCTGAGTAATCACTTGTCAAATGTTAACACTATATGGAATACTTTAAAAATCAATGAAGAAGCCAGAACATATTAGATCCATTTATACCACAGCCTAATCAACCAAGTAAGCTCAGATCATTAAACTAATTATGAGTGGCTGAAATAATAAGGATTCCCTTCTCACGTGATATTGTTGGAATTCTCTGTTACAGAGCAACTGCATGGTCATTAGTAAACACTATGCATGTGCCCAGACATTTGGTGGATTTGATAAACAACCCTTGTTCTTGAGAAACTTTGGTGGCCTTTGTGAGCAACAGTCAGTGACAAATAAGTAAGAACAAGCAACATATGTTCAGAGAGGTTTTCCTGGGAAGATCACTTTTGGGGGGAGGGGACAGGCAGCAGGAAAAAAGAGAAAATTATAACTGACACATAAAAGTGCCTCTATAAAACTGTGGGGTTCACTGCCGGACCAATGTTCTCTCTATCCTGTTTGCATAGAGTAAAAGTAACCCCTGATGACTGATTACATTAACTGGATATCTCCATTCCACAGATCTTTCCTGAGGTTGTATACCATACCAGGTCATTTCTCATATGTATGGTTAATCTAGAATAAAGTCAGAAAACAACTTGCCTTCTTCTGACAAACATCCAACAAATTCTATAGTGGTACCAGGTGCATGTTTCTGACTAAACTGATCCTCATTCATCATAAATATGTACACAGATGTAGACACATATATCTTCAAGTTCACAGCGAATGGGAACGTTAATATGCAAACTTACTCCAGACTGAAATTAGGCATGTTAAATTCTTCACTGCAAGCACAGTATTTGCTTTTTATATTTAAAACACAGTTCTGATTTCAGCTCATCAATTGTTTTCTGATGTAAAGATCCAGTTGATAAGTTTTACCCATTATGGGTGACATTCTTTTTTTTTCTTACAGCACAGCATCAAACTTTAGATCCAACCTATATGGAATTTAAAGTGGGTGCAGGTGCAAGACTTTGGCCGGGCCCTAGTCTCAATCCATTAACTGTCTGCTAGCATTCTTGACATATTAATTAAGGTTTAAATTTTGGAAAAGCCACAGGAATCTCTAACCTAAACTTAAATGGTTTCCATCCCAAACCATACTATGATTCTATATAAATCTGACCTAACAGTACTATGGACAGGGTAAGAAATCAGTCTAAATATCAGGGCCATGGTATGGTACTTACGACATACAGAACATGTTTTTGCTGAGGAAAATACGACAAGTTTAAAATGACTGAGAAGAGAATGTTTCAGATGTGGCCAAAGCATCCCCTTAAGTGGAGGGCTGCCCAGACAGATGACAGGGCTACATCCCACGGTCCCAAAAAACATTATATCAGCTAAGCCTGAGTCCTCTGTAGTGTCTTAACATCATTTTCACAGGGGTCAGTAACCTCTGTGGGAATGATTGAAGTTAATCTTTTCCCTTCCTTTCCCCAATTATTGTCCAGCTAATGATTAAAGCAACCCCTAGGAAACAGGGGAAAGATGAGGGTTTCAATCCCTCGGGACTGAGGTGAGCCTCCAGCCCTTTCCTGGGTCGTGCTGCTTTAGCTGGGATGAAAATGGTAGATTTGCAGGAGCAAACATAAAGTTCACTTTGGTTTTGATACTGCATTTTTATTAACTGCACATAACAAAGATGGAAATATTTTAAATACAGAAAATACTGACATAACAATGATTTTTGATTACTTTTCTCTGGGGGTGGTAATGTTTGATACAGCACAGCAAGGTGCAGTGGATACAAAGCATACCAGATACGATGATCAGAAAAAATCTGAATTCAGGAATGAAGAGGTTAAAATGTGAGCAGTGTTTCTTGAACTTAGAGGCCTGCTTCATACATTAGTGAAAGGACCACATTTTACAGTTTATTGCAAGTATTATTTCTTTTTATTCTTCTGAAAAATGACCTGACAGGAAATATAAACAGGCCTTTGCAGAACCGCTTTAAAATCATTCTTTATCTTTCATCATATATTCTAGCAGCTATGTTTTATTATAAACAGTATAAGCAGAGTTGGGGAAACAATATAGGAAGAGGAGCATGAACCCATGAAAGATTGATGCAAAGTGCTGTGAGGAACTCTTACAGGAGACTTTGACCTTTTTTTTTTTTTTTTTTTTTTTTGCTGCCCTCTGCACATACATGCGTTTTCCCTTCCAATTGTGCTCTGACAAGTAAACCAGTTCACAGTTCTGAAAAAAATAGTTAATTTTTGTATTTTGCATATTTGTTTATAATGGAATTCTTACCACTTTAGACTAACACCTTCAAGCATCCTTAATAAATATCCACATCCACACAAATCCTACAGAAATTAGACATCAAGCTTAGGACTATGTGGGAAGTGCAAAAAAAAAAAAAAAAAAACTGAGAAAAAATGGAATAAGCAAATAAGTGTATCGTCATTGAGTTTCTTGGGATTCCTGGCTTTCTAGTGTAAAACAGTATCTAGTTCCACACATGTGTGTGCATAAGTACATAGATATATAGTATGCCTAAAGAGAGAGAAAGCTGTACTTATTCCTGGTGCAAATCCTCCCAGCAGGCCTATTTCTACAGAGCAAGCAGATGTGCATGTGAGGCTTTAACAGATGAGCAAAACAAACCACAGTTGAAGGGTATTCAACAGAGATGTCAGGGAGACTTGCCAATTACATTTCACTTATAACTGATCAATTCCTTTTCCCTTGCTTTCTCTCTACCTGTCATCTCTATTTATCTGCCAAATCTCTTTCATTGCCTCCACTTCAGCTTGGATGCTGGCCTATTTCAGACAGTTTTTAAGAATTTCTCACATATAAGGCTTTTATATATTTTCAACATCCATCCACCATGACAAAATAAGAGATGCTTTATATTTTTGGTATCTCACAAATGGTTTTGATTATTTTTATATGATTTGACCCTATGAACAATTCAAGGAATTACCAATGTATCAACTTTAGTACAGTGAAAATATTTTGAAAGCATGTGCAGTTCATATGCATGATATCAAGATATGTTTCTTGACCTAGATACACTTAGCCCAGAACTGACACTAAAATAATTTAAAGTCATTTAAAACTAAAGTTTCAAATTCTGCTCTATCATTCTGGTTTCTGTCGGAAAAAAACTCTACTCTAATTAAAAATGCATATATTTTTCGAGGCAATATGACAGCTACAATATCCTGTCTTGTAAGCACGAACAGTTCAGTCTGTAAGATAGAAAAGATAAAAACAGTGGCACTAAACACTGAATCATGTGGATTTAGTGGTCAGTTGGAAGCGTCTTGAAGATGCGATCCTTAAAGTCTGACTGTTTTCAGTCTGCATGCATATATTTTACTGGCACTGATGCTAGCCCTGCAATAGATTGAGGAATGTGTTCCTCATAGTTTTCTTACTTGTTGACACATACTACTAGGTCAGAGAGGCAACCATGGGGCGACCTGTCCCAGATCTTGCTGAAGCTGAATAGCCCTGGAGCGGAGATACTCCCAGCCAGAGGATGGAGCTGCCTCCTGGCAGGTGGAATTTGCCTCATTACTGATCGCTCAGACGAGAAAAACTGTGGCAATGGACAAGATGTCAGCAGTGTGGGCTGTCACAAATTAACCTGGCAGTACAGAAGAGTGGAGACATATGCACTTTCTGAAATTGCAGGAAGGGTTTTGTTGGTTTTGGTGGCTTTGCTGCGGGCACTGAATCCTTTACTTTCTCTCTGAAGGGCATTTTTGCTTTCTTTCCGAACATACAGAGGCATCCGGATTGGTCACTTAACTATATCCATTGAGCTTCAGTAATGGCCCCATTGTAGGAAAAATTCCCGCTTCCAGGGGAAGAGGCATGCTTTGCAGGCTGCACACATTCTTCTTTACCCTCAGTCCTCCCTCGTGGCAGCATAAAATAATGCTCCTAACCCAGTCCACTTTCATTAATACACGCTCCCTCCAGCAGATGCAGTTGTGAACAAAATGGGAGAGCAACGTAGCTGCAACCCCACCATGCTGTGTGAAGCAGGGGACTGCACCGCACCACTAGTGACGGTGGAAAGGCTACAGCCCCATAGCCACTCACTTCTGGTCAACCTCCACCTCGAAGAGGCTTCTAGTGGCTGCAAGGATTCCCGTGTTTGACCGTACGCTGGGAGTAAATGCAGCACAACTCTTTAAAAATGTGCACATGCATGAGCGGAAAGTGCAGAAAGAGCTTGAAAAACAAAGAAGATGGAGGGCTGCGCAGCTGCGGGCGTCCCACTGCCTGCAGGCCAAGAAAGAGCAATGAGCAAGAAAAAATACCTACTGGGAAAACTTTGATTTTACAGAACAGTGAACACAACGTGAGAAGAAAGACGAATACAGACTTTGACAGAAATGTTCACATGGTCTAAAAAAGCAGGTTGTAAAGATGCAGGTACAGTCCCAGCTGCTTGCAAATTCAGGAGAGACCTGTGCTAGCAGGCTGGCCTGGCTGGACAGGCTGGGAGCTGTGATCGTGGCGGAGTCTTTCAGGAGGTTTGGATGTCAAGACACAAGTTCTTCTCACACGGTGCTGCCAGAAGACCCTGTTTTGGAGCCGCATGAGCAAACTTAGATGAAAGAGTAATAATAATGGTTTGGCAACCAGAACTGACTAATAACAGTGCATTCCTTTCAGCTTAAAGCTCTATTTTGGGGCTAAACCTGCCAGGACAGAAGGAAAAGTAATATGTTGAGGTTCTTTTTCTAAATTAAATCAATATTTATGAGGCAGTATAAAAGCTAATTATTACTTCTACGGCCAGCACAATGCATGTATTCACAAAGCCTCCAAGAGAAAAGGAGCACAGAAGAAGGCAACATCTACAGCACTGCACTAGGAAGCCATTAGGCAGCATCGTCAACACTGTATAGGGTTTGGCTTTCTCCACCCTACCTCCTCCTCCAACACTATCCCAGCCACCTTTGTATCCTCACCTCAGCTTCATACTGGTGATGTCACTGGTAGTTTGCAAAACAACGATCATGTTATCTCAGATACCTTGAGCTGAAAACCAAAAAAAACCACACAAAGGGTAGTCCTGTGGGCCAGAAGAACTGCATGGGACCCAGAGCACACCAGGGTCAAACGCTAAGTAGTGTGAACATGGCTAGTCAGGGATCTGGTTTAGACCATCCTCTAGCTCTGCTTTATTTGCAATATAGATGTAGCCTGACAAGAGGCCAAGCCAAAGCAGACCTGCTAAGTCACTGACACCAACTCCAAGCAAGCATTGGGAAAAGGTTACCTGAAAGTATTCATGAACAAAGAAGGATATCAGGCACAAACTGATACAGCATTACAATGATGGTGATGATGACAGTGATGATGCAGTGTGGCAGTGCCAGATGAAGAAATTACGTGCCATTATTTTAAGTAATCTCTTTACACTTAAACTATTGTTGTTTACAAAAGGTGAAAAAGAGGTAAGTGGCTGATTGGGAACTAAAACTATTTTTTTATTTGTTTGTTTAATATGCTGTTTTCCAGCTGTATCAAATATAGTACAGTCTGTGCAAAAGTCACAGCCATTTTATTTTTCTTATCTCTGGTATGCTGTGTCTTTATCAGTAGAACCATGTAGATAAAGAACCTATATGAAATGGAACTTTAGGTAAAATATGGCATCTGTTTTATGTCAAAGTTAGCTGATATTATAACTTTGATCTTTCAGCTAGGGCATCAAAGCCAGCATTTTTAATAACTCATACTAGGCAGAATAAAGTCTGCCTCTGAGAAAAGAGGAGGGATATCATTAATTTGTTTCTAAAAACTGAGTTATAACAGCTCTTTAATCTGAAGATGATAGATCCTGAGCTGGAATGAAGCACCTAAGTAGCAGCCAAGTTCAGTGAAGAGTGAATAGTGTGTATAACATACAATTTATGGTGACATTGCTATTTTGTGATCTACAAGAAGGCATCCATTGTGTTGGAAGTACTTGAGAGAGACAGCTATTTGTGATCAATTGGTGCACTTGCTATATGTTCTTCCCGTTTGAAAGACTGACACGTTTTTAAAAAATTACTTTCTTTATCTACTTAGTTATTTCATTGTCTTTTCAGGAATTTCAACCTATTAATTAAAAGCAGATAGGCTATCTTTCAGTACTGAAATCACTAGAGTATTTTGGAATACACACTGGAGCATGCATGCCACCAGCCTGTGTTTATGAATGCAAATGTGCAAGCTGTTAATGCCTGGGTAAATCCAGAAGTTACTGTGATTGAGGAGAATATCTTGAGGCGAAGATTGAAAATAGCAGTTTTATGGGCTTGGTAAGCATTTCAGGATTTGCCCAACCATCATTAGATAAACTAAGTATTCTCTTTCATGACTTCCATGGAATTCTTTCAAGACAGTAAAAGAGCAGCAGCTCATGATAATCAAAAGAGGATACTTAGAGGAAAACATGCCAGCAAAATACAATAAACAGCCTGTTAAAAGTTGCAGAATTACATATAAGCAAATCCAATGCTTTGCTACCAAAAACATTACAATAACATAAAAACCATTACCATAAGACAACTCACGAAATGAAGAAATTTTTTAAAAAAAGAGCAAGAAGTCTTCTTACACTAAAGGAGAATCAAAATGTTTGGTAACTTGGTGATGTGTTAGTACAAGGCATTAGTTGTGTCTGTCGCCAAAGCCAACGATGAAATGATATATAACATCTGGATCAATGACCTTTTCAACATTCTACAAGTAACATGCATCATATCTCAGTTGCAATACCAAGCCACGGTAGGCACTGTAAAACTAGGTAGAAGCAAATTTCAAGGGATATAATCGTGAGGCATTCCAATTTCTAAAATCCTTACCAAAAAAAAAAGCACCCAAAGAACTGAAGTCACTTTCAGATCTACAGTATCGAATGAACTAAAGGCGTACTTTCAAATTAGTTTTATTGGCCTTCAGACCTGATGACTTCAGCTCCATTTTAGCAAGTGTCTCCCTCTTCATGTTCTGAAAAGCCAAACCACAGATGAATTTGCTTTAGCTGCAGCTGGTATGCTTTATTTTGTAAGTGCTCCACACATATTGAAAGCCAATTAATTTATCAAGCCAGGAGCACCAAACAATTTATTCAGTGAACTTACAGATACGGTTAGTTTCATCACCCTCAAAATCTGGGAAGGACAGAAGGCACAAATTAAGATCTACAGACCTTGGAGGAAAAACAGCAACACAAGCACATTGAAGTTCTCAGTGGTATCTAGCAAAATCCAGTTCAATAAAGGTCTGGATATAGTAAATTGCAAGCATAATACACAGAAGAATTAAGAAATTTTTCTGTATGCTAATGATAGTACATCACAATGAGCTTACTAGCAGACCTACCAGTAATACAGAAGCAAGCATTCTGGTTTTGGCATGCCCTCAGCTGATAAAAACAAATTGAGGAATCAGATATCATTGTTGGGTGAAAAGCATAATAATGTATTTATAAACACAAAATCTATTATAAATACTAAAAACATATACCAAAATGGGAAAAAAATTATGCAACTGAACACACATAAGAAGCTACCAGATATTTACTGGCATAAGCCAAGGCTACCCCTGGGAAGATGAGTTTCACATGACAACAAATATCCCATTGACATTGTGGAAGTTGTCTTCACAATGTCTTCATTGTCTTCAGATATTGAGATCCTTGAACTTAATGAATTCATGACAAAGTGAAAAGTTGAAGTACATATGGAAGTGTGAAAAGCAATATGTCCAGAGACATAGGGTTATCTTGGCTTGGACTGGAAGCTAAATGTAAGATAACTTTTATCAAGCTGTTCTGGAAATTCACAAAGACTTTCCAGGAGCCACTTGTATTTCACATGTGGCTTTAATGATAACAGATAACATGCCTTCAAGCGTATTAGTCTTTCCAGTAATCTTAGCTCAACTGACTTAACCTGATTGAAAGGCAAACCTGTATGACCCATCTTTTAGTCACTGAAACTGGAACAACAGCACACGACTGAAATAAGTTTAAGCAAAAGCGTGTGTAAATGGGAGGCCATTTTTTATTTCAGTGGACCTGGATAACATGGCTGTAATTTGACAGCATCTTTGAAATAACAAAAAAAAAAAAAAAAAAAAAAAAGTGTTAATGACATCACACCAATGTCAGTTCTTAACAATGGGAATTCCCACAGAAGTTCATAGGATCCATGTCTTAGTGCAAGAGCGTGTAGAGACATCAAAACTGGGACTGAAGACCAGGGCTCCCTGGAGGACCACAAATGCTTTAGTGTTGACAGTTCAGAAGGACCTGATTTCATTTCACTTTGAAGTCATGTAAGATAAGAACATGAACTTCTTCCTGTTTTTCCAAGTGTAATTCTGTTTCATGAGTTTCTCATGTGTCCTACATATTAAGGATGCCATTCATCCGACCTCCTTTTCACATTTGCTTTAGGATGAGATTAGTTGTGTGCTAGCACTTTCTCTTGACTCTAATGGACTCTAGAGTCACAGGCTCAGAAACTGATATCTACAGTGCAAATAAATATCCATAGCATAGTTTAGTCAGACGAATCCCATCTATGGAATTCTAAGTACAACATGCTTTATTTGCAAGTGCATACTTATCTTGAAATAAAGAGGATTACAAGCCATGCAAGGCAATCTCTTCATTCTAGGATCTCAGCCCAACACCATTTCTTGTTTCCAGGAAAGAAAGTTTGCCTCAGGAATTTACTGTGGTCAGGAAAGATAACAAAAAGTAACTTGTCCAGCTACCTTCTCCAGGAAAGTAAAATGCCTTCTATTGCAGCAGTGACTGGGTGGTTTTTTGCATCATAATTAGTAATGGGAGTCAGTCATTTTTCCTGACAAGAATCTCAGAGAGAGAGTAAATTAGCTGAGCTCTACATTTGTATGTCTGCACAGTGACATACACCATCAGCACTCACCAACAAGTAACCTTCATTAAATCCAACATGGCTGTCTTAAAATAGCACGTTACAGTCATTTTTGAGGTAAATAAAACAGAGACTTTGGAAGAGTACCACCTGACAATCCTTTCATGGCTTTCCTATTTTATATAAGTATATACTAGATATTGTTTAAGTCTAGTCTGTGCAGAATATTTTATTTGGAGCTATAATATATGGAGGGAAAATATTTTTTTCCCATAAAGGATTTGTAAAATGATCAGAAATAACAAACCCCATGGTCTAAAGAGACTTACCCTGAGCAGATCTTGAAACTTGTTGTTTTAATCTTTCTTGATACTAAAGTATTTCCCTGGCCATCTAAGATATTCTACCATTTTGCAGACCATGTCGTGTATTGGGAATCTGTAAAGCAGACAATAACCGCTTTCTGTTGGAACTGAAATTCTCATGCCAAGTTTCTTCTGAACAAATTTCTTAATTTATTGATCAAAACTTGTTTGAGCTGTCTCCAGCAATCAGATACTTGGATCAGCTAACAAGGAATCAGACAACGTGTACTGAAAACCTAGCAGATACCCTGCAAGCATGTCACACTATCCTGACCTTGTGTCCCTTTTTTTTTTTCTCATTGCTATTTAGTAATGTTGATTTGTGTGGCAGGATTGCTACCCTTTTGCCTATGTGCTCAGGAGGCAGTCACAACTGCCTGCAGACAGCCTGTTCCTTTTCAGACTGTTACTAGGTCCAGAAGTCAAGGGCACATTTCACCCACAAATGGCTGTGTGCCAAACACAGGGTACTTAGGGTTAGCCCAGCTTTTCTTCGGGGGTAAAATGGTGTCAGTGGTGCTATGCTGGTTTGCAGCATCTGAGGATCTGCCCTGCTCTGCTGCCACTGTTTGGTCAGGAGGAACAAAAAATGTATATGCCCTTGAAATAAAATCAATCTGACGACCTTCACAAGTCACTAAACCAGGTCTATCAGGAGGACCATTTATTAGTTCCAGCCATGGGTCTATATTTGCCCTACAGGAACTATCGGAGGGGGGGGGAGCCTGATTTAATAGAACATTTTAATTACAACACTATTCTGGTCCACTAAGCTGATCTTTCTTTCTGTGACTGCCTCAGGACGCAGCTGGGCTACGACTCCAGTCTCCTCCTGTCAGCCATGGTAATGTCAGGCACATCAGCAGCAGCTATTGGGAAAGACACTCAGCCAGGAAGAGCCTTCAGGTAGGTATCAGAAGTTGTTTTAAGAGAGGGTTGTACAAAAGAGGACTTTTTATTAAAACTAATGTAAACATGGGGTTGTTTCATAAATACATTTTTAGCAGTCTTTCAGGAGCGGTGGCTCGCAGTGCCTTCAATATCTGGAGTCATCAAGGGAGGAGGGAAAAACCTCCATGAAAACTTTCAGTTTTGGAAGAGACCTGGTATCCAGGTAACATATTTGTGCTGAGATGCAAGTGTTCCGTCTCTCCTAGATCAGCTCACAAGAGAAACGACTCGGGGAACAGAGTTAGTACTGCCCTGTGGCTTGCAGGGTGCTCACGCTCACTGTGCTGCAACTGGTGTGTGGGTGAACCACCAAGCAAATACCATGTCCCTCCATCTGCCTGCAGCTGGACAGTGAGTCTCCCTCCCTCCTTCTCCCTGCTCCACTAAACAAACTGAGAAAAGGCATATATAAAAGCTGTGGCAGAGATAAGAAGAACTGAAGAAGTTGTAGCAGGTGTTGAACGTTAGAGTACCATCTGGGGCTGTCTAAAACCAGCCAAAACAGTCTCCTCCACAACTGCTCAGAAGGGTGGGATAGCATAGTTACTTAAGGGCAGGCAGGCAGAAAGGAAGGCAGAAGCTCTGGCTCAAGCTTGCAGATTGTTAGAGGAGCCAGCAAGATTGTAGCTATGCTATTAATTACCAGGCAGCTTCAATGCAAGTGCCAGCTCGCATTCTTTCTCTAATTACTTTTGCTGATGTATCGTGACATCTTGAGATTGCCCTTGACTCCGACTATGTGAGCCAGATTCCAGAAATGTGGCACAAACCACACCAGCAAACACAGGAAAAGTATTGCCCCTCCCTATCTGAGGTTAAATTAAGCTAAAATATTCCTGACCTTCCTCAGACAAAAGCTGAAAAAAACTGAGGCTACCAGCACGTACTAAAACTCAAGCACCTCTCAAAGCCTACAGCGTGAGCCTCGGCAGGTTATAATCAACCTTTTGAAAGGCTTCCAAGAAACACATGCAACTCAGTCCAGGCTTCACATCTGCAATGTTGTTTGTCAAGTGTCCCCTGAGTCTGGCATTATTAACTTATCTGCATTCTCTATCAGCTGCAAATTCTAAGGGAATTTAGAGAGTCTTCACTCTAAAATATGGCAACTGCTAAACGTTTCTCGAGCTATGATCAACTGAAATGCACACATTTTGTGGCTGGCTGTGCTGTGACATCAACTAGGAAAAACACCTGTAAATCCCATTAATGTATGAATGCATTTGATTCCAGAGCTACTCTTTTACTGGAAGAGTAAGAACAAATAAACAAATAATTTTTAAGGTATTTCACATGTTCAAATTAAAATATAGTGAAGACATAAATTCAGACTTTAAATAACTGGGAGGTGATGAGGCTCACTTTTCTGTCTGAGTTGTTTTTAGCAATGTAGTTGTGTAGGTTTTATTAGGTAAATAAATGTGTGCAGACAGTGCAATGCTAACCAAAACCTTTGCATTTCTAGCTTACAAAGTTGAAAATAAAGTATTATGACTCCAAATGAAATACCCAGATAAAGATGAGAATGGTTAGCCTGTTTCAGAAAGTAACTTGTGACTCATGCCATTGAGTCATACAGCAGAGGATTTATCCAGAACAGATGATGGGTGCCGTGACCCTAGTAAATGCCATGCCTGGCAACACCACTCATCATTCATACCATCTCCTCAGGAGTCCAGAGCTGATATTTCAGAAATAAAGATATGCATTACTCATGTGCCATGAGTAAGACTTTAAAAACATATTGTATAACTGCCTCTTAAATAAATGTACAACTTATACTGATATCAGTGGGAGAAGAGAGACTTCCAAATTCAAATGGCCAAAATTGCATCTAAGTTTCCCAGATTTCCACTTCATGTTGGGTAGATGTTTCTGAAGAGCTGAAGCCAACAAATAGGAAGCAGTAGGCAAGGACTTCGCTGGACTTCAGGCTTGCACAGCTGGCTGAATATGGGCTGAATGCTTGGAAAAATCCACCCTGTCACTGTACCATCTCCTTCCACTGTAAATACATAGCCTGGAAGTTTTCATTTCTTTGAATGGCTGAGGTTGTGTTTAATCATCAGTTCTACTTTTTCCTCCCTTGAATAGATTTTACAGAATCATTTAGTTTTAGGTAAGACAAATGTACTTTTCTTTAATTATGTTCTCCTCATACATGCTATGTTTTATTAAAAAAAAGAAAACAATCAACATAAAGAGTGTAAGAAAAGTTTGTGTGTAGTTTCCTGCAGTACCTGCTACCTTAGATATTTGTAATTGCCATGTTTGTAAGGCTGAGGAGGCAATATTGCTGTAATGTTATGAGCACAAAAGCTACAAGGCTATTACATATTCTCATGTGTATTGTACATTCAGGCCAGCAGCTAACAGTATGATTACACTCACCATGCAGTAGCCAGAGGCTGCATCTTTTGCTGTCAGCTCTTGGTGTTAATTCTTATGACACTAGAAAAAGGTATATGTGCCGTCTTGTAACTGTGGAAAGGATAAAACTCCAGTGCTACAAAATCTTTTTTCCATATATTCTAAAACCATAGCATGCTTTGCAAGATCCACATGCAGGTTTGGAGGCTTTGGGTTCAGTTATCAGTATCACAAAGACAATACCCTGTTATTTCTAATCATTATAATTTTTTGTTATGGTAATACATAGGAGACAACCACAAATGGAGCACTGTAAGACTAACTTCTATACAGATGTGGGCTCCTAGGCAGCCCTTGCTTTTTCAAGCATGATCTGTTGATTCAACACAGTAAATTCTCAGCTCCTCTTGCATCATGTCAGAGTTTTGGAAAGATTTCCTGTGACTGATTCTGTATACTTCTTTAAACTAGATCCAAATGTCAGTGCCTAAGCTTAAAAATATTGGCCCCTCTCCACAGAAGTATGCTTTATCACAGATATAGACATTAGAAAATAAATGATGGAAAAGACCTATGATATCATCTTGTCTCTCCCCAGGAGCATAGGGTTCTTCTCTGCAGTATACGTCAGGCAGTTTTGTTCTTTCTAGTTTAAATGATGCTCAGGCTTTTATCAGACTCTTTTACAGTCTAATTTATCTTACTATCATGACATCTATCCAGATATTCAGCCTACATTTTCCTATGCTGTGTTTCAGCCCACAATTTTGAATTGTTGTCCTTCCTTCTAAGTAAAGAATTTGATCTCTCTGTGTTCTGTGTTCTTGGGAAGTGCAAAATACACTGGACTTAAGTAGACAGAAAATGTAAGTGGGTCTCCAGTGCATCCAGTTGAAACTCTCAAACAATTATGATGCCCAGCAGAATGCAAACATCTCCAAAACTATTCAGAGCAAGAAATTAGTTAGCTAGTTTCTAATAGTTTCTTTAAAATGAGCTTTCTCATTGTAATTTTGTTTGGGTTGTTGGGTTTTTTTACTGCACTCTGTGCACATCATGTCTTCATATTCAATAGATACATTTGAATATCATTTGAATAGTAGTTGAATAGACATGATCACTCCTATAAAAGTATGTCTGTTGTGGTTTTTTTCTGTTAGTGCCTTTTTAATCCACTGGTTTAAAAAGCAGTTCCATGTTAACATTCTTGTTTGCACTCACATATACCCTACAGCAACCTATTTCTGACCATGGTCTCCCACAGTCACTTGTCCTCCAAATGATTCTGCTTCATGCACTGTTGTGGTTTAACCCAGCAGGCAGCTAAACACCACACAGCCACTTGCTCACTCCCACCACAGTGGGATATGGGAGAGAATCAGTAGAGTAAAAGAGAAAACTCGTGGCTTGAGACAAAAACAGTTTAATAGGAAGGGAAAATAATAATAATGATAAAAGAATATACAAAACAAGAGATGCACAATGCAATTGCTCACCACCTGCTGACCGATGCCCAGCCAGTCCTCAAGCAGTGGGGCCCCAGCCCCCAGCCAACTTCCCCCAGTTTTATGGTTTAGCATGACATCATACGGTATGGAATATCCCTTTGACCAGTTTGGGTCAGCTGTCCTGGCTGTGTCCCCTCCCAGCTCCTTGTGCACCCCCAGCCTCCTCGCTGCAGGACTGTATGAGAAGCTGAAAAGCCCTTGAGTTAGCATAAGGACTGCTCAGCAACAACTGAAAACATCAGCGTGTTACCAACATTATTCTCATCCTAAATCCAAAACACAGCACTATACCAGCTACTAGGAAGACAATTAACTCTACCCCAGCCAAAACCAGCACATGCACCCACATGCCCTTCAGAAAAAGTCTAGTGGACATCCACCCTAATTAACAAGAAGTGTTATCTAACTAATCTCATTAGACACCATAATCCTGATTAAAATGTCCAGGCGACCACAATTTAATGGGATGAGTAAAAACATGGATCCAAAGAAAATCTGCATTTTTAATTGTCCTCAAATAATAAAACAAAATAATTTAAAAAAATAGCATTACCTAAAAAGAAACAGGAGACTTCACAACAGCTTTTAGGCAACTGCACCATCCTGTATTTCCTCAGTAGCATTTCAGTTAAGCTATATGTATTAGGCAGATATCAATTCTACATATATGTTAGGTTGGTCACCATATATGGGTATGTAAATGTGTATCAGGAGCGGGGTGTATACATATATTCCTACACACATATATGTAGGCTGGCTGTTGTGTGTATGAGATGCTTAGCACCCAGGAGACAGAAATATTGACTGGAACACCAAATTAATTGCATCTTTTGTGCAACTAGAAGAATCAAAGCTTGAAGAGTGCTGTATCCCATGATACAACTGCTGTACCCTATCCCCTTCACCTCTTGCCACTTTGACTCTACTTGTTTTCGCATTGTGAACACACACTGTCTACTACACAGTGTGTGGCCCAGTGACTCCTGGGGGTATGTTTTCTCCACCACCGATAACAGTTCTGTGAAATACTGTTTTCCCTGCTCAAAGCAAAGTGTGGCAGCAGATTGCACAGAAATGGCTTTACTGTAAGCTAGAGTTTGCCCATGTTTGCTAAGCAATTTTAAGTATGCTAAGCTTTCTAGCCTCTTTACTGTCTAAGAAAGAACTTTATCTTCTCTCTTCTCTTGCGTACCGTCCTACTAGAAGAAAAGCAAACCTGCTCTAAGATACTTCAGAAGCCTCTCTGGCATCATGACAGATACTAATGGCAGCTATTTTGTATTATAACATCTGGCTGCTATTTTTCATTTGTTTTGGTAATTACTGGCCTAAATTCATCACTGCCAAAACTCCACTGATTCAGCAGCAGACCCTCCTAGGTAAATCTATCCCCCAAGTTTAAGCAGCTGCTATTCCTGCTCTGGCTCAGGTCTACACTGACAATGTGGTCCTGAGAAAATGCTCATAGAAATATCTGTACCCCGTTCCCTCTGCTACACAGGTATTTATTTCAGGAAGGTCTTTTCATAATTTCCTTCAGTTTATCTCATTTCATGGTTCTCAGCTGTGAAAATTTTACAGAGAAAATGCACTTCTTTCTACTGGAAAAAAATGCCATTTTGCTGTTCTTCACTGTTGCGGACATCCACCAAACTCAAAACATCTGCACTAGTTGCTGGCTTACGCAGCATCTATGTAAAAGGAGCTAGACCCAGAACCTCAGAGGAAGGTAGGTCCCTGAGCGCTGCTGATAGACATCTGTAAAATAAGGAATAGTGGAGAGAACAGCAACCACTGTTTCTAAAAGTGCAAGATTACTGGGCAGAACAAATTTAACCATGTCATTCAGGATGATGTCGAAGCCAAAAGCATATTGCAAGTCCAATAACACAACAGACAGACTGATGAGCAACAGATCCACTGACTACAGTTATCTGTGATGATCTGGACACAACTTCCAGCACAGGCAGCCTCTAAAGCAGTAATTGTTAGAAAGTAGAAAGGCATACTAGAGAAAGGTTCTTCTGTATCTATCTGCTCAGTCCCTACACTTGTAAGCACCTGCTGCTTCACTGTTGCTGGAGAAGACACTAAAGCAGATGGCCTGCTGGTCTCATAAATACTGTAGATGCTGTAGTAGGTCTGAAGATAAAGTCCCCCAGGGCCTTTGCCATCAGGTAGCATGGATCAGACCTCTGACAAGACGTCCTTTCAGACAGGTACACAGCCTCTCAGCAGTTTTATTAATTAACCCAGGGATACATGTTTGTGTTCTTGGTCTTAATTTTGGACAATTGCTCCTGGCTGTAGAGTTTTGATGGAGCGATTTCACATGGCCCTACCCGGGGTGAGTTATAAAGCTGCCATGGATTAGGCAGAGATGACTACAGCCATGGGATGGATTGAAGAGGCTGTACAGCTGCTCCCCTTGCATGTGACACAAAGTATGTGCCACACAGGAGGAGCAGAGACTGACTCCTGCACCCTCCCCACCACCCACCAGCAAATCTCCTCCTGGATTAAGGAAGAGCAGTAAACGGTTGTCTGTTATCTGGCTTTATTTCATACAGATCTCCCCCCCCCACCCCCCCGCATCTAAGCCCACTGCAATGTCTTTTTTGGTGAACTTCTATAATCTGCCTTAGCTTCCAGTTAAAGACAAGTAAAGGCCCTACTCTGTGTTTGTGCGCAAATACAATGTGTGTGTGTCTATGATTTTTGCAAATCTCAGTAGGCAAATGACTGTAAACTATTTGTTGTTCGTCTTGTTTGAGTGGTCATTTAAGGGCATTACATATAACAAAACTTACTTGCTAAAATGCTTCCTGGGAATGGTAAAGCTCCAGCCTTGCTTGCATAAATTTAAATCCCTGCACAGTCAGAGTTGTCCTAGAAGATTTATGTGTGATTATCACTTTTGGAAAAAAAAGCATAAGAAAACTCAGAAAAGTAGATAATAACTGATATTTTAGAATAGCAGAATAATAAAGACCAGCTAAAATTCTCATTCATCCATAGAGACTTAGGACATTTTCATGATCTGCAGACATGACAAATCCATATTCATGCAGCTGTCAAGACAGTTGTGGATTATAACCAACCTCATAATTCACAGCAAACCCGTTCTGAAATAGAAAAAAAATATTTGCAAAGGACTTTCTTTACTCTTAAGCCAACTTGAATGTTAACACAAACAAATCAAGGATGCCTTTTCACATACTTAAAAATATCTTGGCCTGTTCCATAAGACTCACTTTTTCTAAAAATTAAGGTACTTGTTATATTTACTTCTATGCAGTCCTATCCAGTCCTGATAATGTTATAACAAATAGTTTAGGACTTAACAGACTGCCGAAGTGACTCTAGTTAGGCATGAAGAAGCCATACAACATGTCAAAGTGCTATAATTTCAAAATAATTCATGAACAGAAACATGCTCAAAGAACTTTAAAATGCTTCTGCCTTTAGTCAGTCACACAGCAAATCACAAAGCCATTTTTAGAGTCTCGCATGGATTTTCCAAGGTTGTTCAACTTGTTTTGTGAAGCGTCCATGACGGATGAAGGGGTGGGTCTGTAGGTTGTTTATTTTTAGTGCCTAAGTTAGTGAGAAAACAGCCATCGCTGCCGTAGTGCACTTCCCTCTAGCCATTGCCTTTCTGCTGCTGGATACAGCAGCACTGCCCCAAAGCTGGCTGGGTGACACGGGGCTGCACCCAGCAGGCGCTTTGGGGCGGCGAGGACAGTGCGTGGTATGAAGCCCACCGGCAGGCTGGGGACGTGCTCTTGTCCCCATATCCCACCCACCAGCCAGCAAGCACAGCAGGCGATCAGCGGAGTGAGCGAGCATCCAAAACAAGAGGCACACAGTCTGACAGTCTGGAAAAAGAGAATTAATGGGGGCACGGGCAACGCTCGTTTTCCTCTATATACTCCCCTGCTGCCCTGAAGATGCTGTAGACATGTCAGCTAGGTAAAGAGTCTGTGCAGGCATACAAACGTGTGATTCAATAGCCCCTTCGTACAAAAAATCACGCTTCAGCACAGCCCCAGGCTGACGCTAAGGATGGGGCTGAGCCGGGAGGCGCTGCACCTTGCTGGGAGCTTGCTGGCACCTTGCTGGGAGCTTGCTGGGGCCTTGCTGGGAACCCCGGGCTGGCTGAGGAGCCGCGCTCCCCTCGGGACGGCTGCGTGGCCGCGGTGCTGCCCGCAGGGACGCACCGTCCCCGACGCCAGCCGGCTGCCCGTGCGCCCGCAGCCACCGGCTTCCTCGGACCAGGCTGGGCCTGCAAACAAGGCATTGCCACCACTGACAGCTTCCACCGTGAAAGCTGTCTTCTCAGCCAGCTGAGACACAGCAGAGACATTTCCCTACCAGTACGTCTCCAACGAAGCTGTGCACCTTCACGTTTTGTTTAGCTAATACCTGTTTTCACTCTTTGCCAGGATTTTTTTTTTTTTTTTACTTTAAGCCTGCCTAATCAGTCTGAAAAACTTTGCCCTCCCCCTGAAAA
This sequence comes from Astur gentilis, assembly GCF_929443795.1. NCBI lineage: Eukaryota > Metazoa > Chordata > Aves > Accipitriformes > Accipitridae > Astur > Astur gentilis. The sequence goes on from NC_064919.1 coordinate 68,488,697, forward strand.
AAATCTGAAGCGGGGCGATTTTGCCAAGGAAGGTCTGTGCTCGTTTAACCTTTGGGGAGGCACGCCTAGCGTGGGCTCCGCAGGGCGGGGAGGAAGCCATGGGGTTTTGCCTGTCACCTCTTGTGCCACGGAAAACCCAACACAATGCACAGCGCTGCACTGCAGCCGGGGCCCCGTGGCACAGCCCCGCAGAGCAGCCCAGGGGCTGCGTCCCGTTCAGCTGTGGTCGCTTGAGGTACCCTCGGCACCTCCCCTCGTCTGCTCTCCTGTTCCTATTCCTGCACATCTATGTGTGCAATCCATTAATTGCTTCTGACCAACTTATCTGGAGGTTTCAGTTACATTTGCAGAGTAAAAGTTCCTCCTTGTGCTTATTTTTCCCATGTATATATGTGGGATATACTGGACAGACACTCCAAGCTGAAAAACGTGTGACTGCATTAGTACAATGCTGGGCTTGAGCTAACAAACCAGGCTTGTCTTTGTGTCAGAGCACAAACTGAGCGAGTTCATGCCTGCCCATCACATGCAGAATAAACACTCACAGAGGTCTGAAGTGGTCCCAAAGAGCTTCCAGTTTCTCTTGCCAGTTAAAGTATCCACACTTTGACCCACTTGGATGGTTTTGTAGTCTCAGGAAAGGTCCTCTGAAGTTCAAAAATTACTTCATATAAAAGCCACTTGTAAGCAGCAAAATATGTTTTCTACATTTCTGTTGCACACTGATTCTAGAGATCACAGTAAGAAATGGGTCAACTTTACAACAGCCCTCCTGCAAGCATCCAGTCAAGCATTCAAAACCACATCAATTCTGTGTACAAGTATTTTGCTTTCTATGAATAACCGATGAATATTATTACAATATTATTATTTCCAGTAAACTGGAACAGCAGACCCTATGAGAGCAGACTGCAGCAGAACACAGCAATCTCCCAATTTAGTATTTAACCAGTAAGGCAACCCTTGCTGCCACAGCCAGGATATCAAGTGACGCAGCACTAGACTGCCACAGCCACTTGGAAGACCTTTGCTAGTCCCAGGACTGCTAGCCAGCTGTGTGACCCTGCTCTGGCCTTACAAGTGACCTCTACAATGTACTTCACCTTGGTCACTTTTCCTAATGTTTTCATGTCTTGTCTAGGTACACTGGAAAATCTTGGGACCTCAAAAGACTTTCAGATGGAGTTTCAGCCCTGCATGACACCAGGGGAGCAACAGTGCTTGCTTGACCCTCCCAGTACCGCCATAATTTCACAATAATTGCAGTAGTTATTGTACAGGTGGAGGGGGCATCCATAAACATATCTTCGAACTCTGGGAACTATCCTCGCTACATCAAAGTAATAATAAATGCTGCTGCAATCGGGAGTCCTGCTGGGCTGCAGATTTGATGCCTCTTCAGCAGCTGTAACAGTGTAAGTCTTCAAAAGAATAGCATTGCTTTGTCCAGTGTGCTTGGCTTTCTTCTGAACCTACCTCTGATGCTGTGGCCTACTTAGCTGCTTAACTTCAAATTCTGACATTGAGTGTACTACGTGTATTGAGAAACCAGTTAAATGTTTGCATTTTTGTGTGAGTTTAATTGGCACACTGTTAAATTGCCACTTCTGTGTAAGTATAATGATACCAAACCACAGACCTGTGTGCTCCATTGCTCCTAATACACTTGTCACCTTCCAAACCTGAAGTAAAATTCATAATCTGGGATGAGATATCAACAGGTACACAAGGAATGTAGGACTAAACCCTTTGTGCTGCAATTTGTGGTTTGCATGTTACAGACATCTTTATTCCCCTCCCCCCCTCCCCCCCCCATCTGGGGCTTCAACGTACCTTGGCAATGAAATGTAAAATATTGCTGATCAACGACTTCAATGGACACATACTTTCAATTACCCCAAATACAAAAAAGACAGGCGTCATCAGCTCATTCATGCCATATTACACACCTCACTGTAATCACACTGAAGAGAGTCAGAGGAGCAGCTTTTGATGCAATATTATGCAACTGCGTTATTTACCTGTTTACATCTGGGCTACCCTGGTCATTGCTAAAGCTGCACAAGTAACAATCTGGCACGTGTCATTGCATTGTACTTACTTATGCTTGCACATGCTGGAGATAATGTACAGTAGAAAAATTATCAGCAGCTGAAAAGGTAAACTGGTTCCAGGTTGTAGTTGTAAATAGAAAACTTGCGTAAGACAATAACAAGACATGAATGGAGGAAGCAAAAAGTTATTCTCCTGGCACCATGCAAATTCTGATGCTCAGCTTCGTAATGACATCTGCCATGGCAAGGTGGCTCCATCAAAATGCTTTTGTTCATGTTATTATTTTTTCCACCAACCACTTTTCTTATGTACGAATCTAGTTTGTCACTGACAGTAGCCGTGCCTTGACAACTTCCTCACTATGCCAGCCAGCTTCCCTGAAGCATGCTACCTTCCCAGCCAGGCAGTGAGATACCAGGGTAAGGGCTGTAAGCAATTTCTGGGTTTTCACAGGTCAGACAGGAGGGGGGCCAGCATCCCAAAGACAGGCACTTACTCTGGCACAGAAACACCCACTATTATATGAAACTGAAACTGTTAGAAAGAACATGATGTAAAGATACAGGTGTGGGATTTAATCTTGTTATTGCCCTCTGATTTCTGCATTAAGAGACAGATAGACATTCAGAGAAACAGGACTAGAAAGAAGGCGTATGCTTCCATGACTTGCTGCAGAAAAAACATGAAGCGTGGTTTGCTGGTATCAGTATATTGTAAGCATTAATGAGGAACAGAGGAGATGTGTGTGATATAATAATCCTATGACACAATAAATAGATTCCTGTTGTTTCTACAACCAAAGCTAATTTCACTGGATGCTTTATATTTGCTTTTCATATAATGTAAAAGTCCTCAGAACTAGTTTCTTTTTTAAGTAGTTCCTCTAAGAATTGAGACTTCTCACTTGAATTTCCTGTTTTGTGTCTAGTTGTGCCCGTTTGGATTTGTTACACTGCCAGTGTCATCCACGTGCCCCATTGCAGAATCTGGACACAACCACTGCTATGGCAGGTAGCACTCCCAAAGTGGCTGACACTCCCTCACTAGCCCAGTTTTGGGTGTCTCATAGGAAAATTGCTACAGCAAACACACAAAAGAAGAACGGTGCAAAATAGCCTTAAAAAGACATTCACACATCCATCGGGTATTATTACTCCAAATCCAGTACAAAGATGAGCTGACCGAGCTGTCCCAGCAAGTCAGTGGCACAGGGAGAGTGGAATTCCCAACGTGTACATCCCCATCCACTGAGGAAGAGGCAGCTGCCTTCTCCTGATTCAGTGCTGCAAGGGGTGATTTTGTCCCTTCACCTTTTAACTATACAGAGATACACCAGTCAGTCTGTTTTGTCTTTTTGATCCACTCTTCTCCATATGGGTTTCAGCCCACCTGTAATTTGCTATCTGGCTTTAAATGACTCACTTTTCTTGTTTAAGATAGAGCATTTTGGAGTCGAAGAGGTAAAAACACACGTTAAGCTTTTCCTGTATTTTACCAATGCAAATTTACTATCACGAAGGTTTACAGCAAGGCTCTCAAAGCTTACCATTCATGGATGATTAGTCATGCTCTGTACTGTTATTTCATCGCTGGAATGGGACTTCATTAATTTGCAAGCATTCTTAATGCACTGCATAATGTCAGAGATTACCGGTTTTCCACAAATGAACTTTTCTTCCTTCGCTGAAAAGGGACTAATAGAAAAACAAAGTAAGTGTCTCTACTTAAGAGCAGCTTGCGCCGGTGCAAAGAGCCAAGTCCTGATCCCACCCCACCATCTACTGGAACTCTGCAGAATCACAGGACCGCCTTAGACACCGCTCTGCGGGCCACGATCTGAAAAAGGCTGGAGACGAGGGCAGTGCTCAGAGGAAAGAAATATCACTACTGTCACTTGTCCTGCGCTTCGCCGGACAGCTGCTGGCGAGTGCTATTTAGACACTGCAGTTAGTAGGCTTGGTGAACTTTCAATCTGACCTGGAACAGACACTTTTTTTTTTCCCCTATGTTAGTCTCGTAGAACAATAGAACAATAACAGAATAATTTTTTAAAAAAAAAAAAAAAAGGCAGGTTTTTGCACATAAATTTCTCTTTACCAGTGTAATACCACGAATTTGACATGCCCCGGCGCCAGCTCCCTGGTGTCGCAGACAGGGGTGTGTGTACCCAGGACAGACACACCTGCACCTCGACTCTCCTGACTCAGAAGGTCTCCACACCCACACCATCTGCTCCTCCACATGCACATCTGGCTTTTCACTACGCGAGGCTCTTCAAAACAGCCTTACACCATTCCAGAGGTACTGAATGCAGTTTTAGACCTGAAAATATCATGAGGGATTCTTTGGAGGGTAATGAGAGAAAGCTACAGCACTGTAAGGGTGATAAATGCAGTGGGAGACTCCCCACTCCTTCTGAAGTGGGCACAACAATCAGACTGAGAAAAAATTTTAACTTGGTTTATTTAATTACAAACTGATTAGCATTTGGGAAAACCATACCCACAAAACCAGTTACTGTTTAACGGCCCTACTCTGATTACAGAGTGGACTCTCAGGTGTGATTGGCTTGTTACTAAATTTCTCTCACAGGACGCTAGTGATATCCCAATAAATCGTACCATGAGAGATGCCCTGACCCCACTGAAGTCAAGGGCAAAAAGTCATATTGACATAGCAGAGGATGTATTTGGCCTTATAAAGTGGGAGCAGAGCAGAACAGATCCTCACTCTGTCTTACATTTCATGTAAGAACCTCTAAGATGTAGCTGTGACTTTATTCTCCTTTCTCTAGTCACTGCTTATCTGTTGACTTTTCAACAGAGATTTGGGGTTGGATCAGTCCCCACCAGAGAACACAGCTGAATCCTTCTGCCTGACTAGGATTCTGACTCCTCCATGCACATCTGAGCTTGGTGCTAACACTCCCAACATTGAGGATGGAGCTCCAAATCCAGGCGGGAGTTAGTTTATATATAGCGTGGTATTTGAAATACTTTGAAACCATGACAGTAATCAAATTATTATTACTGGGTTTCATTAGGAACGGAAAGTGAAGGCTGATGATATCCCTTTGTTCATTTTGACTCCCATTCACTAGATTACATGCTTACCAAGAAATACTGAGGGTGTAAACATTCAGGCTTGCAATACACCCATGAAGAAAGCAGGGAATCTCTTCACACCTGGAACCGCTGACTCTGCAGTGCTGGCTGCTGGCAGTGCTCCTTCCAGATGGGGGGACTGCTGCTCCAGGCACTTTGCAAAGGCAGAAGACCATCCTTGCTCTAAAGCACTGACCGTGTCAGCGTGAAAATGGATGCAGGACCCTTGCCCACTTGCCAATGTCCTCTGCAGGGGCAGCAGAAGAGCAGATACGTATAGCTGAGTCTACGCTCATGATGGCAATGTGGCACAGAGCAGGTGCTGTCAGCTGTAAGCACCAATGATCTCTCAGTCTCTGCAATGCCAGTCTACAGCCCTGTTCTGCACTCCACTAAATAACATTTACATAGCATTTGAATGTATGTTTCGACCATTCTCTGTGGTTTCACCACAACTTTTGCATTCAGCTAATGAACAAAAGTTAGAAGGAGGAGGAGAATTAAGTACCCTACATACATCCAAATGCTGATGCACAGGAAAACGTGGGCAAGCAAACACGCAAAAAAAAGCTCTGTGTTTCTGCTACTCTCTTTTCATCACTTTTCTGTACCACGGCTTTCTTCCACTAAAAATAAAAAGGCCACCCCCAAAAAATCCAACTACCACTGACAGCATAAAAAGTCAGGAACACTTTGCTTAAATCAAAGAATAATTTAAATTGATAATATTAAAGCTATCATCTTTATCTGCTACCTAGACAAGGCTCTACCTCTTTTGTAGCTTTGCTATCTTTAGCCAGGGTTGCTTTCATAGCCACTGAGTACAGGTGGCACTGAGGAATTTGGAGACATTTCCTTCAAGTCTTCTAAAGAAGCAATAAAAAGATACCTACAGAGAAGTCAGCAACTCAGGCCCAACTCCTAAATCTCAGGTTTTCTGGCAGCTTCTGAGCTGTGATATGTCTACTATAGCTGAGACACAGAACTGTGTTTCCCCGTGTCTACATGGGGAAAGGTGTTTTGCTAAAGCCTTGCTTTAGCAAAGAGAAGCGTTGCTTCTCTTCTGATTGTAGAGGGCAGGAGCTGCAGGCTCTCAAATACACCTTGTCCCTGTGGGCTGTGGACACCTATCTCAGAGGAGGTGTCTGGCTTTCCCATAGCTGAAGGCAAGCTGAGCCCCTGGCAAATGTACACAGTGACATAAGGAATATAGTGCCCCACATGGGACCCACAAGGAACCAGCTGCCAGGTATTTCTCCCCCAAATTCCCTGGCTGCTTATCTGCAATGCACCTAATTCACAGGCTAATGCGCTGCAAGAGTGAGACTGGACCACTAATCTCCAGAGCACATTGATTCCATGTCAGGAGCAGAATGGAAGGACAGAGACCTAGTAACAGTAAACAGGCAGGTGAAACTGTGAGGTTTTAATTGATCGGATTAGGTGGAGGATGGTGGAGTGGCCAGCTAACTGGGTAATCTGTACTGCAGCAGTGCCCAGAGTGAGAAATCCTGTGTACACAGAGGTCAAAGGGCCTCTTGTGACAGGAAACAAAGGCCACTTTGGGGGTCTTTTGAAGATCACCAGGGGTGATAATTTGCAGTTCAAAATGCCTGACCACAGACACATCTCGGCTCCAGTTCCTCCTCCATGAAGTCAGCAGCCATGGCAGCATTTTGAGCAGAGCCAGCGTGTTAAACTGGACGGACTGGACTGTCACCTGCTGGTGACATGCCGTGAGCCACCCTCCTGGAAAGGAGATGCCAGGTAGGAGCTGACCGTCTGCGTAACTAATACTCTGCTCCCAGATTGCATAGACAGCACTTGCCACACGGTGGATCCCTCCTCCATTAAAAAAAAAAAAAAAAAAAGAAGGCCTGAGATGAACCAAAGCACAAACCAGTCAGCAGCAGAGAAAAGAAACGGAGCCAATCTCCAGCTCCACAGTCCTAGCACATGCCTCTCCACAGTTAAGGACCCTTGAGCAGATCACACTGCCACATTCTGGAGAATTTCAGCTCTGGCCTTTTGTTTCAAGCCATATTGCTTCCTGGGCCATGCTATCTTTTTCCAAACACATAGTTTGGATTCAGGTTCAGAAGCAGATGCTTGGGATGTGAACCAGCTCCCGATACAACTCCTACGGCGTCCACCAGTACGTTACGTCTCTAGCATCCATTATAGTCACGGGAATCGGTCCAAACGCCAGAACGGAATAAATACAGTGAATAAAAGTCTAGGGGCGTCTTCGGCTGACCAAACCTAGGCATAGCTTTAGTGTAGGTCCTGCCTGCACCTTCAGGCCAAAAGTGTCCTACCTTTCCTAATTTTCAGCTATTAGTTAGTGTGCTTTATTCAGCAGTAACGGTGTGTCTCTTCCAGTGCACCGGTACTGGGTAAACTTGTTCGTTCTATCCCTCCCATCCACCAGCCCCTAGGCACTGCTGGTGGTCTACCGCTCTAGGTAAGCTCCAAGTCAGCGCGCTCATTGCTATTTCCTCCGTGGAAACGACCCAGCAAAAAGGCAAAGCTCGCCAGGGTCCCCCTTTGCAGTGCAGAGTCTGAGTTCCCCCAACCCCGGGAGGCCAAAACTCCAGCCTGCAGCCACGGGTCTACCGCTGGTTTGGGGTTCGGAGCACGCGCCGTGAGCTCCTACACCTCTTGCAGGGTGCTGCTGGAGCCATCGCTGTCCGCTCCGGCCACGGCCACGTGCCCTCGGTTATTACCCCTTCGTTAATTAACTAACCGTAACCGGTTAGCGCTGACCTAAGGTGGGAAGGAAGGGCTCGCTCACTTGCGTCGCCCGTGCAGGAGTTACACCGGGAAATCTCCGAGAACCTCACCCCACGACCCGTCCCGAGCGACGCGCCGACCGCACCGCGGTACGGGCAGCCTGCCCGCCGGGCTCCTCTCCCCGCCCGGAGGGGCACGGCGGGGACGGACGCCCGCCACGGCCCGGCCCGGCCCGGCCCGGCCCGGCCCGGTGCGGCAGCGCCGCGCATGCGCCGCCCGCCCGCCCGCCCGCCCTGCCGGGGTCGTTTGCCGGCGGTCAGCGCTGGGCTGCCGGCGCCCGGAGCGGGGCCGGTGGCGGTGGAGCGGGGGTCCCGGCTGCTCGTAGGCAGCCTCGCTCGCCGAGGGCCGGGCGCCTGCCGGTTAAGGTTGCGGGGATGTCGTTTTAAGAGGGCCCGTTGCAAGCAGGATACACCGTCCCCATCGGGCGAGGGCTAATGTCCTCACCCTGACAGGAACCTGCGGCCGCAGAGCGAGTTTAATTCTCTGGCGAGGAGGCCGGAGACAGCTACCGTGGCGTTGTCTACTGTGATAAATGGGATTCTTCCCTGAAAACCCCGGAGGTGGCATTTGGCTGGTTGTAAAGAATGAGACAGACCGCAATGGATTTCAGCTCCTCGTCGGTGTTCGATCAGCACAAAGGTAAGTCGCCTGCTACTGATTGCAAAACCCTCTGGTCCTCCCGTGGAAACCCACTAAGCTTACTCGACAGAATGAACAACAAGGATTTTTGGAAAAGATCGGGTCTCCTAGAGACTCAGTTGGGTTACACGTGAATTAATTTCTTCCATCAGTTTTAGAAGCGGATATTTCAGCCTATTGCTACAGTGAATTTTAGAAATAAAATTTTTCAGCAGAACAGCAACAGCATCTTACGTAAGGTTGCTCTTACGCTTAGCGTTGAGAGATGAATGTATATATTTATTGTCTCTATTATATATTGGTCCTCTAATGGAGATAATATACATACATACACACACACACAATTGCCATATGGGCAAACAAAGCAGTTTAAAATGGGGTAAAAATTTAGGAAAAGCTGATTTTCATAAGTCTACGAGTTTGTATACATTAAAAGGACTAGATGCTGACAAGCAATCGACTTTTCTTCGGCAAATCTTAACTGTATAGGTAAAGTATTGTTGTAATTGTGAATTTAACGTATCTTTAAAAGCCCCAACGTGAAGATTTTCTACATGGTAAGGCTGCTGTGGAAATACACATGTGTCTTTGTTGTCTGTTTTTAAGTTAAATGGTTGAATTTCCTCTCTTTATTTGCCAATACCAGATTTTATGTCTTATGGCTTAATCCACTATAAGGTGTGTAGCAGCATTCCTTTTACGTTCCCAAAGCAGGAAGCTGTCATTGCTTGATTATCCATGTTGCAACAAATTTCTCTTTAAGTCAGCTTGCCAAATAATTCATGTGCAGTGGCCACAGTGTCCAGTGCATGCCTGCAAAGTATCCAAGCCAACACAGCCGTGCTGGCCCCACAACGAAGGTGCTGACTGTAGAAAAAAGACGAAGGGCGTAAGGCAGACGGACAGTGCGGTCCCTTTTGAGCAGCTGTGTCCCACAGGTTGCATTTTTGTGCTTGCCTATGCTTCTTCAGCGATCCCACGGTAAAGACATTCCATGCAAAGCACTGGACTTACGGCCGCCTTTCAGCCAACAGTAGCGGCCAAAGCCTGAAGCAAGTCTTGGGAGTACTGGTCTACACCAGGGCAGCCGGCACCCCACCCTGAGCAGGTGGGGAAGAGCGGGAGGCCATCAGGCAAAACTGAGTGGCAAGAGACAGAAAATACTACCAGCAAGGATAAGGGAGGAGGGGAGAAGGGGGGATCTGTACTGCAGGGATAGAGACAGGTGCTCATGTACGAATGACGTAAGGAACATTTTCCCCAACAGGACTGAGATGTGGGGCTGACTGAGCTTCTGCAGCTCCAAACAGCCGTTCTCAGGCTCTCCTTCTGCAGGCACTACAAGTACGTCCTGTGCCCCACGCTGACCCAGCAGTGTTCAGACTGGGGAGGGAGAGGGGAAACCTGCCTGCTCAGTGCTGTGGGGATGGCTGCCAGGGAGCCGATGGAAGTGGTGCCAGGAAGGAGGCTGGAATATGACCAGGGCTGGGGAAGGAGAAGTCAAGTCTCCAGATGGAGGAGGGGGCAGACAGCAATGCAGGAGGCCACTGACCCGAACCACCTTATCTGGGTAGAAGTGAGGCAGTTGGGAGGCAACATCTGCCTGTACCTCCCCTTGCTCCTAATGTGCAGCCCGTCCTCCTGCCAGGCCACTCTCCACACTGAGCCATCCTTATTCTTGTCCAGCATCATCTCCAGCCCCATGTCACACTCCACTCACAGCATCTCCCCAGCAAGAGGGTCCCCTCCAGATAGATTTATCACCTCTCCCCCACCACCACTGCAGGGATGCTGGCTCATTAGGTGGTTTGTGACTTACTGTTTGCCTTCCCTGACAGCTGCGTGGGAGGCGGATGGGGAGCAGAAGCAGGCAACACACAGTAATGGGACGCTGAACCCCTTGGTTGTTAGGCAAAGAAAGCTCTATTCAAAATTTAAGATTTATGGTGGATTTTATCTGAATAGCATGTTAATGTCTTGGCACATTACTGATTTAAGCAGGCATAATTTTTTTAGTAAGAAGGGGAATATCTTTCATTGGAGCAATTTATAACAATAGAAGAATACAGAGTAGCTTTCAAACACACCAGATCAATATCTGTTGGTCCAATAAAATAATCCAACCCTACCTACAAACCCGTTCTCCACCCCACGCGTTAGAAAAATATCCCAGCTACAGATCAATAAAACAGCATTCCAGGCTTGAAAATCATACCGTCTCTTTGCAACACATCCTACAATACTTCTCATTAACATCTTACCAATATAGTGCAGCAGCAGAAGCAATGTAGGACTTAGAGAAGCCAACCAACATCAGAAACCCCTCCCCTCCTAATACTGCTTGGTGCCATCTGAATGTGTGCTGTACCTGGCTTCAAATGTTTACCATTTAAACAGAGAAGCTAGACAAAGGCCTGGACTGGTACATTCACAGCCAGGCACACACAGGGATTATTACTTCATTAAGCAATCAATAAATCCATAATATTAAAGAGCGAGTTACAATTTCCAAAAACTGCACTCATCCACCTCTCCCTGACCCTTGACACTGACGTGCTGAAATCAAATAAACTGCCTAGTGTTGTGTCCTGCTGACAAGCTGTGGGAAATCTCTTAAGTCATTTGGCTACTGGTGGAGACAAGAGGGTTTATAGGAAAGAGGGAAGTAAATTATATACATAAATACTTCTTCCTCACAATGAACATAAATTATCCTGTTATCCAGCCTTCAGTTTTCAAAACTTAGTGTTTTAGCATGGTCTAAATCAGTCATTTTCAAGACCACATACAATAATCTGCAGCAAATGTATTTAGACCTTAAAAATCCAGTGCAGGAGAAAGCATGCTTTTACGTGCATCTAGCATGCACTTTGTAAAACAACACATCAGCCAACATCGCAAATTGAGTAAGACATGCATTCTTCATAGGAGAGTCAGAGGAGAATTAATGTCACAGGCAGTGTAATTTCATTGCTCTGAATCCTGTGATCATTCTGCATGTTTCTTTATATACCCCCATTTCTGACCGAAAGACAATGACTTTGTCTTAAAGAAATGACGCACTTTTTAAACACTGCAGCTTATTTCAGATAGATTGGCTTTTAACTTTGATTCTTTCTGAGAATTTTAGCTACAAAAGAAGATGTCACAACCCTGTATGTCATTTGGTCTTTGCTCACTAAGGTTTTTCCAGACCCTTCTATGCCACTGTTACGCCAGCCTGCAGTTCCTCCCTACCCTTGCTCCATACGCAGGCTCTTAGTTGGACCTTCTGCCTTCCTGAAGCTGACTGGCAGCTTCCTTTCACCAGTAGCACAGCAATTTTCCAAAATAAAATGTAAAATGGCACCAGTACTCACGGGCGTTTACAGAACTGCAAGATAATAAATGAAGTGACGCTAAGGCATTCGAAGATGGAGGGTCAGGCGTTTGGCTGTTCACAATCCCTTTATCCCACATGGTGCAGGTGCCCCCGCCGCAGCTGAGCCTCGCAGCAGGGTGAGCTCACAGAGCAGGACACAAGCGCTCAGTACCTCACTGCAAAACGCCCCCTCTCCAAACCATGCCTCTTCTGCCCAGGAAGGTGTCTGCAAAAAGAAATGGCCTACAAGCTTTGCGCCCATGCCGCCTCATTGCTTGATAGGTAGGGTAAGCTGGAGGAAGATGAAGCGGGAGATGTTGTGTCCCCTGGAGCCAACCGCATCCAGCATAAATGACATCCAAGCCCTGCTGGCATTTCCTGCTCCCTGCCATGTGAAGCACCAGAAGACTACGTGTCTGTCTTGCGCCTTGTCCCCCACCCAAAGCCACACAGGTCATGTTACAGACACCCCACTTGAAATCACATCACCTTACACAAATGGAATGAGTGCCAGTCTACTTTATGTCGGATGCACAGTATGGGCGCTCATCAATTCCTCCTGGCCCAGTCTCCCTCACCAGCAGGGTGACAGCCCGGTCCACCTGCCTCTCCTTGCTCTGACAGCGAGGACTCCTGGGTGGCGAAGTGTGACTCTTAGATGTGGCTTCACGCCATTATCCCTTAAGAGGAGTGGAGCCCGTGTTCTGCAAGAGCAGGTGTGGGGAAGAGTTCTTTGTTCATTCATCCATTCATTCAGAGTTTTGCTTCCTCTCCTCATTCAGGAGGATAATTGCTCTGGGGAAAGCAGCTTCAGGCCACCACAAGCAAAGGCACAGGGGAGAAGGTGTTTTGGTTTTAGTTAGATGAGAAAGGGCAGAGGGAGTCAGGGACCCACATGCAGGTGGGTCTTCCCATCTTCCATCCATCTTCCTGCCATCCTGCCCTCTGGGTAAGCAACTGCTCTCCTCCGGAGATGGAGACTTTCCTTTTGTGGCTGGATTACTCTGCTCCTGACTCACAGCAGGAAAATTTAACAGTACTTTCAAGGCCGAACAGCAAAATGTACAAAATTGACATGTGTCATGCATGAAGGAGGTGATAGCCCCCTTGATCCACTGTCTGTCTCAGAACATCTAGTGGTTTCTCTCCCAATGTCAGCAGTAACTTCTCTGCACCATTCCCATATAATAACCACTACATGCAGCTGTGAGAGGAGCTATGTCGGTGCTTGTGGCTGGCACCTTCTGTGTACCTCCAGAGCCTGGCCAAGAGGAGCAACACAAGCGCTGAACCTGTGCCTTGTCTCCTTGCCTTTGCCCAGCCCATGCTACACCCCTCTTTGACTAAGGGACTAGCTCAGACTTGAGCTTGTTACTAACATGTCTTCGCTGAGTGTACCGATTATGAGAGCAGTCTGCATATCTGGCATGATAAGGAAATCTGATTAATGGACCCTGTGGTAAAGCCACTTCTTTTTTCATATAGTAGTCACTGCTGATGACTCTCCAGAGGCAATGACTCTTAGTCTCTCCTGATCTCCCAGGCACACAGGTCAAAGCTTCTGAGCCAAATGAACGGTTCCCTCAGCAATAGACTGCCCAATAGAGTAAAAAGCAAATCAACATTTTTAATTTAAAAATTTTATCAAATGTGTAATTTAAAAGACCAGCTAGAAGGAAGAAAAGAAATTAAATTCTCTTCAGTTGAGTAGTGATGGAATCTGCAGTGGTGAAGGCAGATATAACATCAGCTTTCTAGTTTTCCCAAGCCCTCAACTAGAGCTCCAGCTTTGACAGACTAACCTTTCCCAGGCTAAGAGCTGATTGCGTTTCCATGGCAGCCAAGTTTAGAAGTTGAGAGTGATGATCACATCCCGAGGAGAGGTGATCACATGTGGGGAATTATGCTGGACTGTAAACCCCACTGTGGAGCTCATATGAGTTCAGCCGCAAGAACATCTGATCACAACATGAATAGCGTGGCTAATGCTTTAAAAGATCTTAAATTGAAAAGATCTTTATCACTCAAAAATATATATGACAATGTTTAAAATATAATTTATATCCATGTGTTAATGTATTATTTGATTATGAAAAAGACTTTACTAACTTTTCAAATTCTCTTTAAACCATCCCCCTTTTTTCTGCACAGCTTACGTAGTTACGCTGTCTCTAGAAGACACAACAGTAAGGATAAGTCAGCAGTCACTTAATCTGTCTTTCTTTTGATCAGTTCTCTAGTGTGATTTAGGAGGCAGTTTTACTTTCTCCTGCTAACAAGGTAGTGCAGTGGCAGGAAAAAATGTTGTGCTCTGTAGCTCTGACCCTCATCCACAGTAAACAACAGCACAGCTCACTGCAGCTGTACTTCTTTTTGAATTAACAGAGATCAGAAACTCTTTTTAAAATTAGACAAGACTGTGGGTGACCAGCAATACACATCTAGGGCATTTTACCATTACATCACATTTGACTTTGCACCAAAAAGTCAACTCTTTTGACGCCTGGAGTTAATAGTCCACTTGAAGCCAAAGGAGGTGTAGGCATGTGGAGCATGGGATGACCAGTCTGGAAAGAAGTTACAAGCAAAGAAGCAAAGAGGAAATCATCGCATTAATTTATCTAGAAAGAAAAATGTGAGGAGTGTTGAGGAACAGGTCCTGAAAGTCATCTGCTTTAAATATTAACTCATACGGTAATGGCCAAACAAAAAAATAAACCTCTCCTGGGTTCCAAGCAATAGCGCACCTTTCCTTTTTGCAGGAATTATTAACACAAAATATTGCTGCCAGAAATTCACTCTCCTGAGAAGAGAATTCCCCTGGACACCACAGGGACAGGAGGTGAAAAGCATCAGTCTTCTGACCGGTGCAAGGATAACACCTGAACTGAGAACACCTGTGTCCTGATTTCATCCTATCTCACAAAAGTGTAGCCAGCAATATTATGAGCTGGTTCAGTTATTACTTCACTTTCTCAAGTCATGTTACATTAATGTTAGTATGATTTCTTATAAAAGGTGGAAACTTTCCATAAGTTTTCTTACATCCTCTCAGTGTCTGTCTGACAGTTTCTGACAGTTTCTGGAAGAAGTTATGATGAAAAACAAGTTTCAGATGACTAACAAAAGCCACAGTGCTGTTTAGATACACTTTGTTTCACTTCGAGTTATATAGTCATAAAAACTCAGTGAAATAAGTGTCATTACTTTCACTGTTAATCATTTGTACTTGCTCTCTGCTTACTCACAGACATACTCCTCCCCTGCAGGTGATGCAGCAGAAGAGATTGACTTGACTGTGGTTTACCAAGCAGCCGCTAATGGCGATGTGAACACACTAACAGCAGTGATTCGAGAAGATCCTTCCATCCTGGAGTGCTGCGACAGCGAGGGTAAATGAAGTCTGAGCTTGCTCTCAGGGGATTAGTTGCTTCAGCTTGCAATTAAATTTTCCATTTTTTTTATCCTGATTTTTGTGTTCAGCAAATTATGTTTAGTAGCAGAATATGGGAAATTTGAGTTATTCTTTGGAACATCCACTGGAAATGCTCAGTTTGGAAACTTCTTTCCCTCTGTAATTGTTTTTTATATGGATACAATTAAGTTGTTTTGCTATAATCAGACAGTACTTTATCATGAATCTTCTTTAGGGAGATGCTGAGAAATTGTCATTTCAGGGAAGGGAAAAGAACATTTTTTATCAAAGCCAAATGCTATACATTCTGCACATCTCTCAGGTAGAGGGTTCCAGTCTTTTGCACTTAAAAAGTATGTGTACAGAAACAGTTTGAAGGATTTTGTAATTGTTTGCTAAAGGGTTGGCTGTTCAATGTGCAATGATCTAAATAATCTGTTTTATCTTGTGAGACTGTGGTCCTTTTTCTTTTTGTGTTCAGGTTACTATTTAATGTTATTACAAAGTGCTGTCCATTGGCTGGGTTTTATATGCATCTATTTCCCAAGTGAATTAAAGCCACAGATCTCTGGAAGCTTCTCTCAAGGAAGACTTTGTTTATTCAGA
This sequence comes from Astur gentilis, assembly GCF_929443795.1. Classification (NCBI taxonomy): domain Eukaryota; kingdom Metazoa; phylum Chordata; class Aves; order Accipitriformes; family Accipitridae; genus Astur; species Astur gentilis. The sequence goes on from NC_064919.1 coordinate 68,504,670, forward strand.
AGTATTTTATTGCAATTTCTTTTAAAGGACCCATATGAACACTGTCTATTCTAATCTTTACCAGTTTTCACCAAGTTACCAATTTTTCCTACACTTTAAACCAGACATCCTAACTGTTACCTTTATAACATCTGTTAGTCAGTAGAGAAAATGCTTAATCAAGCTAAAATGCTCTCAGTCCAGACCTTTAATGGGAGAGGGACTAGGTATGAAGGGCAGTGGGTGGAGATAGACTGATCGGCAAACGGAAGTATTTCAGCTCCAGAATAAACTTGTTTACTAGGTTGTACATACAAATGTAGCTAAAGATCAGTCTTGCAAGACAAAACATATGGCTCATATCCTGCACATATGGCAGAGTCTGCATAACCTCAGGTTGAGTAGCACGCATTTGCTCAGCAGTCTCATTGAATCCAGTAAGAATCATGATTCTTCAGTTATGTCTGAAGTTCTAGTAGTCTTACAGTTTCTAATATTCATGTTTATTCCCAGCTTAGTCATTTTAAATTGCTTTGTCAGATTCTGCAGGAAAGTCTCTTGCTGTTATTCAGCAGTTAACAGAATGGATGGAAGAGGAAGCAATTAAAAGATGTCATAATATTTCACGATGAAATTTGAGTATTACATTTGAGTGTAGATTTCAGGGTTTTTCCAGCACAGAAATTGTTTGCAGAATATAAATAAAAGTTCTTGTGACAACAGAAAAGAAAATATTCTAGAGCAAATCCAGCCTTTAAAATAAGTTATTGTCTACATACAGCATCAACTCACACACATACACCTTTGCACAGGACGGGGCTTGATTTCAAAAATCTTTTGAATACACAGAGACAGAACGAAGCTGGGGTTTGAGAAAATTAGCCAAGCACCATCTGGATACTAGTCACTCTGAAGAATATCAGCCTCCAAAATGGTGTACAAAGCCAGCAGTTCATATCAGGAGCTTGTCAACAGAAAAAACACTTTTCCCTCCAGAAGCAGAGTTAATGAGGCAAGGCTTTTGCTGATGAAGTCATGCTCTTTTTAAAATTGGTGGTCAGTAACTGGCATAGCAGTTACTTCCTGCCTACAAAAAGCTGAGTACTTTAGCTGTTAGACAGTAGTCAGAGAAAGGATTTGTTAATCTGCCAGTGCTAACATTAGCAAATAAGAAAATATCTCTATCTTACGACTTTGACAAAATAAAAATTGTAAAAGAACGTTTGACTTTCTTCCCCAGGTTGCACACCTTTGATGCATGCTGTGTCAGGACGCCAGGTTGATACAGTGAAGCTTCTGTTGAAGATGGGAGCCAATATTAATATTCAAGATGCTTGTGGACGTACCAGTTTATCTCTGGCAACTTATCTGGTACTAAGACTTTGGGGAGAAGGATGGAAAGATAGATGGAGTGAAGGGAGTAAATGTGCAGACCAAATAAGATTTCTCCTTATACTACAGAAAGAAAAAAGTACAAAACATTTAGTTATAGACAATAGTGAAATTGTAAACTTTACTATAATGCAAAGCTGGAAGCAATGATTATTATAAAAGGATCAGGACTCTTGTCAGAGTGTCTTTTCTCTGTCAGGTTGTAAAATCAGTGCATGGTATGAGGATCTCACTAGGTCCAGGGTCCTCTGTGTGGTTTCAAGAAAGCCACTTGTTTCTGTGCACTGGAAAGTCCCCTCTTGTTCTTAATATGCAGATTAACTTCTCCCCTCCCACTATCAGCATCAGATATTTATGCTCCACAGAGGCCATTCCTATCTCAAACTCTGGTGGTCAGTAGGCATGTTTTCCTGCACACCACATGAGCCAGGGCATTGCTTTTTTTCACTGTGCTGGACCTTGGATGGCCAGGTTAAGAACTTAAGTTCGAGGTGCTGCAGGTGCCAGTGCAGGTACTCAGTTCATAAGCAACCCAATCCTCCAGTCAACCCACATGCAAGTGATAGTAGGGGCAGACATCCCACTCAGAAGTTTGGGAACGGAGGCGTGGTGCTCTCTGTCTGAAGCACACAGGGATGGTCCTCTTCTCCTTGGTCTTCTACTCCTCACTGGAGGGAATTCAGGATTCAGAGAGAGGATGGGGACCAAGTTAGTTGGGCAGAGGGGTTGACCGTGGGCTTCCATTATTAGCTGCACAGAAAGGAGGAAGGAATGTTCACCCATGCTGCATAGTGTGAGTTATGGCTGGAGGACCGCCAGTTCATTTAAACAGATACTGTGGCAGCCTAATCAAATCACATCCCTTGCATCTAGTTTCTTCCTGCAAATTCAGGACAAAAACAGTGCTTCTGCTCAGCTATGCAATATTCAGCCAGAAAATAAGTGTAGAAAATGGCAAAACAGGCAATCTCATTCAGTGCAAGGAGCATGTCCAACTTACTTGAGAATAAACATTTCCTCTGCCAGATATTTTCAAAAAATCCCACAATTAGTGTCATGCTCCTTTTTTCCTTCCTCTTTTCCCAGAGGGGAAAAACTATTCTTTGGAAAAAAAGAAATGACTGGAAAAGATTTAAACCACCCAGGCTTCAAAGTTTCCATTTCTGTTTCTGTGATGGATATAATCGGAGGTCTGGAGAGCATTTGGCTGTGATGTCTGTCCAGAGAACTGAATTCAGCAGAGCTCTACAGTCACAATCGCATGCAAGATTCGGTGGTCTTGTACTTCCACTGAGACCGGCAACATGGATGTTCCGATTCCATCATTCCACACCTTTTCCCTATAAATGCTGGTAATGCCAATCTGACGTAGCTCACACAGGAGGGAATGATCTTTATCAATTGCTCATGGAAGTTTGAAGAAAACACTTAAACGCATGGTTGATTTCCCTGGGACTTAAGTGTGCACTGAAAGATTTATGCAGTTACAACAAAATTGTTTATTTGCTTTTTTGTTGAGGTGATCAGTAGAAGGTTTTATTCCAAGAACTGATTCATCCCATGTGTTTTGGTGCTGTTTTCAGTCTAATATTGCCACTAATTAGAACTTCTGCAGCAATGTTTGTAAGACCACACTCTAAGGCTTTTTACTATTAATTTGCCATCCCTGCTAAAATCTCATAAAGGAAATGAGATTAAGCGCTGATGTTGTTGCTTTAACCTAGCATAATTAAATCCACATGCAGGAATATGTGTAGCATTTGCTAGTGATACAGGAAGTAGCAGGTTTTTTATCACTGTTTACTCAGTAGGTACTTGCCACAGCTGCAGAAAAACCAAAATGCTATGTAAAGAAAACACCTTATCACAGAAATGAATGAGCGAGCTCGTCTGAGACTCAGACTCCAAAGGGGAACCGCTCTCAGTGCTGAGAGACCTCCACTGGGGAAACAAAGATCAGTTCCTCTGCTGGCAGTAACAGCTACAGTCACACACAGATGCCAGAACCACCAAGCAAAGATCTGGCCCAATGCATTTTGTTTCCCTCTTTGACATGCTCTAATTTCTTTTTTAGGGGTGGCTGGAAGGCTGTGTCAGCCTGCTCAGAAATGGTGCTAAGCAAAACATACCTGACAAAAATGGGAGGTTGCCACTACACGCTGCTACCGCAGAGCCTGACGTGAGGTATGTCCCAGGCTCCAACAGCATTTGCAGGTTGAATTTGAACAGGTAGTCACTAACACAGGCTACCCAGCCCAAAGGGGAGTCCAAGTCAGGAAGGTTAGCTGGGACGGTTACACTTATGACATGCTGCTTTGTTTAGTGGTTATCATAAAGGGGGTAGAGAGGAGGAAAAGCATTGTACACTTGTGTAACAGAGATACATGGCCAAGTAAGGTAAGGAGCCTAATTTAAGATCACAACAGGAGGAGGGAAAAAAACTGTATAATAGAGGTTGAAACTCTGGATTTCCCCTGACAAATTACCTTTCTGCCACCTCCCCACAAGAAATATTACAAGAAGCTCCTTCTCTGGACTTCTCCGAGTAGCAGGGCAAATGTGAGAAAAGTTTTCCACACGACAACCTCTCTGAGAGCCCCTGCTGTAAAAGGGAAGCTGAGGTTTGGTGGACTGGCTCATTTTTAACTACTTTTACTGAAGGTGGAGTAACAACTACAAAGCGTCTTCACAAGAAGTCTTAAAAAGATCCTATTTGTCTCATTCCAGCCTGTGATAATAAGAAGGTTTAAGAAATTCTGATTTGTACATCTGAATAAATTCACTCAGAAAACTCTCCTAAGTAAGTCATGCGTGGAGGGGGGATAGGAAGACATTAGAGATGGGTAAAACATTCAGTACATGCAAAATGTTCGTGTAACTTAATCACCGAGTCTATGGTGTTGCTGCCGTCACCATATCAGACCAGCCCAGACCTCTGTGTGTTTCTGCTGATCTTGCTCTTCAGCCTTTTTTAACAAACAGCTTTATTCATTTTCCACGTTATCATTGCTTTTCATGCATCACTTGGAGAGAATAGTTTGAGGTTTCTGCAGAAGTACGGGTCACTATCATTAAACAAAGCCTCCACAGAAAGAAGACAATGTTTGTACAACACTGCACATGCTGCTACTTGAAAGGGAACAGTAATCTACTTTACCAGCAGCCCACAGGGTTCCCTGAACATTTTTCACATTCTCCATGGATACGGGCAGACCTTTGCTCTGTACAGGAGTTTACCAGTTGCTCAATTCCTTTTCCTCTGTCTTCTCACTGGGTTTGCCTCATGCCCAGAAGACATGCCTGGAGCACTGAGGAGGAGGCTTTTCCATCACCATCACTGTCACTCTTGAATCCCATGCTGTTGCCAAAAGGGTTTATGCAGTGATCAGCCATGAAATGCTTTTTCAGCCAAGTTTGAAAGCTGGCAGCCTGCTGCTACAACCCCATGTGCTAGAGGCAGCACATGGACCACACGGAAAGACGGAGATAGTGATCAGCCAATTTATGTATTGGTTTGATAATTGATTTATGTGCTTCAGCACATTTCGCAGAGCCTAAGAGGAAAGGTGGAAAGAGAATCCACGGATTTTCTGATCTGTGCCTTTAAGAGTAGATATCAGAGAAATCTCAGCTGCATGGCTGAATATCTACATATTTGAGTGATAGCACTTATGCTGCCATAATTGTCTAAGGATGTAAGTAAGTGAGCCAAAGTTTGTTGTTAATAGAGGTTTTACACTCAAAGAATGAGATTTCCTTCACATACATTGGTTTCATTGATTATATATGGGGTCAAACTACATTGTATCTGGGGTTAAACTACAGAACTATGTATCAGGCTACAAAGCTATGTGATAAATGGGGTTTACAAGCATATTATGGTTATGTCATTTTCTTTCTGCTCACTAGTCCATTTTTACCCAGACCTGTTTTCAGATACTGAATTTCTGAGATTCTGAGTCCTTATGCCAAATGACCACAAAATGTCTTGCCTTTTACAAATTTTTACTAAACTAATCACAGCAATCCTAAAATGTCATCCTTTTCAGAGTTCCTATAGTATGACTCCATTATGCCATTGATTGTGTGATTCACAAAAAGAGGTGTAACACCCTTTTCTACAAGTATTTGTATCCATTTACAAATTAATTTGAAGTCCTAGCAAAGCACTGGGATCTGCCCAGTCTTCACCCTTTAGGGATATTCTAGTTAGAAAATAATTAAATTTGGACATCTGGCATCTGAAGATGGTGTTACCAACAGATGGGCTTTTCACCTGCAGAATTGCCTGAATCATCCATAAGCAATTGTAAATGTTTTTCTTTTGAATAATTTACATTATCTAGTTGTTTATCGGGGGGGAGATTGTCATGCAACATTCTCAACTTGATGTGATCCACACACCTGAGCATAGTTAGTTCAATCCAGAAAACATATTGAAAGCTGTTGAAGATTGTCCTGATGAAAAGCATCAGATTTTCATTCAGTCTCCTATGCATGGGAATCAGTGCATGGTTGTATACATTTATTTCTGCATTATTTGTACATTTATCAGAGTTCCCTCCTTGACACTTCATCATCTTTTAATTTCCTTGCAAAACAGCATGTCTTTAAAATGTCCATGTTTTGAAGGTTTCTAGCAAATTCACACCTTCAGGTGAGCTGTAAATTTGCATTATGACCTTATCTAGAGATACACTAAGTATATATCTTTCCTTTTGCTAGAATCATAAGAACTGTACCTCCATGTTAGGATCTGTACTATTTGGTTTTGTTACAGCCTGTGACGGGGTGGTCCTTTTCATTTCCATGATCTATCAATGTACATGATCCAAAAAATTAGCATCCTACTAAAAAATGCAACCATCTTTGCCAAACCTATAGTGATTTCAGAACATCTTCATAGGATACCAGAAGGAAAAGAAAAATCCATGCAGTGTTAAAAATATTATTGCACCTGAATAATATTTCATGTAACTATTTTACTGTAACTGTTCCCTCCACCAGAGGGGAGTGTTTGTAGTGTGATATTCTGTAAAATGTGAACCAATGCATGACCATATTTCATGAGATAGCAATGGCCCTATCCCCGCAGACCCACTGTAAGGCCTTGTAAAATACTGTCTGTTTGTGTGTGTATAAATATGTAGTATGCATGCATACACACACACGCAAATAAGTACACAACATCACATCAATCCAAGAGTTAAGGAGAGTGAAAAATCCTTTTAGAAACTGGTCGTTTGCATTACTGTTTGTTTAAAACTTCATAAAATAAGATGACAACGAATCACTAAGCTACCAAAAACTGCACACACATATAGTATTACACACTCTGATTCTAGCCTAGCAATCAGCACAAGAATTCTTCCTAGTGGATTTACTTTTAATTCCCAGCACTAAACTTCTGTTGTTACAGTAAGTGATAAAGTCCTATTTGTTTTTCTAGTATGACAAAGTTTAGACCTAAGATTCTGACCTGTGCCCATCACTAATACTGATTTTTCTTGAAATTGCATGTTTTGTTTCTCAAAAAAATGTCAATTTTTCAGGTTTAGTCAGGAGTACAGCACACTGATTATGTCATTGCTTCCGCAGGCTTCTGAACGTGCTTCTGCAGCAGTCAAATCTTAGTGAAATTAATCATCAGGACAATGAGGTGAGTGAGTTTGTGCTACCAGTCAAAGTCCCAGGCTCTGGGGGCATAGAAGTCATGCTGTTCAGAAAGAGTCCACTGTACCATCAATTTTGTCATGAGACTATGCACTAGTAAAAAATTTCTATAATGCTTTTGCTGAACTCTGCAAAGCATTACCTCATTTTTACTAGTATACATGATGCACCTTCAGGCTAATAAACCTTTTCCATAAACTGCCAGCTATAAGGTACCTTGAATTAGTCTCTTCACTCACTTGCCAAGACATTAATTGCTTTTGATTTTCTGAAGTTAGACATTGGACTAAATCCTCACCTTTACCAGTCATCCCATTATTAAAGCACAGTTCTCAGGAAAAATATTGGAAAGCTGGTATTACGCAGAACAGCCATGGAGCTACAAAAATTTATGCTATCCTCTGATTCTTAAAGAATTATGCCCTGTATAGTGTACACAGGAGGGTGTTAACTTCCCAAATGTGTACTCCAAATAGAGAAGCCTGACACAAGAGAGACTCTGGATGTCTTTTGATATGTTTCTCTTCACTCTAATAATTGTTCAAGGATGCATCTCTTCTCCACAGTGCCAGAATCACCACAGGGTTGTTAGTTTTTCCTCTTCCCATGAACATTCCCTATCCACTGGATAGTTTGCAGACCCTGCTCACAACAAACTAAACCAGACATATCCTTTGTCTTGGTGTAGAATTATGTTGCTAATGAATTGCATGGAACCATGGATCATAATTTCAACCCATAATGTTTTGCTGTAATGCATTGCTACTTGCAATCTGGAACTTTAGTCCAGCTCGCTGTCATCTGGCACTGAGAATATATTTGTTCAAGTGTCAGTACTAAGTCCTGAATATTCATGTCTTATGAAAAACGCGGCTCCTCACAAATGATTGCAGCTAATAGAGCTGTTCCCTTGGCATAAGTAAAACACTTCAGTTTTCCCATCTTACACTTGAGAAAAACAACCCAATGAATGCATGAACGCGTAAACAGTAAGAAATACATCTGGAGGTTTCATAGTTTCCACAACAGTGGCTTTCTGTGGGTTTACTTATGAAGCCTGTGAGATGACAATGTGAAGAAACATTCCCTGAAAAAGCCTCAAATCTGGGCAAAACAAATGTCACGCTCTATTTCCCAGAGCCATTTCTTGGGTTTTTTTTCTCCTTTTATGTCCCCTATTACTCTTTATTTTTTATAAATGCACAATGGTTTGGCTGTCTCACCTTTAATATTATATTCTGCTGGATCCTCACCTTTGACAGTTCTGATACCACACTCATGCTTCCTCTCAGAAACAGTAGTCTATCTACAGATGCCACTCAAGGCTGGTATCACCATGCATAAATCAGATGGATGGGGGCTGGACAGCCATTGCCTGCTGCAGCAGGCCCACGTGTGTGAGCTGGCACTGCAACCAGCTCAATGCTCTTTGCTCAGCTGGGTGCTCCGAAAGGGCACGTGGAATGTACGAGTTATTAGAAAAGAAATAGAGAACAAAACAGGAAGCAGTATTATGCTCTGTCTTAATCCTTGATACATCCGCATCATGTCGGCTGCAAGAGTAATCTGAAAAAGGATATACAAGAAAAGGAACAGAAAAGGACTACAAAGATGGTAATAGTTACAGAGTAGCTTCCTTTCATGGGCAGGCTTGCAACTAGAACAAACTAACTACAATAGGACTTTCAGCTTGGCAACTATGTCAGAGGGGTGATGTAAGACAAGTCCATGGCATCATAAATTGCATGGAGAAGATGAAAAGAATTCTGTTAACTGGTTTTTACATCTAAAATGATGGGGACACCTACAGAAATTATCAGGCAGCAGTTTTAAAGAAAATTAAGATAATTACTTTTTCAGAAAATGCATCATTACCCTTTGGAGGTCTGGATGTCATAGGAAGTCTTCAGACTGATTATGAAATGTTAGGTTACTGTATATCAAGCCTCGTTTCTTAAATTTTCTCCCTAAGCATCTGCTACCATCCCTCTGAGCTGTGTCCTTGTACTGGAGAGGTCTTTGATCCCTACCCACAGTTCTCACACTCTTATGTTACAGCTGACTCTGCTGATTGCTACAGTAGAAACGGAGAGAAAGTTGATTTTTCAAGGATTTTTTGTCCATATCAACAGACTGAGAGTGGATGACATAAAAGTGGCCTGGTACACTGTAGCTTTTCCTCTTTCAGTGATTTTTCCGTCTCTCAAGAACTAGGGGTGAGAACCCATTTCCCAGCTGCAAATCACTTCACTGAAGCCTCACTTCACAGTACTCAGAGATACTGAGTGTCCATCAACAGTGCTAAGTCCCTTGTGTCAAAACCTTGGTCCAATGACGTCAATAGCAGAGCTCCCATTAATTTCAGTTAGGGTAGGATTTTACCCTCATTTTTTGGTTTTACAAAACCAAAACCCCCATGATTAAACTTTGCAAACCCTAACTAAAAACAAAACTGCTCTTGTTCAACTGCTGTATTTTGTCATCTCCTACACTTAAGCCATATGGGGACTTGAAAGGCCTTGAAAGATATCTGATGAGTGAGAGAAATTGTTAGAGCATTCAGTTAGAAAATCACTGCTAACAGCTTCCACTATTAAGGCGCTGATAAGCTGTCCTGATCAATGTTTTATAGCTCATACTTCACCTGAGTTGTTGCCAATTGGCTCTATGGGGTTCTATGTAAGTTTTAACTTCTTTTCCACTCTGTATTTTTTGCTTTTTATCATTTTGGAAACCAGGCAAGACCCTTGAAATGCATTTTCCCTGATAAGAGACAGTAAACAATGCCTGCCTAAAGTAAAATATTACCCCATCTGAACACCACTACCAATTTTTAAGAGTAACTTCATACAGAAAATCTCTAATGTTATGGATGTAGAGTAAAATATAGGTGTGTATAACAATGCTGATGAAGGTGCAAATACAGGCCATGAATTCTCTGACCTACCAAGACTGACTGAACACAGCTAAGATGGAATGAAAATGCAGGTCAATAGCTTACCATTTGCTTTGTTTTCTCCCTAAACAGTAAATATAAGATGTTTATATTATGACTTTTTTGTTGACATCACTGGGCCAGTTCCTTTGCTTGCTGATTAGGGCCAGCTAGAATACTAGCTTATAATATTTATTTTGGATCAAAGATAAGACCTAAAATAAACATCACACTGTGTCATGTCAAAGCACCAGTTCAAAACAGGCCTTTCCCACAGGATCCAAACTGAGCAGTGAGGAACCATCCCCCAGCTGGCGTGGTCCTGACCATGCATTATTTGTAACAGGCTATAGTCGCATGCCAAAGAAGCATTTGCATTTGTATCCATTTCTGTAATAACTCCAAAAAGCTAATTGCTTGGTTCCCCCTTATGACTCCACTGATTCAGAAGCTGTTACTAATTATTCCAAAACAAGAGGGAGAGGGAAAAGTCCGTCAGTCCCGAACGGTTTCAGAACTGCCTAGCTTATCTAGAGAGGCTTGAAAGGTGCTCCTATAAGTGATGATTATTTGCTCTCCGGGTTTGTGGATTTCAGGGAATGACTTCGCTCCACTGGGCTGCTTTCCACAACAGGCCCCAGCACACCCAGACTCTGCTGCACAAGGGAGCAGACCCGACTCTGGTGGACAAAGACTTCAAAACAGCTCTGCACTGGGCAGTACAGGTAAGCCACAGCCACTGTTTCACCAGGCAGTTGCTTGAGCTGAGCTGGCTGCTGTAGTGTCCTAAATACTCCAAAAGCAGTTGTTTTGGCTGTGAAGTGAGGAAAATGGATGCTAGGAATGCCCACTAACAGCCCCGGCATTTTGCTAGTGGGCATGGATTAAGGATCTGACATTTTGTTTGGAGAAGAAGGCATACTTAACACAGGCTCAGCACTGTTGCCCTACTAAACAAGGTTATCACGTATCTCACTGGGACTATGTGTGTACTTCATGTTCAACTCATGCTTAAATTTTTTCACTAAATCAGGGTTGCAGAAATCAGCAGCTTAGTCTTGCCAAAGGACTTTGGGAATAAAATAATGTAAACATAAGATAAAACATATTTAAACAACTATGGTTCTGGAATAATTAGCTGAAGAGTTGAGGCCTTCCTTCTCTGGAGAATAAGGAAGACAAGGAGCCAAACACATTTCCTGTTGAGCTGTACGTTCCTATCTCCTATGCAAAAAAAAAAGTGTCAAATCACTAAAAATTACTCAGGCCACCATTAGAGAATTAAAACACACAGGTTTAATGTGGCATTAAACAGTATATTATGCAATTGGTAGTTAGTACTCTAACATATAGCATAATTTACTAAGTTATGCCGAAAATTTACTGCAGAAAACTTCCCAGATGAATTTATATGAATAAGTTTTTACTTGCTCACTTGCCATAGCAAGTTCCGGTATCAATGTTCAAAACACCTGCACGCCAGATAAGCAGAAATAGAACTTGCACAAAAATCCAGTAACATTTTCCTACAATGACTAAATATTTGCATCCTCACCTTTTGGTCTAAGTTCAGTCATCTTAAAAAATGTGTCAACAAAGAAATTCAAAAGCTCTGAAGTGCCACATACTATATTTGTAAATGAGTAAGGACATTGAGAACCAATAATCCGTTTCCTTCAACCACAACCTCCCACAGATGGTTCATGTACAATAGGCTCAACTTTTATTTTTCTGAAGTAGAGGTATATTTTCGCCTCTGCAACTGGTATTATTTCAACACTAGTTTTGTTCTTCTTTAATCCTAATCAGACAGAAATTGGGCTGCATCCCTTGCTATTTTGCCTTAGAAGAGTAAAGGTATCTACTAAAAAACCTGTTGTGCATTTTCACCAGGCTTACTCCAATGCAGGCTGCTTCCAGTGGGAAATCTCTGAAACTGGTGGAAGCTCCTGCAGGTTAGGCAGTGGTCTGGATCATATCTCTGGGAACAAGCTGTCTCCCAAACAGAAAGACAAAAGGGAATCCCCTTCATATCAGGACCCTCAGTTCCCCTCATACCTTAATCTTTCCCTGGTTCTGTATTTTGTAAATTTTATTATTTAATTCACCATTAACACCCGCCTCCTCCTTTCTCTAACAAACATGCAGAATAACTCTTGAGAAAGGCAGAAATTAAAACTGCACAAAACCCACTTGCCCTCAGGTGGAGGCAAATCACAAATCCCTCTTTTTTTCTCCCTTTAAGCTGCTCCCAGAAAGCAGAGGAAACGTGCAGGATGGACACCCTTTTTTCATTTTGAGAGATTCCTGCTATGAAGCGTTACAAATGGCTTCTTCCATCCACATACTTCTCCATATTCTAGGTCCAGAAGGTGTAGTTGAAATACCACACCATGGAATAGATCTGTTAATATTTCTCTTATTCAAGCTTGGACAAGAAAAAATACTTTCAGCCAGTGGTCTCTGATGCCCTGTCAGGCCCAGGAGAAACAGATAGCATGGACAGGCATGACTTTCTCTGCTATGACAGAGAGCAGAACAGCAGCTCTGCTGTGTGGGATTATCATTACATCTAATAGCCTCCTCTGTGGCTGCTGGAAAGGTGATATCTTTCCTTTAAGAATTGTATTAATATCTTCAGGGAACAAGAGACTCACAGAGCTCAGGCAGTACCAGTTGCAGGGGTTGTTTTCAGCTGAATAGGGCCCTGTGTTTAATTTCATTTTTTAAAAATGCAGCAAGGGGAAGACCAGGCACTGCACAGAAACTTGTTTCAGAATTTGCAGGAAAGAGGCAGTTTGCACATGCTGGGGTGAAACACAGAGTGGGACCACATAAAAACCATTGCCTGCCGTTTGAAACCAAATTCTCAGACATGTTTCATGTGAAATAATTGTTCCACGCTGGCTGTTTCAATGACTGCATGGTCTCCTATCAGGCAAACGGTGGCTGTGGAGTCCCAGCTGTGTAACTAAACAGGCTTTACCCACACCAAGGTCTGCTCAAACCTCCTGCTGCTCAAGTTCACGCCTTCAGTGCAAATGCGTTACATCGGTGTCAAAAACACAGATCATTCTTGTTTGAAGTGAGAATATCTCATGTCAATTTTTTTACACATGCAATATTTTTAAGAGCTGGTGCAGATAGGGCTATATTAGAAGTGTCCCAGGAGGTATTTCTCTCTCTCTATTCATTGCAGCCAGCAATAATTGCTGTAATGAAAATGAAACACACCTTTGTAGCAAAAAACTATTAACTGATACTGGAACAAAGTGTAAAGCTGTTCTAACAATTCTAGATAATGATGTCATTGAAATCCTAGTAAAATATAGTATATACTATACAGTATACACTATCATACTGCATACAACCATATCATAACAGTATTAGTAGCACTTCGGAAATAGCCTTGGAAGATTCGGAGTCTTCCTGGATTGCCCTGCCAGTTGTCATGATTTTTACCAGAAGTTTCTTTGTCTCTTTCTCAAAATGCTGGCTGCCAAAGTCATATGATTATGTAAAAATATCAGCTTTCATTTAAAGAGTAAACAAACAATCAAACAAAGATCTCTTTCTAAAGAGAAGAAATGCAACCTCCAGGGATAAAAAGAAGGCAACAAAAAAGAAGCCATTAAAAATAATATTCTGCCATGTGGTGCTGCACTTACAGTTTTTTTATAGGTTGATTCAGAGTGCAAAGTTTTAAAAAAATTACAAGCCTGCATATTTGCTCCATAGCAACAATGCAATTATTTCATTCCCCTGTTTCCTGAGAGCAGAGCGAAATACCTGTATATCTTAAACACATTGTAAAAGCAAAGCATAGGCAATTATTCATTTGTGTTTGGCTGAGCAAGCATGGCAGCCTCTCTGTAATTACTTGGAAGGTGAGAGCACACTTAAATTTCAGTATTCGTAGGAACGAATCTCTCTGTTGCTGCCGGGCATCTTGAGGACACAGCTGGCCACCCAGCCAGTGCAGAGGAAAGGGCCAGAGAAGGCAGCAGTGGCTCAGGGCCAGGGTGTCTCCCCAGGGATCACTGCGCTCCTTCTCTCTGCCCAGTGCCCCATTTTTTTTCTGTGGGCTGCCTGTGGTGGAAAATTTCAGAGAGACTTCCAAAGACTTCTTAAAACTTAGCAGGTGTTTCTCCATGGCAGACATTTTTGCTGTTGGATTAGGCCAGAAGAGGTGTATTTGTTAGACGTGGTTCACAGTCTGATTGGTTTCATGCAGAATTGTACTTGTTTGTTCCTTGTTTCATGCAGTTTTCTAGAGATAGCTAGAAAGAGAGAGTAGTGATTTCTTTTTTTATGTCACTAAGCTTTAAAGACAATTTTGACTGTTAGCATACAAATGAAAAATAGATTCAATCTGCATTTGTAAAGCATACCCTTAAGAAACCCCTTTCCTGTGTAAATATTCTTATTCCAGCAAAGGTACAGCTGTTGCTCATGGAGGCTGGAATGTTGCATAGCAGCAGGGCTTTAAAGAGTGAGCCACCAAGTTGCAAAACAAGAAGGAAGAAAGTTTGCAAATAGTTTTGAGTAAGAAATAAACTTCCTCCATTACCATCAGAAGTTTTTTTCCAAAAAGTGCCCTAAACATTTGTGACAATGTCTGCAATAGCAAATTGAATGTGCTTGAGTCTTGGGACTGGCACCAAAGCCAACTATCACAGGACAGCCTGTGTCCCTACTGCTGAATTCTCTTATTCTCTGAAACAGGATGATTGTATGCAGACCATTTATTGAGAATGGTCTGTGGCCCATGCTAGCTCCTGAACTATGTCCAGGAACTGGTACAGAAAGTGTTAACTGACCCAAGCCAAAACTATGCCAGGGAGGATTTTAAAAATTTTATGGCACAGGATTTTAAAAATTTTACAGTACAGACAACTGAGTTCCGATGCTCAGGGATGTTCCCTCGTGCTACTTAGTGTTTTTATATAGATGTAACCTATTTTTCCACTTTCATTTATGTCAGTTCATAAGCCAAAGCCCCTTTTGTGACTTGTACACAGTACAGCAGTGTTGATATACAAACTCATTGGTACAAGCAGATCATCAGAAAAAACTACCTTTACCTGAAATGATTGATGTTAACCAGTAAGTCCTTCAAGTATAAATATGCTGTTGACAATGTAATTACTCACACCAATCAAATTTCCAAGAAAATCAATTGCAGAACTCCCACTAAGCTTAGCAGGAATTTGTCTCGGGCAAGACCTGTAGGTAAGTACAGGATAATTGCCAGACCTCTTCCCAGCACACAGCCTATGTGTAACTCCTCAAGTGGATGCCAGAACATGAGTAATGTACATGCAGCACACTTTGCATATCTATAAATGTCCCGATCTGCTATGCCTGACTGGAAGACAAATGTTTCCATTTGTCTGGTAGTAGTAAGGAATAAATCCTTATTCTACTGTGGAATAAAAGATGACCTCTTTTGCAAAGCACATAAACAGCTCATCCAGAGAAATCAGTCCTCACAACAATGTACTAGCAGGGGAAAGCTGCCAAGTCATTTTAGTCGTAGCCATAGTCATTTACACAGTAAATCATACACACTTATTATAGCAGACGCCAAGCGAAAATAAGTTCTCAGAGAGACTTGGCCAGCATTTCATGCAGTTTTTTGAGCAAAGAGAGGGTAAGACACGCAGGGACATATGGTAGCCGTAGAGGTATGCCTCCATGATTGCCTTTGTCATTTGGTAGCTTTTTCCAACACCCACTAAGGCTGCTGAGAGGCTAAATATTTTAAAAACGCTGTGTCCCCTAGTTGTATCAGAGGCAGCAGTGCTCTAAAGACCACAGGACAAAGTATCCTGTACAACAACAACACGTTCTCTTTCCAAGAGCACCACAAAGTCAAGCCAAGCTGGGTCGCTCTGAGGCTGCAAGAGACACTGTGTCAGTGCATGTCTGAGGCTTCTCTAGGGTTAGAAGACAAATGAGTTTCTCTCTGAGATGGCTGCATCTCACCAATGTAACTACAGCAGCCTCAGTAGAGTTGTTGTTAATTTATATTGGTTTGCCATCAGAAACACACCCTGGGAAGTGCCTGGGCTGCATCCAGGCAACTTCTGGCAAAGTTTCCCTGGCAGAAGGAAAGCTGAAGAGGGATTGTATTACAAATTGTTCCTTTCCTCAGCACAGGGCCCAGTTGTCTCTGTCCCCTGAGGGCAGAGAAACCACAGGGTGCTCTGAATTTTTGCACTGGTTCTCCACTGCCAACACAGCGATCTGGCAGCCAGGGCATGGCAGCAGTGGAGGTAGAGTGAATGTGCTTCCATTCCTCAGCCTTCCCTCATCTGGGATACAGAGGGGGGATGCTGGAAGTCCTTAACAATGGGAGAAAGCTCCTGTGTGTGCAAACAAGAAAAAGATCTTTGCTTTTTTTTTTTTTTTCCCAATGGCCCTGTTGGTGTTACAGTCAATTTCATATTACAATATGCTATGTGTGTCTGTCTGTGAAGGATAAGAGGAAAGATAAAAGGGTTGGGAGACCAGCCAGCATTCTGTAATGTAAAACCCAAACAGCACCCAATGATACACAGAGATGGTTTCCATGAGGAAGCCAGAAGTACTGATGCAGATTTTATTTAATCTATAGTAATTTATGGTGCTCCTTTATAAAAGTCACCTCCCAGAGTGCTGCAATGGGAATAGTATTTGCTTGTTGCTGCAGAAAGGAGTGAAATAATGGTTAGAATGTCAAGCCATTCAGGGTCAGAGCGGACATGAAAGAGAAGGCCAAAGCTTTGGATTCACAGGTGGGGAATTGAAAGAGGAGGGAATGTAGAGGAAGAGGAAACACAGACAGCCCTGAAGTGCAACTCTGATGATAAGAAGCAACACCAAGAGCTGCTAGTAGGGAGTTTCCATCCAGCAAAGCTGGCCATAGATATAGGAAGGCTTTATACTGCACACTGATACAAAGAGACAGAAAATATAGGAGAACTAATGCAACCCAACCACATAATCTCCAGAGGCATTCACTTGGAAGAAAAACACTTTGTCAGGGTTTCCTGAAAACACTTAAGTCCCTCTCCCCCTCCCACCTCTACATTACTGGTAGACACAAGCCAGCTTAGCAGATTCCCTTCACATGATTCTTCTCTGACATCAAAATATCTAGTTCACTAGAGTATTCTGACGAGGGGAAAAAGTTAACCCTCTATTTTGTGCAGTGAACAAGGAAAACATTGTAGCATGTGTGACTGAAGACCTGGCAGAATAAAATGCAATGTTATGGTAGAATATTACTTAAGTGACAATAAACTTTGGAGTAAAATTATCGTTCTGCATATCAGTCAGACATACAAAGGGCTGAAGTATAAGAACAATGGCTGTAGTAATAGTAAGGATAAATTGAGTAGACATAGGTCAAGTGTCAAAACCAGAAAAGTGTCCCAAACTTGCGGGATTCTCCTCATGGTACATGATTCGATGGATACTTCCTGAAGAATTATTTTCTTATTTTGAAAGCACTGAGAGACACAACTATCAGAAGGTTGGCTTTTTATTAACCAACCTAAAGAAAATGGAGTTGTAATAAGCTGAAAGTGAGAGCTAACAACCCCGTTAGTGAATTTGTTGTTTGCCACTGTCTGGACATGACACAAATCTCAGACAAAAAACTTGTATAAAGCACAATGAGAGTTCGCCTTGCAAGGGCTCCTGGATTGAGGCTTGAGGACATTTCTTCATCATGAAGTAAGTTTAATTTAGATGAGTGGTCAAAGAAAGAAAAGTTCACTGAGGTGAATGAATAATGGATGCAAGCAGATAGAGGTGTGAGATGGGACAAAAGTATAAAGAAAACTGGGGGGGGGGACCCAAGCAGAATTATACTGAAACACATAGCAGAAATAACTAATAATCTCTGAGAACATTGCTGAAAAAAAATTGAATACAAAAAGGGAAAATGAAATTTAGGGATACATACAGTAAGGTTACAAAACCATGTAATTTTCTTATGGTAAATTTACCACTGAACATCCTGGTCTAACAATAGTACTGTGGTTCATGGTAAATTTACCACAGGAGGACTGCATTTTTGGTGACCTCAGCTCAAAGCTATCAATCTAAGAATAAGGGCAGTGTAAGCGTTTTAGAAGAATTTTGTGTGCAACTTAAATAAGCCAAGATGAATGTAAAGATAAGAAGGCATTTCTAAGAAGAGAGAGCTGGAAAGCCACAGAGCAGTTGGCCAGAGATATCTTTCAGCAGAAGGTTCAAAATATTAGGAAATATCCTTTGATTATTTAGAAAATGTAATTAACAATTTGATTGAAATGTTAGGACAGAAATTTCATAGCCATCTTCAAAGCAATTATTGCTTCCTCAGATAAGAAGCTACTGAATATAGTGTGTTTGAATGTCAATTAATCAGTTTAATACCATGTAGTAAAACAGAGAAATACTGGAAAAGTGCCAATAAAATAAAGTTCATTACATGGCACAGAAAGCTTGTTAAGCAGGTGGTGAATAGAGCAATCATAAGAAGTCCAGTTCTTTGTCCCTTTCTGGTTTGAGCAGTACATGCAATTTTAATCACACTGAATGATGTCAACAGAACAATTTGTATAAGCACAACCTGCTACAACGGACCCAGAATTCAGTCCAAAGATAGGATGTCCCAGTGGGGAAGAATAAGGAGTAATGAAATCAAAATCAACCCAGGGACTTATATCACACATCATATATTCTCTATCAGCCACATTCAGGACAGTCCAAATAATCTTTGGAGGTGGACATCTCACAGACAGTCCAACCAGTGATTTATCATAAGAATATTTTTATTTGTTCCATAATGAGGTGACAAAATACAGAACAGATATATAAGCCACAGCTAGAACCAAATTAGAGAGAGGGACACCAAGCACTTCATGGGTCAAGATGAAATTCAAAACTATTTTGATAAATTGTAGAAATGAACTGAGATTAATAAAATAGCACTGTATACAGAACTGTGAAAAATTAAAGCAGTTTGCACAAAATAAAGAGTAGTACACTAGTAGACTAGTGGATTACAATGCGAGTAGGAGTTTAAATTGTGGTGTTGATACAAACCAAACATCACTCTGGGACATATTAACAGAAGTGTGATACATGTGGGCTACAGGAAGTAGCAATGTCATTTTCAATGTCAGGAGAGAAGCCTCAGCTGGATAATTATGTTGTCTGGGGTGCCACGGTTGAAGGAAGCTGTAGACACACTGGAAAGAGGCCAAAAGCAAGCACTAAGTGGGTAAGTGGGTTGAAAAACTTGACCCACGAAGAGAGGTTGAAATGGTTTGTTTAGTCTAGAAAATGGAAGATGGGTGGGAGACAGGACAGTCCACAAATGTATAAAATGCCAGTAAGAACAGTGGGAAATTTCTTATGCAAATGCTAAGAGTTGTGCAAGAATATTGAGGGACTGCAACTGTAGGCGCATGATGTGAAAATGCGACTTAGCAAGACAGTATAAAATTAGAGGAATAGTAGCACCACTAGAACATGCATACAGAAATAGTAAGATACTGTACATTAATAATTTTTTTGTATCAAAACTGACTTGGAGAAGGATGGTAATAGATACTTGTTCATTGTGGTAGTACTAGAAGTACATAATAGACTTCCAGATTCAGTGAGACCTGAATGTGACTAAATTTCTCTGATGCTAGTGACCAAAAAATATAGCAGAGAATTATGCCAGTATGGAGGACATTGATGTTTGGCATAGGGTCTGGAGAATAAAACCAACCATTATTCACAGGACCTCGGTATTGCTGAATATGAAGATAACACTCTTTTTTCCATTAGCTATTCAGACAACTATAAATTAATAACAATTTTAGCATGGTTAATGAGGACATTATAAAATGCCTGATCATAGAAAATAAGCTTGGATGGCATGATCATGAGTAGACTCTAAATTAAACATACAAAAAAAAATTGCTGATTTCAGAGGGACACATTTGGTAAATTAAGGGAATTCTCAGCTGGACTGAGAAGCTCTGGGACCAGCAGGTTCCAGGGACCTGCAATGTATCCTGTCAATGGTGCAAAATGTAGCAGGAATCTGTATCCCAAGAGCAGAGAAAAAAAAGTGTGTAGAAGAGGCTTGAGATATAATGGATGACCATCCATCTTTAAAAGACATATTTAGAATAAGTAGACATCTTACAAAATAAAAGGCAAAAGTAAGGAGAAGCAAAAGAAGTTGTATCTCAAATTCAAGAAGTGAAGAGTAGTAATTAAATGTTGAATAGAAGCTGTAAGGAAATTACTTTCAAGGATAAGCGTTGAAATCAATCTTGCTTAGTATTTTCATAACTTGGCACAAAACACAGGGGTTTTCTGACAAAATCTGGCAATAACAAAAACTGGAAGACATTAACAGAAAAGAATGGGGGTATCATACAGGGGAAGCTGGATCACCTTCAAGTCTAGAGTAATACAAATGGGACAAAATTGAATAGGATAAAACATTTAAGTCATGCACTTGGGTGTTAACAACAGAAGGTCCTCCCAGAAACTGGAAACTCTATGTTTGGAAACGGCTATAGAAGATAAGTACTGAGGCGAAAAGGGTTATTCCAAAATAACTAGGAGCTTCTAATGAGACACAACTGTGAATAAGGCAAATGCTGTTCGGTGACATACCAAAAGCAGTATTTCTAACACAAATAGGGAAGAGCTTGTGTCACTGGACAAAGACCTGGCAAAAATGTGTGTATGACTAGGTACAATTTTAATAACCCCTCTCCAAGGATACACAGCTAAAACACAAAAGGAGAAGGGTTAGTATGTTGATGAGAGAAATAGAAAGCCTATTTTACAAGGAAAACTTAAAAGACCTTGATTGATTAGAGCAGCAAGAGAACAGCTCAGAAGGGATATGATGATTGCCTACAAATACATCTGAAGAACAAATACTAGTTAGAAGAAAGAAGTATTTAATCTAAATAATAATGCTGGCACAGAAACAAAGGGAGATAAATCAGCCATAAGTATGAATAGAAATTAGAGATACTAATCATTAAAGCAAACAAGTTCTTGAACTGCCTTCCTTTGGGAGTAATGGGGACAAAAAGCCTAATTGCTTTTAATGGACAGAGTAAGTTTATGAAAGGGATGATGTAACATAGCTGCAAGTGATTGCAAGGATTGAATTTGATGATCTAGAAAGACCTTCCCAGCCTTGTGTTTCTATGTTGTTATTAAGAAATAATGAATTCTTTTTCTCTATTTCCACCAAGTTTGGATATAAAATGTTCAGTTTTGTTTGCAGGTTAGAGAACAATGTCAACCTTCTATTAAGATCCTGAACCACAAGAGCAAACTAGCTAAGAAAGTCATCCAGAACCAATTGAGCACATATTTGACATGGCTTTTCTAGGTGTACTTGGAAGGGCTTACAGAAGTGGGTTGGTCTTTTGAGGTCCCTTCCAACCCTAAATTTCTATGAGAAAATATAGGCTCATATCTTTCTGGACTCTGGCTTAGCAAAACGGCAAAAACCCCAAGTTATTTCTGAGAAGACTGTTGAGTAATTTACACTCTGTGACTTTTGGAGATATTTGTAATGGTACATTATTTATTATTTTTCCAGTGTTCAAAGTGTTCTAGGAAATTCATAAAGCAAACCCAATTCCCAGCAGGAGATTGGAAGCTTTTGGCTTTCATACCTGAGGAGTCTGGTACACACAAAACAAAATACCATTATTGTATTTAGCCTTCTCTAGCAGAGAAAATGCAGTCTGGTGTGAGCTCCATTGTAAAATGTTTTTCTTCTCTGAACTTCCTCCCAGAGTGGCAACAGGATTCTGTGTTCCATCATTCTGGACCACTACCAGGGACCATCAATAATAAACTATGATGACGAGAATGGCAAAACATGTATGCACATTGCTGCTGCTGCAGGCTACAGTGATATTATCAGTGAGCTGGCTAAAGTCCCAGAGTGCAACCTGCAGGCCCTTGATGTGGATGACAGGTAACCATGGAAACTCTGAAAACTGAAATTGCTGCTTCCTTTCTATTAACCTGAGACTAGCTCTGTTTACTCTATAATCATGTTTCCTGTTTCACAGGCCGTGGCCTAGTTAATGAACTGCACTTACAGAGAACCATGCTTGCTCAGAAACACAGCAAAGCAGTCCAGCTCACGTGTATCATATCTAGTATAATAACTGACTAGTAGGAATGTTATTTAAATTTTGTGTTTCTGGTAGGAAATGATAAGATTATGTGTGAAAGGACTTTGTCACCACCTGACTTAACTTCTTTCAATCAAAATTGAACATTCTTTTCAAAACAATAGAACAAGATCCTACAACCTGAAGCTGGAATCCTGCTGCTATTTGTATGTAAGAAATGGCAATGTTCCCTTGTTGCGTTTAAGATGCTAACACAGTATTCCTATAAGACCAGGGGACCTTCATCTTCCATTCTGACAAAGCATTTCATTCCTTCCAGGATGAAGTCCCTATATCTTAAGTGCAGAAGAGTCATCTTCTTTCCTCTTTTTCACCCCACACCTACCTCCCTTGGAACTTTGCTCATAAATTTAATTCAAATGGAACCAACCAGCTGCTCACATTGATTATCCAGCTCAGTTGAGCAAAAGCCAAGATTTTCTTGGCGTGGGCCTTCACATACTTAAAATAATAGCATTCTTCATGGAAAAGTGCAATAAAATGGAACAGAAATAAAACCAACAGGGTTCTGGAGAAGTTTCTAAACTGCAGTAAAATGTAGTTGAGAAAGCTGTGTTTCTATGGAAAGAAGAGCAAAGGGAGGAGTTTAACTACACTTAAGAGCTCAATAAGACACAGCCTCCTATTACACATTCTCAGATATTTCCATAGAAGGTATTATACTTGAAGGGGGGTAAAGATAAGCTGTTCACTATAAACACACAGTAGATTTCCATTCTATTGTGTTTCTGACTGCACCTGTTCGAAACCACTGGGATTGCAAGGAAACAGGCAGAGAAAAGTCAATTTTGTTCTTTATTCTTGCACAGTTTTCTTATGGTGTTTTCTGCGCTTTCAGATTTTTCACAAGAACAAAATCTTAACATTTGGAAACTGGACAAAAGTTTCCAAAGACAAGATGCAAATCTTGTGCCAAGCAGAAAATCTGATTCTCCTACACAGATTCAAGACAATTATATCTGCTCCAGTCTGTGCCCATCAAAGAATGGAGAAACTGGCAAAGGGGCGATGACAGTCTGGTAGATGCGTCCAGTCCTTCTCATTCATCTGGGGGAGGCTTCTTCTCCTACTACCTTCATGGAGAGCCCTGAGCCAACCATTGCTAATTGTGTTTGGTGTAAAGATAAGAAGAGTTTGTCCCTATGCAGTGGACACTAGAAATATTTTTTTCAAATTCTGCTCTGAAAACTTCAGGCACTCCTCCCCATCTGCAACTCCAGCAGCAGAAGAGATGCTATTATATAGCATGTATAGACATTCTGCAGCCCTGTATCTACTTTCTCTACGGCTAAATAGATGCACATAGATGCCAGTTTACGGCCTTATTACTGCCACTGGCAGCTACATCAGTGTGGGATAAATTGCTGGAGAATTCCTTAAAACTGATGTCATGAATCTGGACGAGCAGCATAGGAGCACACCTCATTATGTCATTAATAGTTTTGATAGTAAATTTATTCATCTATTTTAATGATACTCCCCCTTTTCTGTAGGACACCTTTGCACTGGGCTGCAGCAGCAGGGAAAGCTGACTGTGTGCAGACACTGCTAGAACTGGGGATAGACAGCAGCCCTCGAGACATCAATGAAAACACTCCTCTGACATATGCAATGTACTGTGGGCATACAGCATGCATCAAGCTGCTGTCTCAGGAGAGCAGGTAAAGCAGAAGTTCACTTCTTGCTCACATGTTGCCACTGACTAGAAAAAAAATGTATTGCTTTTTGTATGCTACTGAAGGCTTTGAGCCCTGGGTGATGTCTCCTCAATTAATATGCAATACTCAGTTCAAGTTTTCCACCAAAATAACAATGTTAGAATTAGTCATCTACTAGAGACTCATCACTGCGGTTACAGTGCTAGTCTGTCGATCAGCAGAGGGTTCTGAACCAAGATGATGTAAGTATAGCTCTTGCTCAGTCACCTTCATGCTGAAAGTTTATTTTATGGAGTAATTTCAGCCCACAGATACATGCCTTCCACTTTTTTGAAATCTCTATGCGCTAGCTGTGTGTTCATGTAATCTGACAGAGGGGTAGACTGAATACAAAGGCGTCTTTACCAGACAGATAATAAAATAAATTTCAAGTTTCAGTCCTCAGGGTAAGGGTTTGGGAGTGTTTTCCTAGCCTTCGTTTGTTCTCTGCCTGGATTGTCTCTTCTTATTCTGAGGTTTTTTATGTTAAAAAGTGTAATCCTTTTACCATTGCTTATGATCTTCCTCTCTCTTTGTTTTTCTCATGTTTCAGCAGCTGTCATTTAATTTCAGTTCTTCAACTGTGGTAAATGAGCATGCACTTACAAAGACATTTATCATCACATTTCTTTGTGCTTTCCCCTCCTTTCCAGTCAGCAGTTAGTATTATTTCCTGTGTTACAAATTGTGAGACATGGGTAACATTACCTCTCCTCCTCCTCTTCCTCCTCCTGTGCTCTGCCTGTCAGAGTAGGTCTGAAATGTTGATTAGCCAAAAATCTCATCTAAAAACCACTACAGCAACACCACTGTAGGTAATTATCTTGATAGATCTTCTGAAAGTGTGCTGGGCGTCTTTAGTACAGGCAAGGCAAGGCAAGGGAAAGCAAGAGAAGGGGAAGGGAAAAGGGAAAGGAAAAGTGAAAGGCAAAGGCAAAGGCAAAGGGAGGGTCGGAATGGTGTACTAGTGCCTTTGTTACAATATCAGCAATGACTGTGCTGTTGGAAATACCATTGTCCAAATATGACGTAATACAAAGACCACTTGGTTTGAAAGATCCCAGGATGATGATGTTGTTGTTGTTGTTGTTATTGGATCTTGCCTCACCATTAAGAATAATGATTTTGCAGCTGGTAGATGCTGAAGCCAGAACAGTTTGGGGTTTTTCCTGATAGCTGCACTGAGCCTACATTAAGATAAGTATAAGGCAATGAACTCCATAACAAAGAGTGAAGTAACACAGTATCATTTTCAGTCTTTGTTAATTACAAATTTGGAGTCCTAATTTTCTGCCTCCTTGAACCACCCCTGCAAATGTATCTGAACAGTATATACCCCATTTTCTGGGCAGTATTTCACATTCATATTTCACAGGCAGTTATTTTTTTCATAATTTGGCAATAATGACATCACATTTTGATTTGTGCTTCCAGTAGATCTGAGCCAGTTCATCAGTTTTCCTCTCAGAACAACAGATTCCTAAAGAAAGAAGGACGATTCGGTATGCTGAACCACATCTTCTCCTGCAAAAAGAAGAAAGATGAACAGAAAACTAGTCAGAAGGAGAGAAGCAGAGACCGACATACTACAGAAGAGACCTCAGAAGTAGATGACATCATCACCACTTTTGACTGCATTATGGACACAAATTGCAGAGACATTCCAGATGAGTGTGTGACCACCACTGACTTTAAAAGAAGGATCACAGACACAAAGTACCTTATACCAGAAAAGAAGCAACCAGAGTGTCAGGGACTTCTGCCCGTCAGAACCCAGAGCCTCCCCCCAATCACTGCAGGCAATTCCTTCCTAACTGCTTCTCACAGCACAGCTTCAAGCTTCTCCTCCAGCACCAGCACCCACCATTTTGCACACAAGTCTCAAAAAAGTAGGAGTGAACACAACTTGCTGGACCACAGAAGCAGCTGCCAGGCTTTGTTGGATGATCCCTGGAACACAGACTCTAACCAACTACTCTCCTACAAAGTCTGTAATCGGACTCCTTCAGACAAACTGATAAATGGCTTAAACTCTAATAGATCTCACCATGTGCTTTTGTGCCCTCCCCGCCTTCCCTCACTTCCCAGTTCTCCATCAGGTAATTTATTTCTTCTCTATCTCCCAAATCCTATAATCTCTACTGATGTGGCAAGCTGAGGCTGAAAAAATAGGTAAGTCTGACCCATGACAGTTCTATTTCTTTAATATCTTTTTCAGCTTCTTCTCTTTGTATATAGTAGCAATCGCAGATAGCATATGGATAGGACATCAGCTGACAGCTGAAGCAAGGTGCTTAGGTGTGGGAAATAAGAGATTTAAGTAGGTCTGATAAGCAAGCAAAAATGCAGGTAGTCAGGAAGCACGTAAGGTACCTGAGCAAGGTAAGTGCCTCCAGATTATATATGTGCTTTGTGAACTGCACATTGACACCCACTGCCATGCCTGCTGCCTTGTGTCCACATTTCATCCTAGAACTACATGTGCAAGGGAACAGTACTGCACTCAAATCTCTAACTGTGCTGAGAGCTGCTTCTGGATCCAACCAGGCAAGTCCACATGTGCCATGCTGGACAGCTTCTGCACTATGCCACTTTCCCCTTGCAGACAAATTCCAAATCTAGGCTGTAGTGTCAGCCCTTCCAACTCCTCCCACCCTGAATGCCAGCTCTTTGGTCTAAATGTGCTGTTCTTATGGTTTCTCCAAAGCTGAATTCAGGTTGCTAAATTTATAGAGACAGAGTAAATGCTTTTATGTTGTGGTTTGGAAACTCTAATGTAACAGTAATGAAGCAGAGCATCAGAATTTTGAAGTAAACTCAAAATGAGGGTTTGGCAGGATTTGGGATTGAGTACTTTGTTTGACTCACATCCATGTTTAAATGAATCTGGCTGGCTGGCCTGCGTACTGGAGTTTACTTCAACATATCAGTGTCTCCAACTTCATCTCCTTTGGGATTAGCTCCATGCCAAAATAAAACACATCTAGCATGCCTTCCAACCACTGTAATATCCAACTGAAAATGAAGCAAGCAAAAGCAATCCCCAAACTTACCAGTACAGCTTTACGAGGAGTAAACATTACACAACAAGTTAATCTACCTCCACCCCAACAGACATGAGCCATTATCCTCCAGTGGAAAAAGGAGTGAACAGAAACCCTGTCTGAGAAGAACCCTCAGTTAGGTCAGGTAACTATCTAAGCCTGCATAATAGTTCAAACTGTACTGACTCCTAAGCGAAGGGATCTATAAAATAGCAAATCTTTGTTCACATCTCTAATAATGAGAGTAGAGACGGCAATTTCAGAATGACAGGTCATTCTAAGTTGTGCAGATAAAGGCTGGAAATAGTTTTTCAGGGCAAAATGGAGCTATTCAGAAAGTTCCACTTCCTGAACATCAGGCCACATTCCTGAAAGCCTGATAGACCTGGTCTATAGGTGTCACTGCTTTTTTACTGTGCACCCTTCAGCTATTCACTCAACCATACAAACCCCAAACTCCACAAGGCTAGCAAGGATTGCTCCAGCATGACTCTTTCCATACTGAAGTCTGCAAGGTTCAGCTCACATGTGGAAGACAAGAAAACCTGCAGGGCTTCCTTACAACCTAAATATAATAGAAACAGTGATGCTGAGATATCTGAGTTCATTCATGTTGACAGTAGGAGGAGGAATGAACCCAAACTGCATAAATCAAGCCTGAGAACAACGATGGGGAAATATTTCTTGGTGGAATTAGCTAGACTATGAATACATTTGATGTGGAAGTAACTACCATGTTATTTAAAATGTGATTATAGATTTTTCTTAAGACTGTAGAATACTGTATGGTTAAATCCTTGTTTGCTCTGCACAGAAGGACAGGTGGTTTTCTATGAACATCCTACAACAAAAAGCTGCAACCACCTGAATCAGGACAGACCCTGTGCATCCACTCAGGGCTCAATGATCTCCACAGAGACTCAGTATAGCACCAGCAGTCTGCATGCATGAATGAGGACAAAATCATATCAATTATGGGAAATCTTCTAATTGTTACAATGGGAGCTGTCTTTGCATGTCCAAAGAAAGAGAAGTCATTTTATGTCTGACAGTTTATTACCTCCCTCAGAGAAAATAAAAGCCTGAGTCTGCTTCAAGCCCAGTTCTCTGTGTACCAGCTCCCTTTAACAAAACTTTCCCTTCCCAACAATAAAAAGATTCCTGTAGCTGGCAAAAAGGACTTCCATTGAAGCATGTGAATTAAAAGCTTGTAAGGAGGCAGAGAGTGTCTGACAGGAAAACGTTGCACAACCCAGATACTGTCTAACACTTCTTCATGATAAAAAGATCTGCTTATCCCTCTTCATGCCTATGTGTGTGGTTTAAATCTGTCTGCCCCTGTAATTGACTTGCTGTAAATTAGAACTGCATTTACTGTATGAGCTCCAGGTCTTCCAGGTCTCCAGTGCACTGTGCCTGCAGGACTTAGAGGGATCAGAAGTGAAGTAAGCCTGGCTCCAGCCCAGACAGCAGCACGGTGCAGGCAGTTCACTCTGAGGAAAGATATTTCCTCGTTGATTTTTCCTGCACAAGGCTTAGCTGTGGGAAAAAACAGCATCTAGTCTTTGAAGGACACTGAACTGTTAATACTCCATTTCTCAGTCATGACTGCGGGGGCTACATGTAATTTCCTAATCACTGAATATCCAGGGCAGGATTATGGGTATCAATAACCCAGGGGAACTCAATTTTAAAATTATTTTCTCAGCTGACACACAGTGTTGATTGTCTTGCATGAGCATGCCTTTTGTTAAAGTCAGAGCTAATTTTTGCATTCACTGCGGCTAAGGCAGCTGGCACATAGATGGGGATTTTTGGAGGTTTTTTTTGTTCTGTTTTCTGTGCTCCTGGAAATGAAAGATGAGTCAATTTACTAACTGAGCCTTAGAAGTTATACAAAGGGGAGAGTTTGCTGTGGGTAGCAATGAGACTTACCTTAGTATCATGCCACTGGTTTCTCTCAGAATAACTACTTTGTCTTGCCCTCCGCTGGGGAGAACAAAGATAGACTATACCAAAACCTACTGTCAATATTGCAAGAGTGCTTGCCAGCCACAGTTCTGAGCTGGCATCAACAATCTGAAGCATTTTTGTATTTATGAGCTTTGCAATCATATCTTTCTGCAAAATGTACTGCCATCTACTTTCCACAGGGAAAATGGTGTAAGTAGAGAAATTCCAAGTGATACGAGTAACAGGAAGCCTGTCTCAAATGTAAGGCAGCCCTTAGCACTCCCTAACCAGCTGGAGCCTCCTTCTATCACCCACTCATCTCTTAGATTACTACCTTCCAGGTCTAAGGCGATACTTTATTACATGTTGTATTACAGCAGCCCAGTACTTCTATTTGCTTGAACAGGTAATGTGAAACATAGGCTGTTATTAAGCTTATGTTGGCATAAGCAGTACGGCATAATCCAACAGGAATCACTTCTTGGCCAGGAAAAAGTAGAGCAAAGCTGATCAGTGCGGCTGTTTCTTTCTGAAACTGAAGGACTGATTTACAGTGAGACATTCATCATAACATTTACAACTTTTCCACAAAACACACCACAATGTGGTTCATCTACCTAAATGCAAAGGAAAATCAAAGAACAAACTGTAAAAAATGTCAGTAAACAAAATGAAATGCAGAACAGTCCTGCATTTTATAATAATGAAATTGCCTCATTTCCGTTCAAAAATAAATGCCATCATAAATACGCTCTGGGGGTGACAAAGACAATGTCTTAAAGAAAGAAAATTTTTTTTCTCTGGTGTAATGTGGAATAGATGGAAAGGAAGAGCAGAAGAATACTTCCACTTGATGCCAGAACTTTTAGACATGGATTCTTTTCCAAGCATTCACATCAGCCTTGCAAACATGATTATGCTTTGTACTGTTGTTTTGCTGCCAGATATCCCCATTTATGAAATAAACATATCTCTTGATAGAAAAAACAACCTCCCATCATCAAAGCTGTAATGGTGTATACATAATAAGTCATTAGTTCTCAGCAAAAGCATCACTGAAACCAATATAACTCCAATTGCACTGATGGGAGCAGCAGGCTTGATGCTCTGCTATTTTGGAATTGATATATTTATTTCTTTGTGCACACTGGATGCGATGTCTACACAAGAAATTTACCGACTTTTACACCCACTTTTTGATCACCCTGGAGAAGTGTTAAAGACTAAAGAGTAAAACATGGGGAAAGGAAACCAAAGTCTGTTCTTATTAGATACAGCTCATCCATAAGAGACTCTTCATGCTTTAGCCCAATATGCATCAGCTTTACCCATGGGATCCAGTAGATTGATCCAATGTCTATCAACTGCCATGGTCTTTGGACCAGAATCTTGCTCCATCTGGAGCTGAAGCCTGCACTATAACATGGGGGTTTGTCTGATAAACTCCACTTTAGCTCCTTTCACACAGAAGCCATTTAGTCAGTAACATAGTACAGCAGTCGTGACAACTACTTCAGCCCACCTCTACAAAACTGTTCTACAACTATTTTCCTATAGCTTTATCTTGCACGGCCCAGTAATACATAGGTATTTTCAAGTACCAACTAAAAAAGCCACAAAGGCAATTTATATCATCCCATTGCTTCCTATTGCTTATTGTCCTACTACATCCAGCCCATGTCTCTCCTCGTCTCTGCGTGTCGACAAAGCATATGCTTGCTCTACAATGAGCTATGTTGCAGTCCCATGCTGGATGAGCAGCTGTTTGGCAAGACAACTCAAGACTCCTTACAAGGCTCATCTCAGATCTGATGATAACAAAAAAGAAAAATTTGAGGGCGTCAAACATCACAGAATAAGATCAACTGAGGAAAAGGATCTCAGGAAAATGTTGATTTGGTGCTTTAGTTTCTACTTTTTTAATAATATTTGATAGGTCTTTTATGTAGTGAAATGCATTACATCTTCTAATAATTGTCTTGTTTTAATAGTACTGTACCAAAGTAAACTTTAATCTTAGCCAGTGAAATGAATCCCACAGTTAGCCAATCAACCTTTCATTTTCCAGTTATCTATTCTTCTTGGTAAAAATAAAATTGCTATAAACATAGTTTAATAAGAATCAGTATCAGTTTATATCAGTTCTGCTATGTTTTCATCTGCAGCAAAACCCTCTCAAAACTCATCTTTACTGCTGACAGACTTCCACCAGTCTCATTGTCAAACCAGCAGTTGAACTCCATTTGTGTTCTAGTACTTAGAAAGGCTGCGACCCTATTAGAAAAGTGTGCAAACTAAAGCTTTGATTCTGAAATCAAATCCACCTAGTTGAATATTTCTACAAATTTAGTGTCCAAATATTCTTACACAGACCTAGCTCCTGGACTGTGCCTGTCTTAAGACCAATTACGATATTATATGAGAGGAAGTGATAATGGTACATGTGAAGGTTATATTAAAATAGTCACTCTAATGAATGTAAAGAGAATAAAGCAACAGCTTTTTTCAGTTGGTGGTTTCTTGTTATTACATATTTCCGACAATTACTAAGTAAGTTTTCTTTTCTTCTAGAAGCCAGAGATCTACAGTGCACTGTATTATTTACAATTATTTTCATATGGTAACAGACTATCTTTTTCTTTCACAGGTAAAAATTTTCAACAGATGTCTGGAGACCAACCCAAGATAAAAAATCTTACTCCTGTACAGAACAGCCTAGCTCCCATACACAACCACTATGCTCACAAAAGTAAGTACAGGCAAGTCTCAGTTACAGTATCATACTGTGTGCCTCCATCACTGGCATCTGAGAGCTTGAGAGAATTTTCATATTCCTTTTTCACAGCATCATAGAATGCCTGAGGTTGGAAGGCATCTTTGGAGACTGTCTAGTCCAGCCACCCTGTCCATGGAGACATCACCTGTAGCAGGTTGCTCAGGATCACATCCAGTTAGGTTTTAAATACCTCTAAGGATGCGGACTACACAACTTCTCTAGTTGTGAACAGGCAGCCTGGTCCACTGTTTGACCACCCTCAGAGTAAAAAAGTTTCTTCTTATTTATTTGTGGCCATTGACTCTTTTCCCTTCATAGGACACCACTGAGAACAGTCTGGCTCCCTCCTCATTACTCCCCCCAGTCAGGCATTTATACACACTGACAAGATCCCCTGAGCTGCCTTCTCTTCTCAAGGCTGAACAGTCCCAGCTCTTTCAGCCTCCCCTTTGAGGCTGGACACTCCAATCCCTTAAATCATCTCCATTGCCCTTCATTGGACTTGCTCCAGTATGTTGCATGTCTCTCTCATACCGAGAGCCCCAGACCTGGACACAGCACTCCAGAGGTGTCTCACCTGTGCTGAATAGAGGTGAAGGATCACCTCCCACAGTCTGCTGGCAGTGTGTTTCCTAATGCAGCCCCGGATGCTGTTGACTGTCTTTGCCGCAAGGGCAAATTGATGGCTCGTGTTCAGCTTCTTGTCTATCAGGGCCCCCAGGTCCCTTTCTGACAAGCTCCTTTTCAGCTGTTTGATCCTCAGCATGTATTGGTGCAGGGCTCCTCCCCAGGTGCAGGACTTTACAGTTCCCTTTGTAAGAGTCTTTTCCATCCATTTCTCCAGCCTGTTAAGGTCTCTCTGAATGGCAGCACACCCATCTGCTGTATCAGCCACTCCTCCCAGTTTCCTACCACTTGCAAACTTGCAGAATGTGCACTCTGCCCCATCATCCAAGTCACTAATGAAGACATTAAATAGTATTAGCCCCAGTATCAATTCCTGGGGTATTCTACTAGTGACCAGCCCACCTCCAGCTGGACTTTGTGCTGCGGATCACAACCCTTTTCTCCAATGAGTTTCATAGCTTGGCCTAGTAGAAGCAATGTACATCACTACAGGGAGTTTGGTTCTGCATTTGTTTTCCAGAGCAAAGCTGACTAGAATTTTCACAGACACAGGATTTTTCACCCTCAGTTTCACTCTCGATTGCATATGCCTGTATGACCCTGGTAGCTTTTCACATGAGGCAGGACATGATGTAATATGGTGACTTAGAGGATGTAAAGAGAAGGATGACAACACCCTAATGACTGCATGGCAGAGAAAGGTTGGGTATGTGAGATGAAAGCCAGGATAAGGAATGACTCTTCTGCAGACAGCATGAAAAATATCATTACACTGATTTTTGTGTCCTTTTGCTAGCAAAAATTCGAGGGAAGAGGATTAGAACAAGATCATCAAGTTTTGAAAATCTTTGTCATTTTCTGAATGTTACATAAGTGAAAGATGTTATATCTCTCTCTGTCTTAATAACAGTGGATAGACTAGCTTTTACATGAGGATGGGAATCATTCATTTCTCTCATTCTAACAGCAACTGGTTTCAGTAGCTTCTATAACACAGGAGCTAAAATAAAGGGATTGAGAGAGCAACAGCCTGTTTTCCCTCTGCAGTTTCAGCCAGGTCCTCATTCCGAAGACAGTAAGAAGCAAGGTCCTGAAAAGCAGAGAAAGCTTTACGCAATTCCCACAGCCCCGGCAGTGTCAAGACTTAGTGAGTGTCCCAGGCTGCGTCCAGCCAGGAACTGGGGTGTTCTTCACATAGAAACACTAGCCCTGCTCCCAGCAGTGTCCTGGCCCCACATTCTTGTGCTCCACTAAGTGCATATCCCCCAGCGTATTTTGGATGAGGACTGCAGTTTACTATTTGTCACCCTGCAGATCAGCCAGGTCCTAAAGCATTCACATTGCAGAGCTAAATTTAAGATTCATTGCCTCTTATGATCTGAGTTTCAGAAGCAATTCTGCAGCTATAACAATATTACTAAAACCGAAACAGCAGAGGTAGCGTTATAGGGAACATCAGATTGGGGAGGGGAAATACAGAATCCTGCACTGCTGCTGCACAGTAAGAGAGGAAGAAGAAAAGTAGAGATGTGGAATACTAGGTGGTATTCTCTGTCTGCTCAGAAGAAAATAATCTAACTGCTTTCAAAACCCCAGCTCCAAGTCTTCTATTTTTAAGCTTTCTACTAATGTTCTTTGTGTCTTCTAGTTAAAACACAATTGTAAGCAAAATCCTAAAAAAAAATATTTCATAATCACTGGTGTTCTTGCAGTAATTCCTACATACAGCCAGAATTTTAATTCTAGTCTTATGCCTAAACCTGTGTTTTACAAATAAGATACAATTATCACAGTTAATAATCATGCTTTAATTAACTAACACAGCACATTTATCCAGGTGCCATTACTGCTTGAACATCAGTTCAAGGCAATAACAGAAAAGCAAAGTTATTTGCAAAACAGAGTACGTTTCTTCTTTGTTAACAAAAATGACACGTTTGACCTGGAGCTTTCCAAATAACTGTTTCAGAGCCAAGATTTCACTCATTCTCCATCCAGCCCTAAAAATATTCCTGTTCTTGACACAGCCTTTATTCAGGCAAATGGCTCCACCAACGAAGTCTGAATATAAACATTTGTGTTTCTTTAATATTTTCATTACATAAAATGTGTGTTACAAACAGGCAACAAAGCCAGTGGGGAAAGAAAAAAAAAAGCAACCAGAGAGCTAGAACAATAAAATAAGCATAAATTAGAAAGAGAACTGAAACTACTCGGAGATTAACAGAAAGAAGAAACATCTCCCCAAAAAAAGGAAGGGCAATGAAAAAAAGGAAGAGATGCTTTAATCTCTAAGCAAAAACATTTAAAAATACAAGTTAGAAAGAGGATAATAGGAATGAAACAGCAGCCTAGGAAGAGTACTTGAGTGACTTTATACCATAGTTTATACACTCCCACGCTCCAGATATTCCCAGGGCCAAAGAGGTCCCTCACATGGCTTCTTGAGTAGCCTCAGCACAGCCTGGCATCCCTGTTATTCTGCATGCTGCTGCTCCTCTCCCAGCATACTCTTTCTATCTCATCACGCGACTCGCCCAAGGACCCCTGGAAAACAGGCTTACAACTATCACACACTGCTCACACAATGCCAGAAGAAATTTCCAAACAAATATGGGACTTCTAGAGAACTGCTGCTCTCACTTCTTCTTGTGGCTTAGAAGGTCTGAAGCCATAGTGAGGTTATTACTTGTTGGGAAAAAAAAATCTATTCTGCAGGTCATTTAACAATATTTTCTGGGCATCAGTGGTTGTTTTTGCTGTTATTCACCATGATTTGAAGTTTCTTCTTTCCCAAGTTAACAGCAAAAGATTCCACAAAGCACCCTCCTCTATGCAAAGGGCCACCATCATCCACTGCTTGCAAAAGGAAGAGTCTAAGAGCCATCCTTTCTGCTGGAGTACATACTCCTTGGGCAATGCCTCCCTGAACAGCCTTATTCTTGCCTCTGCAGTTTTAATAGCAGCCACTTGAGAGTCACTACTGAGTGGAAAAGGCTCCCCGAATTAGTAGCACTTACTGTATCACTAGGTCTTTGGTAGCCGACTCTGCCCTCTGAATGTAAATAATTACTGGTGCTTTTGCTGTATGTAGCTTCTGGATGTTTTGCAACCAGCCTTAAGGGTTCTGTCTCTCACACACCTCAGTGCTGGGTCCAGGCTCATGTGTTTCAATACATATACTAATACCAGTCATTATATGTATTATTTCAAAGCCATCCATGTACCAGTCCTGAAATCCTTATCAAATACCCTAAACTGGGTACAATATGTAGGACTAGGTGGAAAGCATTGATGTTTGGATGCTGTTTTTTTACTTCTTTGAATGAGCATGAGTTTGTGATGGCTACCTGGTCATGGGGGTGAAGTTAAACTCCACTGCTTTTGCCCTACTTAAACCCATCATTAAGGGCTTATCTAGTGCATGAAGTGTTCTGGAGATACTTTACACAGGTGTAAACTTTGAATGCATGAACATATGCCTATGCTTTAAGGAGGGAAACAACTGAGCCTGTCAATATGCATTTGGTTTACACAACAAAATTTCAATGAACTCAAAGCATTCTATCATGTGCCAGAAAACAAATGGGACATTAATTGTATTTAGCCCTGCCTGATTCACACAAATTCAATATGAACTAAAGAAAAGTATTAATTGTATTAATTTTTTCATGGAAAGGAGAACTAAGTGATTTCCTGAACTTCTGAACATGAACAAACCTTGAATATTACCTATGAGTTACACTACTTTGCCAAAGGCCACACAGCTCTACACTGCCTGCTCAGGTCATCACAACTTGAATTGTACTGT
Organism: Astur gentilis; assembly: GCF_929443795.1. Lineage (NCBI taxonomy): Eukaryota > Metazoa > Chordata > Aves > Accipitriformes > Accipitridae > Astur > Astur gentilis. The sequence continues at coordinate 68,540,772 of NC_064919.1, forward strand.
AATTAGCATGAGAAAAAAACAAAAAAACCCTACCCATTTTTTAAATCCTTTCTATAAAGATTCTGCTTTGCCCCAAATAGATACCTGGGGAGTGCTAGAGAATTACTGCTCCTGATAAATAAAGAATGATGAAATGAGTATATGGTATATGGTACAGGGGAATATGGCAAGGAGAACTTCAGCCTCTTTTGCAAATGTATATAGTAGAAAAATACATAGATGCAAAGCTCTTTCCATGCCCACTGCAGACATTAGAGAGGTAACATTTGTTTTCAACAGGGTAAATTTCTGACCTATTAATTATATACTATGTAAATCTACAGACACAGAAGGGCTTCAATGGCAACACTGGTGTTCTTCTGCTGTGCTGAGGCACAGAAGCTACAGGGTTTCTGCTTGAACTTCTTCAATATATTTCTGACTTGGGCACAGTCTGTGTCCCCAGTTACCTGCAGGACTGTTACTCCCCTAGCCAGTTATTGCCCATCTTACCTTTGTACTTCTGGTGGTTTGAGATTTCTTTGTTTGTTTTCCCTAAGTGTAGTGGTTTGCATTTGCTTTTGCTGAGTTTTGCTACCTGAATTTCTTACTGTTTCTCCAATATATCAAGGTCATTTTGCATTATAAACCTGTTCTCTGAGAAATTACACCTTGCGTGCCTTTTTTTCATCAGGTGTGTGTCCACATTACAGTAATGGATCTATCTTATTTTTTTATGAAAATCTCTGAAAAAGTTAATAATCCTTCCTTATTAAAACTACATAATTTCTCACTTCTACATCCACTCCACCACTGTCCCAGATGTTCTTTTTGATGTTGCTTGATGAGCAGTGAGAAGGCAGACTTCATAGGTTCAAAGATTCACTTCTGAGAAACACCAGCTGTGGGCAGGTTTTTAGGTATTTAGGATTTTTTAGGTTAGATTAACTGACTTGAAACTCCTCAAGTCCTCTTTTTCTGTCTTTTTATTCTACAGCCCTCAAGAAACTCCATCTACTATTCTACCTATGAGTTCCTCAAGTGTGCTGAACGTTTAGTTTGGTTTGGGGATTTTTTTTTAAGATCAGAATTGACTTCTAAATTGCAGATTGTCACAGGTGTATTGACTGCAGTAGTTACTCAGTTCATACCAGCTGATTATGTGGTCTATTATGCCTAATAAAAAATAGTTCATTTATCAGTTTATCCTCTGTTAAAATGGTCCAAATCTAGATTAACTTCAGATGTTTCTCTGGAACTACATAAAATTTTCGTTGTGTTAAGAGACAATACTCTTCTCCTTTCCTCATTTCTGCAGCATTTCCCTGCACCACGAAAATTTCTGTCAGAGGTTATGGAAAGGGAATACCCAAAGGGACTGCCAGGAAAGATGCAAACTTGAACACTCGGGTTTTCATTGGAGTTCACCAGGAAATGGAATGATAGTGACAGGCTGAGATGGTCACCTTTTGAGCAGAGCACTTTACAGCAGGATTCTTCCTGCATGTAAAGAACCAGGACATAAGCATGATACCAATCTGCGGAGAAGCAGTTTGGCTCAAAGAATGGTTAATACCTGACCACTAGGAAGCACTTGTGGTTAGTTTTAAAGGATGAAGCCAGAGAAATAGACAGAGAATCCAAATAACCTTCTGGAGGCTGCCATGACTAGTAAGATGAAACTCAAACTAGAACATCTCAGAGGAAAACGTTAATAGCCTCTCATATATTCATCACAACAGATGCAGATGGAAGGAAATCACAGATGGAATGAGAATGTAACCAAGGAAAAATTAATGTGAAAAATTGCAGGGAAGATTCTCTAGTCAAAACAGAGATGGTGTTAATAGAGAACCTTAGAGAAGATATAAGACTATATTAACTATAAAGCACAAACAATGTTACACTGCTGAGTGTGAGGTGAAGATTAAGGGTGATCTAACTCCACAGTTTCTTACAAGACTGCTGACACATGAGACATACAACAGCTGTGGCTCTTGTGTTTCAGTGTTGGTCTTAATGGGATACTTTTGTGGCTTGTGACTTCCAGAGCACGTGTGGACCTATCTTCATGATTGACTGTGCCTAGAACAATCCAGACAGTGTCCCACATTCTTCCATTTCACCTTCCTAAGATTTTGATCAGTATTTAGCCTGGTTAATAGAGCATCCTCCCACAAAGGTTTTGTTAAAAATAATATATTCCCATGGAACATTTCTGTTTCAGGCAGCCTGTGTTTTTTGATGAAAAAGTGTCTTGTGGAAATCTCTCCCAACAGACCAAGTCTCCTTCAGACAAACTACAGATTCTCTGTTTATCAAAAGTAAACCTTTGAACTTATCAAGTCTTATTGATCACCAAACACAAAGTAAATCACTTAACACTGGAGTTGTTTTCTTCAGTTGAATATTAGCCCTGCCAGGCTTTAGTGGTATTTTTACCCATATTTTGATCAAATTTTTCAAATGCAGGTTTGAGTACACACAACACAAGACAAACAAACAACAGTTCAAAGAAAGCAGCAAATTCATTTGTAAAAAAGTCATGCTTTTCACTTTCTGTGCACTCTCTCTCTTTTTCTTTTTCCTCTAGTCCAGCTACCATCTCAGGGTGCTAAGAAGTTTAAGTCACTGCCTTTAAATTCCCTAAGGACTGGTGCAGTTACTCTACCACCAGCCCCAACCTCCAGATCCCAGAAAAGGGGACATTCTCAGAGTCAGTTGCTCTATTCTCTCTTGCCTGGTCTATCAGGAGAGCCTCTGAAACCAAGCTGTGTCCTACCTGCTATCCCAAGCCAGAAGAAATCTAACCCTGCAGAAGAGCTTGAGAAATCTCTCACCAAACCAGACACTGAAAATTAACTCATTACACCGGCCTCACTCAGTTGAAATATATCTAAGAGCTTGTTACAAGGTAACTGTACAGTAAAATCTCATTAATTTTGCACTAACGATGCTCTTGTGAACTGGAGGGTAAATGAACAAAAACCAAGAAAGGGTAGCACATCACAAAAGCTGCACTGTGCATTTATATAGGCATTTTCGTTATAGTTTTCATTTATGATGAAGTTACTAAATCGGTATTTCACAGTGCTGTAAATCTATTTTGTGAATGGAATCCTCATACTGTGCAGTCTTGTTGCAGCAATGTGCTGTTAAGCCAGAAAACAGGAACAAAGAGTAAGATTTTCTGTGTGATTTAAAAGGCAGAATAAGGGAAACATAAATTGACAGGAATTCTCTGTAGTTTGTAAAGGCAAAGGTACTGATTCTGAGGCTGTGTACCATCAAAAACACCTTTTTAAGATTAAAACAATAAGCTCAGAATAAAAGGCAGTTTTAGCAAATGAGGGGGTTTGGCTCTTTGTTTTTCACATATTTTCTACATTGTAAGCTTGTGGGGTTTGTGAATTCAACAAGCTAAAAAAATACAATGAAACACTAATCTCTGTGGGACAGACAGGGCTATAGCACACACTGTTCAAAACTGTTCGTTGCACTGACAGATTTATGTCTTTCATTTAATTCTTCGTGTTCCTCAGTGACAAAAATGCAATTGTGTATTATAATTTTCATAAAACAAGGACTGCATGGTCCTGAGTTATTAGGCATTATTTCATCACTTTGATCACTGAACTGAAGAAGGAAATCTAACTAGAGTGCTGTTCAGTCAAGAGCCTTGGCAAGTGCTATAAGTCTTTGACTAAACATTTCACAAGACTGTCCTTTCCTAGAGGCCGACAAAGACACCAGCCTCTGCTTGCTTCAGGATTCTTATCTAAATCTTGCTGCTGTTATTCTAGAGGCTTCCCTGCTTCTGATTACAGAGGGGCTATAGCCATTACTGTTGGCAGGGGGTGGGGGGGATAGTCCCCTTTTGTCACCCCTTCTGTAACACTATTGCTAATAAACCTGTCTTACAGTAGCTCTACATCAGCAGTTCATTCAACCAGGACGTGGCATTTCTGTTTATCTCTAAATGTTTTATTAGCTGTACAAACATTTCTTTTGCTGTGTCACAGTAAAAGACAAACCTGACGTGAAAGAGAAGGTAATCATGTCCCAGTAGCTGCAGTTTCCAATTTCCTTGTGGTAATGACTGTAAATAGAAGGACGGCTGGTGGCTGTCGCAGACAGTCCCAGAAAGAAAAAAGAAGAGCACAACAACAGCTGCTCTGATGCAACAAAGCGAAGAGGGAACTTTTGCACACAAATAAAAGGATATTTTATTTTTAAACATCTAATCCAAATGTCAGGGTATAAAGCTCAAATTCAACAAGCGATGTAAACCTCTAGCTTCTTGCTGAAATCTGTGAAAGTAAAAAGCTCATGTGCTTGGGCCTGTGTTGTGGTTTAACCCCAGCCAGCAACTAAGCACCACACAGCTGCTCACTCACTCCCCCCCACCCAGTGGGACAGGGGAGAAAATTGGGAAAATAAGTAAAACTCATGGGTTGAGATAAGAACGGTTTAACAGACCAGAAAAGAAGAAACTAATAATGATAATGATAACACTAATAAAATTACAACAACAATAATAAAAGGATTGGAATGTACAAATGATGCGCAGGGCAATTGCTCACCACCCACCGACCGACACCCAGCTAGTCCCCGAGCAGTGATTCCCTGCCCCCACTTCCCAGTTCCTAAACTAGATGGGACATCACAAGGTATGGAATACCCTGTTGGCCAGTTTGGGTCAGGTGCCCTGGCTGTGTCCTGTGCCAACTTCTTGTGCCCCTCCACATTTCTCACTGGCTGGCCATGAGAAGCTGAAAAATCCTAGACTTTAGACTAAACTCTACTTAGCAACAGCTGAGAACATCAGCGTTATCAACATTCTTCGCATACTGAACTCAAAACATAGCACCATACCAGCTACTAGAAGACGGTTATCTCTATCCCAGCTGAAACCAGGACAGCCTGACAGGCAACCTAGTCCCTGAGGCTAGACAGAAGAAATATGGCATGACAGAAGCACACTCTGTTAAAGGAAAAATCAATTCTGTCATGTTCTGTCTTTGCACCTGACCAGTCATGCCTCATCCAGCCTCACTGAAAAGTCCAGAGTCCGTCCTACAATGTTATCAGACTGGCTTTTGGTCCATGGACTCACTGCCTGAGCTGCTCTGCTCTCCAGAGCCCTTAAGCTTGTCTGCCCTGGAACTCCACCAGTTGCAACCCCCAAATTCTCTGTTCTGACTCCAGCCCTTTTGTACCTCTCCCTGTGGCCTCACACAAGAGGCAAGTGGTCCATAAGTCAGTTCCTAGAAATATTCAAGCTTCAGTGCAGATGTTAAGCCACTATCAAATGGTACAGAGCAGATGGTTTCGGTGCAGACTGCACAGAGGAGAAGGAAAAACTAGTTCATATGGCTCTGGCCAGCAGCAAATAACTTCTATGTTAACTGTGTCAGTGTAGACATGAGGAGAATGAGGTTTGTCTTCGCAGAGTGAGAGCCCGAAGTAACCACTCTGGCAGAGATCAATTATATCTAGTTTAACACACTGCTTGGGAATGGGTATAGTGTGTGGAAGGAAGAGAAGGCCAAGTGTCACAGCAAGGAAATCCCAGTGAGGTCAAATGTTTGTAACTCCATGGGCACTCTAGCCATTTTGAGTTGGTAAGAAAACCAAGCTTTTTGCTATCAACTGGGACGCCTCAAAAGAGGCAAGTCATGTGCTGCAACTCCATGTTTTTCCTGAGTAGAAGGGAATCCCCATTGCTATTATTGGCTTTGAGGGGGTGAATCTCTCTCATCTCTTGTGTTACCCTGCCTGTCCAGGGACTGGGAGAGTCCTGGGCTCCCTAATGGCAATCATATAAAAGCTGTGGTGGCACCTCTTTCTTTGCCAGCTGCGGTTCCATGCTGGAGACAAAGATACAGGAGCAGTCTGTGTTGGCTTCCCATAGAGGCTTGAACAAATTTCAAATGTTTCCAGTATTACAGCAAGAGAGAAAGGGAGAGACATTCCCCCATGCCTTAGGCTAGACACTTCCATTCCCAGAAAGGAAGTAGTCAGCTTTCTGGTTTTCCTATTCAGCCGTGCTTTGTTAACACAGCATGGGCAGACACAGCTGAATAATGAACAATTTTTGAACAAAGATAACACTGTCTTTCGCATTAATTTCACTCAAAAATGCAGAATTTCAGGTGTAGTCACTTGAAGCTAGAAACACACATTACCACTGCCTCCTCTATACAATCAGTTTGTGAGACAGGAGACATCTGCTAGCTGATTTGTTTCCTATCATTTCCCACTTTTTTCCTTATCTTTTTCTAGGAAGGAATGTTTTTTCCCTTGGGTCTCCAACCCAGCAAATAGACTTTTTCAGGAAAGGAATGCAAATCTAATTGCCTGTTCAAAAGTAAGCATAGAATACAGTATTTACCTGAACAGAGACAGTCTTAAATACATGGTAATCTGAACTAAGATCCAGGTCACTTTTCTAATGTGTTTCTTCTGTAGACTGTCAATAAAGAAGTAGTTCACAATTTACCAAATATATATCTTTTAAAAATTAATGCTTATAGAAACCACTAAAAATTATTCTCAGAAATGTTCCCACAAGGAACTATTCTTATCTTTGGGGTTTGATAGCCAAATTCTACAGTAAATAAAGTCAAATTAAGTTGAAGTCTTTCACCTTCAGAGGAGAGCAGACTGTTGACTGCAGCTTACTGCATGAAAGATAACAAATGAACCAATACCTACTTCAGCTACACTAACCTCTTGCTCTGACCCTTCCTGGAAGATAATGGCAGGAGAGACAATAAAAGGCTAGCACAGTACATTAGCAATTGCCAAGAAATGTCTGGTCAGTAGGTCATGACAGAGATTTTTTTTGACTCTGTCTAGTGATTAAATATCTCTGGCACATTATTCTGTGGCACTAGTTGAGTGTTAACTCATAGAGTGTTGCAGTACTTAGGTGTCTGGGGAGTTTGGCTTGGCACAGAGAGCTAAGAAAATATACATAATACAGGATACATTTTCTGACCAAAACACAATATACTTCCTCACTGGAACATGATCTACATTCTATATACAATTCTTATGAACAGAATTTGAAAATGCTTTTAAAAATAGTGCAGCCTTTATTCCAGAGGACCATTTACTTACACATTGATACCAAATGGAGTGGTCCACTCTTCCATTAAACTCTGCAGGAGGTTAACACTAGTCCATTATTTAAAACAAAGAAAAATGTTCATATGTAAAACAAAGGATCATCCAGTATTATGAGGATCTTTCAAAGGCTATTCGATTGATGAGCAGAGTGTCTGATGAGCAGGCTAATTTTCTTGTATAAATACCTAAAGAGGAAGCTATATCCTCTAAAATTCAGCCCTAATAAAGCATTTTAAACACCCCTACCACTGCCAGAGGTGGAGATCTCTGACTCTTCAACAGAAATACACTGCATTCTTTTACCATCAGCAAAGAGGAATCTGCACAATCCATATATTTTTCCACTACAAAGCACCAGAAGCATCACAGTTACCACTTCAGGACATAAAAGCATAGCAACATTTCAAACAATTCTAATAGGTCTATAAGAGCTCATCTGATCACACTATCATCACAAGTCATCAGACCTGTTGTTCTGCATCTGCATTGTAATAATGATTTAGAAGAAGACAGAAGTATTGAAAGTATACATTATTTGTCTTAGTATTCTAAAAGTGGAATTTTTCTCTCATTATTTTCATAGGGTTTTCCTATGTTCCTTAGTTTCAGAGAAAGCAAAGATTTTCCCGCGCTATCCCTATTAGTGGAAAAGCTCAGCATTAGGAGAGAGACAGTTTAGACCAGAGGTTATCAGGTGTCCAGCATCAAAGCCACCTCTAACGAAGGGCAGTGGGTAGTACTTGATGTGAAGCACTTGACACAGAGGCAAGAAATAAACTCCAGACCCATCAGGATCCTAAAGTCCAAATGTTCCCTCCCTGCCAGCCAACACTGTCAAAGGCCTGCCTTCTGCTGCTACTACTGAGCCTTGTAAGGTCTGCACACACCTACATGGTACAGCCCCCTGCAGTAGCTTTCCATTCCCCACCTCACTGTTTGCGGTGCTCTAGGCTACTTGGCATCATGGTGCGACCTTCTGCTGCTCTGCAAACACCAGGAAGAACCTGCAGAGTCAAGGGGGTGTTCATACCTGTCCAAGAGGAATACTTGACTCCAAGGACATGTGCCTTCCTGCACCTTTGTGAAGGTTTCTGTGCTCAGCATATGGGATCCCATCCTTTGGAAGAAAGCTGTGGTGGAGTTCCTTGTATCACACAGGAGCAGACTGAAACTGACTAAACACATCAATGCACTAAGGCTCAGTCCAGCCCTCCCAGTGTGTCTCTGTAGCCATCATCACCACCACAAAAGACCCCACAGTCATAGCCTTCCCCATCAAGATTACATTACGTAAAAGGACAAGTGAGGAGAAGGAGCCAGAGGCAGATCCCATGCTCACACAGTGCCACAAACTTCAGCTATAATTTCAGCTTGTCAACTCAGCTGAAAGTAGCTTTGCACATCTACTGAAAACTATGAAGGGAGACCTTCCCACAGTGCATGAATAGTTGGCTGCACTTAAATGATGGAGAATAAATGAGACTGTTTTTTTCATACACAGAAGTTGAGGGTAAATATCATCCAATGAAGGAAAAAATATAATGTCTAACCAGAAAGGCTATATAAAATATACAGCTGTAAAGACTACAACTTCAGTTTCTGAATTTGCCAATCCTGTCCTGTTTCTGAAGTGACTATTTGTGGTAGACTCTTGGAAATAAGGCAGAGATGTATTAATAAGAACAGCTAAACCAAACTGTCAAAAGATAACTTAACCCAGAGGGAGGCTCTGCCTCCCATTCTGTCCAAATCCCAGCACCAGACAGATGTACTTTTTTTTCTGATCTGGAGGTCTGGAGCTTCTTAAAGGTTCATTCACCCTCCAGCTGTTGATCCAAAGAGACATCCTGTGTAGGGAATTTATCAGAAAGGGGTTGGATGCTTTTGAAAATTCTAATACTTGACATTCTAAAAATATTTTTGTGCTTTGGCCTCTCCTGTTACAGTGTCTAGTGTTTCTTCCACTGTTCACTATGTTGTGATCTTACAGAGATTTTCCTCCCATTGTTGATTTGGGCATTTTTTTCAGAATGTCCTAGAAACTACAGACTGAAGCCACCTGAAGTTTGTCATTGTTCCTGTGGTCTTCCTCTCAGCTAAACATTTTTAAAAGATTGAATTTCGTTTAAATAGATTTGCCATCTTATTTTCATTGTGGGTTCCAAGATATATCTTGAGAAAGCTGCTTCTGATTTGCCATTGCTTAAATTTCTTCATGAGACACAAAATCATGCACATTAACAGGGTTCATGACAGTTAACGTGCATGGAAATTTCCACTCAGAGACATAGTGACTTGTCAGTGGCACAGGCCATGAGAAGCAATTTGTGCCCTTGCTGTCCTTCAACTTCCTTCTGTTCTGTTGGTTTTTTTTAATGCCTGATGAATTTACATCAGGATTTTATTGTTTTCACTTTTATATACATGCCTACTGTACACTTAATCAAATGCTGCATTTATAGGCACTTTAAAAGCAGAGCTCAAGCATCTCCTACACTGCTCCTAATGCAGAGCTCATACTATGTCGTTTCAGAAATGCAAAAATCAGTGTGCCAGAACTTTCAGCTATATTATACCTTTCCTTGGAGCAGTCATTGAGAATTCAGACACCACCTTCTTAAGCGCGGTAATTTTGAGGTCCTAAGTCTCTTGGTTCACAACAGGAAGAAATACTTTTCTGAATTCTTTTTCACAAAGAAAATTCTGACATCAATACCATCAGATATATCAACGTCAGTTTTCAATCGGTTTTTTGCAAATGTAAGATCAGCACATGTCATACAAGTGTCAAAAACAGACTGCAAAGCTGTGACAGGAACCAGGGTAAGCTCTTTATCTAAATGGAAAAAAAGCAAGCACCAGTTTTTACACGCTTCTTGTGCTCTCTAATAAGGTGGTAAACAGGAAGATAGTCTGCTTTCACAGAGGTTTTTTTCTCCTCTCAGCTTTTAGGTGAGGATAGCACCTGGTTACTAAAATCCACAGAGATCTTGTAGCAAACTGGAGGATATTTTTACAAGTTCTAATGAAATTTAGCACTTAACAAAAAGTAATCACTCAATCACTGAAACCTTCCCAGTAGGCTAGTAAATAATATTATCCCAATGTCACACGTGAAGAAACTAAGACAGAAAGATTAGACACTAGATTTCCAATAGTGGCTTCTCAGAACAGGGGTTGGGAGCTATCTTCAGTGCTCAAGTGTTAAACCTCCAAAATGCAGCTTCTGTCTTCCCTCCTTATGGGAACTTGCTTATGAGTGTTCAGTATTTATGACAATCAGGTGGAGAAATGCAGGAAGAAAATTAAGGGCTGAAAAGTAAAGATTATAAATGGGTCTCCTCAGGGCACAGTGCAGAGAGTCAGAGTCTGACAGCAGATCCTGGCCACTGGCCTATGCTTATTCTTGGCCAAAAGCCATCTTGGCCAGCTCAGCTGCAAAGCTCCTGCTGGGGAGTGTGTGGTAGTCACAGTGCTATCACTGACAGTCTGAAAAGCAACATTACCCACAGCAATGGACAGTTCATGCAGGATGCTGGGCATCTTGGCCAGGAACCACAGTCTCAGAGAAGTAGTAAAGGACTGAGAAAGAGCCTTTATCTTCAGGAAAATTAAGTGACAACCTTCTTTATGGCAGTCACTTTGTGTGATTACTGTCTGGGCTCGGAAAGGCATAGAGTTGCATTGGATAAATTACCTGCCAGCTGAGATTAGCTCTTCCTTCGTCTCCTTGATCCTCCTTGTCCTCTCATCAACTCAATCTCCTTAGAGGATGGAAGAGATTTTGGAGTCACAGTACCACTCTGCCATTCCAAACAACAGAAAAGAGATTAAAGAAGCCAATACATAAAAAGCATGTTCCAGCTGCTCTCCTGACATGTTTTGTGAATTCTAACTGAACGCATCATATAATACCTACAGCAGGTTCTCTGTAATGCTCACTGAACAATGACTGTTACCACATAGGAGAGCTGCAGCCGTTCTCACAGAGAACGGCTTTGTTTCATATTCTCCAGCTGATCCAAATCGAAATGCTGCTGCCCTGTAGTACTGCCCATCGAGGGACACCAAAAATGGTACATGACATCAGCACAACCTTTCTTGGGTAGCATCGGTTGTTAAGCACCTTGGCACATCATTTTCACCCAAACAAGATGGGGGGTGACCAGCACTTGGGAATGCAGAGCTGTATTTACAGGTTAACCATAGGAAAGTGCTGAGGAGATGGAGGGTTGTCATGTTCTCCATTTGCAACAAATGGAAAACTCTTACAGTAAAATTTAAATCACAAGTTTCTTTGTTCTTTTCTCAGACTTACCTTTAAGGTTTAAAAGGCCAGTGCTAACAGTGCTTACAACTGCCTTCTGTGAGCTGAACCAAAATCATCAACAAACCATGGAGGCCACTGGAAAGCTGTAGGATGAGTTCAGTTCTCTACTGATACACTCTGTTTCAGCCAGCAGTTTACTCTGAGAAGTTTCTTGTATTACTGTGCCACCCAGATACATGCAGCCATGGAAATAAAATCCACATTAGCATAACTCCCTTGTTTAATGTTCTAAACTCCATAATCCTAATTTACTAACCCAAATGTTGGGCTAAGTTCAACAGCTGGGCCAGCTGAAACTAACAAGTACCAATTGTTTCAAGTGATGACTTAAATTATCCTAATTTAAAATGTGAATAAAGCCTGTAGACTTTCCTCTCTCCACTAACCTTCACTGTTTATGGTTTTCTTTGAACATGCCATTACTTAAGTAGAAGCTTTACTTACCCTCTGGCCCATCTTCTCTACTCTGTCAGATCATCAAGCTAATTCTCACATTTATGTGGGTTTCTGCAAGTTTACAATCTGCAAGAGCGTGACAAATTCTGCATTCCACACAACAGAGTTTGGGGGGGGGGGGGGGGTTGTTGGTTGCTATGCTTAACCACATTGTATTATTTAACTATGTAACAGTATTACATTGATAGTCATATTGATTTTTCTATTCCAAATGTTCTTCAAGAAAAATTCCTCAGCTGCCTGAAGCTGAGAGATGTCAGAGATCTGTGTCAAAATGTTCTCTAAATAAAGAGACCTTCAAAGAAATGCTGCCACAGGTGTGAACTACTTCCTTTCAAGCACATCTACAACAATCTCAATCCTAGTTAGTCTGAGAAACCAACTCTCGAGCTATTTTTAAATATATTTTCATAACAGAAATTGTATCTCAGCTCAAGAGAAAATTTTTAGGGAGAATACCCTAGTGACACTTCTGATTTGGCAGCCATCTGGATTTCTTCAAGAGTCTGAATTCTGCTGGGGAGTATTCCTTTCTTCTGTTCTCAGGAGATCCCAGAAAGTAGTCAGCACTGACTCTCCAGTTATTGAAATGTTATACACTTGGTAGGATGAACAGTGTTAACTCCCTAGTGTTAACTCCTTAATGCCATCAACACACAGTAATGTGATGCTTTATTGGAAACACACATTATATGAACTCTCAAACAGCCATGCCACAACATCAAATGGTTGTAATTAGTTCCAGTACATCAGGGTATGGTGTACCACCTCAGTGTAATGATATGTATTTGTTCAAGCGTTTTTGTTTTGGGGTTTTTTTTTTTACTAAAACTGTCAGTCTCAGTCTGTCATTTTTAAACTGATTACCCAATCTTCCTGGGCAGGTCTCCCAGAGTATGTAGTCTTGCCTGTACAGTGAATAAGAAAACATTGAATAAGAATACTTGGTGATGTGGGGTGGTTAGGTAGGTTTTTTGTTTTGTTTTTAATGGTAAAGGAGTGTCACCTGAATGTTGAAATTCTAGGAAAACAAAAACAGTTCATTTCTGCTGTGTACCCTGAAAAAAATGTCGCTTTCTTTATAAAAATGGTATGTTACCTTCACTTATTTCAGTGGTGTTCTCAATGGATTAGTATAATACACTATTTTTAAATCAGAACTTGCTTCCTGAGGCTCACACTTGCCACCCAAAATCCCTGCAAAGAGGAAACGGTAGTGCCTAGTTCAGCACAACAGAGCAGCATAGCAACAAAATGGAAGGAAAGATGACGATGTGTTGAGCTCTGAGTCCCAAATGCCCATACAGAGGCACTCTGGAAAGCTGTTGCCAAGGGGGAAGGAAGGAACTGAGGAACAAGCACAAGATGCCACCTTTCCAAGGTGAAGTTCACAATGTGATCTGAGCTAAATCAAGAGCTTCAAGGAGGTATTCACAGTAGTTGTGAAAGCAACTATTGCCACTGGATCCTAAGTGACCAGCAAATAAATCAAATTAAGATATTCATGAGAGGTAGCAGCATGGTGTCTGACTTGATCTGATTATTTTTCAAGAATATCTGCAGGGCTATGTTTTCTACATACAAAGAAACAAACACCAGAAAACAGTTCCAGTTTCTGCATTCAAAAATGGGAACCTGCTTTCCAGGCAGAGGAGCTTGCTCCTTCTCTTCCCATTGTCATCCTAACAGTGACTCTCCCTTTTCTTGTGGATTCCTGGTGACCTTCTGCTGTGAACACACACTGATTTTCACACCACCCATTCATACTGGCCAGCACCAACATAGCTAGCTCAGGCACCACCTCAGGAATGTGTTCTATATACATGCAAACTGTTCAGCTTTGTACAGCTGTGCGATATAGTGCTAGGACTGTGCTAACAGTTTTGACTTTCTGGGAATACTTATCCAATTTAAATTAAGATCTTACTGGCAAGCACGCTTAATAGCCTCTAGCAAGAGTTTAAGAAAGTAACCAAGAAATACATTTATAACAAAGTGGAATGTCACTGAGCAGCGGGGCACGTGACGGTAAGTTGTACTGGGATTTATAAAAGAGAAACCATTTAGGGTGTGATTTGTGTGGTTGGCTTAAACAGCAAAAAAAAAATGCAAATTCCATTATGCAAAATACTCTTTCACTTTGCAGTAAGCATAACTGGAAATACAGCTTGTGGCAGAAGCCAGCATTGCCTCAGACTGCATCCGTCCTCTCCCAAGCTGCAGGCAAATCTTTTACTATTCATTCTTGTTCCATTAGACTCTAATTGCGCTAAAGTTCATCTTTTATACATAAGACGTGACTACTTATTTAACTGTTTGTAATTGATTTACTTATATCAAAGTAGCACCTGGACATTCCAGTGAAGACTTAAATCTCATTGTGCTTTTTACTGTGTAAATACATTACAAGAAGTAGACCCTGTAATTGCAAAATTTAGAACTGAAATAAGCAGGCTACACATAGAGTAGCTAGAGTAACAGCAATGGTGAAATGAAACAATTTGGTCAAGGTAAAACAGCAAAGATGTCTTGGTTGGTTTCTTGATTCAGCCATACTTATTGTTAGTACCTTTCCGAAATTGAAAATATGGTGCCCGTATGCAGTTAATGACTGAAAATGGTGGTATTCTCATGTCATTCTCCATTAATATCAGTCACTCTGGTTATCAACATGGCTCAACAGGAAATGAAGCTTACAGAGTAGCAGGGAGTGGTTTTTCCTTTTATCTCCTTAATTCAGATCCTCCAGGTGTAAAAGATAGATATGTTATTTGGAGAAAGCAAGGCTAAACTTATCCATTTCTGACATGCATGAATCAGAAAGAATATTTGCTGATAGCATGTTGTAAAATTCGCCTGTTACTCCATAGAACTATGGTAAGAAAATCATAAAAGTCATGAACTTCATTCCCCATTGTGTTTTTCTTTATGTGAGCTCTGTGAAACAACGTTCAGCAATGAAATAAATGGTGCTTTACATGACACTTTGATGAAACCATTCAAGTGTGAAAGGTCTGCTTTCTCTTTCTTACACCTCTGGTGGTTGTTTTCCCTGTAGCACTACTCTCTTGGGGCCTTTTAATTCTCAAATAGAGTGAAACCCTTCATATTGTCATTGCAATGCAACAGGGTCTTCCAATTAAGACTAATGTCCTTGCTATTTGATTTTCATAAGCTTATCTTGTCATATTCTCATTTTATCTGAATGTGGGATTCTATCAGTTTTACAGGCATTGCATATGCACTGCCTGTCCTTCCTAGTTATGCATGGTGCATAGAACTTCACCTTTCTCACTGTGAAATGACAGGATGGATTTATTAACACAGATACATACAACCCTTGCAGTGCTGATAAGCCCTTTTTAACAGTCACTGTGTTCCACCCTAGGGAGGGGCTGCATTTTAGCATTGGATAGAATATAATCATCACATATGCATAATTCCTTAGGCTTTCTCTAAGGATTAGATATTTTAAAATTAATGATAACAGTCTGTGCTCCTCCAAACATGTCAGCAATGTATATAAACTAGGAAATCCACGTTCTTTTCAACAGTTACATAGCTTCACTCTTTTGAAGGATCTTTTACACAGAGTGCCCTTTAATCCTCCTGCAGACCATCTCTCACCCCTTACCTCATTCCCATTACTATTTTTAGTAGCCACAGATTTAAACATATTCTCCAAAATGGAAGATTGGATTTGGTCTAGGACAGATACAAAAAGGCCAGTTGAAAAATACGGCTGCTTGGATTCTTGCATACGTTAGTGTGAAATCACTGTAGAGTCACATTGGGCCAGTCAGAACCAAGTAAGTGATTTAGCTTCAAATGTTCCAGTCAGTTTTAAAATAACATTTATAGAGCTCTGGGATGCTGTTGGACTGCAAAACATACCAGCAGATAAAGGCAGTAGGGCTTTCAGAACTCTTTTTGTCTCATGTCACAGGAGCCTCCACATATATTTAGTATAAATACTTGATGTTTTCTTAGTATTATAAAGCGTTTAAAGCATTTTTCTAAATAGTTGAGATTTTTAGAATTTTAAAACTCTTTTTTTAGACTCACGCTCCTGAAGTGAAAAGAAAAAAGAAATACAACAGACCCTTTTGCAGCAATGCTTACATGAGTGTATTAGAGAAGAGCATTACAAGAAGAGGAAATAGTATAATCAGCACCCACAAGCTTTGAATGATTTAATGTAGAAAGTGAAAATAGAAAGACAAACATCTTTTTGCCCAAATATTTCTCATACTCTTTAGGACAAACTCCAGTTTGTATCAGAACAATATTTCCAATGTAGTTCAAGTGTTTATATTTAAAATATATATATATTTTATGTTCCCTGGTGCTTTTAGAAAAAAAGTTTCTCCATCACAGACTTTGAGGCTTAAGGCCTCAAACTGCTAGAAAGTGTGGCAGCTACTCAAAAACTATTTGAGGTGAACTGTAGACAGAGGTACTTTTATACATGGACATTGACCCCTCCCTTTTCAAACCAGAAAAACAGGCAAGATGCCAGGAGCTACAGGCTATGAGCATGTTTGAGAAGGCAGAATTCACCTGCCAAATCATGAGTTCCCTGAGGACTGCACAACCTTCCACACCCTCTCTCCCAGAACACACTCTGAAACAGCTTCTGCCTCTGTTGCAGCCTAGAAAGATTAGAAACCATGACCTATTCCCATGGTCCTTCCTTCGACTTTCCCTACTAATGTTATTTAAGCCTATTCTGTGTCCTGCATAATAATTCTCTATGCACATACAGAGAAGCCTATCATGTAGCTACACTACCCCCAGCCTCTCTTACCATACATTGAAAAAGTTCAGAAACCCCTATGACACTTTCTAAATTATACTGAATTCAGCCTATTCAGAACTGATATAAGACCTGATCTGGATGAATCAGCTGATGAAAAAACTGGGAAGGCAGACTTCCTGCTACCAATAATTATTTAACCACAAAGTTTAGATTAATGTTTCTATTTTAATTCTTACCTGTACTTCCTAGGCTTAGAACAGAATTGTTTCACTGCAAATGTAGTAATCTGGCTGCTGAGAAGACTGCTCAAAATAATCTTACCTATGTACAACTTGCAAGTGGGCTGCAAAATGTGTAGTGGAAAGCAGCAGTTTTTCTTCTTTTTGACATTACATTACAAAGGTAAAGTACAGCACCATCCTCATCACCTGTAACAGTAAACCACTTCAATGCGACATAACTTCAACATAGCTTCACTGGTTTCACAACACTGTTAAGTTCATGGAAGGTTTGTGCTTTCCAGCTTTGCAATAGTATTGATTCATATATTTAGAATATAAATCCTGTATATTGTAGCAAAGGGTGTGGAAGCCAGGTCACTGACGCAAAGCATTACTAAAAATCTAGAGTTAGTCTTTATAATTTAAAGCTTCTACAAGCCCCCACAGCATGCAAATTTGGCACTTTTCCAAACCAGGAGAAAAACGGCAGATAACAATGTTTTGTTTTGCTTTTCTAACAATTCTTATTATCTTGGAATTGAGCACTATTTTGGTCTTCCTGTAAGCTGGAGCAGTTGTTTGTTTTCTAAATTGTAGTTGTCGGACATGGTTAGCATGGTTTTCATGAATGCAGCGCTGTAAGACACAGTAGAGAAGACTTGGAGCACTTCTTCAGAGCAGACTGGCTCTCCAGACTATGATTCTGCTTTTATGGCATAGTCAAAGCAACACAAGATAAGATGATGAACAGTAGCATCTAAGACATCTCTGGGATCATCAAGAAGTGCAACCATCAAAGAAACCCTTTATGAAACATATTATTCCAGTGGTATCTTGTTCCATTATAGCCCAAAAAAAGAAATCAGCATTCTTTGGAAATGTGCTGAATGTGAGGAAAATGGAACATTCCTCTCCATCTGCTGGAAATACTCTAAAGTAAATAAGGATGCTAAGTACTGGGCAGAAATACTGGAAGTAATTTTTTAAAATAACAAAAAAGCAGACGCCAATGGAGGCCCCTAGTCGTCCTCGTAGGCTTAGCACTGGAAAGAAATTATGGTTTGGGAAACTAAATCTACAGATAGCTGCCAGATGGTTAATCATGGTTAGTGGAGAACACAAAGGGCTTTGCTTGGTGATCGGGCTTAGCAAAATAACAGATGTCCCAAAAAAATGAAAATTTTACGGATTCTGAAAGGTCTGGAGTCAGTAAATTTATACAGTCTGGCACACAAATTCAAACCATTCGTTTAAATGCATGTCAGATCCCACTTAAAAGTTGATTGTTGCCTAGGAAATATAGGCTGCAAGGAAAAGCCTTAACAAACTTGTATCTGAGGGGAACAGTGCAGGGTTTGACTCTACTACTAGTATACCACAACTAACATTAGACTAAGGTGATAAAATTATCAAATCTCATTCTTGTGTTATTAGTTACTAGGCTAGGAGGCATTTCCCATACCAACATTAGACAACACAATGTTTGCTGTACCTGCTGTCATCACCTCAGGTCTTTACATACTCTTCAAAAGTAGACAAGTACTATCATCAGCAAAATTCAAAGAAGTGACCTAGGAAATATAACGTATTAACAATAATTAGTGAAATACATTTGTTTTTCACAGGAGAGTGAGTTGTATGCCCATTTTACAAATGTAATCAAAACCTGGCAGAAACCCCAGAGGTTTTAGTCCAAGAAATAGAGAAGACTGAAATGTTGACATTTGGTGGGGTTTTAAAGCAATCTCTTGCTCAAAGCAGCTTATTGTAAGCAATTTATAATTCTTTGTGTAAGGTAAATAATAAAAGAAATTTTTTCTTTTTCTTGCAGAAGCTAAAATTTATACACTACCCAAAATATGGTTGACAGAGCCACAATGTGCTCTGTATCTCTTCAATCATCTTCTTACTTGCCTTTTCCTCCTTTTTACCTTGACAATATGGGGCCCTTTTCAGACAACTTACTTTGCTGTTACTATCCCTAGTTCTTTTTTTAGCACTAGGGTTTGACTCGAATAGGAAGTGGATTTGCTGTGTTTCCTTTCCTTTCAAGCCGTGTGTATGTCAGTCAAGCAGTAAGCATCCTGTCCTTGTTTTCTTGTTTTTCCATTTCACTTCTCCGTTATACTGGAGCTTCATTTCATAAAGGAATTGACACTAGTGCTGTCATCAATGTTTCAAAAATCAAGATATGTTTCAAAATCTACAGTAACTGAAAAGATATGCATTGTAAAAAAGTACTGTTAAAGGCTCAAAATGTGGAAGACCTCTGTTACCATGACTTTTCTTTACATTTTTGGTTAGATCTCACTTACTTACCTAGGTAGCCTATTCTTGGAAAACTGAAGATGAAAACTGACCTTGTAAAAGACAATGGAAAAAATTTTACTTCAGCGAGATCAGAATTTCCCTCTACTTCTTCTTTTATACATTAAGGTTTTCCAAGGAAACTTTGTTTTTCAGCCTCCATTTGTACGTGGGCAACTTTCTCAAAACATTATTTGGTCATTATGTATTTTGTGTACACAAGAGATTAAATTCCCCTGCAGAAAAAGAATTCTGTCTGCCGGAGGGATGTCATTTTTTTGTCTGCAGAAAAATTAGTTCTACAAAACTAGCACATATAGATCAACCTCATTTAACACATATACACTGCATTAACAGTAAAGAGTCTCATAAAGGATAAGACAGTTGCTGCTGAAGTAAGGATTTATTTTACCAGATATAGGCTTTATATATCCTAGAACACTTTTTCTCCTCAGTTAACAACATGGGAAAAAAACAAAAAGGATACTGCTGAATCTTGGAATGACTTCACTTTTGTATAGCAGTATTTTATAAAGTTTCTGAATAATCCCACAATAATCCCATATGTCTGTAGATGATTCAAAATGTCTTGCCTGTTACAATTGCAAATAAGTATTTTCTTCTTATTAATTTCCGAGCAGCAACCTGTCTTAAGAGCATAGTGACAGGTTTATTTCCACTCCTTCATGAGTCTGAGCTTCATCCTCCCTGAAGTGACTTTAGACGGGGATACCAACTTCACTTTAAGTATGGGCTATAACCTCTAAAATCTTTTAACTGGTGTGTTAAGTCAAGTTGTAAGTTAAAGACGAAATAAAGTAATTTTTATGACAATCCATATTCTTGAGCATTTTCCTGTAAATCATTACAAATTCATGGTACTGATCACTTAGGTTCCATATAAACAAGAGGGGTTAGCAGAGGTCAACAGAACCCTACAGTATTTGACAACAGGAGCCCAGTCCAACTGTTATTTAACTCAACAGCAAATTCCTATTGATTTAAATGAAATCAGAATTAGGATTAATATACATTCGTGCTCATGCTTAACTTTCTAATAGTGGCTGAAGATTTAACTCCTCAGAGAACATGCTTACCCTACAGCATCAATAATAAAACACTCGTTAGCTTTGCTGGTCTAGAATTTTATCAGTAAGTTTCACTTCACAGTTCAGGAACCACATCAGCTAGCCCTTAATATGATGAAAACCTAGCTATGATTCTTCATTATATTCATACCATCAAGATGACTTCACGTTACTACCAATGAGAGCACTGAAAACATACTGGTCCTGGTGACTCTTACTAGTTTTGAGGGGAAAAAAAACCCAAAACAGTTGTAAGGTTATTACCAACAAAACTCTTTTATCTAAGAGGCGGTATCCATGATATGAAAAGGCATTCCAAAATCCTGTATCATGACCTGAAAAGCTTCTACTTAAATTTGGTTTTGCAGTACCCATTGGAGAATTATGTTAGGTTACATTCTTTTTCTCAAGAAAAGCGTAATTGATTAATGAGCAGGCAAAAAGTTGTTTCTTTAGCTGGCTGGAAAAGTTCCTTCTTATAGTATAGCATATACTCACAAATGATATTTTAAAAAGTCAGTTACCACTTTAGAGCTATCAAGCTTACAGTGTGTGAGCCAATAAGACTAATATTGATATGGATCCAGCTTTGGATAATTAACTTCTTCCTGCCTGCAAAATCCCCCTACAGAATCAGCTGGATATAATTTCAGGCTTCACATTATTAAACAATTGTTACATTCACCCCAGACACAGCTGAATTCAATCATCTGTAAAAGGGACTTCTTACACACAGAAATGAAACCTAACTTTCTGTCTTCGACCCAGACTTTTTTTTTCTTTTTTTTTTTTTAAGGCTGTGGACAAAGAATTACTGCTTCTAGAGAAAAGAACTATGTGAACACTGAGAATAGTTTCCTCCCATCCCTCAGATACAAGGGTCAGCAACTTGTCAAGGATTATATGTCAGATTGTATTTTTCTTTTCTAAGTCAGTGGTTGAACTTGCTGGAAGGAACTTAGCAAGAGCCAGGAACTGCTGATTCCCAAGGGGCAAGATCCCATCACCATACAGTCAATAGCTCATCTTTATGTAAGGTACTAGTTTCTGGCTGCCACCAAGTCCTAACTCGGGCAGTGAGGGCAGTAGCTTGTTAATCACATCTTCCTTTTCTTCCCTGTATTTATCTGCTCCTAGTACTTCTGCCTGTGGCAAGGGTTCCCATAGATCACAGGCTGTGGTACCAGCCCACCTTACCAAATTTGCCTCCTGACACTGAGACATGCCCTGGACAACACTAAATAGAGCCAGATGAAAAGTCAGCAGAAGGAAATGTAGTGGAACAAGCAAGGAAAAAATAAAATGAAAAAGCTCTAAAGGAAGAAAAGGCAGGAAAAGGAGAGCCTGACACCTAAAACACTGCAAGAGAGCAGACAGCAACTACCAGGTCATTCCTGAGAACAGTGAATGGTCTAAGAAACACTGGGCTACAAATAACCTGCAAAGCAACTTTAGACCATAACTTACACAACATTTGAGGAGCTTTCCCAGGGGTCAAAGCATTACACAAAGGGGCTATAGGCCAGCTTTTTTCAAAATGAGATATGGAATACATCTTTACACCAAACATGTAATCACTCCAAAGTAGATAGGTGCTTATTCTGAATGTATTGCTGTATTTCCAGGCATTAATGGTCATCTGAGTCTCTATAAAGTATATATATTCTCAGTGATGCACAATTAAACTTGTAATAAGGTATGCATAAATGTAGTATTAAAAAAAAAAATCTAAAAGACATGTTGAATATACTCCAATAACGCTATAAATAGTATGCATTGGACAGTACATGGACTAATAGCCTGATCTTCAGTGATAAGCTAATGATTACCATAGAATGGTAAAATAATTTAGAAAATAATTCAGAAAGAAAGCTCTGAAGGCACTGTGGTCCAGCCCTCCTCTCAAAGCTCATATTATCCACCATCAGCTCAGAAGAGAACAGTACACTCAACACATCCAAAGATGAGATTACCCAACTTCACACCCACGTTTTTCAAACATTTAATTTAGAAGAACCTGCATATACTATTGCTGTTAAATGTTGACATGTATGTAATATACAGTATGAAGCTGCCCACAGGAACCTACCAGGAGAATGTCATCACAATCTGAGAATTTTCATCAAATCCAGTGCATTAAAAGTAATTTGTTAATGGCTCCTTTTGTTTCAAGCTCATCAGGCAATTAATGAGTTGACATAATATTTGTAAGCATTTCTGAAATACATTTATTCACATTGCTAAGGACTGCATATAAAATATCAGGATAGTGGAAATGTTAATGCCTCTTGTTCAACAAACTATCAGTGACAAACTAATATTCACTATTAGTGAATTAATTATTCCTTTAGTTGACATTGATTATCACAGACAGTCATATAATAAAATTACAGTAATACTTTATGAACTAGAACTTTGGAGCAAATACTAGCAAGCAGTTTCATAAGGGATCTGTTCAGAAAAGGCACTAAAATATGAACAGGAGCAGCCTATGTGTTTCAGGATATATTGATACTGACATGACTTGAAGCTAATCTTGAGTATATATATATATGTACATATATATATATCTGCAAGAAGATTCTCCCACTGCTTAATTAACTATAGACAAAGTATATTAAAGTCAACCTTTACAGGCTGAATGAAAAGTGGCCCTAATTACAGAATAAAGGAAGGGCAAAAGAAAAGAGGCAGGAAAGAGACAAGGAATAGACAATGATAATGTAAAGAATGAGGGAGCATTAGTCTATGATTACAATAACAATTTGGTTTGTATGTTACATCTCCTACCACTAACGTTTGTCTGCCATTTTATTTAATCTTTTGGGATCCCTGATTCTGGGAGAAAGTCTGCATTTTTCCACATGTTTATACACCAGCAAGACAATGAACTCTGAGTCCCATCTGGGAAATTTGACTGCTGCAAGAAAACCAAAAATAAATAACAAAACCTACAAAATTCTGTTCTTCAAGGTTAAAGCTTGATTACAAATATTCATATCAGAATTTCAAGTAACAATGACAATTTCTAAATTGAGGCCTTGGCTCTAGAAAGAATGCTTCACAGCTCAGTGTAGATGCTTTCAGGCTATGATTCAAATCTCTCTGGCTTATCTCTTAAAGCAAGATTTCACTGCTTGTTGGCACTACAGAGGAGTTTCAGTACTAAGAAACTGGCCTTGATTTTGCTATGCCTTATGCATGACCATATCATTTCTGTTTGCTAAATTCTGACTGCAAAGCCCTTGTTACTGCAAGTGGTGAGACAAGAGGAAAAGGAACTCAGTGTAATTTCAGATTTTTTGGCAGAATTTGGTTTGTTATACAGCTGAGTGATAGTATAAATACAGCACACAAATTCTCTTATCCAATTAACCTTCTCCCTAAGACGAACCTTAGAGGGCATTATTTTGATAGACGGATTCTGGGCAAATTGTAAATATAACAGCTGTATTTAAGGTAGGTAATGCTAAAGGGAGCAGAGAAAAAAAGGAAAAGATAAGAAAGTAGGTTGGCAATGAAGAGGAGACAACAAGCACAAGGAGATAAAAGAAAGGAAGAACTCTTAATGGTGAAGTAGAGGAAAGAGAATATAGATCAGCAAGACCAGAAATGTAACATGCAAAACAGATCCTCAAAGGTAGTGAAGCATATGGGGCAAAGATCTTTATCTGTATCTTCATACCATATATAAAGTTGCAGTATGAACTGGCTAATACAAATAATTATTTTCTTTTATTTTCCAGTAAATGCATAGGTTTCCTAGGTACCTAAATATGTAGTTCACTCCAGATATAAATTATTTAAGACCTGTAGCTGATGGAAGCTATACCACAGTCTAGTATGTCTTAGCAATGGGAAATTATTACCAAAAGCCTATATTCTCCACATTCACACACAAATTTACCTGGCATGTTGAATTTTGGTACTGTTTTTTCAGTTGTTCCTATTCTCAAGTCTTCATTCCTTCACGGTATGAAGTTGTGACTCTTTCTCATGAATGCACTCACTTTTGGTGATATTACTGTAACAATAAAATACTCAGAACTGAATATATTTTTCTATGCACAGCCTTAACTGCTCTGAATAGCATCACCCAATTTAACTATAAGGCAGCAGTGAATGAGGGGTTCTCTAATACAAAACTTGGATTCAGTTTTACTGAGGAGAATGTACCTCCCCATGAGTCCCACAGCCTTTACTTGTAGCAGCAGGCTCCTGCTTTTTGTGTTTTGGAACAGCTCAAGCAGAAAACTTCAAGCACAAAGCTGTCAAGATCCCTTTTTTAAAATGTGTCACTTAAGGCAATTAACTATGTATCATTGCTGATAGCTCTCTTCCTGGAAATCAAGTGGTATCTCACTGTATTGATTTCTGTCTAACAGTAGGTGTAGCGGAAAAATACAAGAAGGATTTGTCAGTAGTTTGCCTGTAGCAGATTTCATCTCTGTAAGCTCCATATACACTGTTTGGTCTCTACCATCCTACAGTGAGGAGCCACAAGCTGTAGCATCAGAACGCCAATGTTTCAACCATAACAACAGCTTAATTCATACACAGCATGCTACAACAGAATAGGTCTTCAGAAGCTGTGTGTTGCCCTGACGCGTGAATTGACAGGAAGCAAATTTATGGTTGTTAAAGAAAGTCAAGCTGAACTATTTTTTACTGCATACAGGTTCTTATACCACAACCACTCTGCTGAGTACTTTCCAGTATCAAACAGCATGACTAGCAGTTATGAAACACAGCATCTTAAAGCACAAAGTTGTTGTTTGTTATTACAGCTTCTCTTTGTGCAGAGCAATGTGCTAGCTGGTACCCCGCTGTTTAAGTTATGGCAACTTTTTTAGTGTTGTGTTGTTCTATGATCCTGCTTCCCCTACATAAATTAATAAGTACACCTGGCACTTAGAGGAAGGATGAAGAGGTCAGCAATAGCTCTTCATGTTTAGAGTCATTCCACTACCTAAGACCAGCCCTCACACAGACAAGTTTCAGCCTTAGTACGGAAAGCTCCACTCTGCAATGGAGCAACCACAGTGTGGAGCCTGGAGTCAGACTCCCCCTGTGTCCTCCCTGCTACGATCTGCAGTTGAGGACCCAGAACATGAGCTCCATTTGAAATTCTGTGCCTTGTTAGCCAATTACCATACAACCTGAAGAGGCATGTCATGTTTTTTTTCTGCACTAACTGCAACATTGTTACAGCCTGTCCAGAACACAAGGAAGGCTGAATAACTATGGTCAGTCACAGTTTGACTAAGACTGTTCCCTTGCTCACTGAAAAGGACATAAAGTGCCACTTACATGTGTTTTTTAAGAGGTCAACATCAGAAAGGAATCTACAATTACATGTATATAACACAGATTGGCTGTGAATATACATCCTATAACAAAGGAGACTGAACCATGGCCTTGAGTTTTCAGAATGTCTTTTTCTATTGCTAGTATCACTTTTGTCAGCCCATATTCAGGCTCAGCTCAGCTGTTCTTCACACATGACCTTATTTTTTTCAAATGCTAGATTACCTGGGCAATGAAGGACTAACTTATATTTTCTGGCATATTTGTTGTTGGCCACACTGCTCATGAAAGTCTTTGTGGCCAGGTAGGAAAGACAATCCCACTCATTCTGAGGACATCTTCCTCTCCTTTTTAATTGTCTTTGGCTACTCCTCATTGGGTCTTGTTGTCCACTGTCTGAGATTTCTGCCTTAAGCATTTGTCCAAGGACACATCTACACTTTGGACTGTGTATGCAGAACCACTCCAAAGGCTTTTTAGCTCTAGCAGCTGCCAAAAGTATACTAAACTCATGGGCAGCTCACACGTGGTGTAAGAGACTGCAGCGTGTCACACCTTCAGCTCATCTTAGCCACCAGTCTGAATCAGCACTTCCTTGCAGTGAACTGCAATTTCACTGCATTACTCATTCTAACTTAAGCATCTTCTATGTTTGATTAATTTCATCCTTTTGAGTGTTTTTATTTTATCTTCACTGATATTTCATATTTGCTTACTTACATTTAGAAGCCTTTTCATTTTTCTGGTCTCCTCTTTGGCCTTATTCCTCCAGTGAAGGTCAGACCCCTTTTTTTCTCATTGTCCTGCACACTATCTTTTGGGAAAAAAACACCACCTAGCAATATGTTCCATCTGTCAAAGCTTCCATCCCAGGTTTAAAATGACATTAGCTGTACAATTTCCACCCCAGAAAAACAAGCAGATTGCTAGGTTCCGCACCGCTCTGTCAGATGTGCTGTTATTTTTCAGTGGGCTATAACCAATCTTGTTTCTGTTCCATGTGCCTGCAGCTTCATATTGTTGCCATTCCTCTTCCTGAGAATCACAGCAGAAGAATTGGGTCAAGTCCTCTTCAACAACCCAATGCTTCCCTGTCAGGCTTATGTGTGGAGGAGTCAACTGTCCCCATTTCTAACTTCTTCCAATGAGCACAAGATTTTTCTGAACTGCTGAAGCCCAGTTAAAGCTTTACATAACCTGACTGAATTTTGCCAGACCTTGTCCCAAGTCTCAGATTTTAGCAACCTACTGGGCACAGTGATGCTAAAGAATGAGGATAGTCCTGTTGCCATATGCATCGTTCATTGCTTGGTGCAACAAGTGCCATCAGGTAGACTTGCTTTTGCCTAGGTTGTAAGTATTTGGTTGGCTGCAATAGTGGCTGGTTGGCTCAGTGAACTTTTCCCCTTTGTCCAGGGATTGCAAACACCTACTAGTCTAGGGAAAAAGCAGTATCCTCCAATCTCCCTCAAAAGGAAGTAATGAATTGCCAAGCCTGTTTTTTTGCTGCCACTAAGCAGCTCATGTTTGGTAAGTTATAAAGCTGGGAAATGCTGTAACCCTCACTAAATCATTTCCAACAGTTACATCATCCATTTTTTCCTTGCTGCTGCTTCCCAGCCTGCCTCCTGCCTTCTTCTTCAGGGGACTTTACCATGACTTCATGACCTACAAGACTATGGCTTCAACACAAACGTCTGCCACTGTTCTGGCCACTCAGGTCAAAGGACTACTCCTCTCTACTCTTGGGGGGAAAAAAAGTGACTCTTCTTACTGTTAAAGAATGTCAGAAAACAGAGATCCATCTTGAGTGTAAGGACACTGACACCCATATTCATAAGTTCAAGTTCAGGACAGTGATACAAGCTGAGATAACATCATCACTTCAGCAAGAGTTTTGGATGTGTCACAACCTGCCAGACAAATAGTTTCATATAGTGATTCAGCCATCTCACAGAAAATGTCTTTGACTTGTGATGGCTCAAAACATTGCCATTAAAGGGTCTTGTTGTTCAGCTCCTCCATGACTGTGAAAATCTTCCCACAAATCCCTGTTCTGACAGTCACCCATCTCCAGCAAAACCACATGTATCCAGGACTGAGGAATCTTTTCACACCCGATTTATCTATGTGATGCTTCATGTCCTTATACCAAAATAACAATACATTCCAGAAAGATCTTCTCCTCTCTGTAGCATATAGAATCACAGAATCATAGAATCATTTACGTTGGAAAAGACCTTCAAGATCATCGAGTCCAACCATCATCCATGCCCACTAAACCATGTTCTGGACTACCTCATCTACGTGCTTTTTGAATATCTCCAGTGATGGTGACTCAACCACTTCCCTGGGCAGCCTATTCCAATGTCTGACAACCCCCTCAGTAAAGACATTTTTCCTAATATCCAACCTAAATCTCCCCTGCCACAACTTGAGGCCATTTCCTCTCGTCCTATCTCCAGCCACCTGACAGAAGAGACCAGCACCCACCTCACTACAACCCCTTTCAGGCAGTTGCAGAGAGCAATATGGTCCCCCCTCAGCCTCCTCTTTTCCAGACTAAACAGCCCCAGCTCATTCAGTCACTCCTCATAAGACTTATGCTCCAGGCCCCTCACCAACTTGGTTGGATTCAGTAGATTTTGCATTGACTGCAGACTTCATCACAACTTGTTACAAAACTGCTGAAATGATCCATAAAAAGTGGTACAAGTTCGTTCCTAGGCAATCTCTAACAGCTTCTCTAAAAATATCTCTGCTCCCACAGTCAAGCAGCTACCCAGAAACTTTTGCCAATCAATGAATGTTTTCCAAGTGTTATTGCCTATCTCCGTATTCCCAGGCTATACTCTTCTTCCTGGGGTTGAAAAAACAGAGGGTGGGAAGGCATGCTCCACCTACTTATATCCTAGCTGTGCAAGACAGGAGTTTGGAAATGTACTATATAGCCCTGATCTGAGCACTGTGTTGAACACAAATTGCCATGTGCAGAGATAGATAACTCATCTCAAAGACAATTCCTGACAATTAACTTCCTTTTATTCTTGCCTCACATATTTAGTGATTTCAATAGACTAACTTATTTCATATAATGCTTAATTCAATGTGCATATTGAAATGCTAGCTTGCAGGAACATTTTTAAAATGTGGCCAGAATTTTGAATGTCTCTGAGCAGTTGAAACTTTAAATTACTGGTGTTTATACTACATCAGCACTGTACTGTATATGCAGTACAGTATACAGCAGTGTAATGTGTATCAGTAGGGAAGAATATAATGCAGTAAATCAAACTAAAGTCTTTCAGGAAATTGTCCATGTGCAGAAAAGGCACTTCACAACATGCTTGAAGGACTTAATTGTTTTCTTTACCTGGGATCCCAAACATCCTGATTCTATCCAATGGCAGTGATAATGCTATTAACTTTTTACCTGCTTGCACCAGAAAATGTCTTAATGATGGTGTAAAAAGTCAGATTTTTGGTGTGTCATTGGACGTACAGTCTGTATATTTTAAAAGGCCACAGTCGCGACAATTTATTTTATACTCCAGGCTACAAGATACCATGCCAGAATGCAAGCATTTACAGCTCCCGTGGACCATGTTGTTTATGCCAGCAGAGGTTTTGGCCCAGTGTTTGTGACCACAGTTGAGTTTCACCTTCACCAACAAGATTCAAAATGAAGCATTTATCACTAGAGAAGATGCTGACACAGAACTAGAAATCACTGTAAATGAACAATCCTCCTGTCAGATTAAAACCCTAGGTTTCATAAGAATAAAAACAAAACTCAGCCTGATGTATGATGTAACATAATTGCCCAAAATAGTCAGTCCTGCCTGTGAAAGAACGAAAAGATTAACACAAACCACCTTTGGGGTAGATGGTGATCATTTAAGAAAAATATATCTGACCACATTTAATCCCACTTACTCCCATTTGCAACACAGGTGTCAAATTATTTCCTCTCAGTAACATAAGGCAAGCCAAACAGCAGCCCTGACTGCAAATTACTGGACTAACAGGATCAACAAGATCAACTAAGTGATCAACAGGGCTATTACAACTGTCTCCAGGTCACCCACAAGGACAGTGGCTACCCCACCATCCATGTCACCATTGCAGCTAGGGCTGGTGGAAAATACAGGAAGGACTTGTACCCGCTGACTGATACCATAGAGAAATGGGACTCAGTCTGTCCATAAGGCTATTTTTTTACACTTCTGTGGTATCTTTCCATGCATCCAGAGTTTGCAAAAGGTTCTGAAGGGGAGATAAGGTATATAGGCAAGCATGCCATCATCACTTTCCAAACCTACAAAAAATCTTTGGAAAAGCCAATCATCTTAGAAGGACAGTTCACACAACACTGAATACAGCAACTAAACTGTTACTATAGTAATGATATTTTGTGCCAACACAGAAAAATTAACTGCAATTGCAAATAAATCGTTTTGTTCTTCTGTGGAACTTCAGCTATGTGGAAATAGTTTTACATTGAGTCTATAAATAGTCCGTGAAATACAAGAGCTCTTGCTTATTTGAAGAGTTACATGTCATATGTAACTGAGGCCTAAGACGGGATTGGTTTTGAAGGGGAGGGTGTTGTTCTACAAGTTCTGGCAATAAACCAGGAATCGCTTCAGGCTATTGGATTTCGGAATGGGAATGCCACAAGAGGCTTTCTGTTGGCTGGGGGAAGGGGGGGAAGAGTCGAGCGTCTACTCCTGGAATGTCTGTTTAGCAGCAGAACACTAATGATCTTACAGGGCACAGACGATATGCTAAAACAAGAGAAAAAAAATCCAATTATTTTTGCAGTCCCTCTAGTTGGAGCCTGCTTACACTTAACCTTTTGTTGCCAAACAGATTTTTTTGAGGGTACTGAAGCAGGGATATCCACACAAACTGAAAATCTACCAATTATACATGATTCTCAAACTATAATCTTACATCAATGTTAAGAACAAACACACCAACCATAATCTGAAGAGAAAGCAAAAGAGACAAATTGTAATGCTGAAGTACTTTTTTTTCATAATAAAAAAACTGTGAAACTTGTTGCCCAGATGTCAGTTGTCCTGGTACATTAAGAAGGGTTTGAATATGGCTAAACCGTGTGAAAGAAGACGGAAAGGACTGGGTCTATTAAATGTAGAGACCACCAATGGGAGAAACAGCAACACAACAAGCATCTAAGGTTGCTAGAAGGAGCATCAGCTCTAAGTAGGGACATGAAGTAATAAATTTAATCTGCAGGTTAGATAAATACCTGTAGAAACTATTTAGTATGGCCAATTTTGTCTCGAGTAAAGCAGAGGAAATGACCTCTGAAGTGGCCATCCAGATTTACTGTTATGTATAAAATATACGACATTCTCAGAATCAGCAACAACAGTATTTTTGTTGGGGATATTAAGCCACCTCGGAAAGTAAACCAAACATAATCAGAGACAGGTACTAAACAGGTTATCGTCCACTATCTTCTTCCAAAGTTCTTTGTCTTTTCTCATTAGCAGCTCATGCTAGCCAGTGTTTGAAACAGGATATTGGACTAGATGCCCTACTTGTGTAGCTAATCTGCCTATTCCTCTAAGATGTAACTAAAAATATAATATAGCTCGTATCCCACTCAAGCCCAAAGATAATTTAAGAATTAAATGGGCAAAAGCATAAAGCATATGGCAGGAAGCAACTTGGGCAGGCATCACTGATGTCTGGTACTTTCCTGACTAGAAACAGCCTACTTTGACACTCAGCACAGTGCAAGTTAGTGGATGTGGCACTGAAATGTGCTCCTTCTCACTCGTGAGCTGGAAAAAATTAATCTGGAATGAAGAGGACATCTTAGAGCACATGACTGTGTCTCATTTACAAAAGTAATTTTTCAGGGTTACCGAATGAAGAAATGTACAAGCATAACCATGGAGGGAACCCAAAGGCTTCCCTGGATCCTGATCACATGAACGATCTATATTAAGGACCATTTCCTAGTAACCCAGCCTTCCACAAACACCTTTTCTAGGGAACTGCTCTCGGTAACAGCGTTTTGCCAACACCGCTGCTGTTGATAATATTCTCCAGCCGCCCTCGCTCCCAGGGGAGCCTTGCGAAACGCTGGGAAGGCTTGCTCGCTCCTCAAGCCTGTCCGGGAGGGCACCCCCGCCGCACAGCCGGCGCAGGCCCGGCCGGCTGAAGGCCGGGAGAAGCTTCCAGAGGCCTCGCCGCCGGCGGCCCGGGCAGAGGCCGGCTCGCCTCAGCTAGGGGTCCCACGGCTGCCGCGCACCTCGCAGGTAAGAGCCGCAGGGGGCGACGGAGGCGACTGCGCTCCCGCCCCCCTCCCCCGAAAGCGGGGCTTCTCCAGCCCGTCTTCTGTTCTTACACACCCTGCAACACACCTTGAGGGGAAAACCCTGCGGGGAACGTTTCTCCGAGGGGAGGAGGGCGAGAAGCGCCGGGCAGGCGGGGGGGGGGGGGGGGAAGGAACCCCCCTCCCCTTACGGACCGCCACCGCCGCCGCCCTTCCCGCCCCCCGCCGGCCGCGCGCGCCCCTCACGCCCGAGATCCTGGCACGGCTCAGCTCGTTACGGGAAGCTCCGCCTCCCCCGCCCCCTTTCGGCGACGTCACGCCCCCCGCGCGCCAATGGCGGCGCGAGTCGAGGAGGGAAGGGCGCGGCGGGGGGGGGGAGTGAGGGGGAGGGTGAGGGAGCGTGACGGGGCGTGGGGCTGCGCGTGCGAGGACGGCGGCACGATGGCGCGGCGCGGCGGAGCCGTTATTTAGGGACTTGTCGGCGGGGCGCGGGGCGCCGTGAGGTGGCGGCGGCGGCGGCAGCGCCGCAGCGGCAGGTAAGGACCGGGAGGCTGGCCGCCGCAGGCGGTTTTCCCCTTCTCTTGCGGCCCCCCCCCCCCCCTCGGCTTCCTCGCCGCCTCTGTGCGCCCCTCTCCCCCCCACACCCCCCGCGAGGGGTGGCCGCCGGCGGCGGCGGCCGCGTTGGCCCGTTCTTCCCCTGCGGGCCGTAGCCGGGCTCGGCAGGCCGGGCCGTGCGCCGCGGGCGGAGACGCCGGGGTGGGCGCTCGGCCAGGGCTGGCTGGGAGACGGAGGGGAGGACGCCAGCCCTGCGCCACTCGCTTCCCGAGCCGACCCCTCGCCTTCCCCGCGGCGGCGGGGGCGTCCGGCGGCAGTCTTCCCCGCCCGCGGCCGTGAGCGGTCCTCCGCGAGCGGGGCCCGGCCCGGCGGGCTGGGAGGGGACGCGGGTGCCGCCGCCCGCTCCCCGCAGCGGCGTCTCGCCTCCCCTCGGCGGGCGCTGACGGAGCTGGCCCGGCCGCGTCGCTTAAAGTGCAACATGGCCTCGCCCGCTGCCGGGCCGCCCTGGGCCTCCTCGGTGTAGGGGCCTGAGAGGCCGTCGAGGCCCTTTTCTTGCCGGTGTGCGTAGTACCAGCTGCTGGGGGTGCCCCCTCCGCAACCCTTCCCCTGTCTTGATGCGGTTTTACTGACCTGCCGTCGCGGCGCGGACGGCAAGACTGAAGAGTATCCGGGTTTTTCTCTGGTGCGACGGCTGTTAAAGCCGGTAGTCTTAATTAATAAAGGTGCTGAGACCCTCACTAGACTCGTGTCTTTCGGGCTTTTTCAACTCTCCGATAAGCTTGGCCGTAATGTCGGCAGTCGTTTTCTTGTTGGAAAGCATTCTGTTTTGTTGCCTTCACCCCAAGTGGTCTGTTCTTGTTGGCTCCACTGCTGGCCTTGAAAGAAAGGCACACTTTGTTTTACACCTGATCCAGCTGCCGGAGGGATTCCACGAGGGGGTAGGGAGGAGTGGGTTCAGTAAGCAGCCCGGGTTGTCTGCTAACTTCCGATGTGCTCCTGAGCTCCAGTCCTCCTTGCAGTGGGTCTCTGACGCTCTTCCTAGAGAAAAACGGTGTCATTATTTTCATCTTGCAGATGATGAAACTGAGGCACAAAGGAAAGCGGTCTGCCAAGTGTGTTGGCAGTGCAGAGGAGAATAAATCCCAGTCTCAGTTTTCATCCCTGTTTTAGGCTGATTAGGTGATGGCCAGCTGGTGGCTGCTTGTTACTTCTGAGGCATTTCTGAAAGAGAAAGCTGGTAATAGAATCATCTGGGGTTATAGTTTTGTCACTGGTGACCTGTCCTGTCACTGAGAAGAGGAGAAAAAAAGGGTCCACAACCTGAAGAGGTTGGATACTTTGGGGAGTTACGGGCTTTTTTCTTACACCCTCTTTTCCCTTATAGAACTTAAAATTTATACTTCTCTTCCTAAATACTGTTACTTTCAGAGGAATAACAGTATGTAAAAGGTATCTGTTGAAAGCATGTAACTTCTGAACTTAAACTTTATATGTCGGTGTATCACAACAGGAAAGTAGAAGAGGGTGATGAAAATTTGAGATTACTTCCTAGATGTTAAGCATTAGAAATAAATACTTGGTTCTTGTTTACATGTCTAGAAATGTGATCTCTTCAAGTAAAGCCTGTATATACATTTTTTGGGGGGTGGGGGTAAGATACGTGCACATTTGTAAGTCTGTACACAAAATGGAGACACAGTCTCCCATGCTGCTTCTCTGGAGGATTAGCACTAGCACAGTTGTATGAAAATAAATAAACCTCTTGGCCATTTTTTTTAGAATGATTCTTAGATTAGCAAGAACTGTCTAAATTAGAAAACCAGCACTGGTGGTTGTCAGTCTTGAAGGTTTGACTTCAAGATGAGAACGTGTAATGCTAAGATATTATTTTGTATAAAGTCACTTGCTTTTTAGACTAAAGCTACTTGCTAGCTGCAAAAAAAAATCTGAAGTATTTCAGAGAAAGTGATCAGCAATTTAAGAAGGTACCAGAAGGAAGAATTTAATTCTTGCAAGCAAATATTTGGTGCCTGTAATGAGGTATTTCAATCATTTTACTCTGTGGCCCTTTGTTTGGGTTTTTTATTCTGAGTGCTGTACTAAAACCCCAGAGGCAGGGAGAAGCCTCCTTCTAGAGGCAAAAGAATGAGTAATGTGGAGAAATGACTTACCTATTTGTTGAGAGGGATAGAGGTATCATTTGTGTATAGGTGTTTTAAATATGAAAAATTTTCAGAATATTCTTTGCATATAATGTTATATAAGACTTTAAAAGTTATTTTCTTAGAGGTGTTTGGGGGGTTTTTGAGTCTCAGATGTTTCCAAGAAGGAAGGAAGCTTGGAGGAAGGAAGCTTGCAGATTAAATAGTCTTAATTAGAAAGCACTTGCAGTGTGAGTAATCAAAATTCCTTGAGGATAGTTACAGCTTTTAGATGGGCTTTAAGTACTACCTGGCTTGTTATAAAACCTCAAGCAGTAGCTGCTATGTGCAGTATCACTTGCTCTGTCTTCCTGAGCTATGTGGATTATTAGTAAGAGATTACCATTTGAAGCTGTAAGTTCAACTCTTATTTTTTTGAGGAATTTCTGGAAAACAATTTGCCAGCAACCTTTGGGGTTTCATAATTGATGTGATGATGAGCCTTAATAGACCCAACACCTTCCTGTGGTGGTTGTCATGTTACGTATACTTCTTGACTTGCAAGCTGGCTTTGCTGGCAAGAACATGTTATTTTGGCTATAGTGTCTTGACCTACAAATGACAACTTCGGTTTACTTGGACCTGAAATGGAGAGGTGATAATTCATCATATGACATATACCTGTATTCATTTTGGGGTAGTTCTCATGATTTATGAAATAAGATTAATTTGTAAGACTTCTCTCTGTTGCTCAGAATAAGTAGTGATTGCCATTTTGCATGAATAACTGACATTTCTTCAAAAATTGTTCTTTACACGTTAGTCATAAAACTCAATGCTGTTGCTACTTTGTGCATATAAAGCTTGACTATAGGGTTGTTATTAGTTTTTCATAGGACACTGCCTGAAGCATCAGTTGAAGGTTCAGGCATAAAGGCTTAGTGCTTTTCTTTCAAAACGGCAGCAGGATGTGAAGAATAATAGAAGTCCCATATGATTTAGAGATTAAATGGGGTGATCTTATGACATACAAATTTCATATATCTGTCTTTACTGAAGTAATTGTAGCATTTTAACAGGTTTTTTCCTCTTTAAGATAACTTACATTCTCCAAATTAAGGACTGTCAACAGCAGCCGTTCTAAATTGACCATGTTGTTTTTACTGTGTAGTATTTAGATGGACTTTGATCCTTTGCACTTTGGCAGACTTAACTATTGAGGTAACCTGACAAACTTCTAACATCAGTTTTCTTCTCCGTCTCCCTTTCCTCTTCAGTTAGTGGTCCACAACAACTACATAGTATAGATAAAATGTTGATTTGGCTTTTTTACGAAAAAAAAAAACAACAACAAAACAAACACCAAACTTCTGAACTGACTAGCTGCTTCAATGTTAGTTCAGCATCAAGTTGAACTTTCACCTTAGATTTCTAATACACTACACCAGTCTGTAAAAGAGAAGATTTTGGGCTGTGTTGCATAATCTCAGAAACTATTGAATTTTCTGTTGTCCAGACTTGCAACTTAGCCTGACTTCAAGTTGTTAATGGTGAACAACTGGTGTTTAGCAGCATTTCTTTTGAATGATAGCACTATGTTTTAAAGTTTTGGTATAGCTAATGTGCAGGGTTTCTGCACTGTCTGCACCTCAGCGTGTTTATATGCTCAGATTAGAAAATGGTAGTTTCCATTGAAGTATCTTCCTTGCTCTGATCTGAAGTATGGCTCCCTGTTCTGTTACTTATAGGCCCCAGCATATTTTTTTTCTTCTTTTTATGGCTTTTATCTAGCCAAGATGGATGGAAGTGCCTAGTGTAACTGATTCTTTTCCCTAGAACTAAATTTTGATTAAGAATCAGTCTTGTGAAAGGTAGAGAGACTAATTTTTTTAAAATAGCACACATTAGAGGGGATTGCAATAGCTCCTTTGTGGGTTCAGAGGTGTGTAGCTTCAGTCTTCTTCAAACTGCATTGATCAGCGGGGGGGAGAAGTAAAATACATCAGAACAGCCTAAAAGCTGATAT
This sequence comes from Astur gentilis, assembly GCF_929443795.1. Lineage (NCBI taxonomy): Eukaryota > Metazoa > Chordata > Aves > Accipitriformes > Accipitridae > Astur > Astur gentilis. The sequence continues at coordinate 68,577,388 of NC_064919.1, forward strand.
ATGCTGAACTGTAGCATCATTTTGACACTACAGTCACAACTGCTTGTTTCCCATACGGTAGGTGAGTGGGCTTTCCCACTTAACTTTCCGTTGCAGGTGATGGAGCATGAGTCTCAGTTCTCTTGCCTTTCAGGAGCTGAGTGTGGTGGAATAAGTACTATAAACGGTGGAGGGTTTCTTTGCTCCCTCAAAACAGCTATTAAACTTTCCAAAGTGCAAAGTAGTAGAGATTTGGACCTCAGTTTCCCATGTGTAAATGAATCTGCTCAGGACAACTGAAATGTTGTATTCCAGGTCTGGAAGATAGTTGAATACAGAAATGGCATTTCTTTAAAAGGGTGGAGTCATCTTACTTTGATTTCTTACCAGCAAAATATGTGATAATTCTGTATTATTGTTTACTTCTGCTGAGTTCATTATTGCTTTTTAAGTGTTGGCTTTTATGTTCCTTCAGGTGCTTCATAGTATTTTTTTTATTAACCTTAGACATACTTAATGACTTTAATACCAGCAGTTCTTGAATAGTTTTGTGGAAATATTGTTTAACCTGAAATAAATCATTACCAAAAAGAAAACCAATAACTTTGTAATGATGTAATACTTATCTCAGCTGACATTGCCATTATACTAATGTCATACCAATTGTGATAAAAAATGGGAGAGAAATGCTATATTGAACATTCTTTTTAAAAACTTTACTTTTTGTCTTTTTACATCTGCTTCACACTTTCCTCTTCAGTGTGGAAGCTGTTTCTGCTGATGTTCTGCAGCTTTTGGCAATGAGCAGAGAAGTGGAGCTGCTGCTTCTTTCCACCTAGCTTGTTAGTTGCCCTCAGGGTTCTCATGAGTTTCAGATCTTCTGCAATGCAAGTTGTTCAACTTAAATAGCTTTAAATGAATCTTGTTTAAAATAACGCATCTTAAGGTCTATCCTTAATAGAGCACAACAAGCTTTAGGTAGCAAGCAGTATTTCTGGTAAATGTTAGTAAGTCAAGACACTAAAATAGATTCTTATATGCTGGTTTTATTCAGTGTCTTAAGACCTAAATCGAAAGAGAATACTCTTCTGAGTTTGGTTGTATTCACCATGTGAATTTATTAAAATTTGTGAAACCAGTTGGGGTTTTTAAAATGCAGAAAGGCAGGTGTGGGTAGAAACCTTATTTTTCAGATATTTGAAGACTTTATGTCCATAATAAGCAAAAATCAATTGGTTTAGTTACTGTATGCTTATAATAAATATCTAAACATGTATTGCACTTAAAACTCTATAATGGTTTTCATATCTAGCCCAGTGAGAGTACTTGAGTGTAACATTAAAAAAAATGAATAGCTTTTTGATTGTCAACTCCATACAACTACAGTCTGATTATAAATAAGTCTCTTTAGTTAAAAAAACCAACCTCTAGTGACAAATATAAATGCCTGTTAATATAACTGTCAAGTCTCCTAATCAGCAGTATTTCTAGTACAGAATGTTTTTATAGCAAATTTTGGTGGGTTTGAGTAATGAACTCACAAGTATAGATGCAAATAAAGATACTGCTGAGTGATTCTGATGGCTATTATTTTAGTCCAAACTGAAACACATCTACATTGGTGAGCCCTACAGAGACTCTGCTGTAAAGGTTTGAGATTGGCTTTGAGTTGTTGGTTTCTAATTCTTGTGAATAGATATTTTCTTTACATTGTACTGCTTATCTTGTTTAAAAAAAAAAGGGGGGGGGGGCGGCAAGCTTAGGTGTGCTGATGCCTAAGGAGTGAGGTTGTAGCTTGGTATTGATACATTGGTGCTTAAATGTGTTGTGTAGTTTTATTGATCTGTATGAAATGCCTTGTGTCTTTCTGTCATTTTTATAAAGTAAACTACATGCAGTCAAAGCAAAGGAGTATTTCTGGTCATAAATGGCAGTTTCTTTTCCTTTTTGATAATAGTAAATGTAGATTTGAAATTTTCCTTTCTATGGGATACTGTGGAATTCCATTAAACTTCTTAGTGAGTTGCCTTTTGTAGGGGTAAAGCTCAGAATACTAGTTTCCAAAGAAGTTTTGCCAGGTCAGTGAAAATAAAACTTAAGAAGCAGGATTGCTATAGGCAATCTCATCTCAAATCTTAGTAAACCTAGAAACTCTATGTTTAGTTTCTAGCTTGTAAGAACAATATGTTCATATGCTTAGTATGGAATGGTCACTTGCTTTTGGTAATTTAGGGCTGCTTTATAACTGCAGGTTGAGAAATTCAGAAGAGACTGTGCGACTTCAAAACAACTGGAGTGGAAGCTACTCTGTGCATGCTTCACTTTCTCTAAACTGTTATGCAGAATTGTCAAAACAGAGAACAAGTGAGCTCTGCTGCAATACAGAAATAAAGAACATAAGATGTTAAAAAAACTCTCCAACTTTTGAGGAATTACAAACTCCCTTGTAAGGTTTTGAAGAATTAGTTAATGCTTTTTCTGTAGTAGTCCAACAGTTCTTGATATGGAAGTGGTGTGCTTTGTAATTCTTAAATGTATTCTAAGTCACTCTTGTGATTGAGACACATGTTTTTGTGGTGAATTGTTCTGAACCTTGTGCAAAGCTCTTATATCAGTGCCCTTGAAAGCTAGGTAAGTATGGTAACCATAATCAAATTCATAGGGTTCTGTTTTAAAACCTGAACACCATGTTATGCTCTCTGTTCTAACTGAACCTCCCACAGACGTACCAGTGAAATTTCTTCCCATATATGACATGAAAACCTTAAGCTGTTGCATTTCTCAAATTTGTAACTAAAGAGGCTTTAAACTGCATCAGTTGTCTCATGTAGACATTGGATTTTGTTATAGGAGTGAGTAAAATGGAAACAATATGCCAGTTCTTTCTCTAGAGTGAGAAGATACTGTTTCAGGAAAGTAAATGTGCATACCTGAGAAATTGTCAGGGATCGAATGCAAATCTGAATTTGACAGTGGTCTAAAGTGAAGAGTAATAGTTTAAATTTAAAAAATGATCTGCCTTTGTTACAGGAATTCTGTGCAGCATGTTTTCTGGGTGGAACTGGGTGGCCCATTGCTTGTATCTGCTCTTGAATATTTGTTCTCTTGAAGGTAAGACTTCTGTGTCTCAAACAGAAGAGACTTGTACAACTATTTTAATCAGACACTTGAACTACATACTTGCTTTTTGTCTAGATACTTATGGGGTGGGGGCAGAAAGCAAGGTGTATTAGGATAGGATAGAGAGACCTGCTCTATGCTCTTAATACTATGGTAAAACACCAATACTCGCTTCTGCTTCTATTCATCACTCATGTGTGTGCAGAGATGGTGAAGAGTGACTGGTCAGTGGAAGTTTGCTTTGCTTCCACTGACATTGCTGGAGCTGGTCACTGTAGCAAACTGAAGTTTAATTTCACATATGCCAAATAGTATCTAAATGAAAGCGTGTCTTAGTCTAAATGCTGTTAAAGCAATAAGCTACCAGTGAACTAGTGTAGTGGGCTCTGTGATCAAGTTACAGATGTGGGCCACTGTTGTTGTGTAGCAAATTATTATCCTCAAGATGTTTAGTATGGCTGTTGATTGAAGGCAGTATTTCAGTCACCTATTTCTTTAACACTTGACGCTTTTCTCTTTATGCGGCTTTATAGTGATAGTCACAATTTTATTGTTGTGTTCAAGTTCCTTTGTAAAAAAAAAATACTGTCAAAGGTGCAGAGTTCACTGTAATTGCTAAATATGCTTGTATACACACTGAAGCTTTTGAAATGGATAACTCAAGTATTCAACTGTTTGCATGCAATTCTTCTAAAACTAGTCCACCACAACAAAGGTGCACACTTATCCCAATTTTTTGTTAACTTTCTCTACAGAAAATACATTTTTAACCTCAACTATATTACCTTCTTCCTTCAAAACATACTAAACATTCAATCCTTGACTGTACTACTCTCTCTGTAAAGGCCTCTATTGTTAATAGAGCTTTCTTGCTTGGTAAAATGCTTTTGCAAAGCCTGGGGAGCACTACACTGGTTTTGCCCCTTAAATCTGCTTCGTGGTGCACTAATGCATTTCAGTTTTATAACTGTCAAGTAACTAATTCATTTGCTGCTTAGACACATGTATTTTTAACATTACACTAGTGTATGTTTTAACATAACACTACACAACATTATTGTTGTATCAGCAATATTGCTTATGGAATGCTCTGTAGCTTTTAATAAAGATGCAATTCTTTTTCTTTTTAGTTTCAGGTGGACTTGTACAGTCATGTGGTCACATCATCCCAGAGTCTCCTGTATTGGCCCTTGGTTCCAATTTCACAGCATTATGCATTTTGAATGAGAGTTGTCTTGACTTTGGCAATATCTATGCTAATCAAATCATCTGGAAAATTAAAAATAAAGTGGTACCTAAAGAGCAGTATCGTGAAATAAACAGAACTGTTTCCAGTGTCACATTTAATGACACTTCTTCACTAGCTACTCCTCTGACATGCAACATTTTAGCAGATGGACAGATTGAGCAGAACATTTATGGAATTACAGTTACAATAGGCTGTAAGTACCATTTTTCTTGCCTTTTATTCTGGTCTTAAGAAAATGGCTTCTGAGAAACAGGGAGGAGAATACAAACAATGGAAAGTGTGCATATCTTGAGATGCTCTTTTCCATTCCCTCAGTTCCTGGATAACTGTATAAAAACATTGTCAGATTACATGCTGTCAAAGCTGGTAAATACGTACAGAATAAAGTTTTCAAAAAAATAGAAAATACTCTGTGGAGTATTTCAGTGTTGAAATGGGAAGGAAACAGAAAGCAATAGAAAAATGCTGAAGCAGGAAGATTTAAATTACAAAAAAGAAAATGTGAATTCAACTGAAATAGATCTAGGAAATAAGACTAACTTTTCCTTACTACTTGCTTCTGTTCAGTGTTCAAGGAAATACCACAATGTCATATGTCCTTCTTTCATAATAACACTATGAAATTGATGTTTTCTTCATTAATGGACTGAGAAACATGTAGTTCATCTGTATCACTAAAGCTAACCTGAATTGCCTTAAGGATAGAACATACTATTGGAATTACTCTGCCGCTATATATAAGAAAATACTTTTAACTGATTATAAACTTTCCTTGTTCAAGCATTATAGCACTTGCATAGTTCTGAACAAGTGCACTTTGAGACAAGACTGAGGTTTTGATAAAAGTAGTATGAATAACTTAATATACTACTTAATTAGTTGGTGGACTGTTCATAAAATAAGTCTTCCAATGGCTGATGAATTATGTTGCCTCCTAGCGTTCGCAAAAGGCATTGCAGTTGTTGCAAGGTCTGTACGAAAGGCTGACTTGAGTTCACCATTTAAACTAATGTGGTTCTAGCATGAATTCCAACGTGCGTTGGCAGAAAAAGAATCTTTTCTATTTCAAATTCTGAGGAGTAAATTTTTTACCAGAAAATACAGGCGAAATATATGGAAAGGTGAGGACAGATACAATATCCTAAGATGATAAACTGAATGACAGTACAGATAACATTCTACAGCTGTAATTCACATATAGATCTTGAGATGCATTTGTGTTTAAAGATACTGTATTTTCATACTGTCAATTAAAGGAAAATTCTGTAAACAGTGAGAGTAGCAACAGGTTTAAGAAGAATACAGCTATTCAAGAACAACTGTAAGGTTCATAGCATAGTTCTGTTGAAAATAACATTCTACTTGAAAGGAAATAAACTTCAAGTGCATTATACTCTTTTAAATAGTGGCATTCTAAAAGCTAGAAACAAACTCTTTGTATGCAGTCACTTCAATTTAAGGAGGAAAATAGTTCAGCTGCACTCTGAAGTTTCTTACACACTACTAATGTACATTAATGAAGATCCTTTCTCTTTCTTGTAGGTGTTTGCAGCTAAATTATCCTTCTTTCCTAGCTCAGGTGGGGGAGAATAGACCTATCACACTTGCCTTAGAGCTCAGGTTATTGGCAAAGTCAGCATATGCCAATCTACCTTAGTGCTCCTTAACATTTTTTCTGTGTGAATTAAAATAGATTTAGATGAGAGATTGTTGATATCAGGTTTTCTGCCTCAAAGAATGAGAAATATTCTGTGCTGTTCCTTACTGTCAAGTGCTTGTTCCTCATGCAGCCTACTGTTTCTTGAGCAGCTTGTTAAGCGTCTTAACTTCCATTGCTGGATGGCATCCAGCACTTTTTGCCCCTTCCTTTAGAAATAAATCTGACTGTAAATACTTCTGATGTTCACTGAAATTGCTCTGATGGGACACTTAGCATGATTCTTACTGGATTGAAATGTGTATATAGATTAATTATTGCTAACTTTTCCTGTACAGTGCCCCCAGAGAAGCCCAAGAACTTAAGTTGCATTGTCCATCAGAAGTCAAAACTCAGATATCCTATGACTTGTACCTGGAACCCTGGCAGGCATACATTCCTAGACACTCACTTTAGGTTGAAATACAGATGGTAAGTAGTCCTTTATAGAATATCTAAATAATTTTGAAAAATATTTGTTGTAGGCTTGAAATTCCTTGATACTTTGGAAGAGTTCTTTACTAAAATCTGGTTTCCTAGAGTATTGCTCTCTATTTTGGGGGGAAGGGAAGAGTTAAAGAAGTTCACATTTAAAGTAATTCTAAGTCAGACTTGAAATTTTTTGCTGCACTTGTTTTGGAGTAACAGCTATCTAGTATTTTTCCATTCTTCAAATACATGAGTAGTGTGGTGCGAGTACAACACACCTAATCATTAGGTGGCTGGACCCAAATTATATATTTCATTTTTTTCTGTGGTGAATGTTCTATCCCATTCTGAACAGGTAGAAGATGTCCGTGCTCATTGCAGGAGGGTTGGACTAGATGACCTTTAAAGTTCCTTTCCAACCCAAACTATTCTATGACTTTAAGTAGAGAAACCAGCATATAGTGACTGGATTTTGTACAGGTATTATCTACTCTGTACTTTTGAAGAACTCAGAATGGTTTTTGTCCACAATTAATCCTAACATGAAAGCTTTGGAAAAAGTATTTCTCCTGTAAAAGCAAATCAACTTAAGTATTTTTCAAACTCTTCAAATGGTCTCTTGTAGTTTAAAATGGACAGAATTGTTGCTCTGTTCTGGAAACAGGAATGACTTGCCAACAGCTTTCCATATACCCCATCTGCTAAACTGTTTTGGTAACAAGTATAGTAGAAAGTATGGAAAGATAGAAAACCTTAATGCTTTGCAAATCTCCTGATGCCCCTAGAACTATCTGCTGTTAATGTAGTAGAAGATGGTGAACAGAAGTGATAATGTGTTGTAGCTGTAGTACTGTACTCTTGAAGGGTATGCAGGTAATACTGACTACATCTTTTACTGCATGAATATGCTTCTAGTTACTAGCCATAGTGCTTTTGATTAAATGTATCAATTCTTGATCTTTATTTTTTAAGTTAAGTTAGGGTTTTGTACAACTTTATAATTATAATACCATGGCATGTGCTTTTGAAAATATGTGACTTGAAGTCAAGGATTTTATTCGAGTTTCTATTTTAACGCGAACATGCATTTGTGGCTGAACAAGCCATTGTAATCTGTTCACCTTTTCTTCCCATGCCTCTGCTTACAAAGATAATGGCAGAAGGGAGACATGAGCTAAACTGATCACTCTGATTTACTTAGAGATTCTCTAAAGGAAACCGAACTTACTGCTTTGTACCTTATTTTTCCTTTTTTTTAGGCCACAAGAGAGCTTTCCTGACTGTATACCAAAAGATGTAAACAATTCTTGTACGATTGATGATGTTCAGTTCTTTGTTAACCTGGAGGTCTGGGTAGAAGCAGCAAATGCTCTTGGGAAGGCTGAATCTGATCCTCTTGTTATTGATCCCATTGAGATTGGTAACTATATGCCTCTTAATAAGCTTTAGTAGTACATAACTGCTGCTTCTGTGCATATTGCTGAATTGGTATGTTCATGTTTCTTTACTATAAAAATTTAAGACTTGCAAAATATTGGTGACTAGAACTTGAACTGTGCTGGACAAAGGTAGGGAAAGTGAGAGATTTGATCACAATTCAGATAGCAAGTTCTTGTTGAGTAGTCTGCTTTAGAAACTGGTGTGAAATACAGCCATTTGAGCTTGTGAAAGGCTTTAATAGTAGTGTTACAACGTAGGGTACCACCTGCTAGAGGCATGATAAATTACAGCTGTAGGGTTGACTCTAACTCCTTCTCTTCTAGTTAAACCTCTGTCGCCACGCAACTTATCAGTCAACTCAGGAATACTACCAACTGTTCTGAAGCTTTCCTGGGAGAATCAGATTTCTGTAGCTGTGATGAAGCTGAAATTCAATATTCGCTATAGGATCATTGGTGACACAAACTGGATGCAGGTAATCCCACTAATGTCCCTTGCCACTCTTCTGCTGTATCCCAGCCATTTGTCAAACTGCAAAAGTTCCCTCACTGCTGCAGTTCAGAGGATTTGCTTTGTTAGCCTTAGGCCTTATGTGGCCTCCCAAGGTAGTTTATCTGGCCTGTTCATAAAGCCTATGATCTAGGGGTTTGGGGCACAATCTAGAGTACATTGACCTTGTCTTTTCTTTGTGGACTTCTCTGCTGTCCTTCCCCATCATGTTGCAGTATGTTTATTCTGAATTTTTTGTTCTGTACATGCAACATCTAGAACATTCATGAACTTTCATCTTCCCATGCATATGCAAAACTACTGATCTAAATATCATTTAAAGCTTGAGCAAACACTGTACAGTGCTGGGATGCTTTTTTGAACTTGATGCACCTGTACTTGGGTCATAACAACCCCATGCAATGCTACAGGCTTGGGGAAGAGTGGCTGGAAAGCTGCCTGGTGGAAAAGGGAGTGTTGGTTGACAGCGGACTGAATGAGCCAGCGGTGTGCCCAGGTGGCCAGGAAGGCCAACGGCATCCTGGCTTGTACCAGAAATACTGTGGCCAGCAGGAGCAGGGAAGTGATTGTCCCCCTGTACTCAGCACTGGTGAGACCTCACCTCGAGTACTGTGTTCAGTTTTGGGCCCCTCACTACAGGAAAGACGTTGAGGTGCCGGAGCACGTCCAGAGAAGAGCAACCAAGCTGGTGAAGGGTCTAGAGCACAAGTCCTATGAGGAGCGGCTGAGGGAGCTGGGGTTGTTTAGACTGGACAAAAGGAGGCTGAGGGGACACCTTATCGCTCTCTACAACTACCTGTAAGGAGGTTGTAGCGAGGTGGGTGTCAGTCTCTTCTCCCAGGTAACAAGTGGTAGGATGAGAGAAAATGGCCTCAAGTTGTGCCAGGTGAGGTTTAGATTGGATATTAGGAAAATTTCTTCATTGAAAGGGTTGTCAAGCATTGGACCAGGCTGCCCAGGGAAATGGTTGAGCCGCCATCCCTGGAGGTATTTAAAAGATGTGTAGATGTGGCACTTAGGGACATGGTTTAGTGGTGGACTTGGCAGTGTTATGTTTACAGTTGGACTTGATCTTACATGTCTTTTCCAACCTGAACCTATGATTCTATACAGTATGGCTGTCCTGCATGCATGCCTTAAGCTTGATGCAGTCAAGGAACTGGAAAAGAGTAAGAAGGAACTGGAAAAGAGTAAGGCATATGCCTTACCTGTAGTACAATATATGTTCGTATCATCCAGAGTTGTGGGGTTTTTTCTTCTACATCAGCCTATGGACATATTTTCAATAGCTTCTCAGTTCTGCCTTTCTTTAAGCCTTCTCTCACAGCAGCACTATTCCAGGAACACTCTTATCAAGATCTTCCCATTTTTTGTTTCAGTACAGATGGCCAAAAGTATTCTGAATTTCATGACTTGTTGGAAAGAAGACTGCTTCTGACTTAACCAAATATGGTGTTTGAAGCAGGTAGCATAACACAGCTACTTGTGACTAATGTAGTGTGTTCCTTTGGAGGAACTTTTCAAGTGTTAGATACAGACATTAATGATTAATGTCACCTGTATTGGTATTTTAAAGAGCACTGCCCTGCACAGCTTATTCTGCAACTCCAGGATCTATTGACATGTTGTCCTATTAAGTCATTTTAATTTGTCTTGCCCTTTTAACATATGCACAAGACCATTGAAATAGTAATTTTTAAAACAACTGAGCTTGTGTAGCTGTGGTAAAATTTGACTACTTTGACAGTTGTTTACATTTAGAATTAACCTTTTGAGTGTCTTACATGTGTGTTTAATCTGCAGTCATTTCTCTTGCAGGGTTGCTCACTATAAAAAACCCTTTAACTGCAAGTGGAATAATGTGGGATGAGTCAGTATGTGTGACCTACATATATCTATTATCTACATCACACATCTGTTTCTGTACATATACAATAAGAATATTTTCTGGCATTCAGTTGCTAATCTAAGATAGGGGAAAGAGCTTATGAACATAAAGTCATTTATTAGCAAAAGTATGAACTACTCTAAATCCAACGATTTCCAATGTCAGTTAAGAAACACTGTTGTGTATCAGTGGAAGCAATAATTGTGGATTCTCTAGCTTTATAGGAGGTTTCTAGCACAGGCATTTTACAATCAACAATCAAGCAGATAATCTAGCAAAGTTCTGAAATGTGAGGAGGGATATTGTAGATCAGTAAGTAGAGGAATTATATAGGAAGGACAGAGAAGTAGACATCAACTAATTAAAAAAGAAAACATAATATGAGACACTGTCCTGAGATAGCTGCTTACCTATTGTAGTATATGTATTGTATTATATCTGGTAAATATATACAAACCTGGTCCCTTACAAAACCATGGTTAAGAATTGAAGCTTTTGGAAATCGGTGAGAAAAACTATGTTGTTTGTACTGGGTGTGTATGCTGTAGGGAGCCCTCTTGGATGGGAGCTGTAGTAGCACAAAACTCAGCTTTACAGTTTTTGATCAGTGTCTCTCAAATCTTTCTTCCATTTATAGGTTCCTCCTGAAGATACAGCTTCACCAAGAACTTCGTTCAGTGTTCAAGGGCTCAGACCCTACACAGAGTATGTCTTTTCAATTCGTTGCATGAAGGAAGATGGAGTGGGCTACTGGAGTGACTGGAGTGAAGAAAAAACTGGGGTCACAACTGAAGATAGTAAGTAATATATGAAAGTAGGTCACTGACTTTCAAAATGTGGGGGTGCTCAGCAATTTGGCAATAGCCAGCTGAATCGTGTATCCTCACTTGAGCTGTTTGATTATATATGCAACAAGGCTTTCCTGAGTTACTTTCAGTACTGACCAACTTGAACCATGCATTCAAAGGAGCATGATAATAGCTTCCCATAAAGCTAGTCTGCCTGTGTGAAAGGATATTTTATTTTTTTGGTAGACAGACTGCCTTAGTTTGTGAACAACTCAGTGTTTAGGAGACCGTTAGATAAAGTCATAGATGAATAAGCATCAATAAGTATGAAAGAAGATTTTAATCATACAGCATACATAGACTTCTTCACAAATTTAGTGAAGCCATGATATGAAATAATGTCATATGGGAAGTTTAGCCTTTTATGCACTAAAGCATCTAAACACTCTGGTTTACTCTTAACTCTTCCCAAGATGTCCAGCATCTACAACACTTTCTTGCCTGTCACAGCTGCCTCTGCACTGTCTTGTACCAACTTGTTTACAATATTCTGCACACAGTAATCAAGAGTCTTGCTGCTAATCGCTGATCCAGTTGTCACTGTGGGAGGCATAAGAAAGAGACTGCCATCTGTTAACTGCTGACTTCAAGCAAGGTTGAGTCTCTGTGAAAAATGGTTTCATTTTAGCTGTATTTAATCACAAAAGTCACTGTTTCCTTACAATTTTCTATCTTGATGACATAATCATTGGAGTTGTCATCTTATAAATCTGGACTTGTAATATCCTGTCCCTTTGCCATAGGGGTGAATGCTGAATTACTGCTATCGTGATGTAATGAGGAAAACTTGTACCAGCATCAGCTCGTTGGGGGCAGTATTTGGATTATGTTTGGTCTTGCACAAAAGGACTTTGCAAGCAGGATATATACAACTTCAAAGTATAAACCAATTACTACTTACAATATGCAAAAGATAGCAAACCAACTAGGTTAAGATTTAGGTTCACAGCCCTGGGGAAAAATTACTGCTGAAGAGCCTCAGTCAAGTGTCAGCCTTCGCTGCTTTGTGGAACAAATCCTCAGCATGGCAAAGTTGCTGCCACGTACCAAATCTGTTCACACTACAACAAGCTCATCAACTTGACTGGCCTTTGAACTCCTTCTGATGCTCCGGTCCGCTGTTATGGCATTGTCTGTTTCCAATTGAACTGTATGTTCTGCAGGTGTGCTGTGTTACCCTGGACTCCTTCATATTCCTTTGGGACAGTGGCACTGTGGCTGTTACTGCACTCGGTCTCTTCTAAAATCTGTGTCCATTCCATTCCACAGCATACTTTTTAACTTCATTGATTGCTTCCAGTTGCTCATGAACACATGCATTGCTTGAGATGTGCTGTGACATTAAAGTAACTACAACTCACTGTGTTATGAATTTAATATACTTCACAGCACGTGAAAGTATTTCCCCACTAGAGAGGCTCTCCTGCAAGTTTGTTCTTAAGTAGAGACTGTGCCTTCTGCCACTGAGTTGTGCCAAAACCAATAGTTGAGTATGTTTAGTGTTTTCTGTTACTGATTTTTTTTTTTTTGGCTGTTTTGTTTTGCAGCATTTCATGACTTAGCAATTGCTGCAGCAGCTATAAACCCATACAAAATAAAGTTGCACAATAACTGAGCAGTAATTACTGGAAAACTGACACTAAAATCATACCCATGCATTTGTTACAGTATGAAAAATCCTGTTCTCAGATAGTGGATTCTTACATTTTCCATTAACAGAACAAAAATACATGCAGTGTATACAAACACAACCTAAACCTATGCATTTGGCCCTTTAATTTGCTCTCCAAATAAAAGCCCCAGGCTTTGATGTATAACTTTCTGTGGTCTATTTTCCTTTTGTCATTCATCCGAATAGTACCCTTAGACTGAACTGGAACTAATTTAACATCTTTAATAGATGCTTGAGAGGTACTAACTGGTATCTTCTTGAATCTGAACCTCTACTGGTATCAGAACACCCTATATTAGTGTCTTGCTTCTTGCTAAAGGTAAGGAACTAATTTCAGTGTGCCATTGAGGAATACCTGTGCTGTTAGTTGTGATACACTGCAAATGTAAATACAGTCTGTCTTCTGCTGGTAGAACGGCATTTTAAAAAATTTTTGTAGCTATGCCTCCTAATGATAACAAGATAGTCACACTTTTTCTGCATTGCTGGTTTATCAGTTTGCTATTGTAGCTATAAGTTGTCAGTAAAATAATTTCCTATTCTGAATTTGCTTACAGACAACTTCAGAGGTGTGGTCACCTCTTGCAAATGCCTAGATACAGTTGCAAATTTGTAGGATAGTGGGAAACTTAAGTTGGAAAGGAGCTCATGAGGTCCATAGTTCCCTGATCCTTTTTCTACCAAGTGTCAGGCTCAAACAAGGGACTTCAGGTTGCAATTTTGGCAAAACCTGTACCGAAATTTTGTTGATCAATTTTTACTGTACAGTTGCCTATTGCAAATGAAACAAGCAGATGGGGGACACTTAAGTTACTTATACCATTATTATTGCCCTCAATCAAATTATAAAGCTGGCTCTTCAGATGTTGTGCTTTGTCTGAGACTGTTAGACCTGTATCTCAGAAGATTCTATATCCACTTGCCTGCTGCATTCAAAAGATTTGGTGTTTGTCTCAGTAGCAAGCTACCAAGGTATGGGTGTATTTACCACTACTATATTCAGAAAGGTATACTTATATATTTCCACTTGATTATGTTTCCAAGTGTTAAGTACTGTAACTATCAAGTGAAATTTCAACAGAATCCTTAAATGCAAAGGCACAAATATACGACAGTGATGCTGAAAAATAATGCAAGCATTCTGGCAATTTTGAAGTCTTTGGCAATTGTTTAACTACCTAATCCTTATCAGGAAACATCTACTTTTTACCTCCAAATAGTGGCTGTAGCCAAGGGTCTTTATATCCAGCAGATCAGGTTTGCTGCATAGCTGTGTATGTTACAATAACATGCACTGTGATTTCTGGGGATTCTAAAATTAGTAAATCACCCTCAAAGGGATTTGATTTTAAAAGCTTTTTTGTTTCCTTCTGAATCATCAGTAGCAGCAGCATTGGGAATCACTTGCTGATTTCTGACTTTAAAGAGACTTAAATGATGTGGGGATTTTGTCTTGTTTTTCCAGGACCTCGGTTATTACCAGTTAGAAACTCTTCTCTTTCAATTCTAGGGTTATGAGGAGTGAAACTACTTTAGCTTTGTCCCATTTCCATTTCATTTCTACTTTGATAGCCTGGAAGACTGGCTTTGCTTCTGGCCTGTACTTGTCCTACCCCATATGGAGCCAATGAATGGAGCTTCTGGTTGTGTGCTTGATACCCAGCAGGGACTCTATTCTTCCCTCTGACTACTACAAATACTTTGTGATATCTGCTTAGCTTCTAAGTCAGCCTGATTTTATTTTTTTTTAAAATGCGCTTTAGCCTTTCCTGCTTGTGTTCTTCCTGGTCTCCTTTCTGTAGTATCTTCTCTGTTCCTTAGCGCCTTCCAAGGCACCCTCTTAAGCAGTCTTATTTAGCACAGCATTTCAGTGCATGTGTTTTAACAGAGTTAAACCAATGCAAGTTTCATTGTCAAAACACTACGTTGTGCTTTGAGCTTAACTAACTGCACTGAATCTCAAATCCTTCCTTATTAATCCTAATTGAGCTCCCAGTAATGAGTTTGGACTGAATTCACATGTCATCTTATATTGGAGAAGTAAGAAAAAGATTACGGTATATACCCTACCTGTTTAAACAAAATGGAATTTATGTGTATATAGTGGCATTGCTTCAGCTCTATGCAAAATTTACTTTCGCTGGGGGAAATACTATCAAATATTCTTTCAATATTCTAGTCACTTTTCAGCTCCTAAGGACAGTATGGTTTTGTTTTCTGTGGTTACTGTCTCAGCCTGAGCAATGACGATTTCAGGAGTGCCTATGTATTTAGACTGCCTTGCTGTTCTGTGGTGACTGGCTTTGCAAAAATACTGCTATTAGTGATTAAGTACCCAGGCTTTATTTTAGCCTCAGAACAAAGGTGTTATGGTGTAAATGAACGTAAGGCAGATCATGGTGCATTCATGATCTATATCAGGCAAGGCGTATAATTGCTTCTGTTTCACATTAATCAAATCAGGGTACTCAAACAAGATTGTTAAGAGCAAGCTCTCTTTGCCTCAGTTTGCAGTTCTCCTTCCCTCTTGATGTAAAGCATAAGAGGTAAGAGGCACACTATAGACTTGATACTGGGTTTTGGAGGTAAAACAGCCAAAAACTCATACTGATTAATATTAAAAAATGCAATAAAAACTCCCAGAGAAAATACAGACTAGCAAGATTATAAATGTAAGTTCATTTTAAGATCATCTTTCTGTTAGGGCTAAGGCCCTAACAAAGCATTGGCCACTTTTTATTGCTTTATGCACTGTAATAGATTGATTAATTCTACTTTGAAGTGAAATTTGTAGTGGAAACACCACTTGACTTTTTCTACAGTACTGACACCAGAAAGTATTGTAGTATTATACAAAAGTACTGCAGTTCTGTTACCCTTTTTAGCATAAACAATATAGGAAACTCAGGGCATTCTTGCAGGAGGAATCTGTCTCCTTTTTAACTTTCCTGCACTTTCCTTTTTTACGTGACTTGATATTGGGGTGGTAGGGAGAGTATTGGAGTTACAGACCATAGCAAGATTTGTAGCATACAGATATTGAGGGCTGTGCCTCTGAACACAGGCTGCATGGTGTAGGTTTGGTCATGCCTCACTCAGCACTGTCATCTTCAGCCCATTGTGGCAGAAGCTCAGCATGGTGACTCTCAGTTATTTTGGTACTGCACACTTACTGTACACTTAGAGCAGAACTGGTGTTTTGCTCATCCCTTCAGGAAGTCTTTCCATGCAGGTGTTCCACGTAATATACCAAGCATTACTTGATTTGAGGAACTAAAGAAATGCTTTTGGTATATGTTTTTATTTTCTTAAAAAAAAAAGGAGGGGGGGGCATAACCTTCTAATGATAGTCAAAGGATTAATTCAAACAGATAAAAACATTTCTACTATTAAGCATTGCTTCTTTCATCAGAACCATCTAAAGGACCAGCCATATGGAGGATCATTGATGCATCTTGCTCACCAGCTTCCTGGACTGTGCATCTGATGTGGAAGGTAAAGCAACATTATAAACTGCAGGAATTGAGCATTCTTTTAAAAACATAAGTGTTTAAGTGGCAAAATTTACCTCAACAAACTTGAGTAGAAAGCTGGGATAATACAGGTTTTATTGATACAAGAAGTGACTTCAGTATTATTGTAATAACAGCATAGATGTAAAGGCCATCAATTAACTGACATACATCTGTGATCCAGAGTATCCAGAATCCAGTTCCAGATTCCTGACTTGCTGTCCTAAGGAGTCTGTGGAATTGGAAACTTTCACTTGAGCAAAGTAAACCTTCATGTTATGCCTCCTGCTGTATCCTAAAACTGGTAATGCTGTCTGGATGGGGATACTCCAGCTGCAAATTCCATTAAGCCTA
Source organism: Astur gentilis (assembly GCF_929443795.1). Taxonomy (NCBI): domain Eukaryota; kingdom Metazoa; phylum Chordata; class Aves; order Accipitriformes; family Accipitridae; genus Astur; species Astur gentilis. The sequence continues at coordinate 68,594,085 of NC_064919.1, forward strand.
GAGACATTCCAGAGGCCAAATTTTAATATTAAATACAGCACTGTACATCTGCATGCAGTAGGCTGCTGTGTCTCGTTGACTGATTAGTCCAAAGCTGAGAAAGTGAACGCAATTATGGTCACTCCCCATCTCCTGCTTTCTTTTGGTCCATGAACTCTGACGCATTTGATCTAGCTGTCTCTTTATTATTACTTTTTCCCTATTACTAGGTGGCTTGTGTGAAGTTACATGTATATTGATATGGCATCATTTTCTGATGTAACTTGTATGCCACATGCCACTTCTGACATTATTTAGCTTAAAACTGGAGAACTGGTGCTACTTTACAGTTTCAACAGTTTTCTCCTAAGTTATCTGAAAACTAATACTTTTATACAGTACATATTATTTTTCTGTGTTAGATAACAGAAGTATTTTACCATGTGTAATAAAAGAGAACTACTCAGGCTGTTTTGAATTCATGTTCGCAGCTTAAGATGTGAGATTTCTTTCATGTCATTGTGTTGTAAAGTCATGTGAAATGGCGGTTTTATCAACACATGTTCTGCAGTCTTTACTGAATAGCTTTTATTAAACTATTAGGTAGGATTGTGAGCCAAGAAAAAGAGGATTTAAACCAGAAATCATTCTGGAAGTTACTGCTTTCTAGAAAAGAACACAGGTTATTTGTGCTTTCCTTAAATATACAGCTATTTGTCTTGTGCTCTGATTTTAAATTACACATCAAAGACAATAGAAGTTAAGTCACATTTGTTCACTACCAGTATAATCAAAGATGTGTTTCTAACAGGCATTGGAGCCATCTGAAGCCAGTGGAGTAATCTTGCACTATGAAGTGACTGTCAGAGCTAAATCATCTCTCTCCAGTCCACCAGAGAAATACAATGTCAGTACCACCAACCTTACATTAAAGCTGCCAAATGGAACTTATGAAGTGACTGTGACTGCCCATAACAGAGTTGGGGCATCCCCTCCATCAGTTTTACTTATCCCAGCAAGTAATACAAAAGGTTAGTGTTCTCGTAATGTCTGTTTCAAATGCATCTGCATCGCTTTTATTGTAAGAAATCTTCAGTGTTGTAAAATGATACCATTTACATGGACACATAATTAATGTATTTGCAGTCTTAACACCTTAAAATTATGCCACCACTTGTATACTAGGGAACGTGCATATATATTCCCATGTATACTAGGGAAGGTTTATATACCCACAGCCTCATTTGAAGTTGTGTATGCTATTTTGCTGTTCTTTTTGATCCTTAGACCTACCGTGCACTATATTCCCTGTTGTTTCTTTTCTTAGTATAGTGGGCATTTTTGTTTTCTTATTAAAAAATCAGAGGGTTGGGGAAGCAAGCATCCTTTACTTCACGTATATACCATCTCACCATTGCTCTCCTTTCTGCTTTCTGATCTCCGCCCCCCCCCTTTCTTCCTTTGTCCCTGTCTGTCCTACACTTCCAGCATCTTGCCTGGTTGCCTTATCTGCTTCCCCTGTTTCCCTTCTGTTCATATTCCTTTTTAAGTTCCTTTCACTGTGCAGTAGCAGTAACTACAGGCTGGTTTCTCCTTACTTCCAGCCTCCTCTTAGACAATCTGAACACTAGCAGGATAGGAAGCAAAAAATAAGTATATAGACAGATGCTGCTTTTAGTGTAAACACCAAGGGGGAGCCACAGGTTCTAAAACTATTAGGTGAACTAATTAAGGGTATGTTTCAAACACGAGTAGCATTGCAGTGAGAAGCATTTGGTAAGGTACATGAGTGTGAGCATTAGAATGGGAATTTAGAAGTGTCTCAAGATTTGATTTGTCTCTGAAATAGACCATTTCTTTTGGAAGAAACGTAGTATCTCTTTACTGTGCAATAAGGCAACTTACTGTGAGGCTAATTTCCAGTTTTCAAGTAGCTTAATACTGCTTATTTTGGATCTCTGATATAAAGATTCAGACGTAAGCTTCCAAATTTCAGAAAATGGCTTTTACATTTTACTTAGGTTCTGTCAAATTGTCACCATTACAATAACACAGAAGTATCCACATTTGACAAAATAGCTATTGTTATGAATATCTAGTGGAAGAACTGTCAGTATTTATCACTTTTCTGTTTTCTTGCATCACAGCTCCTGTGAAGAATGTTAGAACACTACCTAAAGACGGCAAGTTGTGGGTAGGGTGGACTGCTCCTAACAGTTATGTTCTTAAATATGTGATCGAATGGTGTCTGGTGTCCAACAGCTCAGACTGCACTATAGAATGGCAGAACGAACCAGGAAATATTCAAGGAACGTATTTAAAAGGTATTTAGCTCTACAAATACTTTGTAGAACAGTCTAAAAACCTAATAAGTATTCTCAAAGGGAGAGATGAACTTCTGTGAAGTCCATTTATTAAATTTAATATTTGAATGTGAGCCATTGTATTGTTCCTTTAGTTAATATTTTGGAGTAGTTTATCAATGAGCTCTAGAAAGTCAGCTGCATTAGATATGAGTGCATTTAATAAAACAGCCAAAGTCCAGAACCCTGTATCTGAAGTAAATTCTTCATCATTCTCATTTGACTGTCTGTGAAACATTTTAAATTTCCTTTATTAGGTGATATAAAGCCGTTCAAGTGTTACTTGATAACTGTTTACCCTCTATATGCTGATGGTCAAGGAAGTGGACAGTCTGTGAAGGCTTATCTTCAGCAGGATCGTAAGTACAAAATGGTTATCTTGGAGCACATAAACTGACTTTCTTGACTAAAAATAATGAGACCTTTGCTTTAATGTGGACTATGTAATGAAAAATGGTTTTCCACTTGAGGGTCATCTGATGTAATTGATCTTGTCCCTCCTATTAACATCCATTCTGCTTCTTTACAGTATTTAAGTGTCCTGGTTTCAGCTGGGATAGAGTTAATTGTCTTCCTAGTAGCTGGTATGGTGCTATGTTTTGAGTTCAGTATGCCAAGAACGTTGGTAACACTGATGTTCTCAGTTGTTGCTCAGTAGTGTTTAGTAAAGGATTTTTCAGCTTCTCATGCCCAGCCAGTGAGAAAGGTGGAGGGGCACAAGAAGCTGGCACAGGACACAGCCAGGGCAGCTGACCCAAAGTGGCCATTGGGGTATTTCATACCGTGTGACGTTACATCTAGTATAGGAACTGGGGGGGCTGGGGGCAGGGGATCACTGCTCGGGGACTAGCTGGGTGTCAATTGGCGGGTGGTGAGCAATTGCACTGCATGTCATTTGCACATTCCAATCCTTTTATTATTGTTGTTGTCATTTTATTAGTGTTATCATTATTGTTATTAGTTTCTTCTTTTCTGTTCTATTAAACCATTCTTATCTCAACCCATGAGTTTTACTACTTTTCCCGATTTTCTCCCCCATCCCACTGGGTGGCAGGGAACAAGTCAGCGGCTGCATGGTGCTTAGTTGCTGGCTGGGGTTAAACCATGACAAACAGACACCTGTGACTGACTCCTTCCCTTTTTCCAACCTTTATCAGATGATTTGTCTTGAGATTGTTATTTTATTGGTATACTAATATTTCCATACTGATTTATTTTAAATTCCAAGTATAAAGCCAGGACTAATTAACTTCAGATGATGATTTCATGTGATCTGCTGATTACTGTTTTTCATATCTTTTTTTTTCCTGGGGATTCCTCCTTTAAAACACCTTTGGATTTGCTATGTTGTCTGAAAATAATACTTTGCAGATGAGTTAGTCTAGCTATTCCATTGAAGTTTTTATGCAGGAGCGACTTGGTGCTCATTAATACACTGGTTCTGTGGATGTGAAGGTGCCCAACAGAAACTAATCTTCGTATCCCATTACAGGTCCTTCAAAAGGACCAACCATTCAGACAAAAAAAGTAGGAAAAGCTGAAGCTGTTCTGACGTGGAACCATCTCACAGTGGATGAACAAAATGGATTTATCAGAAGTTACACCATATTTTACAAAACTATTGATGGAAATGAAACAGGTAACAGAATGCAGGGCGGTGTTTTGTAGCATTGAAGTATTCCATCTGTCTCCTTCCTAATACATGTTCCTGAAAAAAAGATAGAGAATCAAGTGTGGCTGATGGTCTGTTCTGATGACATAAAGCTGATATTTGAGGCGTAGCTCTCCTCCATACTGAACAGAACAGTCACTAATAAAGAATTCAGAACTTTCAGCACTGAGTTTAGTTTCTGAAAGCTGATTTGTGGGTATTGTGTTCCCATCTTTCTGTCTAAATACAGGATGAGATGGTGGTGTTGCAAGATGAAGCTAGACCATTCAAGCTGTAAAGGAGTTAATTGCATTCAACTATGATAAAGCCTTAAAAAAAGGGGGGAGGTAATCCTCCTGGAGCTCTAGATCAATGCACTACTGATGTAAAACATATTGTTTGAAGTGCATTTTGGTTCTCAGTAGTGTGTATGATTTGCAGGCATAAGGCTGGGAGCTAGCACTATCAGAAGCTTTTACTCTTTAGATTTGCTTAAATTGGAAGGGCCATTTACTTATGCCTACCCTACTTCTTGATGTTTCTAGTTAACCATGTTTTAGTTAGTGACTAACTATTTCTAGTTAGCCACGTATTCTGCTTATTGGAGACCTTTAAGCTTCAGCTTCACTACTAGTTTAGTTGGTAGCTATGCTCTGAGGAAAAACAAAAAAAACCACAGGAAATTAGCACATAAAATACCATCAAGAAAGAGACTAAATTCAAACACTTGAGCAGAAGCAAATGAATCTCAGCATTTCTTGTACAAGTTTAGTCTTTGTCAGCTCTATTTTCCATACAGCCATGCGTTCTACTAAAACTATCTTGTACACCTGAAGACGTGATGTCCTAATGCTATTGTGTTTGTGGAGATCTAATAAATTGATAAGAAAAGTAGTATAATTTTTTTCTTCTCTTTAGCTGTGACAGTGGATCCTTCCAAGACAGAGTATACCCTTTCTTCTCTAACCAGTGACACACTGTATACAGTGCGGATGATGGCATACACAGATGAAGGAGGCAGGAGTGGTCCTGATTTTACATTTACGACACAAAAATTTGGTAAGGCAGAGAAGTAATGTTGCAACAGTATAGCAAGGCTGTGTGCAAGATCTGATAGGAGGGGAAGGTGATTTAATTTAAAAGAAAAAAGTTTCAGTCACAGTCATACTCACAAGGTGTGTGCTATCCAGGTAGCCTATCTAGTATTCAATCACAAAGAGGTAGTTTAGTCAGGATTTCTTCTGATTGTACAGAGGACAAGCTGTCCTCTGCAGGTCCCCTGGATTGCTCTTTTATGTTGGCAAACATGCTGGTTTGAGATGTGTTTTGTGTATACTTTAGGTTAAAGTATTCTTTTGCCCCAACTTTGTGTGAGTCGTTGGGATTTACTCAGTGCCCTTGTCTTCTCCTCTGGTGTCTGATGGCTTCTACCATGGTCTTAAAGAGCCCAGAGTCTTTGTTTTAATCTGAAAGTAGGTTGGCCTTTATTATCCTGATACATGGGTGTCATGAGAAGCTGCAGAGGTGTGCTGGGATCTTGATGTGCTAATCTAGGTGTCAGTCAGCACATGCCATTCTTGCAGCCCTTCCTCAGGTTCCACATTCTCATTCATAGCACTATTAAGGTTTGCTACAGTTCTCTACCAAGACTCATTTTGAAGAGTTAAATTTATTGTATGTTCAGCTTTAGAGAGTGCTTCCTATTTGTAATGGTAAGAGCAAAAACATTAACCAAACTTAGCTGTGGAAAGCACTTCTTCAGGTTAAGTGGGTTTTGTGGTGGGGTTTTTTTTCTGGATAGTGTTGCTCTTCTCTAAACATTCTGCAAGGTTTACTTAATGTGTGTAGCATTGGAAGGAATACATAACAGTAATGCAGCCTTAAGTGCAGGCAGAGGATATTTTCGTGTACAGAATAAACTGATGGATGACTAGTGACTTTGCTTATATTACTTACTTGACCACGATGTGTTATGGCAGCCAGGAGGGCACTGAAACATCTGGACCACAGATTAATTCACATAGATGTTACTGGCATATCTGTTCAAACTGTAATATTACTTGCTCCATCAGTATTACAGTTTCTAAAGCAACATCTGGTTTTTGTTGGTGCGAGGCATTAGATTGTTGGGACAGAGCTCTTCATGTTTTCACCAACAGGCTGTCTTCATATGGTGAAATGGTTCTTCTGAAGGTGAAGCTTAAGACTGAGCCCTGTGGGTGTGTTCAGTTTCAGATTCTCCCTGTCACTTTGGGAATGTATGCTGCTGCTGAGTTCCTTAAATGCCAAAGTGAGCTATAACTGCTTCTCTTTGTTTTCTTCAGGAAAAGGAGAAATTGAAGCCATAGTTGTACCTGTGTGTCTAGCGTTCCTGTTGATTGTGCTCCTTGGAGTTTTGTTCTGCTTCAACAAACGTGACTTGTAAGTATAAGTGTAGTCTTTCTCTTATACTTCTGATATTTCTGGGCATAACAGAGGTGGCAATAATTCGGTACAAACAAGTAAATATTCTGCAGTTAGATCAGAAAAAGAAGGTAAAACATGCATACATTGACTGCTGATAAACATTTTTGTGTTTTCCTTGAAAAATCAGGGCATCTTCTGATACTAATTTCTTGCTGTTAAGGATTAGCACCCAAACTAAATGTTCCATGACTCAATCCTGCAAGGAAATTCCTGCTTTTCTTGTTAGACTTGGTCAGGATTAGGTTTGTTGGGTTTTGATTGGGACATACTGTCTGTGTTGTTTTCTGTGTCATCATATGAGCATGAAATGATGGTCCCTAGTTTGTGAAGCACAGAAGATCTCTTTTCTGGCTGTATTTGAGCTATTTAATTAGTGTTAGCAAACTCTACACTTCGCAGCCAAAAAAATTAGGCTAACATCTTACCTTGCATAACCTCAGTCAAACTCTGTGCCTATTCAGTGTCTGCTGGGAAACATCCTGCCTCCTCCTGTTCCCTCTATGCCAGAGCTCTTGTGTGGCTTTAGCTGAGAGTGTATTGAAGTGTTTTGCCTGGCAAGGAGTAGCACCTCTCCCACGTCCACCCCCCCTGCAGTCAACTATCTTTTCTTTCTAATTAAAGACATTATTTTGTGCCCTTTTCCTTCTGGCTTCCCTGCTGCTCCTAAAATCAGTTCTTAATGGACATCAGTTGAAAAGCCCGTCTTGCAGCCTTCTTCAAAGCTCTTCTACAGAGGATCTGGTGTTGGAGCCTCTTTGTAAAAAGCAGGATAGATGTATCAGTTTCAAAGTTAGTTTGGTCGGATGTGATTTATCTACAGAAACTTCTATTGTTAAGTAACAGTTACTACATTCTTAAGAGTTCAGAGTTAGAAAAGACCAAGCAAGTTTTTCTTCAAATATTTTCACTTTATTTTTATCTGTGTAGTTGGTTTAGATTTTGACAGCTGTGATAGTTATCTTCAAGAAGCAACAGTGTATTTTTATACTGACATGCATCATAGACTTTACCTAAATAATTGCTGTAGATTTTAGAGTGCTGTAAATTTGAAAATCCCTCACTAACAGTTACCATTGGTTGGTTTGCCTTGTGTTGGATGGCTACATCTGATGTGTGGAAGAGTTGTAAGTACAGTGCTGTGCTTGGCTAAGTAGTACAGCTTTCTACAAAGATGTAAAGAAGTGCAGGAAGCATTCCTATTTGGAAATAAATACTCATGCAAAATTCCTATGTAAGGGAGTGGTGTCCTGGATTATGCAGTACTTCCTATCAATTTAGGAATTTGGGGAGTGCATCTTGCAATTTTATTCTGTTTTTAATCCTTTACAGAATTAAAAAGCATATCTGGCCTATTGTCCCTGATCCATCCAAGAGTAACATTGCCCAGTGGTCTCCTCAAGTTCCAGCTAAGGTAATACTCATCCTTCTGCATCTTATATTTTCCTAGTCCACAAGGTTCCCAATAAACCAACCAGTGGGAGTCTTCTGTCTTCTAGCACACATGGATTTCGAGGAAAAAAAACCTGGATATTAAGTTTCATGACACTGTGATACAATATATTTAGAAGACCTTATTGCATTAGTAGATTCAACATTAGAAATACATGGCCCTTGGCACAAGTTCACAGCATAGAGCAGGCTTTAATATTGTGAATTACCTTCAGTTTACTAATTGGAAAGGTCAAGTCCTAATTATTTTACTTATTCATGGGAGATTGGGAGTAAGTGAACAGAATTCATGATTCCCATTCTTAAAACCCTGAAGTGACTTGTTTGCACAGTTAAGTCATGAATGAGAGGGAAAGCTCTAAGAGTTCCTCATGGGTGAGGAGATTTATGCCCCATGTGGGGTGAATGACATAGCAAATTCTGTTCAATAAACTGTGGCTAACTTCTGTGAAGAAGTGCTGTGATGTTGAATATGTTATTGGAGTAACATATGTATGGCTCTCGATATAGAATGTTCCTCTGCTGCACAGCAAATGGTTCTGTGTTTACAGCTATTGAGAATAATTAAAACTAGAGCAAAGCTTGCACACCCACTATAGTTTTAGAGTAGCTGCATACTTAAGACTTTGTAATGGAAACAAAGCTATGTCCTTCATTTCTTAACAGATACTGTGGAGATATTGCCAAACTTAGTAAGCAGAAGACTTACATGAATAAATTCAAAACAATTACAGAATAAAAATGCAGATATTTAATGGGGTTTTGATTTTTTAACATAACCTTCCTCTTAGGCAACATCCATCTCTTTCTTTCAGCATAACTTTAGTTCCAAAGATCAGATGTACCCAGAAGGCAGCTTTACAGATGTAAGCGTCGTAGAAATAGAAGCTGATGACAAGAAGTCTTTTTCAGAACAAGATCTAAAACCCTTTGACTTGCTTAAAAAGGAAAAAAGTACTTCAGAAGGGCACAGCAGTGGTATTGGAGGATCCTCGTGCATGTCTTCTCCTAGGCAAAGTGTCTCTGACAGTGACGAAGGTGAAACTACACAAAACACTTCAAGCACTGTACAGTATTCAACTGTAGTACTTAATGGCTACAGAGACCAAACACCTGTACAAGTCTTTTCAAGGTCTGAGTCAACTCAGCCACTGCTAGATTCAGAAGAGAGGTCAGAGGATCATGCTGGAGGAAGTGACAGTACAACACAGAGGCAGCAGTATTTCAAACAAAATGGGGGTCAGGATGAAACCAACACAGACAGGCCATGCTTTGAAAGAACAAAGCAAATTACTTCTGCTAATGAGGGGGATCTTGTTGGATTTGCACAACTGCAGATCTCAGGTCAGAGTTCACAGCTGTTGGGCCTTGGGCTGGAAAAAAATACCCAGGAAGCTGCTCTCTTAGATGTTTTACAGACAAGTACTGAAGGACAAACTGTGAGACCTGAAACAGTGGAAGAAAATCCACTGTCAGTTGATGAAATACCAAAAAGTTACCTCCCACAGACTGTGAGACAAGGGGGCTATATGCCTCAGTGAGAGAAGAGACTGGCTCTATTTAGGCCTTCATTAGTGCCTGTTCACACTTTCTCCTGTGTTTCTGATAAATTAAGCTAGGTATTTTTATCTGACTGCAGATAGAAATATTGAAATTCAAGTGAAGAGTAATTTGACAAAGTACAATAAGGACTGTGTTTTTGTGGAAAATTTGCAGTCCAGACCTACTGGAGACTTACTTTTATGCACTACATAAAATCTTATGTCTGGATAGCTGAACAAGGCCTTTGTGCTACCTTGGATTTTTTTGTGTATTATCAGATTTACACATGATTGAAAATGGCAAGTTTCAATTAATCACATTGGCCAATAGACCTCCTAGAAGAAATACTTTGATTTGTGACAGTGTACAAGCCTAAAAAGCCAGCTTTAGTTGCTTGGAGAATTTTTGTGTAAGACTGAAACTTAGTATTCTAACATGGAAGAATACTTGTCATATACTTTTCAGTAGCTTGACTGACTTTCTGAATTTTGATTTGGCCCAGTGTCTCAAGTTTCCAGCTTATTAGACATGCAAATCATGTTCATCCCAGTTTAAAAATTACAAAAATTAAATAGAACTTGCTATGGTGTGCAAATAAGAAGACATGATTGCTTGACTCTGAATACTACTATAGTAATTGATATTCTGCCTACATTTAGATATGTGTGCACATGAACTATATAATAATTTGACCTAAAAATGTGCCTTGCAACTTGATGCACAGCAGTTCAGCCTCATGTTCAAAAGTTTAAAAATCCAGATGAAAAAACAGATTATTTAAATTCTTTTTTACCCAAATCACTGTCTGATTATACCATACCTCTCTGGTCATATAAATTGCCTCTGTTTAATAAGTGCACCTTTGCTTTATACGTCTTGAGAGGCAAGTAATGAGCTGTAATTTTTTATCATTTTTCTAACTGCTCTGGAGAAAGGAAATAAGACCTTCTTCCTACCTTGACTACAATGATTAGTGTGCTGTAATGTCACTGTTCATGCCGTAGGTCCTCCTTGAAACTGAAAGCAGTAAAAAACAAAGCACTGAAGTCATTGAAGGTCTCAGAAGAAAAAACAAAACCTATACCCTGAATTTGAATGTTACTCGTAGTATGTATGTATTAGCAATCATGAGCCACAAATAACACTTAAGTGGTTGTTAAAATTCTGTACTGTTTTTTCTTAGGTGTCAATTTTCCCCTGTTCATAGAGTTTGCATTTTATTGAAGAAGATACATTTCTTGGAGACTGTCTTTACCAGGGTTTAAAGAAAAATGAAATTACATTAAAATAAATCCCTTCTCCAATGATAACTAGAAATTTTTTGGCACTCTTGGGGGTTTTTAACCTTAACTTAGTCTAGTCAGCTTTCTAATCTGACACTAATAACACCTGAATTTGAAACACTAAATGCTGTGTTGTGAGAATAAAACAAAGGTTTTATTTCTCCTTCAGCAAAGAATTATGTATTTAAGACCACCTGAAACCTTTTTTGCTGTGACCTCTGGTGCTGCTGTTTTGCAGAGCAGTTGCTAAAGGCCCTGGAAAGGCAGGTGTCTATCATTTCAACTTCCCTTGTCCTTGTCTGCCAGCTTGCATGGAAGGACAGGTCTACATATAAATGTTCACATCTGTCTTCTGCTTTTGTTAAAAAAAATGCAATGCTAAAGTAAATTCGTAAGATTACCTCTTGAAGTCTGGACTATTTAAAACAGATAAAGAATGCAGAATCTTTAATAACATTTCAGTATTCTACAGTTCCTTTCTCCCAACAGTATTTTTTGTATTGGGGTACTTTTTTAAACTAAAAGACTATGTTGCAGCTTACTATAACTACAGCTTTCTTCAAACCAGTCCTCTTCCTTTTCTCCCCACTCCACCCCAGCACCTTCAAACTCCATCCCACAGGGCAAGGGCATAATGAAGAGCATGTTGTCATGAGACAGCAGAGACTGTCTTTTGTTTTTTCAGAGGCTGAAGGAGCATTCCTTTGTCAGAACACATTCCTCTTGGAAAATAATAGTTACTTTACTGGGGGATGAGTTGTCTTCTCTATGCAAACTTCATAGTGCCTGTAGAAACCATAAGTAAAAGGGAAAGTCTCTGAGTGGTTTGCATGCATATTAGAACTGCCCTGCAGTCATGTGCATCTAATCCACCTCTCATCTGGCTCATCTCTGAAATAGTGGGCCACAACCTGGCTACTTAGTATGAACATTGCTTCAAATGCCTGAATGTTTTCAAAAACACACTGATGATTTAGTTTTGGGGATTTTTTTTATTGTTGTTTTGTGATCCAGTGATACTAACTTTTGATAGTATAGTATGTATCATATTTGAGGGACAACTTCAGTTGTTCCTGCAGTTGCTATTTGCCTTTCTGTTGTGTAAAGGGAAGGCATTTTGTTCTCTCTGTTGCTGTTAATCATGGACCATTTCCAATGTTAAACAGCATCAACAGATTTGTATTTTTAAAGGTCTGTGCTAACAAGAGTTCTGGCCTGTCACTTCTGGTATCTTTCTTTCTTTGTGGGCCAGTGGTGATAAACTCAGAGTTGTACAGGAGTGTAGCCTAGAGAGAATTCTGTCTGTCTGGTAGAGTTGTACCCTATCTTTAAGGCTTGTGCATTTATCTAGGGCTAAAACATTAAAGACTAAGCAGGAGATATTGGTGGCTGAACAGCTTGTAGAAGCCACAATACTTATAAAGAACAGGTTTACAGCTTGTTTATAAACCTGTGTGCCAAATATTATATCATGCAGTGTTCAGAGTTTAACTTGATTTTGTACTTTAGATCATAACTATATAATTTGTATCAAACAGTTGCATACAGGTTTTTAGAGTGTCTGTAATGTAATTGGAGCAATCCACTGAAATTTGCTGAACTTGGCCCTAACACAGTAATAAAAGAAAAAGCTCTCTCCTCCCTGCCCCCCTGCCCCAATAATTATGGTGCACTTTACAAAATAAAGGCATTATTAAAATAAAATCACACTTCACTATTGATACTTTCATGTCCATCTTGTTTTCCTGGACTGGAATTTTTCAGGTAGGGGTGGGAGAATACTTGTAAAGACTTTGTTACTTTGGTGGCAGGAAAGGGAGGCCAGTAGAAATATAAAGTATTTTTCCTGTATTAGCATATTTGCAATATCTCTTAAGTGCAGGCAGGCTAACTGCTCCTCTGTTTACAAGGAAAGTGAATGTTTTTATCTCTAGTTCTGTTGTGGTGGTTTTCTGAGGTGTGTTGGCTTGCTTTCAGGGCAGTTAGTCTGGAACTATCCTCTCACAGTAGTGAAAGTCTTGGTGTTATGTTTCATATGCCCAACTGTAGTAAACTAAAGCCTTAACCTGACAGTGCAAAGCACAGCAGAGCAAAAATTTTTCTAAACTTTGCTCTGGAGTGTTTGTGACAAGCACGTGCATGCCTGTGCTACAGCATCCTAGCAAAATGCCTATTATCAGGACTGGAAAAAACTTTGGCCCTGGGAGGAGGAGGGAGTTTGCATGTGAGGGCCAAGTCCTGTTCTTGGACACTGGAGGAGCATGGCCAGATGGTTAAAACTTACATTAGTGTTCCCAGTATATGGGAATCGGCATGCTGATGAAACTTCAGTAACTGAATTTGTTTCATTAGTGTGAGGTCTTGAATATCCAAGACCCATATCAATATGTGCTGTTGTAGTATTGACTTAACAGTGGGATGTGAAACTCCAAAGACTGTAAAATTGTTAATATTCAGCCCCAGCTCCAGGACATACACATTTTAAATTCTAATTTATGTGTGTTAAATGGGACTAAATATACTAGTTTCTTTTCCCTGGGACAGTTGTTGTAATTGAGATTAACTGTTACTTGGTTACATTCCTTTAACTATGTTTAAAAGTTCTGCTGACTGATGGATTGTAAAACTTCATTAATCCCTTGTAACCTCTTGTCTGGTTGCTAGGATGGATACATATAGCATTTTAAATTCCAAGAGTTTCTTTTAATGTTCTTTGGAAGCAGTTTATAACAAATACGTTGAGTCTTTTGTCATGAAACAGCTATTTGGGAATTACAGCCAACCCCACAGTCTTCAGCTTAGCTCTTGATCTAGAAAACTGCAGTAAAGTGGAGGTATAAGTGCAAAAGTCTGGAGAAGGGTAAAATTAAGTATCTTGCACTGGACTCAAATTTCCATTTCTCTTCACTCTTCCTTAGAAGTGAAAGGGTCAGTTAAAAAAAAAAAAAAAAAAAAAGCATGTGTGTTTGCTTTCACTGTTGTTTCCTTTGTAGTACTTGTGCAATCTGAGCCATTCCTAAAAATGAAAGCAGTGCTGACTTAACGCTCAAGGATGCATTTTTAAGGCCACAAGATTTGATACAAACAAATTTAAAATCAATGAGTAAGGGCCAACAATTGTCCGCTTCCTCCCACCCCATAATTTTAGCGCAGAGAGAGGGTGGGCAGTAAGTTCCTCCCAGAATGCAGCCTTAGCCAGTACTTGTGTTCATTTGCAAAGACAACCATGAAGGGGATATATGCAATAAAGTCACTGATACTCTGCAGAAGCACACTTCTGTAACAATAGATGAAAAACACGTATGGCACAACTGTCGACGGACGGCTGGAAAGCTCCATGTCCTCCTGCTCAGACCAAAGCATCTTCTGTGCTCCATACCAGCTGTTCTTCTCCGGTGACTGCAGGCGTGATGGATGAGCGTTCTCTGCAGTGTTGAAACTGGTAACACCTATTGCTTTTCTTCATATCAAAGCACATTCGTTAATGGATCCAGTCGACTTGCCGTGTTTTTTTTAACACAACAGTCTTGTTTACAGTGTCACATACAGCCTGACACTTCGATGCTGCGATGGATTGTCTAGTAACCACGTGCTTTTATTTGGGGTTAAGGAGTCTGTGGTCAAGGTTACTGGTCACCGAATGTTGCTGTGCTGATATATGCATCTACGTAGGCAGAGGCATGGGACACAGGGACAGACATACTAACAAGGAAAGTGCCTTGATGCTGGATTGGATGGCTAGTGAATGTAAACATTAAGTCAAATTTTACTATGTACTTTAAGTAAGTATGGCTGATTAAGCTACTGGTAATTTGAATGCCAGCTTTAAAGGGCTTGCATACTCCAGCCAGAGGTTAAACTTGTAAATTGCTGCATAAGCTGTCTCTGTATGGAAATGTGTTTTAATACCAGTACACTATCTTCATTCTTTTGCAAGCTGCATGCTTATTGTCATATAAACTCTGCTTTCTACAATTTACTTTATGGTCAGTTTGAATGTCTTCCTCTGTTACCCAACTGAGCCTGAATGTTGCATTTGTCTAGTACATAATATGCAAAAAGAAAACAAAACAAAATTCCATATGTACCTTGTGTGCTGGAGTTGGTGTTTTGTAAGGCTGACTTAAGTAGTAACCACAAAAGGAGAAGAGTCTGGACGCTATGTAATGGGCAAAAAACGGAGACACAGTCCGTGAGAGAGATGTGACCGTGGTATATCAGGACAGAAGGCTACCAAGCTGGGTATATGGGCAAGTTCATCAGGAGGTGAATGCTCCTCAGTCCTCCCTTTGTAATTGCTCCTGTAAATAGGTGTCAGCTGTGACTGGCTGACCTTGGTGGTGAGACAGGTTACCCTCTCAGGGACCTGGCTCTGTTCCCACTGCTGTCAGGGGCTGTGCATGTTCTGCACTCTGGGATCTCGCGAGGGAAGGGGTGACTGTGTCTGCCTGAGGCTCCATGCTCTGAAGCTGTGGGACTGGTGCTCCAGGCAGGCTTGTTTAGGTCTGTTGAAAAGGGGAAGAAGAGTGTCCAAACATACAGTTCTAAGGAACACTGTGGGAGTGAGGAGCAGGGTGTAGTGCTGTCTTCTCACACAGACGTTTCCAAGAAAGCAGTCACAGACCTGGCTGTGTCTGACATTACCCTTAGTCTCACCGGGGTTTGGGTTTTTTGTTTTTAATGGGTGGAGGACCCTCACAGGGCTTCAGTGAACTTACAGCTCAGTAGGGAAAAAGCACAGCTGGATCTTCTAAGGGTGGTCACACCTGCAAAAGTCTTCAAGGGTGGCAGCTGAGGAAAGACAACTTCTTCCCCTTCTTGGCTGAAGTTCTGATTTGTGTAAGCAGAGTCACACTGATGTAAAAGTGAGGGGGTGGGGTGTTACATTATGCATCACTCCCAGCACCAAAAATTGTTTCTGTCACTAGTTAATTAGTAACTAGTTAATGCTATGTCACTGCTATGCTAGTTAACACCCGGTGTTAAATTAGGTGCAAATATAACACTAGACTGCTTTTCCAAAATGTTAGTCTGCTGCACAGTAGTTCCCTGACCGCTGTTCTGTGTAAGGCCCCTGCAGTTTCTAGAGGAGCATGGTTTTTTTCTGTGTCCTCCTCACCTGAGATCATAGCTGCTGAGTATCAGCACAGTTGTGCTTTACAACTCCAGCGTGAAGTGCATGTAGAAGAGGAGGCAGCAGCTTCATCTTCATAGTCTGCTTCACCAATAGCAGAGCAAGATTGCTTCCTGGAACTGTTTAAATAAACAAAATGAGGCTGGACAGTAAATGACGGGAATGCCCTGCTTGCCACAGGAAACATACTTGCACAGTGTACACATCAGAAGGCCAGAAGCCGCCAGCTCTCCATCCCCGTGGCTGGGGGCCAGCACAGCCCACAGAGGAGCTGGGGACATGCCTAACCACATGCTACCCTCGGGGCAGCCCAGTTTGTCCAGCCAGGACAGGCGCTGGGCAGCAACACGGAGCAACAGCCTCAGGGCAACAGCTGAACAGGAGCCCTGCCAGCCCTGTGTACTTCGCAGGGCAATGTGTTTGGAGGGCTGCTGGGGAATTAATGGCTTCGTTTTGACTGCTGGTAATCACAGTAACATTTAACCTCTCTGCAAAAGCATCTTGCGTATATTTTCCAGGCATTTGTGCTGTGCATGGTAGAGTAATCCAGTGCCTTCCTGTCTTCCCAGCAGTCTCCAACTTCCATGAAATAACTAGCAGAGCCAAAATAGCCCTCCCACCCCCTACAAATAGCTAGGAAATTCCCATCTCGGCCAGGGAGGCTCAGAGCACAAATGACCCAACCAGGAGGTACAGGACAAAATTCAGCGTCAGTAATCTGACTCCAGGCTCACCTGCAAAATAGAAACACACTGTGCACTGGTGTGCTATGCGTCACACTGGCTTTCCCTTTTACGCTAACATGTAATTCACACTGCCGGCTCAGGCGCTGAGCTGGGTCGGAGACCGGGGACAGCTCTGCAGGAGCCATCCACCCATACCCACCAGCGCTCAGCCAGTCCTCTGCGACTGCTGGCACTGCCTGTTAGCCTGGGCATGCAGCAGGTTCTGGGCACCAAAATCCCAAATAAAGCTCCTCAGAAAATGTTCTTCAGGGCTGGGAGTGCCTGGGGCACTCATTACCTCCAGGATGCAGCCAAGCAACAGACATACACCAACAAAGCTAACTGGGACCAGTGAGGGAGCATCCTGGGTCTGCGGGCAGGATGCCCGTGCATCATGTGGGGACCCAGAGTGCTACAGATCTGCTGCTCTCAGCAGCATAGCATGGCCCCGCTCCTGGCCTTCCAGGTGCGTTTCTGGGAGGTCCTGGGCAGCCCAGCCTAGCCCCAGCATGCCAGGGCCCGTTCAGCCCACCAGGGCCATGCCAGGAGATGGCAGCAGCATTTGTCACCTTTAACAGCCAGAGAGGCTGACTGCTCCAGCCCCAGCTCCTACCCGCTGCCAAAGTACTTACGTATTTTTTTAGTATTCCTTTTCCGACAGTTTAGCAAGTCCCCTTGGCTTCTCTCCCACTTCTCCCTTTTTCAGCAAAAGCTCTGATGCTTGTTTCGTGCTTCCATCAACCACAATCCTGAGTGGGACATTAAATCCAGACCCATAGGCAGGCTCAGTGCCCACCTGCTGCCAGGCAGGTCAGCATCCCAGTGCCCTCTGGCACACGTTCCTGTCGGTCAGGGCCACATAATAGCCGGTCCACACGAAACAGGCCCGAATTACAGGCTCCTTGTCCCTACGGGCTGACTAACATGCTGGGATTTGCTAATAGGAAGCCAGTTCTCATGCATTGCTACAGCCTGAATCACTGCACTGCACCATCCAGATAAGTAATCACCACTGACACGCATTTGTTACCAATGTACACGCCCATGCAGTTTAGGAACAAACACGGGGTTCTTGAAGACCATTTCTGGACCAGAACTGTGGCAGCAAAACTCTTCCTGCTTGAACGGATGCAGCTTTTTCCCCTGTTTTCAGAAGATTCAGCATCAGAGAAAGAGCATGCGTGCCTGCGTGTGCACCGAAGAGCCACGGGGACCACCACCCCACTGTGCACACAGCCTCTCTCCACCACCACTGCAGGACTCGGTTATGGATGAGGCAAGGGTGCTATTTTGGTATCAAGACAAATTTTCCTAGATGGGGGTACTGTAATAACCTTTAAAACATACTCTGACTGCCATTTATGGTGGATTACGTGAAGTTTACACTGTGTTGAGTCAGAGACACCTGAAGACACTCCCTCCTTCCTGCCCCATCTTCCTCTCCCAGACATTTGTCTAGACAAGTGCTTGCTGATAGCCCCAGAACAAAAGGAGATGCCCCCAGAGCCTGATCAGGGCACAGCTCTTTCAGCAAGTCCCTATTATGCTCCATTTGCTGCATGCATTTTTACTCACCTGTTTGCTGGGTATCTTCCTTCTTTAAGTGAAACTTTCAACATTCCTGTCTGTCTGTGTCAGAGAGCCTTTTCATTTTACTTCATTTTACTTTCATTTTACTTATTAATTAATTTAATTAATGCCATTTAGATAGATAATGCATAGATACACATCTGTAAATGAAAGCAAACTGAATCATTACGTAAATATGAAAAATGAAGAATTCATATCAGCCTTTAAAATTAGCCTGAATGCAATGCAGGAAAAAGGTCAGACTGTGAGAGTGCAACATGTGGAGTAATTTAAATAAAAATGTCAACATAGAAACAACAAAAATAAACAAACACTGCCAGAGCACAAACTCCTTTAAAGGCAGTGAAACTGAGACTCATCCACAAAAGCTGGAGTGAATAGAGATATCTCACGCAACATAAGTTTCTCTCTGGACAGAAACACGAGTTAGCCAGCTCCATCATTAAGGAAAAAATCAGTCCTTACAAGAGCAAACCTCAGTGGTGGAAGCAGAAAAACCACAAGCTGGAGAAAGTGCATCCAAGAATTTATCTGAGGACATGGCGACAAAAAACACTCACCACAAAGCAAGCAGGGGCATGTGAGGGATTTTCCCCACAGGCCTGCTCTTCTATCCCATATTACATGCAGCATTGCCAGCTCACTTTCACTGAGATGTGAGGTACCTTGCTCCTCAGGATTAGGAAACCTGGGCCACATCTACATACTAGCAGACCTAGTAGTAAATCCAAGGCTTAGCTAAATTTGCAGCAACTCGTTCAGTAGTTTTGCATTCAGACAGGCACACAAACCGATGGCACTGGGAAATTATATGTCGCTAGGGACATGGGGCTGGGGAATTTGAGATCAAGCATCTCCTCTCCCTACTACCCCACTATATCAGGAGACGTAGTGATGTCAGCTATAGAAAGTCCTGTTGTAGATTAGAAAATCCTGTTTTAAATTAAGTTAGTTAATCATTTTTAACTTCAAACAATTTTAATAATACCCAGAGAAGTAGCCAAGATCATTCTGATCATTCTATTCTTCCTGGTTGATGATGCATCCCTCTTGGCAGGAAAACCAACCATCGACCCGACACAGAGCAACTTAGCAGTCAAAGTGAGGAGATGATACCTCCCCAAATGACCACCCGAGACATCCCTGCATGCAGAGCAGGCATTTGACGTGTCATGGTTATATAACTCTATGCATATTCATTAGATAGTTTGAATATGTACTAGATAGGAGTAGTTTAGTAAATTATATGCAATTGTGAGTGTATTAAAGAGGCACACCTGATGAATCTGGTGAGCTTGATTTGTGGAAAGTCCACTGAGCACCCAGGCCTGAATAAAAAGTAGTATCCCTCCTGAGTGTGTGAGATCAGTCTATTGCACACCAGGTAATGAATCTGCTTTTAGGACAACAGTACTGCACAGCTTAGATCCAGGATCATCCTTTACTTTATAAAGACAGTACTTACAGAGAGAGAACCAGCCCTGTGTGCTGGAAGAAAGGTGAAAATTAGCACAATCTGAACTCCTGTGTGTCCATTTTCACCCAAAGTGATTCAACCCTCTCCTGCTTCCTTCCTCTCGCAGGTTAGACAGCATGAAATCTTGTTAGGCTCATAAACTGCAGATACGCTTCATCAGAAGTGTAAAAGCAATTAAGACCTTCTGAAAATAAAAGCAAAAGCAGAAGATGCAGTCCCTAAAGACAAGCAAAACTCAGGGCCTATTTATGAGCCAATCTCTAACACTGTAAAAAAATCGCTGGAGATGAAAGCAAATGCAGGGAGCATGTTTGAAGGAGCTGTAAGCTCATGGGAGAGAGAAGCAGACAGCAAAGGCAGCAAGCCATGACGGCAGCTGGATAGAAGCATTTCTGGGCAGTATGCTAGTTATGAAAAAGCTTCATGTTAAAAGCAAAGATACCATGCCCCACTGTTTAATTCTTCCTGTGTTCAGAGGATTTTTAAACACATTTTGTAAATACAAAATGTCTGTAGCTCATAAACGACTGATGCTCGCATAAATTCCTACTTCTAAAAGGGGGGGGAACAGGAAAAGGAAATAAAACCCCAAACCCCTCCCATGCGCGCCCCCCCCCCCCCAGCTAACTGCTTGAGGTAAAGAGAGTAACAGAAATATAACCTAAAGGCCATGCCCAGACTTAGCAGACACTGACTATGAGAAGATTCATTTCAGAAGCATGCTGTGCTTATTTGGTAGAATTACAGATAAGAAATTTCTTGCGTTCTCTTACATTAGGATGTAACTTGCCATAGTATCATTTTAGAAAGCCTTTCAAGCTCTTATTTTTACAGACTAAAGTGTTGATTTTAGTTCAGTGATGTTCTAAATGGGCATCCCAGAGCATTTATCCTGATTATAACCTTGTGCTCGTTGTTCCTGACATCCATGAATGCTATTGCGTAATCTTTCCATGATTATGAAACCTGTTTCTGCTTCATCAAACTCCATTAGACATACAGTTGCTTATGTAATAGTGAAAATTCTGCAGAAGTTACCTTGGCTAGGTCAGCACTGCACTCTGAGAACAGCAATGACAGACCCAGGAAATCTAAATAGGGCTGCTTTTCTGAGAAATAAGTACTCACTTCAAAACTTCAGTTCTATTGAGTCAGACACGGAAATCTAGATAATATAAAAGTTGGCTCAGCAGGCTTTCAGCAAGGATAAAGCACTTGTAGGTCATCCACGTGGGGCTGAGCAATGCCTGAAAATCAAGACAATCTAAGAGGTTGAGAAAAATGGTGGTGGCAAACATTTGAATTTGAAAGTGTTGACCTCATGACTCAATAGGACTAGTCAATGTGAAAACAGCACTTTTGAAATATAAACCACCATATTATAGCATAGTTTCTTTGAATGCTTGAATTGGGAAACACAAGCCTATTCCAGGCTTAGATGGACTATTCTGCTAATGACCCCCGCTGGGCTGCAGCAACTCTCCCAGAATCCTCATCCCACAGCAAATGAGCAGTGGGGTAACCCTCCACCCTCCTCCATGCTCCCAAAGCTCACCCAAATAACCTGAATAACTCAGGGCCCTGGGAACAGACATTAATCTCTCAGCAAACTTAGATACATGACTTGTTTGAAACTATTCCCCTTTCCATTTGGGGACAGCATTTTCTACAAATGCATTGTCTTTTAAGAGCTGAAGAAAGTAAAGCATAGGGATGGGCAGCATAAAATAATCACTCTGTGTTTACTTTTCAAGTATCCTGTTTTAAACACAGTTAAGAGAACAAATCTACACCTTACATATACATATCTGTTTCTGTTCATGTTTTGACATTCTATTAAAAAAATCTCATTTCACAGAAGAATATGTTAGTCAAACATCTGTTCCAACTTTTGGATTGTCACTCTTCATGTTCTGAGTTCAGAAGACCTAGATAAAATAATAGTTTGAATTAAATAACGAGGTGACAGTGAAATTATTATCTACTCTTGTAAAAAAGGGCAAACAAAATATTCATAGCCCAGGAAAAGACCAGACAAATTAATCCAAGTTCACTAGAATAATTACATTTTTGTCAAATACTGAAAATAGAATTTCTGCTAAGTAGGAAAACTATGAAGAAAACTGGAAGACATAAGGGGTTAAAAAGACAGTATTTTGCTTAGAACCTTCCACCCAAGTTACCAAACTGGTAAGCAAAACGTACACAAAAAGGGTACAGTCAGTATTTTGTAATAAATATGCCTAATAAACATTATGACTAAGAATAGTTTGTACTAAAAAAAGAATGCTTAATGTTTTTCTGTCAGGTCCATTTACAAATGTCATCCTTTGTATACAGGACAAAACAATTGCTTTAGGTATGATCTGATTTTCAGCCAATGTAGCATATTTTCTGACAAATAGCCCTACTACGAAGACACCATAAGATCACTGTGTATTTTACTCCTGTCTTGCCAGGAGGCAGAAGAGACTGCTATTAACAACTACCCAAACTTGCAATAAGTCCACATACTTATGGGCTTAAGATTTACCTACACTGAGAATGCGCCCTGCTTCCTGCTATCAATATGGCAAACATTAACAGAGGGAGCAGCAAAACAAGTCTTTCGCTATCTTTGCAGTAGATTTGAAACCAGAGCAAAGCCACTTGGAACACTAGCTCAAATTAATACACATTTCAGCTGTTTACAAGCAAGTTTTATATAGTCTCAAATCATTTCTGGCATAAAAGCTTTACGTGTTATTTCCAAGTAACCTTTGGCAGAGTATCTTACCTGAATATTTCAGAATAGCTGCTAGTAAAACAAAGCTATTAATTAAATATTCACAAACTACCTCTTATAATCCTAAGGAGCATGACATTTGTTACTAAAAACACTGTTTTGTGAGATTTGGAATTGCATTGTTTGTTACATAAACAACTTCCCAAAGGTTGTGCTGTTGAATCTTCAACACTTTCTATTTTGACATCTAGGTTAGCAAAGTTAGAATGTTACAACCTAATACATGAAATCTCTGTTACAACAAAGCCCTCTTACTCGAATCCATCAAGGGAGATTTCAAAGTTAAAATCTGAGATTTCCCTGAAATAGAGCTTCAGAGTTGATTCACTATCTTTTCTTGTAAAATTTCTAATCTCCAACAACGTAAGGCCAAAGGATTTGGTACCATTTAACCGCAAAAACTACCAGCTGAAACCTCACTTTCATGACCACATCACATTGTGTTCATCTGAGGCTGCAGATAGCATGGTCTCTGGCATTTGTTCACCCAGCCTTTCAGTGTCATTTTGACAGGTATGAAACACAGCCCAACATTAACACCCTAAGATCTTTGTGTCTGCAGAGATCTAATCAACTTACCCATGACAGTTGCCTTGCCTATTACAGCTGCAGTCACTAGGCATTTAAAGTTGCTATCTGACTATTGATCATAGTCTGTACCATGGGAGCACTGGAGGATACACCTACACTGTCACTGTAGTTCTGAACTTGAGCCTGCCCATGTCTCACTTCTTGATCAGCCAGATTGCTTAAGTGCTGGTTCGCACTGAACTGCGAATGGAAGGAGCCACCCACCTCCTCACATGGGAAACTCGGACATGAAGGCAATGCATATGCACTGAAACAAGGAGCATCAATCTAAAAGCACAGCAACAAATACAGTAAAAACATAGATTAGGATTTCTGCTCAAGGGCCAGGATCTTGTGGGCTTCTATGCTAGACTCCATGCATAACACAAAATAGAAGATCCCAGCAGTGAAGCAGCTTGCAGTCTCATCTACGCTGATGAATGAGACTAAGCAGCAATATAAATTACATAAACAACTTCCTTCTCTGCAGGTATTGCTGCACAAAACTAGATTAATTATGATACCTCACTGTGTCTGGGCTCAGGCACATGTGTACACAAACATATATAGATGTACACAAACACTTCAACAGACAGTTTCTCAAAGGAATCAAGATGATAGTTACATAGATGATACACATCTGCATAACTGCATCACTTCTGCTGAAGCTACACCAACTTGCAGCAGCAACAGGGCCACCTCTTCTTCTCCTCTTGAAAGTCTACATCCGAAGATATTCTGCCTGCACAAACTCTAGAGGCAAACAGTGAATATAACATTCAAACTTTCCTCACCTGTGAATGTCCAACATACTAGAAAAATACCGTGCACAGAAACAGCACAATACATTTTCCATTGCATATGTAATTTTGTTGTTTTCACAACAAGGATGCTTAAGTTTTCTCATACAGATGAAGAGAGGCATATATGCACAAGGTGTGGTAACTCGGAACACATCTTCATGTAAAGTCAACAACCATTAGGGAGACAATAAAAGGGCCAGGAGGGAGAAATCCAAATGCACATACAAATAATTTAAGACTAGCTGGCAATAAGCTCAGAATAAGCGAGACATGAGTGTGTCAAGTAGGTTAAAAAGCATTAAGATAATTCTGAAGTAATTTTTGTGTTGAGGAGTGGTATGCATGGGTGTACCTCCAAAAAGTCTGTAACACAATCAAATTTCAGATCTCATTAATTCTCAGCTCCTGTCTGCCTTAGGAAATAACCAACATCAACAGAGTGGATTATATCTAGAATGCACCCTATGGAATCATAGAACCATTTAGGTTGGAAAAGACCTGTAAGATCATCAAGTCCAACCTAGCACTGCCAAGTCCACCCTTAAACCATGTCCCTAAGTGCCATATTGTCATGGTTTAACCCTGGCCAGCAACTAAGCACCACACAGTGCTCACTTCCCCCCACCCAGTCGGATGGGGGAGGGAATCAGGAAAAATATAAAACTCATGGATTGAGATGAGAATGGTTTAAAATAGAACAGAAAAGAAGAAACTAATAACGATAACACTAATAAAATGACAATAATAATAATAAAAGGATTGGAATACGCAAGTGATGCACAATGGAATTGCTCACCACCCGCTGATCAACACCCAGCTAGTCCCTGAGCAGCAATCCCCCCACCCCCACTCCCCCCAGTGTATATACTAGAGGTGACTCTACACAGTATGGAATACCCCGTTGGCCACTTTGGGTCAGCTGCCCTGGCTGTGTCCCCTCTCAACTTCTTGTGCCCCTCCAGCCTTCTTGTTGGCTAGGCATCAGAAGCTGAAAAATCCTTGACTTGGTATAAACACTACTTAGCAACAAGTGAAAACATCAGTGTGTTATCAACATTATTCTCATACCAAACTCAAAAACATAGCACTGTACCAGCTACTAGAAAGACAATTAACTCTATCCCAGCTGAAACCAGGACACACACCTACACATTTTTTTAAGTACCTCCAGGGATGGTGACTCCACCACTTCCCTTGGCAGCCTGTTCCAATGCCTGACAACCCTTTCAGTACAGAAATTTTTCCTAATATCCAATCCAAACCTCCCCTGGCACAACTTGAGGCCATTTCCTCTCATCCCATCTCCAGCCACCTGACAGAAGAGACCAGAACCCACCTCACTACAACCCCCCTTCGGGCAGTTGTAGAGATCAATAAGGTCTCCCCTCAGCCTCCTCTTCTCCAGGCTAAACAGCCCCAGCTCCCTCAGCTGCTCCTCACAAGACTTGTGCTCCAGGCCCCTCACCAGCTCGGTTGCCCTTCTCTGGACACGCTCCGACACCTCAGTGTCTTTCCTGTAGCGAGGGGCCCAAAACTGAACACAGCGCTCGAGGTGCGGCCTCACCAGTGCCCAGTACAGGGGAACAACCACCTCCCTGCTCCTGCTGGCCACGCTATTTCTGATACAGGCCAGGATGCCGCGTTGGCCTTCTTGGCCACCTGGGCACACTGCTGGCTCGTATTCAGCTGGCTGTCGACCAGCACCCCCAGGTCCTTTTCCACCGGGCAGCTTTCCAGCCACTCTTCCCCAAGCCTGTAGCATTACATGGGTTCTTGTGGTTCTTGTGACCCAAGTGCAGGACCTGGCACTTGGCCTTGTTGAACCTCATACAATTGGCCTCGGCCCATCGATCCAGCCTGTCCAGATCCCTCTGTAGAGCCTTCCTACCCTTGAGCAGATCAACCCTCCCTCCCAACTTGATGTCTGTGAGAGACTGAAAGAGTTACTGTCTCCAACATTGTGGTGGGGCAAGTTCTGCTTAAAGACAAACCCTGCACAGCAAGGAACCCAGGTGAAAAGCCCATTAGCTCAGACACCAGCAACAGGAGGGGGAGGGCGTGCTGGAGGGTGCGCAGGTCCCTGCTCTGATGAGCTGTTCTGATACAAAGATCAAACAATGGCCCTGTCTGCAGGGAAGGAGAAGTTACTCCACAAATGACCCCCAAGCCCAAAGGCTCCGAAACTGCTTATTAACATGACGAGTTCGAGTGCCCACCCAAAAGAGGGACAAGGATGATAAAAGGACACACACTGAAGCCCTGGGTGCGCAACCCCACCGGGACTGGACCCCTCGGCTGACTGAACCAACGCTGGGCCCAGGACCAGTGAAACCTTTCTCTCTTCCTTTCTCTCTGTCTTATTCTCTTTTTCCTTTTCCTTTTCCACAATCCCTACACCTCATCCGTTTCAAGACATAAACCACTGACCATGTCTGAGACTAAGAGTGGATCCAGCTGCCCCTGGGCCCTTCTCTGAGGAGGAGTCTGGAAAGCGAGGGGGTCTGCTCTGAACCTCGTGACTCAACGGGAGGGATCTCCTTATTCCCTGAATTGTTGTATATGGTTACCCTGGGTTACACAGTTTACAGAAGTAGGCTTATGCCAATTCCCACTGTGAGAAACCCCGCCACCTACTACCATGCCTCCCCAGTTCAGTTTGCTTCTGTCATAAATGAAATTTTTAACTGATTGTTTGGTATCATTTCACTTTAATTTAGCCAGAGGGAATTTCAAATTAAACTCCCTGGGCTGTCCAGTCTGGGTCGTGACATTTTTATCTGCAAACTTACTGAGGGTGCACTCGATCCCCTCATCCAGATCACTGATAAAGATATTAAACAGAACTGGCCCCAGTACTGAGCCCTGGGGAACACCACTTGTGACTGATCACCAAACTGGATTTAACTCCATTCACCACCACTCTTTGGGCCCAGCCACCCAGCCAGTCTTTCACCCAGCAAAGAGTATACCCATCAAAGCCATGAGCAGCCAGGTTCTCCAGGAGAATGCTGTGGGAAATGGTGCCAAAGGCTTTACTAAAGTCTAGGTAAACAACATCCACAGCCTTTCCCTCATCCATTAATTGGGTCATCATGTCATAGAAGGAGATCAGGTCGGTCAAGCAGGACCTGCCTTTCATAAACCCATGCTGACTGGGCCTGATCCCTGGTTGTCCTGTACGTGCTGTGTGATGGCACTCAGGATGATCTGCTCCATAACCTTCCGCAGCACTGAGGTCAGGCTGACAGGCCTGTAGTTCCCCTGATCCTCCTTCAGGCCCTTCTTGTAGACGGGCATCACATTTGCTAACCTCCAGTCCACTGGGACCTCCCCGGTTAGCCAGGACTGCTGGTAAATGATGGAAAGTGTCTTGGTGAGCACTTCCACCAGCTCCCTCAGTGCCCTTGGGTGGATCCCATCCAGTCCCATAGACATCTGTGTGTCTAAGTGGTGTAGCAGTTCACCCACCATTTCCCCATGGATTATGGGGGTTTCATTCTGCTCCCTGTCTCTGTCTCCCAGCTCAGGGGGCTGGGTACTCTGAGAACAATTGGTCTGACTGTTAAAAACTGTGGCAAAGGTGGCAATAAGTACCTCAGCCTTTTCCTCATCCTTTGTCACCATGTTTCCTCCTGCATCCAATAAAGTATGGAGATTCTCCTTAGCCATCCTTTTGTTGCTTATGTATGTATAGAAACTTTTTCATTGTCTTTTACTGCAGTAGCTAAAGTTCTAGTTGAGCTTTGGCCCTACTAATTTTCTCCCTGCATAACCTCATGACATCTTTGTAGTCCTCCTGAGTTGCCTGCCCCTTCTTGCAAAGGTCATAAACTCTCTCCCCCCTGCCAAGTTTCAGCCAAAGCTCTCTGTTCAGCCAGGCTGGTCTTCTTCCCTGCCAGCTTGTCCTTCAGCACATGGGGTCAGCCTCCTCCTGCGCCTTCAAGATTTTCTTCTTGAAGAATGTCCAGACTTCCTGGACTCCTTTTCCCATCTTGCAGTGTAAAATCTCAAAGCAACATACAAACATGATGCTTATGGCATCACTGTGCAAAACTGGTAAAAAGGAATTGTAGCAGAGCTGTGCAAAGGTGACATGAACCCATTTGCTGAGCAAGAATAGAAACTGAGAGTCACACACACACACACACACGGTGCTCAGATTAGGGCTCTGTTGCATGCATTTACCTCTGTTACATGAGATACCAAACTTGGACTAGTGTTGCAACTCTTCTGAGTAAGTTCTCACTTGTGAACAGAAGTTGAAACATCTATCTTGAGAAGTCATCAACTATCTCAAAAAGAGATCTATTTCTAATAAATTAGTCTTCCAGGAATAGGAAAAGACAACACGTTATCTGTAATGAAATACATGCTGTGGCAAGATAAACACTAAATAGTACCAGCTAGGTCAGACCCCTTGCCAGTCCATCTACAGCAGCTGTTCAGCAATCACATCATCTCTGGAGAAGCATGCTAACTGGTGTAAGAAAGCTTTCTTCCCTTCACTGCATTAAACACTAACATACTTTTCCCCCTATTTGGGCAACTGTAAAGGGCACGAGGAACACAGAAATATCATAGGTTATGTAGCATGGAAAATTTGCCTAGTACAGATTACTCTGTTATATCAAAGAGTTTGTGGGATTCCTGGTCAAAGAATTCAAAATTCTGGGGAGTTAAAGGTAAACTCAGGTAGAAAAGACTGAACTTTTAAATTTAGCTAAAAGTTTGATAAGTGAAAAACATGACCTATTAATAATTTGGAGGGCATAAGCCTTAAGGTCAGAAAGGAATTATTTGTCTAATACACAGAATGACAACTGTGAAGATGCATCAGTATCCTCTTGAAATTACGCCGCAAGCTGGTCTCTATTAACCTTGCAAAGACCCATACACCTGAGAGATTAATTTTCTGCATTTTAAGGAGGGATAGAAATGGGCATTTTTCAGATCAGTGATGGTGAAGTGAAATCTAAGAAAACTGCTCTCTAGGAATAATGACATGAGGTGTTCTATAAAAAAATGTATCAAAAATGCTGAAGTATTGTAATGTCCAACCTGCCATTGCTACCGGACATTATAAAAACGGAATAACTATATACCCAATCTATTTGTGGATCCCTCTCAAAATAGGATCATACTTCTAAATGAATATGAAAATCTAAAATGTCTAAATGGTGTATTTAGTAAAAATTGATAAAAACTTTTCCATGTGCTCTCAGTTTATTTTTTTCATCGTTCACAGCATTAGTTTGAAAGACAAATTGTAAAAGGTCAGAAAGAGTACAAATCTGAATGCAAAACAAACCAAGTCCAAGAAGCTGGCATTCCAAAGCATGGGCAAAACGCAGCCCTAATTTCTGAGATGTACTAAGCACACTTATTACATTACTCCTTCTCAGACAAAATAATGGGCAAGAAAATCAGAAGTGAGGAGAGAAAAGCAGAATAGCAACAGAGAAGGAAATAAAATGGGATAGAAAAGCAGGTTATTACTTACCCTCCAGAAGCTAATAGATGTTACAGAGAGACCCTACACAAACCACCCAGCAAGAACGTCCCCTTTCTAAACGATCTCTTAAAGGTTTCATTACTTTTATTTTTTACCTAACTCAACCATGAAACTCAGAGAATGCAGCTTTCACATGGCTGCTAAACAATTCCTAGACAGGGCCCAAAATACATCTCTATCTGTTTATTTTCAAATAATCTTGTGATATTAAAACAAATACTGAGATTTAAGGGGAAAAAAACTGCTGTGTCTGAGTCAGTGACTTCTGAATGCTAGGAAATGGCAATGTAGCTGTGAGTGAGAAGTCTGGAAGCGAGTGAAGCAGGAGCATTGACCCAAGCAAAGCTGTGTCCCATGCTCATTTCAGAGCATGACTTAGATAAGTAAGCAATGGCTTTTAAGAACAAATATACATACATTTTGGCTTATAGCACTGTGGTTGGGAAAGTGATTTAACAAACTTGGGGGGGTGGAAATCAGCGTTGCTGTACAAGGAACATTTGCAGAAATTACTTTCTCATTCTTTCTTGGAAACTAAACAAACATTGCTATAAGTAAAAGCAGCTTCCAAACTATACATTAAAAGCCTACATGCAAGCTTTACCCTATTTTCCCCAACACAATGCAAGTAAGAGCCAGTACATCCAGGGTAAGGCTCAGCCTCCTCATTCATGCTGGACGATGTATTTTCCATTCTCCCACTCCTCTTCCTGCACAGAAAGGAAAGGCTTTCTATTCCTATTCACATTTGTCTCTCATTTTCTATCCCCATGACTCCTATATCTTTTTCACTCCTAAAGAAGTCTGTAGTTATGCACAAACAAGACTGATAATGTCAAGCCTTTAAATACTGTGAAAATAGTTCGAAGTCTTAAAATCACTATATGCCACATGTCATACTGAACACCCCTTTTCAATACATTTTACTTAGAGTTGACTCTCCTTCTCTTTTTTTTTAACATATCATTTAACAAGAGTATATATTTTGTTAAGAATTTTACAGTAATAGCCTCTTTCCTGCTGAAAAAAAAATAGTGTGATGGAGAGCTTCCTGCTTAATTGCTGCTGTATAAAATGGAAACTACAAGTAGTTTTATGACTTATCAAAATCATAAAACAAATTACGAAAGTTATAGCCTTCAGGTAGAAATCTCCAATCCTAAATCAGTTACCAGAGGATATGTGGAGATATTTTGTAAACTTGGGGGTTTTTTCAATACCTCCCAGAAAAATAATTTCCTAAATATAAACTCAATGTTTATTCCAGCACAAGATGCTATATTTAGTTGAATTTTTTTTTCAGTCCAAAATATCAAAACCTCAACTAGGAAACACAGTTTTAAACTGGGAGAAATTAGAGGCAAAGGAACAAGATAAGAAGATATCCTGCAGTAAACAGAGTTTTAAAAGGCAGTAAACAAAGAAGAGAGAACAGCAGCACAAAATGCAGAGGATGATTAAAAACATAAGAGAAAGGGAAGGAAGCAACAAAGCCAGCATAATCCTACCTGTTCCAAAATGCAGATAAGTCAATAGCATATACATAACAAATAACCTCTCAATAAAGACACAAAAACTATAAATGAAACCACTAATTCAAGAGTCAGGATGCAAAAAGACAATTACTGAAATCTACCAAGTATTTGCAGAGCAGGAGGAACACTATACATAAAATAAGATATAAAACAATCGAGGGAAATAAGAACAGGAAAGTAGGTCTACTCCACGTGACTTAAGGAAGGATTCAACAGATCCCAGCTCTGTTCAAGTCAGTCCCCAGTTCCCCAGCAATGCTGAGCCATGGGAACTGGTTGCCCAGCGGAAAATCGGTGAGCTGCTTGCACTGCTGGATGCTCTGGCAGTAAAGATCAGTTTGTTTCAGCAGACTGATATGGGAGAACTAAGAAGAAATAAGAAAAGCTACTTCCTTTGCCTCACTACTGGCACATCTATCTGGTAAAAAAAAACAAAAAGCAAAAAAACCCCCACCCCACACTGAAAGTGAACCCTGATGGGTATAAACACAGTGCAAAAAATTACTTCACAGCTGTTCAAAGGAAGAGGGTGTTTTCACCCAAATTAACTGAGATCTGCCAGGTTAGAACATATGAATACATATGAGCAGCAGTGCCAAGATACATATCACAGGGGGACTTTACAAAGGAAAGTTTTCTCACGCTAATGAGCTGTGGCCAGCCCAAACATGTCCAGTGTTATGTAAGACTGTCCTGCAACATTTTGCTGAAAAGGAGGTAAGACAGCTGACTGGCTTTTGGGTTCATTCTTACTGTGTTCTGGCAAGTTCTCAGAAACAAGAAATTCCCTTGTTTTAACAGAATTTTTAAGGTATGGATTGAACAGTGCTTTTTCACTGAAATCTTCCAGCTTTAAAACTTCTTCATTATCATCTTCTTCATTTTTAATTGAAGTCTGTTGGGATTCACATAAATCATCTTCCAGCATTTCTATAGGGTGGATCTCCTTCGCTGGTATCAAAGCTGAATGCGTTTGACTTCTGATATCTTGATTGGTAATTATATAAGGCATGGATGGTGAAAAACATTTTGCAACTTTATTTTCTTCATTATACAGTATCTTTTTATCTCCATTAATCATGCCTTTTGTATTAATATCAGTACATTCAGAAACATGGTTTTCACAATTCATTAGTAGTGATCCTTCCTGACTTTCTTCAGGGAAACAATGTTCCAAAACACTTATGTCTTCACAGTCTATGGTTTTAGCCTCAGGTGTCACTCCCTTCAAAAATGAATTATTCTGTCAGTACAAAGAGATAAATTGGAAAGTTACATAGGGATAGATAATGTATTAGTTTATTTTTTAATATATAAAATATTGCCATTTGAGCTCTGTTTGACTCTTAAGTTTTAAGATTGCATTAATAAAGAGTTCATGTGCATTTCAGCTGGGATTCAGTTATATGTGAACAAGTACTAAAAATGACAATGTTATTCTGCCCATTTGTTAAACAATTTCGTATTAGGTTTTCTGTGCTAACTAAAATAAGGAGTTTCAATGAAGACTTGGAATCAGGCTTGGACCGTTCCCATCTTCTCCACTCTAATGAGCCATTTTTCAGAAAAAAGTTTAAATCCCATTCTCCACAGATTACACTTTCTATGTAAACCTGACCGACACCACTTCATTCAAATAAACATCAAAACTTTAATAAGGAATAAATATCCAACAATAAAAAAGATGGAAATGTTAGTACAATAATATACACCAAATTTTACTATATGTTGCACTGCATTTTTTGGTGGAGAAGGGAGGAAATATCCAGCTGTGGGAATCTGACTCAGTAGACTCAATAATCCAAGCAAATGTAATTGACTTTATTTAATAAAACATGTTGACCAATCACTTTATAAATTCAAAACATTTCTCATTATCATATAAGAATTAAATGAATATACATTATAAAGATGCATCTATTAGTTTGAAATACAAGGAAAAGCATTTTACAGCACTTGAACAGAAGAATAAAACTCTACAGGTTTTTTTATTTAGTCATAAAATGACTGTCAGAGAAAGATTTCTCTCTCCATTTGATCCCTTCTTTAATACATGAAATTGCAATTTTTACCATGGATGTATCAAAAGGCCACTCCACTGCAACGCTCTCTGCAGGGTTGGGTATATCAGGCCAGCAAACTTTTTTAAACCTATCATTGAGAAAAGAATTTTAGTCAAATGATGAAAGAGATGGATTATTAAGAATAAAATGAACAAATCTCCAGAAAGCTCAAATATTGCTAAAATATCAAACTTTCACAAAAGAAGTCTTTCCTGTATTAACACAGTATTTTTAATTAAATTTGTCTTCCCTCACATTCATCTTTATTACAAAAGATCTCAACAAATAAAAATCTGGGGCTACAGAGAGGGTCACTGCAGAAAAATTACTAATGCACAAAAGTCTTTTTTTTTTATTACATAGTAGATCAAATATTATCATGCCAAATTAAGGCTGTACACAAAACCTGACATGATCATGTTTCAGGGTGGTTCTTCAGTGAAAAGCCACCTCACGTAAACTTTGCTCTAGGAAAGCATCCCTAGCACTATACCACACTAGAGCTATGCTGAACTCTTACAATAACAGCAGATAAATGATGCTAACTGACATTGTAGCTTATAACTGTCCAACGGAATAGTAAACAGGAAACAAAATGAATCACTCATTGATACTGGGTACACACGCAAGTGAATGAAAACTAGGCCATAGCTTGACTTTTCACATTGCAATTTGATCTACACTCAACTACATCTCAAAGTATTCTCCAGAATCAAAGTATAATTTCTTACTATTGTAAAAATTCAGAATACATGACACAGATGAAGATGTAAAGAGCTGGGAATTATACTTAACTACTTCAGCTATACTTATTACCTGATGCTTTGCATGACAACAATCCAATAGCTTAGAACACCCCAAAACAGTTAATAGTTAATAATTCTTATTAAGCTTCAGCCAAACAACCTAGTCACTTTTCATGCTAAAGAAAAGCACATTTTATAACCTTAAAAATCTTCAGTCATATTCCCATGCTCTGAGGAAGCAATTTAAAATTTAGCAGGGGACATATGTGATGGCAGATAAAAGGATTATGAATCATGTATAGATAGGGATCCATACTAATGAATCAGGCATCCAAATGCTTTCACATGATGCAGTTTCTAGTTTCTTCATGACTTCGTTATAGCTCAAGGGAAGTGTCACAAACTAACGAAATATTGAAGTAGCCAAGATAAGTGATAGGTGTTATATGAAACGTGTTCTAGTGATGTACTAGCAGATACATTAAAAGTGCCTGGGAAACTTTATTTTTGGCATTATTAACTTTCCAGTAACTGACTTAAAGTATGCTCTCCTCACTTGATTGACCATGGAACTGCAAATGGCATGTAGCATTTTCCATAAACTGATACAGGTGATAAGTAAATCTGTTTATCCTGTTTCTTTTGTTGCAATTTACTGCACTTTCTAAAATTAGTACTTTTTTTTGGACTGTAGCACATTAACTGCAGTTACAAGATAACCTGTATGCTTAGTTATTTGTTACTCCCAATTGCTTATTTTCTTGATTTGACATTGGTTTGGAACCCAACAAAAGCATTTATAAAATATATATAAATTTGCCTTTTACAAGTTAAAATTAACTGATTGCATTGTTTTAGAAAGTAGAAAATGTACTCACGCATGTTTTTTCAAAATGCATGTTATCCAAAGGCCTAACAGAAACAACATGCTTACTCCAACAGGTAGAGCAATGAAAATAATATCTTCTTTATCTTTAGAGGCAAAAAAAAAAAAAAAAAAAAAAAGAAACCACAGATATTTATTATTTCTTCATGGATTCGCTTAAGAGAGCTAATTTTTAACATCCAAGTCACCCAATTAGCACAATTCTAAAGCGCTCTGTCAAAACTAGCCAAAATTACTCAGACTACTGTATGGTACTCATTGTATGACGTGTCAAAAGACAGGTATTTTGAATCCAACAAGTCACAGTTACTGAGCCAGAAAAGCAGCTCATGATGAGACTTCTCAGGATCTCAGGCATAGGTGTATTGCATTTTAAAGTTTCCTTTAGTAATAGAATCGCACAATAATTCAGATTGGAGGGGACATCTATAGGTGACCTCGTCCAACTCTGAAATTAGAATCGTATTGCTTAGGGCCATACCAAGAAAACCTTTGAAAGTCACCCAGGATGAACAGTCTACCACCCCTCTGGGCACCTGTTGTTCTAGAGTAACCTAAAACTGCCATATAGTGCCACTTCTACCTGTAACTGCAAATTAAATAGTAAATTCAACACAGGAGATAGATTTTAAATACACAAAAAATACTCTGACTGAAACATTGCACAGATTTCTGAGCTAGTTTCCAAGTACCTGCCAGAGGTAGGTACTGACAGCAATAGACACCAGACCTCAGCATAGTCTAACTTAGCTTGCATTTGAGTAGCAAATGAGCAGATGAATTTACAGGCAAAAAATAAATCAGCTTCAAGTCCCATGACGAATTTAAGGATAGCTCATGCACTTCTTTATATTTCAGTTTGGCCACCACTACAACAATTTATGTATGTATTGAAAACACTCTTCCAGAAGCAGAAATGAGGAAGTGTCTGAACTTCTGACCTGCAGCCATCAGACCAAGCTCCTTGGTAAAATCTGGCTAAAACAAATAGTAAGAAATAGGAAAAGATACTTATACACACACACTGGCCACAACCTGTGTGCTCATTTATTAGTTAAGCTTATACAGCCGAAGAGATGCAACACAATGCACAACTATTCTAAATCTAGTATCTCATACGGAAGTATCTGCTTTTTAGTGTTAGGCACCCCATCCCATAATTGACAGCATACAAACTGTTGGTCCCACAAACATCCATAGTATTCCACAGCTTTATTGACAGGAAAATAAAGATTTGGGGGTTTGACTTCTAATCTTGAGGTTTTAGTCTGTGAGATGAACTGTGAAATCGAGTTAAATTCAGCTAGTGTTGGTAATTCTTCCTTGTTTTGTTTAACACTAATTGAGAAAAAAAAATTAACAAATACCTAAACAAAAATATCCTATATTTCTTACTCCCAAACCTGTTTTTAAAATAGTAATAATTAACCTGGAATATTACTTACTGAATTTCAAAGTCTTGAAGGTTTTTGGCTCTCCACTGGTTCCACCAGCTTCATTGCTTGCCATGATATAGACAGTATATTGTGTATTAGCCTGTAAGGACTTCAGTCTGTATTGCAGAACATCAGAGTTCACGGTTTCATCTTTTTAGGAGAAGATTTATGTCAATAAACACAAAAAATAGTGTTGTATCAGGGAACGGTACACTTACTTAGCATCTTTTACAATGATAGATCTCAAAGTATCTTAAACACAACTTGAAATACAAAGTGACCTTATCAGTCCTTTGAGAGGGAAAACTTAAGTTACTAAACAGTGTTTATCAATGCTACTTAAAAGTTTAGGGCAAAAAAATAAACCATTATGTATTTACTTTTAAAAATAAATACACTTTTTTTTTTTTTGCTTATATTAAATATAGACAAATTATGATCTCCTGTAGTTTATTTTATCATTGAAAACAGTGCTTTGAGAACTTTATCTCCCAGAACCTACGCTTGGAAATTAAGAACTTAAAATAGTTTCGCAGCTCATTAAATTTAACTATCTTTCTAGCACATGCAGTTAGACACTGATCATCCAAAAGGCTGCAATTGATCAGCACTGGGATATCACCCCAATAAAGTCAGAGGAAAGCCAAAATCAACAGGATTTTTTTTTCCAAGTTTAAAAACACTTTTCTGAGTAGAACTCAACATTTCCAATACCTTCTCCATTACTGGAATTAGTATGGTGCGCTTCACTTTTAAATTTTTTTAAGCAGGGCATATAAAACATTCTATGTCTACAAACAGCATTAAAAGCGTGTTCATATTATGAAACTAAAGTTACTAAAATATATTCTGGTGCATCAAGTCAAAGCCAACTCATGTCATCATTCAGTTCAGTCAAGAAACACTCAGGAAATAGATACACTGCAATATGCCCTGAGATTAAACCACCTGAGTTTCTCTTAAATCAAGGAGGGGAAGGTAAAGTTCTGGAGTTAAAAGGCCATCGGTGAAGTCAGAAACTTGGCACAAACTCCATGTTCTACTTTTATCAAAAAGATGTGACATCACAGAAGCCTCAAAAAACATCAGTACAGTAGGGTTTTGCCATTTAAATTGAACTCCCTTGAGTTGCTATTTAAAACTAAATTTCCTAAAGAAACGAACCTGAACCCTTAAATGGGCAAAGTCTGCTTTACGTCAGAAGTAATATGGAGATCTACAGCTCCATAACATGAGACTGCATGTCCTGAGGATGACCCCACACAAAGCAGTCAGCATTAAATTACTCAGAAACCAACACAGCAGGAAAAATTGCATGTAGACAACTGAATCTCACAGAAATAATCAGCTTCCTCTTTCTAATTTAAAAATTACCAAGAATGCTCTTGCCCTGGCTCCAAACTGGATATCCAGAAGCAACTGAAGACATCACAAGATTTCTAAGTTTGAGATCTTTTTTAAAAAAAGATTTTGTTAGGTGTCTGCTAACAGTGATGTCTAAAACAAAGAAGGAAAAAGAACCATTTCTGAAGCACTGAATGATACAACAGCATTCTTCATAAACTATACAGGAAGAACAAATTCAGGTCACCAAAACACTTCTCGTAAAAGATTCTGCTGAGATTTAGGCTAGAGAAGTTCTGGATAGATAGGATTATACTGACACCTTGTATGAATAGTACTCTTTGAGGTAGGAGATTACAAATATGCTCAAAAAGTCACGCTGTCAGCCTCCACAGTAGAAAAACAGTACCAAACACAGAAAATCAAGCACATTTGAAGAAATTAACCTAAAAACTATGTCCAAATAAACTATTTCTTGGCAACTTATTTTAGCTTCTTGGCTATAGTTTGCTATTTTGCTTTTATTATAAAACTGACTGTAAAAACATTTTTACCAGAAAATTTCCACCATACTGTTCCAGAAGCTGAGGGCTTGGGAAAGGAATCCTTCCAAGGACATGCATGGAACTTAGAAATTCACTGAATCCTCACAAGGTTCAAATTAATGAATTTGCACTAGATCTATGACTCTCCAATATATTTTAGCTCCACTTTAGCTCCTCTACTTCTGCCATTACTTCTTCCATTGGCTTCAGAGGTGTGTCACAATGGAAGAGAGATTTGAAGATGGAAGGAGACTAGTACATACGTAAAAGAGGAAACCAGCAAGTATCTGACAAATAGGACTCTCTCATTTGGCATAATCCTGCAAATTTGATTTTTTTACTGCTAACAGAGAACAATCTGCAAAATGTCTCTCATATATCAGTTTCCATCCTGGTCTGGAAAGGGAAGAGGAATGATAGTGCTGCCGTACACTGACTATATTTATCACCTGGAGATCAATCAGATTTGCATCTGAGAAGCAGAAAGGACTATGTGGTCAACAGTCATGGCTGTACTACCATGGGTAGTACAAAACTAATAGTAAAAAAGATTAACTGAGAGCAAGCAGTGCTGTGCAAAATAAGTTCAGAACAAAGAAACTGAGCAAGAATACATGTGTAGTATTAAAGCAGGGACTATTGACTAGAATACCCCATCATTTCAATTAAACCTAAAAATTTTTTTAATCATTATGTAAGCCACATTTTAGTACCAGTATTGTCAGACATATTTATAACATACAATAACAAAGTGTGCAAATAACTATGAAAATAACTATCTTCAGACATCAGATTGTCATAACCCTGTTGAAAGCGTTAAAGTTTAATCTATACTTACTCAATTCTTTTCCATCTTCAGGTTTATAAAATATTGTATAGTTACGGATAAATCCATTTCTTTTTTCCTTTGAAATCTCTTTCCATTTTATTGTAACTTCATTTTTCCCTGGAATGCCTGTGTCAGCCACAGGTCCTTCTGATGGCTCTACACAGAAGTATTATAAATTAGAAAAAGTAGTAAAACAGTCTAAAGTACCACAATGTTATCCATCTGTGTTATTTCACACCTACCAGTAACA
This sequence comes from Astur gentilis, assembly GCF_929443795.1. Classification (NCBI taxonomy): domain Eukaryota; kingdom Metazoa; phylum Chordata; class Aves; order Accipitriformes; family Accipitridae; genus Astur; species Astur gentilis. The sequence continues at coordinate 68,633,048 of NC_064919.1, forward strand.
TCAGGGCAACAAACGTACAAGTAAGTCATCTTAGTGCTCTGATACAGCCCTTAACTTTTCTCACCCTCTTTAATGTGTGATTTCTTCTGATTAATACTCCCCCTCATCTATTCTGGAATTTGCATAGTTTTCAATGTTACTGCATCCAAATACCTCAAGATCGTTAAAAGGCTCTATCCTCACTACATTAGAGAGAGATCAAGAGGTAAAACATCCTTATGCACTCTCGGGGGAACTCCAGTGCAAGGTCACCATGTATGCAGGATGTCTCTGGCTGAACTGAGATTCAACTGGGGTCTCCAGCACACCCAGTCTTTGCCCATCGCATTAGACAAAGTCTTTCTACTTATGCAAGACAAACTCATGTGCATTGCTCCTAACTTTGAGGCAAGAGTTCTCTGTGCTTCAGTTTTAAAACATGTATCTTCCTTCCCATCCTGTGACAACCATTAATTTGGTCACAGCTCCCTTTAAATAGGAAAGCACTTGAAATGAAGTTGTAACTGTGCTAGTTAAGTATTACTCAAACATACAATACTCCCTTACCTCCTCCTAGTAATTAATGTTGTTTAGTAGTGCATTGTACTATGAATGTGTGCATGCACACTTGCGCAGACCTACATACTCACACACACAAACTGACATTTGCACCTGAAATCTTAAAATTACCAGTAAACTACATTCTTACAGCTGGCTGAATAGAACACTGAATTCACACTTAACTTCTACAAATAAAGAAACACTCCTCCCATCCCCACCCGAAACGCTACTTCATCCACAGTTTCTATGCAATCACAAACATCACGGCTTCTTACCATTTTTTATGTGCAGGGCTGCAAACATTTTGTTACATTATAAATTTTAACAAAAAGCAAGCTTTTCAAACCATCCATTTAATTCTGTGAGTAGAATTTCCTCATATATTAGGACTGGTAAGCACAGACAAGCATTAAAATCAAGTCTAATTATATATCTAAACAAGCTGTACCATTTCAGAGATACCCAGTTTAAAAAACTGTTTCATGTTTGTAGCTATACTCTAAGTGCTTTGTATACAGTATGTAAACTTTACAACAAATGAGTGGATTCAAGCACCAATGTACCTTTATTACAAGATTCAATTTTCTTTACTGAACAATTCAGGAGCTGATCTATGAACAGAATAACCCCAGTACCAGATCACTCAAAGATAATACACGCTGAGAGACAGACTACAACACACCTTTCACAACATCATTAGTTTAAAATACGTACTTTTTTCTTGAACATAAGTTTGTACTGAATATGGAGCTGCTACTTTATATCCATAAACAGGGTACACTGAGATGTTATAGCATATAAATGGTTCAAAGTTTTCTGTAAAGGAAAAAAAGGAATATTTACATACAATTCTCTATGTAAAATTAATACGATGAAAGTAGAATAAATCACAGTGTAGGTCTAAACATACTGTTACAGACCTCTATTTTCTTCAACTTTTTAGCAAGCACAATTTATATTTACTGCCTCAAATACTCATTACTGCCCTTAATGCAATGAATTTTATGTAGTAGTATTCATAAGAACACTTGGTTTCTGACTCATTTTTCATGAGAAATACTTTGAATGAGTAATTATACTTCAGCTTTATACAGCTTCTCTATTACTCATCTCATGACAGTTTAAGGTTTTGGAGAAAGTTTTTATTTTCAAATAACCAGTATAAAATGATACTTTCAGGAATATTTGTAATTTCACATATCTTTAGGTTTACTGCTTTGCAGAAGAGAGTTTTGTCTCATGTAAACAGCTTCAAAGGCATAATGGAGCCCCAGCTCTTAACTCGACATTAATGTTCAAGTTATGCCAACTGCAGATCTGCTTCTAACCAGCTTGACTCAAAAGTACAATTGTACAAGTGAAATCTCTGCAGTAGAATTTTATGTGTTTCAAGACATAGTTCAGGCTTCTGGAAACAAAGTTTTGAGCTCTGAACAATCCAGCAGCCAAATAATCAATAGGGTGCATGCCCTACTTACAAGCAAGTCTCATCAACTCTCGGAGGACACATATGTGGCTTTACACCGTGCAGGATGAAACTCGTGTAAAGGGTTTCCTAGACCATTCCTCCTCAAGCTCTGCAGCTTGTTCAGCAAGAATAATGGCTATTGACAAATCCCTGCATTGTATCAGCTCTGCTGCTTTTTCAGTCCCTTACACCTACTGCAAGCAGAAGTTATGATGGCCCACATATCGTCCTTAAAATAATTCCACAAAAGAATGCTAGAATCAGGCCTGAATAACAATGTCTGAATTTGCCTTGACATTTCTAATGTGACTTGTGCTTAGGGTAAACAAAGATCTCCTAATAATGCTGAGCAGGAAAGCTGTTTTTTTTCAATACACTGAGAACAGCTGTAAATAGCATTTATTACTCACAGCAAATTGCTGAAACAGTGCAATTTTCAGCAGACTCACCCATCGCAGTTCAATGTGTAATAAACTGCTCTTGAATTTTACTTCAAGCAGATTTTGTTTAATTTGGTTTACTGTAGCACAGAAACAGTATTTAAATAACTCTTGTCTAGGCCAGTAAGACAAATTTCATGGGCAAGCTAGCTACATTCATCATTAACAAACCGAATGTTCCTTTTCACTTCAGAAAATGCAGGGTACTTGTTTTCTGAAAACTTTGGAGATTCTTCTTCCTTGGTGTAGCATTCAGAAAGATCCATATATGAACAAGAAATGCTTTCAAATTTGATAAATTTAATTTCACTAGTGGAGAACCAAAGAGCTAATAATCCAAAACGCACTTATCACATACATTACATATATTAGATTAAACATTTTCACTATTATTCCCATGTTTGTAAAAAAAACCCAAACAACCAAACAAAAACAAACCCCCAAAACAAAACCCAAATGTATAAAGAAAAGCAAATGCATTTCCTTAACTAAAGGTAATGTGCATGGGATATTTACATCAACATCAGTATTCCCAGTTTTGCCTTTGCACATACCTCTTGAGCTCTGCACATTGTTTGTTTTTGAGTTGAAACTACACAGACATAGCCAAACTAAGAAAGATTACCTGTTAAAAAAATGTCAGCCTCTAAAACAAAAAAGTAAGCAGATCCTCACCTATTTGTCAGTGCATCATAAAGCCACTGAAACCTCCTAGAAATGCCGTAGGTCATAATACAAATGTGATTATGTGATATTTAACATGCCAGATTGACCAATCACTCCACTTGCTTATTTTAAAGTAGAATTCTCCTTCAAATCCCCTTTCAGGTTTCTTGCTGTCTCTCTAACCCACATGAAGGCACATGACCGTTTCCAATCTTCAAATTCATTTTTTTGGTTCTAGGTTTCTCTGCTTAAGTAGTGTATATCTGTCATAAGCCTCCCAGCTGGAATATTCATGGCATAAGACCAAGACACAGAAGTTCTTTAATATGAAAACTCTAGCCTAATCTTACATGGGACCAAACACCATCTTGCATGTTGCATGAAAATTTGAGTTAAAATTGCTATGAAATTACATGAAGAGATTTCAATAAAGCATGTCATAATGCTGTTATTTTTTAAAATGGTCTGAGGAAAGCTGGATGAGTTAATTCTTGTTTGTTCTTTCCAGTCTACCTATAAATAAATATACATAAATACATATGTATCTGTACATTGTTACAGCTGTAACTGATAAACAAACATACTTTTGTTAGTTTTCCAGTTTGTAGAATTTGATACATATTGCCATGATCTACTAAACGGATCTGTCTCCAATTCCTCATACCACTCAACCACATATTCGGTTACTTCTGGTTCGGAGGTTATCCATTCCACAACCACTTCTTCATTTGTTGTAAAGGTCCTCACTGTTTCAATAATCTGAGAAGCTAAAAATTTAAACAGAAAATGTCAGCAATTCTATCGTCATAAAAACTGCAGCAAGAAAACAACTCAAGTACAGCAAGCTGAGATTGCTTCTTTAGAAGAGTATGGGACTTAGTCATAGTTAAAAACAAAGTTTTAAAAGTTGCTTTATACCTATGTTCACGTGCATGTACTCAAAATACTTTAAAATGAAGCATGTAAGAATTGTTAAAATGAAAACGGGCAGGGGGATTGAGGAGATGATACTCAAGGAGATTTATACATACAGAATCAAAGACCTCTCTTTTAGGATCTGAATTTTACAAACCAATTTACTATCAGTTTTACAGGTAGCACAGATAAGCAAGTTTTGATTGAGATGACAAAGGCAATAGGAAAACAGTTAAATCAAGTCAGCAAGGTCATGAATGACAAGTGAAGCAAAAGTGAACCATCAACCTGCAGAACAGAGGTAACAAAAATCTGAGTGAAAATCCAACCTGGCAAAGCAGAAGGAGAGAAGATGTGGCGAAGCAGAGGGAAAAGAGATTGTATGTAGGGCAAAAAAAGCATGTCACAGCACGGAAAAATCAGAAGAACATTTACTGTGGGATACAGAAGGGGACAGAGAGGTAGTCAGCAGCCTCCAGGACAAGGTAACATCATGTCTACATAACCAGTTTTCTGATTAGACTGGAATTTGACTGAGCAATTCCAGGGGGACAACTGCACTTATTTCATGAGCAACTGATGTAGAAGTGATTCAAGTGTGTCATACGCAACCTCTCTTCAGATCATAGGTAGGCAGCACCTTGTTGTAATACAAGGCTCACAGAAATATGAGAAATAAATGGAAGAGCCAAAGAACACAACTGTTGTGCTAGAGCTGACCAGCTCCCTGAACCTGGAAGTGGGTGGGATGCATATGAAATGAGAATAAACACAATGTTTCTCTCTCTGCTTCCATTGATGCATCTTAGGGACTATTAAACATGTCTTTAAATGTTGTTGTTAAATGCACTGCAATAATGCCCTGTGGTAACCAATTTTATGACCTAGTAGAGCGATGAGACAGAATTGCATGGGACTATAAATTTATTTGGGAGGTCCAAGGTTAAAAAAACAAAACCAAAAAAACCTCAGAAAGTAATAAAATAGAAATTCTAATAGGACATCAGAAAGTGTTGATATCTTTAACAAATATATCACAAAACAAAAACCCCAACAATAATAGTCTATAACAAAACATGGTATGTGACAGCAAAACAGACAACCAGATTATATTGTTCTAGTAAAAAGTAATGGACTACACAGCTTTGTAAATAATACAGTTCTATACGTATAGAACTTAAACAGATGTCAGGAAGATAATTTTTTTGTTAATGAGAAAAACATAACACAATATTGAGAAAAAGTACTTTTTTCACCAGTGGATGGAATCCGCAAAATAGCTTCAGGAGAATTTCCAGCAGAGTTATAGGCAGTAATAGATACATTATATGCCTCTTCATTTAAACGTAAATTGAACTTCTCATCGGTAGTGCTGTTTGTCATTTTAAGTGCAGGATGGTTTTCCGGAAAATACTGTATTTTGTAGCCTAGAATTCTCCCAGAAGGTGGAAAGCTGTTTAACGGCTATTAAAAAAAATATGCAGTAGTAAGTGTTTCACAGTGTTATTTGTATAATCAAAAGTATATACTGTATTAAAGAGTCCAAACCACATTACCAAATGATTATACTGTATTTAGAAAAGCGAGGTACTTTCTTCAAGTCCCATCTTCAGGACAGTCAGCTGCAACAATTTTATTGAAGGAAAGGTTCAAAAGTCAAATACTGAGATTTGAAACAGAGTTTCTGGTCACTGTACCAGAAGATTAAAGTAAATTTAAACACAGCTTTAGTAAGCTGTATTATTTGAGAGCAGTTGTAAGGGCTTTCAATCAGATTTTCCAGTGTTCTGTACACAATTAAACCCTTCCCTTCTGCACAGATTACAAAACTCTGTTTGTCTACCATTCAGTAAATAAAAGCCTTTTCAATTCTGCTTTAGTTTAGTGAGGGTTTTTTTCTGATGACAGTAAAACCCACTGGCAGTTATATGTCCTTGTGGTGGAGCATTTCACAACAGCCCTACGACACTAAAATACTTCAATGCAACATCAGCTGCAGGATACCAATATGATTATCAGTTCACAAAAACAGTATATACCTTCCACATAAGATATACAGATCTAATTCCAGCTGAGCGTGACGACTCCATTACCCTCCACAAATCCACTTTTTCGGAAGGAGCTGAAGACACAAAAATATCTTTAAATTTGGTGTTATATTAAAAAGATAGTATAATATCATAAAAACAATCAAAAGGTTTCAAAAATACAGTCTGAGAACAACTTATTAAAAAGAAGTTTTCCTTTGTGTAACATTGTGCCTTTTTTCGCTAATTAGTACAGCTTCTCTCTTTCCATAAGTTTGTTTCTGCTTTCTTTTATTTGTTAAGTTCTAGAGGAGATTTTCTAGTCTTGCTTTAAAAACTGGCAATTTAATTTCCCTACTTATAATTTGTTTTATCGGACACACTTGCTACACCACATTTCTGCTACTATCCTGCTTAACAATGTTCAGTCTCCATCTACACTCTTAATTTTTCCTCTCTTCACTGCTATTCACCCATTTTCTTCCTTAGCGCTATGTTGTTTGTATCACCTTTCAGATCTCCTCCACTCCTTTGCTCGTTTTCCCTCTTCTGTATTTAAACAAAATACACGTGTTCTGTTTAAACAACAGAATTCTAAATTCAATAGACTGATAATATGCTGAAAATACAGGTTTCCATTATTAAATCCTAATGCCCCAAAGTATAAACAAGGAAAAAAAAAAAATCACTAAATAGTTAGCCTACCTTTCTCTTCTGTGCTTGCTGTTTTCTCCCTACTCCACTCACTCCAGAATAATGACTCAACACTCCTACACTGAATGGCAACTGAATATTCTGTGGAGTCCCACAGACCTGTGAGATTAAAGGATCCTGTTTTCTCTGCAGAATTCTGTGGGACAGGGACAATTTCCTGAAAGTAAATACATAAACAAAAATTATTTACTACAAAATCGCATGCAGACATATTACTTTAGTTTTCAAAAAAACACAAAGGATTCAGTTTTCATGTTTCCCACCTCACTCCTCATTTTTCTCTGTAGCATCTTCATTCTTCCTGTAAAACTCCAGGGTTTGAAAAACTTGAGCCAAAACTACGTCTGTACTGACTGACCTGTGGCTTGAACTGCGTGCAGCTCACATGCAATTCTAGAGGAGCTGTGCTGGTGCAGGAGATGCTGGATGACTGATGGGAAGCAACTGGGTAGTGCTGAAGCCAGTATCACCGTAATGTCCTGGATACAGCTCCACCTCACAGCAGAAGCATCCCTGGGGAAGCAGTAGTCATCTGCAACTTGTGAGCCAGCTGGGTACTTGTTTCTTTTCTTGGTTTTGTTTTCTGAGTTACAGGGTCTTCCAGCTCTTAGCCATATAATATAATAGTGTGGTGCTAGGCCACCCCCAAGATTATCAGCATATGATTAAAATTAAAAGACCAATGAAAACACAAAAAAATTTTGGTACCAAAAGAAAAAAAGAACATGGAGCCTTTAAGTGGCGAATGAAGACAAGAGTATGAGAAATAACTGATGCAGTATCTTCTTGGAAAAGTAATGACAAAGTGAGTAATTTCCTTGTCTTAAAAGGAGCCCACTCACATCTCACTGACGGAAGTCAGAAGCTAGATTGTTGTTTCAAAACAAAAGGTGAAAGAAGACATGAAAACCAGGAACTGGAGTTGATGCATCAACTCAACTGGACTGACAATGGGAAGCAGAAGAAAACAACACAAACTGTAGAAAGATGTAACCCTTCTCTTAATCAGTAACTAACAACTCTCATCCTCTCAAGTTTCGGATGACTGAAACAGAAAGACGCTAAGATAAATGTCAAAGCTAGCTAAATTCTTAGAAGGTCAGCAAAGGTAAGTTTTAGAATAAGGAAGGCTCCCTCTTGGGAGCCAAATTAAAGTAGTAACGTCATGTAGATTTACAACAACAGGGCCAAAAACCCATGAAGAAATCCTTGTCTTCCACCAGTTGAACCTTCCAATGAAAAGTGAATCAAACTCTAACAATACAAAATGCAGACACCCACTCCTTTGAACATCATAATGGGAAGTGCACTGCCTAATGAAACTGAAAATTTTAGTCCATTCTGATCTCAAGAAACTTGATGTCAAAAATAGAAAACTGCTTCTATGAGAATGAATTCAGGGATCTAAAAACGACTGCTAGGTGACAGACTTTTTAGCCAACATGCAATAAAAAGGGCTTCAAAAATATTATCAACCTCATGCAGAACCTGACATAGAATTGCAGACACCCCAGACTAGCTTTTAGTTACTTGCCAAAAGGCTATTAACAATATTCAATTATAATTGGAAACTTAGCATATGCAAGTAGAAAAATAGGTCATCTGTTTTAACTCAGTAAAAACAGTTCACAGCAATTGTTTTAGATTGTTTTGGTTAATTGTTTAGATTGTTTTGGTAGAAAGGCTTAAAAGGTCAAGAAAATACCTGTCGTGATCAAACTTTTTTTTCTTTTTTTTTTTTTTTTTTCCCATTTTGCATGTATGTGCTGACAGACAGAAAACTGTACCTAACTCCTGTACCTAACTGATGGTTTGATGCTGTCTTTGTTGGCCATTGCCATTGGATTGGCTAGACAGACTATGAATAATGCCTGTCCAAGATCCTACAGAACTAAACTCACTGGATTTTTGTCTTTACTGATCATGGCTACTATTTTTTTCTCTAGAATGTCTGTGGAAAAATGCAGGTAAGTTCTGAGGAAGAAAATGGATGTAGACTGTATTTGATAGCGAAAAAGTAAACTGGTGATTTCTTACGCAGGTGCTGACAAATAGACAAAATACATAATAATGCAGTTACTTCACAAAAATGTGAATGTCTTCAACATTTGGGAAGGATCTCATATGCATGTAATCATCACAAGGACAGCAGTGTCTTGACTCCAAAGGGATAAACATCTTGAACAGGTCATTTAAATAAGTATAAGTTCAGTTTCTAATATCCCAGGTGGACCTGAGCCATCCTGTCCATCACATCATCCCAAATATATCCTGAATCCAACAACTAATATGTCATATCTACAGTGAAGATGCTTGCCATGAAAGTGTGACGAGGATGCTACTTAGAAACATATTTAGTATCAGGAACTTTTTTAAAGCTCTGAGGACTACTATTAGTTATCCCAACTAATTCTTCTCTGCCAGAATTACACATTTAATGTACAAAATGGTAAGGTCAAGGCAGACATCTCAGTTTGATGAACTTAAAAAGAAAAGCCAAGCAACCTGGCCCATTCTAAAATTTGGAAGAGGAAACACTAAGACTGCAAACAGAATTGCTTCCATAATGAGGAGCACTGGAATAGGCCATCTGAAAGAAGCAAAAGACTAAATACTGGTTTTTTCTATAAGAGTTCCATTTAAGTGTCAGAAAGACAAACTCAGAAAACTAACTTCTCTTATTTTCCACTTTGTAAAATTTATACTTTAATTCTTGAAATACTTGAAAATTAATGTATCATTAGTCCATCTTAATCTGATTCAACTGTTGTGGTTGGGAGGAAATGCTGTTTTCAACATCAGAATGCAAGAGGAAAATAAAATATTTTGACTGAATGTGTGTGTAATCCCTTAGCCTTTTACAGAAATATATTCAGAAGTATAGTATGTACCAAAACAGACATTGACCAAAAGGAAGAGAACAACTAATCCTAGACAACAAAACAATGATCATGCATACCTAATTATGCTCCACTAAAATAACAAGGTTTTAATCATTATTTCCAACTACTTGTTGCCTTTTTTTTTTCTATTTAGCCTTTTATAACATGAAGAAATTAGTCACAAAGAAGCTAACATTCATAAGAAAATTTATGTAGCTTACCGAAGAGTTTGAATACAAGTTTCTGTATTGAACCTGGCATATTAAATCTTGTGAAGGGATAATCTTCTCAGGCATTTTCCAGGTTACTGTAAGCAACTGCTTTACACCAGTGATTTTTTTAACTGAAAGTATTTCAGGAGGTTCAAATTTCTCTAGAATGGAGAAACAAAAACAGTAGCAGGGGAAAATGCTTTTATAAAAGTTCAGAATTGCTCCGTCTATGTGTGTTACAAGAAGTTTAATTATTATCCCAATAATGTACATCCTCTCAGGTATTCATGATGGTCTATTTTATAGACATAACTCTACAAATGGGAAGTTACCTGTAAGAGAGATTGTACACATAACTGATTTAATGCTGACAAACCTGCTCTCAAACAGATGTGCAGATTTCTTTCATCTGTATCAGCACTGAAGAATACTCCTCAGAGACAACAGCAGGGAAAAGAAACGAAGCGGAGCTGGGATGCCAAAGTCAAGTCCAAACTGCAGATGAGGGAAGAATTTAGTTGAAAAGGATTTGAGCGGGAGAGAAGTGTGAAGGAGGTGATGGGAAAAGAATGGATTAGCAGTAAGAAAAGAGATGGTTGGTACAGAGGATGTGGTAAGTAATGAGGAGCCACAGCAGGTCTGAACACAGGGAGTAAAGGAACATATGGCTGGAGAGCTCATGGAATGCTGCAGCAAATGAACAAACCTTTTAACTGAGTATTTTAACTACACCAAAACGAACAGAGGAAAATGCAGCACAGCGCAGAGGGAGAAGAGATAGGCAAAATATTATTGTTGCTCCTGGGAATCACAGAACAGGTGGTTTTTTAACATTCCTAACCAGAAAGTAGAATAGCAGAGTAAATGATGGGTAGACCTGGCTGGAGAAATGATAATACCGCTATTCATTTACAGCTAGATATTGCACTGACATCTAGTACCACTCAAAAATAGAAAAATTAGTCTGAGCATGACTTAGTTTTACCAAAGTTTTAGTATATAGCCTTTACTTGTTAGTAATTAAAAACTTAGTCATTTATAATGGATATGTTAGACATTAGCTTAAAAAAAATATTGTTGTAGTTAGACGTTTCATAGTATAAATACAGCACACTATAATTTTTCACCACCTCTTGGTAAGACCAAGAAATTGCTGAAAATTGCTGCTGCACCACCAACCAGTCTGAAGAATTTTACCTGGAAACACCATCAGTTAAAACATAACAAGAGAATTGGAAGCATCCAAATTTTGATGAAAAAAATTGGGAAGTATGAAACATATTATTAAAGCCTAAATGTAATGTCAGAGATGTCATAATTTTAGCTAACAATTAAAATCGGATGTTATTTCAAAACTGAGACCAATTTAAAACCAAATGAAACCCAAATAATGGTTTCAAAAAATATTATATTGAAAAATTATTTTTTTATTTTCTTCTATGTAAACCAACTTTGATACACAACTGGTTTCAGAGTTCTCTAACCTGTATGCTACAGGGAAGTCAAAAGAATTGGGGAGGGTACCGTCAGCTCAAGATACACTGCTTTATCTAACTCTTTTTTTTTCTTTTTTTTTTTTAATTACCTATTTTTTCCATAGGTATAGGAACACAATCTGATGAGGCTTCACCCAAAACGTTTTCAGCTTTCACCTGAAAACAAAAAGAACTACTAAATGGAGTATCTGGATAGACAAACGAGCATGACTCCGTTTTGCTTTTGCAGGGGCGCACGGTATTTGGAAGAGTCACCCCTCCTTCTGTCATCCTAAAAAATAAAACAGAAAAATTAAAGGAGTTAGAAATTAGAGGATTTTCTTAGAATAACTCTCACTGATTATTACTATTTAATTATTATTTAGGTGTTTTTGAGGTTGCAGGCCATTTTTACCAGTGAATATCTCATTCAATGATATGTTAGTGCAAACAAATACTCTTTCCTAATTGCTCCGCTCCTGCAAATGCATAAAAGTAGCCTACACAGACCCAATTAGTTTTAATCGCAATTAGTAAGACAACTTTCCAGGAGCAGTAAGGAAGAGTAAGAATGCCTTAATGGGAGATCCACATGCTATTATTTTAGATTAAAATCTCAAAGAGAAGTGAAATCATGTAACTTCAGGCAAGACCTCCTTTAAAAATATAGTTAAGATAGAGCTAGTAACACATGCCACATGGAACTATGTAATAACAAGCTCTTATTCATATTTTAAATACAGAAAAAAGAAAAGCCAAACTGTACCACTGCCAAGCTATTAAAAGGTAACAGAATTTGTCAGGTTTTCTGGAAAGAAAACACTGATAACATGCTGTCTTCATAGCATATACTTTCATTATAAGTAGTGCGGGATGCAAAGCTAACAACATCTGTTTCATGTTACCGACCCACAAAGAAATTTTTCAACAAATAAAAACTCATATATGGGGCCTGTATTCCATATTATGCAGTAAGCAAGCACATCATTCAGGTAACTCAGAAAATAGTTTGAGGCTGGTACTTCAAGAACCTTTTTTAAACTACTGTAAGCCTGCAATGCTCCAAAAGGAAGCAGTCCTACCTTCCCTAACATGCAGAGCTGTTTGTTTCCATCCACAGCTCTCTGCCCCCTTGTACCAGTGCTTTTGTAGTCATATGGTCAACTCAGCTGGGGAGTTATCTGGATTAAAATTAACTGTTAGGTTTTACTCAAAATAGTTCTGCAATCCAATTCACTGTGTGGTTAAAGAAGAATTTGTGCTGGTATAGGAAGAAACAATATTGAAACTTACTTTCAATGGCTGTTCTAGTTTATGGTTTCACAAACTCAGCTAAGTTATAAACTGTAGAAACACTAGAAGGAGTAACAAAAGTTCCACCTAATGAAGATGGAAGCCTAAAATGTCAAGCCTAAAACAGAGGTAAAACTAAAGATTTTTTCCTGCCCTACCATTTAAATAAAAAAGATACCATACGCTAGCATAACTTACAATACAAAAATGTCTCCTTTGGAGTCTGAATGCCTTCCAGTTCTCAAGAATAACTTTAGGCATTTTTGAAAACTCTTCATGAAATCACATTACCTAGAGTCTTGATTAGACAGAAGAAGAGCACTACAAGCAGCTCTGTTATGAAGAACAGATTGACAAGTATATTTGGGACAAAATCTGTGCTATCACCTTCAAAATTGTATCCGAGATCTGCCTTGGAACAATGCTGATTTCACCATTTTCACAGTCACTTATGAAAAAGTAAGCTCCTAAACAATATTTGAAATTTAATGGAAACTGAAACTATCAAGTATTTATGCTTCTATAATGGGGTCACAAAAACACTAGAAAGCATGAGACTACATAATTTGTATTTGTAAACACAAATCCCCAGATGCGAGCAATCCAAAAAGGACAACTAACTCGGGATTCTTTCACTGAAACCTTATGACTCCAAAGGTCCCTAGGTTAACTGCTACTGTGTCAAGCAGAGTAACAGGGGCTTTACTAGTTTTAAATGGGAACTGATTAAAGTGGAGGAGGAAGTAATCTTTTTTTTACCCATCCAAAATAACGATAATTGGTTACACAGAAAGTTTCTGGGTAACACTCCCACGAAGTGCCTCCATTCTCCATTTGTACCTGGGCTTACTCAGCTTTTCATCTAATTAGTAATGTTACTTAAAGGAAACAAGTGAATATCAATTCTGATGTAAACATTTGTCTACTGAACATTGGGTTGAGAATGCTAATTTCCTTTATGCAGCATACTAAAGAGGTATCAGATTTTAACTTTTTTCAAGAGTTATCAACCCCCAATTAATTGAATTTACTGAGGAAATGCCATGACTCTGAACTCCGCAATGTTTCCAGGTTTTCTTTAAAGAGAAGTCAGGATATGAGGGGAAGGGAGCTGGTGGTCTCTCCCCAGCAACCCAATTCCCAATACATCCTATACTTACACTTTTCGGTAAAGAGTATAGTTTGTCGTAAGATGTGTTTCTCTTCCTGAAGTCCAGGTGCAGGTAAGTTCAGCATCAAAGTAATAAATGCAGGAAATATTTCCTGGTGTTTCTGGTGGAACTACAATGACAAAGGTAAAAAAAAAAAAAAAAAAAAAAAAAAACAAACCAAAAAAAAAAAAACAGTAAAAATAAGTAAGTCTAATGTACAACCGATTTTGTTGGATCAAAAAGCAGATTATAGCAACTTCACCAAGAGTCTTGCATAGCACTTCATTTTATAATTTCTTACTGCCCTCAAAAATCCTCACAAAGCCAAAATCAAAACCACTCTTTCTTCCCCTGGGGAGACAGGGACATTTTCTCCAACTACTTCTCAGAAATACTTAATTAAGTGGGCCTGAAGGTAGTTTTGCAGTAACTCATTAACTATCTTATATCAAACCACTACACACATTTCCTGAACCTCTAAGTACACCCTCTGCGCCTATAGCTCAAGGCCAGTCCAGAGACTAAGAGGAAAACAAAGAAACAGCACAAAAGTTCAGGAAAAGGCATTCTTTCAAAGATAAAACTCCCCTCACTTCCTTCCCAGAATGTCTAACCACATACCCTATGAAAAACCCCTAATCTGAGGAGCCTGCACGACCTTAACACGCAGAAGACAGCTTCCTGGGAAATGTATCTATATGGCCTGGAAGAGATCGCTAGTCCTGAACTCTATCTTATAAGCAAGACAGGGCAAAGGAAACCATCCTCTGCAATCTCTACAGTCTGAAGTCATCCATAAATACGTAACACCCTCAAAGACTTCTTTGTTAAAGCCAGACTTCTTCACTTGATAGAAGAAATTGGAGTTGAAAGGAAGAGAACTGCACCCAGTGAAATAAATTGGTTGAAAAAGCCCTCTTCCCCAAACAGTGCTTTTCTGTCCCACCTAATAAACACTGGAAAGATCTTTGTTTTATTTACAAGCTTATGGCACACTAAACTTTGCAGACAGGAAATACCTTCTGCTGGTTTTTATTCCACAGATGTATTTTTCTGCATTTATTGCTTCTTTATTAGAATGGGACCCCCAGGCATACGTTAGTACAATCTGGACTTAATCTGTTCAATAAATCAGAGAATTTGTGTACATATTTATCCTGTAACCTTCTCCATATGAGATTGTAATTATAATTTCTTTGGAACAGAGGTTCTCCCTCGGGAAAGCTAAAGTTGGCTAGGCTACACAAAAGACATTAACCAAAGGAACCGACCCAGTACCCTCTGAACTCAACAGAAAACCTCCACTCACTTCATCTGGCCAAAAGTCAGGGTCAGAGAGGTTATGGACCAGTGTCAGTAAGGAATGCCTGCAATTTCATGCTTTATTTTAAGAAAAAAAAAAAGGAGCTAGAGGTGTCTTACAATGCCACAAGCTAAAAAAAAAAAAAAAAAAAAAAAAAAAGTTGTTGTTTTAAAAGTAAAATTTTTACATTGTTATTTAATAATGTTAAAATTAATTTTTCTGCATTTCTACTTACAGCCAGTTTTAACTTCAGTGTGAACCAAAAGTTGTTCCTTGCCCAAGTACTTAGTGAAACATTTCACATGAGCTTTGCTGTAAGTGAAATTATGGATGGTTATACTAGATACAGTCTCGTTCACAACGTCATAGTCTTCCCAAGGAACTAATTCATGATTCAATTTCCAGATGATGTGGCTTGCATTTCTGTGAGGTGTGTAGCGTTTTCCAAGAACACAAAACAGTTTCAGGGTGGATCCTCTTTCAATTTCAGGAGATGAAGGAAAAATGTCAGCATCTCTGATAGAGTTTTCATCTGAAAACAAAATCAAAGATATCACAGAACCTAATTCCTTTTAAAAATCAGTGGAAAAATGATAACTTATTTTCTTGTCTACAGATCATTTAGATTTTTTTCATATGGAGTTGAAATAAACTGCTGAGTTAGTCACTCAAATCAGATATTGCTGTCTGGAAACTCAGTTTACATTAATTTAATTACTGTATTACCATAGGGATTATGTAAGAATGATGTTTCTAAACTTTCCCGGAAAAAATGGAGACACTTCAATTCAAATGTTTTTTAATAGCTGAAAATGAAGAAAAGAGACCGTCTTTTAAATCTGTTTTTTTAAAAATATTCCTATATGTAAAAGATACACATACCATTTAGATGTTATTACGAATAACTATATCAGAAAATACATCAAACTGGTAAGTTTAAAATTTACAACTAAGCTGCAATATATTTCAGTTTCTCAGTAGTACTTTCACCCCTCATAGAATTTATATTCCCAGATACAGTGCAGGAATTGTATACAAAATGCATGTAAAAGGGAAACACAGAAGCAGGCTGAATGAATGAATTCAGCAACAAAGTTATCAAACAGTGCAAGAATCACCCATTAGAGTCCTGCAAGGAGCTAGCTATTTATTTTTTTGCTGCTTATTTCTTGAAGACAAATTTCATAAATAAATCTGTTAAATAAAACAAAAATACCCCAAACTTTTACAGACAGAATTTCTTTGCTAGAATGTAGGTATGAAAGGGAATCAAATATTAAACTTTCTTCCTTGTTTTCTGGTAATTCTCTCCTTTTTTTGTGTGTATTAACTATAAATTGCTTTCTATGTTTCTTTTTGTGACCTTTTTGTTTCAAAGTAATCTATGTGTCAAAGTCATACTAATAGCTACTTTACACTACTGCACAAATTTTACTGTATATCAGTTGTAAGCAATTACCTGCACTGTTTCATGTATTGTTCAAGCTTCTACAAACATATGCATCCCTCTTCCATGTAATCCCCAAACAATTCAAGACACAAATACCATTATATAATTACCGTTGTGTGCTAAGTTGTCTGTGATAAATTGCACATGAACTTTCAATTATTGTCACAAAGTCATTATCCCTGTCCTTATGATTTCCTATTCTAACCTATACTAGTCAACTTAACCAGTTTAAAGTGGCACTGTTGTCACAAGCATTTTTAATCCTCAACCACTCACTCACTGCTGTTATCCCCCTTTGTGTGTCAGAAGTGCCTGCGTAATGAACCAAAAGGAAACCAATACATGTGAAAAATAAAAGTTCGGCAAAAAATAACATCGTCCTCCATCCAGATCAGATTCCTCACCACTTCACGACTAGCCACACAAACATGCACTCTAGTGGAAGAAGAGGGAGATGAGAGGTGGATGGAGTGCAGAACTACGTGCTCTTCCAACTGCAGTGGTTACCTGTACTAGCTTAAACTGACTGTGGAACTACCACGTTAAAAAAAAAAAAAAAAAAAAAAAAAAAAAATTGAAAAAAATCAATAGTCACACATTGTCAGGTGACTTTTAAAAATAGGAATGAGAACATTAGTAGGCATTGCATGAATCTCTGAATAGGTAATATTTGACTTAAAACAGTCCAAAACCAGTAGATGTTAACTGCATTTTAAGTGTTCATGTTAGAGAAACATCAGTTTGTTCCATCAGCAGATCTCCAAAGTTACCAGCCTTCACAATCCAACAAGAATTGAACTCTGCTATGACTTCCAGATACAGATTCTCCTTCTATACGCTGTGCAACAGGGGAACGGTAAGTTTTAAAATACCTTTTTTTTTTTTTTTTTTTTTTTTAATACTTTAAATACAAAAGAAAACAAATCCAGGCTGTGATGATGACAATTAACATTCCACAAGAGGACATCAAGAGTGCCATAATTTTTTCTCTCTACACTGTACACTAGTTAGTCAATCACCTACTAACTTCTATTTTTAAAATACACTTTCTTCATTTTCAAAACTCTTCAAAATTTCATTTGGAGAAGGTCACCTTTTGGAAAACTTTCTTATGGCAAGACAGGTGTTAATAATCAAGAAACGTACCTGCTATACAGCTGCAAAGCAGGACAAAGATCCAAATCAAACAGTCGAACATTTCTTTTTCACTATCTGGGCAGGCAATGCTGTCATAAAATAAAAATAACAATAATATACTTCAAGTAAAGATGCCCCTGTAATACTCTGTAAGCGTTTTAGTATAAGAGTTAATAATGCTATTCAGCATTTCCCACTGGCATTCAAGCTAAGTAGTGCTTTGTCCAAGTGTTACTTTCCTGCACGATGGGAGAAATTCGATGCAGTCCTCCTAAGATAAGTGTATACTTTTCCTATAAAGAAGAGAGAGGTAAGTGCACCTGAAATCCTTCTGAGGGCAATCCAATCCACCTAAGCAATTTACTTTCCAAGGACCGTGTAAAGAATTGGTAAGAAATATATCTACATCCACTTGAAATCCAGCCTGCCTAGCCCTATCTTCTGAGCAGATTCACCAAGCAGAGTGGATTCCTTTGAAAAGGAAGGCTGTTGCAGGAGAAGGAACGATCCCGCATCTCTTGCGCATCACCACCTAATAAAACAACCATTCAGGAAGCCGGCAACAGTCCCAGGTCATCATCCACCCGAAAGAGGGTGAACTCACGCTGTTTTTATCCCAGCCAAGTGTCCCAGACACCACACCTGAAGACAACTCTGCAAAGCGCCTGGCTCATGTTCTACCTGGCGTCCACCAGGACCCCCAGGGCCTTTTCTGCCGAGCTTGTGCTGCCTTCCAGCTGGCCAGCCCTCTGTCTGTACTGGTGTCTGGGGTTGTTCTTCCCCAGGTGCAGGACTTTGCTCTTCTCCTTGTTGAACCGCAGGAGGTTCCTGGCAGCCCTTTTCTCCAGCTTGCCGAGGTCCCTCTGGATGGCAGCACGACCCTCTGGCGTATCAGCCACTCCTCCCATTTTGCGTCATCAGCAAACTTGCTGGGGGTACGCTCTGCCCCATCACCCAGATCATTAATGAAGAGGATCACCAGGACTGGACGCAGTATTGACCCCCGGGGTACATCGCTAGTCACTGGCCTCCAACTAGACTTTGTGCCACTGACCATCACCCTCCGGGCCCATTTGTTCTGCCAGTTTTCAATCCACTTCACTGTCTGCTCATCCAGCCCACGCTTCATCAGCTTGTCGGTAACGGTCTGTAAAGCGGCCCAACTCCAACATCAAGGGCAGAGTTATGTTGCAACCCAGACTACACCTTTGGCTAGTAAGTAGGAGATCTGCCTGTAGAAAACAGAGGGTTCAGACCTCCTTCAGCAGATGAAAGCCTAGGGCGTGATGTTCCTACTTACTGGACAAGTGGCTCTAGCTACTATGTTCATAAGCAAAAGGTGGGTATTACTACTGCTGCAGTTAAGAGTCCCTGTTTCGCATTAGGTTTTCAGATTTATCTGAGGAGTTGCTGGAATTCCCGCTCTCCAAGCAAACCTATATCTCAGGAGTGGTCCAGGTGGGAGGCAAGTGCTCTCTCCCTAGAACAGGTACACCAGCAGCTTTCAGACCAAAGGCAGCATCTCCTCCTCCCACGGGTTCGGACAATGCTAGGAAGCAGGTGTGCGCCAGGTCACGGTATGGGACAGAGATCTATGGGTGGGATATAGGCAGAAAGGGGTTCTGCCCTATGTTTTAGTCCCTTCCACAAAAACCTTCTTGGTTTTGCTACAAAATAAAGTTTTACAGTAATCTAGAAGAGAAAACCATAGTAAAAAAAAAAAAAAAATGCTTTTTGTGTTCAGTTTCTGCCAGAACTAATCTTAAGCATTATTTTCAGTCTGTCTCAGGAAGCATTTATAAACTTTGAGGCTATGGCAGTGCAAAACAGGACAAAAAAAAGTGAAAAGGGCACATGGGGTAAGAAGAGAAATGAGGGAGGCGTTAGCCTAGTGACACACTCCTAAAACACAGCTGTAGCAAGATGTGTATCAACAAGAAACAAAGCAATTACAAAACGAGAATCTATTACTACTTTCATTACCTAGTGTGTAAGTTCTTGTTCTCAAAACAGTAAAGACAAATTACACTACTGATGGCAATAAAAACAAAGAACCTTAAGCAACTGTTCCATGTATTTGGCACCAGTAGGTACAGAACTAAAAAACAGATGCAGATGTAGAAATATTTAGATAGTTATTTTTAAATTTTAGAATTAACATAGTCCATAGCAATGTTGATGAGATACTGGAAGTTCTACTCTGTTAAAGCTAAGAATGTATTTTGTAACCACTAAAGTGTGTGTTTATTCTGATTTTATTTTTTAAAGTTTAAAAAGGATACCAATGTAAAAAATCAGTCCCCAAGTTATGGCTACAGGAAAACTACATTCCGTTCAAAAATAAAGAAAAATCATAATGATGACTCTAAAAAAGGCTTTGCCAACTTCACAGGGCCACACACCAATGACTGCTATACAGCTGTGGTAAACAGTGGTAGTGGTAGTCAGTACTTCATCAGCTAGGAGACTAGTAGTCGCAGCAAACCAACACGCTTCAAAGATTATTATTAACATCAACAAAACCAAGCAAAATAACCAAGAGCACTACAAGATGATGTGCCCAATCAAAACTACCTGACGGAGGAGGGAGGAATGGTAAGCCAAAGACAAATCGAGTTACAGATGCTACAAGGGCATAAGTATTTTTTTATAAACTTTAAAAAGTAAATAATTTTATTAGTCAAATAAAATGTTTTTGCAACAGCTCTACAAATATGGCTTTAATCTTGGGGGACGTACTTGTTCATGAGAACACCAAATCCTCCGCGTGGCATGTGAAGATAAGCATACATATAATTGTTTACAGGAAAGATCTTAAGGCACTTGATATAAATAATAAGGTTCTATTCTTCCTTTTCTGTAGACTAAACTGCTACCAACATGTAATAAAAGCTCAATGTGTATTCTGTATTGTAAAGACTACTTGAAATAAAACCAATAGTTCAAAACACAGGCTTTCCACTTACCTGCATCAACCATTACATATTATGGCCGTGACTAATTAAAGAATTTCCCTTAGTGATTGAATTCTTCCTTAGATTCACTAAACATAACTACACAGTAACAAAGAACAGTAAAAGCTGCCTTAAGATTAGATAACAGTATGTAGAGAAACAACTGCTTCCCAATCATATAGGCAGCAGCACCATGTCAAATATATGCAACTATAAAAGAATTGAGCAAAAAGAGAGAAAAGCAATGTCACCACAGAGCAGCTGTCAATACTGAACTTGATTACACTGCTCTAAGTGAAAAGGGCTAATAGGTTTTCCTACTTTGTGGACTACTCAGAGAAAAAAAAAAAAAATAAAAAAAAAATAAAATCAGCTAATACCAAGACCAAAACGAAGATGATGGTTCTCCCCAGGCAGGATACGCAAAGTCCCTTCCAGCCTAAGAAAGAATCAATTTACAAAATGTTTCTAATAAAATTAACAGTCCATTTCAATAGAAGATCTGGCGCAAAAAAAGTAACCATGAGTTGACATGGACACTGACTTTATCTGGGAGCAGCTACCCTTCTTCTGGAAATTAAATTATTTTGTTGG
Source organism: Astur gentilis (assembly GCF_929443795.1). Taxonomy (NCBI): domain Eukaryota; kingdom Metazoa; phylum Chordata; class Aves; order Accipitriformes; family Accipitridae; genus Astur; species Astur gentilis. The sequence goes on from NC_064919.1 coordinate 68,654,269, forward strand.
TGTTTGCTGAGAATTTGTGAGAAAAATGAAAAGACAGTATGAGTGGAACCATGGCCTTGGTTAAAGCATAAAACACTTGAAAGGGTGCAAAAACTCTAGCAGGGAGATGAAGAACAATCTGCTAGATAAAGAAGAAAAAAGAAAAAAGGGAATAAAATATTAAATTTATCAAACACTTCCCACTGTCTTTGCTTACAACTTGGCAAAGCTCTAAAGGTTTCTGCTGATATTCTACATATGGTGGTTCACTGTTTTTGAGGGGACACGAGACAGAAGAGGCTGCATTTCAGCCAAAATAGTTCAGCTATTTCCAAGAATAAGGAAAACATATTTTTTTTATCATATTCCTTTGACTAGCTCCAGCAATCCCACACTTTTTTTAGGAAGGAATTGGAATTGAAAATCATTGGGAAATCATAAAAACATTTTTTAATTATGCTTGTGCCAAGAATACCACATACCACCACATATTCCACCACAGTGGAGCACAATGCTAAAAGATGAGGCATGGCAAATCTGGCCCCGATGACAAGTTACAAGCCTTTGAAAAATTCTAGTTCTACACGCTCACCAGAAAGCTTAAACAAAGATCGCACCCACACTCAGTAAGCGGTCCTCATCCTGCACCCATACCTACCTTTTCCCCCTCTCCCAGTGCTCTTCTAGCGTTCATCACACAGTAAGTCGCATCCACTTGCTAAAATAGCAGAAAACTAAGCAAAAAATGTATTTGTGCTGCATTAGCAAATGTAAGCAACTTGCTACATGATTTGACAGGCATCTGAGTTGGTGAAATAGAGAACTGGGGAGAGAGACCTCCATGACACTTCTTCCCAGCTGTGAGCTGTTGATTTGGTTCCGTCCTGATGCTATGCTGTACCTCCTTCCACTTTCTCCAGTACCAATTAGCAGCCAGTTATTTGACATGCCAGCTGCTAGTTACTACATGTCAGAGACCAGGGTAGTGACTCAGCAGGTTAAAACCCTGCTCATGTCTTACATGGCTGTCACTGTACTGATATGTGACTAAATAGCTCCTTGGCTGTTTAGTTAAGAGATCACATATGTAAAGGTGGTGAAAGAACTTTCCTCAGTAAAAGTCACATCATAAATTCAGAAGTGCTTCACTTAAAGATACCTGTAAAAGCGGAATTCTGATGCCTAAACAAAGAGCATGAACAGAACTGTCTTCCTCAACTATTTAAAAAACTGATTCACCAAAGCCAGATTTCTTGCAGGAAGGGGCAATCTCAATGAAGGTCTCATTAAATACATAAAAAATTGTGTAACATTGTTGATGAAACAAGGCTTTCTCAATACCAGAACCTCTGGTTTTCCATTTTAATTTTGAAATTCAAGTTGCTTGGAAGAGCTATGGTTTAAAAGTTTAAAGGAGTCAGAGGAACAATTACCCGAAGTAACTTTTCCCCATACTCTACTTAGGACTACTTCTTAACCACCCTTCTCCCCTATTTTGGGACAGGAAAGCTTTTTCCATTCAGATCCAATTCAAAGATTATTTTTAACTGCACAAACACATACTTCGCATGCAGTGCAGCTGTTACACCGTGAATAAAGAACATGGTACGTCTCTAAATGGAAAGGCAGTATGCTTTAGCCTATATAAAACATGCCCAGTCATCTTCAAGAATTTCTCACATCTTTGCTGTAATCTGGCAGGGCATCCTTTCCTATTAAGTCTGATGCTCTCCTAACAACTAGAAAGAAGCTGAATAGCCACTGCTGTCTTTTATTTAGTCTTTAGCAGCAATTGCTACAGCTCTGCCATGCCCGCTACCATACGGAGAGACATGCCTTGCCCCACACAAAACCAGCCAATGCTGAATGCCAGAAGCCTGAGGCTGCACGTGGCCCCACTGGGCCACCTGAGTGTGATGTAACACAGAGATGCAATTGGAAAAGCCATAACCATCAGTTTTCAGAACTCCACGATTCAAATCCATCAGCATTTACACAAATCCTAGAGGGAAAGAGAACACTTCAGGCAAACGATCCAAATACGAACTTCAGACTCCTTCCTAGATAACAGGGTGTAGAAGCATCAGCTTCCAGGATTTGTCAGGACTCCATCAAGGATGAGTACCAGTGAGCATCAGAAGAGGAAACCAGAGATTTCTCTACATCGGTCAGAGAAAAGAATGACATGTAAACATACTGGAGGAAGCAGTAAATGTAAGGGACAGCTAATGGCTTTTCCCAAATCCCTATAAATCATGCACTGACAAGCTCATCCATGGGAAAGTTAAAGATCATGATGCAGTGAAAGATCCTGAGCACACTGGTTCCATGACCCACAGTCCTTAACTCAGCTAAAAATAGTCAGCTGAACCTCAGACCAGGAAGAATAAGATATTCAACATTTAAATAGAATTTGATTTAAACAGGACTTAGGTGCATTTTCTTTCGAAAAATAAACCTATTTAAATTTGAAATTATGACAGCTTACCTTACAATAGAATGCTGCCATAACCTACTAAAATCACATAAATTAAATAAATTCAAACAATACATACTTGTTGAGAAAACAGAAACCACTAAGCTTATAGACACATCCAAAGGAGCCGCATGGAGCAAAGCCCCTTGAAATGCTGTGCCAACTTTTGACCACAGAAACTTGTTTTTAAAATGGCACCGGGGGGGGGGGGGAGGGGGGGGGGGCAGAAACAAAGGCTGTATTCACCAAGTTCAATGACTTGTTAATTTAAAAGCTGCAAATCAGATGGGAACTGAAAAAGCAGGAAAGCAGTTTTCCTCTTTCAGTCTCTAAATTAAAAAAATAGGCACCGAAGGATAAGATACTGTTGTTCTAAAATCCTGAAGGACCCAGTGACCCAGAAAGGTCAGTTCAGGTAATAACTGCTGATAACAGTTATTTTGTTTAGTATAGACTAGAGTTACAGATTCAAAACATGCTTTGATAAACCCTGTCATTATAGAATAATATTTAACAGCATACTGAATATGTTTTAATATAAAACACTGTACATTGGAATTTAAATACAGTTTTTACCTAAATGCAGCTTGACACTAGCACAGAAAAATAATTAACCTATATCTAGTAAATATAATGTACTATTCTCTGAACAAGCGTAAGAAATTAGCTTCTAAGTAATCTTAAGGTATAAAATGCTCAGCTAGATACAAAGGCTGCAAAACAAATATTTGTTTGCTAATTAATATGCCCCATCACAAAAACTTAATTTTGGGGGAAAAAACAAACACAAAACAAGATTTAATTTCTTCATTTTTACATATTGGTCACTTTTTTCATTTTAACTACATGGTTATATCTGGTCTTATAATGCTCATTAAAAGAAAGGCCAGGCCATCAATACCACTAGAACTGAGTATTGGTGATACTACCAGAGAGAACTGTAGCTCTCATAGCAGCATTATCATTCCTTGTTCTTTTTTTGACTGAGAATGAAAAAACAGCCAAGCTAGGACTTAAACAGGCTTCGTGTACAGGTCTGGTCTTGGAGCTTTCTTCTTCAGCTCAGTGTTTGAGGGACTACAAATTCTGTTTTGGATACAAGGGTCTACTTTGAGAGATGGTTTTGTGTCAGATGTTTTCAGTTAGGAAGACATTATTAGGTAGGATGGTTATTAGGTAGGATGGTTGACTTTGTGCCCCTTCCTTGAGCACAGTCACTCAAACAAAGGTGGAGAACAAGATGCCACTGCCATGATAAGCAACTAGGTGAGAAAAATGGATGGGCAGGACAGGAAAATCCATGCATTGAGCTTTAAAGAAACACAGAATTCTCATCAAGAGAGGGTAGCCATATCCAAATCTCTTACAGTTGCCAGATTTGGGTGGTTTTAACCTGAAGTTAGTACAGCATACAAATCTGTCAGACAAACAGAAGGAAGATTTTCTGTACTTCTTCAGAGCATTAGCTCACCTTGTCCAGCCTTGCCTCTTAAACTAAGACCAAATCCAGAGTAAAACACACGTCGACTTGAATAACGTTAGCAAACTGTGTTTCACAAGAAGGCAAATAAAAACTTCCCTGGACTGTTCAGAGAATCAGCTACAGCCCCAAACCCAGTACGTAATTATAATACCTGTCCTACTGCAGTGCTTCAAGTCTTACAGGAATGCAGAGAACAATGCAGGTAATCCTGTGCTCTCACAGACGCAAGAAGAAATGAGAACAAAATGAGTGCAAACCCTCACTTTCTTACTTTAGCACTCAGAAAAGATGACCGTGACCCTGCAGCTTACCTGTATGCATAATATACCATTCTGAAAAAGACTTAATCATATATTCTAGAAAACATTAGACACTCAGACTCATTACAAGCTCAGCTGACAGTGAGTTTTGCACTTATACAACTATTGCATCACTTATTCTTGTTTTTAGGAGTTATTTTGGACTATAGACAATACCTACACAGCATTTCATCTCGTGTCTTTTTTCACAGTGATTAAGAAGCTTGCTTACACTCCACTATCAAATATCCTTCTCCATATTCATCGCAACCTTATATAAACATAGAGCATACATTAAGTCCTCCTTAAAAGGTTTGTTTTCCATTTCCGTTGGTTGTTACCTTTTTATATTCTCTTTTGAAGGTTCCCCAGTATCTCACACCCTTCCTGAAGTGCAGACACAATATCTAAATAGCGAGAGCTAGATTTACTAAAGTGAGCTACAGTCTCCATGGCATTAATGCAGTGAATGTACAACATAACAGGGAAGCCTCTGTACAGCTAACCTTCACCCACTCCTTACAACCTTTCACTGCTGGGTGCTAAATACCTCATGTACCTTGTTATAGGAACATAAGATCACTACCAGCCACTTATCTGCTATTCCTATTACTGTACATCTAAGCAGAATGTTAGCCCTCTCCTACCACCAACAGAGGACACAGTCATCTAAAATAATGGTCTTTACCGTTAGTACTTTGCGAGAGTTTTTGTCCTGTTGAGCATCCTCTGTATTGTTTGATAGCAAATGTATTTAACTTGCTGTTGACCTGCATAGACAATTGCTGTATCACCCTGTTAATAAGATTAAATATCCTGTTTTTCTTTTGTTTACTACCCATACTGTAAACTTTACTAACAATATTTTTACATTGTTAAAATTTTATATAGTTAAAACTGCTAGCTGAAACATGGCATGGTGGCGTGCAACCAGGCTCCATGGAACCTACTAAAACCAGCTATATTTTGAGATCTCCCAGTACAGCATTTTCTAATTGAAAGTGTTCCTTACAAGCACCAAATAATGCAAAAAATTACCAGACTTACATGATTATTACAGCAAAGTCAAGATCTTTAACATTCAATACTGCAACCTCTCTGATACAAACCTAAAGCATTTTTCCCTTTTATCCCTTGAGACCTGTTTTGTTACTGATTAGTCTCTATCTGACAGAAAAATCTGAACTGACCATTCCTTCTTTTGCCCAATACGTGAAGTTTTCTTCAAGCACAAAAACATTTTCTTGCCCAGTGTCTTAGTTCACAGATAAAGGCTAGCTGGACTTCAACTATTTTAGACAATCATCTTCAAAAGGCAACACGCAGTCTGTTACAGATGAGAAGTTCAGTCCAGCTTCCCCAATTTAAGCATGAGTGTGTGTAGGTGATACTCATGATGCACGTGTGCACAAACACAATACAAAATTATTTTTTCCCAGGAGGCAGAAACTGCGCAAGCACAGAAGCAGCATGGGGCCGATATATTTAAATCTGATATACCACTCTGAAAAAATTTGAGCAAATACAAACGATTTAAGCAGCCAGCAGCTCGGAAAGCACTTTTACTGCCTTTGAGGACTCCATATACTGCAAAAGTTTTGAGAACTAACTCTTGTCATTGCACAAAGAAAACCACAGCCACGCGTCTGTATCATATTCTTCCCAAAAAGAGACAAAGGCGATCAGCTAAATGGGAAGTTTCAATTCTTACTGTCTCATGGACTTGAAAGAAAGAATCCGAAAGCGAGATGCTTGGCCCGGAGAGACACAGAAGCATGCACTGCCTGGAGCCTAGGAAGAACATCTGGAGGGATGGGAATGCAAGCACGCATCACCGCTGGTGAAGATCCACCCCACTAACGCTCGGGGAAGAGTTTCACACTTTCCCACGCTCCACGTTAACAAAAAACGAGCAGAGAGACCTCTGCTAAGAGAAGAAAAAATAAAAGAAAATATAATAAAAAAAAAAGAACCCCTCAAACTTTTCGCTTACCGGAGCTGCCGAACGGCCGTTTCGCCTAACGGTGACCTCTGCCTCGCCGCGACTGCGATGGGATGTAATGAAATAGGAAGTTACCGGCCTCAGCGCAAGCAAGGCTTTTTCCCGTAATTCCGAGAGACAGACGCCACCGCCCCGGCGCCCGGGACTCGCGGGGGAGCGCCGTCAGACTCCGCCCGGCTCCAGCTGCCTCCGCACCGGCGCTGAGCCCCGTCGCCCGCGGGAAAGGCCGCCCGGGGACGGCGATGCCGCCGCGGCGCCTGCCGAGGGCGGATACCCGGCCTCCCCCCGCCTGCTGGGGGCAAAAAAAAAAAAAAAAAAAGGGGCCGGGGGAGCGCGGCAGCACCCGCCCGGCTGAGCCGCCGCCTCGGGGACCCGCGCGGGACCGAGGGGCGAAGCCTCCAACGTGCCGCCGAGCCGAGCCGAGCCGAGCCGAGCCGAGCCGAGCCGCCGGCCCCCTTAGCGCTCGCCTCCCGCCCTGCCCGGCGCCGCGGGGGGCTGAGGCGCGGCCGCGGGGCCGCCTCCCTCCCTCCCTCCCTCCCCGCCCACCGCCGTCCCGCTCCGTCCGGGAGGAGCGGGGGGCGCGGGGCGGAGCGGGGCAGCGGGGGGCGCGTCGGGTGGGTGCCGTCCCCCGCAAAGGGACAGCCCGCACCGCCCGGACTCCCCCGCCGCGGTACCTTCAAGGAGCGCGGAGCAGCCGGCCGTGGAGCGACGGACACGGCGGCATTTTGACGGCGAAGAGTCTCTTCGGCGATGCCTTTAAATCGCAGAAACGTGCACAGAGAAGCGAGCGGACGGGGCTAACAGCCGCCACCGAGGAGCGCTCACACATACGCACCTCATGCGTTATTGAGGGCATCGGCTCGGCGAGGGAAACGGCTGAAGTTGCCGCCCCTTTTAAAGCTAACAAATGCATCCCAGTTAATGGCCTGGCTGCGGTCTTCCTCTACCAGCAACATGCAGAGGAAGAAAAGGAATGAGAATTAGGAGGAGTACTGCAATTAAGAGAGATGCTGTGAAGTTAGTCAATGGAAGTCCGAAGTCCCCAGTAATGCGCCTCTCCGTAAGCACTGACGGTCCTTTCTGAGCAGACATTCTCCAAGAACAGATACCGCGTCTAATATCTAGATCGATACAGATGCCGTCCAGAGGTCTCGGTCACAATTCAGGAAGAGATTCGTAATAGACAGTAAATGTGTTTATCCCACATGAGCATCACAGGCAAGACGAGCTGTAGATCTGGATACAGAGAGTTATTTTAAAACCAGTGACACTTGAGCTGTCACCCTGATCGGTTACCTCGCCCACTCACTCAGGCCTACCAGGCCATCCCGTCGGGGAGACGGCCGCTGGTCTGGGAAGGTTGTGCTGGCTCCCTGCTCCACAGCTGCTCACTGTTACCAGCCCCACGCCTTACCAGCCAAGGTCCCCGGGTGCCCCCACTGCTTGTCTCCATGCATGTCTCCCACCTCTAGGATCCCTCCCCGCTTCCAACATCTCTTTCCCCTCCCTAAGCCCCTGGCTTTCCCATGTAGATAGGTCTACATTCAAAAGCAGGAAGCACCATCTGTTCACTGGCTCATGCCTGTTCAGTGAGGGGAAGATTCAGGAAATGCCCATTTTGTTTCGTCTGGGTGTTGCAAGACATCACAAGCAGCCCACACAGCTGTAGCTAAGTTTGTACTCAAAGAGTTCAAAAGTTCAGCTTCAGACCAGACCCTCACCCTGCACATGCACCACAATTACTTGTTGCAATTACCTGTCAGCATTCACAATTTAAGCTTTTTTTTTTTTTTGCTTTTTTTTTTTTTTTTTTTTTGGCCTGCTACAACTACCTAATCCCATGTCTCCCTGCTGATCCCAGTCTGTGAATGAGCCAGCTGGCCAAGAGTAAAATCCCCCAAGCACAAGTCCTATGTCTCAGGCCAAGCTGTTCGTGGGCTGATGCCCAACTTCACTGACTCCTTCCTACTGCCGTGACTTGTCCAGCTTGTGTTTTTGCATGCCTCTTTCCCCCACAGCAGCCATTTGAACACACAAGCTCAGCACCCACTCCCAACTTGCAGGGCACTCATTAGTTTTCACCCTCTTTGGTGAATCATCAGATTGAGCCAGGTAGCCTGTTGATTCCCCTTTTATTTTTTGAATGATGTTGCTATCTGCTCATCACCCATGGCCCCAGTATACGGCTGCACTGTGAACTGCTTTGATGTTTCTAAATTCCCTCTGCTATTAGAAGTATTGTAACAGATTAGCATGTATACCAATATTTTGAAAACTTCTATTTATTTTACTAAGTAACACATAAAGCAGAAATGTGATTCAACAGAAACAGACCCAAACTGTAACCTAAACTCTCCCTGACAAACCAGTTTGGTTTTTTTTTTTTTCCTTTACTGAACATGAAAGGGCAGGACTAGGCTATTATTTTTTTTTAAACCATTTGGACCTGTGTTCTGGACTTGATCCAATAGTTGCCTGTGCTGACAGATTAATACCTTGTTTTTACTGACTTACTGAAAGATGGCTGCTCAATCTTTCAGTGATGAAAAGTTGCACCAGACCTAAGAAAACACTTAAGCAAGTGCTTAACTTTTAAAAACCTTGAGTCATACTTCTGACTGCCTCAGGACTACTTACATGCTTAAATTAAAGCTCCCATAGTCTTCAGTGTTTTGGTGTGGACTGGGCTGTAGCACTTAGAAGATTCCAGGATGCAGAGGGCACTTAATGCAAGTGGCAGTAACTGTTCCAGCTACCGCCATTTGTAATGGTTTAATAGTAAAGGGAAAAACACCTTACAAAAAGAAGTGATGCAATTTATCAAAAGTAATTTGCCACAGAAGACAGGAAACCTTTAGAGTATAACAGAAATCATGCCAGAAATGTGTTTTTGTATCCACACCTGCAGACGCTTTTATCCCATTTGCACATGAATGCTCTGAAAGGATAAACTCTTCTGTCCTGAGGGTGGAAGGAAAAGTGAAGCTGCTATTCCTGAAACATATGGGAAGAAAGTGTCTTCAAAAGGAAGACTCACTGCTGTCATTGCCCACTCCTCTCTACCAGTGTTCTTTTCACTGGTGATTCAGGGATGGCTGCTCTAGGGACTATTTGATCCCAGATGCTACTCCTCCTTGAAGGGAGGCATTTGTGCTGTCCTTGTTGGCAGGATGAGACCGGACACTGCAGAACTACTGCTAAAAATCTGACCATTGCACATTAATTTGTTACCTTACAGTAGCTCAGTTTTGGAAAGCATTTATCTTCTGTATTATGTATGACCACACCCTACAAAGTTACTAATCACTGTATAATTATAGTGAGTCTGTATAAATTAACACTTTGGCACAGAACAGAGAGTTGTGTAGTTAAGTGGGAAAATAACATGTGTTTTCACTGACCAGTCTGCAAACTGACTTTGCAGCATTTAATCATGCAGTCTTGATGAAAGCAGGTTTGATGGAAAATATGTTCAGAATTTTACTTCAAGTGACAAAGTTGGTTTTAACCATGAAATAGTTGAAGACCTAGTAATATCTTAAGAAAAGTGGAGGGACATGCCCCACCCCCCCCCCCACAACTACTGGAAACATGACACAGTAATATTTTCTAAAAATCATCCCCACAGAGGAAACCCTCAAGCACTTGGAACTGTAATTTCAAGGAGCACTTAAAAACTGCCACATTTTGAGCCACATGTGCATCTTCTTTTGATCCATCCGACTGGGATGCAAAACTTGTAAAATCAAAGATACTCAAGTGCCAGAGTTGCACAAGAAAAGAACCAAACATTTCAAAATTTCAGGGACTACTTGGTCAGCTTCTCATTCAAGGACACAAAAAAATAATAGCAAGACACTTCCACTTATATCTCACTTGTTCAGCCATTTCCAATCATTTTAAATAATTTGAAAGTTATGTACCAAAAAGAGTTCTAAGCTAAACATCCTTGCCAGCTTAATCATCGGTGAACTGAGGGCAGAAATGAGTGAATCTGGCAGATCTGTATGAATGGGCAAAATAGTAACAACCAGGAAAAGCAAACTGGCCATGTTCACATTAACCACTTCACCAGCATCCTGAAAAGCTGTTGCTCATTGCTGTTGGCAAGGAAGAAGTTAAATGCACACGGCAGTGACATACGTTGAGAAGGTAGCACTGCCTGAGACACTCTGTTAAATTTATTACCTTGCCTCACAAATGCCTAGCCAAAACAAGATCAAAGCTAACTCTCCTCTAACTCCACCCTTTCCATCTATTCCCACTCTGCCTATGGCTCTCCAAGCCACACACTATCCCCAAACCTTATAGCAATACTTCCTTTTCCTATCCTGCTACAAAGGCTTCAGTCAGATCTTGATCAGCCATCCTCTTGAACACCGGGCACTCTCCCCACATGTGATGCAAAGTATTGACTAATTCAAATACCAAAGCCTAACTTTATTATCCTATGAACTTGTAATCATAGTGTAGTTGCAAAAGGAAGCAGAAAAACATTGCATCTTTGGTTTCTAAATGAAAGACTCTTACATTGAGTCTTTTTTGTTTATATTCTCAAGTCAACTTTAATGCTAATGTTTTGTTTATATTCTCAAGTCAACTTTAATGCTAATGTTAATATAGCCTGCAAAAGACTACCTGATTGAGGTTCAAATTTATTTTTGCAGAAGTTCAAAGGTAGCCATGCCATATTTTTTGTGGACAGGTGTTGTAGCTAAAAAAAAAAGGATTAACATAAAAGCAATTTGTAACTTCATATTTCATTTTTATTTAACTATTTTAATTATTTTTATAGAAACATAGTTCTTAAATTTCTAGCTTACTTCTTTCTAGCTTGTTTTACTTTCTGTCCTAGTTTCAGCTGAGATAGAGTTAACTGTCTTCCTAGTAGCTGGTATGGTGCTATGTTTCTATCTCAACCCACGGGTTTTGCTTCTTTTTCTGATTTTCTCCCCCATCCCACTGGGGGGGGTAGGGAGTGAGTGAGCAGCTGCATGGTGCTTAGTTGCTGGCTGGGGTTAAACCACGACACATTTCTAGCTACTGAGAGGACAGCAGCACATCTTTGAAAAAAGGCTTTCCTATACAATAGCAAATAAAATTAATAGTTCATATTCACACTTGGAAATTCTAACTGCTTCAGAACCTACAGCTTCCTTGCACAGTAACATTAAAATTGCTCTGACTTCAGATCTGGCAGGTTAACATCATAGGACATGAGTAGCATGGTTTAAAGTTACACTGCAAACTGTGCCACATTCTGACTGCTTTACAAGATCACCAAATACACGTAGGTGTTTAGCTACACTAATATAATAGAAACTGCCATTGTAAGAGGGTTGGGTTTTTTTCCTGTCAGCAGCAGGATAAAACTTTCTTCTGCATAGGAAGATGCATTATCAGTTTATAAAAGGTACAATACCACAGCAATGCAAGCCAGTAAAAGCTGGCATTGCCCCTGTCCCTCCTTTACCTCATTGACATTCCTGACTTGTCTCTTTTGCCAGTACTTGTGCTCACAAGACCCTGTATAAGCTAACTTGGACCTACCATCACTTGTTAGGTTGTTTTTTTCCTGGGCCAATGACCTGAACCACTTCATTCCCCTAAATGCAAAGAGGAGGGGCTGGGGACTTACTTTCACTCACTTAAGGCATTGTAGAAATACACAAAAATAAAAGCTATGAGGGTCCTTTTATTCCCTACTGATTTAGCTTGTGCAGGGGTAAAATCCAGTGAGAATAGTCAGGTTCTGTTATCGATTTCTGAGTATACACAACTCTGTTTTTCAGTAAGTAACTTGTCATCAGAAATCTACTAGCATCAACCTCCATGCAAGGCTGCATTTAAGGTGTGAAAAAAATAACTATGTCCTTCTTAAATTTCATTTTAGGATAACATAAAAATCCCACGACAGCAGCACCCTCAAAACCATGCTCTTAAATTACCGATTTATGACTATAGCCTTCATTTCAATGCAATACATCAGGCAAGCTTATGACTACCTTATCACTGAATAAGCAACAATAACGTGCAACAACTGCCACTTTCATCTGACAGTTTTAGAAGTAAACCTACAAACTGTCCAAACCTAAAAAGAGGGCTAAGAAATGTGCCAATTGCTATGCTGCACAGTGAGCAACTGCCCACATTTAATATACACAGAAAGGTTTTAACAGCTAAGTGTAATTATTTGTGAATCTTCCTAATCTCTGTTCTAGATGGGATTTATTCCTCAAGAAAAGAATCAGGTGTTTTCCTAAGAAGGCCACAAAGCCGTTATCCATTTCAGAATAGAGAACTATGCAATACTTCCTTCCCGTCACATCTTCCTTCACAGTATTGCAACACCATAACATCAGCTGTAACTGCAATCTGTTAAAATGCTTGGCAAAGAAGGGACACTTTATCCCCAGAGTGCTGCCTTTGGAGGTCTACTACAGAAATTTTTAAAATGTTTTCAGCCTATGGTAATTCAAACTTCCCAAACCTTTTACTACAATTACAAAGGCAGAGAAACATAATTAAACCCATTTGTACAAACAGACTAAGGGAATTACTGAAAATCCCACGTGGCTTTAATAGCAGGACTACAAGATGCCATTTCCTCTAATTTTCCCTGCCAAGACCACAGCGAGCAGAGGCTCCTTATGACGACCACAACCAGCATGAGTTACGCCTGACAGAGCCACTATGCAGGGAGAGTCGCAGTATAGTAACAACCACCTGTGTTGAAACCTAGTTTCTCACAAATGTACTTTTTAATGAAGACCAAAAAAACGAAAAAGGCTACGTAGCTGAGAACGGCTTACTGTACAGATATTCCTCTCTTCCGACACACGCCACATTCGGCTTTGAAAAGATTCACGTTATTTCTGGAGCCGGCACCTTTCAAAGGCGGTATGTCCAACAGCACTGCACTTCTCCAAATTAAAGGGTAGTAAGCACAACACCACACAGGGGATATATACAAAACTTCTAAGAGCCAAACTATCCCCTTCAAAGGCAAATTATGTTAATTATCAGATTTGCAGACTCTTGAATCTCTGCTAAGCAAAGCTCATTGCTGAGCTGACCTTCAAAAGACAGCGGGGCCATTAATTCTCAGCTTTCTTACCTTAGAATTATGCAGCTCCTGCCACACCATACGCTATCCCAGGATGGGTGTACTCTGCAGGAGCAGGGTTTGGGTGTCCATGGGCTGCAGGGGTGAGGAGAGGCATGGGCTGCCCAGTGCCAAACATAGCCTGACAGCCAGCCCCACAGGCCCACCACAGGGGCACAGTTGAGCCCCTCAGCTTACCTGGCAATGTCTCAAGGAAAATATGTTTAAGAAAGGGCAAAAACACCAGACAGGCAGAGGAAAAGGGAACAAAAAGGAGCAAGAAGCAGCACAGGGAACACCAAGGCCAGAGGAGGAGCTCCATGGCAGAGCAGGCATTTCCTGCAGCGCACAGAGGACCCACAGCAGATCAGACAGTCTCTGCAGCCTGTGGAGGACCTGGACCACAGCAAGGGAAACATGGGAGAAGGAAGGAGCAGAGTGAAACCCCTACATAGTGACCACAACTACCCTCTCCCTTGTCCTCACCACACCCCTTGTTGCCACTCTAAAGGGAGTGAGTGTAACCTGCAGTGATAACGAGAGGGAGAAGTCCCTGGAGTAAAGTTGAGCTTGGAAAAGGGGGACAAGAAGTGTTTTCCCTCTGTTTTAATGTTTGTCTTTTTGCTTTCCAATATCTGAACCAGTAATTAAAGATATATATGTATTAATTGGCTATAAAGTTGATTTTCCCCAAGACAAGTCCGTTTTGCCTGCAATGGTAATTGGTAAGCAAACCATATTTTATCTTGACGAGCTTCCTTGTTCCTGCTCCTCCTTATTCTCACCCACTGAGGTGCAGTAGTAGGGAGTTAAGTGTGCAGCTGGGCAGGAGTTCAGCTGTTAGTCCAGGCCAACGCACCACATTCATGTATATTCTACTTTCTGCTACCCCTCAAATCTCTGCCCCTCAAATCAACTGGATGACATATGCTGAAAAAAGTGAGGGCACTTCAGACGTGAAGCTTTGCTGCCAATCCTGAAACCACCTTGTCTGTACAGAAAATCTCATGGGAGGTTCAGGTATGATCCCCTTGTACTAAAGGGCCAGCACCCAGAAAGAAAGCTAAGGATAGGCTGGTACAATGAAGCAGCAGCCCACCAAGAACTTCAGCAAGAGCTCTGGCATCTCAGCCAGAGCAGCAACAAAGCACTGCCATTTTGCTTGGCAGCCCAACACATGCTGAGTTTAGCATCTGTTGTCATTAACAGCTGACTGCAAGCGCCATGAACTTCATTTGCTGGTGATGACATTTTAGTTCTACCTAGAACAACCAGAGGGCCTGTAGACTGTCAGTCTCCAGCTGGGTAGCTTGGGACCAGCCACTGTAGCAGCTATGAACAGGCTTTCTTCTGAAGTACGCTGGCATTTATGAAGTGCTTTGTGAAACTCTTCAAAGTGGGAAACATTAAGAGGTAAACCACTTCACTAATGAATCTCTAACTCTGCAAATCTGCAGTAAATTTGGTGACTGAAGAATATGATATGGAAGTACAACTGCTCTTTATAAAAATAAACCAACATCCTTAGCTTAGAGATGCAGTTACAGAAGCAAGCATGACCAACCTGAATTTGAGACTGTGCAGGTACTTGCTAAGTCACATTTCTGGAACTGGACAAACAGTTTAGGAAATGTCTCTGATACAAATTACTCATTTCCAAGTCTCTGAAATTCTCATAAAGGATTCACTGAATGATTTGAGCTCCTCCCTCCCTATCTGGATACCCATAATTTTACCTCCCAAGGAGTCAGGACAACAAGTCTTTAGTTGGTAAGACTGGGCATTTTTGTTGCTGGTCTGACATCAGGTTCCTCCTCATGACTTATCAGATGTCTTATGAAGGGCATATTAACATTTAGCTAGGACTAACATGCTACCAATTATCTACACCTTCCAATAAATTATTTCTTTCTATTCTTAAGTTGTATATATTGTACTTGCAGTCTTTGTGCACAAGAAGAATTCCCAAAGTAAAGTGGTTCACTCAGGGTGGGTTACATATTCACCAATCTAGACAGTAAATGTAAATAAAGCAAGTGTGTTCAGCCCTAGAAGTGATCTTTAAAGTTTGAGCAGACCAACTGCTACAAAAAAAGCTTATAGTGCATGCTCAGCAATTCATTCATTCCGGTGAAGAATGATACCTTTTACACAGTACATTTGAGTATGCTGCAAATGACCCCAAAATACAGACTCTCCAAAGGAAAAACACATCTTTCCTTTAATATAATTTAGTTTCTTATACAACTGGCATGTTTAGACTGAGAAGCCCATGGAATAGAGCTGCAGGGGTAGTTTCACAGTTTAAACTGATATATGGTAATGGTCTTAAAGGGAGAAAACCAGCATTTTGCATTGGGGGAGTATGGAGGGGGAAGTTGACTGCTCGGATTTTTTGAGTTTATCAAGACAAAGAATTATTGGCAAGTCATCTTTCCTTTCCCTGCTACTAGTGATAAAAGGGAAATGCACCAAAAGGCCAAAATCAAGTCAACTTCTTTCAGTTCAAACCTCCTTCTTTCCATGAAAAAAAAATCTTTGTAAGCAACCATCCCACCTCCTATGACTATGTCCATATTTTACTTTGAATAGTGCAGGAACAGTAAAACACAGCAATTTTTAAAGTTCAGAGCTATTTAGTAAGGACTAGATATTGAAACCTATTTTAGCTGACTCAGTTAAAAAAGGACGGGAAAGACAACAGTGCAAGGAAATCCTGCTTCACAGTATTACACTGCTGTAGTGATGACAAGCTAGTACGCTAAAATCAGTTAACTACAGCCACTGTCCATAGTTTTCTCAGACAATACAAGCAGGCAACAGGCAAATTTACAGTGAGTTCCAAAGAAAATATTATTCTTCATTTACATATGGAAATTAGGCTCCAATGGATGAGTCAGATTTCTATGACTGTTTAGAAACATAAAGGGGAAGACAGATATTTTCAGTAGCGTTTACCAAACATTAATTTCTCTACAAACATAATTTTCTACAAAGTAGTTAAGTATCCCTCCTCACCATAATATTGTCTCTTCTGCTTAATAAAAAGAAATAAAGGCCAAACTCATTACACTCAGAGGTGTCAAAGACTGTAACAAAGTCACTTTGAAGAAAATAAACAGCATAAAATGAAAAACATTTAATACTTATATTTCAAGCACTACTGGACTATAGCCTAGAATTACTGTCCCACTTGATTCCAACATTTTCCTTAAGTTAATTAGAAAAAATACAAAGATCAGATAAATTTGAAGAGAGTGCATTTAAGACTCCCACGTCCTTGGTCCACATTCCATAGGTATATGATTTCTTCTACTGTTGCTTATTGGCTACTGCAGTTAAGAGATGGAAACAATCATAGCACAAAAATCTCAAATAACAGAGGGCTTATAAGAAATGTCATTGCCAAAGACAAACTAAACACACACAATAATAGTCACAGAAAGTAAAAGCTGCAATGACAGAACTAAACAGTATCTGCATCTTCAACAATTCCTAATGTGCAGGACCATGTACTGACATCCACATCTGACCAAGACCCATCCATATATGGTGTTACTGAGAACAGAACTGGGACAGATGCCACAATATCCCCTTTTTGTGTCACCAGGGAATTCCCTGGAGCTGCTAAACAGCAGGCTCAAATTACTGAACTGGCTAACACAGAAAAAACGCACTTATTATAACCTAGCATTAAAGGTTTACAGTTTGTCTTAAAGCAGAATGTAGGTTTTGTATAAAGCCAGCTAACACACTGACAATGTCCAGGCATATTGCTTTCTACTCCCTGCCCCAACTGAGATCACTAAGGAGAGACGGGCCCATTC
Source organism: Astur gentilis (assembly GCF_929443795.1). Taxonomy (NCBI): domain Eukaryota; kingdom Metazoa; phylum Chordata; class Aves; order Accipitriformes; family Accipitridae; genus Astur; species Astur gentilis. The sequence continues at coordinate 68,671,440 of NC_064919.1, forward strand.
TCTGGTATGTTTTAAGCTAATGTGCAGGAGAACGCAAATTCCAACAAGTATTACCGATGATGGAAAAGACATTTTCTGAACAGGGTATGTTTGCTTTCCTACCTGCCAAAACATTGTGAAGGACTTAAATCAATCTGGTATTAAATAGTTTTGAAGATACTCTATTCCATCTTTCTGTTGGTCTGAACTCATTTACAATCCCTCAATTCCTACACCTAATTTTTCAGTGGAAGTGCAGCCTTTAATCAAATTTAAACATACTGTCAGAATTCCTGCTTATCTCAGCTACTACCTACAGATCCCTTAGAACTAGCCCCTAGCCCATGAGTAGCTCCAGATCAAAGGCTGTAAACCACTAATTTACATTTTCCTTTAGTGACAAGAATTGGACATCATTTGTACTCAAACTGGCATCCCATTGGCAACAAAACCAGAACACTTGTTGTCAATGTATTTTAGATGACCCATAAAAATCAAATCTCACTAACTTGGAAAAAAATTCCCAACTACACTTCTCTGGACTGCTGTCATCTGCTCCGTTTCTCTGACTACCTGTCCTGGTTTTGGCTGGGATAGAGCTAATTTTCTTCCTAGTAGCTGGTATAGTGTTGTATTTTGGATTTAATATGAGAATAGTGTTTACAACACTGATGTTTTCAGCTGTTGCTAAGTAGTGTTTAGACTAAGTCAGGGATTTTTCAGCCTCTCATGCCCAGACAGCAAGAAGGCTGGAGGGGCACAAGGAGCTGAGAGGGAACACAGCCAGGACAGCTGACCCAAAGTGGCCAAAGCAATATTCCATACCATGTGACATCATGCCCAGTATGTAAACTGGGGGGAATTTGGGGAGGGAGCGCGCAGATCGCTGCTCAGGAACTAACTGGGGATCGTTCAGCGGCTGGTGAGCAATTGCATTGTGCATCATTTGTTTTGTATATTCCAATCCTTTTATTATTATTGTGATTTTAGTATTGTTATTACTATCATTATTAGTTTCCTCCTTTCTGTTCTATTAAACTGTTCTTATCTCAACCCACAAGTTTTACTTTTTTTCCAATTCTCTCCCCCATCCCACTGCAGAGGGGGCATTGGGGAGCGAGTGAGTGGCTGCATGGTGCTTAGTTGCTGGCTGGGGTTAAACAACAACACTACCCTAGAAATTGTTTGCTGGATGCACTATTACTTGAAATCATCTTGAAGACTGATGACTACAATCACAGCATGAATTCAGAAGACACTCTCTTCAGCCTTCTTCACTCCTATTGCTACCTGAAATAGCAGAGATCACAGGAGGTCCCCAGTCCAACCTCTTGCTCAAACCATCAGTAAGGAAACTGAAGCATGTAGCTCAGGGCTCTACCCAGCCTGGTCTAGAAAACTACCAAGGATGGTGTTCTTTACCAGGAGGTGTTGGTCCATTATGATCCCAGTAAGAAAGGCACTCAGCCTCTCTAAGTTATCATTTTAAATGCTATCAGAGCTCAGAATTTGTCCAAGCTGCACTGCACAAGACCTATTCCTACAGCCTGTCGCTCTGGATGGCAGCCCTGTTCCTGAATGCATGTGCTGGTTCCCCCAGCATCGTATTTATTACCCGCCAACCTGAGAAGCAAGTGCTCCCTCACCTCCTCCTGATCCTGATGCATCCTATAGTATTTTTTTCCTAGCTGCTTAAAACTACCAGTTCAGCCATCCTGTGATGTACCAGAACTCCCAGCTTCTTTTCAACTTTGAGTTTTTGTCTGGTGGTTGATTTGTTCTCACAGAATCAGAATCACAGAATGGTTAATGTTGGAAGGGAACTCTGGAGGTCATCTTGCCCAACTGCTATAAGCCTGAAACTTACTAAAGCGTTTTTCATTTCCCTTTCATTTTTACTCAAGAATAATATTCAGTCCTTTGTGCAATTTCTTAGCCTTTCTCTGTACTAATACACCAGTAACTTTTATGTATAAGAACTTAATTGCCTCAGAGTATTTTGAATCATGATCATTATCTCCAAAGAGATTGTGCCCATTTACTTTTAAGATACCATACCTAACTGACAGTGTTCGTACATCTGTATCCAGATTATCAAATACTCAGGGGAATGTAGTTTCTGTCGCAACCCTGTAAGTAATATTCATGTAACACAAGGATGGTACTGTCTGCAACCACAGCTGTACACTGATGAGGTTTATATCCCAGTGCTGTATCACAGTACAGCCTAGGTAACTGGAAAGAGAAAAATCAAGACTTTTTATCAGTACAGGACTCAAACATAGCTGGTGTGGACCCCAAACCCACACAATTTTATCATTTGGTGTGAGTCCCAGAAAATACAGCATATTAAACTCATGTGTTCCTACTGTAGCAATGCAACAGGATGCACTAGGATGATCCTGGGATGATCATGTTTTGTACCATTACTTGTTTTTTATGTATATTCAAATGTATCAAACAATTTTAAGAATCATTTCAGGCATCCCAGAAACAAGCAATAAAGTATCAAGTGCCAGATGAATTCCACCACATGTTCAGCAAACTGCATATTCACATCAGTGATCACAGACTGACCAGTAATGAAAAAAACAACCATACATATCCTCCTTATTGGGTTTACAGATCAGAGCAGACATCTGTCCCAGCACATTTCCATTCTAGGAGCTCACAGACTGGTTCACAGAATATCCAACCTCCCCACTCCCAGCTGTCTAGCAGCTCCAAATGCCTTTTTTTAAAAAAAAAAAAAAAAAAAAAAAAAAAAGAGAGAGAAATAACATCTACAGGGACTGGTATTTCTGCTAGTTATGGAGGCAAAGCTTGTTTCAGAAAAAGTCTGTTTATCAAAGCTATCCCTTGTGCAAGGTTCTCTGCTTATTTCTCCTTCATTTTTCAGCTATACAAAGAAACCCTTAACTTTACTTATTCTCTGCCACTCCTAGAACTGCTGTTCTGATCAGGATCCAGAGTCAAAACACAGTTGTCACACGTCACCTCTACAGACTTTCCTTCCTTTTCACCCTCATGACTGCAGTCCTCTCAGGCTCTGATGAGAAACTTAACTCATGAGGAAAAAGGTTCAGGCACTACATTAAGTGTGTTACTATTGCAATGTGACAGAAATAAGAAAAAGCAGCATTCAAAGTATTGTTGAAGGAAAGGCAGCTTGATGGCATTTTGCAACACTAGCTTGTCAAGAACCCCAACCTTAATCCTGAACTATATTCCAATACAAACAGCATTTTTTACATAAACATGGACGTAAAGATAGGAAAAAGCATTCAAGGACCTGAGGTTAGCACCACTGTAGGCAGGAGAAACATCTAAAAGGAATTACAGGTATGCTGTTCTCAGGTTTCAATCAGTTCAATGAAACCTTTTCAGAACGTTCATCCTGACTGCCACCTGGAGGACAGTGGGAGTCTTGAGTGAAGAAGGTATTAACACTATTTCCCAGTAAGACTTTCAAAACCTTCTCCATATAAATATAAAATTACCTGAGTGCAGGTTAACAGAGAGGCAGCTGACAGTGCAGTTCATTCCCCACCCCAACTTCCCTTGTTTGTCAGCGTTTTCCTCCAGCTAAGACTGAAATATTTTCCTGCAAATTAAACGTATTTAAAGGGTCACAATAGGCTTAAACAAAACTGAATATTCAAGAAGGAACTGTAGTTTTCTGCAAATATTATTCTTGAAGTTTTCCATTTTCCTTAATCCTAATTATCCCTCAGTCCTTTTTCAATGGGTATTCTATACTTGCATCAGACAAAATTATCTGACATCAGACTTAGTTCTTCAATTCCTCACCCTCTCATAAGCAGCAGTAAATCTGACTTACTTTCCTCTTAAAATGATTTCATTAACAATCTAGGGACAGGTTTTGTTGGTTGTTTTTTTTGTTGGGCTTGGAAGGGGTTATAATGTAGCAGAGAAAAAGTTAATATGAAAACGTTTCCTTGTGGCAATTCCTACCATCTTCACAAACTATTATAAGAAATGGCCAGTTTTATTCCCTTAGGAAAGGAGCAGTTCTGAACATGCAGAAAAACAGACTGAAGTTGTAGAATGCACAGGCAAGAAATAAGTATTTCCACGTCAAGGAAATGCAAAAAAGTCTGCCTTGGCCAGAGTAATACAGTGTGTGTTGAACAGTACTATTTTAAGTTTATTTATGGACTGTTGTAAAAGGCAACTTCAAGCACAAATGTTTGCAAACATTCTACCACCAAACGTTCCAGAGAGACTTTACCACAGGTTCCAGATTTATGCATGCACTATTTAACACACTACCAATTATTACATTGCTAAACTCAGTTCTGATTCTCATAAACTTGGGCATCAAACCTTCATTCTTGTAAGCAGAGCTTAATAGTATTATTTCCCTGTATTAAATGGGAAGACTGTAAAAGAAACAGTGCTCAGCATTGTGTGCTAAATATCAGAGAACATGGTAAGATTGTAAGCTTGTGCAACTGTGCAGGACAGTACAAATTATAATTACTTTGCCATTTTCCTTTGGGACACAATGATATGCATCTTTGTAGCATACAGTACTGGTAAATAAAAAAAAAATCAAAGAAAAAGCAACTTTAAGAAAATCTCCTTCAACTGTTAATGGCTGCTTACCCTCTATAGCTTCTACAAGTCTGCAAAACTCTTTCGGGCGTGAGCCACCAAGCTTGTTCTAAAGCAAACTTTTGCACAACAGGTAACAGAAGAGTAGTTATGTCTGTCAAAGGCAAAAACATACTAGAAGCAACACAAGGGCTCCAATGTTCTCTGAAGACAGCTCTGTAAAAACATGTCTTTCCACTAAGTTGCAGACATAGCCACTGACCTTTAGTTCCATATGGAGATGCACATGTTCCATGCATGTCAAAATAACACCAGTTCATGAAACTGCAATGACAGATGCTTTTTTGTATATCTGATGTAGAAGCAACCATCAATATGCACTCCTCCAGCTTTTATTAAGTAACTGTTTACAAGATATTTAACAGATCCTTAATCTCAAAAGTCATTGCATTAGATTCAAATTTTATAACTTGTTAAAAAAAGGAATGAACATTAAGTTTAGATTAGCCCTTTCATAAAGCTCTTTCCCAAACTAGGTCTTCACAATGCAAAATGATCAAAAAGCCATCTTCCCACGCAAAATTTTGGTAACAAAGTTCAAGGGATCTACTACTTCCCACTTGCAAAACTCCCATCTTTTTACAGCAGCATACTAGCTACCAAGCATCAAACACAAGGTTTTAACACTTAGTACCTGAAGTGTCTCCTAAGAAAATTGCTTTTGATACCCTGCATTAAGTGATAATCATCACTGGGTTCATCAGAACAGATTACACATATTTTACTGAAAGCTTTAGCATATGATATGAACTATTCTTTTAAACATCAAGCATTTCATAAGGTCAACAGTAAGGAGCATTAAGTGGAACAGTTCACTTAAAGCACAACAAAATAGAATTTAGTTTGGTACTAGAGTAGTTTTAATCCCATGACTCAAATGTCCTTGCAGAATATGACATCTTCACTCCTGGGTTCATGTTGCCTCCGCAATTCTAGGAAACAGAACAGATACTAGTTTAGAATCATTAACACTTTCAATCCTTTAATGGTAAAAGTCATTACAAAGCAACTTCAGCATGTTGCATGCATGTTTCTCAATGTAATTTGAACATCATATTTTTAAAATAAATACAGAAACTGTTTCATCATTAAACTTCTATACATAAGGTTTTTAGACCCCAGTGTGAAATTAATGCACTTCAATCAACCTCAGATTTTATCAGGTGTGGGAATAATCCTTCCCAAAGTTCAAAATCCAACTTCTCTTACCCAACACAAACAGTTCACACAACTTTGGGGAAAAACTTCCTTTTCCATTTCAACTTTTAGAATGACTGTCTACACTACGTTCCTCGCAAAAGCCTTCTCCTTTGGAAAAAGGATGAAGCCCAGTCATCTATAAGATTGTTCCAAAATAATCAGATAAGATCCTCCAACAGATTCCTCTTTCAAATTCATCATTTGATTATCAAATGGCTCTTTCATGTATTCCCTTTGAAAGGAAAGTGAATATTGTAAAAACACAAATAAGATGTTACCTTTCTTCCTCAAGAGAAAGGACATCAGGATCCTTACTGAACACTAGATGATACAAGCCTCTGTTTCAGTAAAACAGCAAAATGCAGCTTTAATAGTGAGTTTCAAAGAAAAAAAGAGGGCTGATTACAAATGTGCAGTTTCTGTCAGAATCACTGACATCAGAAGGTCTCATAAGACAGGAATTAGAACCTGATTATCTCCAACTCAAGAGTTGGTGCACTGCACTTATGTGATTAAGAGGGCAATATTCCTAAGGCAAACAGACAGATTTCCCCTGAAACTAATCTATTCAAAAGTACATGGATGAAAAGTCACAATCAGATTTGGGAACTCAGAGGTCATTGTTGTGGTTTAGGTCCAGCTGGCAACTAAGTATCATGCGGCTGCTTGCTCACTCCTCCTCACCCTGGTGGGATAAGGAGGATAATCAGAAGAAAAAGGTAAAAACTCCTGGGTTGAGATAAGGACAGTTTAACAAGACAACACAAGGAGAGAAGAAATAATAGCAACAATACTACTAATAAAAGAGTATATAAAGTGAGTGATGCATAATGCACAACCAGGAGCTTAGCCTGTTCCCGAGCAGCAATCCCTCCTCCCCACCTCTTGGCCAGCTCCCCCAGTTATATACTGGGCATGACATCATATGGTATCAAATATCCCCTTGGCTAGTTTGGTCAGCTATCCTGGCTGTGTCCCCTCCCAGCTTCTTGTGAAAATTAACTCTATCCTAGCCAAACCCAGGACAGTCGTAAAGGACATGAAGGACAGACTTGGACCTAGAAACGACAGATTTCATGAAATACTGCGAGATGCTCCCCAACAGTTGGAAATGTGTATTTGGAAGCAATCTAGACTCGAAGGTTGATGAGATCCACCTTTGAAAGCAATCCACACAAATTAAAAAAGTGTCCTTGAACAGGAATATAGAAGAAAGATCCACTGAGGCTACAAGCATGAGAAGAAAGCAAAAGTTTAAGTGTGTAACTGAGGTCCCATGAAGACACAAAGAAAAAAGATTTAGATACGATTAGGGAACCTGTCAGGCAGGTAAATATACCCAAAACACCCAATACTTCCAATAATTATGGTATGGAAAAAGATAATGTAAAGGAAGGTCTGACAGACGTTGTGCAAGCAGTGAGAGTATTTCTCTTTGTGGTCTCTAACACAATATTAATGTTTGGAATGCAACTGAGATGTGATAAAGTTCTTACATGAGCAAGAGATCAAGGAAAGGCCTTTGATGAAGGCATTAAAATCCAAGTAGATAAAAGCAAGACGTATCAAACATCAGCTAAAAAAAAATAATAATGCCAAGTAGGAGCAGGTATAGAATTTAAATCCTAAACAAGTGACTGCAGAGTGATTTGAAAGCTATGCCACCTAGGCCGTCTCATTTACTCAATCTGTATTTTAACGTCTGGTATCAGCAACAACTACAAGACCAGAAGGCTCCTCCTCATCACAGACATTAAGAACAACTTTGAGCAGACTGGGGCATTTATCTAATTATAATTAACTGAAGTTTTTAGTTAAATGAATTGATTGGGCAACTCATAACAAGCAGTGATATAACTAGTAACTATGTGCTCCTACCCTACATGTGCAGTATAGAAACTTCTGGAACTACAGCCTTTGCATGTTTGCACAAACCTTTTCTTCCACAGAGCAATTCCTGACACTACAGATCAAGACTAATGCACCTAGTAAGGCCACACTGTAAGATTCAAGGAAGTTGTAAGTCAAGGAAGTTGTCCAAAATTAGTTTCAGAAATACCGAGCACTTTAAAGGTGCACAGCTAAGATAAGGGATAGAGTTACACTCAAAACCGTTTCAGTGGCAGTACTCTGGAGATACACTGCTAAACACACTTCTACACTGAGAAAAAGTTCTAAATGCCAGGACTTCGAGTTCATTTCCAGACTTACCTTTTGGGTATTAGCTGATCTAAAGACTCGTTCTCCTTGAAAACCAAAAGCAGTTTCTTCCAACCAAACAGGAACTTCCTGCTGGGCCTGCATAATTAGAAAAGTGAATTTAGAGACTTTGACTCCTTTACCAATTCATATTAAGAGCTCCATAATGGCACCAAAGAAATAATAGTTGCTCAGTACATTAAAGTGAAATCCTAAAGAACAGAAAAAGTTAAGCACTAAGATTGGAAACTTACATCTGAAAGCACTTTAACTAGAGATCGTGCAAGATGGCCATCTGAATTGTTATCAAAGAAGGAAACTGCTTTGCCTGTATTTCCACAACGACCAGTTCGTCCAATTCGGTGTACATAGTCTTCAATGGTGGGAGGAAGATCAAAATTAATAACGTGTTGGACATTTTCAATATCCAGACCTCTTGCTGCCACTGAAGTTGCCACGAGAACTGGAAATTTTCCAGAACGAAAATCCTGAAGAGCTACTTCTCTCTCTCTCTGTTCTCTATCTCTACAAAGATAGCAACGGTTAAATGGATATCTCAAAAAATCTGCAGTATTATTTAAGATACAAGTTGAAAGGTCATAATTCACGGACAGTAGTTGTTCTCAGGGTGGGGGGAACCACCACCCATACACTACCATTTTAGGTTTTCTGAATTTTTAACTGATTAGCAGTAAGACACAACAACTGTTTTAACCTAATTCTCTACAGAAACTAAATTTTTTTTTAAAGAACCAGAGATAGTCACGTATTGAACTCACTGCCTTACTTAAGAAGATCCACTAACTGATTGTTCCTTCATGCCATAGTTAGAAGTGCTTTTCGTACTGCTTTGGAGCAGGGAAGCAGAATAGCAAAGATGAATTCTAGGCAGACTCCTGCACAGGCCATTTTTCAGATATACTAGAAATTATAGCCAGCCAACAGTATAGAACTTGCCTTTTGTTTATCATCATGAGAAGAAAACTAGATTTGCTCTGGGGTTTGCATTTTTAAAGAATAGTTACGGATTATCCAGTACTTAAATACAGTAGATCAGAGTTTAATTCATGTTCTTTGTTGTCCAAATGAAAGAACAAATTAGAAAGCTAAAAAACAGTGCTCAAAAACAGTGTAACATAGGATATTTAGTGAAGTCTGGTGTGACCACTATTCCAGGGAAGACCAACTATCCTAACCAACCTCAACTTGAAAAACTCACGTGAATCAGAAATCAGTAACATTCATGACAGTTTAGCAGCTTCCATGGAACCAGTTATTCTCTTCGTAAGTATATCTTAACTCACAGTGTAGTAATTCTATAGAAATGTGTTAAGAACCTACACACACACACAACATGGGGGGGGGGGGGGGGGGGGGGTAGCAATTCAGGTTAGCCAAGAACAGAAGGCCAGATCTTCTCAAAATGACCCTTCACACACCTGTAAAACTGATAGGGCACAGGATACACACAAACATCTTATATCCGTGTACTAAGATAATTTTAACCCATCTACAACCCTGATGCTCTAATGTCTGTGAGAACACTGCCTGAAACATCATGTTATTGGCAAGAATTCAAGTCCCTTCCTCCTATTACAAGATGAAAAATACTGCAAAACTACATTTTTGATCTGCTACAGTTCACTGGGAATCTTAAGACTCAGTTTGTTGTCCCATGTTTTGACATATAAACAAACACCACAGAAATACATTCCAGCTCATTATGTGAAAGACAGCCCATCTTTTTAGATGGGTTTAGACCTGGAATTAGCAACTATTTCACTTCGTTCCTCAGCAATTTTTCAGGTGTGCAACACTAATGAGTAGACTACAAACACAAGTTAGAAGTATCTTCTCTTTAAATTGATCTCCATACAAAAGCTATGTCCATGAACGCATCGAAGAGGCAGAAGTGACAGCATCAGAAGTCTGTATGGTACATGACTTAGCTCATTGCAAGGAAGTCTGTAAGACAGAGTGGAAGGTCCACAACTGCCACTTGAATTTACAAATATCATTTCACCAGTAAAACTACATATAAACAATAGCTGATTCTACTGATTTTATTACATTCTACTACTTTTTTTAGCAGTAGGCATAAGATTCTCCAGTTCATACAGAGCATTTGAAGTGCAGTCAACCAGAAAGATGTATACTCAACAAATGCTGTGAGAACTGGCCTTCAGATTGGACAGAACTGCTGAGGAAGACAGGGCTATCTGAAACAACGCAAGCTAAGTCACGCTGATATGGCCAAACATGAAATCTCAATAAAAGCTTCTTGTAAGATATAGTATTAACTGACTTTCACTTAATACTATTACCTGACTTTCACTTTAAAAATACTTACCCATGGATGCTAGTGGCTGGTATTTTTTCTTGACAAAGAAAGGCTGCAATGTAGTCTGCTTTTTTCTTTTTGTCCACGAACACCATGGTTCGTTCATGACCTATGTAAAACAAGAATTCAGATCCATTGCAGTTTGAAACCTGATGCATTTTCACTATTCACAGTTGCCGTTACTTATATAAACAACATCAGAACACGTTTTGAATGAAGTCTTCAAGGTTTGATTGCAATTTCTTTCCTGTGTTGAACTAATTAAATTCAATCCATCAATTTCTAGATCAACACAGAAACCTAGGTGAAGACAAGTGCATTGGTTTTTTTCTCCTCAACAAAAGGAGGACACAAATATTGTTCTCCATCATAAGCACGCACTCCCTTTCTACAGCATGTGGCTAAAAGTAGCAAACCATTCTGAGCACTGCACAGCAAGGTACACGGACCATTTTTTAATTCCAAACTCCCTTCCTGTTTTCAGCATTAAAACTTAAGATACATTCAGAGCAACAATGGAAAAATCCTAGACTTTAACAAAATATAGGCCCAAATGTTCACATAAGAAGTTTAACACAGCTGTAATCTGAAGATAATACCCCCAGATGCTAAAACATTGTAATTGACCATATAAAAAAAAATAATCATCTAGGAAGCTTGTTTGCTAGTACTCAGTAGAGATGAGACCTTGACTAACACCCGTAACACAAATATGCCTAAAAACCTAGCAGTCCCTGAGGCCTGCATCAAGCTTCTATCAGTAGTCTTGTAAAGTGTGTAACACATGTAATAGAATGGAATCATGACCTGGTCTATATCAAGAGCACAGGTTTAAAAACAAGCAGTTTTGTCTTCCCTGGAAAACAATTAGCAATAAGGAAAGTTACCTATGCTTTGTAGAATTTCTACCAGTTTATCCCTCTTGGAATACTGAGGAACCTGAAGAATATTTTGCTGAACATCACTGCAAGCTCCACCCACGTGTCCAACAACAATAAACAAATAATCAGTTTTCAAAAATTCACCAGCCAGCCTTGAAAAGAAACAAAATTGAGCAACATGAAGTCTACTGTGTAGTTGCGTTAAGATCAAGTAACTTTACGTTTAAGCAACCCTCACAACAAATATTTGTATCATTCCTCACAAGGCAGAGGATATAAGTAGTCATATGTGCATTTCTTAAAAAGCTGGAAGAGTCTGCATTGTTTTCTAGACAGCTGTACAAAAAAATCTGATCAATAAGAACATGCATAGACTGATCACATCCCTGTAGCCTTTCATAATACAAACACTGCATTTTCTAGCCATCTCAGAAATAGTTCCACATACATGCCTGTAGTAAAATGTGTTACTGAAATATGCTCACAGAACCATTCTCAGGGCACTATTTCATCACTAGCTGGAGAGACAGGGAATTGTACACAGGCCAGAATTCAAAACAGGCCTCCAAGAGACAAGACCATCCTTTTTGACCATTCAACAAAAGCACTGCTTAAAATCACAGTTTATTACGTGACATTTACCAGTTGCTACAGGCAAAAGTCAAGTTTTGTTCAGACAGCGTTCATCTTCAGTTATCCCTTACGTAGGTGATCTTACCTGAGAGATCAAACTCCCCGAATAGATAATTCCTTGAAATGCCCCATAATACTCAAGAGTTTTACTAAACTGTATTAACTTATCAAAACACAAGAGTGCTTCATGACCAGCGTACACAAAAGCAGCTTCCACTGCTGTAAGATTCAGATGGTAAACAAACCAACATTTAACTGAACACACACAATCTCAAGTATTGGAACAAATTCCTAAAAAAGAAGAAAGTCTTAAAAATGTTAAAGGACTGCCTTAAGGACTTGAATCTCCCGCCTGATTTATAGGTGTAATCGCCACTGAAAAGGTATTTTTCATAGCAAGTAAACAAGTTACTAGGGATTTAAATGTGTTTGGTCTTAAGATCTGACTTGTTTAAGATGTCACAGAGAGACATAGTTCTAAATTGAAAGTAAAGGGCAAGTTTAAACTCTCTGAAAATGGAACAGTAAACAAAAAACAAGAAGGGAGAGAAGAAACTAAAGACCTTTTAATGGGAGATATAAAGCCCCAAATGCTAAGCTGAAGTTCTCCAGTCAGCTAGGAAACGCATGATTCTCTCAACTCACATGCACAGGAAGAGCCTTGATGATCAGACCAAAGGTATATGTGACAGCAGAGACCCAAATTCAGGTACAAACCATAACTGTATGTTAAAACCACATCTGATTACACTCACTGAATAGAAGTGCAGGAGAGCCTGAACCCAGCAGGGTTCTGTCCTACTGAAGTAGTATACTGTCCAAAGTTGTTTTAATAGCAAAGTATGGGAAAACATTAGCTTTCCTGACTCTAGAATCAGAAAGGCAGTAAATCCAAGAAGAAACTGACTTCAGACAAGAAGGGCTTTCACTCTCTAAAATGGAAACATCACCTTTAGGCATTCCAGTTTCAAAAGGTTACAAAAATGTTATTATGCACTTCCAAACTATGATCTAAGCACTCAGGTTTCTGAAGTCTTCTACCTGTACTTGTAAATCCTGTAAGACTGACAGTAGAAAGATAGATCTTGGGGTGGTTTTTTTTTTTCTATTAAATGGAAGCAGACAATAAACATCTTGCAGATCTCCCCTCAGGTGTTGGTAGTTGAGTACTCTTTACTCATCCCTCAGTATGTAGCAAAAACACTGATAAAGACAACAGATCTGGAGATCAAGGGATCAAGATTCCTCTCTCAAGCCCAAAACCTGAGCCAATCAGAGCACACTGCACAATCTTAAAGGGAGACACAGCTCCATCTTTTCACAGGATGCAGTGCGAAGTGAGACCACATTCCCACACAAACAGTAAACACATGGAATGAGCATGAACCACACTTATGTACAGTGTCATTTGAACGCTTGATTCCCAGCTGCAGAAACAAAGCCGTTAATAGTTCACTACAACATCTTCTTTCAATACAAAAAACTCTATGAAAAAAGTCTTGACTGAGGAACCAAAGCCACAACAGGCAACCTAAGACTGAGTTTAATATTAATTCAATCCTACTTAATAAAGAAAAGCGATTCATCTCCTCAACAGCTGACAATATTAAATGATTAACAGAAGAAAGCAGCCCATTCCCCTCTTTCATTCAGGACAGTCAACTACTGAAGATGTTTTCTCCCTGCCTCAAAAAAGATCTTTCAGGGTTTTTGAACGCCAGAAAAGACCTGTCAGGATTTGACTCACTGAAGTACCAACAGACTTCACTGCAATGCTCTGATCAGTTTACATGCTCTCAAACTGTAAAGTGCTTACTAGTGTTTTTCAGCAATACTGTCACAACAGTATCGCTACCACAAAAACCACCAAAATTATGTCAACTGCTCAAACTGAAGTTAGACTCCTCCAATTTGAGTATTCAGATGCCTGCCTCTTCAAAAGTGGAAATACTGAATAATTTCCATCCACCTACAGGGAATGGGGTGATATGTTTGGGGCTCGGCAACCCCACTACCATCTGTTGAAGTCTGTTCTCATAGTCTGGAAAGTGGAACATTAAGGGTAGTGAGTAGCAGAGCTGGAAGAGATATCCTAAACCCATCTGTGGAAGCTTTAAAACTACCAAAACCAAACAGCATTTATGCAAGTGTCCTGGTTTCAGCTGGGATAGAGTTAACTGTCTTCCTAGTAGCTGGTATGGTGCTATGTTTTGAGTTCAGTATGAGAAGAATGTTGATAACACACTGATGTTTTCAGTTGTTGCTAAGTAGAGTTTAGACTAAAGTCAAGGATTTTTCAGCTTCTCATCCCCAGCCAGAGAGAAAGCTGGAGGGGCACAAAAAGTTGGCACAGGACACAGCCAGGGCAGCTCACACAAACTGGCCAACGGGGTATTCCATACCGTGTGACATCCCATCTAGTATAGGAACTGGGAAGTGGGGGCAGGGAATCACCGCTTGGGGACTGGCTGGATGTCAGTCAGCAGGTGGTGAGCAATTGCACTGCGCATCATTTGTACATTCCAATCCTTTTATTATTGCTGTTGTCATTTTATTAGTGTTATCATTATCATTATTAGTTTCTTCTTTTCTGTTCTACTAAACCGTTCTTATCTCAACCCACAGGTTTTACTTCTTTTCCCAATTTTCTCCCCTACCCCACTGGGTGGTGGGGAGTGAGTGAGTGGCTGCGTGGTGCTTAGTTGCTGGCTGGGGTTAAACCATGACAACAAGTAAATAAGAATTGTGTATCAGAAAGGCTGGTGAGTTGAGCAGTAATTGGGATGTCTGGTTATATTATGTCCTGGTGTCAAAGACACTGCTACTGTGCTGCTTGTTAAACAGCAAGACCACTGTTTTTGAGCTTGCACAGATCTGGTGGGGGAGGGACAAGAAACAAACAGAGGCAGTATGATGACTTCTGCAGAAGCGGAATTTTAAAGGCTTCATACAAACGTTGTAAGTTACTTTAGAGTCCCCACCTAAAATAAGCAGTTCATCTATGCAAGTTACTAGTTCTGTTACCTAAAAAAAAGGGAAGTCTTCATCAAGGAATGTTAACATCATAGCTTTTCAGTATTTTCTAGCAAGATTATAAGCTTTTAAACATAAAGAGTGCTTGTAACAACTCTTCAGACATTTAGCTCCATACAAGTACATTTTCAGATATATTTCCATTTTTACTTTACTCACCTCTGAACTTCGTCAGGAAAAGTGGCACTAAACATTAGTGTTTGACGTTTGTCTTTTGGTGGCATGCTTGGGTAAGAAATCAGCTGCTTCATAGCTAAGCCAAAACCCATATCAAGCATGCGGTCTGCTTCATCTAGCACCAAGTATTTCACATTACACAAACCAATCTGCAAATATTTCAGGGAAAGAAAAACCATATTGGTTCACTGATAGTATACGCTTATAGAACATCCTAATCGCCAAAATCCACCTTTTACTTATTCTTTTCTAGTAGATGTTAATTATTCACAAATAAAAGCCTATGCATTATGTTTTATTCGCATCTCAACCTCTATTTAACTTTTTAATCTGCACTAATTCTAATAGTATGCATACACTGAAGTGATTCAGAAATTGGTTCAGCAATGTAAACCAAGATAAAGCCTATAGATCAACTAGTATTCAGCACATCTATTTTGAAACTATGTCTGAGTTTTAGAAAGGTTCTCTCATACAGTCCTCACACGCTCTCAACAAACTCCTTGTTCTGAAAAAATTTATGTCAGAAAGCATTATTAAGGACAGTACAACTTCACTGTTGCTAACCAATCCTGTCATTTTGACTAGAAGCCTGACAACTGCAGAAAGCCAATCTCCACTTTACCACCAAGTGTTTTTCCAAACTTCACTTGTCCAGTGCAACATCACTGAGCCACCATTATAATATGTAGCAATTTTGATTTGGACTTATAATGGCTGGAAAAATAAAAATTCAAACACAATATTACACCTGGAGGTTTTTTTACATTTTGAATGAAATCAATATTAAAACAGTCAAAGAATTAATATTAGCATAGTTCCAGACAAATAAAACCTACTGTAGCAAAACAAACAGGACATCAAGCAAAAATCTGCTATGGAATTTTCTATGAGAAGTAAAAGGTGTTCCATGTATTTAAACTATGAAGTTTAATTGCCAAGAACACTGCAGACAGTTTGATTTAGATTGATATTTTCCAGTGGGCCCTGAAATGGACTGAAAAGATCTGGACTCACGCTACTCTTTCAAAAACCTCATGGTATTTAGATATTCGAAGAAAAGTTCACCTGTATTTTAAGTGCCTGTATGAAGGCAGCATACTGACTAGTTTTTATGGCTGTACCTTTGCTTCTATCGAATTTGAAGAACGAAAACCAGTATGTAAAAAGCTAAGAGTGTTTAGGGAATTCAGATTAAGTTTTAAGATCTTACCTTCTCTTTTCCAATGATGTCTAGAAGTCTTCCTGGAGTGGCACATAGTATATTACAGCCCTGCATTATCTGACGAATTGAATGGCCTGTTTGTGTACCTCCATAGATCACAACAGGCTTTATACAAGTTCTGTTATATAGAAAAAAATTGCATTAGTTAGGTAAGTATGCAAACAGTATTGTTTCATAAAAATAGGTAAAAAATCATCAGATCTACCATAAACCAGCTTAGAGTGGTTCAACTCCTTCACCATACAGCACAGCTTATAACCAAAAGCAGGACCCAAGACCAGAAACTCACTCACCATAAGCTCAAAGTTCCCATTCATACTCCATAATAGAGGCTGCACAGGTGGCTGGCTTAGAAAGAACACTTCATTTCACCTGCACTCTTCCCTCTCCCTCCAATTGAGAGTTACTGGCAGTAAGAGCCAAAATTATGTTAGACATTGTCCCCTTTTATACAGCATACTTCGAAAAAGCAGAACCACCAAATATACGCCTTTAGAGCTTCAGAAGTAATTCTTCCACACCTTGAAAGGACAGTGCCAAAAAAACAAAAAACCCACAGAGGTGCACCTCTGTAAAGGAACTAATCACACTGCCCATGCAGTGTGCCACTCAAGCATCAGACTGCAAACCCATTCAAACACTACACTACTTAGAGCTCTTCCTACTAAGGTTTTGGTTAGACCTACATCAGATATTCTACTGTAGAAAACCACCTCTACAAGCAAGAACTACCTTACGCAGCTGAAGAGCAAGCTTACAAGCATTTAACTCCCTGCTAAGGCTTTTACATGCATGCAGTGAGTATTTTCACACTCAAATTCTAACTGTCTATTCTTGAATATACTAATTCAGCTTCATATGCAACAACAGTGAATCAGATAAACCCAGTAAAAATTTAATCGGAACTTTTCAGAAAATTTTAGTCAAGAATAGAAACAGGTTGGACTCATAATGTTTCAACATTTATCCACTATCAATTAATACACCTATTTCACATTCTTGTGAACTAAACCAGAGGGCTTAAGAATATCATGAATCTGAACTGAGCACTATGCACACAATTCTTTAGAGGCAACAGATTCACCCCTTGATATTGTTTAACTGCTCCCCAAATGTAGGTTACCTTGCTTTCACTGCAGGGCAGCTGTAGCAGAAACTGTCTAAATTCAAAAGCTATTTTATTGTGAAATAATCTATATCTAGTTTAAGATAGCATAATTAATAGAACTAGCTACACAGAACAGTTTTAGGGATTAAGAAGCTATTCTTAGTAACATACTTAGTAAGTAGATACACAAACATGATAGTACTTCACAAAGGCCAAGACAGCTTTCAAGCGTAAGTTTGCTTGAATGAGCAAAGGCAAGTCTAATTTAGTCCACTAGATTTTGCACTGACAATGTTCTCCATTCCACCTCCTGACACTAACAAGCAGTTGCAGACAATAGATTTAATTCTCTTCCTGTGCACTGGTGTAACCTATCATTTAGCAGCTGAAATATCACTGGCAAACTAGTACAAGCATACTCTCATGCAACATCCAAGGGCTCAATGATAAGTTCAGACCTTTTGTTCCATTTTGAAGAAGCAAAGCCAAAGGAGTTTGCTTGAGCTGTGACATTTCTGTCCATGACCAGAAACACTGGGAAGTATAGAGTTACTAGAAACCATCAGTGAAAATTAACTAAAAAACCCTAACACATAGCTCTATTTTTGTCAAGACAAAAATAAGAGCAAGTGTAAATTACATAAGGCAACCTAAATTTAAGTTACTTCATTTAAGCAATTTTATTTTTCTCATCAGTAAAGATGATGTGGAACAAGTTTAGTACTTATCTCCTCCTCAAGCTGGAGTAAGCCTCTTCCCCGACACCCCTTCCCCTCCCAACATCAGGAAGATTAGGAGTTTAAATCCCCAGTCACATAGTAAGAAACCTGCTAGCCAGTATTACCATCTGAATTCAAGCATTTGCATTCAAGTTGCACAGAAAAATTTTTGAAAGTATTTATGAAAAAAATAAAGCAGTGCTGATTCAGACAAAGTAATAATCAATACCAGGCAACAGTACAAACGCTTACCCATACGCAAATTTCCTTGCTTCTAGGAAGATCTGATTTATCAATTCTCTAGTTGGGGCGACAATAATACATTCTGGTTCTTGCTGCTCTTTAAAGCTACTGGCAGTTACTCCATTTCTCATCATGTGGGCCACAATTGGTAGAAGAAAAGCTGCCTAAAAAAAAGCAGCGGTATTTATGCTGTTTAGTCTTAAAGCTTTCATAAGTCACACTAAAAGCTGCATATCAATCTTAAAGCTAGAATGATACAGCACACTATCAACTTCAAGGAAATCAGACTGGAACAGGATTGACCTGAATGCACTACAGTACATTAAAGCTTATTTCCCCTTGTCTAAGAAGCATGAAAATATCCCTCTGGTCCTTAAGAGTCTAATAATGCAGGAACAGAGTTAAGCACTAGCTAACTTCTGGGTTCTTCAGGCAGTTCCACACAGTGTGTACCCCAGGATCAAAAACCCTCCACAACATTTACTTACAAGCATTACATTATCATCAGTAGATTTGTAAGGTAACCATGTATGACCACTCTCCAGACTACTACAATAGCAGATCAGTTTGCAACACTGCTGCACCAGCAACCTTAGTTCCCTGTAAGACTAGTTACCCCCAAAATAGAATCTGTACAGCAGTCCCAAAAGCATTCAGAATATTTATAGAATAAGCTTTGGACATTTCCCCGTCTGCAAACAGAAGAGGTTTTTCAAAACAAATAACTTATAAGCTATGTAACAACAAAGCTAGAATTCCACACTACAGTGAATGGCAAAAAGTTATACTTAATATCCAAATATTCGCATTCGGAGCCATCAGCGGTTATATTTGGGTACATTAGACAGTTTAACAAGTTGAGACAATTGTGAACTTGGTATCAACTCTCAACACTGTTCCATGATTAATACTGAATCGCCTAAAACTAAGTCTGATGCTGTGGCGGGTTGACCCTGGCCACACACCAGGTGCCCACCAAAGCCATTCTATCACTCCCCCTCCTCAGCTGGACAGGGGAGAGAAAATATAACAAAGGGCTTGTGGGTCGAGATAAGGACAGGAGAGATCACCCACCAGTTACCGTCACGGGAAAAACAGACTCAGCTTGGGGAAAATTAACTTATTACAAATCAACCAGAGTAGGGTAATGAGAAATAAAACCAAATCTCAAAACACCTTCCCTTCACCCCTCCCTTCTTCCCAGGCTCAACTTCACCCCCAGATTCTCTACCTATCCCCCACAGCAGCACAGGGGGAATGGGGAATGGGGTTTACGGTCAGTTCATCACACGTTATTTCTGCCGCTTCATCCTCCTCAGGGGCAGGACTCATCACACTCTTCCCCTTCTCCAGCGTGGGCTCCCTCCCACAGGAGACAGTCCTCCATGAACTTCTCCAATGTGGGCCCTTCCCACGATCTGCAGTTCTTCATGAACTTCTCCAGCATGTGTCCCTTCCGCGGGCTGCAGTCCTTCAGGCACAGACTGCTCCAGTGTGGGTCCCCCACGGGGTCACAAGTCTTGCCAGCAAACCTGCTCCAGCGTGGGCTCCTCTCTCCACAGGGCCACAGGTCCTGCCAGGAGCCTGCTCCAGCACGGGCTTCCCACGGGGTCACAGCCTCCTTCAGGTACACACCTGCTCCTGGGTGGGGTCCTCCACAGCCTGCAGGTGGATATCTGCTCCACTGTGGACCTCCATGGGATGCAAGGGGACAGCCTGCCTCACCATGATCTTCACCACAGGCTGCAGGGGAATGTCTGCTCTGGCACCTGGAGCATGTCCTTCCCCTCCTTCTTCACTGATCTTGGTGTCCACAGGGTTGTTTCTCTTACATGCTCTCATTCCTCCCTCCAGAATGCTGTTTCTGTCTGTCCTGCAACTTTTTTTCCTTCTTAAAAATGTTATCACAGAGGTGTTACCACTATCGCTGATTGGCTCAGCCTTGGCTGGCGGCAGGTCCGCCTTAGAGCTGGCTGGTATGGGCTCTCTCGAACACAGGGGAAGCTTCCAGCAGCTTCTTACAGAAGCTACCCCTGTAACCCCACCCGTACCAAAACCTTGCCACACAAAGCCAATACAGATGCAGATCAGACTTGATCAAATAAGGATGACCAGCACAACAGTCTGTTATAATGTGGCATAAGTTTAAAAAAAAAACGAACCACAAAACCAAAAAACAAGCACAAGAACACACAAAACAAAACACACATACCAACACCAAAAAAGAAACAAACCAACACAAAACCCACAGAACACAGAAAGAAACCACAACTTTCAACTGCTGAGGTTTTTTTCTCATCAGCAGCTCTATTACTGCCCATACTTCTGAATCTGTATCTGTAGCCCTGAAGACTGGCCTGCTGTATCAAGACACCACTTCAATGAAATTAAAAAGAAATTCAGCCCAAAAATGTGACAACCCATCCATCATGCCCATCTGTGCTTAATACTACACCTGCCATTGCAGTGCAAGTCAAATCATTAGACAAGAAGCTGTGAAGCATCTGGCACGTGGAAGACTGAGGCAGCCACCTAAAAGTTCAAGGTCACACACTTCCAGTAGTATGAATACTACACAAAATGCTTACAGTTTTTCCTGATCCTGTCTGGGCACACGCCATTAAATCCCGTCCTGCCAGTATAATAGGAATGCTGTACTTCTGCACTGGAGTAAGTTTAGAGTATCCAGCTTTAGCAATGTTCATGTTTAAAGTCTGACAGAGGTTAGCTTCTTCAAAAGCCTGTAAAACAAAAAAAATATTATTATTAACAGTACACAACCACAGAAGTTAAAGTTTCTAAACTGAGATGCCTACCACAGGATACAGACAGCCAAACACTGAAAAGTATTAACTTTTGAGGGGGTCTCACCAATCATCTAGACTGCCAAGGTTCCTACAGGTAAAAGCCCCAAAGGTTTTTTCCACCTGCTCATGCCATTCAAGTAAAGTTGTTTGTAGGACAGTGAAGGCCTTTGGCTGGTCTTACTAGCTTTGAGAGAAAACTTCTCAGAAGCCACAGATTTGGGATTCAAGCAGGTAAACTCACATCATGGCATGCTATGAAAACAAACTAAAACTCTTCCATTTCATGTAGGAGATACACACTTAGTCTCTGTGATAAAACTAATAAGGGGAGCTAAAGCAACATCCCTATCCAGGACCAAAAACCATCATACATTATAAAATCAGTTTAACTTCAGTGAGAAAACCTTTCAGAAGATGGATGGGGGAAAAAAACACTGCATCTTCTCTTTCAACACAGGTGCTACTACACCCCCCCCCCGCTTCTTCCTCACTCTTCTCCCTAAAAAGAGGTTTTTTTTTTAAACACTAACCACCTGGTATGGAACAGAAGCAAAGTTATATTTAAACAATAAACAGCAGCCACAGAAAACAGGGCTAGAAATTACTTCAAAAACACCTCTCTGTCCAAATGAACTATTCCAACAGGTCTTCATTTACAATCTTAAAGATCCCCCAGTAACAGATTTCAAGATGACTCTACCAGCCTTCCCAGAAACTGCTGCCAAAGACCTCTTTCTTTCAAGTTCTAAACTGGTATTTTTCTGACATTTAAGGACTATACTTCCTGTCCATCCAGTATTACTTTCTCTGGGCAATTTCTGTAGTTTGTCAATGTCATTTTGAATTCGCATTTGTATCTTTCAAATCGGTAGCATCTCCCTCCAACACACTACTGTCTGCAAGATGCAAAATCCTTTATTAGTATTTTCATTAGCTGTGACTATTAGACTCGGGATACATCCTTACAGAATCATACTCAACATAAACCCTGAGATTAATGAGTTCACTAACCAGAAATGGTGCTGGAGGGTCAAGTCCTGACACTTCGACAATGTTTTCGTCATACTTGTCGAAATTAATTCCTGTCTGATAATGTGCAAAGATGGCTTGTTCATCATCAGGTGGAGGTGGTGGCACATAAGTCACCTTTGGACCTTAAGAACACAAACACTCAAGTTCATGAACAATATAAAGAAAATTTAAACTAACACTATTTTAAGTATGGAGCTACTGAAGTTCAGTGAGATGTCATTTAAACCTCTCTCCACTTTCCAGGAAGGCAAGAAATTTCATAAATGAATTCTACTAGAACTTAGTTTTATACTAGCAGGCCTAAAACTTACTTACAAATAATGTCAGACTTTCATAAAGCATTCATGTCACATTTGCTTAAGGACCTTACTTTAAAGAGCTACCCACCAAAATTAAGTTAGGGTCTACTTTACCACCATGCAAAACCCAATTCTACCACAAAAACTCATTACACTATAAATTATCCTATTCAATAACAATGCATTTATTAATACACAAGGATAAAATTAATCTGTTCATGGCAGTACATTTACAGTTCTGTATTCCTTAAGGTATTCTTCAAGCTGATAAACTCAGAGGTATAACAATTACTTGATGCTCACTAAAACGTTAGCAGTAGAAGCCATTTCACAGGGGCCTCAAATAAGGTAAGATCAGGAAAAAAAATTATTCATACAAAAGTCATGAGTTCACTATTTGTCTTTTTTGCATTTCAAGAGTAAGAGAAAGACAAAACAAGGCTAAAGTCATTTGCAAAAAATACTGCAGGTAAGTAAACATTCTAATAGATTGTCCCAACTGACACGTATATCAGAAAGTCATTATTCATCATACATTTCAACTTCATCTCCTGCACATACAAATCATGAAATCCTATTTACTAACTTGCAGTAAAAGACATCAAGCCTGTTTTCCAGAAATAGCATCCCAGATGCTATAGCATTTGAAACTGAGAATCTATTGTTCCTTCATGGTTTGCTTTAATGACTATCATCACTTAAGATGCCTACACTATTGTCAATTAAGTTCTTTAATATTTGTGTCTCAGGTAGATAAGCTTTATTATTATAAAAAGAAACAGCCAGCACAGAGGAATTCTACAGCACTCCATTCCAAAAAGTTAGTCTTTTAAGTGAGTACCACCACTGTGTTGCCCAGTAATTCAGAGATGAACAAAGCTTAAACAGACTGAGTTTAACAGTATTTGCTTGTCAGCTCATGTTAAATTAACAGTTTTGAGGTGGTTATGCGTTTATCTTTATCACTACCTTCTTTTTTACCCTATTACTTCCAGCAACTTTAAGTAAGAGAATGTTCCTTGAGTTAAAAGCAAATTAAAACTGGCGTGTTACTTGGGAAGAAGCTACTTACCTCTTTCAGAACGTATTTCTTCACTGCATTCCTTGTAAGCTGCTGTTAAAGAGAGCATTCCAAAGTTAATTGCTCTTAGGGAAAAAAGCTCATTTGAAAGAAAATTTAAGTAAGAACCTTCATGAAAAATTCCTAGAGGCACTTAGAAGACTCAACAGTGGGTACTGATATGGTTGATAGAATGAGTGTAAATACTTAGGTAAGCAATGAAAGCTTAGTTACAAAAAGCCAGAAGACAAAGGCCTTGCATTTGTGTTTAGAAGGACAGAAAGAGAGCATGTCAGAACACTGAGCTTAGCAGGACCTTGCAGTAACATGAAGGAATTAAACCCAGCATCTTGCCGAGGGACTTCCAAACCAGATCTGGTCCTTACTTGACCTGTAATAAGTCCCTTATCATCAAATAAAATGCAATCATCCCAGATTATGAGATTGCCATCACAAGATGTCTAGATAAAGCAAGTTGTATTTAAAAACAACAAAGAGCAAGGATCCCTGCTAAATCCAGCATATGCTTTTGCAAAGGCAGATTATTTTCCATATTCACTTGAGATTAATCATGAGCAAGAAAAAGCATCTATAACAACAAATTGAAATGCCACAGAAATATAAGTTTTATAACCTGTCTTGTTACCTCTTAAGTGAGGTTTTTCCCCTAAAACTGATAAACAAAATACTGTAACAAGAAATTCATACACGCTTACGGTTACAGCATCTTGGTTTTAAGAACCATTCAACTTTTCCACAAAACCAGGATATGCTTGTTTTATGCTACATAACATACTCCTAAATAACTCAAGAGACATAGCCATAAACTTCAGTGTCACCACAGTAATTTTTCAAGAGCTAGGAGAGAATTTAAATCAGAAAACTACCCTGTTATTTCAACAGCCATACATTTAAAACATCTACTCCATGAAAGTTCTGACCTTGACATCCACGTATTGTGTATGTTGCTGTCATTATCACTTGAAAAACAAAGACATTTATTCTTAAGACATTATTCTTAAGACCACGTTTTACATAAGTAAAAACTGTACTAAGACTGAGCTATTAACAGCAGCATTTCCAAGATCCATTTTAAGTCTTTACTCTTACTATAAAGAAACCAGAACGTCCTGGTTTCAGCTGAGATAGAGTTGTCTTCGTAGTAGCTGGTGCAGTGCTATGTTCTGAGTTCAGTATAAGCTGATTTGTCAACCAGAGAGCCAAGGAGCGATCAGCAAAACTCGCCCACCCTTTAATAGTCCCATATGGCCAGTGTGAAAGTCTAATGGGAAGTGGAGACTAACAGTAGATTATCGTGGCCTGAATGAAGTTACGCCACCACCGACTGCTGCCATTCCGGATATGCTAGAACTTCAATATGAACTAGAGTCAAAGGCAGCCAAATGGTATGCCACAATTGACATTGCTAATGTGTTTTTCTCAATCCCTCTGGCAGCAGAGTGCCATCCACAATTTGCTTTTACTTGGAGGGGCACACTTGGAATTGATTGCCCCAGGGGTGGAAACACAGCCCCACCATTTGCCATGGACTAATCCAGACTGCACTAGAAAAAGGTGAAGCTCCGGACATCTGCAATACATCAATGACATCATCGTATGGGGTAACACAGCAGAAGAAGTCTTTGAGAAGGGGAGGAAAATAGTCAAAATCCTTCTGAGAGCTGGTTTTGCCATAAAAGAAAGTAAGGTCAAGGGACCTGCACAGGAGATCCAGTTTTTAGGAATAAAATGGCAAGAGGGAAGTCATCAGATCCCAATGGACGTGATCAACCAAGTAGCAGCTATGTCTCCACCAACTGATAAAACTGAAACACAAGCCTTCTTAGGTGTCATGGTTTTTTGGAGAATGCATATTCCAAATTACAGTCTGATTGTAAGCCCTCTCTATCAAGTAACACATAAGAAGAATGATTTTAAATGAGGCCCTGAGCAACAACAAGCCTTTGAACAAATTAAACGGGAGATTGTTCATGCAGTAGCCCTTGGACCAGTCCAGGCAGGACAAGATGTTAAAAATGTGCTCTATACTGCAGCCGGAGAGAATGGCCCTACCTGGAGCCTCTGGCAGAAAGCACCTGGGCAGACCCCAGGCCAACCCCTGGGCTTTTGGAGTCAAGGATATCGAGGATCCGAGCCTTGCTATACTCCAACTGAAAAAGAGATATTGGCAGCATATGAAGGAGTTTGAGCTGCCTCAGAAGTGGCTGGTACTGAAACACAGCTCCTCTTAGCACCCTGCCTGGCAGTGCTGGGCTGGATGTTCAAAGGGAGGGTGTCCTCTACACATCATGGGACTCATGCCACATGGAGTAAGTGGATTGCACTGATCACACAACGGGCTAGCATAGGAAACCCTGATGGCCCAGGAATTTTGGAAGTGATCACGGACTGGCCAGAAGGCAAAGATTTTGGAATGTCGCCAGAGGAGGAGGTGGCACGTGCTGAAGAGGCCCTGCTGTATAATAAACTCTCAGAAAATGAAAGGCAATATGCCCTGTTCACTGATGGATCCTGTTGCATTGTGGGAAAGCATCGGAGGTGGAAGGCTGCTGTATGGAGTCCTATACGAGAAGTTGCAGAAACTGCTGAAGGAGAAGGTGAATCAAGCCAGTTTGCAGAGGTGAAAGCCATCCAGTTAGCATTAGACACTGCTGAAAGAGAGAAGTGGCCAGTGCTCTGTCTCTATACTGACTCATGGATGGGGGCAAATGCCCTGTGTGGGTGGTTACAGCAATAGAAGCAGAGTGACTGGCAGCACAGAAGTAAACCCATTTGGGTTGCCGCACTGTGACAAGATATTGCATCCCGGCTAGAGAATCTGGTTGTAAGAGTATATCATGCAGATGCTCACATACCCAAGGGTCAGGCCACTGAAGAACATCAAAATAACCAACAGGTGGATCAGGCTGCCAAGACTGAAGTGGCTCAGGTGAACCTGGACTGGCAACATAAGGGTGAGCTATTTGTTGCTTGGTGGGCTATGATACCTCAGGCCATCAGGGAAGAGATGCAACATATAGATGGGCTCGTGATCAAGGGGTGGACTTGACCATGGACACTATCGCACAGGTCATCCATGAATGTGAAACGTGCCGCAATTAAGCAAGCCAAGTGGTTAAAGCCCCTGTAGTATGGAGGGAAATGGCTGAAATATAAATTTGGGGAAGCCTGGCAGATTGACTGTATCACACTCCCACAAACTTGCCAAGGCAAGTGCTATGTGCTTACAGTGGTGGAAGCAACCACCAGATGGCTGGAAACATATCTGTGCCCCATGCCACTGCCCGGAACACTATCCTGGGCCTTGAAAAGCAGGTCTTGTGGCGACAAGGCACCCCAGAAAAGAATTGAGTCAAGACAATGGGACTCATTTCCAAAACAACCTCATAGACACCTGGGCCAAAGAGCATGGCATTGAGTGGGTGTATCATATGCCCCATCATGCACCAGCATCTGGGAAAACTGAGCAATACAATGGACTGTTAAAGACTACATTGAGAGCAATGGGGGGTGGAACCTTCAAACACTGGGATACACGTTTAGCAAAAGCCACCTGGTTAGTCAACACGAGAGGATCTGCCAATTGGGGTGGCCCTGCCCTATCAGAATTTTTACATACTGTAGAAGGGGATAAAGTCCCTGAATCACACAAGAAAAATACATTAGGGAAGACAGTCTGGGTTACTCCTGCCTCAGCCAAAGGCAAACCCATTTGTGGGATTGCTTTTGCTCAAGGGCTTGGGTGCATTTGGTGGGTGATGCAAAAAGATGGGGAATTCCGATGCGTGCCTCAAGGGGATTTGATTTTAGGTGAGAATAGCCAGAATTAAACTGTCTGATATTAGTTGCTATATAACCCCGCTACTGTATGTTATCATTACTATAATTGTTATATCCATAGAACTACAGTAAAAATCACTTTGATCAAGCAAGAATGAACTGTGATAAAACTGAGTGAAGCGCAGTACTGATGGAACCAGAACTGACTCCAGCATGCAACAATCCAATGGCGCACACCATCCTCCTGCTGCACCCAATGTCACCTTCTCGTCACACCGCACTGAAGCCCAATCCTGCTCTGCCGACAGAGAGGACCTTGCACCAGACCTCCTGCCCAGAAAGACTGGTATGACAGATGGAGCCCAGAGACAGGAACTAAACTTTGACTTTAACTTTCCAGACGTCTGCTGGAAATACAACACAGCAGAGAGCAAACAATCTAGGACATTCCTGGAGTGTGTGGAAGAGAACTTCCTGACGCAGCTGGTAGGTGAGCCAACCAGGGGAGGAGCCTTGCTAGATCTACTGTTTACAAACTGGTAAGTACTGGTGGGAGGTGTGATTGTCAGAGGCCATCTTGGGCGTAGCAACCATGAAATGATAGAAATCTCAATTCTTGGTGAGGCAAGGAAAGGGGTTAGCAAAACCACCACTTTGGACTTCCAGAGGGCAAACTTTGGCTTCTTTGAGGCACTAATTGAGAGAGTCCCTTGGGAGACGGTCCTGAAGGGCAAAGGGGTCCAGGAGGGATGGACATTCTTGAAGAAGGAAATCTTAATGGCTCAGGACCAGGCTATTCCCACGTGCCGCAAGTCGAACCGCCAAGGAAAACAACCGGCCTGGCTGAACAGGGAGCTTTTGCTAGGAGTCAAGAAAAAAAGGAGTTTATCATCTCTGGAAGAAAGGGCAGGCAACTTGGGAGGAGTACAGGGATCTTGTTAGCTCATACAGACAGGAAATTAGAAAGGCAAAAGCTCAGCTAGAACTCAATCTGGCCACTCTTGTAAGGGACAACAAAAAATGTTTTTACAAATATGTGAACGGTAAAAATAATCCCAAGGAGAATATCTATCCTTTAATGGATACAGAAGGGAATGTTGCCACCAGAGATGAGGAAAAGACTGAGGTACTTAATGCCTTCTTTGCCTCAGTCTTTAATAGGGAGACCAGTTGTCCTCAGGCTACTCAGCCCCCTGAGCTGGAAGGCAAGGATGAAGAGCAGAATATACCCCCTTAATCCAGGAGAAAATAGTTAGTGACCTACTACACCATCTGGACACTCACAAATATATGGGACCAGATGGGATCCATCCAACAGTACTGAGGGAACTGGTGGAGGTGCTTGCCAAGCCACTTTCCATCATCTATCGGCAATCCTGGTCAACAGGGGAGGTCCCAGAGGACTGGAGGCCTGCCAATGTGACACCCATTTGCAAGAAGGGTCAGAGGGAGGATCTGGGGAACTACAGGCCTGTCAGCCTGACCTCAGTACCAGGGAAGATTATGGAACAGCCTGAGAGCACTCACGTGTCAAGTCCAGGACAAGCACGTGATCAAGCCCAGCCAGCGTGGGTTTACAAAAAGCACGTCCTGCTTGACCAACCTGATCTTCTGTGACCAGGTGATACGCTTAGTGGATGAGGGAAAGCTTGTGGATGTTGTCCATGTGGACTTCAGTAAGGCCTTTGTCTCTCACGGTATACTCCTTGAGAAGCTGGCAGCTCATGGCTTAGACAAGTGTACTCTTCACTGGGTGAAAAACTGGCTGGATGGACAAGCCCAGAAGGTTGTGGTGAATCGGGTTAAATCCAGTTGGCGGCCAGTCACAAGTGGTGTTCCCCAGGGCTTGGTGTTGGGCCCAGTTCTGTTTAATATCTTTATCAATGATTTGAATGAGGGGATTGAGTGCACCCTCAGCAAGTTTGAAGGCAACACCAAGTTGGGAGGCAGGGTCGATCTGCTTGAGGGGAGGATGGCTCTACAAAGAGATCTGGACAGGCTGGATCGATAGGCTGAGGCCAATCGTATGAAGTTCAACAAGGCCAAGTGCCGGGTCCTATGCTTTGGTCACAGCAATCCCATGCAGCGCCACAGGCTTAGGGAAGAGTGGCTGGAAAGCTGCCTGGTGGAAAAGGACCTGGGGGTGCTGGTCAACAGCCGGCTGAATACGAGCCAGCAGTGTGCCCAGGTGGCCAAGAAGGCTAACGGCATCCTGGCCTGCATCAGAAATAGTGTGGCCAGCAGGAGCAGGGAGGTGATTGTTCCCCTGTACGCACTGGTGAGGCCGCACCTCGAGTACCGTGTTCAGTTCTGGGCCCCTCGCTACGGGAAAGACATGGAGGTGTTGGAGCATGTCCAGAGAAGGGCAACCAAGTTGGTGAAAGGCCTGGAGCACAAGTCTTATGAGGAGCGGCTGAGGGAACTGGGGCTGCTGAGTCTAGAAAAGAGGAGGCTGAGGGGAGACCTTATCGCTCTCTACAACTACCTGAAGGGGGGGGTGTAGTGAGGTGGGTGCTGGTCTCTTCTGTCAGGTGGCTGGTGATAGAATGAGAGGAAATGGCCTCAAGTTGCGGCAGGGGAGATTTAGGTTGGATATTAGGAAAAACTTCTTTACTGAGAGGGTTGTCAGGCTGTGACGGTCTGCCAAATTCAATGTCTCAAATATCCGCTCAAAGAGCTTTGGTGGACAAAACGACCTCTGTAAAAATGCCGGAGTTTTGTGAACAGGACAATGTGGACAGAGGAGAGGGCCCCACAGAGGGTGGGAATGCACTTCTCCAAAGCCTCAATTCCTTATCTTAAGTGACCAGGAGAAGGAACACAATTTATGCCTTCCTGGAGGAAGAAGGCCCCATGGAAGTTGGGACTGTGCTTCTATCTTAAGTGGTCATGACAGCAGGAAAAGAGAGGCAACTCCACAATGAATACCCCCTCCCCAAAGCTCACTAACCGACTCCAGTGAACCCCAGGTGTGGGAACTGTGCATGTTGAGATCATCAACTAACACACTATAAAAGAGGAGAGAACGAGTCCTCAGTGCACGCCCTCCGGAACTGGATCTCTACGCTGGCTGGACCAATGCTGGACCCAGGACTGGTGAAACCCCTCTCTTCTCTCTTTCTTTCTCTCACTCTCTCCCTCTTTTCCTTCTCTCTTTTCCACAGTCCCTACCCCTCATCCTTTGAAACATAAACCGTTGACCAAGTCTGAGACTAGGAGTGGATCTAGCCACTCCTGAGCTCCTCTTTGAGAAGGAGTCCAGAAAGCAAGGGCGTCTGCTCTGAACCTCGTGACTCAACGGGAGGGCTCTCCTTCTGATACATTTCATGTTCCTTTTTCCATTTAATTTTCCTGTACTTCCCTCCTCTTCTCAAATAGCGGCTTAATGACCATGTTGCAAGGTTCATATTAACAAGTTCATGTGTACTTGGACAAAGTTAGCTAGGTTGAGTAAATGTTGGTCGTTGTCTGAACTCCCCTGGTGTCGTTTCACCTTAATTCTGACAAAGGAAATCCACGAACCTGAGTCTCTCCAACTCTGGGACGCGACACAGGCATTGGAAGAGGCTGCCCAGGGAAGTGGTTGAGTCACCATCCCTGAAGATATTCAAAAAGCATGTAGACAAGGTACTCCAGAACATGGTTTAGTGGGCATGGATGATGGTTGGACTCAATGATCTTGAAGGTCTTTTCCAACCTAAATGATTCTATGATTTCTCAACAAACATTTTATGAACACAACCCATAAACTAAAGGAATGATATCTCTGTGTGTGTATACATACATACATATGTCTCAAAGGGATGGAAAAGGTGATGATGATTGACCAGGATGTAACTGAAGGTATGGGAACTGAGTATGACATCAATGGTATAGAATAAGGGGTGGATACTGTCCTGGTTTCAGCTGGGATAGAGTTAATTGTCTTCCTTGTAGCTGGTGCAGTGCTATGTTTTGAGTTCAGTATGAGAAGAATGTTGATAACACTGATGTTCTCAGTTGTTGCTAAGTAGAGTTTAGTCTAAAATCAAAGATTTTTCAGCTTCTCAAGCCCAGTCAGCGAGAAAGCTGGAGGGGCACAAGAAGTTGGCACAGGACACAGCCAGGGCAGCTGACCCAAAGTGGCCAAAACAATATTCCATACCATGTGAAGTCACACCTAGTATATAAACTGAGGGGAGTGGGGGCTGGGGAATCGCTGCTTAGGGACTAACTGGGCATTAATCGGTGGGTGGTGAGCAATTGCACTGTGCATCATTTGTATATTCCAATTCTTTCATTATTACTGCTGTCATTTTACTAGTGTTATCATTATTAGTTTCTTCTTTTCTGTTCTGTTAAACCGTTCTTATCTCAACCCACGAGTTTTACTACTTCTCCCAATTTTCTCCCCCATCCCACTGCGGAGGGGGGGGGGGGGGGGGGGGGAGCAAGTGAGAGGCTGCATAGTGCTTAGTTGCTGGCTGGAGTTAAACCATGACACAGAAAAAGCCTTAAACCTAACTTATAGCCTCTAGCTACTTTGTAGAGGAAGTTGTGTTGCTGATTTCAAAGGAGAGGAAAAAAAACCCAACTTTAGTATAAGGTCCCTCTGCAAAAGAATGGAAGCTAGAAATGCAGATAACAGACACAAGACTGACTGAAGAGGAAAGGCAACAATAAAAGCTGTTCATAGGTTCTCTACTCAAATGTGCAGCTCAAGCCATTCATAAAAATCATACCATGATACTGACCATTATAAGACCAGTACCACATAAATGCAGTGACCCCCCCAATGCCTCCTTAGCCCTCCCTCATCTGCATTTTTCCTCACTGCAGCAATGCAAGCACAAAATTAGAACATCAGGGCAGTGTATTAATCCAATTGATCATTCTCAACAAGACCAAATTATTAATTCTAAATATAAATACCAGGTGTAAAGAGGCAGCCAGTGCTGTGACTTGGATCAAGAATGCTCTGTTCAGCAGCAGTACTCTTAAGCAACTCTGTAAAGCCACAGCTTCATCAAGACTGTGACACAAAATCCAAGCAAAGATGCAACATACAGTGTGTGTAATTACTTCTAAATACTTATTCTTCCATCAGAAGATATAATATGCTTCCACACTATCTCTAATTGCAAAAAGCATAACTATTTTAAGAAAAGCCAACACAGCCCTACCTTCATTACCTCTACAAACTCTATTAGCGACAGGTCCACTACTCAGAGATGGAAGCAGCAGCACAGCCTAAAAGGGCTTGCTCTGTTCCTTTGCTAGATCCAGACACATTCTCTTACTATAAAAGCACATACTTCTCATGCAACAAACTACTCTTTATGAAGAATTACCTTTCCACATGAGCTTCTATACAGACTAGTGCAACTGTTTTCTCCCAATATCCGTAACAGTCTTTACATAGTAATACTTCACACTGGTCATGAAAAAGTAAAGAATGACTATCCTGCATTAAGGATGCAGTTATGTCCCCTGTGAGTATTAGCATATTGCCTCTATAACACTTAAGTTTCTAAAAGTCACTATTTGAACTAAATACCTGAAAAACTTCATCTGAACTAAGTCAAACAGAGGCAAATCAATTATTCTTAGGATATTAAGGAGCACTTCTGAAAACACATACTAATCATTCTATATTTTCTACAGTGAAAAATTCTTTTACCAGTATCACATAAAATGTTCTTACATTGAGAATACCAGCCATCCACTACTCATTACACTAGTTTAATGGTATTTCTAATTTCAATTATGGGACTTTTGCAAGTGATAGATGACTATGCACTAGGTAGCACAACACATAGGTTACAAGTTACAGTAGCATCAGTGGCAAAGGAAGATAGAAGCATGAGGGAAAAAACCTTTCTAGATGGCAAACAAAGCCAACATTAGAATAAAGTCTTCAGGAACAGCTCGTCTCTCAGAGCTACAAACCTTAGTTGTCAGTCTGGACAAACCTAAAACAACACTTCCCTTTATAGGGGGGTGGAAAAAGTCTAGAGTGAATATTTCAAAACTGAGCAAGTTCTTAAAGGCTTGCTTTGAATTTTGGGGTTAGCACCTCTGCTTCACTGCACATTAACTGACGCAGCAGCAGTAGGACCAAGGAAAAAATTACATAAGACAACAGCTTTGAAAATCCAAATACTAAAATTTATCCAAGTTACAAACACATCTCGTGTGGGCGTTCAAGCAAGCTGTCTAACATTTGCAGTAGGTTCTTAATTCAGACAGCGAGAACAATCACAGTGGCAGCATTTAGCAAAGCTAAGAAGGTACTGCATTGCCACGAATCAGCAACAAGGAAATCTGAAAGGTTCACCACCCTACTAAAAAGTCTCACCTGCATGACCTCCAAATGCTCCTCTTCCTCTAGAGCCAAGAAGAACGCCAGATTGAGGTCTGTCTCTTTGCTCAGCCTTAATACCTGTAAATAAGACACAGTTTAGTGGCTATGGCATCTAAAATTAGTATACTCAAATACCATGCCTAAAGCTAACACTATTTACTCCAAAAACTCTACGCTGCAACAGCCGCAACAGATTCTTTATAACGCCAACCTATGTTGTACTATTCCCAGTGATACTATTTTTCAAAGATGCCATCCATGTTCCATAACATGGCTGAAGAATAGAAACTGTTTCATAGCTTTCACCTTTATACTTGCAGTTCTTGGGGAGCAAGCAAACCTAGAAAAAATAACCAAATGTATGCTGTTTCCACACAAACCAGTCAACACAAAAAAAACCAAAAAAAACTTACTCTCACTTCGTCCAAAGCCACAAGGAAATCCTCCAAAACCTCTACTTTGTGTACCAGAATCTTCTACAATGTTCCTTTCTTGGAAACCTGCAGTACAGCATAGCACAAAACTTACGTTTGCCCAATTTTGCATGTGTAAATCAAGTGCCTTTTATTGGCAATTATTCTTCACAGTCCTTATTTCATGTATTCAGATTAAAAGTACAATAAACTAAGTTATTTGCCTCAACGTATGAAAAAAACTGAAGAGAAGAAATATTTTTTCCAAGAAGCATGACAAGAAGAGTCTACTTCTCTCCTGTACTATTGCTTCTTGCAAGAAGTAAATAAAACATTAAATCTGGAAGTATTTGACTTTACATGCATATATGCTACATAAGCTACTAACTTTCAACTCTTTGGTTATGATGCAGATCAGTTCACTCCTCCAGTTCAGTCACAGGACAACTGACAGCATTTTACCTTCTCAGTTTTCATAACCAGTACTGCAGAGTGAGGTAGTATTGCAATTGCTGCCTCCTATGGAGCGAGGATTTGAAAACCTGCCTTTCGGATCTATCAATTTCTAATTTTTTGTTACTCAGAATTACTTATTCAGTTGCTTGGGACAAGCAATGCCAAGTATTTAGTCTATTTTTATTTCCAACCTCTTTCCCTAGTCACCCTCCTGACGGGGAGGGAGAGGAAGTAAACAGCCACACACATAAACAAGTTACTTCTCATTTGAGATCAGACATTTCTAGGTGTTGTCTAAGATCCAGGCAGTCAACTTGTACTGTCATTTACTCCTTAGTCTGTGTTCTTTAACTGAACACCTGTTCTATCATCTTGTAATGACAAAGAGCATCTTCTGCTAAATGAGAAGTTCTCCTACCACAGCATCTGTAGCTCCCTCTCCACCAATGGTTGGTGCATACAAACATATGTCATTTGAGTTTTCCCAAATTAAAAAAAAAAGTCACATCTTAAAGGCTCACATGCAAAAGACAGTCTAGATATAAAAGCCCATAAATACTACAGACCTTAAATACAGCTTGTGAGTTACCTGGCAATTGCTGGAGAGTCTACAGCAGAACTGTTCATCATCGTTCCATAGCACCACCAAAGTACTGCTGTCTGCTTAGTTGAACAAGTCTAGCATTCCCCTACCTTAATGAGCATCAACCCAAGAGATGCAGAAATGGTGTAGAATTTTTTGAAAGAATAAACATAACTTCCAAGTGCCTCCACAGCTGTGCTGCAGGTCAAAACTTCTTCTAAACATGCCCAAACCATGACTGGAGTTTCAGTCTTCCTTGCTTCATAACAAGTCTCACTTACAGCCATAGAACTATCTAGACAGCTGTTACGTGACAGTAGCTTCCACTGCCCTACGTGCTTCCAACAGTACCTGGTGGAAGCATATACAGCAGTACTGCCAAACTTCCAATCTAACCTCTTCAATGTGCACTGCATACAAGAGTGGTACTTGCTGTTATAAGCAGGAAGAGGACAGGGATTAAATATTGCTTTATGGATACTAAAGAAAGCAAGCTTTCAGGTCTTCCACAGAAGAGCACTGGTATACCCCCTTCACACAGCATATATGTGAATACTAATACTCAGCTGCCTTTTATACTATGTTATGACTCAACGAAATTACCAGAAAAATGCCTTTTTTTCAGGGAGAACAGAATCAAAGCAAGAGGTAAACAAAACATTGATTTTAAATGTAGAGTCCTGCCTTCTAGCAAATACAGTGCGGTATTTTATGTTGTGCAGTCAAAACTAAGGGGTGATACTGAGTGCCTACATTATGCAGAAATAAGGATTGGTACTACCCTCCAAGTCACAAATACTCATTCAGCTCTAATACAAACCGAGCACCTGAATAGAGAAAAATTTAATGTATCAAATACAACTAGCCACTAGAATAACAGACACTCCAGAAAGTTACCTCTGTTTGCAAAATTCCTTCCGCTACCAAATCTACTCACTGGTTGACGCTGTCTGTTCAGACATTCATCAGTATCTATAATTAGAAAAGAAGAATCAATTTAACATTCAAAGCTATCTTTGACTTCAGGGTAGGCTTTTGGGTTTGGGTAGGTTTGCAGTTTTGTTGTTTCAGTTTGGGGTTTTTTTAACCTCAACCATAAAACTACAGAACCATTCAGGCTGAAAGGGACCTCAGGTCTGCAGCCTACCTCCCACTCAACACTAAAAAAAAAGCCACATAAAGAAGGTGCCATTTCTAAGACAATGAATTAAAATGACAAAGCTTAGCACAGGTGTAACTACCGTTTTGCATAACAAATAGCACTACACAGCAACAGTACTGCTACCAATATAGTAAAATCTGAGTTTTCAGAATCTACTCAGACACTAGTTGCAAGGTCCTTCATTCTAAATGTTTTGTCCAAAAGGAAGGCTTAATCACCCCCAAAACTACGAATTTTAACTATGCAATCCTACCTCTACTCCTAGAATACCCTCCAAAACGAGCCAGCGTATCCTGATGTGTGTTAAATCTTTCAACAGCACCTGGAAAACAACAAGAAAGTAAAACTTTTGACAGTGCCTCCCATAACATCTTCATATACAAAGCAATGAAGTACAGCCTACATAACTGGACAGTGAGGATGACTGAAAATAGGCTGAACCACTGGGCTCCAAGGGTTGTGATCAGCAGCATAAACTCCAGCTGGCAGCTGTCCTGGTTTCAGCTGGGATAGAGTTAACTGTCTTCCTAGTAGCTGGTATGGTGCTATGTTTTGAGTTCAGTATGAGAAGAATGTTGATAACACACTGATGTTTTCAGTTGTTGCTAAGTAGAGTTTAGTCTAAAGTCAAGGATTTTTCAGCTTCTCATCCCCAGCCAGAGAGAAAGCTGGAGGGGCACAAGAAGTTGGCACAGGACACAGCCAGGGTAGCTCACACAAACTGGCCAACGGGGTATTCCATACCTTGTGACATCCCATCTAGTATAGGAACTGGGAAGTGGGGGCAGGGAATCGCCGCTCAGGGACTAGCTGGATGTCGGTCAGCGGGTGGTGAGCAATTGCACTGCGCATCATTTGCACATTCCAATCCTTTTATTATTGCTGTTGTCATTTTATTAGCGTTATCATTATTAGTTTCTTCTTTTCTGTTCTACTAAACCGTTCTTATCTCAACCCACAAGTTTTACTTCTTTTCCCAATTTTCTCCCCCACCCCACTGGGTGGTGGGGAGTGAGTGAGTGGCTGCATGGTGCTTACTTGCTGGCTGGGGTTAAACCACGACAAGGCCAATCACCAGCAGAGTACCCCACTGATTGATACTAGGGCCAACACAGTTTGTCATCTTCATTCATGACCCAGATGATGGGATAGAACGCACCCTCAGCAAGTTTGCAGACATACAAAACCAGGACATTAAACACAGGGCTGTGTTTAACTCAGAGAAAACTCAAAACATGCTAGAGACATGGGTAGGCAAGAACCTCAAAGCTCAACAAAGAAAAATGCAAAATCCTGCACCTGGGGAGAAGTAACTCCAGTCACCAGCACACACTGGGGCCAGCCAGCTGGAGAGCATCTTCACAGAGAAAAACCTGAGGGCTGTTATGGACAGCAAATTGAACATAAGCCAGTAATATGCCCTTGCAGTAAAGGCCAACAGCCTTCTGGGCTACATTAGGAAGAATGTTACCAGTAGGTGGTGTCCTTCCCCACTGATGACACCCTATTTAGAGTGCTGTGTCCAGCTATAGGCTGCCCAGTACAAAACAGACGCTGACATATTGGAGTGAGTACAGTGAAGGACTGCAAAGATAATGAAAAGCCTTGTGCATTTGTCACAGAGGGAGTGGTTGAGACCTGAAACTGCTGTGCCTGGAGACAAGAAAGCTCAAAGGATTTTCCCTCTTAGCAGAAGTGAGCGAAGATAACAGGGAGACAGATTCTTTTCACTGATATCCAACAAGAGGCAATGAGGACAAACTGAAATACAGGAAATCCCATTTTAACATGAGGAAAATCTTTTTACTCTGCGGGTGGTTAAACACTAGACAAATTTCCCAGAGAGCTTTATCATCTCCATCCCCGCAGAAATTCAAAACTCAGGCGGACAAGATCCTGACCAACCTGCTATAGTTGACCCTACGCTACACAAGGATTTGGACCAGCCAGTCTTCAGAGTTGCCTTCCAACCTGACTGATTCTATAAAAACCTAATTCCCTATTTTGCAATATTAAAGTCAAGACTGGGGTACATCAGTAACCATCATAAAAATACGACATCTGAAATAAAAACGTGAAGTCTACAAAATTCCATGATGTGCACGTATATGGCACATCACAGAAACTGATTGGTACTGTTTTTCTTCTAAGTTAAACCTGCTTAAGGTAATTATATAGCTACTCCTGAAAAAAAATAGGAACTAGTATATTCCGCCACAAGACAAACACATTAGTTAATGAAGAGATCACCTGTATGCAAGAGCCTGTCATAAACGAAAAAAAGACAAGGGAGATTTGGTACATTACCAAGTCACTCAATTCAGAGACTCTGTTCGTACAACACCAAACAAAGTGTTAAACTGCTGCTTTCATAGTCCAAACAATGTTCCGAGTTCCTGCTCACTTGGAAGATTTAAGTGAGTAGTCTGTGGCAAAGCCAGCGTAAAAGATTGATATTAGAGTTTAATGTAACCTGGAACAAGCAGCAAATAAAAACATCTTACCAATTATTTGAATTGGTATTGTTATGGTTTACCACAATAGACTGGCTTTCATTGACCAAGTCTGTTTCCATTTAAAGGGGTGAGGACTCTCTTCCCTTTACTTGCCACCCTAACCCATTCTTATTCCATCACTCCTCTTCCACTGAGATTTCCACACCTTAAGCACACTAAGTTAATTCAATATTAAAAATTTTTGGAAAGCACATCACATGCCAACAAAATACTTGACCAGTAAAGCATCTGCTTTAGTAGCATCTGCTTTCCTTCACCATGCTGCCCTCTGTGTTTACTGCCTCTACTAATGAAAGAGGCTGGACAAAACCACAGATTTATAGACACTGAACCGGACAGAACCAATGATCATTCTTTAGTCAAGTCTGCTATGCTTAGCACTTACACCAAATCTACTGTAGACTGCACCGTTACTTGCCAACCAACCTATTCTGACTGGTAGGAGTACAGCAATTTTCACACTTACCATTTGCCTACTATGCAAATTATTCATGAGACTCATGTCTATACAGATTTGCAAGCTAACTGGTCTTGCACTAGCACTACCAAATGCTAGTGTTGAATTAATCGCTGCATCATTTACCACTCTAAATTTACTAATTTTCAAGCAACATTTGATAGATTAACAGGGCTAGAATGAATCCTTGTTTCCAATTCACTGAAATTAAAACCTAGCATTGCACCAACATATCCCTAAACAAGAACTGTTAGATCCACTGATTCCTCATCATATGCATTTACTTACATTTTTCTACTGTACATGGGGATTTAAAATTCTGATTTTAATCCATTCCAGAGACATCCAGCCCCAAATCTTGTATATACTAAATAAATGTCATTTTAGCAAGACTTTTATTTCTGGGTTTTGTCTGGGTTTTTTTTTGTAGTTGGCTGGTTTGGGGTTTTTTGTGGGTTTGTTTTTTAAGTACCAAAGAAGTATGAAACAGGAAAAGACTAAAGTTCCTTCAGAGTTGAAAATTCAGAACAGCCTGCCTGTACAGGAAGTTTTCCTTTCATGAAGAAGCAATACAAAGAACAAATTCACTTGTTTAAGTCAAAGTAAAGCTTTATAAAAAAATAACTGGCACATATGCAATATTACTTTTAGCTTATGCTCTTTACGATGATTTACGCAACAGTACTTCTATTAGATATTGTTTCAAGGAAAAAAAAAATCAAAATTAAAGTTTAACCTGCATACACTAACTCTAATGTTATTTAGTGTCAAACATGCAAGCTATATCACTAACAATACAGTTATAAACTATACAGAGCCTAGAAGTGCACTGCATACAAAAGAGCAGCTCATGAGAGCTTAATTTAAAAAACTCAGCTGAAGCACAATCTGTTCATAAATTAGAAGTTTTGCAAGGGAAAAAAGTAGTAAGGCCCATGCAGCCTGTGGGGGGGGGAGGACACCTTTTTCTATCATGCTATAGGGAAAGAATCTGTAATACTGATGCACCCTTTTAAACAAGGTCAAGACAAGATGCACAATCTTATCAACTGAGAGCCTCAGCTCCAGACTTGCTGAACAGCTTTAGTTCTGGAAGTCCTTATTTAAAGAGTAAATAAAGTCTACTCGTATCTAGCATAACTAAGCAAATCTCAGTATTATTACCTATGCTTGATAACATAGGTAGAGTTCCCTATAAATGAAGAAGAACCAGAAAGACGATGTTAAGCCAGAAGAGTCACTTTGAAGTTGCTCACACTGATCTGAAACAGCACAGTACACCTACCTGAGGAAAGGAACAAATGGTTAACAATGACAGTGAAAACAAGACCTTCAGCAGGAAAAGCCCTCTCTGCCATGAGTTCAGCACAATAGGCACAAATCAGAGAATACTTAGTTATTTTTGCAATATGTAATGGAAAAGTTAGCAGGCAGAGCTGACAGCTAGTCAGAAAGGAAGATTTGGAACAAACAAAACATGAAGCTCCAAGAATCACTCCCATGTAACTCACAATTCAAGGTCCTCAGAGAGGACCTTATCACAGTATTCCAGTACTTGCAAGGGCAGCAATGAAGAGGACAGTGTCTCTCTCTTCACAAAGAGCCACATGGAGAAGACAGAAGGCAATAGGTCTAAGTTGCACTGGGAGAGGTTTCATCTCAATAGATGAAAGAAAATTTTTTTACAGTAAGAGCAATCATTCACTGAACAACCTCCCCAGGGATGTGGTAGAGTCCCCATCACTGGAGATTTTAAAGACGGGAGTGGACATTTAGACTTCCTTTACCAGGAAAGGTTAGACCAGATGATCTTTTGCAACCTGGGCTGTTCTATAATTCTACAATATCAACGTAATTTGTGCTAACCACAATTTGTTAAAATAAAGTTTAGGTTGTTAGGTGTTCTTCCATCAACTAAATGATGTAAGCTCAAAATTTTTACCTCGGACTAAATATCACTAAAGTTAAAATAGCCTCAAGCAGTTCTTCAAGCACTCTTAAGTTCAGAGACTACAGTAAGAACACCCTGATTGCCTTATCCCACAGACTGTCAGTTCTAAGCAAAACCTATTTCCTGATCTGACTATTGTAGAGTCACGCAAAGCCGAGCCTGGGGCAAAGCACCTTCAGCAGCAACCCTGGCTTGGCATACTTAAAACTTCTATCTTCTATATCTAAACTTCTTCTAACTTTTCTATCTAAAACATCTGTGAGAGTTTATAAAGGCATTATCTTCATTAAACCAAGAGTGCTTTACAGAAACTTGATACCAAACATCAATATTTTGTCTTGTAGGTTTTGTTGGTTGTTTTTTTTATGGATCCAAGTTTCTGTTCAACAACTTCATCTGACCTTTTCTTATTTTCAACACAACTGTCAGACAGGTCCTAGCTAGAACTGCTCAACATTGCATATAACACTTACTTCCAATACTGTTCATGTTATCACAGCCTGTTCTAGAAATGCTTGTGAGGTAACACCTGTTGACTCTCATTAGAAGTTACATGCTGTATTCAACACAACTGCAGTAAATAAAAAAGGGCTGAGGGTCAAAAGGGAAGTCTACTTGTTATGTTACCTGTATAATTTGATGTTGCTTATTCCACGAGAGACACATGAAAATATTGCAATGATAATATCATGGTTTTCTTTAATCTCCCAAATTGTTCAAGGTATCAACTCCCCCAAATGCCAGTAAAATCAAAAGTGCCTTTCACATACCAAATGAGCCTATGCTTGGAGTGAAGTCAGACGAGACGCCATTTGGACTTTCAGAGAAGCTAGCCTACAAAAAGATAAGAGCCACATCATGTTAACACCAGGCCAAGCAAAGTACATAAATACAAATGCAGTTGCTAAGCCTTGTACTTGAAAGGAGTTGCCTTCTGCACCTTCTGAAACGCAGTCTCTCAAACTCTTCTGCTCACTTCAGTTTCTTACACTTCATTATACTAAATGGCATGCCATTTTCATCTAAGTGTCACCAAAACCACATTATACACAGCTGACGTGGCGTTAAGTAAGTTTATCTTGCCTTTTGTCACTGATTCATGGAGGCATCAGCTTTGTCTCCTTGCGAACAAACATTTTAACTTTGAGTATAAGAAACGTATTGTTCAAACCAATACTGTAATCTTTTGAAGTATTTTTCTTTTCCAATCTTTCAGACTGTTTGTATTGCAAATAATAACCTGTTTTCATCAGTTTCATAACTGCATTTCTGTGTTTTACTAGAGGGTGCTTACAGATTATCTGAAAAGGAGATAACTGAAATATGTCAGTCCCTGTTCATTTATTCAAAGATTCCAATACTCCATTTAAACCAATTCAGAACAGCAACCAATTTTCACATTTTACTCTTACAGTCAGTTTTATTCCCAGCAGAGGCCATGTTAACCTTCTGCTGTTTAATGCAAGCCAGACATGTACTAGTAAACCAAAACACCAGCTGAGGTACATCACATAACTACCAAACCTTTTATTTCAGGACTGTGCTTTTTAGAAATCACTACAGCTTTCACACTTCTCAATATGACTAGCAATGACTACAGGAAATTAAACGCAAACTGGTAAAATTACTACTCTGAAAGTGTTTGCCATAATTTCTTCTTCTGGCAACCTTACTTTGACTCATACATCCATCTGGATAAGCCGCTCATGTCTCCTCTTCCTCAATGCTGAATTTAAACACACATTAAGACTAATGCCAACAATCAAAGATTCATTACAGATTCTCCTCAAATTCACTGCAATTTTTTTCTGATAGCAGTACTCATTCAACAACATCAGAAGCAGCAAAACATTATTTTTTAGCTGTCTCTCATTACACTCCTGTATCTTACCCTTCATTGCACACCAAAGTATTTTGCTACTATGTAAAAAATAGCAAAATTGAATATGAACAATTTCAACACAAGACTTAGCTCAGAACTAGGCCTGACAGTAGGTACCTGACATCACCTTAGGTCTACTATGAACTCCAAAATTGTATTTTAAGAATTGTTCTCGCCTGCTGCCAAACTCTTGAGATCATTAGGCTGCACAGTTTAACAACTTAAATGTACTACAGACCGACCTAATTGTAGCTTTTCTACTGCCAGGAATTTAACTCAAGAGTAACTTCTATGAGCACACTTTTCCAGTTTCAGT
Organism: Astur gentilis; assembly: GCF_929443795.1. NCBI lineage: Eukaryota > Metazoa > Chordata > Aves > Accipitriformes > Accipitridae > Astur > Astur gentilis. Next base: position 68,714,894 of record NC_064919.1, read on the forward strand.
TAAACTGAGCTGGGTGTGCAAATGCTATAGTAGCGCAGCTCACACTGGGGGCGGGGGGGAGGGCAGTGCAGGGCAAAAGCAGAGCAAAGGCAACTTACAGAAGCAACTCAAACAGAACATCTGAGAGGAAGCAACAGCTCCACCTATTTCTGGGTATACGATAGCTTCCTGAGAGCTTGGGAAGAAGACTGAGAACTATCCAAATCCAGAAACACAGCTACTACATAATCCCAGTCAAAATCCATGAGTCTCTTTGCTTTTCTTCCCTAAAAAGCTGGGTATTAAAAACCCTTCCAAAATACACAGCAAAAGGACTGAATCCCTTTACAGAATACAGTGACCATGTTAACTTACTTTTAGAAGACAACTATTCTGGTGAGACCTACTCACACATACAGAGCTACAGATGAAATTAAGTCAATCGGCTTGGTTTCTATATACATTTAAGCCTGCTTGAAAAGTCAGGTTCCCATTTTCTAAGATTGCAGTTTTCCAAGCAAATGAGTCCATGTAACAACTCACTGCTACCAGAAAGAGATGAGGTTCTGTTTATTTTCTCTTTACCAGCCTCAGTGGTTAAGGCCATCTAAGCCATCTTTCCATCACTGAAGGGTAGTCTTCAGGTTGGAAAATTTAAAGAGCTCACAAAAGCATACAAGCAGCACCAGTACCTGAACAAAACAGCAGCAAGCAAACTGCTGGTGGGGAGGAAACCGATCATCAGTAACAGTAAACTCCTATAGCAGCCTAGCACATTTGCAAAAACATACTGTAAATTATATTCAAAGTCCTATCTACAATCCTCAAACGGGTGCACTCCTCACCCTTCCTATGGTAGCTATGCTTTTAAGACCATAAAGTTTGGAAACAACATTAAGTGTAATATTGACTGAACAATGAAGATCAGCTGACAGTCACCCATGTTCTATTTGTTGCTGTGGTTAAAAAAAACAAACAAACAAACCAGCTACCACCAAAAGACACAATTCTGCTAGTCCCCAATAACACAGTTCCACCACTGCTCTTTCACTATTCAAGTCAGTAATACGCACTGTCAAACCAATCTGATTTGTGCAAGAAATTGCAGCCTACTGACACCCAAAACCCAGCAATCTGTTCTCAATTTATCTTACAACTTCAGAAAAACTAGAGCTGACAAACATCAGGGAACAGGAATGCATTAGAAGGGAAAGAGGGCAGGCAACATGAACCACCCATTTCACTAGTTACAAAACTTTACTTAAATACCCCTTACCACAACTGATCAGCAATTTTAACTTTCTACCCTTCATAAGCTTTTACTACTTGCCTTCCAGCCTCTGCTGGTCCACTAGCCTATCCACAAGTACTCAATTCCTAGCCCATGTATCATACTTAATGAGTTACTAGTATATACCACTTTTATGCCACATACTTTTCCAAAAAGTACACATCCTCTCACAACCCCAATGTAAGGAGACAGCATTGAACGGCTAGGCAAGTAATACTAATCAGTTACACTGACCATGCCCCAAGAGCCTCCAGGGAGACAAAGCATATAAACATTTTGAGAGACTGTAATTGCTACTATTTGTTATGAAAACACTGTGCTTTCAACATGAAAGTTAAGGTAAAGCTTCTCCAGGTGCCTCGGGAGTCCTGTCAACAGGGGACCACAGCCACCCAGGCGGCGGGTCCAGGGGTAGGAGGAAGGAAAGGGAAGAGAAGCAAACACGCTACAGCCCAACAGCTGCCGCCCCATACCTGATAAAGGGATGGGAGGGTTACTGAGGCCTCGTCCCCCATCTCTGCATTCCAGTCCTCTTGGTTCATGCTGTGCCCTGCCGAATCTGCTCGCGGGAGACAAAAACACATTAGCAGCGCCCCCCCCGCCCGCCCCCAGCAAGTCCTGCAGTGCCCGCGCAGGGGACACTATTGAGCCTTCCTGTCCCAGCATTTTCACCCCAACTCCGTCGAGGGGGGTGGGTGTCCTCCTGAGGGGGTGAGGCCTTCCGCTTCCACGAGAGAGGCGCTCCTACCTCTCTCTTTCCCCCGGCCACCGAAGCTCTGCATTACAAGAAAATGGCGCCGCTCACCGCGGCCCTTCACAACGCCGCCACCACCACGTGCAGTCGCTGGCCCACGACGTGCCTCACCCGCCAGCCAATAGCAATCGCCACCAGCGCGCCCGTGCTGGTTCTTGTAGCTGGGGCTGAGGTCCTGCGCCCCCGAGGCGTTGAGCCGTTAGGAGTGGGGGAGGGCGGGGTGTTGCGCGGCTGAGCGGAGCTTGTGGGGGGAGGGCCGGGGCCTTTAGCCGGCTGTGGTGACTTGCTCTGTGGCGGAGAGGGGGAGAAGAGAAAGGGCGGGAGGTGGGGCACGGTGTATCTCGCCGTGGCACCTACCGCTTTTGTGGAGCAGCGGTGGCGTCGTGGTAGTCACGGTGCACGTGGAAGGAAAAGGGAGCTCAGGGATGTGCAGGATCCCGGTAGGAGGGAGGGTCTGTGCTGTGGTTATGATCCTGCTCGGCTCTCTGAGCATCTGTATTTTCCTTGATTTCCTCATGGATGACTGTTAAAGTGTGATTTATTTTACAAACGCCTAATAAAAGTGAAATCCACTGTTTGGCAGAACTGCCAGGAAGGTATTAACCATTTTACTGCAAGCAAAATTTTCAAGCATTAGCATAACAGCTAACAAAACATAACCTCTTAGCTACAATTTTTTAAAAAAATGTTTAATTAGGTTAAACAGGCTATATAATTTATTTTAAAAAAAAAATAAAAACAAAAACGCAAGCAACAAGCCAAAGCAAATTTAAGAACAATGTCCCCTTCCCACAGTTCGTTGTTGTACCAGACTTGGTAGAGATAAGAAAGAGGGCTAAATTCCTGGCTCAGGAGTTTTGTTTACGTTGAGGTGCAGGAGAACATAGACAGGACTTGCATCAGTTCAAGACGTCTATTAAAAATTGCAGCAAGTACTCTGACACTTCTGTTTGTGTTTCTGAGCTGCTGGTGCAGTGCATGTCTTTTCTGTACCTCTTTTCATGCTGTGAAATAATACAGCAATGCTTATTCCAAAAATCTTAAAGGAAGTATATATCGTTCCATAAATGTGACAAATACTCGTTAACGTGCTCCACCATGTTCAACAGATTTTCCTCGTCAGAAAAACTATTTGAAAAACTGCGTGCCTGTTTGAGAACTTTAATGTCTTCTGTTGCAGAGAAGAAACAGCAGATCTGCCATTTTGCAGTGAACATCTGAATGTCTAGTAGCAGTTTTGGGCAACAGCGAGCCAAATTCCTGCAGCAGATGGAAGTTGTCAGAGAGTGGTCTCTGAACTAATGCTCTCGTTATTTTCACCTTACTCATTGTCACTTAAGCCCTATGCTTTATAGCTGCTCATTTTTCAGGAACATCAGGACAGGACACAGGTTGTGCTCAACTTAAACTACAAAGCAACCAAGAAACCTAAGAACCAGCTTCTCTATCTCACAGGGAGCTTAAAAGTGTGCCACGAGATGACATATATGAGGCTGTGCTTAGTGCAGGTAGCAAAGATAGCTGCATGGAGTTATTATTAGCTTTCAGTAAGTAATCAGTAAGATACACAATGTCCAAGGATGAAGAAGACACAGTGGGAGCATCTCTGTGGGAAGTGTATAAAGCTATTTATGAGTTCCTGAAGCAGCATCTGGAACTAGCAGAGAAGCTCGCGAGCTAAATTTTACCCACTGTGCTAACTCCATGACACACCATTTTACTTTTTGCCTAAACAAGAAAACCGAGTAGGCTGCTTCATGAGCCAAAACAGCTTCTGTTTTCATTGCACTGAAGTTCTATTTTGGATGTCCATAAAGAAGAAGAGCAGTATGTCTATGCTGCTGAGAAATTCATGGTTAATGGCCGATGTGCCACTCTGGTACATCTAGGCCAAACTAAGACCTTCCAAATTGTTCGTCATCCTTTCCATCACCAGGTTCCCATTCCCTCAGCTTTGCTAGCATAACTTCATGTTCAACACTCCCTAACTCACTCAAAGAGATAGTTTAGTTTAATACTTTCAATGGTAGACATAGGGAGCAACTATGAATGCCATTATGGTGGCAGATCTGTAATCACTGGTGGGTAATCTCTTAGTTCATTTTAGATACAATCAGACATCACAGCCTCTAACTAGTAGATAGACTTGGAGAGTTCTTATTTTCTTCCTGTATTCCTTTGATTCTGCTCATTGTAGGACGCTATCTACCGCCTGCAAACTACTTCCCACTACTTCAGGAGAAGCCAAAGAATTAAATTTTGTCAATGCCAAGAAGTTATATCATAAATGCAACTAATTTGTTCCACTCAGAAGATTCTTCAGGGACCTACAACTTTTTTTTTTCCTAAGGCTGCTAACAATTCATTGTAAGCCATGGTGGCAGGGCACAAGTTGCACAAGATGTTTGCTGACTACCCTTGAGGTCATTTTGTCCAACCAGCCCTACTCAAGCAAAGTCACCTAGAACTAAAAGAGAACAAAGTAGTATCCAACATACATAAACAATATCTTATACAGTACATTTAAGTACTGTAACATGGAGCTGCAGATCACCCGAAAGGCATATAAAAGTATATTACAAAAACTTACCAAATAACCCCAAGTGTGAATATGACCCCCTAGAGTGAGGACGAAGAAACCAGCAACATAAAGATCACATTCCTCCCAGAGAAGGACTCTAGATGCTGACAACTTGCCATAACTTCCCCTCCTCTCACCACCACCCAAGAATGAAACCACCAACCTCGGGACCCGGAGCAGCAGCAGAAGGGTGAGCATAACACCAGGAAAAGGGGTAGAAAGTAAGCGCATGTTTGAAGAATTTTCTTCTTTCTTTTTGTGTAACAGAGCTGGACCAATAAAGATTAGACTCTTAGGGTTTCAGTTACACTAACAAAAAATTCTTGGCTTTACTTAAATATAAGGTGTGCTTTTTCTTTGCCCACAAACAAGATTTTGAGTGTGACGCACTTTCTATATCTTAAACGCCATCCTGATGTATTATGAGTATTTTTCAGAAAGAAAGGTGGAGTAATCTCTAACAAAATGCAAAACCAGCTAAGTTTGTTAGCCACGTGACCATGCCTCTGCAGTGATGGGGCAAGTTACTTTTTCATCTACTATAATGTTCTATAATGCCTCAATTTTATGAATTTTTGCATGATAATTATCTTAACACCTGCAAGTACAGAGCAAAGTATACCTTAAAGCTAAATCAAAAGAAGATTCAACATAGTGTGAGTTGGAAATTTTTTAAAGAGCTGGATTTAATACCCTCTTTGTCTTACAGTTGTACCAAGAGACCTAAATGAATTTAGGCTCCCATTTTTATAGACAGTGCCCAGGCATGTAGGAAGGGACACTCTTTGCCCAGAAGGTAATGTGTCATCAGAATAGAAAGCCACAGCACAAATAGTGCAGGACTGTGACCGAACACCCTTTTGTGACATCAGCTGTTGGCAGCAGTTTTCATGAGGGAGCAGAAGGAGTCTCTACACTTCTGTTTGGCTCACTTGCAGTTTTTACAATATAACATTTTCCCTAAGCATAATTCGAGGACTGTAGTTGGTGACCAAGAACGCAATGAAGTACAGGTCACCTATCTGCTGTAGTGGTAACTATGTAAGTCTTTCACAGCATAGGACACAGAAGGCAGGCTTGCAAGAGCAACACGAGATGCTTGCATGCTGAAAAGAAATGAGGTCTTCACACATCTCTACTTTTGCAGGTTTTAGTTTAATTCACTTTCATAGCACCAGCATGTGGTGTCAGCATTGCATTTCAAGTTCTTGTGGTGGCAGGGGGACAGGCTCCCTGACTCATCGACCAAAATCTCCAGATGTCCAAGAGCCACCACGTACACTTGGACTCTAAGAGGGGCTCAGAGGCAAACGGTGGCAGTGAATTTGCTGGGCTACACAGAAGGAAGAGTTTTGGTCCGACTGAGCTTGTGCACAGCTGAACTGCAGGACGACGGGTGGCGTTCGCCTCTGCTGCCTCATTTCCTCCCGCAGTCTGAAAATTCGATTACACAGCAGTTTTACTTGCAGGAGCAGTCCCGCTGCTAGCCACACAATCCGTCTTGGGCTGGGCTTGCACAGACAGTACTGACTGGGAGTTGTGTCTCGCTTGTTGTGGAACGTCGTTCTCACATGGGGAAGCTACCTCTGTATCTCTGCTGTCTTCCTTGCATGCGCTTCAGCCATTTTCCCAAGCATGACCTATAGATACCCCTAGAATTTTTACTTCAGCCAGGGCTTCGGTGATGGAAAGGACATGTTCCCAGCTTAACTGGGACCAAAAAAACCCCCCTCTAGGATTAAAACCGGTGAACTTGTAAAATCCACTGGCTGGCTGACTGTCCCCGCCCTGCGCTCCGCTGACCGCCGTCTCCTCAGCAAGAGTCGCACGCCGCCCTGAGGCGGGCAGGGCCGGGGGCGCGCGGTACGTCACTGCCCGGGGGCGGTGCTTGGCCAGTCACGTGGGGACCAGCGCGGTTTGTTTTGGCAAGCGTTAGGTCTCGGCTTTGACGGCACACCGAGTGCCAAAGCGCGGGAGCGAATGGGTGCGCTGCCTTTTTTTTCTTTTTTTCTTTAACAGAGGCACCTCATCCACCGTCACCGGCAAACGCAAGTCTTTTCTTCGCGGCTGTTTGGTAAGTGCTCGGCCGTGCCGCGACGGCCTCACTCGGCAGCTTGCCCGGGCGCGGAGCCCGGTGCCCCGCAGCGTTCGTCCTTCGCGGCGGCGAGGCCCCGGCGCCTCAAGAGCGGCGCACCTGACTGCCCAGCCGGAGGCGTCCCTTACGAAGGAACGGCGGGGCGGGCGGGAGCGCCCACCGGCGGCCGCGGCGCCGCCTGCCCTGTGCCGAGCCGGCAGTCTCGGCAGAGCCACGCCTAGCCTCCCGCGTTCGGCGCACCACGGGCAGTCACCGCCCGAGCCCGAGCCCGGGCCCGGGCCCGGGCCCGGCGCAGGCCAGGCAGCAGCCGACGGCGGGAAGCGGCCCGGCGCGCTGAGCCCCGCCCCGCCGGCCTGGCGCCGCGCACGGCTCCCTGGGAAGCGTAGTCCTGCGCTCGGCAGCGCCCGGGCGGCTTCCTCGGCGGAGCCACCCTCGGGGACTACGCGGCCCGCCACGCCCGGGAGCTGGGGGCCGCCGGGAGCCTCCCGAACCGGGCCCGGGCCCGGGCCCGGCCCCGGCCGTTTCCTGGTGCCGCCGCGGAGCGAAGCGGTGCCGCGGCCGCAGGTAGAGGAGTCGCGTCTCTTTGTGCGGCGCCGGCTGGCAGCGCCCTCGGGCCCGGCCGGGGCGCGGGGCGGGAAGCGCGGCTCGGCCGGGGCGCGCTGCGCCGCGGGGCCCTCGGGGAGCTCCACGAACGCGGGGCGGCGGCGGCGGCTGTCGCTGCCTCGGCCGCTCTGGCCGGAGCGCCGCCTGCCGTCCGGCTTGCTCGGCCCCCTGAGGGGGGCGGCGGGCGGGCGAGCGGGCCGGCCGAGCCGGGGCGCTGCCTGCCTTCGGGGCGGGCCGCTCCGCTCCGCCGCGGGGGCGGGCTGGGGCTCCGAGGCGCCCCGCCAGCCGCCGAGGGCGCCGGCTCCGCGGGGACGAGGGGGCCGGGGTGGGAGCGGCTCGGCCCGCAGAAAGTGACCCGCGGCGGCGGCGCCTCGTCCGGTTCGAGCGTAACGTGTTAACGTGGGAAAACGACCAAAACATCAGAGCGTTGTCTCGCGCACAGAGGCGGCATGGAAGCTTCTGCGGCGATCCGTAACTGAGAGTAAAGCTCACATCGGTTTTGACGGGCCTGTGGACACATTAACCTAAAAAAAAAAAAAAAGTGTTAAAATTATAAGTTAATCCCTAGGGTGATAACTTTATCTTCTTGTAAGTGTTTCTTTACAGTCTCCGCAAAAAAAAAAAATCTATATACAAATAATAGAAGCTGTATCTGTTGAAGACAAATGAAATTAATCTTTTATTTCTTCTTAATTTTACTTAGACTTATCATATGGCAGCAACCACATACACATTGGTTCAGTCTGAGGTACACTGAAGCTCAAGAGTGGTTCAGCTTGTGTACTGAAGAGTCTTTTCCCCCCCCCCAAAGTTACTAGCTTGAATTTACTAGTTTACATTGCTTATACAGTTTAAATCATCTTCACCCAATATAGTAGTAGGAGAGTGTGGACAAGCTAACCAGTGGCAAGCTGACTCAGTTTTAAGGAGGTCTGAATGTATGCTACTACTCTTAGGACCGGTATAGTACTCTCCAGTCCTTTCTGATGGAGGACTCACTGCCCCAAAAGAGGAACCAAGGAACTCTGCTTTAAAGTTCTTGTCTTTCAGTGTAGACCCTGCTTATTTCTCACAATTTATACACGCCCAGCCTGCAGTTTACTTGAGTTTTATGCCTTGAGCTTTATTCATCCATTCACCTGCTCAAAATTTAACAAGAGGACCAGGTCCCCCCAAGTAGTGCTTTCAAAAATAATTTTGCTTATTTGAACTAAATACTTTCATTACTGGATTCTTGTATTTAAACCGTGAGTATGAAGTGGGGTTTTGGGAGTAGTGGCTTTAAATAAGAAATGAAGCAAGATGTGTCCACAGTTTAAATTGTCACGGTTTTATTTGTCTAACCTAATTGACTGGGAGCTATCATCTTAAGAACCACTAGAAGTCTCAAAACAAAGAAAGAACAGCTTTTGGTGGCAGAATTCCTACAAAATTATTTAAGACTGCAGTTGTAATTAGACAGGTTGAAAAGTAACAACTTATAGGTTACTAAGTTCTGTGATTGTTTATTTTAAGGTCCATGACCCATATTAAGAGTTCTGGCATCATCTGTGTTGCTGGTCCACAGGGTCTCCTTCTACACGGGGAAATTGTTACCAAACCACTGCAAACGTCAGTGCAGCAACTTTAGCTTTAGTAACGTGGAGCATAAACAGCTGTTGGAGCTCCAGCTGCTGTTTTCCCAGCACCACGTCCAACTGCACTGTGATGGCATGGTAGAGGCTGTGGTGGTCGTGGCCCTTCTCTGCCTTCCTCCCCCTGCCCTCTGTGGAAGGTTCTTTGATAAATAGCAGTCCTACAAACCAGCTAAGTGCTGTCTGTGCTCATGGGATGATGGACTAACTGAACACAGTTTTGTTCCTGCTATGGGGTAAACCTGTTTGGTAACCCTCTTGCGTTGCTTGGGTTGTAATTGAATGATGTGTTGAGACGGGTGTCTCATCGTACAGCATTGACACACACATTTGTCGCTGAGCCATAAACTCATCGTTAGATTCACAGTGCAAGCAATTTGTAATACAGTTTTGTCATCCAATACAAAGAAGACCAGATCACAGCACAGCCACCAGGCTAGAATGAGTTTTTTTAAATTTGCTGGGTCAGTATCTTCACTATTTGAAGCTTCTGAGACTTTGTAAATGGGGAGGGAGAGGGCAGGGGCAGGCAGAGAGAGAACCTGAACCCAGGGAAAGCAGAAACTCCTAGGGGCAAACCAGTGAGGATTAATGAAGGTCTAGCCCTGTTTAGATTACCATCTCAAAGTCATGTGGAGTGTAGCCTGGACTGGGAAGAGTAACTTGCATACTTCTAGGTATTGCTTCACAGTTTGTGACCAGCAGCAGAAAACCTGGATGATGTAGTGCTTCAGATGTTTGTAGGAGAATTACAAATAGGACAAGAGGGCATACTACGTCAGCTTCACCCCAGGCAACCAGTGAAATTATATCCTGGAAAGAAAAGGGACAACAAGGATTCAAAGTCTATGCAGAGTTTTTACCATTGAAGGATATCTTGACATTAATGATGTTTGAATATGTAGGTGATTAGATACTAATGGTGGTTAGGACTGTATTGATAGCACATGATTGGAAGAAGTAATTGCTGTTTCAAACCCTTACCCAGAAGAGAATCCCAAACTTATTTTAGCATGCTGACAGTTTGGACAGACTTTTTATGTCTGGAAGAGTATTGCAAAATTTCCTTCTAGATGTAGTCATTTCTTCACAAGTGAAAGGTGGACAACTGAGCATGCTTTAGTGTCAACATTGCTCCAGGTTTGTGGGGGTTTTGGTACTACAAAGGTACATCAAGAGTGTATTTCCTTTATAATAGCTGTTGTGGCAGATCTACCTTTTTATCTTGATAACTATGCTAGATATAGCCATAAAAGTTTAGGGAGGTGTTTTCAACAGCACTAAACGCTGACTTTCATGGGTGTAGCAAAGCCAGAGTATTCCCTCCTGGAGTCAAATGCTTGGAGGAATACATAGCAGGTATCAGTTACGTGATAGATTAGGAGTTTCACAGGCAAAACCGAACACTTTCTTCGCCAAAGCTGAGTTACAAAGGAAAAGAAATATGGGTGCAGAGAAAACATTCTTACAGCATTTTCCCCTCAGCAGCAATATGGCATGCTGCAGGGGAAAACATAAAATTTCTTCCTTTGTTCCTGCCTTATCAATAAGATTTTAGTTGTGAGAGAATGCAGTTATCAGTCTCTCTGATCTTCATCTTTGCTGTCACTAGTAGAAGTTAGGAGAGACATGATGATTGTGGCAGAGGAAGACAGAAAGCAGGTCCCTGCAGGTAAAAAAGGAGAACTTGCAGAGAGTAGAATAGTGACAAGCAAATGGCAGAGGACCTAGAGAGACAAGAAGGACTTTTAGAGAAGAATATAGGGTGCAATATATTGAGGAGAAAATCACTATTTCTCATTCATTACCAAAAACGTTACAGAGCAAAGCCAGTACCTGTGCACAGAAAATTAAACACAGAAACCTGTGTTTAAAAGGACAGAGGTTGCAAAGTTGAAGTATTCAAAGGTTGGAGTATTAAACTTATCTAAGTTTAATGAAAATTAAAATTGCCTAGGCAATCTTACCTCATCTTGGTACATATGAATTATGATATTGATCAGGAATACTTAGTTATCAGATCATTATTTTTCTCAAGCTGGACAGTTCTTAGAATAGGGAATGTTTTATTAGAGCAGCAAAGTGATAAGTGTTCAGTTCACTCTTGCATGAGACAGATGTACCTTATTTGCCACTTAAAAATCTGTAACTGCTCCTCTTGGACATTTTTTGCAGTGCTTAGTACCAATCACAGCTAAGTTTTACATAAAAGTTAATTTCTCTTCACAATGTATCTATGAGCTAAGGCGAGTATTGGTATTATCCGTATTCTAAGGACAGGGAATAAAATACAGGGAAAAATCCACTAATTTTGAATGCTCAGTTTGAGAGTCACTTGGTTGCTTTCAAAATATTTAACATCATTCAGTGGTCATAGCACAAATGCTCTTTTGTTTTGCACCGTTACATGACGAAGGTTCTGAGCAGAAGGAAAAAAACAGGGAACATACTGTCAGAGGTAGGTGGTCCTTCAGGCTGTGTATTGCCTTCTTTCTTCCACAAACCATACCCGTGTCTCTTTGAATGAACAGTGAAACTGCTGGTTCTGGAGAGCTACAACCCAGACAAGACCCAAAACAATTATCTTCCTCTTTAGATTTATTTTTTTTAGCTAGATTTATTCCCCAGCCCTGTTCCTTCCACCAGGATGAGAAAGAAGACACATAGCTGCGCCACCACAAATAGAGGGAGGAAAGACTGTGAGAATGAGCAACAGGGAACAGCGATGCTTTTGTAACTCATACCACTGCTGAAGACAAAGTACCATAAATTTATATCACCAACTCCAGATACACTACAGCTAGCAGGAACCTCTTTCCCACTTGCAGTAAAATCCAGTTTGACAGAAAATGAGTCAGATATCTTTAAAAGAGCCTTCTCCATTTCTAAGCAGCCATACGTTAATTCCCAGAGATCCATAGTAATTCTCCGAATACAACAGTGGCCTCATGGAAACTGTAAGCACAGTGTATCATGAAATATAGAAACAGAATGAGGTTTGTCAAGCAACTTTGACTTTTGACATGAATTCTTTGTGTTGGACATCCCCGTCCTGATTACAGGCTTTTTTAAGACCATATAGCAAATACTGCATGTCATATCACAGGTTTTTAAAAGAAACCTCTGGAATAGGTGAGCATAGATCAGATACCCGGTATAAAAAAACCTTTAGGTAACTAGGACACTAGGAAAGTAAGCAGTTGAGAAGAGGTTATTGTAATGGAAACTGTCAGGCAGTAAATTCAGATGGCACAACTGGCTCCATCCCATGTATTAAAAATGTTTATTGAGAGTTCAGTCCAGCCAAAAGCAGTAGAAATTAGAGAGGTTAATCAGGTTCATTCTTCTTCATTTTGCTCTTCTGCTTACAATTGTCTTTTAAGCTGTACTGGCTCTAGCTGCATACTTTACATATGTGATAGCTGCATCTATTTGTAATCAATTTGCAGGTCATAAGCTTCATCTACCTGTTCTTAACAATAAGCACTTAAAAAATAAGCTGTCTTTGCCAATCCAGCTTTTAAGTAGACCCTAGAGAGTCAGTAAGCAACAACTCCATAAGCCCCAAATCACACTGTCAAGCCAAACTTAGTGTATGCTATGTTTTGGAAGGATTATTTTTCTTTATGGAATACTATAAAATGTTCTGAGTTCTTTATTTATAGCCATAGTGCAGCGAAAATCAAACTGGTGATCAATGTTGTCTGCATTTGTCAGATTGAATTGTAAAGCACAAATACATTATTTACAACAGGTTTTAAGGAATGGATGTGTTCAAAGCAGTATCTTAAATTAGCATGTTGTGTCTGCTTTATCTGCACTGTAAACTGGGGCCTGTGGAAGGAAGGGATCTCAGTACCACAGTCTTCTGGAACGTTCTGGCTAAAAACACTTCTGAGTATTTGGGGTTTGAATTTATTTCAAATTTCAGTTCAGTCATTAGGAATTTAAATTTTCATCTGCATTTTTATGACTGAATCCAAAGTGTGATTTAAACTTGGAGATATTTGCAAAATGCAGAACAAGTGAGGGATCTGTATCTGAGGTGTATTTGTTCAGAAAAAGCATGCAGGATGTTAAGGTGAAAAAGAGAAAAGAATGAAATAAAAGAAGATAATACCACATTACCAGTCTTCTACCCAAGACCACTGGTGAGGTCTTAGAAAGACGGAGGCTGTAGGATCTAGAGGTGACAGTTAAAAGCAAAAAATAAAAGTACATGAAGGCTGGTGTCTTCAGGGGTGGTCAGAGGGATGGGAAAAGTATTCTATAATGGGAATGTCAGAGGAGTAGGTGGATATCTGTAGCAGTGCATGAAATCTCTGGGGTCTTTGGGTTTGTTTCAGAAGTATTTAGCTGCTGAAGGAAGTTGGTGTGCACTGGGATGAATTTAACAGTGGAGTGTGCGGGAAATCAGTAGGGAGGAAGGAGGTGACCTAGAGCTCTAGAAAAATAAGGGAAATCAATAGGAAAGAAGTGAACAAGAGGAGAGCTATAAATGAGGTTTGGAGTGCCACATGAAATAAAAATATTGCTGTGAACTAAGAAATCTCATTATTAGCAGTGCTTAGTAAAGGCAGGTTTGGAAAGCAATTTTGGCAGTGTGTAGGAGAGACAGAAGATAGAGAGGAAATGAGCAGGAATTTGTAAGCTGAGCATCACCAGAGGAGCTGGGAAGGATGAAAGAATGTAAGACATTCAGTTGAGGCCAAAGAACCAGTGGCAAGAATGTGGAAGAGAAGGATTTTAGGGCAAAGAATCTGAGCTGATGGTTTATAGAAGGGCTAGAGTGGCAGAAAAGAGGAAGCAGTAAGTTAAAGTAGGTAAGAGAAGCCCCATCTAGGAAAGGCTCTGGAAAGAGGAGAGGAAAAAGCTTTAGAGAGTGTGACAGCAAAAATGAAGTGCAAGAGAAAGAGGGTGCTATCAGGGCGTGCAAATAAGGCTCTTAAGATTGCCTGCATTATTATCAATGACAGCTTGTTATGTCCTCCCAAAGAGCTAAAATGAACAAGAGAAAATCATGCCTTTAAACTCATAATCATGCCTCAGTAACTTTGTTCAAATCTCGTCATGGATGCCGAAACTAGGAGACTGGCAGCACTGCCAGATGAAATGGCTTCACCCATGCACTATCACCACTTTGCACAAGCATCCAAGTGTGTGCAGCCAGACAACAAGCCCCAGGCTTTGGATTTAAAGCAAGGGAAAGAATGGTTTATTTTCATCCCCATCAGTCTTCCCAGTCCCGTTTAGTGTGGGATCACACAAATGCCCTTGAACTGTCAAGGGCAGGACTAGTGCTTTCAGTAGCATTTCCATGAACTGGAGCCTCCAGTGGTCCCCTCCCCTGAAGAGCAGAGAGCCATTACCTGTGCACAGCCCACCGGGGGTGGGGAGGGAGAGGGGGAGCGGGTCCCTGTTATCTAAAATGCACTTCCTCAGCAAGTTGAGCCAGACTCAGTGCTTCTGCAGTCCCAGCCACGCGCTCCTTCAGTGTTTTCCCAGTCCTCCTTTAGCAATTGTTTGAACCCCAGAGAGTCAACATGGTTGAAAACTGCTAACTTTCCTTCCTTTTTCATCCTCTCCTTCAGATTCTTCGGGGTTTTTTTTGCCTGAGGCAGGATGAGCTAATGAGAGAGGATTGGCAACATACAGCTAGGAAGGTATAGAAGTAGTGCTTAACTTAGGTTGGTGTAGTTTTGGGGATTGGGCCTTTGCAGTGTTATTTCCCTGAGGATACAGGAGGATGATACACACCTCATTCTTCCTATCTTACCTTCCTCCATCACCACCCCAGGTTTCAAACATCCAGTGCCGTTCTTCCTTATCTTGTGCCAGCTCTGGTTCTCATCTGTCTTTCCGTCAGCCTGTCTAACATTCTAAAGCATCGGGAAACAGTTCCACTGAAAGAGCAGATACTTATACCATGTGTTTGAAGTAGTCCTGGCTGAGGAATTCTTCAGGAGGTAGCAGGGGTGAGAGCTGTTGAAGCCTTTACATTCATTCAGCTGCACACGAGATCACAGCAAGTCCCACGTGAGGACTAACTCAGTCTAAGTGGAAATCCATAATGTTAAAAGCGATCTGCTCCCCATTGTTTGGCCAGGAGTGCTCTGAATGCATATAATACATTATTATTAATGTGTTATTAAACCATTTATTGCCTTTAATTCAAAGAGCCTGGACACAGTAGAATGCAATAATCTGATCTTTATTCTGGGAAGTATACTGGAAAACTGCATATGTGCCTGCTGCAAAGTTTGAAATAATTTAGTGAAACAATAGTCTCTAACTGATAAATTGTTCTCAGCTCTGCTGTTACAAATTGGAAAGACAGCTCCTTTAAAAATTACACTGGTCTTACAGTGGAGCAGTAAGAAAAGGAGTCCCATGCTTTGAAAGCAGGAAGGTAAGACCTGTGTATGAATATATTTCATGTTAATTTGCACACAGTGGACTCGATTCTTAGCTGTGGTAGCTCAAAGGAAATTCAGATTCCTAGCCTTACTTTTTACAAACCTGTTTCAGTCCCAATATAAACAACACCATCCATCATATTCCTTTAATTTATATTGCCTCTTACAGTGCTAAAAGAGATTCAGACCACAATTGTACATTGAGCACTTTACTTAAATGGATAGTGTGTTGTAAAAAATACTGTCCCCACTGTACTTGCCCTGTGATGTTTGCATTATGGAATGAGAATTACCAAGTGGCAAATTGAAGGGATTTTCTGGTGCTTTTCATCCCAGGAGCTTCTGAAACTGTGGGACTCTGCCAATGTTAAATTCATAGCAGGGACACAGTTTTACTTACCTGTGGCTGCCTTGTTTCCTTTTTTATAGGTCAGAATAACTGACAGAACCTAGAAGGAGGTGGCACATTCACCAAATATGGAAGAGGATACCAAACCTCTCTTGGTTCCTGTTGGAGGCGATGAAAGCAATTATGGAATCATGAATATACAGTTTAATCCAGAAGACTTTAAGTGCAAAAGGTATGAGGAAGGCTGAACCTACAGAATGATTATATAGCAATTAGTTGTTTAATCTTTGCTTTCAGCGACAGAATCCTACAAAGACAGAAGACTAACATTTGGAAACCAGGATCTGAGTACCAGCAGTTCCTACTTTGTCTCTATATGATATTATTTCCAAGCACCAGGTGAACAGATATTCATATTGTGTTTTGTTTATAAGGATAAGACTCTTCTATTGACATCACTTCAGAGTGAGTGCTCTAATAAGAACTTGGCGTGTGGCTTTTAAAGTGCTCTTCAGACACGGAATATCGTGTGTATACTGAGGCATGATGGTTTTTATTTAGCGCAACAAACTGAAATGTTGAGACTATGCAAGAAGGCTTGCCAGATGGTGTAGATAAATGGCTGTCAGTATGTGTAAGTGGCTCTGTATTCATTCTGCAAGTGATGCTGGAAAAATACATTATTTGCTAGAACTGAGGGAATTGAGCGACCTTATTGCTTTTAAGAAAAAAAAGGTAGTATTTTTTGAGATTGAGCAAATAGGAAAAATTCATCAGCCCAGCCTTTTGCCATGCCTGTGAAAATAATACATATCTAGCTAAGTGGTTATTTTGCATGTTTTCTTAGAGTTTAACAGCTCTGTTCCCCCAAGGAGGTTAGAGTGGGAGACTTCTCTGCTGTTGCAGATTTCTGTGAGCTGGTCATGGAACCAAATTGGAGATCGGAGTGGGCACTGCCTTTCTGATGCTAACTGGAGGCACCTGCTCTGCATTTCTAGATGAAGGAATAGCCCCGTGGTACCTCTTGGACCCTGTTTAAGGTTCTTATTTTTTCCCTTTGCATCCAGCTTCATATTTCAGTAAAGCAGTTTTCCTGAAGGAACTAAAGATGGCAGTGTTGTATACAAAATCCTCTTGTTGGGGCCCACTTCAGCAAAAAAAAAATGTTCTTGATAATAACATTTTGCTGCTGTCTCAGTCTGCAGCTTTGGAAAACCATGAAAGCCCACTTAAACCTTAGCCAGGGGCTAAGCAATCTTTCTTTTTCTCTGGGAGCAAAGGCAGGAAGATAAGTGTCTGAGTGAGCCCAGGGGAACAAATGGAGCACAGGTGTAGGAGCATACAGAATTGTGTGTATAAAGGTTAGGAAATGGTAGAGTACTTTCAGGTGGGAAAAGGAAATGTGCAAAATGACTATGAATTCTTGCTTTATCTTCTTTCTGAGGAGTGTCTGAGCTGCTCAGGGCCCTCCTGACATAAGGTGACTGCTAATTTATATGGCTTTTAGGAGCTCCCTGTGTTGGAGGAAGTATGTTTTCTGTTTGAGAAGCAATGGGTTTCAGGTGGTGTGGTGATGCAGTAGCAACGAGAGAAGTTTACGCCTTGGTGATATATCAAAATGTCAAGATCTGCTTTTCAAAACTATGGTTAGGTATTGTTTCCTCGTTGTGTGGGTTTTTTTCTTGTGATTTCTTAAGTTTGGAGACTCAGCTTCATAAGAGGTCATATAGCATGTGGCACTTGGCTCCCGCCCCAAAAGCAGAAGCGTGTACTTGTGTTGTGTTCCCACCTCCACAACCTGCAGCTTTGCAGATCCATCCACTGTGTCCTTACTGCTCGTCCCCTAAGTTCATTCTCCCATTTTCTACAGCTTAGTCTTTTGCCTTCCAAGCATGCAGAGGCACAAAGACGAAGGGCATGAGCGCTGGGATAACAGGAAGTCCTGGAAATCAACGTTGAACTCCATGTGTGTGTATTAGAAGAGGCAGCCGCAGTCTTTAGACGAAGGATTAAGGAGGAACAGGCCATCAGGGTCTGTGTCCGTTGTGGTCAGAACAGTGGGCACGTTTGAAGGGCTTCTTCATTAGAGCTTAGGGAGTAGAAGCTCCAGGGAGAGAGGTTTCTCATGCATAAAAGTACTAAACAGTGCAAGTGCAATAGTACCTGATTTGCCCTGCTTAGTTTGCTCCTTTTTTTAACTCACTATTCAGAAACCTGATCAGATGTTGGTAGGTGGTCATTTTGCTTTGATTGAGATAGGTCTTGAAGTGTTTTGTGTGAGTTGCTTATAATTGCTGTTTGCCTGTCTTAGTGCTGTTCTGTTCTTTTGTTTGGGTTGTTTGAGATTTGACGGCATTTACATATACGGTTATTTGGTTTTCTTAACAGCTTGGAGGATTTGGGATTTTTGAAAGGCGTGCTTTTTAGTGTTTACATAAGAACAATAAGTTAATTGGTTTTTTAGAATTGTAAATTATTTAGTCTAGTATTCTTTTGCTAATTTGGGGAAAATATAAAGCCACTTTTAATCCTTTTAAAGAGGATGTTATTGTTCTTCCGCAGAGACCTGAATTACACCGTATCAGGTGTGTTTTGCCCATTTTGTAGGTCCCTTTAAAAACTAGAATGTCATTGATGCAACGGCTTATTGATGATTATTGTATGCAAGAGAGGGAGTTTCTGTTTTTTCTTCTGACTGCTCTTTAAATATACTTATTGTCAACAGATACTGCAGTTGTCTTCAGGAATACTTGAACCTTCAGAGGAACAAGTGATGTTTTGTGTTGGTTGTTTTGCATATGAAAAAACTGGGCAATGCCCCCTGCTAAAGGGGGATCAAACCTTCCTTTTTCTATTCTTTTTGAAGTCCCTTAGTGTTCTCACACAATGTTGAGGAGATCAGTAGGTGAAGTTAAACAGCTATAAATTAAACAGTGTCTGTAGAGGAGAGTCAGAGAAGCCTTTTTCATGCAGAAGTGGTTGGTTCCCTTTTATTTTCAAAGTTCATTTAACTTGCAAAATGGTAGACAATGGTCAGGACTTACCTGTGCAAAACTACCGTTTCTGCATTCATTATGCTTTTATAGCTCCACACCCCTGTGGTCTTCTTACTCCTTTGCCTGCTTTTCATTTTCCTGTGTTGCTAACATTTTTACTAATTCCTAATATTACTACCTCCTAACTGGGAAGAATTAGAACCTTCTTAATTAAGAACCTTCATACTTCTTTGTAAGAAAAGAGTAAAATAGCTTTGCCTTTGACACAGAAGAGGGAACAGTGCTTGAAATGTGGTATGGTAAAGCTTGTGATTCTTTATTTGCTAAAATGTGTATTCCGTGAGCAACACAGGTGGCTTAGTATTGTGCTTTGAAAGGTTATTTTGGTTCTGCATCCAGCATTTTAAGATACTTACATGGTCATGCTGTAATCATTATAATGACAATGGTGGTATGAATGTGGAAGAAGTTTAAGTAAAATGTATTGCCAAGAGAATAAAAGTCTTATAGGATAAACTATAAGTGTACTGTTTACAATGCTTAAGTAAATTCAGACAGCTTAGGAAGTAAAAATCAAGTCAGTCGTGGAATTCTTTGTGACAGGTTTCCTTAAGAGAAGCACACTGACATCTGTAATGTTCCTATGCAGATAGACAGTTCCTAATTAAGAAATAGCAACTGATGAGTATAGTTGTCTTCTTATTACTTTTTCTCCTTACTTCAATTTCCATGATAATGAATCAGTTTTACTCCTTAGTTTCTCCTGTGTCATGTACAGCATTCCTATAATAATTTGGTGACTCAGTAAAACAATAAAGCCATAGGAATTTACTCGTTTTATTTCTGTGTAATAATCCTATTGCATCCCTGGAAGGGAACTGATTGATGTTGGGTGTCAAAGAAAGCTGTGCAGTAAGCTAAAGTGGCTTCTTGTGGTCTTTTTGGAGGAGAGGAAACAAATTGTTAAGCATTCTATAAAGAAGGTTTTCTTGTATTTATTTAAATATGAAAAGTTTGTCTGATGTGAAGTCATTAATACCATCATGTAAAGCCAAAAGACACACTGACACAAAAAATTGCATTATATTGTAACAGCTCAAAACTCAGAACACGTACTTTTGATCAGATATCCAGAACCAGTTGTTTGCTGTTTAGAAATATTTCAGCAAAGGTACTTGGAAACCAGTATTATTTGGTTTAAAACTTCTTGAGGTAAGTATTCGTCATACTGCTTCATTGCTCTACAAGATGTGGTACATTGCTGAAAATACCCAGAAAAAAGATGTAGCACCCTGATGGATGCTAGCAGTTGCAAGATTGTATGTAGTTTGCCAAACAAATTTTCCTGTTTTGCTGTTCCCCCTAACCCTCCAAATCCAACACTTGAACTTTGCCTAGCACAGTATTTGGAAACAACTTTAATCATGAGCATCTCTCTTCATTTTCTTTGCTTGCAAAAATTGCTGCTGAAGTTCATAATGTGAGGAAGTTTGGACAGAAGCCCTCTTCTTTCTTTTCCTGGACCAGCACTAGAATTCTTATTAACTGTCCCTTTGTGTGAGTGAGAAATAACTAGCAGATGAGTGTAGCTGCAGGTTTTCTGGGAATGCCTTCTGAAGTACATCTGTGGGGTGTAGTGTATGGGAGGTGTGGACCTCCTGCATGAGATCTTGCGTCTTGTCCATACTCATTGTACTGTAGAAAACAGCTGTGTTTTACTGGTGTGTTTGCCCTGGTTAAAAGAGCATTGTTTTTCAGGCTAGCTATTGAAATATAAATTGTAATTGTGTTTTTTAGTATGGATATAATGAATTCATTTGGACACTATAGTCTTATCTCAATGCATGGAAATTGTCTGCGCTGTTTTGCATTGATAGTCACACCCTCCAGTCATGGAACCTCTCCTCTTCCCAGATCACATTGTCCCACATACTTTTCATAATCATTTTGCCACGTGAGAGATATAATGTGATTGCCTGTATAAATCAGAAAGTTTTCTAGGAATCTGTTGCAGCTGCTGATGCTTGGATGTTACAGAGTGCTTGTCTGCCAGACTTGAGGTCCCTGAAGAGAATTTTCCAAAGTACACCCCAGATTAATCCTACTTGCTTTGCGCTTTGAAAATCTCAGTCTTTGGAAACTTCTTTGAGAGCTTCTCAGACTTCTGTCTGAGTATGCCCAACAACCAGTCTTTGATCTAGGTATAGCTGGGGGCTGGGAAATGACCTTGATCCTAGACAGACTGCTACCCTCTCCTAGTAGAGATCAGGGAGGAAGGTTGCATCCCAGCCTGCCCGCATAGCTTCCAGGTCAGACCGATGTTTCAAAGAGATCTCTCTAATAACTGTAAAACTGATGGGTGGACAGTCTATTTTAGCGTAGGTACTTGCTCAGTAAGACTAGCGGTGCAATGATACCCTACGAAAAAGAAAATTAATTGTTGCTTTAGATAATTTTCATTCTCAACAGATGTGCACCAGAAGGGATCAAGAGGCGAAGTAGCCCAAATACTGGCAGCATTAAACATGTGCAGCCGTCCAGGCAGGAAGCAGCAGCAACACAGAATTTCTTTGGGGTTGTTTAGTCTTTTTTTCCTCACCCATAGATTAGATTCTGGATCATACCCTTCTGTTTTGTGCTGGACCATAAATTGCTTGTTCAATCCAGACTTTCTTCATAATACTGAAGAAAATGAAATACCTTTCTGTAAAGAATTTCTTGCCTACAGACAGATAGGGGTTTTGCCATACCTGAAGCTTTTTCTTGATATTTGTTTGGTCATTGACTAACAACACTGCTTTCCCCATAAAATAGGATGTTGGATTCATGTTTTCTGTTATTTTAATTTTAATATCATCCATGGCTTTAATTTGAACTGCTTTAAAAAATAATCTCCCACTGTCTTCCAGTCTGAAAGAATTTTCTTTGACATCAATGTCAGCAGTTGTTAAACACCATTTTGAAGGAAATCTTTGCCACAGATCTGCTCACTTTGAAGCTAGTGTCTCAGTGTAATTTTTCGACAGTAGCAGTAGAAGTTTATGGGGATGTACTAATAATATTAACTGGAGATGGGAAAAGAGGTAGTCCTCATGAAACTCTTCACACTATGCAGCTGCTGTAAAATCAGCAAAACACATACTTTTCATGTTCTAAATATAATTTGTGTGTCAGTCATCCAAAAAGAAAACAGCAGAGAGCTGACTGGAGGTGGGGAGGGATTTAAACATATTACATCTCCTGTTTTCATAATAACAGTCTTTATTTTACAAGTCTTCTAATGAAATATTTTTTAGCAGTGTCCAATGATTGGATCAGCCCAATAAATTTTAAACTAAAATAAGTGAAGTCCTTTAGAGCTGACGGTCCTTGAGTATTTTTGTACGTTACAAACCTATGGAATTAGTTAGCCCTGTGTGCCTCTGCCTTGAGTAATAAAGGTATTGCTTAAAATGTATTCCTGTTTAATTGCGGTATCTCTCTTAATTGTTTATAAGAACACCACAGAAGTCCACACACAAAACGGGAATTTCCCCCTTCATGTCATAGACATGGAAAAAAAGAGTCAGTTGAGAATGCTTTAAAAATTGAAAATGTGTTCACTTTCATTTCAGTGAGTGGGAAATGGCTTAGTAAGCCTAAGCTGTTTTTTCCATGATGAAGGAAGATGCAAGAATTAATGAAGTCTAAGATGAAAGAATGAATTTGTGGAGAAGGAAGTTATTTTTCTCTGGTTTCCACTTTTGTCAGTTTTTATTAGTCCCATAAATACTCTTGCCTGCTGTGTCCCCTTAAGCACACAGGAATAAGGACCTACCTTCATGTCTTCCAAAGATATAACAACCAACTTCAGAGCTGTATTCCTTTTCTTCCTTCCAGATGAAAGGTGGTGCCATGGTGCAAATGCTTAATGATTCACTGGGAAAGAGAATGGGACCTTTGTCACAGTATTGAGAGCTGGGGCAGGAGGGGTTGACCAAGTTCCTTTGTAGTCAGAGCCAGAAATGGGTATTGAAAAACAGTCAATTCAAATAGGCTCTGCTCGTATTACAGGAAAAATGGCATGGGTTTATTGCTGACCTAATTTCTGCTCTTGGTAGCCTGAAACTTGTTGGGATCTGTACTTTTGTGGGTTCTGGTTTTGGGCTAGTTCTTGTTTCTGAGTGATTTAAACATCAACCTGGAAGAAGAAGATCAGAAAGCTGATGAGATTGCTTTAGAAATTAAAAGCACTGGTGAAAGGGAAAAAAACCCAACCCCCTATATCAAGGCTTATAGGCCACCAGTATCTCCGCTCTTATGTGAGAAATTAGCCTGTAAGTGCTAGGAGTGAATGTCGCATTTAGGCAATGGTATAGTATGCCTATATGGAAGGAAATTACACTTGATTAAAAAAAAAAATCTGCAATATCTTGCTTACATTGCATATCTCTGGTAGCGCCCTTTGTGAGAAGCTGATTTGTGTTGTGTTGAAACTCCAGGAGCAGTTTTCATTCTGCTTGCTCTGTACCTATGTGTGTGTAGAGAAAACAAGGGGCATGTGGTGTGGCTGCTTTCTCCTTTAGTGGCTGTGACTGTGCCTGCAGTCGGAACTCATCTGGGGAAGAGGTAAGGGAGACCACCTGTATTCTGTACATCTCTGTATGAGAGAGTAGAACTTCTGTTGCTGACAGTCTGTTCTCTGTGATTACCCTAATTAAATCTGAAAGGAAGTCATGAAGTAGCTCAGAACTGCGAGTGGGCATCTGTTGTTTCATGTTCTGTGACAAATTCCATTCCTGGTTGCATTGGCTTAAAAATAGTATGAACACATGGACTTACTTGGGCTTGGTTCCTTCCCCATTAAACACAATTTCCTACAGTGTTTTGGGGTAGCTTAGTAGTTCCTAGCCTTTTTTCATAGGTGGTCCTCATTACCACCACTCGTTCCTCTCTTTGTCTCTTTTCTGCTTCTGCATTCTCATGCTTTCTGTTTCTACCTCTGTTCCTCATCAGTAGTTCTGGCAACACTGGTTAAAAGCACTAATAAGCTTGGCCAAGCTTATTTAACATGTAGTTCTGGGGTGACTCATTGTTGAGAACTAATAGGCTGGATATTAGGTCTGAATTTTGATGTTATGTTGCCCCACAGAATCTGCACAAGAGGCCATTTTAAAGTGGATGATACAAACACATGATTCTTTCATAGATGGCAGCTTACCTTATAGCAGTGACATTTTTGCATTTGCTTTGTGTCAGTGAATGACAGACTCATCCTGAGTGATGCTAAGCTGTTTTCTGAGTTGCATGGTAGCTCTTGTATTCTAGGGTTTTAAGGGTTTTCCTTTTTTTTTCTTTTTTTTCCCCTCCTTTAGACCATTTCATGTGGAGCCTACAAATATAGTCAGTGTGAATGACGACATGCAAAGAGTCACTGATGAAGCTTCAGCAATGAATAAGCGAATTCATTACTACAGCAGGCTCACGTCTCCTGCAGACAGGGCATTGGTAAGGCAAAGACAGGGCCGGATTAAATGAGTGGTGTCTGGCATGTTGGGTCTTCCACAGCCAAGGTTTATAAAAGAAGCACGAATAAAAGTAGGGGGAAGATTGCTCTGCAGCTTGCTTTGAGGTAAATATCCAGTAGCTGAGTGCCTTAGTAAGGTCTTGTGTTATCACAAGTTGTGATTGACTTTTTGTGCAATGCCTTCACCATCCACAGAAAACAGACAAACAGCTTGAATTTTTTTAACAGTGGTCCAGGCTGCTCAAATGTGTGTACTCATTTCTCCCATCTAT
This sequence comes from Astur gentilis, assembly GCF_929443795.1. Classification (NCBI taxonomy): domain Eukaryota; kingdom Metazoa; phylum Chordata; class Aves; order Accipitriformes; family Accipitridae; genus Astur; species Astur gentilis. The sequence continues at coordinate 68,739,370 of NC_064919.1, forward strand.
AAGAGGATTTAAGCAGTGGTCAGCTGCAATGATTGAACTAATATAGTCTGTGCATAGTATGTGACACACATTTTGTAGAAGAAAAATCTGTTTTTCTGCTGTCTAGCTAAAAATCCTATCAGCTGTTTTTTTCTCATGGGGAGAAAATTAATGTAGGGCAACCTTTTTTTTTTTTAATGCACTTTTCATTGAAAGATTTTGTGATTTACAACCATTGGCTTGCTGTATTTGGGACAATAGTTATTTTGGTGTTACTAATAAGTCTTTTTTTTTTTTTTTTTTCCCATTTGTTAGATTGCTCCTGATCATGTACTTCCAGCTCCTGATGAAATCTATGTATACAGTCCGTTAGGAACTGCTTTTAAAGTTGACAGTTGCACAGATGGCTATGGTAAAAACTCCAGTGTAGTGACAATGTATGTTAAGCACCTTGCCATATATTAGCCAGAAAATGCATTATTAGTGAATGTTCTATATTGTATGCATAACTGTTGTAGCTAAGAGGGTAGTATGAAGTAAGAGTGCTTCTTAAATTATTCACTGGCTTTTTTCTTTTCTTCCTAGATTTATGATATGGAATACTATGATGGGTACATCTATATTAAGTATCCCATGGGGAATAAAACAGGTAGAACTATTAAAAGTGTATGTGTATGCAAACGTTTTTGCCAACATGGCTTGCTCTTCATTTTTCTGTAGTGTTGCTCATAAAGTAAAATGTATTTCTCCCTCTTAACAGGCAGGCTTTACTTCGGGAATCATTCTCATCTTACTGATGGGCATTTTGACTCTTTATTGCTGCTACAGAGTTGTGAAATCACGGAAAATGATACGTAAGAAATACAAAGCTTCATAATGGAGATATTTCCATTAAGTGTGGAATAGAGAGATCTAATAGATTCTTAGTTTGTCTGTATCTTTAGAATATGTTAATCCTGACCTGCAAATAAAAGCTGTTCCTTTGAATGTCTCCTTACTTTTGTAGTCTGATCTAAGCTCTGTCACGTAAATATCTGTCTTCCCTTATTAGATGGTCCTTCAGTTCTCTGGAACCTAAGTATTATAGCCAACCCCAAACTCTTAGCAAGCATGGTTTCATATGTTCACTTACTAAGTGTTTGGGGACTTTCAGAGTTAGAGGCTTCCCTTCTGCTCCATAAACACTGTCCAGTTCTCTACCTGTATTTCTGATCATGTTCCGCAGTGGAACAGCTTGGGCTGTAGCTGCATCCGCTTGTGTTGTATGTCTGTACTACCCTAATATTTATGTATATTATATGTCGGAAGCAATTTATGGACAACTGCCTCAATAACAGTGGTTCTACTTAGAATGTACTTTTATTGTTCAAAACTCATCTTGCAGCTTTTGTAGTTGGTGCTTTTATGCATAAACTAACCCCTCACTTGCTCAAATAAAGGCAGTTAAGACCTCCAGTTTGTGACAACTTGTTTCAGGGCATTGTTGAGGACTAGTTCATGGTCTGGCCTACTCTGCCATACCTCATGCAAAAGCCTTTAGCTGCAAATGCATGGCTGCATTTTTGTCATCATGTCTTATTCCAGTGCTTCTGGAAGTACTCAAAGTAGTAGTATAGACACAATAAAAGCCTCTACCACTTCAGGCTCCTTCAAAGGCCTTATGAATGTTCAACTTTAAAGTTAACAGCAATCTTCTTAGCCCTTGGAAGCACTGTGAATTTCTGTCAAGAGTACTCTGAAACAAGAACACATCCTGTCATGAAGAGTTCTACTGACTCATTAATATAACATTTTGTTTAAATATGTTTCTGGGTTTTGTATCTTCTTCAGCTTTAATAGATACCTCAAACTGGGAATTTCCAGATGTTTGCAAGTATTACTTTGGATCCTTTGGTCAATGGTCAAGCCTCTTATTTTCTATGGTATCACTTGTTGGAGCCATGGTTGTTTATTGGGTGCTTATGTCCAACTTTCTGTTCAACACAGGAAGGTTTATATACAGTAAGTACACATTTTTGGTTAAATTTTACAGCTATGTTGTGGAAAGATCAAGACTTTGCTTTATACTGAAAAAGATTTGTCCATTTTACTTAATCTTCATTTTTCTGTTACTTTGTGTGAAAAGTCAAGTGAGAATAAGTAACTATGTGTGTGATTATGGGCACAGTCATGTATGTTTTCAAAGTCAGTTTGTCAGTCTCTCTCTTGAAGTGTGGTTTTAATCAAAGGCAAAGTACCAATTACCTGATTTGCATGCCAGTAATGAGGCTTCTTGGTGTAGTTTAAACAACCCAAACCTGGTTGCTTGTTTCCACTTTGTATTTTCACTCCCTCCTTGTTTGCATGGGTGTAACTATTTGAACAGCCACATAACAGGCTAGGCTGTTGCAATGATCCAGATTAATGGAAAAAAAATCTAGTTTCATTCTAGATTTCAACAAGCACACTTAGAGTGCTGCCATATAGAAGGTTCTTGCAAGTGTCCCTGAAGGAATGCTGAACTGTAGCAGAGTGTAAGAGCAATTCTTAGTCTGGCATTGCTACAAAAGAAAACATTGGTTATTTACACCCTTGTACATGCACAGACACACAAGCTTTTGTGGATACAATCAATTAGGTATGTAGAGTTGTGGGAATAAATGTTGGAATTGAGAGCTTTGAAAATCTGACTCATAGCGTTGAATAGAACAACTAAGATTTAAGAGTTTCTGTTTTGAAAGTAATTAACAAATCTTTGAGGCAAATAACAGCACAGACATATATACCTCTTAAACAATGTTTAATTAGAGTTCCCACCATCCCTGAAGGACATACTTTATTGGTTAATGACTGGTATATTTTACAGCTGACCTAATTCATACGTTGTTAAGGCCATTTCATTTTAGACTTTGTTTTTTTTTTAATAAGGTTAGCACTTTAATCCTAAATTATTCTTAACCAAATAACTCCTAATTCTAATAAGCAAACTTCAGAATGATTGAAACAGTTCCTTTTCTAGGAAAAAAGTCCTGCTTTTACCTTAGATTGGCATGTTCTTTTATCACTTACCTATATTTGTTAGGGGTTCTTATTTAAGTTGCTTGCTCTGTGATAACTTCAATCATTGGATTCTTATCCTAACTTTCCTTGTGGCTACTTAATTACTAAGTTATAAAATGGGTAATAGGATGTAGGTTTGACACAATGGCATCTTCCAGCCATGCATTTCTAAGTTATTCTATGCAGTCTACTGTATTTCTTGTACATTCAGATGACTTTTTTAAAAATCTGCACACACAATTTAGGTGGGAACAAATTTATTTCCTAAGGGAGGATAGTCTAGAAATTAGTAGTACGCAAAGAATGCAAGAACTGTAAGCCAGTTTGAGTGCACCCTCAGCAAGTTTGCAGACGACACCAAGTTGGGAGGGAGGGTTGATCTGCTTGAGGGTAGGAAGGGTCTACAGAGGGATCTGGACAGGCTGGATCGATGGGCTGAGGCCAATTGTATGAAGTTCAACAAGACCAAGTGCCGGGTCCTGCACTTGGGTCACAAGAACCCCATGCAGTGCTACAGGCTTGGGGAAGAGTGGCTGGAAAGCTGCCCAGCAGAGAAAGACCTGGGGGTGCTGGTTGACAGCCGGCTGAATGTGAGCCAGCAGTGTGCCCAGGTGGGCAAGAAGGCCAACGGCATCCTGGTCTGTATCAGAAATAGTGTGGCCAGCAGGAGCAGGGAGGTGATTGTTCCCCTGTACTCGGCACTGGCGAGGCCGCACCTCGAGTCCTGTGTTCAGTTTTGGGCCCCTCGCTACTGGAGAGACATGGAGGTGCTGGAGTGTGTCCAGAGAAGGGCAACCAAGCTGGTGAGGGGCCTGGAGCACAAGTCCTGTGAGGAGTGGCTGAGGGAACTGGGGTTGTTTAGCCTGGAGAAAAGGAGGCTGAGGGGAGACCTTATTGCTCTCTACAACTACCTGAAGGGAGGTTGTAGCAAGGTGGATGTTGGTCTCTTCTGTCAGGTGGCTGGAGATAGGACAAGAGGAAATGGCCTCAAGCTGAGGCAAGGGAGATTTAGGTTAGATATTAGGAAATTTTTTTTTACTGAGGGGCTTGTCAAACTTTGGAATGGGCTGCCCAGGGAAGTGGTTGAGTCACCGTCCCTGGAGGTATTCAAAAAGGGAGTGGACAGGGTACTTCAGAACATGGTTTAGTGGGCATGGCTGATGGTTGGACTCTATGATCTTGAAGGTCTTTTCCAACCTAAATGATTCTATGATTCTATAAGTATGATATCCTGTCTTCTTTTTTTTTTAAGATGGTGTCCCATCCTTTTTGTTTTGTGTTTGTTTTATGAAACAAATAAATCCAAAAATGCAATTGCTAGTCCTAAAACACTTTCTAAGTACAGAGGAAACATAGGTTGGATATCCATCTATAACTAATTCTAAAGAGCTCTAATTCTCTTAAGAGCTATCAGTTCTTTTGATGGCTTCACACTAGGTACTATTTTAACTAGTAAAACAAAGCAGTGGTGAAGTGAGGAGGTGACAAATTATTTTAGTTACATCTTCTGATTGCTGAACTGAACTGATATCAGTAAGTATAAGAAACTCAGTTGTGATTCAGGGTGTCATAAATCAAAATGAAGAAACAAAAAATAGAAAAAAGTCTTGTGGGAACAAAACTTCTTTTTATGGAAACAAGTTGCTGTTAATTGCATTAAAAAGATCTGAGGTCTACTGCCGCAGTTGATTTTCTGTGTGCATAATACACCCACATGCAGCAGAAGCAAATTTTAACCAGAGACACACTAATTAAATTTCCAAGCTGATGGGCATTTTCTGTGTGTGTATATACATAAATATAAGGAAATTGCTATCCAACACTCTCATACTGGTGAAGTTGCAGAAACTAAGAAATACCTGGTGTGGCAGAGCAATAAAGTAGCACAGGGGTGTACTGGAAACAAAATACTACTAGAGATGACTGTAGACAGTGAGACTTAAATCTTTTTCCAGAGATACCTTTCTTTAAAATACAACATGGAAAAAAGCATCCCACGGAGTCTCTTCTGAGAAAAAGATGAGAAAAATTAGTAGGGGAAGCTTTTTCCATATAATACCATCTGGACTAAGGATGTAGTTGCATGCACTCTTTTTCTGTCCCAAAAGAGACTGGTTTTAAGACGCATCTCCCCACTAACCTACTGTACAACACTGCGGACAGAGGAGCTGGGACAAGTGGAGGTGTGCTGGGGAAACAGGAATGAGCAGCTGGGAGGGGAGGCTTGGGAACTTCATAAAAGGACAGGGCTGCTGAGAAGAAAGTAGTGCAGTGGGGGGCTACTTTAAAACACTTCTAAAAGAAAGTTTTAAAACATCCACTTGGGCTTGGGAGAAGTGCAAGCGCATCTGATGTCATTTTCGAAAAGATTTACGTACTTAATTTTTATCAAGTCAACAGACAAAAGCCTAACAGCAGGTTTGGGGCATTGATAGTAAGATTTTCTTCTTTTCAGACTTTGTGCATGACATTAATGTAACAGATATTGTTCCTGGCACGAATGGAAGTAACAAAGGTAAGAGCACTTATTAGTATTGTTTCCTGGTTTGGGGTGGGGGTTTAAAGGCAGATCATCATGTTTCCATGCCTAACCACATTCCAGTTATAAAGCGTACATAATAAGTTCTAACTACCTGTTTTTTAAAAAACTGTAATTTTCTGGGATTTGTACTTTGTACTGATTATCTGGGATTTGTACTTCCACAAATAACCACACACTTGGAAAGCTTAATAGTTGAAAAGAAAAAAAAAAAAAGTAAGCGAGGGTGGGAATAAGGATTAAAAAGCAAATTACAAATGTGTGTATACCCAGACAGATCCTCCTTAAAACCATGAATGTTAGACCTCTTAACAGTAGTTGCTCAGTGAGGAATTGCCTTAAGGAATTTTATCTTTCGCACCCTAAAGTTAAGGCACATCAGATCTGTTTACTGTTTAAAATCTTGGCTGTGACATCTTTGCTCCTCACCACGTCTATAGCAACATTCTTATTTACAAAAATGCCCTAAGAACAGCTTTAATGATGTTCAGCACAGAAAGAAACAAATGTCAGGCTAAATGAGCATCCGCTTGTGTTTTGTGGAGAGTCTGACATTTGCACAACTAAGGGAAGAAACCGCAGTCAAGTATGAAGACAGGTCTGTTGCAAGTTCTTAAGTAAGCAGAATAATGTAGAATGAAGGCAGGAGCTAGGCATTGTCAGCCTCTGATGTTGCTACCTATATATAGTAACTGAACATGTAGTGCTTTGTTACAAAGCAGAAAATTTTCTGTATCCTGGGTGCTTAGGGGAATGGGGAAACATTTCAGTACCACCCAGACAGCTACGTCATACTAGCTGCAGCCGTGTTTCTGGAGGGCAGCTCTTGGAGTCAGGCAAAGGATTTGAGAAATAAATTCTGAAAACCAGTTGATTTGCATTTGAGCTAGCGTTGAATCCTGTTTCTACTACAGTCCTTACCAGCAAGGCACCAATTGCTGCAGTGCTCTTTCTCTTGTGCTCTGTCCTGCTTCTGCTGTTCTGTCCCATTCTTAATGCAGCAGGGGGTATAACTTGGAGACAAAGTAGACAACAATATTCCACAGCATCCTCCAGCAACTGGAAGATTTAAAGCAGCTGCTTCACAAAATTAACGGCTGCCAGATGCTCAGATGACTCTTGGCAGGGCATTCAGGGCTACCAAGGAGATCAGTAACAACAAAAGCATTTTTCAAGGTCTGTGAAACAGTCCTCTTATAAGCAATGGAGAGAAAGCAAATGAGAAAACTGGAAGTAACATAATGGTCTCTCAAAAATTTGGCAGGACACTTTTTACACCTTTGCCTTTGTAACAGAACAGGCGTGCAGCCAATGTAGGAGGGAGGCTATCAAGTATTGCGGGATGCCAAAATTTAAAATAAGACATTATAAGAGCAATAACACAGGTTCATATTTCAACATGTAACTTTGTAGGCATGTGTTAGAAAGAAATGCTGATTATAACAAAAATCAAATAAACACATTTTTATCACGGGATCTTTTTGTTTGGTTGGTTTTGTTCCAGTCACTTGTTCAAGAGCTGCCATTGATCAACCACCATGTAACAGCAGTGAGATGTTCCCTTTTGGCAGTGTTATGGGTGCATATATTATGGGTGCATAAATTGCTTCCGTTTTGTTGTCTAGCAGTACTTGCACCTGGCACGGCACCAAGATGACAGGGTATTTTGGTTTAGTGCATGAGTTTTAGACCTGCCAATTGTTGTAGTAGCTTTCTTGTCATCCTTAGTTTGTGTGTTCCCAGAGCAATGTACAGTAATACAGGCTCTTCTGTACACCGATGCGCTTGCATCTTGGTTCATATGATCTTACTGAAGTGTGCAGGGACAGATTACAAAGCTAAATACGCAGCCAGATGCAGAGGTGTGTTCCTATGACTTGATTCCAGCAGATGCATGTAGGCACTGAACACACCTAGTTACAGGTATGTGACCTTGAAGGCTGATCCTATGCCCTAGCTCAGGTGTCAGACAAATAGCATCTTTGTTGTGCTCAGCTGAAAAAAACATAGCACTTACCAGCTTAGAGTGCAGGGTGCCTAGCAATGAAACCTTAGCACTGAACTCCTGATAAAAAAACAAATAGAAGTTAGGAACTGAATTGTCAAACATTGCTTCTGAGTGGTCTTATTTCCCATAGGTAGAACACTCCAGAAATTATGGGATCTTGGCTGTGAAGATTCTATGCAAGTGAAACCATTTTCACCTGGGGTTCTTTTTCTTTTTCTTTCTTCCAGTCATTTGTCCAAGTGCTGCTGGCAGTCACCCACCACAGAACAAGAGTGTGATCTTCTCTTCTGGCAACAATACTGGTTTTGAACTCTTCGAGGAGTGGTGGAACAAATCACAAACAGTACCATTTTACCTGATTGCTGTTCTTCTACCCCTGCTAAATCTGAAGTCTCCATCCTTCTTTGCAAAGTTTAATGTCCTAGGTAGGTAACAAATACTTTAATAACACTGGTTCATTGTGGCTAAAATGTGTAGAAGAAAGTGAAAGCTACTCCAATGAGTAGAATCATAGAATACAATCATCCAGGTTGGGAAAGACCTTCAAGATCATAGAGTCCAACCATTAACACTGCCAAGTCCACCACTAAACCATGTCCCTAAGTGCTACATCTACACATCTTTTAAATACATCCAGGGATGGTGACTCCACCACTTTCCTGGGCAGCCTGTTCCAATACCTGAAAACCCCTTCAGTAAAGAAATTTTTCCTAATATCCAATCCAAACCTCCCCTGGCACAACTTGAGGCCATTTCCTCTCATCCTATCACCAGTTACTTGATAGAAGAGACCAGTATCCACCTCACTACAACCTCCCTTCAGGTAGTTGTAGAGAGCAATAAGGTCTTCCCTCAGCCTCCTTTTCTCCAGGCTAAACAACCCCAGCTCCCTCAGCCACTCCTCATAAGACTTGTGCACCAGGCCCCTCACCAGCTTGGTTGCCCTTCTCTGGACACGCTCCAACACCTCCATGTCTTTCCTGTAGCGAGGGGCCCAAAACTGAACACAGCGCTCGAGGTGCAGCCTCACCAGTGCCGAGTACAGGGGAACAACCACCTCCCTGCTCCTGCTGGCCACACTATTTCTGATGCAGGCCAGGATGCCGTTGGCCTTCTTGCCCACCTGGGCACACTGCTGGCTCATATTCAGCTGGCTGTCGACCAACACCTCCAGGTCCTTTTCCACCAGGCAGCTTTCCAGCCACTCTTCCGGTAGTTTGCCGGCAGCCGATATTGTGCCTCAGAGTGATTCACTCCTTGGTTTGTTACTCACCCACAGGCTTTCTACCCTTCTTTGGTTGAGTCTTAGAGTGAATAAGGACTTTCAACAAGGCCAAGTGCCAGGGCCTGCACTTGGGTCACAAAAACCCCATGCAGCGCTACAGGCTTGGGGCAGAGTGGCTGGAAAGCTGCCCGGCAGAGAAGGACCTGGAGGTGCTGGTCAACAGCCGGCTGAATACGAGCCAGCAGTGTGCCCAGGTGGGCAAGAAGGCCAACGGCATCCTGGCCTGCATCAGAAATAGTGTGGCCAGCAGGAGCAGGGAGGCGGTTGTTCCCCTGTACTCGGCACTGGTGAGGCCGTACCTCGAGTCCTGTGTTCAGTTTTGGGCCCCTCGCTACTGGAGAGACATGGAGGTGCTGGAGTGTGTCCAGAGAAGGGCAGCCAAGTTGTTGAGGGGCCCGGAGCACAAGTCTTGTGAGGAGCGGCTGAGGGAGCTGGGGTTGTTTAGCCTGGAGAAAAGGAGGCTGAGGGGACACCTTATCGCTCTCTACAACTGCCTGAAAGGGGTTGTAGTGAGGTGGGTGCTGGTCTCTTTTATCAAGTAACTAGTGATAGGATGAGAGGAAATGGCCTCAAGCTGTGCTAGGGGAGGTTTGGATTGGATATTAGGAAAAATTTCTTTACTGAAGGGGTTTTCAGGTATTGGAACAGGCTGCCCAGGGAAGTGGTGGAGTCACCATCCCTGGACGTATTCAAAAAGCATATAGACAATGCACTTCAGAACATGGTTTAGTGGGCATGGTTGATGGTTGGACTTGACAATCTTGAAGGTCTTTTCCAACCTAAATGATTCTATGATTCCATGGTTTTTTTCTTTTGCTCACTTGATAATCCTGTAAAGCAAGTTCTACTGTATTTACAACAGATTTTCCCAGACTGTGGTACACATACTACTATGCAGCATTTGATGTTTACTTCCTTGGCACAAACAGTCAGGCATACCCTTCCTTATCTGGTAAACATTCAACACAGGCAATTACTTCCAAAGATTAATTGCTTCTGACCTGAAGTCATTTGTTGCTAGTCAGTTGATTAATTAATCACAACATCAATCAGCATAACCTGCTGCTATGCTTTGCCCCAGCTCCCAATACCCTGGCCTATTGTGCCCTACAAGGTCAAAAATTGCGACTCCTCCTTGCTTCCATGTGTTGAGGTAGAAGACTGAGGCAGGTGGGATTGGTAAAGTGGATAAAGCACATGGGTGATGGGTAGGGTTGGTCACGGTTTATGGAATAGGAGAGGTCTGAGGGCATAGTATTGAAGCCCATGATGAAGAGAAAAGCAAAGGGGATGGGGGATCACAGAATAGGTTGAAAGAAGATGGAGATTTATGGTAAAGGAGGTAGAGGACAGGGAATTGAGGGTCTAGTTTGTTCTATGTTCCAGTATGACACTTAATTAGAGCTTGGATCTGCTGTTGCTGGACCCACTAAATGAAAATGCAGCACGGGAACTTGGGTAAGTGATAGTGCCTCTGTGTAAAACGTAAGGTTTTTACGTAGACTAGGTATAACATTAGGAATAAGAAAATATTTGGTCAAGTGAGGTCTAGCCATAACTGTATCTTTTTTTTAAAAGCAGCACATTATCATGGGCAACTATTCTTTTATTTGAGAACCTGGATATTAAAATATGAATTTCTCATAACTTCAGTAGATTATTGTGTAATTCAGAAGCTGTTCAAAGTTGCCTTAGTTTTTGTAAACCTTGACATTTATAGGACCAGAAAAATTGGAAGGCAATTTTTGAGATGCTGAAATGAATCTTAATAGAGCACTTTTATGTATCTTTACACCTATAGAAACCTAAATCATTAGGAAACTGCAGAATATTTTAGCCATTAAGCTGATCCTCAAGTACAGAACCTTTTATCTTCCTAATTCCTTGACTATGCTCTGTGTAATTGAATGATAATTTCTTCAGTTTATTTTTTAACCTTGGAGATATTCCTAGAAAGAAATTATGTCTTATCTGAACCTGTATTCTAAACTGTAAAAATGTTGTTTCTTTGTTTTTACTTACCTATAGCTTGTTCTCTGGTGACTAGCAGTATTGTTGGCCAGGATGTTGCATTGCAGTAGCCTTAATTACCGTTGTACAGTTTCCTTCAATTTTTAGGAACTTAATATACTGTCCTTAGCTCTTCTGAATGGCAGGAGCCAAGATCATATGCTTTCCAGCCCGCAGGCAGACACAGTAAGGCATTTATACCCATCGGTGATCTTACCTGTAGGCCTCTAGCTGTGCAGAGTATTTCTGGATGCCTCTGAACCAATGAGATGGAATGCAAATCCAGTGTTATGATCAAGGTTGTCCATGGTTATGATAAAGACAAAGTTTAAATCAGTAGCAATCAAATGCCATTATCAACTTCTAGCTCACAGTGTGAAGTTCACCATGGCAGTAAACTTTCATATCTCATTGGGCCATTTGGTTCAAAAAGTCAGTGACGGAATAGGTGTTGTAATGGCTGCAGTACTGTGGCCAACTTTTTCTCATGTTAGATTAAAATCCTGGCAGCTGAAGCTGGAACCAATGAGTTACTGCCTAGAGCTCTCCCTACCTGCCCAGCACCAGGGATTTCAGGGTACTTCTACTGTCACTACTGCAGCATCTAGAGAACATTAAATGTGCTGAAAGCTTCCATTGGGTGCAAGTGCATTATTCTTCCTCTCTGACCTATGAAAGAAGCAAAGAAAAAGAAAATTTAGACTATCCTGTATTTTTAAGAATGAATACCAACCCTAAGTGTTTGGGCTACTGGTAACTAGCTGGATGGAGCCAGAATAAAACAGATCACAAATACTTTCTACTGCCTCATGATGTTTGTTTGGCTCTTGTCTTTTCTAGGTACGGTTTCAGTTGTCTACTTAGTTTTTCTGGTTACTGTTAAGGCTGCTCGTCTGGGAATCCACTTAGAATACAACTGGTTTACAGAGAATGATTTTTTTGTACCAGGTAAGATAGTTAAAATGTAGTAATGAAGCATGTATAGGATGGGTTTAAGATTTTTTTAAAGCAATTCATGAACGACTTTCTCATTTACCTTTTGACACCACCCTGACAGAAGTGAGGAAATGCTATCTGATGTTGCATGTGGAGGCTCAGGAAGGATACTTTGTGACAAAGTGACAATCCCTTTCCCAGTGATGTTCCTTAATTAGGAGACAGTATCAGCACTGTGGAGAAGAGGAGTGCCCGTCAGAGGTATCTCCAACATATATTATGTCTCAGGGAACTTGCCATAGTCCTTTTTCACCTGTATTACATAAGTTCTAGCTGCACCATTTTCAGATCATGCCTATTTCAGTAATGGTTACAAATGTCAAACTGTAGACAGTTTGACTGGTTAAGGTGCTGTAAGTTCTCCACACACTGTCTTGCTTAAATGAAATAGCTTATTCACCGTAATTTATGAGCATAATTTTCCTCTACTTCCCAATCTATCTCAGGTTTTAGTCCATAATCTTCACAGAATCATAGAACAGAATCATAAAATGGTTTTGGTTGGAAGGGACCTTAAAGATCATCTAGTTTCAACCCCCTGCCATGGGCAGGGACACCTTCCACTAGACCATGTTGCTCAAAGTCCCATCTAACCTGGCCTTGAACACTTCAGGGATGGGGTATCCACAAATACTCTGGGCAACCTGTTCCAGTGTCCCACCATGCTTACAGTAAAGAGTTTTTTCCTTACATCTAATCTAAATCTACCCTCTTTCAGTTTAAAACTGTTACTCCTTGTCCTATCACTACACTCCCTGTTAAAGAGTCCCTTCCCATCTTTCCTGTAGGCCCCCTTTAAGTACTGGAAGGTTGCTATAAGGTCTCCCCAGAGCCTTCTCTTCTCTAGGCTAAAAAAGCTCAGCTCCCTCAACCTGTCCTTATAAGGACCTGCTTGGGCAGGTCCATGTCTTTCTTATGCTGGGGGCCTCAGGACTGAATGCAGTACTCCAGGTGGGGTCTCATGAGAGCAGAGTAGAGGGGCAGAATCACCTCCCTCAACCTGCTGATTACACTTCTTATGATGCAGCCCAGAATGCATTGGCTTTCTGGGCTGTGAGCACACATTGCTGGCTCATATTCAGTTTTTCATCCACTAATACCCCCAAGTCTTTCTCCTCAGGGCTGCCCTCAATCCACTCATTGCCCAGCCTGTATTTGTGCTTGGGATTGCCCCGACCCATGTGCAGGACCTTGCACTTGGCCCTGTTGAACTTCATGAGGTTCACACGGTCCACCTCTCAAGCCTGTCAAGGTCTCTCTGGATGGCATCACTTCCCTCCAGCGTGTTGACCGCACCACACAGCTTGGTGTCGTCAGCAACTTGCTGAAGTGCACTCGATCCTACTGTCCATGCCAATGACACAGATGTTAAACAGCGCTGGTCCCAATACTGACCCCTAAGGAACACCACTCGTCGCTGGTCTCTGTAGGGTTTAGAGTTATTCCATGCGGGGCCTGGACGATAGAACACCAATATGATGGTTAAAGTCGCCAGTTTATTGAGCTTAGCTGATCATTTTTATACAATTCTCTTAAGTTGTTTAGAAACTTTGATTGGCTGCTGCATGCAAGCATTTGGTGTCCACGCGCACAAGCGTAAGTGGTGATTGGTTACAACGATACTGTCCATGCGCATAAACATAAGATAAAGTTAGTTATACTCACTCTATACACGCGCATAAACACCGAACATAATTGGCTGTGTTAATTAGAGCATGCAAAACTTGTCTTAGTCCAATTGGTCGATATAAGCCCCTGAATTGAGGTTGTTTGTGCCCAGTTCCCTTTATCGTGGAATGCGCACCTGTGTTTTTCTAATTGGGATCTTTCTTTTTCTATCTTCTTGTTTATTCTGTTCAAGGCCTTCTAAAGGCGTCTGGAATGCTCTCGTGATCATGAGCTACTTTCAGGCCCGATAACTAAATTCCATAACTGAACCCTACAGGTCTCCACTCAGATATTGAGCTGTTGACCACAACTCTGTGTGTGCAACCACCTAGCTAATTCCTTGCCCACCAACTGGTTCATCCTTCAAATCCATGTCTCTCCAATTTAGAGACAAGGATGTTATGCAGGACAGTGTCAAATGCTTTACACAAGTCCATGAAGATGTTGCTCTTCCCTTACCCACCAATGCTGTAACCACCCCATCATAGAAGGCCACCAAATTTGTCAGGCACAATTTGCCCTGAGTGAAGCCATCTTGGCTGTCACCAATCACCTTCTTACTTTCTATGTGCCCTAGCATAGTTTCCAGGGGGATCTGCTCCCTGGTGTTGCCAGGCACAGAGGTGAGACTGACTGGCCTGTAGTTCCCCGGGTCTTCCTTTTTCCCCTTTTTGAAAATGGGGGTTAGGTTTCCCCTTTTCCATTCGGTGGGAACTTCCCCAGACTGCCACAACTTCTCAAATATGATGGATAGTGGCTTAGCCACTTCATCTGCCAGTTCCCTCAGGACCCACAGATGTATCTCATTAGGTCCCATGGACCTGTGTACCTTTGGGTTCCTTAGATGGTCTTGAACATGATCTTCTGTGGTGGTTGGTTCTTCATTCTCCCAGTCCCTTCCTTTGCCTTCTGTGACTTGAGCAGTGTGGCGGGAGCACTTGCTGGTGAAGACTGAGACAAAAAAGTTGAGTACCTCAGCTTTCTCCATATCCCAGGTAATGAGGTCTCCTCTTTCTTCCGGAGAGGGCCCACATTTTCCCTAGTCTTCGTTTTATCACTGACATACCTATAGAAGCTTTTCTTGTTGCCCTTGACATCCCTGGCCAGATTTAATTCTGTCAGGGCTTTGGCTTTCCTAACCTGATCCCTGGCTACTTGGACAATTTGTCTGTATTCCTCCTAGGCTACCTGCCCTTGCTTCCACCTTCTGTAGTCTTCCTTTTTTGTGTTTGAGTTTGTCCAGCAACTCCTTGTTCATCCATGCAGGCCTCCTGGTGTTTTTGCCTGACTTCCTCTTTGTTGGGATGCATCACTGCTGAGCTTGGAGGAGGTGACCCTAGAATATTAACCAGTATTCTTGGGCCTCTCTTTCCTCCAGGGCCTTGGTACTCTACCAGGCAGATCCCTGAAGAGGCCAAAGTGTGCTCTCCTGAAGTCCAGGGTAGTGAGCTTGCTGTGAGCCCTCCTCACTGCCCTAAGGATCTTGAACTCCACCATTTCATGGTCACTGCAGGCAAGGCTGCCCTTGGGCTTGACATTCTCCACAAGCCCCTCCTTTTCGGTGATCTTAGCTTTTCTCTTTAAACACCCATTAGCTCTCCAGTACGTTTCTTTTCTTTCTTGAATGTTGTTTTTTTGGCTGTTTGTTCTTTCCAAATTACTGTTACGAATTACTGGGTGAGATGTCACAGTCATAAACAGTGGTATTGCATGAACAGATAGTCTAAAGAGATCAGTTTCTTGTTTTAGGAGGCTTGGAATGAGACATCTGGGGTTATGTCTTAGCTGTTTTTTCCCCCTTCTTTACAACGGGCAAATGCACGACCACTTAGGTCCGAGGAGCTGTGTCCTGTACTATTGAATTGTATCACTCCTTCTGTTCTTAGAAATGAGTATTTTGTCCTTCTTTAAAAGTTACTTATTTACTTAACGCAAAATTCAAAGATATGCACCTTTATAGGTTTCTTTTGTGGGTCTGTGCATTTTTAGTTTCCAGTCACAATAAGGACTGTACTACCAGTTTTACACATAGGTTGTAAACTATTGTTAGGTCCAATAATGTAGAATTGGAGAACAAAACAAGGATAACTTAAAACATTAGGATGGGTTTTGAATTACTGTAGCAAGATAACAGGTCAAAAAAAAGAAACAGCAGAGTTGTTCTGTGTTTCTAATAGAATCTGATCTAATTCATGGAATCACGGTAAACACACTGTGGCAACAAGAGTAACAACTCAGTGAGTAAACTACAGATAGTAGTTAATTGAGTAAAGTTACCGATACAAAAATCAACTGATTTAGGTGTGTTCTCATCATAGTCAGTGGTCTTGCAGCTACTTATTCGTTGTTGTCTTCTACCACTCCCTTTGGGTTAATTCAGCTCTCTAAATGAACTGAAATGGATCTGGCACAATAATAAGCAGAATAAACAGTTTAGCTAGTGTATTCCATGTACATTTGGCAAAGCAGTCTGCTCAAAATTCTCCACCAGTATTCCCATTCTCCACCTCCCCGCCCCTAGCTATAATCAAATCCGTTTGTTCATTTTTCTGCCGAAGGTCATTCCTTCCTCATCTCATCCAGGCATTCAGAACGCTATTTCAAGATCTGAATGACAAGAAACAAGTGAAAAGCTATGTAAAACAGTTTCTTCAATGTCCTTTCTGGCTGAGTCTTCAAAGCCAGGCAACTGTTGCTGAGTATGACTGTGTGCAAGACCAAAGCAGATGCTCTGGTTATCTGATTATCATCATGATTCCCTAAGAATCCTCCTGACTACATAAGCATACAGCATAAGCACAAATTTACAGATGGATGTAGGTAGTTCTGAAATGGAACTATCTATGCTATCTGTTTTCCTCCATCACTGCATTTACTTTTAGACAGAATTTTTGGACTAACAAACTACTTTTGTCTCCAGTGTAAAAATTTGGATTTCAAAGCACTGGATAATTAGCATCAGCGTTAATGACCTAATTTATTTTGCATGTTATTATTCTTAAAGCTGTCTGTAAGGAGATACAGTACTCAAGCATGTGCTGCTCAGTCAATAGATAGGCAACAATGTTTGGTCTTGCTCCATTGAAAGCATGGAAACTTGGTCTTCACCTAAACTGCCTCTGCAGACAGTCTTCAAATGCTCACATGGCCTCATATCTACAGGCTCATTCCTGAGAGTGCAGGAGAAAATTTGCCCAAACTATGGTTGACTAACATACCCATATAAACTGGAAACCAGCCTAAGTCTTAAAAATCAGGTTTTAAGTATCTTCAAGTTCAAATCCAAGATCTGTTATGTAGTCCTAGTGTAAAATGACTTACAGCACGACACGTGTGCCATGGGTCACTAAGAAGTGGAGCACCCAGTAGTTTGATTATTTTGGCAATGCAACTAGTACTGCTAGGAGATAGGTAAAGCATGTAGCTAATGCATATAAATCCAGCTACTACTGATTGTTGTAGTTATGGGGGAAATGCAGTGTTGAAAGAGATTCTGAATCTGTCAGTTCGATTTTTATTACTGAGATTAAAGTAGTGGATGGAAAACAAGCCCAAAAGTCGCTTGCACTCTCAATTCTATCAGTAGCACATCATGCTAATTAGATATTGAAGATATAGTGAATCCAGCCCTAGGGAAGGCATATTCTCTCAACCTGGATGAGCCCTTCATTAATTGCCTGGGGTGTGTTTACCTTGCTGACTTCACAGCACTTTAGAGAAATCTGGTTTAAGTATGTTTGCGTAGAGCTCTCTGTGGTTTGATCCGTAAGGGTTTGTGAGCCTCTGATGAGTGTTTTGCTATATTGCTGGATGTTTTCCAGAAGCTGAGCTAGCTCAGGGATTTCTAATTGCTGTTAACACTCTAAAGAGTACATATATCATTATATAATGCCAGCAAAGATGGTGCTTTAATGATGTTACACATTGATGAATTCCTAAACCAGTTGTAGCACTTCCAGAAACACAAGCTTGTGAACATAATCCTTCAAGTATTAAAAGAAGCAGAGCAATGCTATCCCCATGGAGACAAAAAAAAAAATAATTTTTTTCATAGATACTGTAAGGTGTGTGATAAGACAGGAAGTCGCTCTGCCTTTCTTTATGCCCTGGTTTGTAGGCAGAACCTCCTCATCAGCTACAGATGTCATTTTTCCTCTGGTAGCGTGACTTCCTAACAACAAAAGATGGTCACAGAGCAAATGATTCCTTCCCCCATCTCCCTGTTCAGGGACCAATAGATATACAGCCTCACTGCAATCAATTCCTGCCTCAAAAATGCTTTTCAGTTAAACTGTTGAGAACCAGAAAAGCTTGTATGTGTAAATCCTAGATTAACCTAATAATATTTGATGGTTGGGGTCTCTCAAGAAACTTTGCTGGAGAGTGGGTTATATAGCAACCACTGTTTTCACACATTTTGTACTTCCTGATTAAATATCTGTATTGGCTATGGTCAGAGGTAAGATAGATTGTCCCATTTCAATGCGGAGGTTCATGTTTCTGCCAACAGACCCACAGCACTGTATGTGCTCTGCATTTTGGCATTGTTTGTTTCAAAGAAGTTATTAACACTTTTTTTCTTCCCTTAGAGTTTAGAATTCTGTTCCCTCAGCTCACAGGGGTTCTGACACTTGCCTTCTTCATCCACAACTGTGTCATCACACTTCTTCAGAATAACAGGAATCAAGAAAACAATGTAAGTGATTTCAAAAGACCTTGCTGATTTATATCTAGATTGCCAGGTGACACGATTTTTTTCCTGTCTGTTTCTCTTTATATTGATCCAGGGACTGTAATAGCTTCAGAAAATGTAACTTGTTCTTGTGATCTTACAAGAGACCAGTTATACATACTTCTCACTGGCTACCAACAGAGTAACAGATGCATTACAGATTTATTCAAATGAAAGCCTTGAGGAGCATCCCAGACTTATTTGTGGTCAGACTGGTATTAAATGGCCAAATTACACACAAGAGACAGAAGGCTTGACAATGTTGTAAGACTCTAGAAAAATTGACTAATCTTAGAATGAAAAATGCTGGAGAATATTGGGCACAGGACTGATTTTAGCAGAATCCTGAACAATAATTTGGGGGTCTAGGTAATATCTTTTCTCAGAGTTGCTTCAGTAGTTTTGTGTCACAATCCAAGTCAAGGTTCATAGGGAAATCTGACCCTATTCAGGACATCCTCAAAGTTGAAGCCTGGATTGGGAACCTTTGTGATATGGAGCCTTTGGGCTGGTCCTTTGCCCTTGAAAAAATTATGTACTGCTCATGCAGATGAAACGGCATTCTTTCTTAATATCTTCCCATTATAAAATACAAAATGGAGTAAATATGATACAGAGTTAGAGTCCTAGAGTACATTTTTACTGTAATTATTTTTATTATTTTTTCCTCCCTACTTTCCAAGATTCTTGTCCAGCTTCATTAAAATCTTAGCTGTAAAGGTAACTGCAATAACATACAAAGATTTCTATATATTAGCTGTATGAAAAACTGGTACAGAATCACAGAAGGTTGAGGTTGAAAGGGACCTCTGGATGTCATCTTGTCCAACTCTTCTGCTCAAGCAAGGCCACCTAGAGCCAGTTGCCTGCACAACACATCAGATAAAATATATCTGATTTGATTATTCAGAGCTGAAGTGCTAATGCAGTGAGATAACCTTTTGCTTTAGTAATTTGCATAGTTACTTTTCTGTCCCTGCGAACTAAGGCCAGCTTGTGAGTGACCACCTCTGTAAAGGAGTCATGAATTCTCCTCCAGGAAAGCTTCTTGGGGTTTATGAGCATTTCTGAAAATAGTTTAACAACTAAAGAGGGGTTAGTGAAGCTCTGGATAAAGAAAACTAAGTAAGTTTCTTCTCAGTTTTTTTTAAGAAAATCTTGCAATGTGGAAAAGGGCACTATTTCTTTTCCTCTTTAGCTATGGCTTTCAAATTCTAAAGGCATGGTCACTCCAGCAATGAGCTCTCTATGCAGAAGAGGCCTAATGCCTCCATGCTATCTTCAAGACTCTTCCTGTGGCTTTTCCCCCTCATTTACATCAGAGCGAGCAATCGGCTGCAAAGAGCAGCACCTGGAATCTTCTCCAGCTTGCTTTTCCTATGTTAAGAAGGAAGAATTTGCTGCCTGCATTTGAATCAGCTTTTCTGAATGCCCTCCCTGGAGCTTAAGTTGAATTTCCAAGTCAGCCTAGCACGGATCCCAAGCCCTCGACAAGACTCACAAGGCTCTGGCGTTCCAGAAGAGTGTTCAGATTGCATGGAAAGAGGACCTTTAAGTATGGCAGGAAAGGTTTGTAATGGGAAACCAAATCTGTGCATAGTTCCTCCAGGAGTTTTATTTGGCTAGAGATTTCCTTCCCTGTTTGTAGCTGTACAGGAGCCTTTCACCTAGGACTCAAACTGCTTTGCAAATGTTAATGAAGCACTGATGCTCTTGAAGAGCTAACTATTTTGTCATTATTTCACTAAGCTGCTGGACTAAGTGGGAGGTTTGCCTATGTATAGGGATCTCAACTTCTGTCAAAAGTCATGGTGTTGAGGGTATTTACATTAACAAGATGCTTTCTTATATCAGTATCTCATGGGGAGTCGATTGGAGACTCCACTGTCTTATGGATCGACCTCTTAACATGTCACTTCCATCAGAGTTCTGTGAAAAGGCACAGAATTTGGCAAGCTGAAAAAGTACTGTTTTAGTTTTGAACAAAACTTGCTGAAACTAGTGGTCATAGGAACATCTCTTCAGGGAGGTGGAAAAAAGTAAGAGAAACAATAACATTCCTTTTACAGAGTAAGAAATCCAAAACAATAGCAGCTTCCATTCCAATCAGAGGCATGTATCACTGCCCAAAGCTAAAACACACATAAGGGGAGGATTCCTCTGGCTGCTATTCCAGTACAGTGGTCTGGGTGCGAGAAGAGCAATGCACTGGAGTAAGACAAACGTTAGCACCACAGCCTGGAGAAGCCATGTGAGCAGAGTTCTGAGTCTGCAGTTCAAAGTTGAGTTCCCTCTCACCATCTCCCACTGCTGTCCCCTTGTATTTATCTGTGTAAGTTTTTGTGCACTGCACAATCAGTTGGTTTGGAAACTGATTGCATAGAAAACTAACCCAGCCACAAAAAGGTGATTTGTTGGGGGTTTTGTTTTGGGGTTTTTTTTCTGATTCACGTCTGTGATCTGGTTCCCTGAGCAACTGTACAGATGCTGCACAAGCCCAGAGCATGATCTACAGGCACATAGGCAGCTAGTGTTGTCTCCTAACAATTGTTTGTGGACTTGCCTGGGGGAAAGGCTGGGAGTGGGGAGATGTCTTTTTGTCCAGGTGGTAACTGCAGAAGGTATGGAGCTGTGGATGGTTCTTATTTCTGCAATATTGAAACACTGTTTATTCCCTGTAAACAGAGTGAGCTTCCATTATTGCTGCCCTACCATTGATTTCTCTTTCCAGCCAAAATTATGTACAGCATTATGCATTTTGGTGAAGTACTTTTTTTGTCATCCTGTTAAATGTTATCACTTGCCCTTTGTGCTTGAACAAGTGAAGTCTGTTTTTATGATACGGATCAGAGTCCTGTTGAGGTATTACAGAGACAGCATCTCTCTTGTGAGAAGTGACCAATCTGAAATTGGATGATCAAAAGGTACTTCTTCTAATGTGGTAATAATTACTAAGCACTGATACAGGCTTCTTCATCCAAGAAGCAACTCTACAAACTTAACTTTCACTGTGGTACTGAGCTAAAAATGAAGTATTTTCTGCATGGCGTGCAACAGGGGAAACAAGACCTGAAAGTTGCTTGTTCTTTTCACCATCACGTAGGAAATACCTTTAGGGCCAGAGAGCCCTCACTGTGCTGCATCCAGTCCTTTGCCACAGGTCCAGCCTGCACCTCAGTACTAGTCTATATGTGTGATACAATGTCTTGTACTTTCAGAGTTTTCTTTGTTAGCTCCACCTGATTTATCAGACCCATCCTTTTGTTAGGAGTCTGATTTCTGCCTTCATTCTGCTGCTTCTGCCAGCCTCAGTCACCCAATTTTCTGTTCTTCCACAGGCACTTGTAACACTTGGTTCTGTGCATGTGACTAGAAAAGCTCCTGGTCAGCCATTAACTGCAGCTAACATACATTCTCCAAGTTCCACCTCAAAATCTGCCTATTGGTTCAGGTGTACTTGACAAGGGCTTGGCAGGTGGCAAGCCGTGATCCTTACAGACTGTGACCTGCCTGTTAACTTAGATATTTCCCTTCCACTCTGACCCCCAAATACTTCCTCCTTTCAACCTTTTTTTCTATATTTGAATCTTAGATTATAAACTCTAGGTGCGAGAACTGCTGTATCCTTTATGCTTAGGCAGCTTCCACCACAGTCATATCCATTCTTAATATAAATGTCTTAGTATAAAATTTAAAATAGACAAATGCGATTATTGCTCTGTTACTTAAAATTAATCCTTTTATCTCTCTCCATGTGTCCTTTGGTTTTATCTGGAATTATGCTGTCTAAACAGTATTTATAGTCAAGGTCTTTATAGAGTGAACCCAGGTCTCCTGAAGAGTAGCGAACAGTAATCAAAAGATGTTCCTGTTACATATAAAAACACACACTCTTGTACAAAGATAATCATATAATATACAGAAGCAGATGTTTGCAAGGGAGCTGAGAGATGTTTGAGAAAAAAGAAACTCAGGTTTTCAAGTTGTCTTTATTTCCTTTCTTGTTGCTTATGGAAATCAAAACCTGGGTATTCTTTGTATGGTGACAGCACCTGAAGACAAGGGTCTATTGTGTTACATGCTATAAAAATACACTATCAAAATTATCTCAGCACTTAGTTTCAGTGCAGATTAAAGCATACACCCTTAATAACTGTAGGAACATGAACTGGTTAGTATAATCGGAGGTAATAGCACCCTTAATACCCTTAATCAAGTGTAGTCCAAAGGAAGCAGTGAGAATTTCATTTCAGATTGCTTGCCCTCGCAACTGCAAGTACTTGTCACAGCAAAAATCGTTTTACAGTTGGTTGTAGAGCTTACATGTAGGCTGAGTACAAATAACAACTGCGAGTTACTATGCTCTCTTTATGCATTAGGAATACACCTAAAATACCAAATTTAAAGTAAGTGAAAACAGGTTTTGTCAGATGATGTGCCTTAAGGTGGGTGCATTTTAAAAGATGACCAAGTCCTGTCTTCTAGAGATGAGAGTCTGTGACTCTGCAAAACCATCTTACCCTGATCAATCTCTGGCTCCTGCAGTTAATGGAAGTTACTCATAAATATCTATAAGAAATCTAGATGTTCAAATTTAGTATTCCTAACATCACTTTTTAGGATGAGCACTGGTGCTTTTGAAGATGTAGCTGTTATATAAAAACCTGTACCACTTCTTATGTCACTGAGGAGAAATTCTGGGAATAATTTAAAGAAAACACTATTGCTCCACTTCTGATGGAGGTTGGTAGTCCTTAGTCAGTGACCAGTGCAAGGAGAGTGAAGACTAGAGAAGCATCTTCCAGCTGCATGTAACTGATGAGCAGGAAGAGGAGGTTGCAGCTGGAAGTGTGCAGCTGCTGGGGACATGAGGGCCACCCTGGGGTATATGTTAACAGTGTATTTTTGTCTGATGAGAAATATCATTAGCCTTTTGCAGGCTGATGGGGAAAAAGACACCAATCTTCTCCCCAAAAGCACTGGCAAAATGAGTGGGAGATTCCAGTTGCTTCACTAAAAACTGGCCTCCTCCTGAACTTTTCTTCAAATTCATAATCTAGCATTTTATACTTTCCTCAGGGACAACCTTGCCTTCAGGAGACCCCAGAAAGGTATAGGATATGCTGCTTTTGTCAAGGAGATAGTGTGAAGAAACACTTGGGGAAGTACTTCCATGCACAGATGTGAGCAAGCTTTGCTGATGCTCAGTGAGCTGGCTGGAGGCCATAATTATGATCCTGGTCTGGAAGCCATATAGTCCTAACCATTTGGTGCTATGCCTGAGCTACTAAGACTTGCTTCTCAGTCACAGGAAAATAGGGTCATGTATTGAAGCATTACTAGTAATCCTTTAAGAAGCTGATAATTAGCAGCAGCTGAACAAATGGTTTGCTATAAGGTAACGAGTCTTCGTAATGTAGCATAAGCTTGTACAGAATATACTTGGTTAATAACTAGAAACAAATGGTCTCCTACTTTATTTCAAAAAAAAATTGATGTAGAAGAGTAACCCACTAAGTACATTGCTATGAGGTCACTCTGATGTATATGTGGATTCTGCAATTTCATAAAGTGCTTGAGTAGATCTGCAGCCTATTTTCCAATACTACATGTTGCTAAAATATTTTAATTATTTTTGTGTAGTTGACAATCTTTTTATATATTAGATACCTCATAAATATAGTCAAAATTTTCAGAAGTGAACACTGAAGTTGAAGTTTAAATCCATGTTTAGGTATATGTAATACAGTTAAATATGGATTTATGACCCTAGCTTCAGCACTCTCTCCTAAAAATCTTTGACTATTATTTAGTACACTTGCCTGGGGTGTTTATAGAGATTCAGTAATAAAGTGGATAGGCAATTTTAAATGAAAGAGTCATTACAAAATACAATGCTAAAGTTAAAGGACATGTATACCTCTGTGCCTAACGATGCCTTTCTGGTTTATTTATAATTTTTATTTAATGGTGTGTTAGCTATGTCTTGTACCATCACACCATTCATACAGAAGCCTGACATACTAGTTTCTGATTTGGAGCCAGTGTGTGTGGATCATCCTCTTAGGTTTCAAAGCAGCTTCTTTATGTTATATCTGCCGTTGGGTAGGCTGATATCTTTAATTGCAAGATTTTAGTCCTGACTAACCTGTCTCTGTCTTTTGACAGCTGTCTCTGTGTCCCAGGGCTCTTAGTAGGAATAAGTGAATGTAAGAAAATAGAGGGGGAGTTCTTGTTTGTTTGTTTTAATAACTGGTGTATGTTTGTGTGTCCAACAATAACATGCTACATCTATTAGCATATCTGTTTCTTGGTGCCTTTTCTTTATGTAGATAGGTACATAATACCTGTCTAACTCCACTTTGGGGTATCTTCTTGCAGCTTTCTGATCTGATCCAAGACCAGATTTGAAATGCCCATTCAAAAGTAATAGAAAGTAAAAGTAAAAATGTAAAAGTAATAGTAATAAACAGAAAACAGTCGTAAATGTAAAAGTAACAGTAATAAATGCAATAGAAGTCTTCTCATGAGGTTTTTATTTTGCCTGTTTTGGTGTGTCAGTGCTGGCCAAAATAAGATTTTCTCTTTCTTCAGGTTAGAGACCTCTCTATTGCATACTTCCTGGTGGGATTAACATATCTGTATGTTGGAGTGATAATTTTTGCATCTTTTCCTTCTCCACCACTATCCAAAGAATGTATTGAACAGGTGAGATATTTTACTGCAGTATATATTTGTCCTTGATCTTTTAATAAACATGTATTAAAATAAAGAACTGCTACTGCTTCTTGCTTCATGACTCACCCTGGCAGACACATCTGTCCTTGACTCCAGTCAGTTGGCTAATATCTCATGGGCACTACCACAAGCAGATGAGTAATGGTTGTGTTATCTCATTTATATTCATGTCTGGTTGCCAGTGGTTCTGTAAAAAACAAACATTTAATAAATACTCTATGAAAGTGATGAAGAAAGGGCCAAAATGAACAAGTGAACAGTTGAGTCTTTAATTTCTTTATCTTTGTTAATCCTGAAAAGTATTATGTTTATGTTTAGTTGTGTGTGCAGTGACCAATCCCACTCACTGGGACTGGTTTCAGGTACTCCAGAAAAAGAAACTCGTTTCGGTAGGAGTCTTCACTTTGGATAGGTTTGGAGTCTAACACTTTGGTGAGCCTTGACAGCAGTGTTCTTCAGATAATAGCACCACATGAAACACCTTGTGAAGGCTATTAAACTCTTACCTGTTTATAGGTTAGGCTGATTCCCACACACTGAATTACTTCAAAGATAGGAGTTATCAATTGGTGATCCATTTTATGCCAGCTGATCCATGTCTCTTGCATAATATTTAGCAATAAAGCAGCATTTAAAGGCTTCCTCTGACTGTAGCTTAGTGAGAACTGGTGGCATTGTTTAACCATGAAGTAATTTTTTTGAACCATTTAAAATAATTTCATGGGGTGAAATCCCCAGTTAAATAATAGAAGACAAGGGATTTTCTTCCCATTTATTTTCTGTAGTTATCCTAAGTACTTACAAAGCCATTTGTATATTTCCATGATACTTAAGTCTTATAGTACTTTTTCAGATGTTCCTATGTGTAGTATATGATCCCTTCCTCATTTGTATGTGATCCAGTTTTACTGATTGAATAACTGGTTTTATTATCTAGTTATCTGACAGGTAATAGGAGCATATGAATCCTAAATGGCTAAAATATCAGGTGGCCCTTCCACAGCCTGGATTATTTGAGGATGTTCAGAAGATTAGAAAATAATTCCATCTTTAATGCTAACGTGAAAGCTGACATCAGCCCTGTAATATTAAAAAATCAGCTGGTGTTTGGTAGCAAGGCAATTGTGAAAGAGGGAGAGGGTATTTCATGTTACGGAGCTCATTTAGCAATTTTAGTTGCTCGGCTTTTATCCCTTCCTTTCTTGCACACACCTATTAAAAATCAGCATATATATGTAATCAAGCCACCATTGATAAGTGTAACATTATTCCTATGTTTAGAATTTTCTAGATAACTTTCCCAGTGATGACATCATGTCATTTGTTGCAAGAATATTCCTGCTGTTCCAGATGATGACTGTATACCCACTGTTGGGCTATCTGGCACGAGTTCAGCTGTTAAGACAGTTTTTTGGAAATGCTTACCCAAGGTAAGAAGTCTACTCCTTGACAAGAGCTTGGCACACTTTGCTTAACTGGCCTTATTTTGTCAGAAATTTGGCTGAGCTTTGGGGGATTTCCTTTGCTACATTAGGTACATTTCAGAAGCTAATTTCACAATGTTTGTGGAGTCAGGGGGTGAATAGGCATGCAAAATAAACTTGCCTGCAGATCAGGACTGTTACAGCTTGGCAGAGCAGAATTGGGGGGGGGGGGGGGGGGTGTCTTTTGTTTTAGCTCTTCATTTTGTCAATAAACAGAGGAATTTTGTCAACACAGTTCCTTTGTGTTATGCATTTATATGGCAAAAGAAGAGTTGTACAGGAAAAAAAATTTGTCCAGTCCAGAAACATTTCATGAAGTAGTCTTTAAGCTGTGAAGGACATACCCTCTGGATATTAACCTTTCAGGGTGCCATATGTGTTTTTATTGTGCATAATTAGTAATCATCCATCTGTTTTTAAACAGAGCTAATAGCTGAGTGAGTTGTTAGCTGTGTTATCTAGGCTGCTGCTATGCTTATAAAAATAGCTTTTCACATGCTAATTTCAGAGATGAGCCCCACCCCTGTATTTGTACACTGTCTTGAACTCCAGGGAAGAGCTGATCCAGATTTCAATTTTAGTTTTGTTTTTTTTAAATAAAACCTGGGACATTTAAATTTGGAGTATTGTCTGAATTTGTCACAGCTGAGAACTTGGCATTTATCTCTGAGTTTCTTATTTTATATTGTGAATTGCTGTTGATGGAGGAAAGGAAAAAAATATCCCAGAAAGAAATGTGTATTTCCTCTGTGACATCAGCAGTAGCATACAGGTCTGGGAAGACGTTCCGAGTTTCATGTTTCTTCTATGTCCTAAAATAGGTATGAGAAGCTCTAGAAATTGGATGCCTAAAATTAGGCAGTGAAATAAGTGCCTACTTTTTTTGATACTAAATTGTACGCAGCTCAATGTTGAGATTTTTAGGAACTGCTGCAAGTTACTCTTGGAAACAAGGCCATTGATTTAAGTGCTAAACATGGATTTCACAGCCACTGGGAAATAGCCATGTCCTTTATAGGATGTGGATGTGCCTCTTCCTATCTCCTCCCTCCATTTACTCCCTGACCAGAATGGTTTTCATTTCCCTCATGCCCTCTCCTAGAACCTACAGCTCATACCAGTCTCTTCTCAAGTTAATTCCCGCTTGCTGTTTTAAGCCTGCATGGTATGACGAATGTGATGATGCAAATACTTGCTTAGTTCTTGTCTCCAGGATGTCCTGTGGGTTGTTTCACTCACTTTTTTTTTTAAAGACTCCTTATAGGGAGGTATTTAAAGTTTCTGAAAAGTCAAAAATGGTTTCTAGGAAGCCACTTAAATCAATCCAACCTATAGTGATAAGGTAGTACATACTGGCTGGCTGGCTGTGTCTCCCTCTCTAGTATCCCAAGTATCTCAAATATAGCACAAAAACCACTCGGCTAACCTCCAAGCTTCAGCTTCTGTGCATTTACAACTGGCAAGGTCAGCCCTTAGTTTTTCTATGGAATGGGGACTAACTGAAGACTGGTATCAAGCACAGAACCTGTCTCTGGGAGGATAGTAAAGATTTCCTACGTGGCTGTGAAATATGTCTTTTGATGACTGGTTCTCGCCAGTAGCTAAAGTTGATGGAGGTCCTTTAGTAGCACTGTGCCTATATCACCTTTCTAGGAAAAATTTCAGTATTCTGAGTTTTTCCCCGAGCTGCTTTTATGGGGAAACATTTTGCAAATATAAGGAAGTGGCTCTTGCTGACATTTACTCATGTCTCACTGGGGAGCCTGTTGAAGAACCTATATGGAAATATTAAGTTCTATTACTTCTGTGTAGAAAAATGAGCACTCTACTAGTAGTTATATGTACTCGGCTTCTTTTATCGAAATATTCAATGTCCAGGGCTAATGGTTCTCGGGCAATAAGAAGACTGACCTGCAGAGACTCAAGCTTTAGCTCTTAGATGTATCCATAAGGTGTATATACAGAGGGGAATATTCCTGGTTACTTACTGGAGAAAATTTCTTTGTAAGTAATGAAACAAAAGGATGAAGCAGGAGAAAAACAGAAGAACAGAAAGTGGGGTTCTGTGCTGTTCTTCTAGAAGAATTTAAAAAAAAAAAAAAACAAACCCAAACCCACAGTTTAAAATCTTGTCTTTTTGTGACTGATTCTGTCCATTTACATGATTTTTCTGCCTTTTCCTATTTTTATTTTCAGGTTGTGGAAGTGGGCCTTAGGAGTGTGCACTGATGATATATCCATCCATCTGTTTATACAGCACATTGGGCAGTGTGCTGAATTCATATTGATTGTGCATTTGAGGATCTCTGTTGGCTACCTCATTTAACCCTGTGATTCAATTTGCTAAATCACATGTATTTCCATAGGTGCATCCTTCCTATACTAAGTTTCCTTTGCAGCTGAGAGAATGTTATAAATTTACCTTCTGGCTATAATTATCCCATTATTTCCTTTTTTACAAAAGAAACCAAGCAAACAAACCACACCTCCTCCTCTGGTCCAAGTCCCCATTATAAACTTACCTATCTTCCTTTTTAAGCGCTGGGTTGCTCCATACAGATGTGCTGCAGGTTTCACATGAACTGGAAGCTCCCTCATATGAAAAGCCAGGCTTCTTTATATGAGCAATTGTTTGCAGATGTAGATACATGCTGCTGCCATGGATGGAGTTCACGGATAGCCATTATTAGCTGGAGCACTTGGAATTCTGGATGGATGTGTCTTAAAGCTGGCTGTTGATTGAATAGCTTGATCATGCATGTGCTTACAGGGCTGCCAGATAATTTTTATTTCCTAGCAGTGACTGTATGACTCAGATAAATTTGGTTCTTTGCTTTAACTCCTTTTTCTTTACTATTTATCTGTCACTGGGTATGATGAAGCATCAAGGTATCAGTTTGCTGTTTTGTAGTTTTTAGTCTTGACAATCGGTCTAATCCAAGGCAATTTCTACCAAAAGCAGCATCCTGTTTCTTATCCTGGCTTTTGCTGGTAGGCCATGGATTATCATTGGGTTATAATGAGGAACTATTCACTCACCTTCAGGGGAGCTTTTCTTGTCTGAAGACTGATCCCTATGTCTTCTGTCTCATGCTTTTTAGATACTTTGCAGTGCTATTTTTCTACTAACAGTGCTTTGCTGTGTTTATCCATAATGTATCCTACTAACCTGTAGTACAGTGTGTTGAAGAAGCTCACCCTCTCCAAACTTAAAAGCTTAAGTAGATGATACATAACTTTTTCTTCTCCCAGGTTTCACATCAGGGATCAGCTCAACAGTGGCAGCTTGCTTGACTGAAGCATAGAGGAAATGAGTAGCATCCTATGTCCTCTAGCAGTCAGGAGGAGAACAAAAGCCCCTCTGCTTCTTAGAAGGGGCATTCTCCTTCTTATGTACCAGTCACTTCTGTCACTGCCCAGCTTAAAAACAAATACGTGTGTAGATATGCTGGGCACAGTAGTCTTCTGACAGGCATCATCACAAAACCTTCAGCTTTTCTGTGCTTCCTATAAAACGTTTAGAGACAAGAGAAGGCATCCTAATTCCTTCTTTAATTTTGCAAAATATATGCTAGTGTGCAGACGACAACATAGAAAGTGACGTACTGGGACAAAGCCCAAGGAACTCTTCATTCTCTTGTTCTCTCCCTGGTGTTGTAAAGGAAGGCCAAAATACCATGTATTGGGAAATTACTTTCTTTTCTAAAGTGAGAGATGTTTCCAATAGCATCTTTTAACGGGTGACTTAGGGCCAGAGGCATCTGCTTTATCTGCTGTTTCTTACATGACTCTGGATCTTCTTTTGTGTACAGAAAGCTAGTTTTTTTTATTATTATTATTATTATTGGCTCTTGGCTACAGTGATATTTTTGACAGAGAATTCCCTTGATTAATTATATGCTGTGCATAAATTGCTTTGTACAGTCATCTGATCAGTTTTTAAAACTTTTTAATATCTTTCCTGTTCTGAGAGGTTAAATAAGCTGATGGACAGAAATCACTTGGCTTTTCTTACAGATTGTCCTCCCTTTACTCCATGGTAGCCCAGCAGACCTGCCAGTTCTCCCATAGATGTGTGTCTTCTGATGCAATGAAATAAATTTCTGCTGTTTGCATGTGTGTTATCTGCTCTTCACCTAGCTGCTTCTTAACTGCTGTGATTCATAGTCTTTTGACTGATGTCACTTGAGTGAGATTTCCAGGAAGAAACTGCATTTTTACATACAGTAACCTTTCAAAAATTCTTACTTAAATGATCTTGTTTTGCTTTTTTCTTTGCTTTCCTCTTTTCTTTATTGTGTATGTTCACCCTGTGACTCCATGCCGAGTCCAGCACTTCTAATTTCCTTGTGTCTGACCTGAGGGGATTTAAAATTAGTTTATTTCTTAAAATGTCCCCTGCCCTCGGGTTTGCTTTCACAGTTTTCGATATGATTCTTACTTTGAGGATGCTGAGGTTACTTAGATATATGCGGTCACTGTTGTTCAGTGGCTTAACTGTAACTACCACTTCCTCAGGAGAGAACTTGATAGAGCAAGCCCTCTAATGACCTTCTGGCATACCAGGTTGTTTCTCAACTCTTGTCAATCTAAAAGGTTGCCCTTGCAATGGGGGAAAAAAGCAAGGGGAAAGCTTGCATATTTTTTTTCCCCTCCTCTCTACTATTGTTTTTGTGGGATTGCAG
This sequence comes from Astur gentilis, assembly GCF_929443795.1. Classification (NCBI taxonomy): domain Eukaryota; kingdom Metazoa; phylum Chordata; class Aves; order Accipitriformes; family Accipitridae; genus Astur; species Astur gentilis. The sequence continues at coordinate 68,770,533 of NC_064919.1, forward strand.
GATTTTTGCAGGTGAACAGTGATTCCCTGTGTAGAAGAGAGCTAGAGTCTTCCTCTGCCCAACCGAAAATATTGAGACTGAGGACGGAATATAAAAGACAGTGTCATGTGCCATACTTGGATTGCCATGGGTGCGCCTCTTTTGTGAATTACGGCCTCCTTGAGGCAATCCAACCTGTGCCTCAGAGCAGAAACCCTAATCAGGCTGCCCAGGCCCAGGCGGACAATCCAGCCCTGGCATGGGCCACCCAACTCTTCTGCCATTGACCATAAGGAAGAAAGTTATGCTGCTTAGAAAACAGCTCTATGCCAGCAGGGTGGTTAGGTAAAAGGGGGCCAAATCTTTTCTGATCTCTAACATCATCTACATACTTTTCTTCCTATAGTCGTAATAAGCAGAGGTGGTATGTTATGCCCCCTAAAAGTACTGTTTTTCTGACTGCCCTTTTGTGATGTGTGGTGACCATTAATTTTACCATAAGCCAATGTAAGGCAGAAACGGAGCAATTTAGAACTTGTTAAAATGTCACAGGCTATGAGAAATGGTTGTCCCTTCTGGGGCACACCTGCGTGAAACTTACAGTCTTATGAAAAATACTATCTCAAATAATACAGCTACTAGTAGCCCTCAATATCAGATTCTTCTTTATTCAGAAGGATAGGGTTTTTTCTAAATGGTAATGCCTTTCTCTCCACAAAGAATGATTTTTTTTCCTGTCTTGAAGCTGAGATGAACTATGAACATGTGCCTAGGGAAAAGAAAGGGGTTGCAGGTTAAACACCTGTTATCCAATAACGTGGTTACAACTCAGGCTGTTTCAAAAAGGTAGAAAAAGGAACAAATTTGTTCTGGGGGAGAAATACAGTGTAACCTTTTGCCCTGAAACAGATGGATTTAAATCCTTTTCAGACTTTTGATCTTGGTATTGTTCTTGAGGATCCTGCTTAATTGTAACAATTAAAACTGCAAAGCACCACTCTGCAAGTACTGAATTGTTTTGAAGGCTCCAGCATTTTGAGACCATTGTTTTCAATTGAACCAAAACACACTCCCCTCCCCAACCCAATTATTTTTCCCCAGGTCAAGAAGTTGAAAAATGTTTTATTACACACCAAACACACACATGCCACTTTGCTTTTGAAGTTATAAGAAGCTGGAATTAATGTTTTTAAGAGCAACAACTTTGAACTACAAAATCACTTCTGTTTTAAATCATGTGAGAATGAAATACTTAAGACTTTTTTCAGGTTTTCTGCTAAAATATTCTGAACTGACCCAAAGCTGCAAAACAGTTTTTAATTACTAAACCTGCACTCTTTTTAATCCCTCTTGCTAAAAAATTAATCTCAGCAAAAAAAAAAGAATGGAAGAAATGCCGTCATTTTCTGTGTTCATAAACTTTTGGCTTCAGTTGTGCTATCTGACAGTAAGATTTGCAATCTGCCGCATGTGTGGGTAGAGAGGAAGTACAGTTTGAGGCAAACAGTTTTTTATGAACAGTTTAGTTAATTGGCTTTCCTTAAAATATTAAAGAAGCAGTAAATGTTTGGTCCTTCTTTCCCTAATAGATCTGATTTTGGGGGGATTTTTGTTTTTATTCTTGGATTTTACCAGGTTTATATCCAATTATGTATTTGTTAAAGTTTCAGCTGCTGTATTCCCATGGCTATCTTCAGTCTGCAAGGTACACGTCTTGTACCACTGTTAAAATATCATGTACAAAATTAAAGATATTATTTCTGTCTTTTTAACATCATTTTTTAAGAGCGAATGTTAAAATAGTCCATATCTTAAATTATTCCTTTCTGTTTAAATTACCTCCATTCCCCTAAAGTTTAATAAGACTACTCTATGTCTCTAATATTTCTTCCTAACTTAAAAACTGGCAGCCAACCTTTCAGCCATGGAAGTGGTCACTTTTAAAAAGTTTGTTAGTTAGTGGCATCCTCCATAATAGATACTTTATACAGTTAAGAAAAAATTAGCTTACAGGTTTTGTTTATTTTAAGAAATCAAATCCTCCAGAAGAGTAAACAAAACCTGTAAGTGTATGTATGTTTCCTCTGTGTAAATTCTTTTTTCCCTTCATAGAAACAGCTGGGTGACCAAAATATCGCAGGTTTTTATTGTATTTCCTGACTTCACGTTACATTAAAATATGCCAACTTTTCGTGTTCTCTAAAGAAAAGTGATACTCTCCTGAGTGTCAGCTCTGTGCATCACTACACAGTTTGCCTGATGCATTAGAAGCTGCTTTTGCAGAACAGAAAATCGCCCTTTTTTTCATGCTTAATGCAAAAAGGAAAGCAACAGGAGATTATTTGTAAAAACAAATTCAACAAAAAATTCCAGCATAAATAGTACACAGGCCAAATATTAAATGATGTCCAACATTCTAAATGTTTGTTCTCTATCAAAATGCATTAGAGTTCAAGTTTTAAGGTGTTATTTTCCCCCTATATTCTGTGTAATGTTTTCCACTCGATGCATCTTTTCCTTTCTTCTGGTTTCCTTTAGTTCACTTTGAGCAATTCAGATCATTCTCTGAACAAGCTAATTCTTTCTTGTGGGAATTAAGTTATACAGTATTGTTTCTTTGGTATTTGAATATCCAGCTGAAATACTTGAGTGCTGAGTACCATGTATGATGTTTTTCAGAAGAACTGCCAAATTACACATACTTACTCCTTAGGAATATTTTGAGTAAAAACACTTGATATTTAGAGTTTGGCACTCTGAATATTCAGTAGATGTTTGCGGTGAAATTAGCTTTATAGAGTGAGTCGTGCAAATGGAAACACCATCCATGTACCAGTTAAATGTTAGTATAGATGAAGGATAATGGTTGTATTTTGTAATAAATACAGCATAGATTTTAACATGCTTTCCTCACTTTCCTGTAGCGTTTTCCATGTGCTTGTCCTGAACGTAGCAATTGTAGGAGCTGGAGTAGTAATGGCAAGATTTTATCCAAATATAGGAGGTATCATAAGGTGAGTGTTGCTTGCACAGTGAACTTGCCTGTGGTGTTGCTGCATGTTTGCTTCTTGATGTTGTAAAGGAACAGTATGAGTGCGGGTAATTCTGTCTTTATATTTTTTGAGGCTTACACCTTTTCAAGTTGTAAGTAATGATCTAGAAGTATAAGCAATCAGCTCTTTTAAAGTTCTGACAAGCAGCTATCTTTAATAGTGCCTCTGTATCTGAGATGATTGGGATGATTCCCCAAGTTTCATTGGAGCTATCCAAGAGCCTTGTAACTGTACAAATGAAAGAATATGGTGTCAATAGAAAAAGTTACTTGGCTATTGTGTGGCTTCTCTCAAGTTTTTGTTTTGCGTTAAGACCATTTGAAGCTGTTTTGAATGTCCATAATAAAAATCCAAGAAAGCAAATAACTTGAAAGGGCAAAGTGACATAAAAGTTGTACTTCTAAATGATATCTTACATTTACCATGTTACTAAACACCTAGGATTTCTATAATTGAGAAAGATTAGAGGAAATAATCTAATGACATTTTCTACATTTGACACTACCATTTTTGTAATCATTGTCATTCACTCCTTGTTCGCATCTTTATTACAGCAACCAGGAGAGGGAGGTGTTTAAAAATATAGAAATCTGCAATTATAAAACCAGAATGACAAGTTTAGGTCTGACCAGAGTAGCAGAATAACTTACTTTTGCTCGGTGGCTGATCTTTGAGGTTTTTTCCATTTCCTTTTATTTTTCTACTCTCCTTTCAGTGAAAATTCTTTTATTCTAGTGGTAGAGATGGTCTAGTTATTAATTCCAATTAAATATCATGTAGTACATTTCTCTGTTTGCAAACTGATCCTGACCTCTGCTAATGTGTTCATTCTGTGCATAGTAATCAAACATTTTGAACAGTGAATTTCCGGCTGATAAATTGTCTATACACAGTCTAACTTAGGTATTTGCTGGTTTTGTGTTGCAGGTGGTTATTCTGTATTATGAAGTTTCCTCTGTCTAAAAGGAATGTTCAAATATTTGAAATAAAATATTTTGTTAGTTAATAATGCACATTGGCTGCAGTCTAGCTTAGTTAGGTGGAAACTCACAATAGGGGAAAATAATGAGAAGGTTTTGGTAAGCAAGGGAGTGGTTAGAAAAAGAACAGTTAAATGTTTCACTTGCTGTGGTTGATCATGTTACCAGGAGGGCATGTTGATCTTTTCAGGTCTGGAGAATGGTTTGCTAGAAGCTCATTAAATAAATTAAAATAAAAGTTGCAGATTCAGGAGGATTTCTCTGGTTACACGCTTTAACATGCATCCCCAGATGGCTGGGATGCAATGAGATTTGCAGTTCTGACAGTAAAGGATGCCTAAAAAAGGATGCACTGTCCGGTCTTTTTCTGTTGTGTGTGACCAATTTCCCCAAAGAAAGTAGAAACATCAAGTCAAAGATAGGGAATTAGTCCCCAGAAGCATCTGGAGATGTGACTGAAACACCAGAGGCATGTCAGATTGTAGCTACACAGGAGCAGGGGGCTGAGCAAGAGAAGGGCATAATTAAATGCTGGTGAAGGAGGTGAAGAACAGCAAGGAACAGAAATTGATGTTTAGCAACTGCAGATAGTCATTATTCAGCCAGACTGTTCAATGGTTTGAAGGGGAAAAATGACAACAAGAAATAAGAGTTAACACAAAGCATTCTTTTTTTCTTTTTTCTTCTTTTTTTTTTCCCCCTTTTCTTCTTCCCCTCTCCCACCCTTTCCTCAGATACTCTGGAGCAACATGCGGTCTGGCCTTTGTATTCGTGTATCCATCCCTCATCTACGTGATCTCCCTGCATCGTGCCGGGCAGCTGACGTGGCCAGCATTGATCATTCACATCTTTATAATCCTCCTTGGACTGGCTAATCTGATTGCACAATTCTTATTGTGAAAACTCCCCCTTCTCCCTGTAGCTGTTACAAATGGTACTGTGACATTTGGCAACAGCCTTGAGCAACACTGTCACACATGAGAATGAACAGTCCTCAATGTGATCTTCCTGAGAAAAGCTGCACCTTTGAAACAAATTCAAAACACATCTTTCAGGCGCTTGACAGGAAACGTATCTTGCGCGTCTAAAAACACAGCTTATTGAGAAGTGAAACAGTTCAGATTTGAGTGAGGTAGTTCTCCTGTTTTTCTTGAACATACATCAAAGGTTAATGAAACTCAAATATTTTAATTTTTTACAGCACACTTCTCAAAACACAGTTTTCAGCTTCAGGCCATAGAACTCGTCTTCCCTCCAAAGGAACTGTCCTTACCTTTATTAACAAACATGCTTTTGCAGTATTGTTCAGTGACTGTTTGAAATGCTCTTTTGTTGCAGTTATTTTCCTGTTTTGTTTGGAAAATGAATAAATGATTGTCTTTCCTTTTTTTTTTTTAGGTTAATTTATAGTCATTTGGGTCAAAATGCACTCTTAATTTTGAATATGCTATTAAATTGTTTTGGCAATGTTTTTCCTCTAGGAACTTCCAACTAAGGGAAACAATAAACTCAAGTCTCAGTGTTTTATTCAGAACCAATATGTACACAAGTTATTTGTGATGTTATAATGAAAAGAGTCAGGAGGATTAAAAAAATTAGAACAAGACAATTAAAATTAGTATTCCAGGCTTGACCTCACTTCAACTCTGTTAACTGGGCTATTATGTGCTGTGAAGTTGTCTTGTCAGGAGTTGCATGTGGTTTTATGGATGCATGTTGGACACAATGTTCATCACAGGCTTGCTCCCTCTCTTATAGGGTCTTACTCTAGTGGTCTCTCACTATGCTCCTCTACTACATTACTCTAGACATTTTGGATGTGAGCAGAGAGACAAAGCCAGCACTCTTCAGAATTGTGGACTAAGTCAAATAATTTAAGTTTTAAATAATTCCTAACAGAAGCTGGAAGAATCTGGAAAGGGTTTTGTTGTGATTTTTTTTTTTTAACTTCTTGTTTACTAACTAAGAGGGTGTACATGCATAAGCACACATACACCTTCCTTCACCTACCATCTGTGAGTCGTGAATCTTAACCCAAAACATGCAATAATTAAGTTGCCAGGCTCTAGTGGAATGTCATATTTTGTGGTGGGTGAGAGAGTAAAAACTGCTCTTTGTACAGAATTTCAGTATATTAAAATAATCAACAAATGTAGAATAATTGAAAGAGGACTCTGAGCAACGCTAAATCCCAAAGTAAGTAAAAGAGGAAAAAAGTTGGACCGATGCAATATTTGTGAAGTAGGAGTTGAGTTGGGAAAGATAATGACACTGCAGGGTAAGAGTTTGCATTTGCATCAGAAAGACAATGAAAAGTATAACCTAGAATATTACCATGCTTCTCTGGGAAATTATGTGAATTTTTTTACTAATGATGTAAATCCATTTGTTTGAGTTAGGCTCCTCAAACTGTGTAAACAACACTGACTTGCATAAATGTACTTTGATTTGTATGAAATACAAGATCATACGGGTTTGGAATATTGTCTGCAGAATAGAGTAATTATTTCAGATGCTGTCTTTTTTTCTTGTGAAACTTTTTGTGCCTTTGAATCAGAATTGGTGAATATATCCATCATCTGTACTGTATTAGAGAGAAGTATTTGCCCCATCCTGGTTATTTTTCCTGTGTATACTCTTCATCTTCCACTGCTTGGTTTCCTTGTTCTCTAAAGCATATCTGTCCACCCTTTTCACTGCCTGACAGTGAGTGTACCTTGCAGTGCTGACCTCATTAGCACTGGCCAACACATCTGCTTTTTAGGGACTGTGTCTGACCTCTCCCATAAAATACTTCCTTGAATGTCTAGGTAGTCATCATGGCATGTAACTTGATGGCTGCGTTCCCTCAATGTTCTAAGCAGTGTGTTTGACCAATTAAACCTGGTTTGTTTTTTTTTTACTTTCCGACAAACTTCCTCTTCTTTCCAACAAATTTTACAAATTTACAGTTCCACAATTGTAGTATGTTGCTAAACCCTCCACAGTTACTTGATACAGAAGAGAAGTATTTCAATACTGAAAAGAAAGGACAAAAGATGCAGGATTCGAGCATCATTGGCCCATTCACATTAGGCTCTTGTGTTTGTTTATTGTAGATTCAGTGTTTAATTTAGGTACAAACCGTGACGAGTGCAGGTACTTCAATTTGATTATGTCCATCTGTGTTTGATCTGGGTATGATTCCATGAGTTAAATCCTTGCCATTGAAGCAGATAGTAAAATGCCCATTGACTTCAGCAGAACTAAATTTTGTTAGGATCTAGTAGTTCAACAGAAATTCCCAAGTAAGACAGAGTTCACGGTGAAGTGTCTTAATTGCATCTTCTATCTGTTTGTCTCTTTTCCAGTTCTGCAATGTACAATGATCTGAGTTGATATTTAGAAGGAAATTATTCTTTACCTTTCCAAAAGCCTGTTTTAGCTCTGGGTTACAGAGATAGATTCTTGCTGCACTGTGTATTTATACAGGCCTTTAACAGCTTTGATTTTAATTATAAATTGGTAAGTATTAAAGTGATAACAAATATTTCATTACACTGATCAGCTGAAGTACATTTTCTTATGAGATTTTTTTTTTATTTTACTACATGCAGTTGAGATTCACAGGTGTCAGAAGCGAGTTACAAGTGTGTAAGTACAGGGCATTTTCAGGGTTTGGATTTTTTTTCCCAACAATCAACATCCTATATTAAGTAATATTTTAAAATTTAATAGCAAATTACAAAGTCTAAAAGTAGGTTGCGATGTCTCTTTTCATGCAAGCACAAAATGTAGTTCTCCACAAATGCACACTTCATCTTGTTTGTTCATGCAACCTGTAGTGATGGCCAACTCATTCCAATTCCTTATGTTCTCTGTTCCACCAAATCATCATGTGATTTAGTGGAGCAGAAAAAGTAATATATGGACCCAATGGTGTATTGTGAAATGTCATTTTTACTTTCTCATAAAAGAAAAATAACTTCTGCTGGAAATAATTGAATTCTGTCTTTACATCTGAGCTTTGCTCGAGTAAGCTGAGAGGTGAAATACTGTCAGCTCTGGATGTTGAGTAAGAGTCTAAGGTTTTCTTCATAACAGTACCAGGCTCTTTGTTTAGCACCATCCCTACCTCACTGCACTCTGAAAATCCAGTCCTCCTTATTGTGTGGTAACTCCGTGATGATGCAAACTGAAGTTTTCATTGCGGGAGGCTCAGGCAGCTGTAATCACCTGTGCTGATGCCATCAACCTAAAATCCAGATCTCAAGGTACATAAGGCATTAACCCAGCATGACCTTTGGATATTGCCGAAGTATCGGCAGCCAGGGAAATTCCAACGAAGCTCCAAGAGCAGTTGTGGATGTGCCTGTGTGGTGAAGTTGTGGACCTGTCTGTGGGTGATTATACACAGTCTGAGCACTGAGACCGAGGGATTAGTTTTTCAGTGGCAGCTTTGTGATGAACAGAAGTAGTTGTACTTTCTAAGGGCAAGGACAGAAGATGGGGGTGTTAGGTCTGCTTTCTGCCATGATGAGAGAAAGAATTGCCTTCTCCATATCTGTGCTTGTACTAACCTCATTGCCTTCTCTATAATGGCCTAGCATCATCTGTTTCAGTTTCTTAATCTTATTGTGGCTCAGATTCTTCCCTTCAGTTCTAGCAGGCTTCAAAATCTCTCCTGTGCTTTATTAGCAGTTTTCCCTTGCTTTTCCAGCCACTCACAGCTGCATCTTCCTAAAAATCAGTTTTTCCTGTTCTGTCTGGATTAATAATATAAAGTTAATGTATTAAATCCTGTAGCTTAGATCATCTGCACAGCAAACATGAGAATTTGGGATTAAAATGTTCAATCATTTAAACAAAGGGGCTCAGGGAGGACATTCTATGTAAAATTCCCTTTTTTTTCTTAAAAGGTCAGCCTTTTGAACTCTGCGTACAAAAAGTACATAAAGATAATGGCATTTGGTTGCAATGCTGAACACTTTGTCGGATTGGCTGTCTGCCCACCCAACCTCCAGACTGCCCCCTCCTCCACCAGGTTTCCGCACTTGCCATCTTGGGGTTGGCTTTTGATTACATGATCACGTAACTGTTTTTCCATAGGGTGTCGGCTTCAGAGAGTGAAGGTTGCGAGAGCAATTGGTTCCTTATCGTTGCTCAGGCCTGGCATCTCCTAACTTTGAGTGCTGGACTTTGGGCAAATGTTAGTTAATTAACATGCCAGCATGTCCAGTGAGCCCTAGGGTTGGTTAAAACTCCTTTGGGGCCCCTGTCCGTAGTGTCCCTCCAGCATGGCATAAGAGTGGAAAGCTGAGAGACAGCAACAGCATAACTGAATGTGGAGCTGCTTTGGGAAGGAGGAGAGACTTCCTGGAGTAACTGAGAGGGTCGAATCTTTGATACACAGTCTGCATTCCTGGGAAGTCCCAGAGACTCCTGTGTACGTACAGCCAGACTGGTGCTGCAATGGCTGTGTTCTGCAGCAGAATGGTAGTAAGGGAGGTGAGAGACGTGGTAGGCTCTGGAAAGCATATTTTTGCTCCAGAGGACAACTGGACTAAACATCTGTCACAATTATAATGGATATGAAGGCATGTGAGGAAAAATAATAATGGGAAAAGGTTTAGTGCTTGGTAATAGCTGGTACCAGCTGTACCAGCAAAACAGTGTCTCTCTCACCTTCAGCTGGAAGCAGAAATTAATTTCCATGAGCAGTTCATGAAATCTGGGGGCTGTCTTCAGTAATGAAAGTGCTATTTTAGCAGAGCTGTCGGTAACCTCCTAATAGGAAGTAAAATATTAATGATATGCAAAGCACAGATAAGTTTGTTTTAGTTCATTGCACGGTGCTTGACAGGGGGAGTACAGTGTAAGCTTTTCCCTCTCAGTTGGTTATTCTGTAAGGTTGGAGTCACGATCAGTGTATTTAATTTCTTCTGCAGTTGAGAACACCATTAAACTTTTCTTGGAAAGTAACAGGACTCAACTTGCCAGATCCTCTCTACCTCTCACTCCTGTAATTTCAGATGGTGGAACCAGTGCTACGTAACTGTTGGTCTGCGGTTTCTGTTTCCAAACACCAACTGATACAAGTGGGGAGGGAAGGGTCTCTTTCTTTTTTCAATTTTACCCAATTATGGTTTTTCCCATATACCTCCTTTTTGTAATCCTGAAGTAGATTAAACAGTCCAGATGAAAAATGTGGCTTTATAGAAAACATTTTTTTGGTTCCTCCTTAGTATGTTTATATTGCAGCTTGGCTAAAGTTCACTGAATTATTTCCAATAGCCCAAGTACTGTTTAAAAACTGCTGTCCATGTGTTTCTTTTCATCATTGTTTGAATGGTCTTTTTTCAATTCCGTGGACCTTGTTCACTTCTGACATTTCATTAAACTGTTAGAGGAAGTTGAGATTAGTCAGGTCATTTCAAATCAACACAGCAAAGTCATTCAGCTGCAATATGAGGGGAGGAGAAATGCCTACACATTGAGTTCCAGGGTGGATACTAAATGCCACACCAAACAGAGACATTGTCCCCACTCCCCAGCTGGCTTCATCTCTTAGAGCAAAAGGAGATTGATTGTATTACAAAATCACCGCAGGGCATTCAAATTACAGGCTGGTTATGGGAGGAGAGGGGAGGCTGTTTTGCACTGAAGCTCATTTTTTTATCTCCTCAGTGAATATCTAGTGTTTTGCACACAGATGTGTAATAAAAGCCCAAGTCAGGATATGAAGTTAGCATAAGGAAACTCGGGGACATCCCTTCACCTTCCAGTATATGAGTTTTAAGGGGTCTGGGCTGGTACAGGGTGGCAGAGGCAGTGAAAATGATTCCCACTGATGCTTTGTGCTGGCTTTGTGGGTTTGGGATCTGGGAGAGATCATATTCACTCTCATCTCTTCTGTAGAAGTGCAACACTCTACTAAGAGAAGGCTGAATCTCACCTATCCTGTCTGCAGTCCTTTGGCTTGAGAGGGAGGATTTGCATAACTGAAGTCCTCTGTTATGGAAATATAGCTGCTATTTAGGGTGCAGCCAGATTGACAACAATGGGCAAAAGATCATATCCTGCCTCTGTGAAAGTTACTGTGAGCAGTTTATTCCTGCCTGGGAAACGGCTGTCTTTTTCCCAAGACTAGATTTGTTAAGCCCTTGACATCTCATCTCTTTATGGTGCCACCAACTTCCTATTTTTACAGTCGTGGTGGTGGTTCAGGTTTACGTGTCATCTTGTCTCTCCTCTTGATACGTCTTACACCAAAACAGTGAGAAGTTAGGGGTAACTTCTGACAGCCAAACTCCAGCTAGTTGTGATTTCTTCTCTGGCTAATCAGTTGGGATGTCAAAGGTGTAACAAAACTTGCTATTCTTAATGCTGGGGGGGAGTTGGATTTTTTTAAACTAACTGAGGTCTGGCCTATATTGGGCAATATTGACCAATATTGGTCTATGAAAACAGTGAGCTGCAACTGCATATACTGTTCCTGCTCCTACTCCAACAGAAGAAAACAAGTTTAATTAAGGAAAAACAGAAGATGACAGTCATTATACTGTGAGTGCATTTGTTTATACCACAGATGACACATTATCTGCAGGCAGCCAGCTACCCCATCATAGCAATTGCAATAAATGATGGGCTTGGAGCTCCTCCAGAAATAAACTTTTACCTAAAGATGCATGTTTTTTCATTCCTTTCCTGTCTGTTTTTGTAGATAACTCAGATGCCAGGATGAGCTTCTTTCAGACAGGTTTGTTCACCTGATTTGCACCTTGGCAATAAATTGCCATTTAGTGTCATCGAAGGAGTATGTACATGTCCCACAGGAGTATGACAGGCTCCCACACCTTCCTTGAGAGCTTACGAGACTGTCCCAGTTCTTTCCACAGTGAAATCTGCCCTCAATCCCCATCTACACAATGTCTATAGTTACCTCCGAGGCCAAACTGCAAGTAAACTTCAGCCATTGGGTAAACTTGTTAAAAACCTGGCTTCTATGGTTTTATTGTGACAGCACCACACCGTTTTCTTTAGCACATGACTGAGTCTTTTGCCTTCATCCCATGTGTTTATACAGGGAAAATCAGGCCATTGGAGAGCATAATGTTTTAACATTGCGTATGCTTCCCAATGCACCCTGACTAAAGCAAGTCTCTTAAAAAACTAATCTGATAAAATGATCTTCTCTGTTGAATCAGGGATAGAAGCATATCAACCCTGCTTTATCCAGAATGTGAAGTGTCTGGAAAAAATTCACTGAAAAGTAAGATCCATAAGAAAGACAACTACAAAAAGAGAAGCTTTAAAAGTCATCAAAATGCACATAAAATTTTCTGGCAAGGGCAGCCTAGACCTCTGGCTTACTTGGGATGGTTGCCATCAGTAGGAATCTTTCCCTTTGCTTTCAGTGGGCACTGATTCAGGCCTTGGAGAAATTGCTCTTGAAAAGATTTTGGCAGTTAGGGGAAGATTCCATCAGAAACAGAGGGACTCAGCCTTCCATGCAAGGAGCTGGGTATACTTCAGCAGCTGTTATTTGGGTGCCGTCAGGCCTGCATCACAGTTTACATGCTATATTGTTAAGTGTGATATAACGGATGTACCTTTTAAAAAATTCACTGAAAGGGTGAGTACCAAAGCAAAGCACAGAATATAAGCACAATCTGTGGGTTTTTAATGGTTTTTTTGTGCAGTGATAATGCATAGAGGAAAAAACAGAATACCTTTGAAGTACTCTCAGCTAGCTATTTTATCCCAGGGTGGATCTTGCTTTTCTTTGACTCCTTGGGCAAAAATTTACAAGCACTCTGGGATTCGTGTGTAGTCGCATTGTTGCTCCCCTATGTACTTGTTCTTTGCCTGTTAGTTATTTGTCAGCAGTGTTTCTCTGTGGAGTATTTTATAGCACTTGAACCACACGGAAAGTATGCACCAAGCTGAACCTGCTAAATTTGGTGAATAATCCATTTTGTTTAGATGCTGTCCTGTATTTCTGGGGAAGAAAAAAACACTAAGGGCACTCTGTCCTCTTCAAAAACACTTGTAAGGAGCTTTAAAAGATCCTCCCTTTTCTAAGTGGTGTGTGAATTTCCATGCAGTTCACTACCTTCATTACTGACTAGAGCCACAAACCTCAAGCCAGCAGACAGCTGGAGAGGAGCTGTGAACTTTTTTGACCATGTTTATTTTAAAATGTTAAGCCAAAGTATATATAGAGTCACGGAAGACTCAGAACTCAGTTTTCTGCCACGTGCTTCTCTATCAGCTCCACCACTTGTCCATTGTATTGCACTGCTTTTTAGAGCAAGTAATCCAGTTTTGCTTAACCTAACTACCAGCTGTCCCTGTTCTGGCATTCCCAATGGCAGTTCTTCAGCAGATGAATAAGTAGTTGTGTAGCCCATCAAGTATCTCTGCAGAGGAGCCACTGACCTGTGTGACTCAAGTAGAAAGAATCTCTTTTGGGGATCTAGATGCCTAAACCCTCACATCCTGGTGCTGACCTGTTTAGAGAAGGCACCACTGGGTATGCCTGACACACAAATAACATGCACCTATCTGCTGTTGCTTGAACAACACGTGAAGTACGCATTGCACCCTTCTGTCATGAAGTTTGCCTGTGCTGGGCTGTGATCCGTTGCACCATGCAGCCACCTTGATATCCAGTCCACCAAGAGGATGAGTGTGTGACAGCAGTCAACTGGACAGCCTGGGTCTCAGGAACAATAAAACGTCATGGTGCTAGCTCTAAGGATTTTGATCTCATGTTATGTATTAGCCATGATGGCCTGAGTGAATTCAAGAGGTATGTTTCCCACTGGCAGTAAAGGGGAGGAAGCAATCACGGATGGGCTCGTATAATACAGGTACACACAGCCGCTGCTGCTCCAGGCTATATCCAGTTTCCAGCCATTCACACCTGAGAGGGGTTGCCCTCCAGCTGGCAAATACATCCTCACTGCTAAACTTGGTATAACACTGCAGACTACTTTGCTGTTCTTACTTCAGGAACATTCAAAGGGGATAAAATGATGTCTTACTGAGCACACCAAAGCTGTAAAAGAAATAATAGGACATGAATAGAAAAATGGCATGCAATGGCAAAAGCCACCTCAGGACATATGCAGTTCCACCCAGAAACCTAGAGGTGCAGGGACAGAGGAAAGCATTGTGTCATTGTTTCCATCTTCTTACCACTCACACGAGTACTAGTAAGATGCTCCCAAGCTTCACCAAGCGCTCACTTCAGCCAGATATTCAAAAGCAACAGCCAGTCACTACATGCTCCCTTGGAGCCAGGTTAGAACTACAAAGCTGTAAATGATCTCAGCACAGGAGAGCTGAATTTCTTCAAAAAACTGTGCAAGTGGGGCAGTCAAACATGCAAATCCATCACACACTGTGCTTTGTAGCTGAGGCAAGAGCCTATGCAGCCTCTTAACGTTCCGTATTAGACTATAAACCTTATTAGACAAACGGAGTATGTTACTTATAAAGCTGTAGGTAATACGGAATGAAAAGTCATTCTCCTTAATAAATTATTTCTATGCTTTTAAAGGTTTGGGTCCTCAACAGTATGTATTTTTGTTTGCTAATATTAAATTAATCCCTTTTGGATGAGATAGATTCTCTTGCATGGCCCTCCTTGCAAGTCTTAAGGCCAACATAGCATTAAATAAACTGAAACAATTTGAACTTGTAGACATTTTCTGCTGTGAAACAACTATTATAGAAATGGCATTTGAGTGTATCTTTTTTTGCCTTCAAGAGTTTCAGAGTAGTCCTCCTTTTTCAGTTTCAAGATGACCAAACAGTTCCAGTAATTTCTAATCTCCCTGCCAGTTTATTATTAGTGCAACTGGCTACAAACCAGCTGACTGATGTCAGTCTCATAATAAAGAATGACAAAGCTAGACAAGGGTCCCATGAGAAACTGAAGGAGGAGGATCAAACACAATTGTAAATCTGTGCAAGAGACTACAAGGTCTCTGGCAAAAGCTTTACTGCCTTTTATAGCACTACTTATTCAACATATTTTCTTTCTTTTCCTTTCCCAGGTGTGCGCAAGTTGCATTGTTCTTTGTTTTGTTGTTTGGTTGTTTGGGTTTTTTTAATATGTCATGTAATGGAGTACATGAATATTCTTATTTAATGTGAGTACAGAACTCTGTATTTAATACGACTCATTAATATATCCCACAAGGTAGAGCATCCCTAATTATTTGTTGTGTTGCCAACTGCAATCTTAGGTTTGCATCTTGCAGTTATATAAATTAATTGTAGTTGTGAAGAAAAGCCATGTTTTTCAAGGCTGCAATGGCAATTTTTCCAGCTATTGTGTGCACAGGAATGTGTCTGCACACAACCAGAGATCTCCAGACATCAGTAAAGCTTATGGATCCTGTCAGCTGCAGAACCAGAAACTAAGCATTAGTGTAAAAGCCACCCGTGTCCTTCTTTCATCTTTCAGTAGGTCTGTTCTCAGCTTAGCCGTGTCTGATTTTGCAACTAAATTTTTAAGAGTGGTGTAGAAACATCACTGCAAAAAAGCAGACAATTGCATGAAATCTAGATTATTTGAGACAGGACTAAAACAGATTATAATCTGGTTCTCCTGGACTTCTTAGCACTAGGTTAAAAAATGTACCAGATTTAGGTTGCTCTTCATTACTGTGTCTAATTTTTACTGCCCTGCCATTCAGGGTAGGTTCTTGGAGGGAGACTTATATCCACAGGAGTAAGATTTGTGGAAACCATCATTGCTAAAAAATGAATTGTGATCTAGCCAGCAAGAATGCTGTAGAGAAGGAAGTGCTGTAGGAAGTGCTGTAGGCAGTTATACTCCTCAGTCTGAGCTGCAGGGACATGGCATGTCACTCTTCTCATTATAGCTAAGAAAAGCTGTTGCATTTTCCATACTTACATATAAAGTCCATTCAAGATGTACTTATCTGAGCTGTCCCTGGGATCCAGTACAAGATACTCTGCAAATCAGTACATCTCCACAAAAGACATCTGGACTTCTGCACTTAGAAAAGTGTTTTGAAGAAAATGTGTGAGTCTCAACAACTGTTTTCATCTCATTTTCCATTGCCTGAACTGTATCTTTACTGTCATCTGTGCTACTCTGCTGGTGATAAAAAGTTTCCAACCTTCAGGCAATATGAATATGTAAAGCATTCCAGCAGATGCAAATACCATCTTGCCTCAGTGCAAATCTACAAAGGTGGTTTTCCAGCATACATTAGGCAACACCTAACCTTTGAAAAATTCACTCTATTTCAGCAGACAAGTAATGTGCTCTGGGAAAAATTCAAACATGATTCCTTCAAGCCAGACCATCAATTCAATTAAATTGCCTTTAGGATTCAATTTCTTATTTGCAGATTTCCACATGCTATGAAACAGTCGCATTTGCAGAGGGCAAAAGGTTTACTAGAAAGGCACACAGAGCCTTGTGATGTCTTTTGTTCAAGGAAACCACCAGTACATTAAAAGGAAAGTAAAAAAAAAAAAAAACCAACACAAAAAAAACCCAAAGAAATGAGGCTTTTGCTATTCTTTTTTCATATTTGTGATGGCACCTGATGATTAGAGAAGGCCCCAAGTTTTTGACTGCAGTCTGTTTTCTTACTTTTTGCAATTTCAACAGATTTGGATATGATCATTTCAGTCCAAGCTCAATGCCGCTAATTCTTTATTATTACCCTTTCCTCTAGTTCATTTACAAGCTGCAGTGAATGTCTCTATAGAGACGTCAAGATTTCCCAAAGGCTGAAATGCCTCTCTTTAGCAGTAAGACCCAGAGTAGGAAAAAGAGGGAAACTGAGAGAAATCTCCATGGAGGATTACTCCAGGGCTTGTGGACTAGGCAAGTTACCTGGCTCCCTGGCATCAGTGAATCCCTTCATGACCGTATGGGTAAGGCTGGTACTTGTCATTCTCTCCACTTTACCTTCCTCCTCATCTCTCCCCATGGTTTCCCATGCCTCTAAGAGCTTGTCAAACACACAGTGCAGGGAGGAGGATCCACAGGAAAGGTCATGTAGCATTAAGACATAATATCACTGCATTAGGTACTGAAAGAAAGAGAAAACGTGTAGAGTAATGCTCCCTTCCACCTTCCTGTTATCCTTCCTCAACTTAGAGTCCAGCTGCCCAGAGCTAAATATTAATCCATCTGAAAATTGTTGTAACCAACTGGAAGGGCACAGAAATGTAGAAGGTAAGTTGCCCATCTTTATACATGGTCATCAGGTCAGATATTAATTAGACTCTGCCATCTGTAAGAGGATACTGATGATTACAAGGAATTGGGACATTTGTTTTACATCTGTAACGACAGAAGCTCCAGCAGCACAGTGGTCGCCTAACTCTGAATTGGGGCAGTGGTTCAATACTGACTCAGAGGGAAGTGTGCCAGCAGCACCACTGAATGTGCATTACATATAATACAGCAGGAAATTTGGACAGCAGCTTGTTATAACACTGTTTTGGAAATGCATGAGTCACTGTGTTTCTGGAATCTGAACCTTTCTCAGCATGTTTTTGTGCTAGATACCCTGTCATGTCGTTTGAGAAAGCCTGAAGGACCGATGCTGAGTTAGTTTGTCCAGGATCTTCATATCAGAATACCCTAATCCATCTCTGTCATCTTTCTTCCTGTTTCCAAAAAACCAGAATGCAACCCACTATTTTCTTCCATTGTGAAATATTATTTAAAACACTTTTGTAATCGACACTGATCTCCTTTATTAGAGCAACCCACAGAGCCTTTCACCTCAGCTGTTGTACTCACTGACTTCTCTGATGCTTTCAGATGAGGCTCCCCCACTTCTAACTCCTTCACACCACTGTACCTACAGTACTCCTTCACCATACTATTTCAAAATATTTCTTGCAAGACTAAACACTGACAACACTGATAAAATCACATGCGCTCTGCAGTAACTAAACATGCCAGCGGAGGCCTCTGCATTTTGTTTGCTTCTTTTCTCCTCTTCCAGCGCTGACAGTTGTCTCCAGAGCTGCACCCCTGCCTCTGCAGGCTTAGGATCCAGGTACCACTCTGAACTGAACTGATGGAAGAAGGTCCCTCCCTCTAACATATGTCATAAACAACACCTTGGCTTTTTTTCTACTTCTTACACTAAGATCTAGTGCTGAACTGAATTACAATTAAAATGGTTTTATTTAATCTGATAAATACAGGTATGCACATGTACATGCTCACACACTCCTTCATGAGACATTTAAATAGAGGTGTATTCTGAATTACCGAAGTGCAAGAAAAGTCAACAACGTGGTTGTGCTACGAGGAGGCTGCAGAGGAAAGGGAAGCTTCCCACCTTGCAAACAATTACATGTTTTGGATTGAGCATTTGAGCAAACAAGTCTCAGCAAAGATGAGTAAGATTAAAGAATGCACTTAGGAAGGGTGAGGGCTGAAGACTGATGGCTCCGTGACAGTGTCCATCCTAAGCCTGATTCACAGAGTCTTCTATGCCTAGCAGGCTTTTTAGATATCAGCACTTAGGCCTATTCACGATGTCTGTGACACAACCCTGCAGGCATCTGCAGTCATGCCTGGAGTCACAAGAGGGCTCAGAGCCTACCTCATGCCTGAGAGCAAGGGAGATGCAAAAAACTGGGGTTCTCCAGTCTTTGTCACCTGCTGATCCTGGTCAAGCAGGAATAGCCAAAGCATGCCTAAGTGTCCCTTGAAACACAGCCAGGAAGCAGATGGGTTATGTCCTGCCCGTGTCTGGCAGTAAAAGCATTCAGCTGGGAGATGGGAGATTTGGGAAGCTGAGTTCACCCTTCTTTTTCCATGACACATGTGGAGCAGACTGACAGGAAAAGCTACAGTCTCTCAGAGATCTTCCTTATCACCAGCCTTACAGAATAATTTCTCTCCGTTGTCTATAAATGTCATAAAGTGGGTTCTTTACCATACAGAGGTGATGTCTGATATTTAAACAGGTCTGGGTTGGTTTTTTTTTCATTTTATAAAACTAGTTATTTTTTTTTTAAACAAAGATAGTAAAAATGACTTGGTAGAAAGCAAATCATACCATGGACATATTTAGCAGATGTAATATTAAAATTGCATTGCATTATACACATGTCACTTTTTAACAGGATCTAACATGTTTTATAGTCCTGCCTTTATCTGCCTCTATTATGTCCTCTCTTTCCTCTGCTTATAGCTTCCCTCTTAGCTTTTATTCTGGAAGCAGAAAAACACAATGGTGAAACGCCACTCAGAATTTATGTCATCTATATTGATTGATGGTTACAAAATTTTTTTAAGACTGCAGGTAACTGGGCAATAAAAAGCATGTTCAGTCTTGGGTACCTCTGCCAACCTGCCTTGGCTGCTCTAATACAAGTTAATTTATCACACGCTTCACGGGCTCTTAAGCAAAACAAAGATCAGGTTCATGATAAATGACTGCTGTACATACCCTCTGCCAACTGCTGAGTCTGGGGTGGAATACTCCCCATTTGCCTATTTTTAGCAACTGCATGGCCCTTTTATGCCTCTTAATTGCTTTAGTCATGCAAAGTATGTAGGCGTTGAGCAGCTTTTGCCCTATTGATTTGTGCAAGGATCTATGATAAGGCTGCTCTGCTCTTGTATTTGTTTCCAGAAAACCAATGCCGCACAAGAAGGCTGTCACACTGGCTTTTTATACTTGCATGGACCTGCATCATTTGTGTGTGTGCTGTAAGATGCTGTTTATAGGAGGAACCATCCAATTGCTGATGTCCATGCACTGGTACCTTAATGGATCTTACCTGAAATAATTTGGGTTTGCATATGAAAGTTAGCAGCCCTGTTCATCCTAAGTATGGCTGAGCAAAACCTTCTATCTAAGCCTGATAACAGATTATTATTTGTGAATTTAATAATAATAATAGCGTTAGAGAAAGGAACAAACCAAATCTGTACCCTGAATTTATACCCATGACATTAGTATCTGAGTCCTTTGTCATTTCTGTGACACTTACCTTCACAGTATGTACCTTCAGTATAGCAGCGCTATCTTCCCCACCTGGCAGAAGGGAAGACACAGGGCATAAGGCGTACGTTAGCTCATGGCTTGCGAATATTCCCATTCAAGCCCAAGCTCCCTGAAAGCCCACACCACCTGTTTGTCAACTCACACTGACACAAGCCCACCTGTGGACCAGGAAGGGAAGCCTAACAACACTGCAATGCCCTTTGTGCCTGAAAACGAACCTCTCCCTCCCAGACACCACCACTTAACCCTATGGCATTGCACATTCAAGTCCTCACTCCTCCAACATGGCTAAAAAAATGTATGGACCTAGCTGGAGGGACATAAGCAATTCAACCAGGGCTCCCTGGAAATCTGAGGGAGTGTTCATACCTTAGCAACTACACTTTTCCTCACTTCTGGCTAATACAAAGCACAGCAAAGATCAGCATTATGTTATCCCCTGGTCTTGTATTGGGAGGGTGATAATTTGGGGGCATCACCCCAAGTTTGCTTTTTTTCACAGCATCTGTAGGTATGAATTTCTTCATCTGTAGGTATGAATTTCTTCATGTTTGTGTTCCCTTCTGAACAATTTCAAAGGCTGAAAAGTTAAAATAACAGAGTGGTTTTAGTGCACTGCACCACACATTGTTTCTATCATGTGAGAATTGCTTAACTGCGGTACACTTCAGCAGCACAATTTATTACAAACCTTGGAAGTAATTTCAGGAGCCCAAGGACCTCATGGACCTTGGACCAAGTTTCAGCAAACTGCTCAGAGGTGCAGTCACTAGGCAGATGTCTGGAAACGTGTTCTTGCACATTTATCTGCTAATGCAAACGTCCCAATGCAAGCATTAACACTCCAGAGCATTATGTGGATTTTAAACAATCCCTGGAAGAGTTGGGTCCCATAAAAGTTATTCTGACAGATGTAATCCTTCTCCGCTCCTTTGCCAAGCGTTTGCTCTGACTACAGGAGCCAGAGCACATCAAGCAAGACTCCTGCCTGCTTCCACTGCTTCTGGTGCTCCAGACACCACAATATCCCTGCCCAGCACTGACTTCACTCGTATTTTTATTGTTATTATTCTAGTTGGGAAAGAAGCAGCAATGTGGAAGGGAAAGATAAAACAGGAGATAAGAGGAAATTTTTATGCTTTCATCTGCACAGATGACTCATATGGGACAGGTTTATTCCTTGTTTCTCTCAGGATTAATGGCTCGAAAACAGCAGCAAAATTAAGGCTTTTTTTGCTCCTGTGGAAAAGAATACTTTCTTCCTTTCACCCTGCTCTGTGAGGTCTTTGAGGCAATGGCTGTGAGTGTGTACAGCACATAGCATAGTTGTTCCAATCCTACTGGGGCCTCTCAGTATTAGTGTAATAAAAGTAAATACCAAGTAGTCAGGGCTTAATTATAATCTGGACATTCTGTGCTCTGGCAATAGATTACAAGAGCCATTGACTTGTACCTTAAGGCACTGAATCTACTGTTGGCACGAGGGTGAATCCATGTAAAGGGACAAGACAGCAAAGTGAAATCCCATGTTTCCTGCTCAGCGTGTAGGACGCAAACTAAGAGGAAGTGATTTCAGTAACTGAACACTCTATACTGGAGCAGCTCCAACTGTGGCTTTTTATGTTCAACTCTGATGACTATTTCAAGGAGTCAAATACTATTTTATGGAAGATGGAGAGGCAAAAGCTTTCATTAGATAATGATTGTATTAAGACCCAAATCCTCATATAATTCTTTGAAGAGGAATTCTAAATAATTAATGTTGTAATTATCTGTTGATTTATTCTCCTCCACCCTTAATTTTGTTTTGAGCAGGAACTGACCCTGATCATGGTCTGAAGAGTAATTCAGAGATGCAAGAAATAAATGTGCTCCACAGTCAATACAGAAGTGGGTTTCTTTTTGCCTTACTTGATTCTCCCAGCTTGAGGGTTTTGGTGACATTTTGCCTATTGTTATTTCACTTTCAAAGGCCCCTCATAATTTATTTTTGTAGTTGCAATTATTTATGCGCTAGGCTATTGTAACTGCATTATATCAGTGCAAGGAGATGTGTCCAAGGTTGAATTTTATCCAATATATTTATAATGTCTTAAGAAAACAACAACAACAACAAAGAGCTATGAACTTGGGAATAAATTCCCTCGGATCTGTGGCACTGGAAAAAAAAATCACAAATTTGTGGAGCTCAAACAAAAGCAACATTGACGACTGTAACAGCATAATACTGCTACTAACAATGCTGCAAAAGGCCCGCTGCAGACATATTTCCATAGCCATTCTGGTTATATTAGCTTGGCCGCAGCTTCAGAGTGTAGTTTTGGATGAATATGACTTATGAGTATTACACTAGCGTCTGGAGGCCCAACTCACAGTGTTAGGAAACGTACGTGATAAGGGACCATTGCCGTTCTGCAGACGTTTCAACGTAAATGAGGAGGACATGTGGAACTGAAGGGGCAGCAGTCAGGCGGTTCATCCACCTAGCAGCAGCGTAAGAATTGGGCCAGAAGAAAACCTTAGGTCTACTTCTCACCGGGTCTCTGCTCCTGTCTGCTCCCATGCCGTACTTCTAGGGCTACTTCTACAGGTAGCCAAGCCACCCTGAAGTGGTACAGGACTGGGAGCTCCTGCCTCGCAATGGTTTCGGAATAGATTGCTGCCTGTTTAAAGTACAGTGTCAGGGGTGGGACTCTTGCTGCCAAGGAGGGACCAGCAGCAGGAGCAGACACTTACAGCTGCTGCACTCTGGAGGCACAGCTTTGATCAGCCAGTGAAGCACGTGGAGATGTACCTGGAAGAGGTGAAGTGACACACATTTTCCTTCAAGCTTATCTTCTTCTGCCTGTTGAAGTGGATATCCAAATGCATACGGAACCGGGCACAGGAGGCCGAGTTACTGCTTTAGGTCTGTGATGGGTCAGAACTGGGTGCTTTTGCTGTATCATTGGCAACTGGTTTACCCTGTTGAAGTTCATCTCTTGAGATTCCTACTGCTGCCAGAGTTACCTCTGTTTTGCTAGCTGGTTTGACTGGAAAGCATGACAAAGAAGGGAAAAAGAGAGAGGGGAGATCAGAAGCCAGAGGGCACAAATCTTTGTAGGCCGTAAATCACTCCAACTTGCAATAATCATAAGACTTTTTTAATAAGAAAAGTGCCATGAACGTTTCGTGAGTGCCCTTGAGACATTCTTTCTTTCAGAATCTATTATTGCTTCAGAGCAATATCTGTAATTGAAACAAATAATAAAATCCAATAAAGAGCAAACAGGGACAGTTTATTAGCCTTAAGGCCCACTGGTAGAGCATAGCTGATGGCCACACAGCTGCATTTTCTTCCTGTCAGAACAGAACGGCTGCATGCAAAATTGCCATGGGGAATGCTCCCTGGCCCGCACTAGTTAGTTCTGAACACCACCATTTGTGAGCCAACACGTTAAGTAGTACGGACAATCGTGTGCCAGTACCTGTTCTGTGTGCGCTGGCCCCACTTAATTAACTTGTGTAGACGTAGCCTGAAGTGATTTTTTCTAGAATATACTATATGATTTTCTAAGGCTGTATGATACATGCTATTAAATATATATAAACAAAGCTATGCACTTGGGTTTTAATGCATTTTCATTCATTACATGGACATGACTATTAAATTTATGTTATTATGCCGTTTGGTGATGTCTGCTTGATTCTTTATTTCTGTGGCTAATGTAGAAATAATCTGTCTTTTCTACTAGAACAGGCCTCATCGCTCTGGCAGAAATGCTCTTGTAACTTTGACGTAAAACTGGGGGAGCAGAACCCTTCCATGGATCTGAACTTGCCATAGGTGACGATCTCAAGTCAATCTGACAGCAGGAGCTTTTTGGTGCATAGACAACACAGTTCAATAGCAATGTGGGGGTGAAGTACCCAAACAAGTCTCAACTGTATTTAAAGGGAAAATGATTGAAGGAGAGAAGACAGGAAACTCCTCATGCTTTGTTTATTAGAAATATAAATGTTCTTTATTGCTCACTGCTCCCTTATTAAAAACCAAACAAACATGAGACATAGGAGCAAAAGACTGAAAACAACTGAAAGGCCAGACCAAACAAAAGAAGTGATATGAGGCTAGGATAATTTGGTGGAATCTAAATTCTGCTTCCTGAAACATTCTGTGCAAGGGATGTCAACTGACTTCAGAGGTCCAGGTCTCAACACTACCTGCAGGAGAACATGTCATTTTGCAAGGGGCAAATCCTATGCCCTGGACAAATGATGTAAGAGAAATTCAGGAGGGCTATCTTGGCAGACTTTCATCCTTGGTCCTCTTTGGTAGGTCTTACTGCATAAGAGGGATTTTGGCAGATGAATTCTAAATAACTGGAGTCCGAATCTGACAAAACGTTACAAACAAGTCTGAACTATTTCACTTATGCTAACTATTACTAATGTATTTTGTGGTGTTACACTATGGCCATTGACTGGCTCTGAACATACGAAGAGCTGATTCAGATCAAATCCATCCAACCCAATACCATGCAACATTGCCCAGCAGCAGATGTTTAGAGGCGTTTAACAAACAGCCCCTGTGGAATGACTCTTCCCTGGCAGATCTTTCTAACTGTGAGAAATCAGCAGTTCTGCTATTTCTTGAACTACAAGGATCCACTGTTTAACAGTGGACCTATCCCCTATGAATTTACCTAGTGCCTTTTGGCTCCTTTGTAATTTTGTGCTCCACAGCAACCTGAGCCAATGAATTCCACAGTATTCGCATGTAAAGAAGGAGTCCTGTTGTCTGATATCTTACATAGGTTCTCCCTAGTTCTTATCTGATACTAAGTAGTGAATGCTTGTTACACATTTAACCTTCTCCACACCTTTCATGGTTTTATAGATCTGTACTTTATATGTAAAGCCTTTTCCTCTCCCACCATTCCCTTTCCATGTTGAAAAAATCCTCTTCCACTTCTGTTTCTCTTACATTGAAGCTGTTGTATACAAGTTCTAAAAATCTTGTTTGCCTTGCTTTGAGCTTTCTCTGCTTCTACTTAGCCATTTTGTTGTGGGATTGCCACAGGAACGCGTCATAATGATATTTGACAGATTGCTCTCGACGTCTTTCCTAACAGCATTCCCAGTGCTCTGGTCGGCATGGTGATCTCTCCTCTGAGCACCCAGAGGATGGCTTCCCAGAACCATCCACCCTGACCCTCTCATCCCTTTCCTGAGTAGTAACAGCTCATTCAGAGCTATTGACTCCCACCCCAGATCAGCCGACAGAGAAACAAGCCTGGGAAAGTCCCATCATTTACTACAGCTGCTGATGTATATGAATGTTAATTGCAGTTAAGAGTCCTGCTGGGTCAGTACTAATTAATTGTCATACAAATACCACTTCAGACTGACGATAAACTTCCTGAGAGTTTAATCTTAGTACACACAAAACTCTTAAGGAGGGTGGGCAAAACACTGAAGATCGTGATTTCTAGAAGAATCAGAAGAAAACAAAGAAATTAACAGGGCTTTATCTTGGTCTTGGTGTTCTCTGCTGCTCACTGCTCTCAATTAAACAACAACAGCAAAAAAGATACAATTAAAAAAAAAAAAAAAAAGAAAATTACCAAATAACCATACCAAACAAGAGAATAAGTGAGAGGGGAAGATATTTAGGAGAGTCTACCTTCTAGAGAGTAATACTAGACTACTTTAAAATGTAAATTTAATGAAGGGATAAAATACAGCTTAGGAGCTTCGTCTGTTGCCTTTGTTTTACTTGGGTCTGGGTTCAAAAGTGTTCTTTAGCATAGACCCTGTGAAGCATACGAGTAGATCTTTCTTGGCATCACTGGGTCAACATGGTGGTTAAGAATGGTGGACATCTGAGCACCTTGCTGCAAGGGAGGGATACCAAGCAAAGCCTAGACAGGAAAAATACCACAACGTCAGAAGATACTACAAAACTCTCACAGTACCAGGAGAAAATGAAATTTAGAAGCTCTGATATTTGTGCTGTATACTTAAAAAAACCCCAAACCTCCAACTGATGCTGAACATGATTTCTATTTCTGTTTATAATTGAACATCCTCCAACTCCTCAGGAACATACTGCTTCAGATGACCGATCAAGCACCATCAGTTTGCCATTTCTGCTGCCCTGGGCATTGCTGCTGCCCAGATACTATGTTATTTGTTAAAGGTGCTTAAGCATGCAGGGGTTTTTATTCCTCTCTTCAGTTTTACGCCAAAATATCCTTTTTGTGTGAAATAACAACATATCTGAAGATGCAGTACTCATCCTAACACAGCCCTGGAGTAATGTAGGGTTTTGCTACCCTGAAGAGTAATTCAGGCTGAAAGTGCTTGGGTTGGCATGCTTCCATGGTTAATCCTTGCCTGCCTATGAAGGCCTCCTGAGCGCCTAGAACAGCGCAGCGCTAACCTAATCCCTCAAACCGTGCTCAGCGGGGGGTTTCCAAGACATTGCAAGCCTAGTGGTGGGAACAGGGTTGCAACAGCGAGGCTCATATTCCTTGTGCAATGGAAAGTTGGGAGAGGAACCGGGTGACTGCTTGCTTTCCCGAATTCTGGCAGAAGATTGCAGAGATGCCTGTTCCCTCAGGCGAGCTACATCTCAGGGGTGAAACAGAGATGTAGAAACTGCAAGACAATAAAGCGTGATTAATTCCTCTCGTTGGTGAATGCTGTGCTGCTGCAGCCCAATTTCCAGGTGTTTTTAAGTGTAATCACTATCTTGCTTACATTCTTCTGGGAAGACATCCATTTAAATTAGCGCAATCTCTTCGGTCTCTAATTTACTTGCAGAGGGGTGTGGATCAGGAGAGCAGTTTGCTGTTTAGCCCAAACAAGATTAACGTGATGCTTTTGGGTTGAAGAAAGCAATTATGTCAATTGTGTGTGGAATGTTTGCATTGCTTGTCTTCTGTTTTTTCTAACCATCTTGCAATTTTGGGCATGTTATCTACTCCTGATTTAAGACCTTGTGAACAATCCCCTGCTTTGTGAGGAGCCGAGCTAGATTGCACACTTTTCTTTCAGCAGCAGTTCTGACAAAGATAAGCCCAGTTTTTGTCATTGCCAGGTCTTGCTCCATTTTTTTCCATTACCTTCTGCATTTTAAGACAACACTGGAGTTTCTACCTCCACGAGACCATCCCAGAATACTTGCAAAGGAAAATGTGCTCAGTAAATGACGCTACACTGGCAGAAATCAAGGGTCGTTTTAAATTTCCAGACCTGACCATTTTGATCTGTAGCTGGGACACTTCACAGGCGTTGAGATGAAATCGTGAACTCCTGTACAGGCTGCTACCTAGAGCTTCTTTATATATTCTGTATGGAAGTGCTTTACGTACCTTTTTAGGCGGCACGGTTGAATTGAAGACACGGCATATTTAGCGAGGGACTTCCACCTCAAGAACTTGTTTCCCTTGTTGATCTGCCAAACCTGTTATTCAGCCTTCAGGATATAATACAAAGTGAAGCTGTTTACAGAATTAGAGGGTGGACTTCACGAGAAATCACAGAAAAGTTTATGCCTGATGCTGAGAGTGTGCGAAGCGCCGCTCATCCAACCTGGAATTACCTAGAACAAAACACAGATGTGCTCAGCGGCGTGAGCGATAAGTTTGTGCCCAACAGCACGAACAACACTGGTGAATAGCGTCTGTTTTGCGGTAAACGCTGTTAAAATAAAAATGTGGTTATGCAGAAAACATTTCTTTCGTGTTGGTCACTATTTTCTTTCCAAAGAAAAGCTTTTAACAAGGAAAAAGATTGTTTTGGGTTGGGCTGAGACTCAACTGCTCCGCTCTTTTGCAATTTTCCAGCACTCTTCCAGACGTGGAAACAGCTTTTCCCTTGTCAGAAAACAAAAACCAAAAGCAGCCCCCGTGTTTGCAGCGCAGGACCCCCCCTCCTCCCAGAGCAGGCTGGGGTCCCCGTGTCCGGCCGGGGCCGGGCGCCACCGACACCCCTCCCGGGCGTTTGTCACCCTGGCATCGCTCGGGCAGGCCACGCTCCCCCGCCACGGCCCCTACTGCCTGGGGCCGGGCAGGCAGGTGAAGGCGGAGCCCGGGCGACGGCCGCGGCCGCGGCCCCACGACCACAAGGGGCCGGGGGGGGGGGGGGGGGGGGGGGCCGAGTCGCGCCGAGGGGCGGTCGGCGGCCGAAGGGAGGGCCGCCATCGCCTCAGGCGGGGCGGGGCGGGGCGGGGCGGTGGGCGGGCCGCGCCCGCCCCTCCCAGCCCAGGGCGCCCGCTGGCACGGCAGGGCTCGCGCGGCGGGGGGCGGGGCGGGAGGCGGGCCGCGGCGCGATTGGTCGGCACCGGCTTGCCGTTGAAGCGCGGCCGCCGGGTGGGGCGTCACGGCGGCGGCAGGTCGGGGCGGGCGGAGGCGCCGCCGCCGCCGCCAGCCCGCCCTGCCCTCCCCTCCCTCCCTCCCTCCCTCCCTCCCTCCCTCCCCCCCGAGCCCCCGCCCGCCCGCCTTAAAGCCCCGGTGGGCGCCGCAGCGGTGGCAGTAGCGCAGTGCGGGAGACGGTTGCGGCGGTGCCGGGATCGCGGAGGGGCGGGCGCCATTGACTCGCAGCGCAGCGCCTGGCGGCGGCTGAGCCCCTCCCTGCCGCCTCCGCTCCGCTCCCGCCCCTCGGGCCGAGGCTGTCACCGCGCCGCGCGAGGCGCCGCCGCCGCGCCTGACGCCGGGCGCTGCCAGCATGTTTGACAGGACGCGGCTGCCCTTCGTGGCGCTGGACGTGGTCTGCGTGGTGCTGGGTAGGTCGGCGGGTCGGGGTCGGGGTCGGGGGGGGGGGGGGGGGACGCGGGACGGGACGCACGGGGGACGAGGGGATCCGTCCCCGGGGCGCCGCGCTCCGCCCCCCTTCCCCGCACGGCACCGGGCTAATCGCATGCTGGCCTCCCCCTCCCCGCGGCGCCAGGCACCACCCCGGAGCGGGTCTTCCTCCAGCCTGTGCGCCTTCGCTGTGCCTGTCTGTCGCTTCCCCCGCTGCCTGCCGTCCCCTCGCTCCCCTCCCTCTCTGTCTCTCTCTCGCCTTCCCTTCGCCGCCGCCGCCGCCCCCGGCGCCTCTCCCGCCCCTCGCCCGGAGGAGTCTGGTCGCTGCCGCCCGGGGGCCGCGGGCTGGGAAGGGAAGAGGTCTGGCGGGAGGGAGCCGCTGCCGCTTACCCGCTGGCATCTGGAACTCCCTCTTCTCTGTGATGTCCTTGCTCCTCCTTCCCTAGCCCCTTCTGTCGGCTGTAATCCGGTTGTGGCAAGAGCCTGTGCCCGGAGAGGTGGGTGTCCGCAGCCCGGGCTGCGTGCGTTGCCCTTGGTGGCCGGGGGGCTGGCTGCCCTGAAGGGGGCCGGCGTGGCGGGCGGCACCCTTCACCCCAGCGCCCGGCCGGCGGGGGAGAGGTTGGCTTGTCAGGTCCCGGTTGTGCGCGGCCTCGGCGGAACCGATCGATGCTCCGGGCGGAGGCTGAAAGCGAAGCGGCGGACTTTCCTACGAGGAGGTGCTGCCGGCGGCCTGAGGGACGGGCCCCTGCAGGGGCCGGAGCCCGGCGGCGTCGCCCCGGCGCGGCGGTGGCCGCGCGTGGAAGCCCGACAGCCGCAGCCGGCGAGCGGGCCGCCGCACCGCGAACGCCTGCCGCGGGTGGCCCAGGGCTTGGCACCCTCCCGCTGCCTCCGTCTTCAGTTTCGGTCCCGAGCCCTGCTGAAACTGCACCGTCTCCTGTCGGTTTGCGCGAACTGTCTCCTCCTGCGTGGCGACGCGAGGCAGAGAGTAACGGTGTTAGTTATCGCCAGCGAAGGGGAGCAAAGGGCTGCGGCTCCCCCGGACCTCTGGCTGTGGAGAGGCTGGGAAGCACCTTCCGTTGCCTGCAGCTGCGCTTCTGGGTCAGCCTTAGGAAGTGTTAGTCTTGGGGGTTTGCTTCTTCATCAAATGAGAGCAGCGCTTCGGGAATTAATCTAGGCGCTTTCTCGTCGTGTTCGGTGGGTGGTGTTCAGTCAGGCAGGTCTGGCTCATAAAGTCCCTCTTGGCTGAAGATGGCTCTGACATCAGTATGAACATAACGAGCAACGTTTTGTCTTGCCGGATGCTTCAAATAGCAACGGTACCTGTCGCGAAATGGCACCAAAGAACACAGTTACGGTGAACGATGCATTGCTCTGAGTAAATGTCACATGAGAGGGAGCTTTTGGAGGATGACAGTGGGATCCATGTAGTCCAGCAGGAGCAATCTTTATTCAGATCAGAAGTTTTACAATGCCGTGCTGTGGCAAGGCTTAAATTTCCATGCTGTCTTTATGGCCAGTAAAGGAGTTTTGTCTGTCTTGATAATTGTCATTACAAAATCTTTATAATCGGGCAAAAGTTTGCACTGCGCATATACGTTGGTCTGTTTGAAGCGTATGTGCATATCCTAACTAATCTTGAGTAATCAAGGAAAACAAAATATATTAAAATTAAGACTCTAGGAGGCATATGACTTGAGCGTTTTCCAGCCAAAAGAATGAGGCGTTCTCCCTGCTCCTGTGCCAAGTTACTACCTGGGGAGTAGATTCTTGACCTTGCCCTGCAGTGTAATACCAATTTAGGCATCTTCCCCTGCCCCCATATAGCATTTGGATCACAGATGCCCTAACCTGATGCCTCAGTGTGCTGGAGGGTTGACAGGCTTTATTTTCCCTTGGGCTTGTTTACTTCCTGCTGGGGGGGGGGGGGGGGGGGGAGGAGATGCAGGCAATGCATAACATGAAGTCTCTTGACACCTGCAACTTTAAAAACATTGAGTTACAGTGAAACTCTAGGTGAGACAAAAACAGGTAGGAATGGGAAAGATACTGGATATAGGAGCGAATTCTCTCCCTCTTCTCCCTGGCTCCCATGTGATTGAGACAGGCCCTTAGAAGAACACAGGTCTTAAGCCTCTCTGTCTATTGGGGGAATCTGTTTTGATTTTTTTTTTTTTTTTTTTTTTTTTTTTTTTACTGTAAGAAGAATAGTTCCTGTTGATTGTGGACTTTGATTCTAACTCTTAACTTTTTCCCTGCCCTCCCCCCCAATGTGCACTTTGATATCCACTCAAATGACCAAGGTAGCTGCCCAGATAAAGTGACTTGCAGGTATTGATAAGCTGATAACCTAGTTATCTATCTCCACTAAAGAGACCATGAAACCTTCAAGGGAAAACTTCTTTATCTGTGTCATACTGAAAGTTTAAAACTGTGTAGACCAGCTTCAGTTGAGGACTGAACTCTCAGTCTTGGTGTGGTAGCCCATTCTACCAGAAAAAGGGCTACCAGTAGCATACTCATGATCCCCAAGGTAACTCTTGCAGTCCCTTGATACAGAGCTTGCCTTTTTGCTCTTCCTTCTCCTGCCTGCACCTTCCCCATAGTAAGTGAAGATGCAGGAGAAAAATTAATTTCATTGTCTCAGCAGTGTTGGACAGAAAAAAACCCTTAAGGATATCACTTCAAGTTATGGTGACCTGACTTATCCGTGAGCTCACCGCAGTGGAAGCAGATGACTCTGACTCTGTATGTCTGTGACTTACTTGCCCCTGCTTTAGTCAAACCGTTCTTTGCGCGGGTTCAGCTCTTCTAACATAAGTTTTCCTTCCAAAAGGAGGGAAAAAAGAGCTTTACTGTGATTTTTGGTGATTTAAATGGGTTTATTGAAAGGTCTGACAAGTGCCCAAGATGGAGCAGAGGTAAGAGGCTAAGAAAGAGATCAAGAAAGAGCAGGTGGCACAGGAGGGAGCAACATCTCCCCCTTTATGTGGCATTAAGCTGTTAGAGCAGTTTGGTTGCCTGAAACTTAAGTCTAAGGTTGCTTTTAATTGGCCTTAAGGAAATACCCTACCTCATCCATCTTTCTACCCAGTGAGACAGAAAGAATTCAGGGAAAGCAGTCTTTGGTGCCCTGAGAAAATAAATTAAAACACTTCCTCTTATCAGGATAATTATTTCCTTCTAAATTATACTTGTGTTTCAGCATTAAACTAGTTTCACATCCTGTAATCTAAAAAAAGGAAAAGCTGCAGATTTCTGCAGTATCTGTCCTTAAATAGTGGGATGAGGCTGTATCTGCATTCTGTGAGTGTGTGCTGATCTGCAGTGCTGGGTGTGTGCGTGCTGCATGTCCGTATGCAGCTCTGCAGTGCTGCAGGCAACAGCTCCCTTACTCTGTGCGGCACAGTAGACAGTCGTCTACTTCTTCCGTCGCTGGAAAGCAGAAATGGCCTGGACTTCAGGACATACTTTTGTTACTTGTCCCTCCTTGTTTTTCTGACGGGAGAGACATTTTATATAGCGTGGCACAGATGTGTAAATGAAATTACATTTCTAGATAGCAGTAAAACTATTTTTCACTGACACTGAGACTTCATTCTTATGGTTTATTACACTTTCAATTTGTCATGCAAAACATAACAGCTTATTAGAATAACTTAATCAGCTTGTGACTGATGTCTTCATTAGGCACTATATGTACACTCTGTGCTGCTCTTACAGGTCTATTGTTTGACTGCAAATCAGGCTCCTTCATTAAGGCAGCTAAACAACACTTAAAGAACAAAGTTGGGAGACCCATGGTAATATTACTGTAATCGGTGGAAGAACTACTAAATACATTTACCTTAAACAAAATTCTCGCTAAGACTGAGTCAGATTTAAAGTAAGCTCTGCAGAGGCGACTGGAGCAGTAAGGAAAAAATTCTTTGTGATGCTAGACTCTAGGACAACTCACACCTGGTCTGTGCTTGTTGCAATTCTTGCCTAACTTGAGTGCAGGGATGCAATACAACAGAACTGTGTTTCTTTAGTCCCTTGCCTGACTATGCAATCACTGACAAGCTATTGTAAGTAATTAGGGAGTGTACTTATCAATAGGTGATTGCTGGTGTAATGCAATAATATGTACAATCTAAGATGAGGAAAAATTGTGTCTTTTAAAGAATTTGGCCCTTCAGTGTTCTGATCCACTCTTCTGCAATATCTTGGAAATAGTAAAGAATTACTCAGTTATATTTAAAAATGCTGTGGAATCTAGTTATGTTCGGTGTATGTGTAGGGATTTTTTTCTTTTCTTTTTTTCCCCCTCCTCTCCGTGTCCGACCCTGTGCTGGTTCAAGAAGCCAACTGAAAAGTTCCCTGCCGCCCAGCCATTCTCTAGCAGTGGGGCTATCTGCTACTTGGGTGTTGAGGCACCCTGAGCTACAAGCCGTACCCATGCAAAAAAGAAGGTTGATAGGTGGCTGGTGGGGGGGGAAGGTGAGACTGGCAGTCTTACTTACCTTTTTTTGTCCTGAAACTACTTCTGAGTAAGGAAAGGAGAATTCTAGTCTTCCAAACAGAAGAACACGTGAACTTAACCCAGAAATACTAAATGCTTGCATCGCTTTAAGCTTACTACTTAAGGACTGCTGGAATGCTGTTACAGGGCAATACGCTAAACAGCAGGTGCATGTGTATAGGACAGGTGAATTTGCTTTTGCAGAATGTGACCTGGGAGAGTAAGATGGCTGGACCACTCTGCACACCCTGTACAATGTTTTTGCTTTAGGTGCCATTCTTTGCTTTTGGGAGTGTTTACTCTTGCTTCACTGAAGGCAGCCATATGATATTGCTGTTCAGTCAAGGAAGGCCTCCTATGTGGGTTAGCACTTCCCCATTGCCCTAGTTCAAATAAAACCTCCTCCGCTATTACTTGTGACTTACTGACAGATGTGTCACCACACCATCCTTATTTTCCACCTCATGTGGATGCTAAATCTTTTTTCTAGTGCATGAATACATTGTTAAGCTGTAACAGGTTCATGTGAAAGAGCAGCTTGTCTTCAAATGACAGTGTCCACCAGGTAACATGAGATGATACTCATTAAGTTGATTTCTCAATTTGAAGCATGGTTGTCATGTAAAACAGGGAAAAATCTTCCCTCTCCTACTGTGCTTTCTCAAACACATGAGACTGAATACTTTGGTTGTGCCATTGTCCCTTGTTAAAGTTCTTGGCAACAGTCACTTTTTATTTTCCCCTACATAAAGAAAGATGCTCTACCCAGAGGCTCTCTCTATCTTGCTAGGAAGCCTACAGAAGACCCTCAGGTTAGAACTCAACTAGTTAATGAACACTATTCAAAGTCAGCAATCTGGTTCTTGCTCTGCCAGGTATTGCTGTTAAAGTGTATCTCGTACTCTGGCTAACCCCTGCCTCAAAAAAAGAAGTTCTCGCACTTGCTTTTTAAAGCAATGGGTAAATCCCAGTTCACTTTCCAGTGCCTTAACAAGAGCCAAATCTTGAACTCGGCACTGTTCTCTTTCCTCTTGGCATAAGAGGAAGATGCTTGTCGGCAGCGAGGTAGGTTCCTTGCCAGCTGCTTGAGTCCTGGTGACTTTTTAACCTTAAACAGGCAGAAGGGCTCTTGCAGCATGCTTACGTGAAGGTGGTGACCTTTGCTTAAGGGAATGGGAGGGAAGGGGCTTCTGACATATTTTCTGTAGAAAATGAAGTACCACACTATGGCTAAAGGATAAAATAGCTCATCTGTCATAGTTGAAGAAGTCCTGCCTCACCTTTATAGTTGCTTGGGTGGTTGTTGAGCCAGTGCTGAGCTGATTCAATACGCTGACCTGGTTTTAAAGAGTTGGATTGTATGAACTCATACTGACTAAAAGCATCTTGGTTTGAAACCTGCACAGTCACAGCCCTGGTGGGAGGGGAGGTAAAGAGTTGGCTAGCGGTTGCCTGCTACTGCATAGTTTTATGTGTAGAGCATGGTTGCACTGACCAGATGGTGATGACAGGAATAAAGCTGTGGTAGTCCTCTATATGTGACTGTGTTGGAGCCACAGAAGCAGGTAGCACAGAGAGGTGACCTAACTCTGGAAGGTACCTGATGATGAGAGAGAACTTGAGCTTTGTAGTCTTCCAAGTGACTTGGATTTATCCCTGACAACCGATAATGCTCTTTCCAGAATTACTAGTCCAGGAGAATTAGAACAAACTCACCTTGGACGATGGGGAGGAAAAAAAGTGCTGAATAGAATTTCATAGAATCTTATTGGCAAGATATACCACCCACAGAAGTACGGCTTTAGAAAAGTCAGATTCATTGGTATGGGCTTGATTATTGTTGTATCTGCTGGGCTGGGGGGTGGAGGGGGGCTTGCAAGGGATTGTTTCTTTTCCCTATCCTGCAAAGGAAGCTCCTCCTTCTTGGGGTTTAATCAGGTAAAATAGCTGGCTGAAGACAACTGAAAAATCCACAAACACTAGAAATTCAGATAATGGATGACTAGCAAGTGACTATTTTTAGCCCAATTTTATGACAAAAACTAAAACCATTTAAAACTGTCTTGAAGAATCAAGATTTCCTTAATAAATTTCTTAGACTCTTTTGTTGGATCAATATAGTTGCTGCTACATCAGGAAATACTAATCAGTTCAGCTGCAGCAATAGACTTCTCAGTCCCACCTGTGAGTAGACACACCAGCTATTTTCCATCCTGAGTGGTGTAGTCCTGCAGTTTAAAAACTGGAAGAAAACAGTGCCGCTTATATTAAGATCTTCTTCTCCTATCAACTGCTAATGAGTTGACACACCTTCTGGGAGGAATTTTCCTTTCCAAGTTATGAGACTCATCTCAGAGGCACAGAACTAAAGGCTGTCTGTTGATAAACTTGCACTGTGTCTTTCAAACTACTTTTGACAGATTCTCTGGTACCTGAGTCCTTCTAGCACAGTCAGGTCCTGCTTTTAAAATCAAGACTGCTAGTTCATATAGAAGCCAAAAATAGACCCAAGTAAGCTTCTTCAGCAGAATATGATACAGAAAAATAATGTTGAAACTGTCTGGTGCACTTATCAGACACTTTTTTAGTTATCACATGGAGTCATCCTGTACAACCAGTACAAGAAACATTAATAGGCTGGGCTTGTTCTGTTATAGGCTTTACTGATCTGTCTTTCAAAAGCTGTAACCAAGAAGCAGTCCGACTCAGAAGTGTCAAAAGTTTAATTTGTATTGTACTTCAACACAGGTTTTGGCATCTGCTCATGTAGCATCTTGATATCTGGCAACAGGAAAATAAAGCTTTTTTTTTATTTTAAATTTAAAAAAGCAAGTATGTCGGGTGAGGGCAACCATCTTGGAATGGCTACAAACCCTAATTCTACTAAATGGAGCCAAAGGTGTGCAGGAGCCATGTCAATACAGCCTTACTTCTGTGATGCTGCTGATGAAACAATGGATCTTGCTAGACCTAGCCTAGATTTTATTGCCTCTTCCCCTTTGGCTGCCATTGCTAATCATGAAGCTTTCAGAGGGGCCACATGGAGGTTGCCTCATCTCATGAGATGGCTTCGAGATGTTAGCAAGCCGTCCCTGGTATAGAAGAAGGGTCATAGGTTCTTGTTACATCATCCCTTTCCTAGGGAAGGAGGAAGCTGTACCAAACAGAAGTTTTGTTCAGTTTTTGCCTTCAACATAGAAGGGATTATGTATGAAATTTCAGCGTCTCTGGTAGCTTCTGCTTCTCAGAATAAGGTGGAATTTTCATCCCTTTGACTTTGTTCTGTTATGGCAAATCTACAGATCACTGTAAGCCTGTTCTGACTGAGTCTTAGATGACTGAGTCACTGAAACTTAAGAGTAGGTGCAATATTCTCTGAAACTGAAGTACTGGGATGATAAGGAACACATACGTACCTAAGCTGATCCATCTTATTTTAAGGTGTCTGAAGGTTAATGGACTATACTTACCTTGAGCTGAAGGGGCTGGTTTGGAAGTTAGTGGTGGAAAGACCTGAGGAAATAAACTTCTAATTATAACCAGGGAATGTTCTGAAGTACAGCGACTTAAAGGGGAGCATATATGGCCCTTAAGGGGTCAAGAGGGCGTTTAATGCTGAGATACAAAAGGGAGGCAGTGAGATTGAGCCCTGCAAATAGCTCCAGTCAGGAACTGTTGCCCATTGAATTGCAAAAATCTTCTGAGTCAGTGTCTCCTTTTCTTGTTGTTTCTTGAGCGAGTTCTGTAGCTTTTTGCTGACTTAGGGAAATAAAGGCTTTGATTTAGTTTTGTTAGGTGAGCCTATACTGCAGTATTAGTATTCAGTTAGAATACTCCAAGCCGGTATGGTGGCTGGGTCTAATGCTGATGGAGATCCTGGGAGTGGAAGTAAGGTTACTGCTTCTGCTTGCAGACTTGTCATTCTTCCCATTTCTTCTTGAATCTTAAGATTCCGGTCATCAACACTAGGAAATGAAATCTCTAATCATTAATATATAGAAACTAAGTTCACAGATTTAATGCTGATAATTTTTACTGAGACTGGAAGGCAACACCTGCTCTATTGTAGGAGTACTGGAAGACTTTCTATGCTGTGATATTATTAGTTATACTCAAGTGTCAAGGGCAACGTTGTATAAATATTTTTTACAAACTCTGGTTAAATTAACTTCTCAGAAGGTCTTCTGAATCAGGACAAAACAATTGCTTTGATAGCTCTAAAATATGTAGGGTGTTCTCATTTTTCCTTTTAAAATTCTATTTAAACTAGAACTAGCTTAATACAGAGCTTATATTCTCAAAATGTACTGTTAGACACTACAGACTTCAGTGTACCATGAAAAAGTGTGGTTCTGATAACTAAGAATAGTCCTCTTAAACATGGTGGCATGCAGCAGTGTGTACAGTATAAAATGACGTTCTGGTGGATGACAAGGTAGACAATCTTATGGAAATTCTGAGTCCCTCTGTAGCACTGCCATTTTAAGGCCTGACTTTGAAGACTGTGTAAGTAAAATACTGTTATGCTTGTAAGACTTACTGGAAAATGAGCATTTACCCTCCTAACAACTAATAGCCTATTATATTTCTAGAGACTGAATGGTATTTCAGTTTAGGGCATGTAGCTGTATATGAAATACTCTGAAAGCTTTTTGCTGTGCACTTCCACAAAACAGAGATTAAAATGGAAAAATATTTATAACTTCTGGAGTGAGTTTAAAAGCGCACTGGTCTTAAATGACATTCAGAGTTGGTGTCACCTGCAGTAAAAAAAGAAATAATCCCTCCCTGCCTTGGCAGTGGCTGGCCTCTATCAGTTTCCTTTGCTGCATTGTTTTCCCTGCCTGTAAGCTCAGCGCTTTAGGTAGATTGTATGTAGAAGACCTTGATCCTTGGGGGTGTGTGCACAGTTTTGTATCTGTGGGCTTTTTAATTCTGTAGACAATAGAGTCAAAGCCTTTAACAGTGAACATAATACTGAGCACATAATGCAAGCAGTGATTAAATATTTAATTTCCCCTGAACAGGAAGGGTTATCGTGGGAGAAGTCACTCTCGCTTGCTGTGGCTGCAGCCAGCTGGATTCCTCCCCACCCCAGGAGCAGCACTGCAACACAAGGAGCTGCTGACCTCTCCCTTTCTATCCTCCCCCCACCTCTAGTGTCCTTTGGTTATTAGTCTGAGGGTCTTAAACCTTAGGTCTGTCAGTAATGAGGGCAATTGACCTCTGCCCCACTGGGTGAACTGCTGATGAGTT
The DNA here is from genome assembly GCF_929443795.1 of Astur gentilis. Classification (NCBI taxonomy): domain Eukaryota; kingdom Metazoa; phylum Chordata; class Aves; order Accipitriformes; family Accipitridae; genus Astur; species Astur gentilis. The sequence continues at coordinate 68,809,107 of NC_064919.1, forward strand.
CCAGGTGGTTGTCGATCGGCTGGTCTAACTTCAACCTTCTCTGCCCCCGGAACAGAGCAGAGCACAGGGCACAGCCTTTGCTCGTGACCTGCCACTGGCTTGCTTGAGCAGCGTGTTTTCCTCAGTGTAAGTAATAGAGCAGGCTAGGATATTTTACTGTCTTGCCTCTGTATTTTTTTATTTTGTATTTGTACTTCTGTAAATGCTCACAGGAGAGACAACTGCATGTTTTTTAGACTAACAGGTACTTAGTGTTTCTAAAAGCCCATTCTTTTGATTGAAATATAGATATGAGGGGGAATACACTTGTGCTATATGAATATTTTAAAAAAAATGTTGTGGCTTGTTCTAATGGATTGGTAATGTAGATAACTGAACTAGTGTTCCCATGTAGTACTAAACTGTTGAATGTGGAGAAACTATAATATGATGTAGTTCTGTTAGTAAATGACTGGACTAGAAACTGCACTCTTCATTATCGAGGCTGGTCCAGCTCAGAGGAAGGTTTCCTTTGCTTCCTGCCTCCACTGCCCTTGCCTTGGCTCAGTCAAAAGTGTGATGCGTTGTGAGGCAGTTGTTCAGTGAAACTGTTGTCAGCTGGCCCAGGTTGCTGATATGGCTTCTCTGCTAGCCAAATCATAGATCAGCAAAAAAATAAAAATATTAGTGTATAGTTGCAAGTGGAATAGTAACAGAGATTAGAATGTAGTTCATGCCTTTAAATACATATATCCTGCTTACTGAAACCTAGCACAGCTTCTGGTGTTATCAGAACAATCAGTGTGCTTATATTAGGAATATTTTGCATTCCTTGGGGTAGAAAAGTAAGATAAAGTCCTTTAAAGTGGCTAGGAGGTGAGTTGTGGGCTACCCACTCACCTCAGCTACTGAAAATAAATATTATATTGATTTTTCTCTTATACATCCCTCACCTCTAGGTGTCAAAAATCTAAACACTTTATTTTTTTTGTCTTCTTTCTCTTAGTAGTTTCCTGTATTCCCAGAACCTCCTGTCTAAGAGGTGTTGATTCTTTCTCTTGACTGCTTGTGGAAAAAATTTTTCAGCGCATCTGCTTTTCTGCAAAGAACACTCTTTTACAGGTCCTCCCAGCAGCGTGAGGTTGACCTGTCTCAGTTTCTATAAATCTCTTGCATACTACCTTCCCCAAGACTGTACATTACAAAATGAGCAGCAAAGCAAACATGGTTGTCCTGGCTGAAAATTAAAGCAAAAATAAATGTATAAGAGTGGGAGAGCTTAAATTTTCCATTGCCCTCGGTAGTAATTACCAGTTTTATAGGTTCAGCTCAGAATGATGCTATTTATCTGTCTGTGGGGTTATTTAACAGCATCATCTCTCTAATAAGAATGTAAGCTATGAAAAGTACCTTTTTCTTAAATGAGCAGCCTTTAGCTGAATAACTGAGCTTTTTTGAGGCTGTCATTTGCTGTTGTTTTACAGAGATTATTTCTCCCAATACAGCCAGAATTCATGCTTGACACCCCCCAACTTAAATGTAGATTGTGGATTTCTTTACAAAAGCTGAAACTGTCTTTCTGTCAGCACATCAAGTACAGAATGCATTGAATCTATTTTTCAGGATAAGTATAGAGAAATATAAAAATTCTTCTCAGTCTCATGTTAGTCTAGTACAGTTTCTCTTAACTAGCACTTGTGAGTTCAGTACAGGATGAGGAAAAAGCTTTGGTTAATAATCAAGCTAGAATGTTCTCTTTTTCCATAGGCTTCCTTAAGGGTAACTGCCTTTCTCCCAGTTTCTAGATATTTGTTTGTTTAAATGAGAAGAACTTCCTGATTGAGGACCAGGTCTGCTGTGTCTTGGACAACTTGAAACACCAATTTAGCTCAAATTTTTAAGATGGCGCAGAGCCTCAAGTGAAGATTTGGTTGCTTCCACAGATGAGAAGGCCAACTGGGGTTAGTTAAGGGATGTTTACAAAAAAATAGTGCATTCCTTTGAACTGCTTAAAACTGGAGGAGAAGGCACCACTGACCAGGAAGGAGTTTCACAAGGTGTTTAAGCTGATCTGAAACTATGGCTAGACCGTCCTTGTTCTCCCTTCTTCCACACCCTTGGCTACATGTTCCTATTCTGTCCTTTACACTGGCTCTAAGAGTCATGCTCTTGGCTGGATGAGCAAGTGCTCCTGAAGAACCTGTGTTGTGTGGGCATGGGCTTTTACTTTTTTTGGACAGGTTGGTGTGAAAAGCTAGTGCTGTGGCAAGGAAGGGGATAGCAGTGGATGGCTAGAGGTGGGAGAAGGGCAGGACAGTCTAGGTTGTCTTGAGGTGCTCTTGAAAGCATAGCCAGGTGTTTTGAGCACCACACTTGGTTCTGAACTAGATGGTAACTTGGAACGATTAAAAGCTTCAAGACTCTCTTTTGTTTCAGAGATAAAACTTAAATAGTTTATAAATGGAAGACCTATCTAAAACTGTGTCCATAGACTTAATTAGGAAAATGTTCCTAAATTTTAAGTAGAACACACAGTATTTTTAGACCTTGAAGCTACCTCCTCTTGAACAATATTCCCTGCTGATCTTAAGGATTTATGGCAACTGCCAGCTGTAAAAGAGGCTAATTCACCTATAAATGCTGGTTTTTTCCCTGTTTAGGGAAAAATATCCCATGCAGCTTGCTAGCAAAGCCAAATGGACACCTGAGTATCAGAATCCAACTCCTTATGCCTCCAAACTTAAGCACCTAACTCTAAAGTTATAGGTGTGATAAACACCACAAATCAGAATAATAGTGCAGTGTTTCACACGTTGTAAAAAGATCCGTAGTTTGGTGTCCAGTGCTTCCATTTGTAGGATAAATTGTGGAACTTAAATGACTTTTTTTGTTTTCGTCATTAAAAAAAATTATTTAAAATGTAACATGACATATTTTTCATTAAACAGTCTTGGTTTTTTTGTTGATTTTTGTTTTTTTCTTTTTTCCAAAGGAAGACTTCACCTCCCCCTTCCCTTGGGTATTGTTTTTTCTTGATAACTCCCCTTCTGTGGGTGGAGAACCATTCTCACAGTGACTTCTTGCCTAGTCTCCCACCCTGGACTTCCCTTCCTTCCTTACAGGCTTTTTTGCCAGGCTGTGTTGTCCAGCCAGATCTGATTAAATACGAGTTCCCTGAAGGCTGTTGATATTGCTATGAATTATCTGTAGTGTAGTTTCCATTGAAAACCTACAACTGGCTTGAACCTAGAAATTAGAGTTGGAAACTCCTTGTGAACTCAGCATAGCTTAGCTTCACTCCGTACAAATGTTTGTTGCCCTGTTGTACAGTTATAGCCAAAAACTTAAGGCTGTTCCTTCTCTGCATCCCCTGCTCAGTAATTCGAGTATCAGACTTGCCTCTCTCCTCTCCCTTTCCTTCCTGTGCACTTTTATTCTTGTCCGTATATGTGAAGCTTTCAGCTCTCTTTCATAGGTAAAGGCTTCAAATCTCTGCAGTCTCTTTTCCTGTTCAACTTTGTTACTACTGCTGTAGTTTTTGGGCTTATCCAGAGTCTGTTTGCATGAGCATTACAGGAGAAGTGCCTCCCAGTCTTTTACAAGATCTTGGATGGGCCAGTTCCAGAGCACTTGAGTGATCAAATTGTTTTCCTTCTATAATGAAAGGGGAGAGAAACCAGATCAGAGGACTGCTGTTTCTTGCTACTACCTAGCAAAACGGCCCAGAACCTGTTGGTCACTAGTCCTTGACAAGATCAACTAGACAAATTTTAATGGAAAATAGAGAAACTCCAATTCTAAGTCTGAAGCATGGGGAACTTCAAGGAACAGTCTTTTTTTACAGCTGAAGGTGCTTTAGAGAATATGAATAATAGCTGAGCCATTATGGTCCCTTAAGGTACAAAGTTACTTAGATCACAAGAGCACCCTCAGAGGTTACTGCTGGTACTGGCTAGGTAAAAAGAAAGAGGAGGTACGTTGTTAAGAGGACAAAGCATGAGAGTTGATCTACAAGATTGCGTTTTAGCCTTGTAATCTTTCACTAGGTCTTGGTCACCTTTTCCTCCAGTTTGTAGAAGCTAATGAAACTGAACATGTGTGCATTCCTCAGAATTCCAGTGTACAGTCACCCTGCTTAAAGGTCATGGAGATGCTTGGCCCCTGTGATGGCAATACCGGCCTGTTATATACATTAGTGTGGTTTTTTCTTTTTTTTTTTTTTTCTTACAGTGAAAACTTCAGGATTGTTTGCTTACATGTACTAAGTGTTGTCTCCTCTCCCTGTAAAATGAGCAATAGTAAAAATGCTACTACTTGTTTGGGGAAGGTTAACGTTCAACTAAACACCATTTCACATAGTCTTCACTGCTGGAAAGCAGTGCATCATTTAGAATTCCAACTGCAATCTAACAGGGATGTAAAAAATGGTAATGGACAGTTAGTGTAAGATGTATAACCAACTTCCAGGTTCTCGTATTCTTTTACTATGGACTATACAAATGAATTTTGCAGTCGCTTTGGTGAAACTGTCCTCATCTGACCCCTTTGCTGCTTCTCCTCTTCTCCCCCTTCTGAATATCTCATGTTTGAAAGTGGGAACGTATTACTAAATTCCAACTCTAGTTTACACACTTTTAAAGTACTTTCTAAGCATTGGATAATGTAGTCAAATCAATTTGATTTAACAAAAAGGTGCATCCTTTTCTTTCAATGAAACAGATGTAAAAGGAACAAAAATGTACGAAGAAATATTTAAATGTATAGGCACCAGAAAAAATTTGGATAACTGCTGGTTATGTAAAAGTTCTCTCGAACTAGTTTTTGTAAAAAAGTTTCACATAAGGAAGACTAATGGGAAGAAAAGAAAACTTAAATTAAATCTCGAGTTCCTTTCCTCTTTGTTTAATGAAAACTGAGAGCATAACACTTACTGTCAGGAATTCTCCCTAATTAAAAAAAAAAAAGCCCTCAAGCTTCTGCCTTAACTAAGTTAGAGGGAGTAATTTTCTCCGGCTGCAGTTACACAACAAAAAACCCCCCTTCATATTCAAACTGGTTGTTTGTTTTGCTGGTAGGCTTAAAAGACTGCTTGTGAAACTGTGATGGGTTGACCCAGGCTGGACGCCAGGTGCCCACCAAAGCCATTCTATCACTCTATCATCCTCAGCTGGACAGGGGAGAGAAAAATATAACAAAAACCTTGCGGGTCAAGATAAGGACAGGAGACATCATTCACTAATTACCGTCATAGGCAAAACAGACTCAGCTTGGGGAAAATTAGGTCAATTTATTACGAATCAGCCAGAGTAGGTAATGAGGAATAAAACGAAATCTCAGAACACCTTCCCTCCACCCCTCCCTTCTTCATGGGCACAACTTCACTCCCAGATTTCTCCACCAAGCCCCCCCCAGCGGCATAGGGAGACAGGGATGGGGTTTACGGTCATCACACGTTATTTTCTGCTGCTTCGCCTCCTCAGGGGGAGGGCTCATCACACTCTTCCCCTGCTCCAGCGTTTGAGTCCCTCCCACGGGAGACAGTCCTCCATGAACTTCTCCAACGTGGGCCATTCCCACGGGCTGCAGTTCTTCACGAACTGCTCCAGCGTGGGTCCCTTCCATGGGCTGCAGTCCTTCAGGCACAGACTGCTCCAGCGTGGGTCCCCGCAGGGTCACAAGTCCTGCCAGAAAACCTGCTCCAGCGCGGGCTTCCCACAGGGTCACAGCCTCCTTCGGGCATCCACCTGCTCTGACGTGGACCTTCCCAGGCTGCAGGTGGATATCTGCTGCACCGTGGACCTCCCTGGGCTGCAGGGGGACAGCCGGCCTCACCACGGTCTTCCCCACGGGCTGCAGGGGAATCTCTGCTCTGGTACCTGGAGCACCTCCTCCCCCTCCTTCTTCACTGACCTGGGGGTCTGCAGGGTTGTTTCTCTTGCATGTTCTCACTCCTCGCTCCGGTGGCCGTTTCTCACTCCCCAACTTTTTTCCCCTCTTAAAAATGTTATCACAGAGGCATTACCACTATCGCTGATTGGCTCAGCCTTGGCTGGCGGCGGGTCCGTCTTAGAGCCGGCTGGTATGGGCTTGCTCTCTCTCAAACACAGGGGAAGCTTCCAGCAGCTTCTTACAGAAGCCACCCCTGTAACCCCCCCTGCTACCAAAACCTTGCCACACAAAACCAATACAGAAACATAGGGTACTTTATCTCTTTCATGTAATAGCTCTCTTCCAGTTCCTAAAGAAATCTTCCTTGAAAAAAACCCATGATTGTAAATCTGTCTACTTTGGTGGCAAGAAATCTGGAATTTTTGAGCTAAGAACTCTGTTGTGTTTGCAAGTGAATTGCTGCAGTGTCCTGTAGTTTCTGACCTGGAGCGCTTAGAGATCATACTTCAGCTGATAAAAACAAAATAGCCTGTCCTAATGAATGTAAACCCAGAAACAAAACCAAAGCAAAACACCTCAAAATCTTATTCTAAAAACGGAGCAACATTGGCTAAAAAAAGGTTGAGCTGGAAGGCTGAAAATGTAATTGAATGAAACAGAAAAATTCTTGGTGTTGAGTTGTAGCAATTTTCTTGGAAAACAGAGGTATGTCTGTTAAGTAGTCAACTTCTGCAAAACACAGGCTGCTGCTTAAATTAACCATGAGAATGTGGTGTTTCCACATGTGAAAATCTCAGTGACCTGTTTGAGAAGATAGGATTGTATCAAATAGGTAATGGCTTTGCCACTCAATCGTCCTGACACTGGGTATGCATGCAATAGCAGAGATAAAGACAGGAAACGTGGGCTCTGACTTATGTTAGTGGAATCTTGCCATAGCCTGGAGTAGAGCTGAAAATTGGCTCCAGACATGTGAACATACAGCAATGTCCTTAGATCCCAGTGAACTTTCCAAGGTCTTCACTGTGGCCCTTTTTGTATTTGAAGGGCTGTGATTCTTCTGTTTTGGCTACTTCTGCCATCTGCATTCTGCCAAGCTGTAGCTCTTTGCTCAATCATTAAAGCAGAGGAGGGAGGGAGACCTTTGAGATGCAGTTGATTGGAAGGTATGTCATCCTACTTCATGAATAACTTTGTGCTTAAAGTTGAACAAGCATAGTGCTGTTTGCATTGTTGTTCAGTTTTGCTGTAGGCGATGGTAAGCATCTGCTGAAGTGCTTTGCTGCATCAGCATCCCCAGTTGTTAAGGCAGTGAACAGTCCTTGGGATTTTGGATGTTATGTGGAAAAAATTCCTCTCTGCTCCATAGGAGGCTTTAAATTCCTGGCAAACTGCCTTCTGTGACCATAGCAATTTTCTTAGAAGAGGAGTTGGGTATTACCAAGTACATACACAGTTTCAATACGCACTTCGTGAGCTTTTGCACTGTGGCGTAGCAGCCCAAAGAAGGGGCCAGGATTTATCACTCTGTTCCTACTGTTTCGCTCTTGATGTCTTTTCTTCTAATGAAGTATGTAGAAATAAGCTTGTTTAAAACCTCTTTAAGTGACTTATCTGATAGTCTTAACAAGTGTCACCAGAAATCAAAGCAATCTCTCATCACATGAACTTCATTGAAGTGTTTTTTGTTCTTAATACAGCAGTTTGTTTATATCTTGAGTAGCCTTTTCTGCTTCAGTAATTGCACTCATTTACGTATAGAGTGTCTATATGCAGAACTGCATATTATGTGGATGTTGGGGAAAGTAGAAAGTTTAGTTTGCCCTTTTTTACCTTGTTTTAAACCAAAACCTACTTTTTTTTGTTTTTGTTTGGGGATTTTGCAATTCTTACAGCATTGCCTGATTTATCCACTGCCCATCTGTTACTTGCTCAGGGGACCAAAGGAAATGGGGGGTGTGAAAAAGTAGAGTAAAATGACAAACTTGGGTTTCCTGAGGTCACTGCTCCTGCACATGTCTATTCCATAGCTGATTCTTCTTGTCAGAAATAAGTTACAGACCTGAATATAAGTGTAAGAGGCCTTGATGGTGTCTTTGGCATGACTGCCAGTATAGTGGAAGTGACCTTTTAAGAGAGGGAATAGGTAATATGTCACACAGTGTAAGTTCAGACAGCTATCACTTGTACCCAGGGTTCAGTCTGCATGTTAGTAACTTAGTTATTTTCATGCAGAAATCTTCCAAAGTGTGCAAAAGCTGTGTAAATGCGACTCTTAAAGTACAAATCTCGTTACCTTCAGATGCAGTCCATTCACTGTCCCTGTTTCCTGTTGGTGTCTCTGCAGTTTTCTTGTTCCCCTTACCTGCATGAAAACTACTTGCATGACATCTTTTAAATCCCGAACTACAACAAAATCTGTATGTGTTTTTGTCTTGTTCTCTGTAAACACTAACCAGATTGTAGTGTATAGAACAAGGCTGGTAATTCAGATACAAGGCAATGTCATGGGGTGGTGGTGAAGGAGGGGGTACAAAAGGCAGCCTGCCCTCAAGAACTATTAAGTCATGTGGGTGGCAAATGCTTTCCTTAAGTGTAATCTTGGCTCAGTGTGGGGCAACTCACCTTACTGATGAAAGGACTTTGAAGTCTATTCTTAACTTCTGTATCTGGTGGGCAACCTCAGAGTCCTTCTGAAGTAGATTTCTAGAAGAGATAAATGTCTATAAACAGGATTTGGTAAGTGTGTGCGTTGCATGATACTTAGGAAACTTGAGTTTTGCATGTTTGGTAGCTTCCTCCATGCATGTTTAAAAATGATTTTTTTTTTTTTTTGATTTAACCACATGTATTTCTTGTTTTTGTTTTTTGTTTTCCTTCCCCCAACAGCTGGCTTACCCCTTGGTGTTCTAAACTTGGCCAAAATAAAACCGTATCAGAGAGGCTTTTTCTGTAATGATGACAGCATCAAGTATCCGTTCCATGACAGTACCATCACATCCACTGTCCTCTACACAGTGGGGTTCACCCTGCCCATTTTCTCTGTAAGTAGCTAATATATAGGGAGCTTTGGTGATGGGAGTAAAATGTATGCCTTCCAAGAGTTCAGCACTGTGACTGTGAGTTGAAGACAGTCTATATAGGCAAAACCCCATGTATTTATAGTCATATGCATGTGAAAGGTACCTTTGCTACTTCTGTTTGCACAGAAAATCTGGAACCAATCTGTAACTGCTAGTATCACTAATCTCATTTGTTTTAGGAGCAGAAAAGATGGAGATGAGGATTTAAATTGTATTAGTTACTCTAGGCTTCTGTCATTGGGGAGAAGAATGCTACAGGCTTCCAAAATGCTATGATGAATACATCTCTTGTTCAGAATGGGTTAGTCTGATAACTTAAACACTTGTGATGTTAAAACTTCCACTGTAGTGGAGTGCACAAACCTGTAACTAGTGACTGTTGCTTCCATATACTTTCTAGAGAAATAAGTCTAATTTGGACTCAGTGGGTTTTCTTAGGTTTAAAAAAAATGTGATGACTCTTTAAACCCTTCAAAATGGGATACAGAGGCTGAAAATCTAGTTGCTTGTAGAAAAGAGGCTCAGTGTTTTCAAGACCACATGATTTTTACAAAGAACAATTTAACTCTTCAGTAGTTTTTTTTCTAACAATATTTTAAGCCTGATTGTATTCGAGCTTTTAGTAAGGTTTGCGCTCATTTAGAAAACCAAAATGTAACTATTCAGAATAGTCTTGAACATGAAAATAAATCTTGTTGTTTCTGCCTGCAGTGATTGACCAAACTATATTAGAGATGGTCATAATCTTTGGTCTTCTGATAAATGTATATGCTGAATTAATCATAAGAAGTATATATTAAATTGGCTTAAGGATGGAAGCAGTCATTTAAAACAAGTAAACAGAAATCTGCAGAACCTCTATATGCCTTACTCTAGTTTTCCCTTAAATGCTTATTTGTTAGAGCATGCATTAGTCCTATGCAGTAAATCGAAGGTAGACACAACAGTTATCATCAGTGTAGTTTCACTTTTGGGAAAAATAGTCTGAAGTTTGTAATTTTTACATGTACTGACATATATCTTCAGCACAACTTCAGGAAAATTTATTTTCCAGTAGGGTTCATGTGTACCTTAATTGATATGTGCACAGGTAAACTAGCTATTGCAGCTCTGTGCAATTTTGGACTTCTAAAGAGGCATTTCAGGTGCAGTTAGATAATCTGTTGAATTGCTTGATTTTTTTTAATCTTCCATTTTTAGATTTGAAGAAGTTCCTGTAATAAAGTCAACTGAGATGGATTTTTTTTTTTCTTTTCTGGCTTTAAAGCAGTGGAGAAACATCTGACTTATAGCTAATTTACACAAAAGCGTAAACATTTAAGGAGTGGTGTGGACAGCTATTGTAACTTTAACTGCCAAGTTATCTAAAATTATAACTTTGAATTTGACTTGCCAGTGATGCTAGTCTATTCTGATATTTTTCTTCTATGGTACTTTTGAGGATTCACACAGTGAATTTTTAATGCCTGTCTTTGTGCCAGGGATTGGAGTATATAATTGGAACAATCACTTCTGGCCTCCATGTTGAGAGGTTAAAAAAAATATAAAAAATATTCTAAAGCACTTGTAGTTATGTAACAACAATACAGGCTATCCATATCAGTTCTCTTCAGTCTGAATATTTTACAAGCCTTAAAGCAGCACAGGTTTTCTGGAACTAGTGAGAAAGTAATCATCGTAGTGTGTATGTTACTGCTCTATGTAGTTAACATGTTAACCTAACTGGCTTTCTTAGTCTCAATTTTAGATTCAGGGAACTCTTTACCTTCATGCAAGAGGTGAAAAATCACTTATGGCTACTGAAAACTTAGATCTAGGGTGAGCTGTATAACTAGGGAGTATGATATCTGAGTTATTACAACTTGCTGAGTTGAAAGTGGGTTGCAGTTGAATGCTTTCTAGCTTCAGGCTTGTCTTTATTAAAAATAGATGGGAAAGTTGATCGGTCTGGGAATATGAGAATCTTGACTTCAGACTGTTTTTTGTTTTGGACTGACTCAGTGGAGGCTTGAGACTTTTTCCAAGGCAGCTTAAGTTTTTGGAAGTAGTATGTTCCGGAGTCAATATCCTCAGCAGGGACACAGCTGGCTCATGAAAGCTTATTGGGCAGTAGTGCTGATTATCCCACATCTAGTAAAAAGTGTTATCCTGACATGAGACTTTCTTGAAAGGAACAGGCTTCTCAATGAAGGAATGGATGGTAAAAATTGGGTCCAATACTAGGCAAATAAGAGTTGATAAATTGCACTTTTGTGCAAACTTTTCTTCCCTAATGAAAGGCTACCTCAAATAGGATACTTGTTCTAAGTAAGACTTACACCTCAGCTTTGTCACATCACAAAGTAGAAAGAAGAACTTGTACTAGGAAGCTAAGGGAAGCAAAAGAACTCATCTGCAACATGCAAAAAAAAAAATTTAATTGAGTAGTAGGGTGGTTATAGCCCTTCCCCTTAGCATTCAACAATGTATAGGTATTGCTGACCCAGTTATTTAGTGCTCAAGCCTCATGAAATCTAAGCAGAAATGCTTGAAATATTATACATATGCCCCTTGCTGCACTAACAGCTTGCTTGTCTTCAGAGTGCAGTAAGAAATGGCCTGAACATCTTGCTGTATAATAATAAAAGGTCTTGTCTGGTTCAGTTGTTGGGGTAGGCCCATAGCGGAATGTAAAACAACTTCAAAGAAAAGAAAAACCCAACAAACCCTGTGGTAATGAGCAAGGCATAGGTACTTAATTGTTAAGAATTCTCTTTCTGCATAAAATAAACTATGCTGCCTGAACATTGATTTGTCTTCAGAACATTTTATGAAGCTTTATAAGATGTGTTAAAAACTTTCAGGGATTTTTAAAAAAAAAAAAGAATGCTCTTAGAATTCACAGTTCCATTAATGAACTCTTTCTGTTCCCATTGCCACATTTTACCAGGAAATAAAATGTTTGGGAAAGAAACTCTTGTTTATTCTTTTCCAAGTGCCACTTCACAGTATGGTGCTTCTCAGTTTTACAAATTGTCTTCTGTGTCTGGATGGGAAGCACATTTTTTGTATTATAATTTTTGGAGACTTAGGGTCGACAAGCCTTGGTAGTGCTCTGGAAAAATGAATGTCTTTAGATGTCTAGACCTGTGTCTGGAGCAGCACACATCTATGATGACTGATGTTTCAAGAACCCCAGAAGATCTTTCTGATAATTCTACCTTCCCAAGTCTTTTTAGAGATGTTTAGAAGGTAATTCAGAATAGTTTAAAAGCCATGACTAGTTAGAGGGGGTAGTGGCTCTAGACCGCAGATCTAAGAATATTCTGAAATTAATCTTTAAGGTGATGTACTTGGTCTGGCATTTTTGGTCTTTAGCTGTTTGCATGAGATCAACTCTTCCAAGTATAAATGACAAATTAATGTCAGTGTCTTTCTGTTGCAGTGAGGTCCAACCATGCCTGTTTGCATGTGTCCTATTCAGTTAGTCTTTTCTGGTGAATTCACCTCCAATCAGTTTTTTCTTCCTCCAGTCATCTCGCTTCTTAAGACCGCTGCCCTCAGTGACACTCATACAGCTTCCCTTAGATCTAAGGGTGGGTGCGGTTGGGGGACGGAGAAGCACAGAGCAAAGGAGACCTCTCTGAAGCATTCTTCTCACCAAAGGAGCAGAAGAACAGAGCAGCTCAAGAGTTGCTGAGTTTCATCTGCTACCTGTGCTGGATTCTGAGCAGGGTTTCTGTAGTTCCCTACCAAAGCTTTGCCTGGCTGCTCTGTTCAGGAGCTGAAGGGACACAACCCACTGGTGAGTTTCTATATGATGGACTGATTTATGAGAGGGCAAGAGTTCAGTTCTTCTAACTCAGCCAGACTGCAGCACTGAGTTTCTGGGGAACAAAGTAGTTTGCGACAACTGTTGCTACTGAAACAGGTAATGCAAAAGCTGATGTTCCTCACAGGGGAAGTGTTCACTAGTAAACAGTTTTGAGGAAGTCACTTCTTTGGGATGAGCTCTGCTATTTGGGACTTCTTTGAGAGAAAGGAACGTTATGGGCCTGTAGGACTTAATTTCTCCACCTTGAATGATCCAGAAGATATTTAGGTGGTCAGGTCATGTTGTCTTCTACTTCAAAAAACAAAACCAAAACATTCTTATTTTGATTTGGCAAAGGCTAGCGTCTTCAGTATCACAATGCCTTTGCAAAAGGAGCCTATGTAGCTTTGCTCTTGTGCCAGCTTTAACCTATTAGGCATTAGGCTTAATGTTTTCAGAAACGTCTCCTTCTACCACACGTATCAATGTAACTTTTCCTTCCTACGGATTAGCACAATCATACTTTGGAGACAATCTACTGACTTCTTTTCTGGCAAAAGGAACTAATCTTCTTTTATGCTCTGTTTGTGAAAGGGTTATATTTTGCAGGGAAACTTTTATTGAAAGCACCTATTTGATTAACAACGTAAGTACTTACTGGGCTAATTCATGTATTTCCTGAGACACAAATGTAGTGACTGCTGTGGTGGAGGCTGATAAAGTAGGGGACTGTAATGAAGCCTATTGGAGACTGTTAGATTGGCACGTGCACTTTTTTTTTCCAGCAGTGTCAAAGCTTTATGGCCCACTGTTGATAGTTCTGCAACTAATTGAAATTAAAAGCTGCTGTTTGACACTAGAGTGGACTTTTGCATCCTTTAACTTAACTTTCAGGTTTCAGGTTATGTATTAGTAATTTTATTATGCTCTGAACAAGACTTTGCCTCTTACCTGGTAAACTTTTTCAAGAGGAGAGTAATATTTTCATGGTTTTTTGGTATATTCATGGCACTGGCAACCTTTCTGGGCAATGCTGTTGAACATCATAATCTGGCATAAGTTCTACTTGATACTAACTGGTTCATCTTGTACTGCTGCAGATCAATATAATCTCTGAACCCAAGCTTATTCTGAGGAATGAACTGCTAATTTGTGTTTGTTCAAACTCTGTTTAAAGCCAACATAATAACAACCCACGTTTATACTAAGTGAAGGGTTAATGTGCAGTGTGATGCACTTTGAATTGATGAGTAATTCCTGGGTGAGATCAGTGCTGTGGGGAACAGAGGCTAAGAAATGGCAGTTGCTGCATCCAGCTTTAGCCCCACTTCTCCCCTGTCCATGGCGAGGTTGTTCAGGTGGGCTCAGTTTGAAATCAGGTGAGGAAGGATCTGAGGAGCACCACTTCCAGTTTGATACTTGCACAAATCACTCCTGCCAGGTGCAGTTCATTTTAAATAAATAAATTGCAGCAACTTGCTTAAGTCTGTGGACTTAATATTGTACTTTTCTCAGTCCTTCAGGTACATTTGTTAATACAGGGATGAAGAACACACGCAGTGTATGAAACTGAGTAAAATAGTTGGCAGCCTAACAGTGGGAGGAGGTCCAGTCAAGGGCTTTTGAAGTGCAGAGTGAAGCTTGGTCATAACTATGAGAAAGCTAAGCAATCACAGTGGTTTGAGTTTTTTTTGAAGGTATTATTTAGTAGAGTATACAAAAGGGTAAAATGGAATAGGGAGAAACATAAGGAGAGGGACTTGCAACTTTAAAGGCTTGTCACTTAAGCAAAAAAAACAGTCTGTGGCATAGATTTTTACATGTCTCAATCAAGTCTCATACCTAGTTGCCAATAACTTGATGTTGACATCCAGGACTTAGAGACCCGAGAGTCAAGGGGGTGGTGAAAAGGGAAGGGACTACACCAGAAACCAGAGATGAGCACCAGGGAAAGTAAGTGAAAGAGGGGGAAGTTCCTTTTTGTGCTGCCTCTTCTGATTCCCTTCCTCTGGCTCACCCCATTGTACCTCTTTCTGTTCTGCCTTCAGCAGTAAAATGCCCGTGCAGAGAGATGGTTTTTACCCATCCCTTCTGGAGAAAGCTCAATGACAAAATGCAGCAGTTGATCTTGGTGAACTGTGGAGTGATGGTATAAGCATATTTCTTGCTAGGTGCCCTCCTGAACTTTACAGCTTCCTTTAAGAAATGGGAAGTAGCATGTTCTGGTACTGAGGAGAAGCCAGTGTGTAGGGTTTAGGGATTATTCTGTGCGGGACCTGGACGACAGAACACCAATGTGATGATTAAAGTCGCCACTTTATTGAGCCTAGCTGATCATTCTTATACAATTCTCTAAGTTGTTTAGAAGCTTTGATTGGCTGCTGCATGCAAGCATTTGGTGTCCACGCGCACAAGCATAAGCAGTGATTGGTTACATCGATACTGTCCATGTGTATAAACATAAGATAAAGTTAGTTATACTCACTCTGTACATGTGCATACACACAGGATATAATTGGCTATGTTAGTTAGACCATGCAAAACTTGTCTTAGTCCAATTGGTCAAGATAAGCCCCTGAATTGAGGTTGTTTGTGCCAAGTTTCCTTTATCGTGGAATGTGCACCTGTGTTTTTCTAATTGGGATCTTTCTTCTTCTATCTTCTTCTTTAGTCTGTTCAAAGCCTTCTAAAGGCATCTGGAACACTCTTGTGACCATAAGCTACTTTCAGGCCCGATAACTAAGTTCCATATAATTGAACCCTACACCAGTGTCTTAATTTAATCTGCAAAGAGCTGTATGATACCATAACCAACCCCCATAGAATGTGAGCAGTTATACAGAGTAACACTCAAGTCAAAAGTTTTAACCAACCTTTCACAAAATGCATGTTTTTCCAGGCAGAATTTCTAGTGTTGTACAAATGAATACTATGGGTTGTTTTTGCTGATGCAGTTAGTAATGAAATCTCTACAGCATATTCAGGGGGAATGTTAGCTTGTGCTTTCTGTCTTAATTTCTGGTATAAGGAGACTTAAACCTCAAAATGCTACTTATGCTTTTTTTTGTTTTGTTTTGTTTATTTAAGAAGTCTAGGTGTCCCTTCTGGTTTACAGCTACACTAATGAAGTTGGCCTTAGATAATACCATGAAGTGGTGATGGCTTTTCTTGAAGTGCTGGGAGAAAAGACAGCAAAATCTTTAAAATTTCTTTTGTTTCTAAACTCTGGAGAAAGACTGTTGCTACCCAGTGCTTAAGCACAGATGATTAAAGCTGTTTTATCTGAAACATATCCACTGTTTCCTGGTGTCAATCATATCTATTCTCTTCCTAATCCCTTTAATATACCAGGAGGGTTGTGTACTCAGGCTAAAGGCAGCATTTAAAAATAAATGTCATTATTTAGATCTGTACATTCAAATGATTACTTCACCAAAATCTTAAGAAACTAAATAGCCATGGGATTAGATGAAGAATCCTTAAATGTATAAATAATTTATTCAAATGTGAGAGGTGGATGGTAGGAGTAAGTGCTCCCTGGCTTTCACAAGGAAGGAAGGTACCAAGTAGAGCTCTCCAGGAGTCTGCCCTGTTCAGTATAGTCATAAATGCCCTGGAGGTGAGTGTATGCAGTGAGGCAGCAAAGTTGGGTACTTGGAGCAGTAAATACAAAAGATGGCAATGACATGGCTGGTGAAATACAGTGTGGATAAATGTCAAGTGATGTCCTTCCTGAGGACAGTGAAAAGGACAACTCGAGGGCAGCATATAGTGTGATGTTCCCTGTCTTTACCGGAGTGGTAATGATCAGCTTTTAGTTCTGTGAAGAGATCATCTTCATGCCCAGTAACAGTGAAGAAATCTAATCAAGATTAGAAACTTGGAAAGAAGTAGACCTGTGTTATACAGGATATTTATGGGAAAAACTGCAACATAATCAGTCACAAATTACTTCAGCTTGTGAGGAAATCTAATCCATTATGCTTTATGAGTTAGACTATTGGACAAAAGTACTGTAATTGTTTAAAATATTTACTTACCAGTCAAGCTACTTGTTTTCTACCTCTTGTATTCTGACTGAAAGGCTGTTTCAGAGGCCTATATATCTCCCTCACTATGAATGTCTTTATTGTCAGCTGTATTTGTAGCTCCTTAATTCTTGGTGGTTGTTGGATCAGTATTGCTTTTTTTCTGATCTCTGCTGCCTATGTAATTAGCTGATTTACAGGCCTTAAGTTCTACTGAACTGTGTAAACCCCTACTTTTCTTGTGTTTGAGGTAGTGAGGAATGTACTTTAGCAGTCCTTCTTTGTCTGCATTTAAGAGACATGAATTAAAACCAAACATGTTTGCAAATTCTGACTGATTGCTCTTTAAGAAGAAATTATTGTCAGGTGGCTAAAAGCATTAAGGCCTTTAGAAAGGCTTGTCTAATGGTCACACTGTTAAATTGACGTACAACAGCCATAGGAAGCAGACATTATTTTCCCCTCATATTCTCCCAGCTCATCAGAGTTGTTTAGCCTCCAAGTGCATGACTCTGAACTCACTACTGCACAAATCTCCATCTGTTCTCTTGCTTCAGTCTCTAAGAGTTGTTTTGCAGGCAGAACTGGCTGACCTTGATCTTTCACTGTATCAGAGAATTGCCAGCTCTGTCAGCAGTACATCTACTAGTTACTCATTGATGATGCTGGCATATGCACTGCATAACACTAGCTTGTTGGCTTTATCCTTGAGGTTAGCCTACTGGTAACCTCTTCCCAACCTTATTATTCCTCTTAACATACTTGTTGTCATCATCCTTTAGGCAATTTCTTCACTGTTTTACAATTGACTTGGAAAATGAAGTATACATCAGGGTTGCTTTTTGGTATTGTCATACAGAAGTATTCAGTAGAGACCCTTTAATGACACTCTGCCATCTCTACTCCTTACTTAAAAGGAGTACTTAAACTCCCCAATTTCTTCTATTTTCATGCAAAACTGAGCCCAAGTAATTTTTACTAATTATCCTTTCTAATGTGCCAGACTTTCCCTTTAGAAATTGTAGGTTGTTTAGAGGAAAAATGGGTAGAAAAAGCAGGGCATTTCTTTTAACCTAACTGTGGCAACATGTAACTATGGCAGATGAGCAGCATTTCTTTTCCCAGTGATCTGCTGTTGAATCTTTGCTACTTTTTCTTGAGAAACTGTTTTAGACTTTAATGTGGATAAATTTTCAGGCAAGGAAGCACACCATCTCCTATATTACTATTAAAATCTGTTCCTCAGTTGTATCTGGGAAGTTAAAGACCTTGACACTAATGATAGTTGTACCATTATAAAGACAAATATCATTTGGTATCTTCAGTCATGTTCAGTCCTCCTGTGCCACAAGGTTTCATATGTAGGAAATTGCTTCTGTGATACAAGAACTTATTTCCTGTCTTCTGAAATTATGATGATATCTCTTCAGGGTGACAAACTAACATGTCTAGCACAGCTATAGGGAAACCCTACTGCTGTACTTGCTATAGTAAGGAACTTTGCCTCTTCCATCACTTAAGCCAGTTCTGCTTGTTTCTCCTGCTTGTACTAATGAAAAAGCCAAACTGTATTTTTCTCTGTCTGTGTTGTCTTCGTGGGAGAGAGACTTGCCCTGCAGAAACTACTTAAGCTATATATTTGAAATAACTTTGATTTGATTTTAGAAAGTGTTGGTTTTTTTTTTTTTTTATTTAAAATCTGACAAAACCAGAATTTGCAGATACATTTAAAGCAGAACAGAATCCTAAGTATTGTGAGAAGTTTTTCTTAATGGCTTCACTTGCCAGAAAACGTAGGAGTTGCCACCCCTCTGGTTTGACTTCTACTTTTCTCCCAACTCCCACCAGCTAATAGTGAAGCCAATCCATGTGTGTTTAAAAGAAGTAAATTAAACCTGCTGTGTGGAACATGTTCTGAGGGAGTAGATATTGACACTGGAGAGTACTTTAACCAAAAAGGCATCAAAAGTCAGTACCCGCATGATTTTTCAGGCTAGTAACTGCTTTGGATTTAGCAAAAGGTAAATCACAAATGTTGTAGTGCTGCGATTTTAGTTTTCAGTTTACCAGCATTAAGTCAATCTGATCAATTTTACTGTAATCTGTTTTTTAGAAGTTAAAACCTTTATCTGAAACTTTCATAGAATCATAGAATCGTTTAGGTTGGAAAAGACCTTTAAGATCATCGAGTCCAACCATTAACTCAACACTACCATGCCCACTAAACCATGTCCTGAAGTCCCACATGGAGCATGTCTCCTTTCAGCACTGAAATGTGCCGAGGAGAGCAATAAGACAAATGACTAGTGGAATTACTTTTTAAATCTGTTACACAGTTGGGGGAACTGAAGAAACACTTCATGAATTTTACTATATAAGCTCTTTCAGCAGTATTGTATTTCAATGCATAGCTCTTCCAATTGATTGTTACTTCAAACCAGGTAGATACCTAGAACTTTAAGACTTACACTACCTTACCTAAATTTCACTGGTTGTGACTTCAGGAAACTGTTTATATAATGTTCTTTCTTAATTAGCAAAGTGGGTTTGGTTTCAGATAGAGTAGAAGAGGTAGAAAGAAATTATTGAAAAGAAGGCATTTTAATAACTTATTTTAGCTGGTTGTTACTTGCTTAAAAAGCAAAACAAAACCAAACTTTGAGTTATTGGTATTTTGTTTACATGATCTTGATATAGGAACGTGCTGCAAGCAATTACAGACTAATTACATCATAATCTCAACGTTGCTGAGAAGTGAGCACACATTTCAAGCAGCTTCTCTTTGCATGGAAAAAGCATGTATCGTCACTGCATGAGAGACTTCATTCCCATGATCCGCATACCATTTCCACTTTCCATTTCTGATTTAGCAGCGGGTAATTGCCTTTAAAAAAAAAAAAAAAAGCCACCCAAACCCACTTGAATAACCCCAGCACTCCGAAAAATTTATGTCCCAGCTTGAGAAGCTGAAACATTCAGGTGGGTAGGAGGAAATGAGGAGTAAACCACTGTGGCACCATTATTCATAGAGCAGGTATCTCTGCTCAGAAGTATTTGTGGACTTAATTTTGTGAGCAACTGCTTTACCATGATTAAAACTACCTACTTTAAACGAGTAAACCTGTAAATAAGAGACTCTTATTTGTGTATGCCTCATTCTCCAATTCTGGAGATCTAAAAAAATACACTTTTCTCAAATATACAGTCTTGAATCTTGGTGTTAGTATGTGTGCGGGGCAAAGGATGAAGTTCTCATTCCATATGTATTTTATCGAATAAATGATGTTGGAAACACACCACAGCATAATGTTGACAAGTCACAGTCCCCTCACCATGACTGCACACTGCTTTTGCCTCCTGCCTTGTGCAAGTTAGCTAAATACTAAGTAACTGATGATATGTTGTGACATGCTGTCACAATACCAACACAAAGGGAGGGCAGAACTGAGGTCTGGGCTGCAATGTTTTCTAAAACCCTGCTATTCTTACTATTAGGAGAAAGGGAGAGGGATTTTTTTCCCTGGTAGGAAAGGCTGTGTTTTTGCACTGTACTGGAGAGTCCAGCTCCAGGGTTCTGTGCTGGCTGGTGTCTGAATAGTTCAGTGTTTTGGCGAGGCTCTGGCTTGGCTCTTAGCCTGTCCTTCTGTCCTGCTTTGTTGGTGTGCTTGGATAGCTTCCAGATCTAGATCAGTTGTAGTCCTGCTGGTGTGGAACTGGAAACAACCGCTCTTCACAATGACAGTGTGTTTTTCTGCCACTTTCAGAGGGAAAGTTTTGCATGCTCTTTATTTTAGGACTATAACAGTACAGAAGATACTTGATTCTTTGCAATGAGCTTAGCTGGAGTACATGGGCACTGTGATAAGCCCACAACTACTTGGTCATGGAAAAAAGCTGTGTCTCGTTCATCAGGGGTCACTTCAAGGAAATTTTCACCTTATGAGCCATTAGTTTGTTATTTGTTCTTCTGTGTCTGTTTTCAGACTGAAGCATTCTTTTAAGCAGTCACTTCATGGTGTGAAGAACAAAATTGATAGCAAATCATTGGTGAAATCACAGTATGTGCCATTTGTGATGGGCCCAGGAGTCAGACTGAGTTTGGAGGACTTTATGGGTAGAGGCTAAAGGGGAAAGAGGATTGAAAAGGATCCTAGGTCTTTTTCTTTCTTTTTTTCTTGTAAATCTTGACTGTGTAACAGTGTTTCTCTTCTCTTCCCTAACAGTTACCTTACTGCTTGGTTGGTATCTTTCTTCCTCCTTTTTTTCCTGTTCTTTCTGTGTTTACTTTTGTTTGTACACACTTAATTGGGGGCAGCTGTCGATATGGGAAGGAGGAGGTGGGCTATGCCTTGACACAGGGGTCCTGAGGAGAGAACTGAGACTACAGCAACATCTTTCTCTGACAGGAAGGGAGGAGGAAGGCAGGTTTTCATCTTTCTGATCCCTTACCGGTATACTAGGAGTGTCTCCCTGCTGATGATTTTTTCTTGTCTAACTCTAAATTGGTGTGCATTTTATGTGCAATACGGCTGAATTTTGAGCACAAAATCAAGGGCTTTTAAGCACTTTAATGCCACTGGGCTGTACATCCTTAAATTAAAGATGATTTATTGTTTTGTTGAACTTTCTTGGTAGTCCTCCACCTTTTTTTTCCATACAGCCATTTCTTTCTGAGGGTATTCATCCCTGTGTACAAACAGATTATGCAGATGGTGTATCTGTGTCAAGGATGGAGGTTTGGGGTTTAAAAAATGTGATTCTCTCAGTTTGTAGTAACTTGTATCTTATTTTGAGCTTCTTTTTTTAAACTTTGCTGTTCAAATGACTAGTTTTGGTTAGTGCTGTAGGTCTCTTGAGGTGCAGTAGCACAAAGCATTGTGTTCTGTTGAGTTTAGGATGAGCCAAAGGGTCTTTTGTTGAAGAAAGGGGAATAAAATCTCCATGCCCTGAGGTTGTAGGGCCTGTGCAGTGACCACGTTTTTCCGGGGAACTATCCAGTGTGTGTGTGGAAGTGAGGGGATTGCATGCATGTGTATTTTTTCCTTTTTTTCATATCTTCCTGAAAACTCCCTCTGCACTTGCACTCCCTGAGAAGCACCCCTTTTCTGCTTTCACAAAATGCAGTTTATGCTCTTCTGACTTGTAAAGTTGTCCAGAGAAAGTATAAAGGGGCAACTGTTGCTCACTGGAATATAAAGGAATAGCTGGTAATTGTGGCAGTAGAGTGAGCAACTCCTTAGTTATCACTGACCTGTTTACTCCATCATGGTTTCAGCATGCTTCCATACTTGATATGCCACAGATACGAAGGTGAGAGGAATCCTGTCCTGCTCTCCTTCATTCAGCAGTCCTTCCTGGGAGCTGCAAAGACAAGGCAATAGTCATTGGCCAAAGGAAGTGCATAACCTTCTAACTTGCTGCATGTCCGTTCCTCTCTATGCACTTCTCTTTGGAAATGCGGGGGTATAATCATCGCTAGAGTTTGTGTTGCTTTTGTAATATATTTTTTATTCCTTTTTGCTAGCTGGCTTGCCTTTTGCAATTCTCAATTCAAGACGTATCCCCTTCCAGAGAGGAGTTTTCTGTAGTGATGAATCCATCCAGTATCCATACAAAGAGGACACCATTTCTTATAAGTTGTTAGCAGGAATAATTATTCCTTTCAGTGTAATTGTTGTAAGTTAAACTTTTCTTCATTGCATTTGATTTCAATGGGGGTGGGGGAGTGGGAGGAGGGGCAATCTGTTAATGCAGACTTCTAAAACTGTATAAGATTTCTTGACTTCAAAATACTTTAGACCAGGCATTAAAGCAGTAGAAATGGTGTTCTGGCAAGAATAAGTAAAAGGTTTTCTTTAATTGAAGTCAAACAACTAGAATTGTACAACAGAAAAAAATACCTTAGAACCATGGTGGCTAATTCTATAGTCTGAGAGAGGAAAAACTTCCTCCCTTACCATGTCAGTTAAGAATAACAATAATGTATTTTAAATGACTGTCTCAAGCTTTTCCATTTTAGGAGCTACTACTTTAAGAATATGAGTTTGCATGACCTGTTAAGGCAGCAGTTTTAACTGCCACAGAGTCATCGGAAATACTTCGTGTGTGGAAGCGTAGCAACAGATCCTGAGTCCTTTAATAGAAAGATACTATTGCTTCTAATCAGAACTTATTAAAAGCGTAACTAGAATAAAAAGAATAAGTATTCAGGGAGTTTTCCCCTGCATACTTCCCCAAAGGTCAGGATAAAACACTCGGCCCATTTCTGTTTGAGTTAATGGTAGGGCCTACTTTCATGCTGAACCTAACCTGCTTGAAAATGGGCTACCGTTATCCTTCCCTCCTCTTCACACCAGATCAGTGAGCTGGAGACATTGCCTCTGCAATTGCCTGTTCGGAATCTCCCTCTTCGACCACAACTTCTAGCTCAATTGAACTGGCTCAAGCATATAGTGACTCTGTATCCTTAAAGTTTCATTACATGCTGTCAGCTGAGCTAACCTAATAGCTTACTATGGACAAAAGGTGAGGTCCCACTATTACCCTGTCTTTTGCCACCTCTGGTGGCTTGTCTGAACCAGGATAAGCTAGTGAATTCCCTAACCTGGCAGAAAACAGCAGCTTTCTTTGAACTACGTTGAGTGAAATGACTCCTGGAAGAATACAGTATCAGTACCGGGGCAAAAAGTGGTGGGGGCATGTCCTTGGGCATAGGCAGAGGGAAGAGCTGGACCTCATCAGTTAACCATTTTGTGCCCTAGATCTCCTGGGACTTTAGTTCCAACAATGGCCCTTCAACAGGGGCTTCAAGATTCCTGTCCAGACATGGTAAAAAGCTTCAGACTCCACACATGACTCCATGTTGGGTGACATCCAAGCTCATCAGAGCTACGCTTTGAGCAGAGTTAAACACTTTTATGGCAAATAAGATTTTAAGTGTATAAATATTCAAGTGTATTTTAGGAATCAAAGCTGGAAAAGGAGCAGCTACATGTAAACTTCAGTACTGGCTAGCTGTTTCTCTGGGCTAATGGGTTAAAATCAGATAGGATATTATGGCAATCTAACTCTTTCTTGCACAAGGACTGCATGGATTTTTATCGAGGTTCCAGCATAAAGGTCAACTTGTACCTTATATTTGCTCTTGGGTTGAATTCCGCGCCCCCCCCCCTCCCCACCCCCCCCCCCCCCAACTATAGAAATGTGGGGCTGGGAATTAAAACTGTGACTTATTGTTCCAGAGGCTCACACAATCAAATCTGACAGGTGTTAAAACTCAGATTTATTCTTCAGTAAAAAGTTAGAACTTCAATAACATTAGTGAACCACAGGATCAATGATGTGAGGGGAATGAGTACTACAAAGCTGATTTAAGAATTCCGAAGATTAAAAATGATGACTCAAAATGTGCATATCACTCACCTAAGAGATGGGGGCTGCAGGAGTTACCTAGGGCCACATCCCAACCCAAGGGGGAGACCCCGACTGCAGACCTGCTGCTCCAAGGAGGACTGAATCAAAATGTCCTGCGGTGGGGCCCTGTTTATACCCTTGTCGAATCTGATCTCTGGTCATTTTAATCCCCATTGGCCCAAAGGTCAACACTTCTGTGTACCTCGCACGTGTCAGATTGCTCAGTTCAATTTTCAACCTGCAGTCTCTAGGGTTTTGGGTTTTTTCCTCTCCTTCCTGCCTGGAGAAGTTTCGTTTCCTGTTGGGGCGGGTGTACCTGCCACACTTACCTAGTTTTCCTTTTCCTGGAAAAACTGCTTCAAAAACTTACAGAAATACTTCTGGAGCAGATGAAACTTCTTTTGGTTTTTATCTGTTGTATTAACTATCAAGTGGTTTATGCTAAAAGATCCTGCCTGTTAAGATAGGACTATTGTTTTTACCCTGTTAATACCATTGGTAGTGAGTATTTCCTAAGAGCAGCAGTCCTTGGTCAAACTTAAGTCCGTCTAGCTTGTTACCTCATTTCTAGCAGCGGTTAAAACAGGTGAGGGAGGAAGAATAGAGTGAGCAAAGATTGATGTTCTGCCCTCGGTACTTTGCTACCAGCCATTTGCAGCTCAGGGACTTCCTGAGTCAGAAAAGGCTTCAGTGAATATAGTAATTTCTAACGGTTGTATTTCTTTTGAGTTTATCAACTCTCCGTATGAGCCTTTATGAACATTTAGCTAACAGAGTTACCTTTGTAACATCAGGGACCATCTTTTAGTTGTGAAATCAGGCTTTTCTGTTAAGATGACTTTAAAGTCAGATGGTCAAAGCAAATGTTGGTGTCCTTTATTCAATGCTCAGTCAGATTATTGAAGATGAATAATACTCTTTGATGTCTGTGTCCTGTGAAGTAGCTACATTGACATCACCTAAGTTTTTGTCACCTCAGTTTTGATAAGAGACGTTCTTGCAGGTTTTGCAGCCGGGTTCTTTAAAAGGGATAAATTGTGTACCAGTCAAGGCTCAGATATTTCTGCTCAACTATCCTCCATTAAGAGGTTACTCTCTGGGATGGGTAGATTCTGTATAAGAGCTTACCAACATCTACTTTACTGAAAACTTTCTCAGCTTTAGTCCACGTTCTGGTGTTTCTCTGCTTCAGTCTATGTTTCAGTATGGTGCAGGGTGTAAAACTTCAGTGTCAGGCATCTGATGGGATCTTCTGTTTGCCTTAATGTACAAAGCTGCTGACAGCTACTTTGTATGCCCAGGTGTTAAGAGTGTTTAATAATGGCTTCATTCACCAAAGCTCTGCTTTGCTGGGATCCTGGACTTGTCACTCTCAAGTGACAGATGGAGCCATCTTTTAATCTTTATAGGATTTTTAAAGCTCACTTTACATATATGCATACAACCCCCCACCCATCTGATCATCTGTATGAGTCAAACCTTTCTGTACAAAATGGGACCATCTAGTTCAATATCCAGCCTACCTGGAATGAAGTTTTGTACTTTGTTTAAGTAAGAACTTACTTTCTGCAAAAGATAAAGTTGCGGGAAAACAAAATTAAATCTGCTTTCCTGCCAACACTTGATACACATGTGATGCATATACTTTAGACATGCAGGGTGAAAAATCCTTGGAAAGACCTCAGTATGCCTGTCTTTCCCTACTCTCATTAGTTTTCTCCCCTAAGGATTTAATTTTCCTGAGGAATTGGAAATTTCTTTGTTTAAATAACTGGCCTTTCAGATCCGGAAAGGAAGTCTAGACCCTTCAGAATAGTCTCTAACTTCACAAAAAACCTAACTTTATGATGAAATAGGCAAATTTTGCTCAGCAGAAGTTAGCTGAAGAAGACTTAATATAGAATAAAATGTAATACTAGAGAAAATGTTTCTAATTAGGGCCATGCCAAGTAGTGTGGATAAATGTTACTCTGAGAAGGCTTTGTTTTATCAATAATATTAAGTTCAACATGAAGCAGGGTAAGGTAAAAGTTTTTTTTCTTGTACATAAAAGTGTTTAAAGTTTGGGCATGGCTTATGCTGACTCTTGGAAAATTTAAATGTGCAGCTTAATGTTTATAAAAAATAAATTTCTGAAACTACATGTCTGATTATTAACAATAGAGTAATATCTTTCTTTATAAGTGACTGTATTTCTTTAACTGTTGTCCTTATTTCTCTTTCAGATGATCCTAGGAGAGACTCTCTCTGTCTTTTATAATCATTTGCACTCAAATTCATTTGTCAGAAATAACTACATAGCCACTATTTACAAAGCCATTGGGACCTTCATTTTTGGAGCAGCTGCTAGCCAGTCGTTGACAGACATTGCGAAGTACTCCATAGGTAGACTGCGTCCTCACTTCCTTGCTGTGTGCCAGCCCGACTGGACACGGATCAACTGCAGTCTAGGTTACATTGAGAACTTCTCTTGTCAAGGAGACAAAGCAAAAATCAATGAGGGAAGGTGAGTCTGACAATACCTCATGTACTTGGTTGTGAGACCTGTTTCTTAACTTGGGATGATGAGTTTGGTATCGCTACTGGATTATTTGAGCTTTTCCTAGAATAAATTCCTTGTAATGAATTTTAAACTTTGAGCCCTGTCTAGACACTGGGATTTTTTCTGATTTGTGGAAACTCGTTTTATTAGCGTACAGAAGAATACATAAATTATTGTGTATTCATTTCTGCTTTTTTACAAAATATGGGTGACGTTCAGTTTTGATGAGCTTCTGTTTATGTTTCTAAAATGTCTGCGCATCCCAATTGAGAGAAGAATTTAAAATCTGCCTTTGAAATTAGATGTGGAATAACAAGGAAAGTAGTTCTGATTTTAGAATGATAGCAAATAAAAACTGGATGTATCCATATAAAAATATGGAGGACTGTTAAGAGAATCACTCTACTCAATTCTCTCTTATTATTAGGCATTTTGTTACCTTACTTACCTGCCAGTTCAATTGCAGCAAGATAGCAGGGAAACAAAAATGAAGCATCTGACACACTGGAGTTTTGTCACTGTGTTATAAACAACAGTGTCTTAATGCTATTGGAAATGTTAAAGTATGTTCAGAATAATTTCTGTTATTAGAGTTGCTTGAGCTCCCTGGAAGCTTAGTTTTAGAGAATCTTCTTGCTAGTCTTTTTCCAGAAGACCTATATGCCCTCTTAGAACTTTTCTCTGTGTGTGTGGTTTTTAAATACATGTGTATAGGTTTTGCTTGCTGTCCTCTGTGCTCATTTGCTCTTCTAGCATGTGTCCCCTATGAATTTTTTAAGTAGCATGCATGGTGTTCTTCAGCAGCCACAGGAAAATGTTGCATATTGATTTGGTGGGGAACCAGGTCCAGCTCCAAGTCATGCACAGCAGCTGTTTAAAGTGCTAGAAGCAGTTTGTATTTTGAATGGCTGATGGTAGTAGAGGAGCAAGTGCATGATGATAGATACGCAGTATAGCAGATAATCCTAAAATTAGCAGAGCTTTATGCAGGTAGTAGATAGACAAATTGGAGTTTGGTCTTTAAGAGATTAGAGGAGTGTGTTTCATGTACAGCTTTTTTTTTTATTACTAATGCCCATCATTGTGCTTAGAAGACTTTTATTTACTTATTCTAAGCTATTCTAGACGCTGATTATTGGATGGACTTTCCTTGCCTGAGAGTAGCTCTGTAGAGTCAGAAAATCCACTAGTAAGGTGTAACTTATCTCTGTTCCAGGAAACATGCAATGTACTTCTGAAGACTTGTAATTGTCACTTTCTCTGTGACTGTCAACTTCAGTTTGGAAAAAGGCAGAGTAAGCAAAGGAGGATTTTAATGAAACACAGAAAACAAAGAATTCCTAAACAGCATGTCTGTCAGCTTTTTTAGTATTACTGACTTTCCAAAGATCTGACTTATACTAGAACAACCTTAATAATTGAAATAAAGGAGATGCTGCCTCCCCCAGGATAACAAATTGTCTTGGTATCTTGTCAGCTTTGCAAATTTTAGTGTTGTGAGTTAGCAGAAGTAATTGCCAGAAACTAACTCTTTAGAGTTTAAAAAAAGATAAAATGGCAACTTGTAACACAAGACGGGGGCAATACAGGGGGGTTGTTTGTTTGTTTTTAATAGATATTACATTGTGGCAGGAGTAAAATGTTTTACTTTCTTTGCTTCAACTCACTAAAAGTGGTATTTCTTTTTATTATTCTGCTACTATGTGAACAGATACTTGTCTAAGTTTCAAATGGGATGAGTCTTTAAACAAAATTGTACATCCTCAGGTGCTTTGTGAAACAGAATTGCATGGCTTTCAGCATGAAACTGGGGGGTCAAAATTCAACTTGGGTGTAGCTCTCAGTCTTCAGTTGAACTTCTGCATCAGTCTAAAAATGCTTCTCAAATGTAAAGAGGGAAAGGGAGAAAATTGGAGTCAATTGTAATGACTAAAATGGTCCTGAAATAAAATGTTCTGGGTTTTGGGGCTGCTGAAAAACAGTAAGCTCATCCTCAAACTGGTAAACAGATTTTTGTTGTATGAGAGCAACAAGGGGGAGGCAATGGCATAGCGATCACTTAGGTTCTTCCCTGTGCAACTAGTGCTTTGACATCTTGGACTTCCATATTGGAAGCAAGATTTGCCTGTCATCTCTAAACTGGTGAGCTGTTAGGTTTGTATTCCTAGCTATTGTTTTGTTCCCTTTTTCTGTTGTCCCTGTTGCTCCCTAGAAAATGATGTAAGAGGGCTCTCCTTTTTGGTCAAAGCTTGCCTTGGAAGTGGTGACTTCAATGGGGGCTCACTTGCGGTGTTTCCACTCTCAGCTAAAGCTTTTCCATGCACAGGAAGCTGTAAACAAAAAATAAGTTAGTGAGTGGTCAAAGAAGGGTAGATTAAAGTGGGAAATTGTCCTGTACAGGTGGATGTCATGGATGCAGTGACCCAGTAAATCATTCTGGGTTTCTTAAGGAAATTGGGCCCTACATATGAAAGGGTGGTTTCAATGATCTTGGGTCATGTGCCTACATACCTTACAGTTAATAAGCCACTAAGAGCATGGAGTTTGATTGTGGTGAGTTTTACAGCAAGCTGGAGGAGGTCAGTATGCTCTAAAACTGTAACCCAGAGGTGAATTTCTGGATCAGTCGGACAAAATTATTAGTGGCAAACTTATTATCAGCTGCCTTCATTTGCATAAAATAAATATGCGGGTAGAAATACCAATAAAGAATGAAGCCAGGACAATCGTAGTGTTGAATATGAAACTGTATGTTCTGAATTGAACCTATTATTCCTGTGTAGTAGTAGAACTTGAGGTTGGTTTTGAGTATTTTTAGATATTCATGCTCAGTTATACAGTCAGATATACAAATATAATCTTTGTTTACTATTTCTTAATTCATAGCAGGAAAACAATGCTTCTAGTATAAAAATCCATTGTGTGCTTCTACTATGCATATTGTACTTTTATGTTTTGTTCTCCTACCTTCTCATCCCTTCCCATGATCCTTTCTCATCTTTTTATATTTATCAAAAGTATAAAATAGTTTTTGGTATGCAGCATCCCTGAGTAGATCAGAGCTCTTGGTCTGAAATAGAGTAACTGGGTGTGTTTTGAAGAGGTGGGTGTAAGATGGAAGTCTCTAAAGGATACATTAGAAGTGGTACAGAAGTTAGGTAATGAACAATTGTTCCCACTTCTCTAATAGTAAAAGTGGAAGCAAAACATTTGAAGTAGTTTCTTATTTTTATTTTTTCCCACATTAAGATTAAGATGATGAACTAAGCTGTGGAATTCTTTGCAATGCTGGGATGTGCAAGTTTACAGGTGGGTTCAAAAACCCATTTGAGCAAACTTCTAGAAGAATAAAACCAAGAAAACAACCTATGTTTCTGGAAGCCTGTAAGTTATGGTTGGAGGCTGAGAGTGTTTTCCGCAAGCATCGTTGCATAATTTGTTCCAGTACTGGTTTATGCAAGCCTGATGTTTGCAACTCTTTGCAGATGTCTACTATGTTATAACATGGGGGCATAAGGAAAAGGCAATTATTAGTCTTATTGTTCATCAGTAATGGTAGTATTAAAATACATGCTAAAAGACATATATGCTTTATCATGAATGTAAAGCAATGGACTTATGCTTCATTATCTAAATAAAGCGCCTGTGGGTTTTGGTTAGTTTCAGTAAGGTTTTACTTTCTAACCTGAGCTTGATAAGCTGAATCTTGCTGACTTAAGTATCTTGTTTGCTCTGTATCATGCTGAAAACAGTCCTCTTCAGTTTTAAATAGCTTCGGTTCTCCTTGACAACTTTTATACTGTGTTTGCGCTTTCAGTGCTACTGGTGGTAAACTAAGCTGAGGATCGCAATCACAGTTGTGTACTTAGTAAATCTCATTCATATTTGTTGAAAGATGAATGTAAGAGTTGGCATATATTACTTGAAAGCGTGTAGCACTTGCAGATATCTAAATTATGCATGGAGATCACTAGTTGTATTAAAAATTGCTAGTTAAGTATTAGCATTAGAAACTGTTTACTTTTCTGTGTCTGTAAGACAACCCTTCCTTCAGGCAGTCTTTGGCATTTAAGCTAGACACAGAAGCTTGGTATGAGCTACTTCACTGTCTGAGGGTGAATGTCTTACACAGAACTGTGTTCTCAAGCTTTCATGAAGGTGTTGCTAGGTTTGATGGCAACTGGTTGTGTGTAGAGCTTTGTAATATTCCATTTAAGTAAATATTAAGCATAGTAACTTAATAAAGGTGCTTGACCTGTGAAGATGACTTTTCTTTTGAGTATCAAAATAGCAAAGTTCTCTTCAAAGCACGTAACACAGTTTTGTAAGATGCGTATTTTTAAAATGTAGTTGCACTAGGCAGAATGGTACAGAATTTCATATCATGTAGTTTCTTTGCTGGGAGACAGTAGCTTGTTTTGGTGTTTTAGAAAAGTAAGTTTGATACGCAAGCACCAGTTTTACTGTCTATGAATGAAGAGAGGTCAAAGCCAAGGGGTCCTCCTGTCACTGGTGCTTGCAATCAGCATGTGACTTCTAGTATACCAGCGTATACTCTAATGCTACTGGATTGCCTTTAAGGTACTTTCTTTAGCGCATATAAAGATAATGGACTTGCCAGACAGCTGGTTCCTTTTTCAAATCGGCAAAGTAGGGCTCAGTAAAATAGGTAGGCGGGCTAGGCTGTAACCCTGATTGAGCAGGGATCTGAGTGAGCAGTCTCTATTAATCTCTGATCACTTTGGCTTTTGCAGCTCCCCATCTTGTTCAATTTTTCCTTCTCTTTTCGCTTGCTACTGCTTGTGGTTACCTGGCTTTGAGTTGGTTGGCAAGACACCCAGATTCCTCAGAGGAGTAGGCAGAGAGAACACTGAAAGGACAGATGATGACTTCTCCATTCCTTATTGGTAACTAAGGCACATCTCCCAAACTTGTCTGCTCTAGCCAGTCTGTGGCAGATTGTTTGTGCATCCTGTTAGCTTTCTTGCATCTGAAAGAGTTAATAGAAACCACAGATGTTGAGCAGCAGGAGCTGGGAATTAATATTTTGCTGTTCCTTGGTGAATGTACTTTGCTATAGTTGCTGGTTGTCTGTGTGAAATGAGTTTGTAAACAGTGAAGCTTGAAGCTCTAGTAGAGTAGCAACGTAGAACACCAAGAGCTTCTATTTTCTTCTAGTATATGAATTGTGGTATAAGTCTTCAACGCTCTCAAAAAAGCCTTTATTGTTAGTGTATCTTAATGCTTGATAGGTCTGGAAAAACTTTTTGGGGCTTCTGGTGGGGGATTGGGGAAAGGCAACTTTAAAAGCCATTTGTTTAGTTATGCTTAAATGTGTTGTACTTCAGGACTTCAAGATGGTGATGGGTGTGCCTTCTAACTGTATTATTAGACTGTACTGATATATAGTGTGGTGATGTTAACTGGTTGCTCCCAACTCATTTTTGGCAGTCAGGAGTTGGTAATTCTACCTTTATGACCTTTGTGCA
Source organism: Astur gentilis (assembly GCF_929443795.1). NCBI lineage: Eukaryota > Metazoa > Chordata > Aves > Accipitriformes > Accipitridae > Astur > Astur gentilis. The sequence continues at coordinate 68,841,323 of NC_064919.1, forward strand.
GACAAGCATTGGTAATCCCTAGGTAGCAGGATCTGGAATCCAGGAGACATCCTTGACCAGGCCAGCCTGAACCTGGAACAGGTCAGCTTTAACTGCGTCTATAAACTTGGACTGTCATCTAAAGCAAACAATGGGTATTTCTTACTGCTTGTAAATCCAATCTCAAAGACAGTAAACATGGCTTAAGTAAAGGTTTTGTCAATATTTTTTTGAGGAGGATGGGAACTTAGTTATTAAAATAGGTTTTTCTCTCCAGCTTTATATAATCCTTTCTACAAGCAGGGAAAAAATAAAACCCCAAGCCTCCCCAGAACTGAACAAAAGCTCCACAAAACAACAATAAAGATCCCCCACAAGCCAAGACTTCTAGTATTGGAGAGTTGTGTGTAATTGAAAGAACATTTGAATGAGAGTCTTTTTTTTAAATTCTTAAACAATGTAGCAGGTGCTATATACAGTTTACAGTATTTTTAGAACTTAATTTAGGATTGTGCTGTCACTTTCATTTTTATATATATATGTATATATAATTTTGTAAACTTGGCTGCACAAACAGCACACTAAAGCCTTGTGTGACGGTCAGGTATATTGAGTCTGATACTATTTAAACTTACATTTCCTCCACAAAATGTTAAGAATAAGTGTTGTAGCATGAAGTATGCAGTATTATTACTTAGTGTCTGCTGAATATTTTCACAGGGACAATCATATACTAGGGTGGAAATAAGTAAGTTCTAGTTACTGCTGGTACAAATGATGCCTCCCTAGAACTTCAAAACCTTAAAGCATACTTTCTTAAATTTTCTGATTTTAGAATCACTTCCTGCAGTAATAATGTAGGAAAAAAAGTAGGTTTGCAATATCAGTACTCAATAAGGAATGTGAAATACAACTATTGGTAATGCTGTGTTGGAATGTATAACCTTTGAAAGCAAAAGGCTTTTAATTAATGTGTTCTTCTTCTCACAGGTTCAATGTGCCTGATTTGCTTGTTGTGCCATAGTGGTCACAAAAGTCTCTGAAACAGAAACTAGTTGGGGCCAATCAATTTAGTGGATAAAAGTTTAAGAATCAATTCAGATACTTGGCAATTGGGTTATGAAGTTATTCTTCATAGTTTTGGATGAACATAAGTCTGTATTTTTAATACTGTATTTCAGGATGGTTGTTACCTGCAGATGATGATGAAAACTCTTTTAAAAAATTTTTTTCTAAAATGTCACCAGAGAAAGTATTAAAACATTTCAGAAAATAAACATGCTGGCTTCTCTTAAAATCTAATATTTTCTACCTTTTTGAGTATACCTTAGAGATCTCTTATAAAATTCTGAACCGTTGTCTTCCAAAATTTTCATTGACCCTTTTCTTACTGCTGAATTGATTCCCCCTCCCTGCCCAGTATCGTTAATGCCCACTTCATCCTGATAACAGTGGAGACCTTGTTATGATGTCTAGCAAGAATGGCTTAAATACTTCGGGTATGTGGCTGGACGCTTAGGAAGCCTTTGTGTATATAATGGAGGGAACCTCTGGAGGTCATCTAGTCCAGCCTCCAGTTTACAAGCAGAGCTAACTATAGTTTTGACAAAGCCCCATGCATCCTGATTTGTTCAAGAGCTCTGGAGGTGGTGATTCCACAGCCTGTGGGGAAAATCTATTCCTTCAGTCCTTCTTGCCCTTTTTCTGACCATCAGGGGGACTAGACCCCCTGCATCCTTAGCATGGCTTCTTAGATGTCTAATCAGCCTCACCATGGCATCATCTACCTTCTTCAGCACCACTGGATGCCATCCATTCTCATGGACTTGCAAGTCCAGCTTTAAGTAATCATGGTTAGATCTTCCTAGATAGTACCTCTGTCCTCTGAACTTTACTACTAGGCATGAAGACCTGGGAGGCTGGAAGGATCTTGTTGGAAAAGGCTTCCAAACGTCAGGCAGAGAAGGTATCGAGTACATTTAGCTTTTCTATTCCCTTTGTCACAGCATAGCTCACCCTGTTCAGTGGTGGGCCCATGTTATCCCTGTCCTTGTTTTGCTGCTGACCTGCCAGCTGAAAACCTTCATTCACATTGCCCTTTGTATTCCTCACGAGCTCCAGCCTTGGCCTTTCTAATTCCTTCTCTGTGTGCTTGGGTGATGCTTCAGTACTTGTCCCTGGTAGGCAGTCTATTTCTACCTCTCGTGATTTTGTATCTAAACCCAGTCAGATGTTGCTCACTGATGAAGACGGCCTCTTGTTATTCCTGCTTGTTTTCTTCCACAAGGGGATGGAATGTCTTTGTGCTCTAAGGAGATTGTCCCAGAAATCCTGCCATCTCATGGTTACTGCAAACAAGGCTGTTGCTGACATGTCCAACTAGTTCATTTTTGCTCCTGAGTAACAGATAAGCAGAGAGCGTTTTTCCTGTTAGGCCTGTCCAACAGCAATGTAAGAAAAGAAAGCTGTTGAATTGCTTGCACCTTGCCGTGTTGCCCTTCCATCAGATTTTGACGCAGCTGAATTTCCTGAGGGGAAGCCTTTCTGGATATGAGATGCCCGAGTTCTATTCTTCCAGTCTCTAGAAATTTTAACCTGTAATTCAGTGTTGGAGATGCCCAGTCTAATTAGTGGATTCTAACACATCTTGGGGTTGTCCTCCCCTCCCTTCTGTGTACAATTGCTTACTGAGCCTGAAAGGAAGACATAGCAATTCTTCGTATTCTTCAGCTTTGGGCAAGACTTGAACCCTGGCCTCCAACCATGTAAATGAGCTTCCTTCTTGCTGAGGAATGACTTTGCATTTCCTTCTTAGGCATCTCCAGCTGTACCTTATGGTAAGTTAGAAGGAGAAGGGTCAACATACGGCTTAATTTCATGAGTCCTTCAATTCACTAACTTTAACTCTGGAGCTTATTTATTGAGCTTTCATTTAAAGTGCAGATTTGGAGGCATTCCAGTCTTCCTGTCTCTTAAAACATTTACCATTGAGGTACTGTTGGCTTGCTTCTGTTCTTATTGAGACATAGATATGAGAGCTTTTTGTCTTGTTCATATATAAGATCTGCTCCAAACTGGATTTCATAAATGCCAGATGTGTCCCTTTGTGATGGAATTTTATTGTCCCTTTTGGTGTGCAACTGAAAAATCTGGATTGAATTTCAAATCTGGATAATTGCTGGATTCAGCGTTTGTTTTTTTCAAAAGAAAAAAAAGTAGAAGTCTTCATGAATGCAGTTCAAAACGTTCTTTCACATTTTTGAAGCTGAAATATTGCCACTAGTTCCATAACAAAATGGTTTCAGTGTTGTATAAGGAGACAGTTCAGATTTCTGCTCCTGAAAGTGGAGGGGGTAGTATTCATTAAAGCAAAGAAATACATATAGAATACATCTCAACCCCTGCTTTCTTCATGCTCTCTGAAATGGAGAAAGTAGAGGTATTACACACATGTAACAGTGTTCTATAATCTTCAGGTAAACCAAGCAGCTTTTTTTTTATTCCAGGGATGTAAAGTGCTTAATTATCATGCTGCTGTTATGAAATGTGGAACAGCTGGGAGATGGGAAGGCATAAGCATAACGTGTTCCTCCTTGATTAACACACTACAAAGTTGGGAGTAGAAACTAGGGGTTCAGATCTTTTCCAGAGAAGGATGTGAGAATATAAGTCTAAACAGTTTTTTGACAGATTAGCCCTTCAAGCAAACGATTTTAGCTATGATAGCAGGTTTCTAACTAACCAATTAAAAGCATGTGTGTATTATGCATGTGCATACATACCACGTCTTGCATAACCTCTGTTTCTGAGAAAATAAAAGGTGGTGCAGCTGATCTGCAAGTGAGTATTGACAGTGGATGTATTTAAAAGTGTTGCCTTAATTCTCTTCTATAATATATGTTAAGAGGAATTTGCTGTTAACTTTTTGTAGCTGAAGCTTGAGTGATGTTCTGAATCAGTTCTGAGGGCATGCTTTAATTTTTCAGAGCTTTAAAATCAAACTAGAACAAAGTAATTTTTTATTAATTGTTCCCCAAATCCATGTTCTTCCATAACAGGACAGTTGAATATAAAGGAGGAGGAACAGTGCAGTGGTATGGGTATTCAGAAGATGAACTGGATGCCAGCATGTTCATTTAGGCTGCTAATGCCTTCCTCTTGTAGTCATGCTAAATTTGGTTGCAGTGTGCAGTACAGTTGGCTGATTCATCCTATTGCTTTAAGACTAGTTAAACTAATTCCCACCAGCACACATTTTTGTACAGTGTAAAGTTGTTTGATTGGTTTGGGTTTTTTCCCAAGTGTAGTAGTCCTGGGCGTGTGCTCTTAATCTACCTGTTCAGGCTTCCTGAGTTTACTACAAATTTTTCTTGGATGCAGTATTGATTGCATTTTAGCTGAGGAGTGCAGGTTTGTCCCAATAATGCAATCACTGACTTCTAAATACTTCTGTTAGATATCACTTTTTAGCTTTTTCACTGAGGATGGATATTGACTGGGGTGGGACCTGAAAGTTCAGAGATCTGGGTTTGGAGGAACACTGAAAATCTGGTGAATAGGGAGATGCAAGAAGCTGTACTTTCTGGTTTATTCATCAGCTCACTAAGCACATACACAAAAGTGAAAACTTTGATCCTGCAGTGGTAAGTATTGAACCATGGTGTACAAGTCTAGCTACTTTGGAGGCGCTCTGTGCGGTCTGAACTCTGTTAGGCTCCAAAGCACACTTGTGCAGCCAGCAGGGTTGTGTATGCATGTGTGAACACTTTCTCTGAAGTCGAGTTCGACTTTGGATAGTTGAAGTTCTCTAATTTCAGTCTGTCACTTTGTTCTGTTTGTGGTAACAGATAACACAGCTGTTAAAGCTTCATAATTATAATTGTATTACTAATGTACAGATTCATATTTCGTCTCGGATGTCTAAAGGAAAAAAATGGTTCCCTACTTCAGTTGATGTATTGCTCCCATGCTGACTGCACTCAAAACAAGCTGTGTGTAGTCTGCCATTGCAAACTCAAAGTGTAATCGTCAAAGAAGTCTTTAGGAAATTAGAGCTGACTGTTTTGACCTTTATAATTTATTTCAACACAATTGCCAAGGTGGTGCCCTTTACCAATAATTTGCCAGGAATTTTATTTCAGCTTTGTTTAGAGGTCTTTTGCAGGTTGTACTCATGCATGCCGGTAAGTGCAGCTAAATCACTTGGAGCAGTTCCCAGTAGTTAGGCACGTGTGCCAGACAGCTGGTATGGGGCTAACCTGCATAACTTTGTTTTGAAGTTCAGCCAAACTTTTGAAACTCTTACGTTGCCTGTTCTAGGTACCCCTTCAAAACTGTAACTGTGTTCAAAAACTAATAAAAAAACCCATCCAACCTCCCCCCCAACAAGAAACCTTCATACATTACTTCCATTTTAATGAATACTTTTAATGAATACTTTTGTTTTCCCCTGTTTCATTAGGTAGCCTTTACAGTTGGTTTGCTGTGGAGTTTTTAAACCTAAGCCAAGAGACTGGACACTTACTTCAAGTTAACCCATCTGTATTAAACAATTGTTCCTGTCTGTCTCTCTCCTCCCCCTCCCCCCCCTCCCCCATTGGGAGTATTTCTATGATGAAGCATTTTGCATTAAAATAACCTGCCTTGAATGAAATGTTCCAATATTTTGTTTTGAAACTACTTAAAGCTTTGTTAAAAGTCAAACCACTTAATCATTCAAGCATAATAACTAAATGAATTACTTATCTAATCTGACAGTTTCTAACAGCATCATGAATCAGAAATTTCTCTAAAGCTGCTACAAACTTATTAACTAGGTGTTTGCTAGGTGCATACTGGTATGTTGTGTATAGAAGTCTGATGGAGCTTTTAACCTGTGAAGTACTCTACAGTACTGAACTATGTTGAGGAGCTTTTGTCAGAGACTAATTTAGTAGTTTCCACTTCTGAAAAGATATATGAAAAAAAAAATAAAAAAAATTCGGGCAGCTTGGATACCAAAGCAGTTGAAAGGGATGAATGGAAGGAAGGAAAGGAATGTGCACTATTATCCAGGTGGTGCAACTTTTTTTTTAAATGCTGCATCTTACCTGTCTGTCATTACTGTTATTCAAGATGTAATATGGCTGATTTGGGAACACTTCCAGTCCTAGTGAAATTATTCACCACTTCTGAGAATTGAAGTTTAGTCAGGGCACCTACACTTAACTTTACATGGAAGGAAAAAGCTGAAATATGCTAGTAAGTAAGAATCTTTAAATATTTAAACTTCAGAAGCTTCTGGGCTACAGTGGATGATAAAACAAGGCTGTACTTGATCTAGAAGCAGAAAGAGCTGCCTTTGCAATACGAACTAACTGGCAGTAGGGAGAATCAAATCTGAAAGGTGAACATGCTGTAACCAGTTGAGATGCAGTTCTGCAGTCTGGATCATGTTTCTGATCTTACACCTCCTTTGCCCTAATGTGAATTGGCCCTTCTCAGGGGTGATGGATAGCATTTGTTTTCATAACCGACAATAAAACTCGTCACCCTTTAACGGTTTTCAGAAAAACGTGTGCTTGCAGTCTGTCATTTCAGTAGTTTATCATGCTTAAACTCATTGGAAATCAAAGTTTGTAACTTGTGTTCAGCACATCCTGAAAATTATTTGGAAGCTGGCTATGGCTAATCAAGCAGGTAGATGCATCTTCTCATTCTTGGCAGAATTTCACTGCTTTGCAAAGCTTATGTCCAAGTTAACAGAAGGGAAAAGTCTCTTAAGGTAAAACTTTGGACATGTCTATAACTGTATTGCTCCAACAGTACTGTAGGGACTGAAATCTCCTTAATGCTGATGGTTCCTCCGCTGCCTCCCTTTCCTTTTCCTCTTCAAAGATTACAAAAATATGTTGGGGGAAGGGTTCTGCACGCTTGCCAAGAGCTTCATGCCCAAAGTGGTTTCTTAAAGAGAGTCAAATCCCTGATTTTACAGGGATTTTTTTTTCTTATTATTCCCTTTATGTAAAAATGATAATAACACTCCTGTGAGTCAGAACAGTATTCTGTGGATAACTTGCGCAGACATGGTTAATGGAACAGAAGCCTGTAATCTGATGCATGTGAGAGCAAAATATTAGTTTTTAGGAATGTTGGTCTGAGGAGTCCTTGCTGCTATTTTCACTTTTACTCTTTCCTAAGAGGAGATTATTAGGAAAGAGAAGTAAACAAAGTCCTGATTTTTTTTTTTTTTTTGTTGGAGGAGGCTAACTAGAAATGTTGTAGAAAGTTAAACTTTCCTTTTGTTTTTTGAGTTAAATTGAGTGACAAAGTCAAAACTAACATAAGAGAACTTGCTTTTGGTTTTGCAATGTGTGTGTGGAATGCCATTGCAGCATGCCAGTTGGTTGGACTTTGTAATATCAGGACCTCAGAACGTACATGATTGTGGTACGAATGCCAGGACTTCGTAACTTCTTGCTCCCTAGTTGAAACTTTGGAATATTTGGGAGTTCAAGGTGCAGGTTGACTGCTGATCATTTGAAAAGTAAAAAATAGTAGGAGGATGGGATTTTTCCTTACTGGTTATATTACAGTGAAGAGTATTCCTCTAGTAGTTGCTGGTACAAACCACTGCTGACAGTTGCAGAATAGCTAGTTAACTAGTCATTGCCCAATTAGATTGTTCCATCAGTGTGTAATACTTTGGTTTAAATAAATAAAATTTACATGATACGTGCATACTTGGGATGTATTGTGAGGTATTTCTTCAATTCCCAGAGAGAAGGAAAAAACCAACCAAAAACCCAACAAGTTATGCTAGCAGAAGTTTTTAACAAACTTTCAAAATGTGATCAGTCTAGCAGTGAAGACAAGCCTTGTAGTACTTGTAACTGAGTAAAACCACTTCATGTTGATCCTGAGCTTGGGGAAAGGTCACCCTTGATTCTTGCAGTGTCTGCAGGGCTTGTTTCAAAAGGGCGGTGGTGGGGAAGGTGGTTAGAAATTAGAAGATGACTGCCTCTTTCTTCCTAGAACGTGCTAGATCTGTTTTATGTCAGTAGGATAAGCAGGGAACTTTCATTTGTGTAGGATAAGCATAAGGTAAGATAGCCTTGAAAAGGAAAAAAGTGTAACTGCAAAAAAATGGGCATAGTCCCATGTGTATTAAGTGTCAGCATTGGCAAAGTTTTCTCACTATCTGCCACTACTTAAAACAGAGCTGAGTGGATCTACTTCTCACCCCAAATATGATTAGGGAATTGTGCAAGACACTTACTATTATCGAGTCTCATGTTGAAACACCTCTGTCAGTAAAATTGTCCAGATGAGTATTATTACTGAAGTGGAAGGACTGGCAGCTTTTTCCTTTCTGTCAGTGTAAGGCTTTGTACTTAAGTGTGGGTTTAACTACTGGCAGAGAAGGAAGAAAGTGGAGAAATTGGGAATATTGTCTCTTCAAAATGGGTTTCTGAGTAGTTGCTGATACTGTTAAATAGGTTAACTACTTGTGCATTTGCTTAAACATTTTTTTGCAATAATCACAGAAGTGCTTGATTTCAGCGTCCTCAAACCTTTCAATCCCCACTGATCTTGAAAGTTGTACTCGTGCAAGTCTAGCATATAAGAAAAGAGTGGGTGCTGTAAAAATGCATGAATGCAGAGAAAATTGACTTCAGAGAATATGGTGCTTCAGCTTAAGTGTAGGACTAGCAATTTATTAAACCCTGTCCTCATGGCTCTGAAATTCTAGGAATATTTCCCTAACAAGTGTGTGGAGCTCTCTGGCTTACTCAACGCTGGTGTGCTGAGCTGCAGCTCTGTCTGGCACTTACTCCCCTCCAGATCAATGGAATGGGTAACATGAATGTCAGGGGAAGCTTTGAGTCAGACTTGGAGAATCCAGAGAACCTGAGGATAGAAGGACTTGCAGGCTAATCCAGCGTGTGGTTTTATTTGCTTTGATTTGGGAGTGTGCATAATGTTTTGCTGGGCCTCCTGCTTTTCTCTTAAGGCATCATTCCATATTCAGTAGTTGTATTGGGAAGACTGCCTTGTCATTCAGCCTCTGCCAGGTTTATTGTGGCACCACAAGATACGCTTTCTTCTGGTTTATCCCTTTTTATTGTCATTTCTAATGCTTTAATTTCTCACCATTTAATGCTCCTCTGTGCCATATATATTCAGCTATTTCCTAGTCTTATGTTTCACTAAGGCCATTCATTTCCCTGTCAGACTGCTGCACTTTGCTTAAATGTTTCTGCACATTCAGGTGTCCTTACAAAGACATTGTATGGAGACAACACATCAAGCTTGTTCACTGAGCTCCAGTGTTCAGTAATTCACTTATTAAATAATGCACTTTACAAAATACTGCCAAGCAGAACTTATTACTTAAAACGTGCTCTTCCAAGTGACAGTGTAAGACAAATGATCCTTTTATTTGCTGTGTGTTATATTCCGTTTTTCTACTAATTGAAGGCACGGTACCTTCTATCAGGCAGGCTCTGCTCTGCCGGCTATGTTGCCTTTGCGCGTGGAAAAAAATAGAACAGAATGAAATGGTTGTCAGTGTCAAGTCCTGCAAGGTAATGTGTCTTAGACGTGCTTATCTGGGATTAGAAATCCTGGTTTAAAAGTACTGAGTGGTTCAGTTCAATTATTTCTTGTAGGAGTTGTTTATACTTTGATTATTTTCCCAGGTACTCTTTAAAAATCCAGACTTACGATAGCAAACTGTAGTGATTAATCGTAGTCAGTCTTATGGCAACCTGTTAAAGTATAGCATCTTTACTTCTGTCTTTATCATAAACCATGTGAAATTTGTGGCAAAACTGTTTCAAGAAAGCTAAACAGCCCTTGAATTAACCTTATTTTAAGACCTTTTTGAGATGTCTACTTGTACTGTATACATTGGAAAGTGAGAATATACTTTGGACCTCAGCTGAGACCTGAAACTGGTTTTGTGTTACTACTTAAGGCATTCTTCTCACTTGGTAATAATGCCCAAGTGGAAATAATTAAACCTTATGCTTTTTCCTGTTAAAATGAAGCCTTGTTTCTCGCATCACAAGTGATCTGTGAGGTAGGTATTGATGGAGTAAAAGGTATGGATCTCTGCAAAGCTGATCTTTTGAAGTCAGATTCTGCCATTCTGGAAAGAATCAAAACAAGACTTTGGACTTACCAACTCTATTTCATGACACTGCGGTTTCAGTGGATACCATTCTAATATTCATTTGAAAAAGATGTCCTGAAATCCGATGTGCAAATTCCTACTGGGATAGTTTAGCCTTTCCTTCATTAGCAAAAGATAGGGGGTTTGAGAGTTGTCTGTACTGTTTCATTTAGAAATGTATTTTCTTCTAATACTTCTGCATTCTTGGGACTAGTAAATATTGGTTAGTTTTTTAATTAAAAATGTATTTATTTTTTAAATTCTGGCTCATGGCAAGGCAGCACTTGCAGTATGATCACAAAGAAGCCTGGGCTGTGCAGCCACTTGGCTGGTTTGATAGACAGGATGTTCTCTTGGCTTTGGGAAGATGTTGTTTGCATGCTTAGAAATCATTGGGAAACATTTCCATTGTCAAGATTAGTGTTTGAAAGGGTTTTAAGATTATTTTTTTTAAAATGTCTGTTTTTTAAGGAATTCTAGAGACACAGTATTGCCAAAGAAATGTCACTGGGATTGCACGATGTACAAGTTGGATCAATACTTTGTCCCAGTTGTATTTCTGGCAATACTTCGTGTGCTAGCACAACATTTTCAATCTTGTACAGCATACTTATCTTTGCCTGATGAGAATGCATTCAAATTTTGTAACCTTCAACTTGGAGCAAGGGAGTCTTAATGTTACATTGGGCTAATACATTCCTAAAACCAAGAATGCCAGTAGTCAACACCACCATTAAAATTATATAGGAATTCCAAAATAAACTTAGAGAATTATATTTATTCCTTCTGTCACTTATTAGCCTTCTGAATTCCTTCAGTTGGCAATAGGTTGCTATCAGGAATTGTGGGAAACGTCATCTTATGGACAACAGGAATTAACCCCAAATTCAGTGGATAAAATATTGGCACAGGATCCAGGAATTCCTTATTCTGTATCTTCTGTTCTTTAGAACAGCATGCTTTGGTTTCTTGGCTCAGATGATGTGTTTGTCTGAAACATGGAGCTCTTCAAAATTCTTATTGTATTGGCTTTCATAGTAGACTCTTGCCCCGAGATTTTAACTGGTGAAGAGTTAAAGAGTGCTAAAGTGGAGAAGGGATGTCTAATCTAATCTAAAATCTAATCTTAATGTTTTTTGAATTTTAAACATCTGAAGAGAACACATTCTCAGTTACAGTTTTTGTATTTAAGAACTGAATTGAAAAATATCTGTTGGGTATGTACTGAGGGAACTTTTGTGGTTTTTTTTCTGACACCTGATGCAGTTTTGTAATGTTATACATGCAAATTAATGCAGGAAGTTTGCAGTTTCACTTGTGCACAAGATTGTTTTATTGTCTTCTTTGTGGTATCTGAGTAGTGAATGTTTAACCCAATTATCTTACTGCACATCAGAGCTGCCTGTGTTACTCTTGGCCCAAGGAGTAGGAATGTTTCCCTTGACCAGAAATTTGCCTGGCCTCAGGCTCTCTGCTGGGCTGAGGCACCAAAAGAGGGACCTGCTGGATATGGTGGAGGGCAGTCTGGAGAGCTATGAAACTTTTTATGAAGTTGGCCTTGTTTGTGTATGCCGAACTCTTAAGCAAGGAGTGCTGCGTTACGTAGCTAAATTGCACAGAAGCCTGGCTGAGACCTGACTGATAGCCTGCGAAGCAGCACCATTAATTACAAGGCTCTGTGCGTCAAATAGAAGAAATAGTTCAAGTACAGTTTCTTTCACCTCTCCGCTTAAAACTGAATTAGAAATGTCTTTCCGTTTTGCCCCCTCCTCTTGACGAAGAGGCGGGTGGGATTTGTTTTACAGCTGTGATACGCAGCTCCTCGCAGAAATGACCTGTGCAGGGGGGAGGACCTTGCGGAAGGAACTCTGCGCTGCCAGCATCAACTGTTGAGTCCCTTCAGTCTGGACCTGCTGCAAGCCTTTACGAGTTGAAGGCAATGTTGACACCCTTTACATGATATAGCCAAGTATGAGGCCATTTCTACAAGTATTAGATGAGGCGTCACCTTTTGCAGTTGGCTGGTTAATGGACTGCCTTCATGGCTTTCCCCGTACCCTTCAATGATAGGTGATTGTACGAATTGGTACATTTAACAAAGGTATACGTATGTATACATGGTATAAACTTCTAGATACAGGTTGTTAACTACTACCTCTTGATTGTGACCAAATGCAAATAACTGGTTTGGGGTGATTAATGTGTCATTCGTTCTTGCACACATGGTGTGATTATCAGATAAGTAATTTTTAATGTTGGTAATATTTACAGTATTCTGGTATTTATTAAGATGATGAAACAAATGTACTTTGTTTTGAAGGATACTTGGTTTCTAGCTTTAAGGATGTGCTCACTTGCTGTTCAAACTTCAGTCAAAGGGCTAGGAGTTACAACCTGACATGGAGATCAACTTAATGCTGGAATAGGATAGCTGCCAGTAGTGAAGTTTGTGCTGTCAAAAAGCTTTTGTTGGACATGTGTGATGGCTGTTGTGGCTAGATAGCCTCCTTGAACTAAAAAACATGGAGATGTTTGCATTTAACCAGTTCACTTGTGTAAGACAATCAAGTATCATTGTAGACTGAGTGTTGCAAAAGAAAAGTAATGAGATGTTTGTTCTCTTCTTTTCCAGACTATCATTTTACTCTGGCCATTCTTCGTTCTCCATGTACTGCATGCTCTTCCTAGCAGTAAGTATGCTCTTTCCATCTAAATGGCAAAAAAAAAGCCTGTTAGTTACCTAGTCCAAAAATTGAAATGTTTACTTGGCTGCTTTGGGCAAGGGACATTGATTGTGTAGGTGCTTTAGTTGAGATAACTGAAGATTTCTCAGTAGGAGTTGTAAGGGAATGCCACTGATACTGGGGCAAGAAGTAGAATTATGTTCAATATGCCTAAAAATACTTCATATGGTAATTGACTTGCGTGTCTTTTCTAAAATGAACCTGGCGATAAGTGGGTTTGGAAAATATGCTGCTACTTAAATTTAATTATATTGAAAGCAATATAAAATATATAATAAGATATGTCTGACTTAATGAAACATGCAAAGTGTATTTAAAAATGAGAAAACCTAAACCCCGATCAAAAGTGGGTGGGCCCATAAGCTTACAAAACAGCAAATTAACTTGAATTTTTAAATTCCTTTTAATTTTCTCCTGTCTTTTAGGGGCCGGGAGGCAGAGTGAGGGAAGGAAGGGGACAGATCTGTCTGTGGAAGCAAATACTAATGATAAGATCAATTACTAATGCTTCAATTGGAGCCTAAAGCATTTCAGTTCAAATTGTTCCAAGTCAGCTAGGGCAAATTATCTTCACTCCTAGGATAAGCATTGTAACGCTGAAAGATTGATTTGGTTGTTCTTCCCCTGGTAATTTGTAACACAGAAGGTATTAAACAGCTTTCTGCAATTTTGTTGTTAATGTAGTTGTAAAATTAAGCTCTAGTCCTGGATATAAATTGCTAACGTAATACATAGATGCCAGGATCTTCACAGAGCTCAGATTCAATTTGATTTCTCATCCTGATTGCATTCTTAACTTTTTCGCTGTCTCTTGGCAATAGTATAACATCTACAGTGAGTGGACAAGATTATTCAGATTAAACTAAAAACCCTACAACCACATACAGAAAGGGGTGGCTCTTCAGTATGACATAGGACTTTTTAAACTTTACGTTAAAAAAAGCTTTTTCAGAAGCTCACTGTTCGGTTTGGATCTAACATTGCAGTTTGTTTATGGCTAAACTGGTTTAGTTCCTTTCCCTCTCTTACCAGTCTTTATCTAATACAAAGAATTCATAAAAATATTATGTCCTGGCTTTGACTAGAATATAGTGCAACTTCCTGTCAGCTGTTTAAAAAAAAAAAAAAAAAAAAAGTGCCTTTACTTGCTCATTGTGACTGGCAGTCTCCAAAATTATATAGGTCCACTTGTGATATGATTCCAAAGCCAAAACCACTATTTCCATAATAGTGTGGAGCACATAACTGCTACACAGCAGCCTAAGACTGACTTGCTCCATTGGGTTCAGCCATACCCTTCTGATCCAACTCCTCTGTGCATGGTTTTGTTGAGCACCGTGAGAGGGTGATAGTGCCACCTCTCAGCAGCACAAACTTGGAGACAAGAAAAAACTTGCTAGGTGTTTGGCAACGTGTATAGTTCCTAACTTTTGCTGACTGGATTACAGCCATTTGACAGGGATGTGAATCTGTCAGAACTTTTACCTCTGTCACATGTATGTGTAAGGAGCGTCCTGCTTGCTGCAGCCTGAGGAAATGGTGGTGATCAGGAGGACTTGTCAGCTGGTACAAACTCAGAAAAAGGAGTTGTTATTTTCAAACCTTGCATCTGTTAATTAAAACCTGTGTGTGCCTCTGCCGCCTGCCCCCCGCCCCCCGTCAATACAGCTTGGGCTCCAGACCTTGTTTGTTTAACCTACTAGGATTTGAAAAAATGCAACCTTTGGCAAGAAAGTCAGGAGTTCTTTATTTTGAAGATACTAACTTCATGTGGGTTGAATAATGCTTTCTGTAGTTGCCCGTGGCATGGGTTTTTGAATCCATGCAAAGGAGCTTGTGTAGAGTTCCTGAACAGGCAGCGATGCACCTTACCTGTCTTGGGGCTTTGTGTATGTGTGAGCTTCACGCTCGGCAGACTTCTGCGTGGGGCAGAGGTGGGACAGTAGAAGTCAAATCCATCCTCTGTATGCCCCTTTGAAATGCTGTAAACCCAGAGCTTGTGTCAGTCCCGGTTCAGCAATGAAATAAAACTTGCGGTGGCTCAGCAAGCTGCTACAGAAACTGTCCTTGTGCTCATTCAGTTCTGTAGTAACTGCAAGACAACATGGCTTTACCTAGCTCCCTTAAACTAGAAAGGTATGAATGTCCTTAACAAATGTCATGTTAAGAGTTAAACAGTAAGTGTTTTGTTGGAGATCAGTTTGTTATTCAGTAAGCTTGTCAATGAATAGCCAGAACCCTGGCTGGAGGAGAAGGCATTCTTAATCTATTCCTGCACCCCAGTTTCTTGTCTGTGGCTGAGCTACTGCCCAGTACAAATAAGAGGCTTTGTGGTGATCAGACTTATACTTTCTTCTGTCCTGTAATAAGATTATTCATTCAGAAACTGTTGGGAGGCCTTGACTGGGACATCTGAAGAAGGTTAATGACTGCTGTGCAGGATATTTTTACCTTGCTGATTAACACAGCATTACTGCGTACCAACCTTTGCATTCAATGTGGTCTTTTTATTCAAAAAAAAAAAAAAAAAAAAAGTAAAAAAAGAGAAAGTACATATATCTTCAAGCAAACAGCTACTGCAGGAAGGTAAGGAAAACTGCTTTCTAACCCTACCCCTTGCCCATGTGGCAAGGCAGAGTGCTGCCACTGGCTCTAAACCAAACCTGCGGCACTTGATAACCTGTTTGTTAACTGAACTCTGATGCTGGCTTCATCTGGTCTTTGCACACTTGCTCCAGCCACGGACTGAGTCATGAGCAGGACAGAATCGTTAACATGTGGCATTACTCATAGGCAGTATTAATCATAACCAGACACTAGCATGCCGGTTTCTGGAGGGACTGGAGGAGTCTGCCATGCGTGCATACTGCAGATAGCATACTCTTAAATGTTACTTGCTGAACACGTGTACTCCGTCAGGTTATGCATTTCAAGAATGAGGGAACATTTTGGGGGAACCAGAGGGGAAATGATCTCTGCCACAGGCAGTAGGAACACTGCAGCCGTGAAATGCGAGATGCTTGAAGTATGTGGCTTAAAGCCACCTTGCAAAATACTAGGCAAAGTAGTGAAATACTTCTGCAGCTTCAGTTACTTAAAGCAGAACTGCTGAAGTACAAACAGGTTAAATTATGGCTTTTTTTTCTTCTGTGCACTTGCATGTGATGGATTAAAAACAAATGTGAGGTGGTTCATCAGCATTTTCAACTGTTTCAGATGCTTTAAACCTTTGGTGACATGAGAAATTCCACAAGTCTCAGTGGGAACTGTGGTATCTGAGTTCTGACTGCATGGCTTTGCTGGAACTGGGATAAAAAACTGCTATTTTGAACATAATCCTGTGCTGCTTGTCCCACCTCATAGTGAGGGCAGTACATGGAAACACCTGACAGCTCAGCCTTTATATTTAATGTGAAGGAAGTTGTTGACAAAAACTGTAACCTGTAGGTGCTGCTGAGTGGGTAGGTTTTTTTAAAGTTCATCTCTTAGGGATGTTGTGACTTCAATGTCTTTATATTCTGGGGGCTTCATTACCCTGGAAGCAGGGATTTTATCTGGATGGTCTTTCATTTTCTTCATTCAAGGAGCATATAGAAGAAAATGTGTGATTTAGTTCAGAATGAAGGAAAGAAGCTGAAAAGCTTAAAATTCTAAGCTGAAAACACACAACTTGAATTTAAAAAGAGCTAAAGAAATATGAAAGAATATCATGAATAGTCTAATCAAACACGTATCTGGGAATTTGAAGCATTTCTCCTTAATTTTTCTTTTTGGTTTATGGGACAGCATTGGAGAACAGAAGTTTACTTCTGACTTCAGGAATGGAAACACTTGGGCTCATGTCTTTCTGGGAGGACACAAATAACCTTTGTTCCCCAGCATTTACAGTTACTTAATACTCTCTTTCTTAGGTTCCTTGCAGGACCAGCATTCACCTTCCATGCATGGGCAGTCAAGCCTTTAAAGGTTATCTAAATAGAAGGAATGAGTCAGTGATACCATATCGACTTTCATATTTCCATAGTTGATAGCAGCTTCGTTAAGCTGGTCCCTGCTTAAAGCCTTTTACAGCAAACTATAATGAATCTACATTTTGTTACCATGTTTGAATTGTCAGTGTCCTGATGTGCAAAACCTCTACTTGAACTGGTCTCATGTAGCTTGCTGTATGTGACTATCTGGCATTAAAATGGAAGCAAGGGAAGCACCTACTGCAAATCAGCGTGGCACCTGCCATTGAGAAAGGAGGTTTGCTCATCTGCAGAGTAAAGAGAAGAATGCATTAATTCTGTTTCATAAAGCACTTTAACAAGTTATAGAAGAATGATAATACAATAGAAATGTGTGGGCTTTGAATAACCTTAGGGAACGTTAAATAGTTTGTATAATGTACCTATTTAAATAAGCAGTACTGTATATCACCATTCTTAAGCATAGAGGTCACTGCTGCATTTTTAACTGGATGTTATGTTGCTATGTGGCTGTACAAAAGCCATTTGGTCTAGCTGGACCAGTTTAAGGCCTGGGTTTTCAACCTGCTTCCAGGTTAGGCTTATGGCTTCTTCTAGTTTCTAACTCACTGGTATATGGAATGAGTGAAATCACGGAAAAAATCTGCTTGCAGACTTGTCAGGCCTGGAAGTTGTGGTGGAGAAAGTATTCTGAGCTTCATTTGGCAGGCCTAGGTGAGTCAGTTTGTCTCCAGACAGAGCCTTTATCTCTGGGATGCTTTTTGCCGACAGCTTCATGTGGAAACTAGAGGGAGTTTGACTGCAACAGTGTGTGGGAACCCAGTGACCTGATAACAGATGCTGGAGCGAGCCCAAATAGTCTCTGTCATTCCTTCCCCCTGCTGCTCCTTTCTTTCCTTTCATGGATAAACAGCTGGCATGATCTCTCCTGTATCAATAAAACCATTTTGTCTTAGCTGAGAGAATGGGAGGGTGAGTGTGGTTGAGCACCTCTTCTAGCAATGTACCCGTGACCAAACTAGCACCCCTCCCCTAGAGCGGGAGAAGCTGCAGCCAATTGTAAGTTTTTGCTTCAACTTTTTTTTTTTTTTTTTAAAATGTATGTCTGAAAGCTATTGTAAATTAAAATGCTAAACGCATGCTGTCTTCAGTAGCGAGGATGACCCCACGGCAACTGTTGCTGTTGGCAGAAGTGAGCGCAGCCCTGAGGATCAGGTTGCTGTAATGGAGTCGCTCTTGCCTGTAGCTGGCCTGGGCGCTTCCCTGCCTGCACCTAATCTGGAATGAAGAACAGGGCTGCAGAAACCCAGCCAAACTGCCCTGCTATTCTGGTGACAGCAATGTGTTTGTGTTGCTTAGACTTGGAACAAAAGGGGTTACCGTGGATCTTTGCCTGATGTAACCTGAGTGGCTCTCCAGCTCTCCCATGGTTCATTGGGGAAGAACATCTTGTGTGTCCAAGGTCACAGGGAATTAGACCAGAACAGGAGGGTGACTGGTATTTCAGTGACCTGGGCTGACAGCCTTCTTTTGCAGAGAGATCATAGGCTAAATAAACACAAGTGAAAGCAGGGTTTAGCCTCTTTTTGGTACTCGTGCTCCTAAATGTGCCAATTGAGCTTTGCTCTTGAAATCTTTTACTTTAATTGTTTATCTTGGGATTGGAGGTTGAGTGAAACGGTACCCAAGTAAGAACCTGGGAGCCTTTAACACAGTATTGTAGGTATGTCTGTTTGCATGACAGTGTTTCTTGACCTTCCCAAATGCTACTGCCTAGAGCTACAGAACAGTCCTTAATGTATTCCCGTCCACTTGAAAGTTCAGGACTACCTAGTCTTCAAAAACCAATGAAAAGACTTTTGTTACTGAAAATGTTTTGTTTGGCTGTAGCTGTGGTTAGTACCAAGCATCTTACTTGAACAAAAAATAATGGGTCATGCTGTGAGGCTCAAGTATGGAGATGGCTTGTTCTTCTACTTGTATGCACTCCTAGTATACTTCTAATGTTGGTATTTAGATTTTTTAATAGTAAGTAAACAAAGCAAAACCACTTCTCCATAGTTTGCTTGGGAGTTACGGCTGTCAGTAGTGATGAGATTATTGTGAATTGGCTCCTGTAGGACTGTGAGGTGAAAGCAATACCTTGCAGTGCTTATGTTCTTCTAGTGAAGGTTTCTATAACCTGGGAGACACAACAGAAAAATAGTTACTTCAAGTAGAAGGAACACATTTAGGGTTTTTTCTCATCAGCAAAGTATTAGCATTTGCAATGGAATAAAATGTTATTGTTTATCTGGCTTTATGGTAAAATGATGTCAATAAACAATTATTTCTGCAATGTACAGCCAAGTTGAGGGTCAGGATTAAATATCCAAAAAACATTACTTGTCCAGTGGGAAATGTCTGTACAGAATAGATTGATTGTGCTTTTGATGTTGAATTGAGAGTTGGGCTATTGCTAGTAACAGACAGGATTTTTTTCCCAATGTGTAGGAGGCAGCACTTGCGTATCAGTTGCTTTCTGACAGCAGCATGCAGCTATCTTAAAGAGGCCAGGCTAGTACATATTCTGCCTTTTCTCCCTAGTCCAGTCATTTTTTTCACTTAATTCAGCTGTCCAATGGATCAGTTCCCTATACCAGCTTATTGTAGGGCCACTCAAACATCAGCTGGCACAGGGGAGTCAGCAGGAATACATAGAGTAAAAGGGATAGACCATCCCTTTGAACAGCAGCCCAGCTACACCTCCACCTTCAATTAACTGCAGACCTGTATCCTTTTCCTTTCCCTGGAAAGGGAAAAATTAATTCTTTTCCTGTTTTCTGCCCAATCAAAATAAAACTAAAGAACAGATAATACTGCAGATATACCAGGGATCATAAATATGTGTTTGTTAAGAAAAGGAGCTCTTATCAAGAAGTCAAAATAAATTTCAAAGTCCAAATCCTTTTTTTTTTTTTTTTTTTTTTTTTTTTTTTTAAGAACCCCAGCTCATGAGTGACTCATGAATTCTGCTACATCTCTGTAGTGCTTTTATAATAGTTTTGTTTGGATATGAGCCTGTTGCATTTAAAATTACATGGGATAGGCATTATCCATATTAATGTCAAGCTTCATGAAACAAACTGCACATTGATTTCTGGTTTGCAGACAGTGTCAGTTGATGCCTAGAGCTCTGTTTTTATTCATAGATACAGTGCTTACAGGTATAAAACAAGCTGTTGCATTTGTATGTAATACTTGCATAAACACAAGACTGTATATGGCAGGTTATTTCAATACTAGCTTTTATACAAACTAGCTTCTATACAAAGGAGTCGCTAAAGTTTCCTGCAACATGCAGAAAGGGAAGAGCTATTTTTCAAACCTCCACAGAAGAAGTAGAAACCTTGGAAGATCTCTGAAGCGGGCTTTTTTCCTCTCCTGTTGCCTAGTCTGAGCAGGGCAGATGTGTCTTGGTCTGTACTGCTGGATTGTTGAGCAGGACTAGAACAGGGAGATGGCAGATCATCCTTCTGTCTAAAAGTTCATTTTCTGTTGCTTTATAGCATTATATCCAGGGTGAATGCCTCAGTTCTTTCATTCTCTTGGAGGATCTTGTCTGAATAACTGCTTGTGTCAAAGATACTCTGGTTCAAACTGTCTTGTAGAAAGAAGCGTAGTACTGTGGTTAGGGGGGTCCCCTCTCTTCACAGAAAGGCAATGATGCTTATTTACTGATGGAGTTGGAGGGTGGATAATTACTTTGTTGCTCTGTGCATCTACTCAGCTTCCTAATGGGATGACTTCACAGTCTTAGGAGCAGGGGGGATTGTATCCTGTAACGATGTCCTTGGGAAATCCACAGAAATGGAATTTTCCTATCCCACAAATGTGCCTGGATTCTCAGCCTTTATTCCTAACCCCAGGTCTCCTTGAGAATTTTGCCTCGTCTTTTATCACACTAGTTACTCTGAGGCCGTTTTTTTCTGAAGACTTTCAAACACTGGTGCCTCCTGTGCTTTCCCTTCTTCCTTCCCATCCCTGCCTTATTAACAAAACCACTAAAACACAGCACCTTCATATCCCCTCCCTCCACCCCAGAAATCCCAAAGCCAACCACATACATGTGTATACACACTTGAGGTGGCTTACGCATTACTTTTTCAGAGCTTCTTGGTTTGGGAAGAATCCTTATGGTGCATTTCCACAGCACTGATTACTGTTTGTGGCTCTTGAGACTTCTTGGGTCAGCAGACTTGCTTAAAAGTATGAGCTTTTCTAACTGTAGTCAATAATGGATCCAAATACTAATTACAGCTGCAGTAATGACAAGTGCAGGATCTTGTGCCTGTTAAGAGCAAAATAGTAATGCCATAGGGCTTTTTCTTAATCCTCAGGCCGACATCCTGAAACCAAAGTTAGACATGACTAATGGTAAATGCTAAGCTAAGTAAAGTAAATGCCATTTACTTGCTCTCTCCCAAGACTTACACTGACTACTATGGTCTCTGAAAGTAGAGCTTATTTAATAAGAAAACTGACTTTCTGCACCTTTGTTTCTTCTCTGGACTCTTACTACTTGTAGTCAGACAAATTGAGAAGTGTTCTCCTTTCCCTGTGTCTCAGGGGAGTTTTCTCTCCAGGAAAACCATATTGTCTCTCTGTTTTGCTATTAAGGTCATGATGCTGTGAGCATATTATGATTGAGAGACAAAAATAAGAGGGGAAAATAGGTATATCTCCAAAGGAAGGCGTGCTTTAGGGCAGAACAGGACACCTGTACGAAATGTGAGTACTAGGGCCTTATGATATCAGGAAACATAAAATCCTATTGAAGAAAATCCGTTTTTAAAAAGTGACAGAACAAATCAATTGGTACAAGTAAAACTTCCTGGGTGGGGGGTAAAAGAACGCAAAACTTTCTTCCTTTTGACTTCCATTCTTGAAGAAGGACTGCAAGTGCAGGAGGATTTCCCATATCTTAATAGGCAAAACATTTTGCAGTACAAAATTTTCATGTAATAGGATTTTGGAAAAAAAGTTGAGAAGGTGTTGAATGAAATGACTGAGTTTTAAGTATTGAAACTAAACATCTGAAATATGACCTCAATTAGTGGAGTGAGTAGGCTTTGGTATATTTAAAAGAATTTTGTGCCCTTCAGGTGGGGATGTGAGATGTTAGCTGTTAGGAAAGTTTCTTGTGAAGCCGCATAGTTACACCTCCAAAAGTCTATCTAGGAGATGAAAGTCACTGTACTTTAAAATTAGGTAGGCAGTCATGAGTATGTATATTAGTACTGCTTTGGTGGAAGAGCAAATACTTGAAAGCTATGCTAGAAACATTAGGAGTAGCAAATAATTCTCCAGTTGCAGAGAGAGACCCTTCCATTCACGTCTGTGGCTTCTTGCAAGAAGCCAGGAAGTGGCTAGGAGTTT
Source organism: Astur gentilis (assembly GCF_929443795.1). Classification (NCBI taxonomy): domain Eukaryota; kingdom Metazoa; phylum Chordata; class Aves; order Accipitriformes; family Accipitridae; genus Astur; species Astur gentilis. The sequence goes on from NC_064919.1 coordinate 68,863,591, forward strand.
CTCTTCATTGCTGTGTGTATTTTTAGAAATGAAATATTAGACCGTAGATTAAGAAGAAACTTGTGTTCGGGATGTGTGTGGTAAAGAGAACATATTTTCATTATAGAGTAAGCATTAGCCAGTAGGGGGAAAAAGTTGGAGATTATTTAATCCCATTACAAGAAAGTTTCTATGAAATCTATTTGTGCACTTTAAAAAGAACGAAAAAACAAACATGAGAAACAGCAGGATGGAGGAGTGAAGAGAAACAGATCACAGCTGAATGATACTATTGAATGATCAGACAGATGCTCAGAAACAGGATAGCAGGGGAGCTAGTGTGGTCATGTAGCTGTCACTGACAGGAACATGTTGCTACCAGAACAGCTCTGGATGCTCCCCATGAGTTCATAGACTCACCAAATGTATTTCTCAGTAACAAGTGAAATGCTGGTAAGAGGCATTACAGTAGTATTAACTAGATGATGTTTCCTAAAGCTCCTGCTGCTTCTGTGGATTACAAGTTTTACCTGTAAAGCTTATTCCTTTCTAGGAAAGAGTTGGGTGGGGAGACAGGCAAGGATTTGCTTCTGTGCTGTAAATCACTTCAAAGAGGAGCAAAAGAACCTGAGGCATGCTGTGCATTTTGGGAGGGGTTCTGTAAACAGTCTGAAGTCATTGCCCTCTGGTAGTCAACAGGGTCAAAATAGGAGTAGGTGTTAATGCAGCATAACAGCAGGACATCTCTATACTGTGCAAATCATGCTATATAAGGACTAATACTATATAAAGGACTCTTGGACATACTTCTGGTTATCAACCTTGGTTGATACTTGCTGCAATTACAAGGGAAAAGCTCCTTCCTCTCTTTGGCTGCTTTATTTTCCTGTGTGATCCTGCTGGCCTTTTTCAGCCCAGACATGTCACTGTTGTTCAAGAGTGAGTCATGGTAGTGGGAAGAATCTTTGCGGGGGAGCATGACTCCCTGAGCCTATTAAAAGCAGTGTCAGTTTGAAGTTACCTGCTTAGAAATAACACAGAATTTGCCATTGCAGCAGCTGGTTAATAAGCAATTATGCTCAACTGAACAAAAAAAAAAACAACAGAAAAAACCAGTTGTAACCAGAAGGATAGCTGCTACTTCTGAAACTAAATACAGCAGTGATCAGTCACACTGCCACTTATCTGTGGTATGATTTCTCACCCTTCTCACACCTAGTTTTAGAACAATATATATCCGTCTGCTGCTAGAAGGTGCAAGAACGGCTTTGGGCAGTTCCTGTACAGCTACTGGAGTCGGTGAAGATGCACCCAGAACTGGTGAAGCCTGTAGCCAACTGCATGTGTTCTGCAGGTCATAAAGCAGCTCCAGATCTTCTTTATGACTGGAGATGACTCTCTTAGTATGGAAATGAAGCCTTCATGTAGATACTAAATCCAAGTTTCTTTTTTGATGCTTTGTCAAGCAGAAAGAAAATCAGAATACAGGCTGTGTAAATGAGATTCAAAGACTATTTTACTGGTCATTGTGTTGTGGGCTGGCATCTTTCCAAGTTTGCTTTTTGCCTCATTTTCTTCCTCTGTTAAGAAGTAAACCTGGTTTCCTACCCATCTGCAGCTGCATAACCCTTTTTCTTTCTAATGTGACTACACATCTGTGCCAACTATCAGAAATGCTTACATGGAAAAAACTTTATGACTGCAAGGTATTTTTAGCTGCTGCAAGCAGAGTTTAGTGGGAATAGGAAGAGGAAAGAACAGCCAGTATCAAATCATCAGCCAGCTCTTTTTAGGCTACCAGCATGTGTTCCTTGGACCCACCTCTGCTCCATTTGGCACTGAGGTAGTGTTCTGGTCTACTGTTGGTAAATCCAGAAGCAGTATTAATATAAGACCATTAAAACACCTTTTGTTAAAAAACCTGTATGACAGCTAATTTTTTAAGTGGCTAAATAGTATTTTCCCTAGTGGTGAAATTAAGGTCCCCAGCCAGTTCAGGCTTAGCTGTAGCTTCTTCAGAGTCCAGTGTCATCCTGACCTTGCTATTAAAGAACACTGGTTATGGATAGGGTTGATCTTTTTGATGCTCCATTTATAGTTGAAAAACTCAGCATGCCAAAACTATGATGCAAGTTACCCAGAGAAACCAACCAAACATTCCCTAAATGTTTAACTTTGGAAAGTAGCACCTTTGCATCTACAGTGCGTGCTCTATGGCTGTATTTACATTGTAAATATAATGCTTCTAAAAGGTAGCCATGGCTTTTGAAGTTGGCCATGGAGGGATTTAACAGAAGTTTAGTGTGCTGTCTTGGTGCTTGAAGCCTGTGTTTTAGTTAGCTTCTGTGATTTCGCAAGACTGTCAATTAAGGTTTTGTACTTGACCTGAAGTTCCTAGATGGTACTGAAAAGATATACTTGAAATGTTAAATATAACTTCCAACTGTATTGTTCTTCTCCATAAATACGGTAACTATGGTGCCTTTTTTGGGGACTGGATCAAGTTCCAGAATAAATTCAATGTTTACAGGCTGGATTTGAGAAGCTCCTCTTAGAGCTGAAATAAGAGGTCTCTGTCCCAGACAGCCCAGAGAAGGAGATAAAAGCAGGGTCTTAGATTAGATAGGAAAGTAATAGAGTTAAATACTGTGAATTTGAGTTATCTCATCAAAAGCATACATATACACAACATAAATAGAGCTGAGCGGAGAGAAAAAGCATGAACTGAACTGACCCACTTGCTTACCAGAGTGGTAACATCGTTAACATGCAGCTAAAAAGGACTAGGAACAGCTGGAACTCAATGGAATACACCAGTGACAGCTGAGGAATGCGATCCTACATGTTATCAATCATTTATCAAGTTAGTTCTGATGCTTCATTACAGCTGGAATATTATGCCAGAAGTTGGCAATACTAAAGGTGACTGGAATTGAGAATAAAGTTAAAAACTTGTCAATTCTATGTATAGTACATGAAAACTTTCTAAAGCTGTTTATGGTCTCCCTGCTCAGAGCAAGATGGGGCTCCCTGTATTTGGAGGACTAAATCTGGATGGTTGCCAGCTATTTTTTTTTTGTGAAAGACTTACCTGTAGTTAATGCAGGAGTAAAATACTGGTTTGACTTCCACTGGATTCTTATCGTGTCTCTGAACATGAATTTCAACTCAACTCTTTGAACAGACCCAAAACAATTTTACATGATTACTGCTTCTGTATTATTTACTGCATTTTATAACAACTTTTCTTTTCCTTTTAGCTTTACCTTCAAGCCAGAATGAAAGGAGACTGGGCAAGACTTGTACGTCCTACTCTACAATTTGGTCTTATTGCTGCATCTATCTATGTGGGTCTCTCGCGTGTTTCTGATTACAAGCATCATTGGAGTGATGTTTTAACAGGACTCATTCAGGGAGCAGTGGTAGCTGTGCTCATTGTAAGTAATTCCTGAGGGGTGTGTATGTGTGTGTAAATGCTGCTTTTTTTTTAAACAGCACCTTAGAATTGCAGGCTGTGTTCACAGGAAAGCAGATCTGTCTTCTAATGCTTTGAAAATTGCTGGAGAGGGGAGACAACTCCTTGAACTGGGTGTAGCAATAGTACTTTGGGGATTGAGGCAGACTCTGGACCAATGATGAGATAAGTGGCTATTTTAGCTGTTAGATGACATGAAATTGTCTCTGCCCAACAGCTTTTCAAATAACAGTCAACTGCAAAACTGTGTGGGCCTCTATATAACCGTACCTTTTGTTGCTTCTAGCCAAATTCTAAATCTCATGTACAATAGCAAAGGAAAACTGTGTACAAGGTAAGCAGAGAGAAAAAAAAAAGGGCCTTTAAGGATAAGGGCAACACAGCAAAGTAGTTGCCTCTTCTCTGCCAGCTTATACAGCCTGCTTTTTTCACTCTGATGGGAAACTAAAATCTTTCACCATTTCTTGTGTGCATTTTGAATGCTAAAAGGGAGTTCACAACATCTAGCATGTGAAGCTTAGCTGTACTGATCACGGAAAAGCTATCCCAAGGAACAGAGAATTGGCTAAAGTTGGAGCTGCAGGCCCAGTTGACTTAGCAGCAGCAGTTGTGCTGTGGTTGAGTCATCCATGGGAAGGGACAGATCAGAGAGACTTCTGGTTCAGAGACATGAGTGAATTGAGGTCATACTGAAGAATTCAGTTATCAAGAACTGAGGCACACCAGGAAAAGCCACCTCCAAGATAAAACGCTTTCTCACTTTAAAGTTGGAAGGGTATGGTTCATTTCAAGACAAAGCTTTGTTTACTTGTTGCAGTCAATCATCAAAACAAAAGTTGGAGCAGCTCTGGGAAACCCTACATACTGCATTAGCTGTTATCAAATGGCTACATGATGACTAAAACATAATCTTACCCCTCATTTTTGTACAATCTCAGTTTCTAAGAAAAGGAATGCAGGGAATAAGAAACATCAGGGATTGAAGAGCTGAGGACACTTATGTTAGGAAAACAAGTTTAGTGAAGGGTGTTGCATGACCGAGAGGATATCTTAGATGCTTGGTAATAACAAGTAGAAGGTGGCATTACAGTGAACAGAGTTGAAAGGTGAGGAAATTATTTTTTAAAATAAGCCCCCCCAAACAAAACACTTATCTGAAAGAACTGAAGCATTGTGAAAGCTGAGGTAAGAGCATGCTGGGGCAGCAACTGCAGATAGAGCACTAAATTGAGTTGAATGGATTCAGCATTAAGTGGAAGCCGAAACTCATCTGGTATGCTGCTGAAGCAACATGCTAGGTCATCAGCCAGCCCTCAGTGTGGAAGATGGTTTCCTCCACTGCCCTAAACTGTGTTCTGCAGTTCTCACATTTGCAGTGGGAGGGGAGGAGGTGACATAGAAAGGGAAGGGATCATGAGAGAAGGCTTCTCACTTACTGCACTTCATGCAGCACTGTACCCAGCATGTCTACTAGTATGACCTGGTGAAGTGGGCAGTGAGAAGAGAGCAAGCTGCAGAACTGGATTGAGGCACCTGTCAGTAGCTGTGAAGGAAGTGAGGTGGTATGTTCAAAGGAATGCAGGAAAGGATAATGTAGGCAGAGTTGGTCTTACAGCTGCTGGAGCTGTGGGTGAGATACGTGTATGGGGGAGGGAGCTACTGTGAACCTTGCCAAAGGCGGCAACCCAAGCTTGTTTTAACCAGCTTTTAAAGAAATGCAAGTGAGCGTAATACTCCAGAGAATAATAGTTACTAACTATGGAACCCTCTTCCTCAGGTAAAGCACAAGCTCTCCTGTCCTGTTCTAAATAAAGTACAGAGTAAATTTATCCATACATGGGATGTGGGCCCTCAGCAAGCATATCTGCATATTATGCTCCTTCATTTAGAGTTGTTTGAACTAAGGCTATTGTAATGAAGCAGTGCCTGACAAGGCAATTAGAGCAGTTAATTAGCACAGAAGCCTTGAATTTGGCTTAAACCATCAGTGGCTATGTGGTCGGGGGGGGAATAGCTGCAGAAAAAGCTATTGCAAGAACAGGTGCCAGAATTTTACGTAAGACTTCCTAGCAATTTTCTCATGTTTTAATCTATTTAAACTTTTTATTAGTTTTGATCACAGAATTTACCTTTTGCAAAAGCATTTACCCATTGTTTCAAAGAGCTTAACACTGATTTTTTCACTTAGGTTGTGTATGTGTCTGACTTCTTCAAAGTGAGAGGATGTACATTTCAACCAAAAGAAGATTCCCATACAACCCTACATGAGACTCCAACAAATGGAAATCACTTTGGCAGCAATCATCAACCATGAAGAACAACCCACATCACCTGTCTTGCTCTCTGAAAGGAAAACAATTTCACAAGTCTAACTATGTAATATAAGTAAATGCCTTTAAGAGACTGCTGCTGCTCTCAGATGCTCACTTTACCTGTATATAGTAACATCTGCCACAGTTATTGTATATCTAAAATTTAAATTTCTGTTGGTTCAAACTCTTGCTTAAAAGAAAAAGCTATTCAAATTGTAAATTTTTATTGAAAACATGGTAACAGTTATATTACGTACACTGCTGTTTGTACATGCCTTGTTGAAACAACTGTGGTTTAAATACACACCATTAAAAGAAATAATGACTTGAGCTGGAAGTAGCATGTGAAGCTGATGAACTTGTTCCGTAATGTGAATCTAGTACTGTTTTTAGAAGATACTTTCTGTTACAGGTAAAGGCTTGCAGCAAACACAATATCTCTCTTGATTTTTGTAATCCCTGTTAAAAAGGAAAACAGTATTAATATCCAGCAGTCATAACTGACACTAACACCATTTTAAGTACAGTTACAGGCACATAATACTTTGCAGTAATAGAAGTCATTGTACATCCATTTCCACTCACAAACTGGGTTAAACTATCCATATGCATTAAAACACTACCTGTTTAAGCCAAACTTTATAACAGAGATGTTATCTGGAAACAGAGCAATGATGCTGTTTACCATCAAGTCAATACCAGAAGCTTGTATTACCAAATATTCCCCTACCTGTCACACCCACCCCCCAGTTTCCTTTCATGTGCTTTATAGAATTACTTCTTGTACCATGGAAGTGGAATACATACCCTCTGCAAACTTATTTTCCAACTCTGTGTTTCCAATGGCTTTTGCAGCCTGGCACATCTGCCGAAGCAATTCTTCTAGCCTTCTCATGCACCGAATTATGCTCCCTGGATAAAAAGAGTGAGGGAAAACTTTGTATCCCCTGCCACATGATGTCACTGAATAATTCAGTTGCTTGAGCCCACTTTGGACCAAACGATGTTCAATTTACCTAAAAGCCAATGGTAAGAACAACCATAGGCCTTAAGCTTCATTTCTGTTTAACAGTACATTTCTCCATCAGTCATTTCCTTGAAGCTATCTCCAAATGCCTGTCCTTTTCTTGTCTTGTTCTACTGTCTCACAACCTCTAACTAATACCTAGTCAGAGGACTTTCTGGGCTGTTCAGTAATTCCTAGTGGATATTTCTTTCAAGTACTTCTTAAGACTTCCTTCAAAAAACATACAGGTTTGGGGGATTCACAAGTTTGCTGCTTCAAGAACTACCACACATCAATTGTGGGGGGAGGGGGCTTTTTATTTTTATTTTTTGATAGCCCTTAGTTCTTTAGCTATCTTAGTATTCCAGTGCTGGTCAAGAGACTGTCGACCACTAGACCACTCAATTGCATGCTTACACTAATCCATACAAGCTCAGTCTTGACACAGCTCCTACACTGCAACTTAATATCCACTGTAGTTTGTTACACATTCATCTCCTTTAACTTAGGTCAGCCCAAGTCACTGTAACCCTAATGCTTATGTTCTTCTAGCAGCATGCAAACTGTGCTGTTTCATCATTGCCTCCAGCACCATCTCACACCTACAGTCAAAATTATTATATGCAAAATAACTGTCGTAGAGTATATATGAGGTAAGTAGATTGAGAGCGGCCCTGCAGAGGAGGACTTGGGAGTACCAGTGGATGAAAAGCTGGATGTGAGCCGGCAATGTGCACTTGCAGCCCAGAAAGCCAGCTGTGTCCTGGGCTGTATCAAAAGTGTGTCCAGCAGGTTGAGGAAGGTGATTCTGCCCCTCTACTCCGCTCTTGTGAGACCCCACCTGGAGTATTATGTCCAGTTCTGGGGCCCCCAACATAAGGAAGACATGGACCTGCTCAAGTGGGTTCAGAGAAGGGCCACAAAAATGATCCAAGGGTTGAAACACCTATGAGGACAGGCTGAAAGAGTCAGGGTTGTTCAGCCCAGAGAAGAGAAGGCTCCAAGGAGACCTTATTGCAGCCTTTCAATACATAAAGGGGGCTTATAAGAAAGATGGGGACAGACTTTTTAGTAGGGCCTGTAGCAATAGGTAAGGGGTAATGGTTTTAAACTGAAAGAGGGTAGATTCAGACTAGATATAAGGAAGAGGTTTTTTGTGATGAGGGTGTTGAAACACTGGAACAGGTTGCCCAGAGAGGTGGTAGATGCCCCATCTCTGGAAACATTCAAGGTCAGGTTGGATGGGGCTCTGAGCAACCTTATCTAGATGATGAAGATGTCCCTGCTCACAGCAGAGGGGCTGGACTAACTAGATGGCCTTTCAATGAAATACTACCGTTAGACAAGGCATAATATGTGGAGAAAAACTGTCTATATGAGAAGAATATTGTACAAAGCTGTTGGGAAAGTGAGAAGAAAAGTAAAATAACACTTCTCTTCTTAAAAAAATTCAGTAGGCCGTGTCAGTTTCTACAGTAAGAATAGTTTGTGTGACTGAAAAACCTATTGCAAGGACTTGAGGTTGAAAAACTCATATGTAGTCTACTGGACACAAAGCCAAAGCAAGTGAACCGCAGGCAGCTCCCCCAAGCATTGCCATGCTGTGCTGTGGCAGGCCCCAGCTCAGCTCTCAAAGATCCTGCTTATCTCCATTTACAAGATCAACTCTGACAATTGATCCAGGGAGTACTCATTTACAGGCACCATAGCTCGGATTGTTGCAGACATACGTTTCTTGTGCATGAAAAAAATTTGCATTTTTCAAATAAATCAATAAATTTTGTCTATACTTCCACAAAACAAAACAGTTGATGTGCAGTTGATTACTAGGATACTTGGCTCAGTTTACCATTTTTCCCTACAGCTTTAAAAAGCTTCTCTAATTCCTGTTTCTTCCCAGCACAGAGATTTCAGCTTAATGACAACTCATTTTTGTTAGCCAATCAACACTGCTCCAATCGGTGGCAAACACGCTTGCTCTTGGAGGGCTCAGGCTTATGCTGCAACTTGAAAAGGCAGCCATTTACTTACCACAACTACGAGCTTTCACACTACGCATAACTGCACCCAAAAGGGATTTCAGACACTTGACCATCAATAGTAATAATAAAATAGCATCTATCTTTAGGCTTGTGAGAGTAGAAGCATGCCATCAACTCAAGATTTCTGTCTAGAAAAGTTTCATGAAGAGCACAGTCTTTCAGAAAGCACTTTTAATAACTTTGGGGGGGTGGGGTTGTGATGAAAATCTGGTTTAAAAGAAGCGGTAGCTTTCAATGCACACCCTAATGGCTGGACAATTTTCTGCCTCCTTACTAAAACTGGTGCACAACAGTGAAGCTGGGACTCCCTGTAATAGCAGCAACTCATTGCTAATTCCACATTGCCCAAAAGGCAAATACAAAAGTATACCTCCTTTTAGAGCTTTAATAAGCCATCGTGCTGTACCTCATGGTAACAACCTCTATCCAAATTTAGACAGGAAGCACTAATACCTAAAATGAAAATTTGTACTTAAGATCAAAATAAGGATGCTTTGATTTGTGTTTTGTTGTTTGGTTTGGGGTTTTTTTTGTATTCTGGTTTTTAATTTCTTTGAAATCACTACAGCGACTTGGCTAACCAGGGCAAACTCCCCTGGGATTTAGCAACACCACACTGCAATTAAGGTAAGCGTACTGACAGTATATGTCTGAAGTGCTTTCCTTCCTTCTGGACAATGCACAGAAAACCAGCCTATTAAAAGTTAAGGGAACAATTATGTGTCAACCCCTGCCACAAGAGATAAACTTCTAAAAATAGGTCCAGAAGATCTAATTTTGAGGGAGCTAGCTAGGACTAGTCCTAGGACTAGGACAAAGCTGACCAACTGGCCTTAGCCCAAATATGGTAAATGGAAAACATTACTGCCCTGTGTATTGTGAACAGTCAAGTGCCAACGTAAAAACATAAGCCAGCTACTGCTACTCCTTTTGTGTTCCCCTTACTCAGGGTGCCTCTACAGCAGATGTAAGGGTCAGACATTCATTGCAATAGAAGGAATCTGCTGAATGCAGAATCAAAGACTGCCAGGATTCCTGTTGCTCACAGCAATCTGCTTTAGAAAGTTCCTGGGTCTATGCATTGGATTAGAGAAGTGCATTAATTCCTTTAAGGGCTCCCATTTGCAACTGTGTACATACAAAGAAACAGCATTTGAGAGAGGCAAGACAATAGTGACAGTTAACAACTTCAAAATGGATTTTCAAGTATCAGTCATTACACACAGACTTGTAAGACTGGTGCACCCATCCTACTGTTCTTCAAAACTTTCAAAATAGCTGTTAAAAGATTAAATTGGGTTTTTCATTCTGGTTTGACCTTTAGGTGGATGGTTTGTCTTTTTACAAACTATCTGGGCTTTAAGTCATCCTACTTTTAAAATAACGAAAACTCAAGGGGCAGTTTCTAGTTATCCAGTTTTAGGAACCAAATTAACCCAGGTGACAGGTTACATCTAGGCTTTTCAAATATCTGCACTGCACTGCTGTGATGAGCCATCCAAAACAGAGACTTGGTTATCACCTCCCACTTCTGTCACCAGTCAGCAGGAGGAACCTTCAAGTTACCAAGTAAATAAAACACTTAACTGTAATGAGGACAAGCACAGGAGCTGTACTTCTTAATGGCTAACATTTGGAACATGGTATTTTTCCCTTTAGCTAGCAACAGTAAGCATTACCTTTTGTTGCAAAACTTCAGATTTCTGAGTTTTATAGAAAGTTTTTAAAATGTAGAGATGTCATTTTTAAAAAGTCTTCTATAGATTCTAAATTATCAGCAGTGTAACTATAAAACATAGTAAATGACTTTTTTCCCCACTTTGTTTCAGGTGTGCAGATACTTGAATACATCAGAGTTAATAAAACTTGTGATCTATTATAAGGTTATTTGGAATTACCATTCCATGTTATGGAATTACCATCTCACACCTCCTAAAGAAGAACTCATTAACATACCTTCAAAGACATCAGTCATTTTGCAGATGTGAGCAAAGTTAGCTCCATTTGCCCATGTATACACAACATCCATCAGGTTGGGTCTGAAAGAATTTAAGTAATTTTCTTCATCAATTTCTAGTTTTGCTTCTGCTGACACCTTGGCAATTCTTTTTGCACACTCCTGTAAAAAAAATATTTTAAATTTATAGTATGCTTAAATGGATAAAGTGCTTAACCAATAGAAAGGCTTGAATATTATATTAGGTACTGCATACTGGATGAGGTTTCCTTTTCAGTGTGAAATTACTCATAATCAGAAGGTACACCACTGTTTATATTAAGTCTGCCTGCACTAACAACTTAAGAGTGTAGTAAGCAAGCTTATAAAAGTCTTTAAAGGCATGTTCTAAATTAGCATAAAGATTTCTTGCAAACAAGATAACCCATTATTACACACTGCAAAACCACATGCAGTGCCAGCCAAATTCATTGACGATCCAAAAATCGAGTCTTCACCGTGCACTTACTCTATTTGTCTCACACACTACTCATCTTAACATTAACCCCAAGCTCAGATTTCTAATGGACAGATTACCTGCATTTGCCGAAGTGGTCCTGCCAACTGCTCTGTCAATTTTGGCATTTCACTGGACTGAAAAACAAGACAATAAATAAGCTCATGCACTCCCATACACTTGCTCTACACCAAATTAAATGCAAAAATAGAAGTTCAATGTGTGCTAGTGACATCCTACATTATTCCAATGACTTCTCAAATCTGTTATCAAACACTGAAATGTACTGAATTCTCCAAGTACTTGTTAAATCAGAAAATGAAATGTTTCGGTACAGTATGGCAACAGTATGGGAAAAAAAAAAAAGCACCTGCTTCCTGAGTACTTCCAAAATTCCTTCTCTTTAGCTGTTCCATAGTTTTGAAGTGCCAAAATGCTGATCATTTACTACTTTCAGTGTTACAAGCTTTTCTTTAAGAATACTAAATGTAAATGCTTTTAATACTTAAACATCAGTGGTTATGTATGAAAATATGGCTATTCAAATACAGCAGTATTTTTACGTCCTACCTGTTAAGACCCAGGTACTATTGTTGAGTGAACCACAATATTTTAACTAACAGTGGCTTACCTTGGCATCCCTTCTACTAACAGAAGTAATTCATTAGCATCTGCTGCTAATGTGCCTTCCGCATTTACAATCAACCTGAGTGATACATCTTGCTAGTTACCTGCAGTAATATTTCATACAGAAGTTTATTTTTACTGTGTTTTCCTGATGATGCTGAACTTCTATACAGCTTGTACATAGCAAAACAATGGCATCTGGTATTAAATACCCATGTTTTGCTTTGAATAACATATGGTCTGTTTTTAACAGCTCTTTTGACAGCAGTTCCATGTGGTACTAACATTTCCATCAATAGGTCAAGAGTACTGTCCAAATAACATAACATGGGCATGTCTCAGAATTAAAGATACACTCACCCTGGAGTGTAGGAGCAGATATTGTTAAGTGTCTTTTTTTAAATAATCATTCTACATTTTAAATTATAAGGATGTGTGTGTATACATACATAAACACAAGCACATATGCTGAGAATCTATTAATATTGCTTCACTGCATGAAAAGGAAACAATTGTAGATTCATTACAAGGACTGCAATTTTACACAACCTTCGGCACATCACTCATGAGGAAAGACATTTCAGCACTGAAGCTGTAATGCTTTTGGTAAGTTCAATGGGAGTTCATGTCAAACACCTTGGAAAAGCATAAATGTGCAATGGCTCATACTGTTATGACCAATTTCTGGAAATAAATTATAAACAATACTGTTGGTAGACAGGAATGTCTAGAATTCATGAATTTAAGAGGTAACTCACATTCTCTTGAAATACGAAACAGCTTAGTAGTGCAGTTGCCTGTTCTGCAGATAAGTCATTGAAGAGACCATTGAACATCATTTCTGTCAAGAGTAGTTCATCAGCACTAAAATAAAGAGAAAGAGAAGGAAGCTTAGGGAGAAGACTTACTGAAATATAATTTTTTAATGAAGTACTATTAATCTGTTTTGTGAAGCAACTGGATATAGATAAGAGACAACAGCTTCTTAGTTTTTCTTACAGGAACACCAAAATATAAGCTTTTAAAGGGGGATGCTAATTAGTAAGAAGGTGAGACAGTATTTTACAGAAACTAAAAGCTCTTGCAGAACTACAAAGAATCTCTCCTGATAGTTCAAAAAAGTTAATGTTAACTGTTGCTTTATTCAGTTTTTATCAGACAGAACATCAAGAGATTGAAAAGAACCAGGAAGTTAGACAACTTATGAAAAGGACTAAAATTGATACTGCTGCTGCTCAAAAAAGACTCAATCGTGTATTTCCAAGATACTGAAAAGAGGAACAAACTTGCTTCAATTTACTGGTAGAATAAAGACTTAATCATGCATTATAAAAGGAAGTGCATGATGTGGATAGAAAATCCAAACAGACTATCTGGAGAAAATATCGAATTGTTGATAAGAATACACCTTTATTTTTGGAGTTTATCAGACAAATGCACAGGATGGTGGGAAAAAAAAGTAGATTTTTTTACAAAGAAAAGTAACTCATCAACAAACAATTCCTGAAAGTCAGGACATTGATAAAACCCTGAATTTGCTATCGAATTTTGCAGGGAAAAAAGTTATTAGATATCAAACAAATATAGATAGCATCTTTCAAACTATCTGTAAGGCAAGGAGTACAGCAGTCACTGTAACTTTTAAAAATACACAACTCTACCAAAACATGAGTTACACTCTGAATTAAAGTCTGATTCATGAGTTTCTGTGGAATCTTTACAATATGTTTCAATATATATGTAGCTGCTAAATGTATTGCAGTAAAATGCATCACTTCCATAGATTTGTTCTAACAGCCCTTTGGAAGCAATTAAGCTGACAATCACCGTTACACCCTTGTTTGTGAGTGACTCTGTAGTAAGAGTCCTGGGAAGTGGAACCATAGAAACTGAGACCATCCTCTCATGTAATGTACAATATTCAATGAAAACACACACTATTGCTTAAGCTATGTGAGAAAATAGCCATTGTTTTGGCATTTTCATGTCCACGTTTTAGTTTTAAAATCTATTGTATTTTGTCCTTAAGTTGCTGTCTTTACTGCTTCCATCAGTATATTCCCTTTATGACACAGATCACATAGTCTCTGAAGAATCTTCCTTCTAATGGTCTCAGAACTTTAAAATACAAACATGACATACTAATTTCGGTGAGGACAGTAAGGTGTGTATTCATGACAATAATCACTTTGCACAGAAACCAATTACCTGCTGATTTCACAAGCGACCCGTCCTTTCATCTCAATAACATCTGAAGACGTGGCAAACCCCAGTCTTCTCAAAACACGCTTGCGGCATTTGAGTTCATCCATTTGTAAGACAGTTCTGGCTTTTTTCAGTTCTCGCTTTGCTGCTTTAATATCCATAGCAATCTGGGGGGGGGGGGGTCAGAAGGAGAGAGATTACATGTTACTTTTAACAGATGCGCCTGTTTTAAAGACATTGTTTAATTTACATAAAGGACTCAGAACGATGGTATATGGACATACTAGTTGACATTGACTCTACTAAAAGGAAGGTATAAAACAAAAAATCAGCTCCGTTTACCCATAGGAAACTCTGGCAAGTTTGGGAAGTTAAGCTATTTTCCCACAGCAGGAGAAAAAAACCAACCAGCCCATGCTAAAAAACCACAGAGGAAATCTTTGGTTAAGAAATGAGCATCTTCTGAGATCTGTAGTTAAGTCTCAGCTAACCAAATATTCAACCAGATGTAACACAAAGGCATTATTCCTGCTATTAGAGCTCCTCCAGTGTCTTGCAGTTTATCACAGATACTATCAACATCCTGACAGCAGGGTGTACAGTGCAGACACCCTCACAGCAGTCTGCTTGATCCGTAAGGTCTTACCACATGCAACTTTGTGCTGCCCATACCAGAACTACCTCACTTCTGTGAGGCGATTCCTGGAGAACCTGCTTTCTGGAGCAGCACAGAAACACAAGAGCTGGTTTTGTGTGCAAGCAGTTTCAGTCTAGCAGGGTACAACTCTATACAAAATAACTCGGTGTACCACTTCCAGGCTGGGAGTCAGCTCAGGAAGCAGCAGCACAGTTATTTGTGTGGTACACTCCCCAGCTAATAAGCCCCATCAATTCAACTCAGCTCTGCACAAGCATATTAAAAACGATCAGTTTCAATTATCTGTGAAGACTTTACCTACACTGTATTGTACTATGCCTATTCAGTGAAAAAGACTCTAGTGGCACCTCTGTAAACTTCTAATCCCTGATGACTTTTTCTGAATGGTTTTCTATTCAGATGTACTTCCGATCTGTATCAATCAAGGGCATACCACCAACTCAGCTACTTTGTCAGTGAGATTCAATAATTTTACTGTATTTAAAAAGGATTATTTGGGCTTATTAATTTAAAAAGGATTATTTGTGCTTTGCAAATAAAAAGAAAAGCAAGGAAGAAAGGGACTTTTACTGTCTCTCTCTTCAGCTAAATATAGATACAGTGTTTTGTTTTGTATATTTACCTGTGCTTTTTTTTCACAAAGTTTGTATACAGTTTCCAAGTTGGGATCATTGTGAAGAGGATGTGAATACATCCTATGCTCAAATGCCTCTACTTTTTGGATTACTTTTTTCAGTCCTTGATCTTTGATGCCCATGTCATCAATGGGGTCTAGTAATGGTACTCCATCAGGAAATCGCTTCTGTACTTCCTAAAAGGAAAAAATAAATTTTATTTTTTTTTTGGTGGGGGGGGTGTGTTAGATTAGTAATAGTAAAATAAACTAGACTTCTACAAATCAGCTGGCACAAATATAGGGACACAGAAGGCAGTAGTCTAAGTTTGTTATGTGATGTTTCAACAGTTTTCAAAAACAATTTAAAATGACTGTTGACAAGGAGAAACAACTGACATTCACTGTGGCTTCCAAGCCCTTTTAAGAATAAGGCTGAAGATGTGACACCAGCTTTAGACAAATTTCTTTAGAACAAGTTGTCTTGGGTTCAAGAGTACCTCACTGATCAGAGCAGAGAGCTTACACAGCCTCATGGAACTTACCTGTATAGATTTTAACACACTTTGCCTGTTGTCAATAGGCCTCAGGTCTTTCGGTATGTAAAGTCGGACACTGCTGATAGCTGAGAGGAGATGTACCAAAACAGGAACAACCTATCAAAGACAGTACAATAGCTGATAAATCAATAAAAAGTATATTTATTATTACTGTTCCATAGCAAAACTTTACAGAGGAAAAGGAAAACTGAGTCCACAAGGACACAGTAGTGAGTAAAGGAATATCAGGAAGCAGGAAAATGTGGGTAATGAGCTAAATTATTAATAAAGAAGAAAAGGAAGTTTGCCCAAATGGGCAAATTCTGTGTTCAGTTAAGTCTGGAGAGAGGCTACAAGTGGAAATTTTTTTTTTTTCTCCATTTTTTCCATTACCTTGCCTCTTATCTACCAGAATACCTCTTATGATCCAAACCAGAGAACTTATTGTCATATACTTAACTAGGAATGCTAATAATAGAGAACATCAAACCAGCAAATACTTATTCATACCTATCAAAACCATGAAGACACCATGAAGAATCAATCCTGTATCTCAAGCTTTAAATGGACTTTGTGAAAAAAACATGCAGACAAATTAAACAACTGACTCTCGTCTGAAAATTTTAATTGTTTGTCTTGATATAGGGTTTCAAATTGAAAATTTTAAATAATGCAAATGCTTTCACTAAAAATTTAAATTTAATTTTAGAATAAGATAGCCTTGCAAAGCTGAAGGGGTCTGAAAATGATAAAGAAATAAAAAAAGAATCCTGCTCCTAGAGACAGAAGATACTGCTAAGAAAAGCATCTGCCAAACAGCATTGCTAAAATTTACTACTCAAGGATTATAAAAATTCTAACTAAATTCTCAAATCTAGAAGAACAAATGCACATCACCCACAAAATCCTGCACAATTATCCAAGAAAAAAACAGCTTATAGACACTTATCTGCAGATTTTATCACATATGTAGGTCATTTTTATAACTTTGTTTATATTACTGCTACTGTCTTTCACCTACTGATTTGAAATATAGAACAGAACAGTAACTTAAGTTTCAAAGCACTTCTTATATGGTAACAACTTTTGTTCACACTTGAAAGTTTCCTCTTCAGTGAAATCAGCAACTTTTTAAGAAAGCAGAGTTAGGTGTACAGCTCCTTTCTCTTCCTTAATGCATCAATCCCTCTTTTACCACAGTTTGCAAATACTTTGGAAATAGAATCTTTAAGAACATTTGTAAGAAACTATTGAGAATAAACGTGTAACAAACCTGCATCTCGCCTTTCTCATCAGGTCTGGCTGGCTTTGCAGCCTCAGTAGCAGAATTTTTCAAACTCTCTTTGCTGCAGTGCAGTAGCACTTCAACTACATATAATGGGTCCAATTCACCAGAATTTGGCTGTTGAGGGCACAGAAAAAACAGGTCCATAACAGTTATTTTAGAATACCAGCAAGAAAGGAAGGAAAAAGCATTTTATTCAATATTAAAGGTATGAAATGAGCTACTGCTCTTAGCAGAGTATCAGCTCAGTCATGCAGTAAATTCTAAAAACTACGGTATCAGTATTGTTTGAAAGATCCCTCACAGAAAAAAAACACACTTAAAAAATTCATTACCCCTTCCCCATCCTCCCTTGCCAGTGTAGCCTAAAGTCTACTAGCAGCTTTAGGTACTTCTGCCTTTTCTTCCAGATGTAACTCTTTCAAAGTAAGCCAGTATCTTTTGTAACTGTAATGCAAAATACTTGCATCATGCTAGTGGTACCAAACTTTGCCTTTTTTTTAAAAAGCAACAAATCTGGGAGATGTCTTTCATTTGCACATTTGCAAGTTCATGTTTTTCCCCACAATAAAGTGTTACCAGCTTGTATCTGCAGCAACCAGGAAGCTGCATCTTGCAGGCCACATCTTTATGCACCCCAAACTGCACACTTTAACATCTGACATTCATTTAAAGAACATAAACATGCAGGTAGAGTGGTTAAAGACTATTGTTCACAAAGTCATAACCTTTATTATACACTGCTTTAAAAAAACCTGATGTTAGTTATTTGACTGGATCAATATGCACTAAGGTTGCTCAAATACACTCCTAATATAAGCAAATATTTTTATGACTTTGAATAGAACTAAGTTATAGGCCTAACACTGAAGGCAGACGTTATCTTTTAAAATACTATGCGCAAGCTTCTCTGCTTCCAAATACAAGAGAGAGAGAAAGAGAGAACAGTCTTTCAAAATCCCGTGTTAACTCAGTTCAGTTTTACTAGGCAGTATTTTTCATTACAAATCTACAACATACTGTTTTCTTTCATTGCATGCAAAGCAGGGTGGAGCCAGCCAGCATTTCTAAGAGATTCTCAGAAGGACTATGAGAAACTGCCATAGTAAACTAAACAGAAAAAACAGGGTTATCCTGTTCTACAAGATACATAATTTCTTCAAGAAATGCAATTACTTGCTGGGGAAGAAACTGCTCCTCTGAATTCTATCCTAGATTTGCAGAATGCACTCACAGCGATGTATAAGACCCATAGCACTGCTGTTCTCTGAATTAGAATTTTAAAATAATATCAACATATACCAAATCAGTATCCAGCCAAAGCCATGGAAAGCATAATGCTGACTTGAATGAAGAGACTAAACTCATAGCTGCACATATGTTACAAAAAATACTAGAATCAAAGATGTCTAGAAAATTATGAGGAAAAAATTATTTCTATCAGTAACTGTATTGTAAACCTATTAATAAATCAGGAGTATAAAAGTCATGAACATTTGCGGTTAGTACTACTCTCTCTAAGTTTACATGTACTGATGGCTTTTAGACAATGCTAACCTGACATGACTTAATCTAGAACTACTTTTTGAATGTGTACTGTTTCCTTCAGTGGTGTCCTACAACATTTCAGGTACTAAACCCTTGAACAGGAACAGCCATGTTTTTTAGATGCAAGAGTAAAAGGAGACTAGAACACCCTGTAAAAATTTGTTAGTCACAGACATCTCTGTCATGTGAAGTTTGAATGATCTTTTGATTCACGCTGCATCAATTCACATGCTTCAAGGATAAAATTCCGCCCTCTTTGGCAGTATATTGCATGATTAGGTGTATTCCAAGGATTTTAGATTTACCCTGAAACATCTATCACTTCATATGCCTGAAAATGAAACAAGATAAGACAGCTCATCATATCTGCAAATCAAGAAATATGGTGCAGATAACAAATTCGGATTCACAGATTACTAACATCAGACTCATGGAAAAATTCAATGACCATGACACAGCACTAAAAACGATGTTTATGTAGTAAACACTATAAAGAAACATGAACAGAGAAGTACATATATTTAATTATCATCTAAATATGGAAGACCATATTGCCACATCTCAAATTTTAATATCTATTAACAGACAAAAATTTATGTCTAGAATCAGGGATCAGATGACAATATGGACTACAAACAGTACAGCAATAAAACTAGCATAGTGCTGGCACAATCTAGTGGAAATAAAATTTCTCACTCAAAAATATTGGGTTTTTTTTATGAATTCCAAAGCAAATAGCTACTTTGCTGCCCACTATACTGTACTATATGTAGGAAGCACCACTGGTTGAAAAAAATTTTCTGTCTAATGTAATTCAGGATAAAGTGCTATTTGCATTCACAATTTAGTAGAATACTGCATCGTGAAATAATGCTGGAAAAAACATCTAAATATAATTAACAATTAACATAACTGACAATGACTCATACTTTTGCTTTCACACTGCAACAAAGAAAATTACTCAGTGAAATAGACATACTGTAACCCTAAATGTCAATCTTAATTACATATATTCCTCACTACAAAAAGGACTTCATTAGCAACTATGATATGAAGAAAAATTTACAACTAAAGAAAAACTAATAATATAGACTGAATTCAACACCATTTCTGAAAGTAAATCCAAAGAACTGTCACAGCTTACAAGCGGATGAACGTTTAAAGACATGGCATAGTAGTGATGCATTTCCAATACCAAGTATACTACTACATTAAACAGTAATGGGGAAATGCATCTGTATCCCAGGACAAAAACGCATTGAATAGACACATTAGGATGGGTAAATAACAGCTTCTTTAAGCCATTTGTTTTGCTTCTGCTCATAGAAACTAGTCCTTCCATACTGATTTTAAAAGTTACATAGCTTTAAGTCTGTTCCGTAATTTTCAGCACCTATTGTCATTCTTTCCACAGAACTCAGAAGGAAAAATTCAACTCAGCTGCTAGAGTGACTTAATGAAAAAAGTGCTGCTGGAGCCAGAGCCATCTCCTGTAGAACACACTGTAATTTCAAAGCTAATGTTCAAACCTAAATGCTTTATACAACCATGAGACAGGCCAGATAGGGAAGGCAAATATATATGTGGACAAAATATGACACGGATAGAAGAAATGCCTCCAGTGACACAGAAGTTGGCAATTTTACATAGAAGGCTAGTGTGAGGGGGCAATCTGTTTTACCACTCATGTGGCTCTACAAAAAAAGCAGTCTAGAAGCAAAAGTTAAGCAATAGCAGTAACAGTCCAGTTTTCCAACTTGAAAAAGAAAGAAATGTGACTTCCAAAAGGAAGATGGAAAACCAAAACAAAATTTCTTTTAATAAGTACTGCATGCACACATTTTTCTCATTTCCTTTTTAATGAATCTATATTAGAGAGGTACCAAAAGGTGCCACAATGTACAGGCGCCACCAGAACTTGACAAGACAACTTCTCTTTTAGACCTAGTAATTAATGCCAATGGTCTCCTGCCAAAATTACAGCAAAAATGCTACCACAGAAAAATACACTTTAAACTTAGGTTTTAATTTAGCCAGCAGAGTAGCCTGTCAAAACATTTCTGAAAGGGAGACCAAAACATCAGCTCTGGAGTTATGTGGAGACCAACTATGAAAACGAAGTATTTGGAAGGAAAAACAAATCTGGCTTCTATTGCATCACCGTCCTCTGTATTTTCTTCCACATTTCCCCGAATCCATTTGTATTGTTTTGCTCTCTTTATATTTTAATTTCCCAACACTAAACTCTACCACAAGAGGACAAGCAATCCCATGTCTTATGCACTAGCTTAGGACACAAAACACAATTCTCCAGTTTAAGACAACCTTCTGTGTAGAGCCAAACATCAGTTTCCCTATCTCTCGACCCTCACTTATAGGTCCTATAGATTTTCTGAGGGTAGATGACATAGTATCTTTCCCACAAACAGCTTAGTATAGCACTGTTGGGGATGCCTCAGAAACAAACTAAATAGCTTGAAAAGTTTGTAGTGCCAAGTGCACTTTTGAACTACTTATCACAGATAAAAGCAAGCATTCCTCCACAAATATACCAGAAGTTAAAAAATGAACACAGGGCTTGGGGTTTGTCCCACCTTCCATAGTTTTTTTTCTTATACTTTCACTTCAGGAAGGGCAGAACTTCTTTTAAATTTGAGGGGAAAGGAAATTTTTTTTTGCCTTTGAAAACTATGAAGAAAATGCGTTTTATCTCATTTGCAGAAAAAGCAGTAAGATATATATTTTTCTAATGGAGAAAATGTATATTTTACCTTAACATTTGATTTCTTAGAGAAATTAACAACCACTCCCCATCCAAAGTCATCACCTTCGTTCTTCACCTGAAAATATTACAAGAATGTTAACATAACCCGTGTATAATCATGTCCTAGCAAGCCTATCTTTTTGTATTTCTGATATTTCCAACAGCACTCATGGACTATTATTCATCCTGAAAACTGTATTTGTTTTAATTCATTGTTGAACGTTTAACAAACATAACGAAAGTCAAAACTGTTGCTCAGTGTGATGCATGTAATTTTTTTCAAGATGGTAAAATGGCAGACACAAACGAACCCTGCAAATTTCACTGACAGGTAGAGATTTGAAATAAAAACAAAACAAAAGAAAAATCAAATTACCTTTACCAGCCTTCCTGGCTGTAGAAATGGCAAGCAATACTTTGGTTTGTGAACATATTCTTCAATCTCTTTACCCAGTTTTGCAAGCTGCTGTCGGATTTTGTAGTATATGACCACATTTTCTTCATTGGGAATTGCTATTTTGTTGTACTGTCCTTCCAAATTACTCACTCCTATAATAAAAAGTAAACTCTCATGGCAATGAATAACTTCACAGATTTAGAAATCAGTGTTTCATTTTCAGATCTACATAACTAGTATTTTGTCACCATTTTTTGCATTCATTTTCCATTTACAATAATCCATTCTCTAGAAAGCTACAAATCTATAAATGTGTCAATTAGGTTTTATTTACATGAAATTAAATATTAATATTAAAATATTTTTTTTTAAATAAACAAGCCTGAGAAAACGAAGAAGGCTAGACCCCCAATTGTCCAGGCATCACTGATTTAGGGTTGCACAGAACTCGGACAAAAACTTGCAATGATTTGTAGGAGGGTATTCACTGCCTACCAGCACTCTCCTACCTATTCCTATGAAAGTAAGATTGCTCAAAGACATCTTCTAACAGGATGTGTTCCAACAAGAGGCAAGTTGTTAAAATATGTTCTTCCTAACCTGTTTTATGCTGATTTCATCAGTTGGAAACCAGTATTTTCTTCCTCCAACATTTTTACACCTTCTTTAGGCAAATCGATTTTTATTAGAAGCAACATGCTTCATTCTCTCACACTGGTAATATCACTAGTAAACATAAATTTACACATTATAAAGATCTCTTTTTCCTCTCTACCAACTCACCCTCTTGCATGCTATTTGAATGCATATGGGTGACTGAGAAACCCCAATTCACTGGGACTTGAGAGACAGCTCAGGGAAGTGCTCCCTATTTTTAGCTGCCAACTTTTTAAAGAAAAAAAGCTAGCAATCCATACTCATGGTGTAATTTCCTCCTTGATCTAAACAACCATTTCTCTCCTTTGTGTTTTTAACTGCAGCTAAAGCAACTACAAAATTCTAATGCCCACTATAGTGCCCAAACAAAAAATGTCCCAGAAACATGAAAAAGGTTCTCCAGCTCCATTTTTCTATTTAAATAGCAATACTGGAATGCCAGAAGGAATGTCTAGGCATGCCAATTGGAACAGGGAGGTTCTCAGGAAATGCATACTGTATTTGACTACCATCTTAAATACTGCACCTGCAAACTAACAGAAACTCTGCAAAGGGAATCGAAACCCGCCTTCTGCATGTCTATCAGAGCTACACAGACACACACGCACACTCTCTCTTTTAATATTCAATTAACAAATAAACAGGTGAACTGTTCATTCATCAGTGGCAAAGGAAATAGTTACCTCTTGTGTTCTTAAGATTCTTCTGGATTAAGGTTTGAAAGAGGCCTCGCTCTCAAACACTGGCTGAGATCTTTGGAAACTGACTTTGGCTCATGAAAACACACTATTTAAAGATCATGGCTCAAAATTTAGTTACTCAGTGGAGTGCAAATAATGTCTCAGTCCTCTCTGAATTTTGCTTTGTCTTTTAACTAAACAGTTTTTCCTATACCACTCTGAATGCAGTGTGCCTGAGTTCTTTTTAGAGACTGTAATGAGATACTAAAATTATGTTTCTTTTAGCTAAGTTCTGCATATCAAAACAGAGTAAGACTTTTCTTCTCTGCACTTCTGAAAAGCTGCAAGAATTTTTAAATCCCTTTTCCTTCTTCCTGTCCTACAGTTTAGCCATGTGACAACCATTCTTGTCTGACTCAGAGAGGAAAGCTCTCTTCATAGATTGAGTGTGTATCTATATAGGTCCTAAGAACAAGAGAAATTACTCTCCCTGAAATGGTAACATAACAGCAAATGGTGCAGTGGCAACTGTTGGCAGGAAAGACAAGAAGTGCACAGGTATAAACTCTTATAAGTGTAACTAAGTGTAACTACCCAACCTCACAGTGGAGCATCTTCTATACTGACTCTTGTGAGTACAGCATATAGAAATACTTACTTTCTACTATTTCTGGAATAGTTCTGTAATGCTGGAACTGATAGAAGGATTTTTCTAACATGTATTCAGGGTTGATTTCCTCTACTCGAAGCAAGTTCAATACCATGTTGTACGTCAGGTGGAATGCACTGTTTAAAGGGTCAGCTGAACCCTGAAAAAGATCCAAGAACACCGCCCAGTTAAAAAAATATCAATTGCAGTACATAAGAATGTATCAAATAAATCATGACACAGTGTCTTCTATGAAGACCTGCTTTGATGGGTAGTACAACTTGCCTTGAATTTAGATTACGTGTCTCACCAAATCCCAAGCAATTTTATTATGCTGAATATATAACAGTATTTGTATGTCTCATCATATCTATAGTTATACTACAATATTATAAATTAGAACTGGATGAAATTAAAAGTTTAGATGAAAAACTTAGATGTTTCTTATAGTCTATTATCTGGATTCCATTATTTTAACTTGAAAATAATAGTGATTTAACTATTGAAAGCAATCCATTATTTTAACATTCTGGAAAAACTTATTTGCACACCTTTTTCTCTTAAGAATTACTGATCACACTGGTGTCTTGGGAAGTCTGTTCAAAAATAGTCTACAACTTCTTCAACTTAAGTAATGTCTCGTTATAAAATTAATTTACTTTGCAGGCTGCCTGAGAGAGGTCGTAGACTTTCCACTTGTGGAGATATATAAAAGCCATCTGGACATGGTCCTGGGCAGCCTGCTCTAGCTGACCCTGCTTGAGCAGGGGGCTTGGACAAGATGACCTCCAGAGCTCCCTTACAACCTCAACCATTCTGGGATTCTGTGAAGTTTGGGGTTTTTTTACAAGGTGGTATTTACAAGTATTTTGAATAAGCTAAGAAGAAAGGATGATGGGAAACTATTGTGAGGAAATACCACATCACTACCTTCTTTCCCCATTCTTATTTTCTAAGAACATCTACTACTGTCTGTCAAAAAAATGTACTGGACATTTTACCAACAAAGACGACTACATTATCATAAGAAGAGCAAACATTTAACTGATACACATTAAAACAACCAGCTATTCGAAGAACACACAGAACAGTTAAACAGTGTCCAAGAAAGATGTAGAAAACCTGAACACTACAGCCTCTCAGAGCAAAGGACAAACTTGAGAAACTGTCTTTAAGTGTCAGCAGAGAAGGCCATCCTAATAAACCAAATAAGAAGTCACTGCAACCAGACGACAGAGGCCCAAAACTTCTGAAGTATGAAGCTGCCCAACTGTGGTGCATAACCTTTCATTTCAAGTAGCATTGGTATCAAAGGAACAAGTGCCTGACAGTTCTTCAGAAAGGATCCAAGGAAAATCCAGGAGTTACGAAGAAGAAAATTACAATTTCTGTAAAGCAAAAGGAGTGGAAACTAGAAGCAACAGACAGCTGGAGAGAATACAGCAGAACAGCAGCATAAATAGACCTTTTAAAAACCAAAGTTGATCTCACAAATCTTTCAGAGCTCTTTGAAGATGTTAACAAGTACGTGGATTATCATACCTCCCTGATTTGTGAAAAGCTTATGACAACACAAGCCCTACCCCCACCAAACTAAGGTTACCAAGTCTTTAAGGGATTTTAAAAAACTAAACTCTTGTGAATTACTAAACAGAAAACCAATGTAATTTGGTATTTTTTCAAAACAAAATTTCCAGATGGAGACTCAAAGAGGTTTGGACTTAAGAAATCTAGAAAAGGCATAGACAGAAAAATAGCAAGGTCTGCTAAAATACTACTAGATCACTAAAACCACCAGCAATCCACAGAGTTGCATGACAAGCAATAAAATGGCAAGTGAAATTTAATCTGAAAGTATATTGTTAGAAGATGAAGTGCAACAGTTTGCAACGGTTTAGTATTTACTGTTCATTAAAGTGACCTATACCTGAAATAAAAGAGGTTTACTTAAAAAGTGTTGTCATTGCAACAAAGCCTATGAGTAAATTCAGTTATGACTAACAACTAAAACAGATAACAAGAAAATGAGGATGTTTCAAGACATTTTTCATGCAACTATATGACTGCTGAAAGTTCAACATATTCTATCAGATGTTTTAGAAGCTCAGCAATGGTTGACACTGGGAAACACACTCCTCTACACCTTCTTTTAAGCTCAAGATTTGCTTTACCTAAAACCAATTATATTCTTGCAACTCATTTTTTGCCTTTTGCTATAACGTAAGGTATGTAGCAGAGATACTTCCTTATCATACATAACAAAAAAAGCATAGGATATTAAAGAAACAACTGATGACTAGTTTAAATATGCAAATGCTGAAATTCCTATCAAGTGCTCTCTTAGATCAAGCTAAGTTTAATGGATTTTAAATGACATTACCACAATATACATATTTTTCTTTCAATTTTAAATGTACAGTCAGGAATTCTGATACACATCCATTGATGCACTAATGTCAGATTTAACAAGAGACAGTTTGAATCTGAGACTCCCTCACATGTAGGATTGTATTGGGTTTGTGTGGCAAGGTTTTGGTAGCAGCGGGGCTACAGAGGTGGCTTCTATGAGAAGTTGCTAGAAGCTTCCCTAATGTCTGATAGGGCCAATACGAGCCAGCTCCAAGATGGACCCGTGACCCGCTGCCAGCCAAGTCCAAGCCCATCAGCAATAGTGGTAGTGCCTCTGGGATAACAGATCTAAGAAGGGAAAAAAAGGTGCAGCGGGCACAGAAACAGCAGCCAGAGAGAGGAGTGAGAACATGTAACAGAAACAACCCTGCAGACACTAAGGTCAGCGAAGGAGAGGGAGGAGGTGCTCCAGACACTGGAGCAGAGATTCCCCTGCAGCCCGTGGGGAAGACCATGGTGAGGCAGGCTGTCCCCCTGCAGTCCAGGGAGGTCCACTGTGGAGCAGATATCCACCTGCAGCCCAGAGAGGACCCCACACCGGAGCAGGTGGATGCCTGATGAAGGCTGTGACTCCGTGGGAAGCCTGCGCTGGAGCAGGCTCCGGGCAGGACCTGTGGCCCTGTGAAGAGAGGAGCCCACACTGGAGCAGGTTTTCTGGCAGGACTTGTGACCCTGTGGGGGACCCACGCTGCAGCAGTCTGTGCCTGAAGGCCTGCAGCCCGTGGAAGGGACCCACGCTGGAGCAGTTCGTGAAGAACTGCAACCCATGGAAAGGACTCGTGCTGGAGAAGTTTGCAGACGACTGTCTTGCGTGGGAGGGACCCCACACTGAAGCAGGGGAAGAGTGTGATGAGTCCTGCCCCTGAGGAGGATGAAGTGGCAAGAGACAACGTGTGATGAACTAATCATAACCCCCAGCCCCCGTCACCCTGCGCTGTTGGGGGGGTTAGGTAGAGAATCTGGGAGTGAAGCTGTGCCTGGGAAGAAGGGAGGGGTGGAGGGCAGGTGTTTTGAGATTTGGTTTTATTGCTCATTACCCTACTCTGGTTAACTGGCGATAAATTAAGTTCATTTTCCCCAAGTTGAGTCTGTTTTGCCCATGAGAGTAATTGGTTGAGTGATTTCTCTCTGTCCTTATCTCGACCCATGAGCCCTTTGTTATATTTTCTCTCCCCCGTCCAGCTGAGGAGGGGGAGTGACAGAAAGGCTTTGGTGGGCACCTGGTGTCCAGCCACGGTTAAGTCACCACAAGGATATTTAAGAATATTGTAATCCCATAGATACAGATCCCAGAGATATAGAGCCTTATGGGATTACCTTACAAAAGCCAAAATCATACTCACTGCATGATTATTTCATCTCAGAAAAAATCCCAGCTGTTACAGAGAAGCCTTCAGCATATGTTGATAGTAAGGAAGTACCAACATGAACACATGTAAAACAAGTTTAAGATAAATCATATAGCCTAATGTTTTGCTTTTCATAGCCAGAGGCTCATTCAGTCATCCTAGCTTACATCTGTGAGCAGATCGTAAATATACACATAGGTTTTCACCTCAAGTGATGCACCACAGAGCAGAAATACCTCTTAAATTAGATCATTAAATGAGTATTTAAAATAACACCATCAGTTCTGAAATTACCACAAATGGGTTTCTACTAACAGAGATGCATCAATAAATACGACATCAATAGCTGAGCTGTGGTGTGCAGAGGAAAACTCAAGTTTCTACAGATGTTTCTGGTCTGATACACCAAACAAAGATGAGAGAACTTCTGTTGCTGATACTAACCAATGTATAACTCAGCTTTTACCTTAGACCTGCTAAAAGAATTATGTACCCAAGCTCTTGCCTATTTTTCTAAATATATCAGTTATTCCAGGAAAGAGAAATTACCACCCCCTAAAAAGCTTGCTTCTCTACAACAGAGAATGCCATTTAAAGAATGGCATTTACTAAAGAACAGCACAGCAGTTATGCCAGTGTCAGCTAATGGTGGGTTAGATTCTTTCCTACAGCAACGTCCACTGCCGTAGCCAGCCATCAACTAATGCAGCTGGAATACACCCACCAGCTGGCTGCAGCCACCGGCATATCTACAGACCAGTGCAGATCTGACAAAATGCTGCTGTGACCGCGCCGATCATACTATGAACCCCTCTTTCCATTTCTGACAACGTTACATAGCTTTAAGGCATAATTAGCTGTGTGCTTGCAAGATTTTCAACCTTTTGAAAGAATAAAATCATGTCACACCCTCACTTATATGTTATCATAAAGTGAGAAAAGAAAACAATGAACTTTATGCAACTATAATATATGCGCAGAACATGCCAAGAAAGATTAAACAATTCCTGCAGACTCACTTTAAAGGCTTTTTTAAAATCAGCACAGTTCAACTGTGAAGAAGGAGTGATTTAAAAACAAACTAAAAAACCCAGCTATTTCAAGGATTATATAGAGAGGACTTATCTGAAAGGCAGCATTTGAGCCAGTTGCTGATGTGGCAATTTTTATTTTAAACATATAATCAGCATTTTACAATTTGAAAATAAGATTATTCTGTTAAGACAAAGCACTTAAAATACGAATACTATTTTGGCAAAAAAATTGTGAATTGTTGCTGTTCCTTCATCTCATAAACACATCTTTCTCCAAGTTTCAGAAATTGTTTTCTCAGTGTTGTTCTCTAGGTAATACTACATTCAAAATCAAAAATTCTGAGAAGCTTATTTTTTCTGAAAACTGCAACTGTTACTTCTCCAAATTAAATACAACTATATTCACTTTAGTTATTACACCCTCAGCACAGGCAGTGAATTCTGCAGGGTGCCTTGGTCTCTACTGACTACTCCAGGCTATCAGACTCGCATCTAATAGGCAGCAATCACCTGGATGCCCATGCTTCATTTACGTACTAGCAACATATGGATTTTACAGCTGCATTAGGAAACCTTATACCAAAATACAGTTGTTCTTCTATGCTAAGTACACAGAAAACATGAGTAGACAATCAGGCTTTTCTGGCAAATTATAAAGATTGGCATGATCATTGAAGACGCAATTAGTGGTTACCTAAAGATACCTGCCAGATACATATGGTGAAGGAAAGAGAAGAACAGGAGGAGAAGGAAGATGGGCTATTTTACTGACAGGAAAATGGAAAAGGTGGGCCTTCCATTCCTAACTTGCTCTTGAAGAGCCTAAACAGTATAAAGTGTTGAACTATCCTGGATTTTGCTTGCTGCTAAGATATATTAAGAGGCAAAATAGTTTAACTAATATCTTCTGCATTATGGTTTGCTCTTCTTGCAATCCCTTTTTCTGCTCAAGCCCTGTGCCAACAGCTCCTACACCAATTGCTTTTCTTTCGTACTTTCTTAAAAGTGTTGTGAAGCATGTGCATGACATTTAGCTCACCCTCCACCATAGATCCTCCTGTCACAGTTCATCAACCTTCTCTTTGAGAAGCTAGGGTTTGCAACCACCTGCCTCAAGTTCTCTCAGTCTCTGAGGAAGCCTCTCCCTTGTCTCCAGAGAAGAAGCTCCGTATTAGACAGGAAGAACCACCAACCACTCATGCAGAAGACTGGGCAAAAGCCTAACTGATCAGAGCTGCAAAAAGGTTGATGAGAAAGACTACCTTGAACAGGCATCAAGAAGCCACTTTCAAACACACGCTGTGTCCATGACTTTATTGTTTTTGGAGAACTACCATCCCAGTTTTCTGGCCTCCTTTCTGCAAGTAACCCTCCTCCTCACCCCTTCAAAGCAGGCATACCCCCCACCCGAAATCTTCAACAGACAGTAACAACAGATTTATTTCTGAATATTTTTTAAAAAACAGAATGATTTTGAAGGCTTTTTTATAGCTCTGGACAAGAACTGCCTGGATACATGAGAACAGCCTGGATATATCAACTAAAGATCTCAGAAATTAATGACCTACTTCATGTGCTTGCAACCACTTTGCTTCTCAAGAAATTTTAAGCCAACTTATTAGTAGCATCCCTTCAAGTTTTCCAAGATTTGGGTTGCAAAAGAATCATTGGTTTAAGCTGATAATGTTAAAAATCAAGAACATGACCATAAACAATTAACTACAGAAATAATTTAGTCAAGAACTATCTGAAAGTTATAGCCACTATACACTGTGCCCTGTTTAACTGCCAACAGTTTCAGAACAGAGTCTCTTCTTAACAGAGTCAAATCATCCAACAGGGCATTTGACATTTACTAGTCCTACCATTTCTTGCCCACTTAAACTAGAAAGATATAAAGATTGGGGAGGAGTAAGATTAGTGTCTGGAATTGATATTCACAAGGTTTTTTCACTGTTTTTTTATTACTGTTAAGACTTGGAAGCCTTGTCTAAGCAGAGATGAGAGAGCTGTCAGTGCTGCATAATGGCACACACTGTTGAGTAAGACGTACATTTGGTTAAGGGTTACTCTCTCTGTTCTCTCTTAGAGTAGGAGAAAAATATTTACATTTTCAAAACTTTTCCCATGCAGAGAGAGGAGAAAATTTTGCACATAACTTTCAGCAATCCATCCTCTCACAGAAAACGTGTACAAAGTTTTCAAAGGGAACGTAAGATGGCAAATACTGTCCGAAACTAACTCACAGGGACATTACAAGCAAACAAAGATGAAAGAGGCAACTTGCAAAGCAACAATAAAGTATCTCTCGTGACAGAAATCAGATACAGTACAGGACATATTTTAAGGCATTTGGTCCACTGACAGTTTCATTTGCTTATCAGTGTTTCCAGAAATCAGCTGAATGAATGAGTTTCCAAAAAGGCAACAAAGAACCACTTTACAAAAACAGCAAAGAACAGGACACACTGATGATATTTAAAAGGTCTCAGTTTTTTCCTTGTATGGGAGAAATAAGTACACTTAGCTGTCTGTGACAGTAGCCATTACGAATTTCTATGAAAAACCTCATTAAAAAAAAAAAGCGACTGCTTGATACATCTGTTAAGACACAGAAATACCTTTAGTGAAATATTAATTAACAACACATATTTTCCATATATCAATGATATAGGTACTACATGAATAATCAGATCTCTCTCAGAAATATCAAATGACTGTGTAGTTATACTGATAACCGGATTATCCTGAGCTACATTAGCATGACTGCAAAACCGATGAAAACCCCTTCTCCAGGGTTATTTTTAACAGACAATGGTAAGCAGCTATTTTAAGCACAAATTTATTACCCATTTGGCTCACTGCTTTGCCCCCAAAACAGTTGCACCAAGAGAAGCCACTGTGGGTGGCAAAAGACTGCTTTAGCAGCCTTTGCCGATGAAAATACCTCAACCTTGGGATCCACAAATGCTCCAGCTGTAATAAGAGACTTAAAAGGAAAAAAAATGTATCTCCATTTCTCTCATATGCAACTACCACCGTCTGAAGTTAGTTCTGAATGACTTGAACTTTTCAGTCATTTACCCTCTCTAATACAGTAGCTCCTACCATTGTAACTATCCTTAGTTTTACTTCAGGCTAGCAACTCCAAGTTCTGTTCCTCCCCTAAGCCTTTTGTCTTCTTTCTGTAGTGAACACAGAAAAATATAGGAAAAAACCCTACACACTTGTACCAAGGCATCCCAATTTAACAAGGGAATATTTAAACTCTCAAAACTACAAATATTTTATACAACACAAATACTGTACTTTAACTTAAAAATTTAAAAATTTGCCCTCCCCAGACCTCCCCCAGGATCATAGCATTGCTACATGAATTGCTCTTCACAGAACACAAACAGATGGCGGGCAGAAAGGTAATTTTAACATGTGTTCAACCCCATACTGTGCAATGATTCTTTGGATCTGAACTGGCCTGGTAACACTATAACTGTATTTGTATGATATGTTTGAGAGAATAATTTTGCTCCTTCTAAGTTGGATGAACTCAAAGAAAGCTGAAATGGAAAAAACCCAAATTATATCTGTATCTCCACTCAGAAGCTAGCTGAGATCCTCAACGCTCGTTGGTTTCAGATTTGCTGCTACAGGTATCAGGTCAGTGATGTGACAATTTACAAGTTCAGTAAATACACAGTATGTTTTAAGTTTAAGGAAATGTGTGCCCTAGACTATATAGTTCTACAAAGAGTTAATATAAAAATGAATTTAAAAAAGGAACTTTGTCTTCTTTTCACCTCACATTTACCTTTTAAGAATAAGAAGGCAAAGAAAAAAAATCTAGCTTAATCAGTCAAAATGCATTTACATTTGCAGTGATGAGTTTACCAAAGTAAAAGAAAATTTCCCAAAAATCTGTCAGTTGAGGGGGAAACTGCTTTCCACAGACTGACCTAATAAAACTTCAAGGAACTTGTGGTATTAACAAGCAGCAACCACAATTAATAAATAATACCAGTCTGCTTAGTCCTATTGGCTCTGGAAAAGCCAGTAGGTGAAATTAAAGAGTGACTAACCATTTTATATGCCATCTGGTGCACCCCATCTTCCCACATTTTGGTTGCAAATATTAGGAAGAACTATTTGCTTGTCTCTTCTATCTGCTGGCTTGCATAACTACCTACAAAATTGTGAGCTTGTTCGCGATGGCATTTGAATATCTGTTTCCCTTAAAACAGTTGAACTCTCTCCATAATTTCACACTGAAAACTTGTTGACTTTAAGCAGATTTTGAATTAAGGTTAGAAGTTAAGTACCTTCCTGAATTGAAGCCTGGAAAATTTCTGCAGTGCAAACTTAACAAGAACAAGAGAAGTTTGGCTGTTTACAACAAAAATAAAAATTCTACATTAATTTTTTTTTACCTTAATTTTGATAAAGCATCCAAAAATGTTTGTTTTATTGAGATTCTCATCTATGTCACAACTTTAAATTAGAAAGAACATTATACTGTCCTCACACCACTAATGACAATCTATTTCTTTAGATTTTGCAACAGCTTTTCCAACAAGTGTTAGCACCAGCCTCCAGCTCAAGTGTATTTCTCTCCCAAACTAGGCTTTGGTAAATTTCTCAAATCCTGAGGCTCCCCCCCCCCCACCATATGAGTAAGCTCTAAGTCAAACCAAAGTAGAATGGTATAATTAAGCTGGCATGCTAAACTGATGTTTGAGAAGGACTAAATGCTGATGGAAGACAGTCTCACTAGAAGGCTTCACCTGCTGTCTTGTGCATAGTCCCAAACAAGATTAAATGGAAAACTGTTATTTACTACTCACTCGCAAGTTATGGGAAATGAACTGAAATACCAGTTTACTTCTCTAGAAACATCTTTAAAGCATTTGGGGAAAAGTAAATGGCAAATCTGCACACAGTATGGTTTTAAAAGGGGTAGACAACCAGCAGTACTAAAGATTCTGCAGAGTGTTTATCATAGAAGTGAAGTAGTAAGCTGTATCATTTCATATCAATTTCAATACAGGCCACCACATTTTGTACAAGAAAACATTAATCATAGACATTGTATCAGGATATCCTCTTGCAGAGAAGCTTGTGCTGCAATTTTTCCAAACACTGCACTTAACAACTGCTATGCTCTAGCCTGCATCTGATTGTACCTTGCTTGAACTTCCTGACAGAGATTGTCTTGCCTTCTGTGGCAGCCATGCATACCTATCAACCTCACTTCTTTACTTCAGACAGTGCTAAGCATTCCATTTGCAAATGACCTCTATTGATGCCCTCCTCCCATGCTTCTTGCCTGATCACACAGTAAAAACTCAGTACAGTTTGTAAATGCAAAATGAGAACTCAATGTAACAGAATAATTCTTACCACCTGAAAAAAAAATTCCCATTCACCAGAAGTGTTTTCCATGTATTAGTCAAAGGAGATAATTTGAAAAAACACACTAATAATTTCAAGAGTATGATGTTAATGTATATGCATATTTCAAAGAGTAACAAAGACTAACAACAGTTTTGGACTGTCCTAAATTTATCTAACAATAACAACAACAAAAAAGCACCCAAACACCCAACCAGTGAAATAACAGAATCTATACTTTTACATTAGGTAATTTTTAAAGTTTTACTGTTTTTCAACCAAATTCAAGACCATACACACCCATATTTATTTTAAAACACAAAAAGACCAATACAAGAGCAGACCCATGGCCTACCTAGTCAATACCAGACAAGCCAAAAGAAGGAAGAAGCAACCTCAGAGTCAAAGATTAAGTGAACTACTTCTGCATAAAACAGTATTTTTTTTCTGCATGTTAACCACTGCTTTTCCTGAATTCTAATTTATCACAGTTTTTTATAGTATTACACAACTATGGCATTTCTCACAACCCAGGCAAGCATTTAGTTGCTTGTTACACTTTCTATGTTAGAAATCCATGCAAAATTACGCTGGTGCCCAAGGCCTGTTATTAATTCCTTTTGCAGACAGACAGTTATGCTTATGTAAAAGTACTAACTTCCAGCAATTTTATCAGATAGCTCCTGTTCCAGAAACTTCCTCCTCTAGCAACTGAAGCTTCTCAGCACCTCCTCATCATTTCCCATCTTACATTTATTCCCATCAGCATAGATTTATTTATTTTTATGTAAATATTGATTTTCACACTAAATAGAATTCTCTTTGTACTTGGGAGTCTGAAAGGAACAGCCATGTGTGATACATAGTAGATGATTAAAACACAAAATACCTAACGATGTTGCCTCAATTATAACGGAACAATGATTTGTCCTTTCAAAATTCAGAAAGTTTCTAACAGCTGCACAGTAGTCATATGAGAAAGCTGTGCAAACAGGCAGAAAGTTAAAAAGAAAAGTATTAAACTGTCTGAATTGCTATCCTGGTCATTTGCCTAGTACAATAAAACAATCTAAGAGTCAAAATAAAATACAAAAAGACAAGATGGATTTCTAATAGCAGCATAAAGGCCAAATAAGCACAGTACTGCCAACTATAAATGAAGGCCCTGCCAAGGGGCCAGATGTAGCCAGTGGAATATCTCCTACAGCTTGGCATCGGGGCACTTTATGTTCCATACAAAAATGACAAGGAAAACATAATACTGTATGTTTTATCTGGCTAGATGAATGTTTTCTTTTATTTTTCAGTCCACCTAACTTCTCCTGTGAAGGAGTAAGTAGATGCAAAGAACTGACACACTCAAATTCAAGGCTCAAAAACCTACTTAGAGTAGCACATTTTCCTTCATTATACAACCATTATTTTCTGTAATGTAATTAACCTGAAGTTTTCGTCTTTTAGAGCTATAACAGATTACCACCGCTCAGTAACTCAGTTGCCTCTGTAGGAATACATGCTAGTAACATGGCCAAATTCCAACCAGAGAAATGCTGCTCTGGTTTCAAAGGCCATCTAGCGTCAGGGAAAGGTTTCCACTTCCTAACTAAACTAACACAATGTAGCTAAAGATTTTAATTAAGGAAACAACAAAAAAACTCCCATCAAATATTT
Organism: Astur gentilis; assembly: GCF_929443795.1. Lineage (NCBI taxonomy): Eukaryota > Metazoa > Chordata > Aves > Accipitriformes > Accipitridae > Astur > Astur gentilis. The sequence goes on from NC_064919.1 coordinate 68,899,328, forward strand.
CTTAGTATTATGCAAATGTAAAACTATCATTTACTGGCTTGAGAAAGCTATGGAACAGTATTGTAAGCATTTAGTTTTATAGATTTGCGCAAATCACCAGTTTACTAAATATTCAGCGGTCAAATAAATGCTAAGGATAAATGAAAAAATCTAGTTACACTGCAGAAGCCAAATGTACACTACTGAGTTTAAGAAACATTTACAAATATCTCTTGTAAGAACTCCACCTAAGATTTGAACTTTGAATTTAAGTCTGAAGTACTGTACACTATGCCGCAATCAACAGTTCCACAGCCAAAGAGCACAGCTGCAGCAATACTGCTGGTACTGAAATATACTCAAAGCTCTCACTTCACTGACCGCCGTGTTAGGCAGCTGATCACATTATTCCTAGATGCTTTGCTCTAGTACTCAGGAAATGGCTTGGATTAGACATGCATGAGGGTTGAATAGCTATGACAAAAATGTCCTATGTAAATGTCCAATCATTCTCAATATGTCTAATTTATTTCTTCTGAAGTTTTCCCTATAAATCTTTAGCTTATCCTGGAGCAAAGCCACAGTACTTGACGTGGCAACAAAATAGCACTGCAAGACACGATCGTGATCTTACTGCAGACAAACTTTGTCAGTCAGTAAGTAAAACCTAATTCAGACACACTTAACGATGACTACAAAATGTGAATATTGAAGAAATGTTAATCGGTATACATTCCTGGCCTGTTTTGAGATGAAATTTCCTCTGTGTGTTTTGTATTTAAAAAGGAAAATAAGAAGTATTTTTTATGTTTTACTGCTCATCTCATAAAAGATTACTTCTACTGCCTTTTCAGCAATTGGCTGAATAGTCACAGATGCATCAATACCTCCATTATAGTCTCTTCTGATCTTTTTCAACGTAATGTTAAATTCAGTCCTTGCTCAGAAGTGAAATAGTGTGAAAAATTAATGAAATACATGACTTTACTTAGATCAGTGGAGAAGAACCGAGAGATAATAAATACAGAAAGCAAAAAAGTTGCCATTATCTTTCCCTTTTGTTTCCTTACAATTAAAAAGAAAAAAAAATAATCAAAGGGCTTATAGTTTCAATAAAGGCTATATTCTTTATTATTTACTTAAAATCTAGACAAAAATGTAGATAGTATCAAAAAATCTAAATTATCTACCATTTCCTTTTTTCATCTTAATTCATGAAGATTGAGTTGTGTAGTTCTCAAACTACTAAACTTACAAACTTAAACACCTTCTGAATGGTTGAGCTTATAGAGTCATCTTAATTATTATCTTCAGACTTTATGAGATATCAATTTTTCTTATGCTATTTACAATTATTTCATATAAATTAAGTTTTGGGGGAAATTCTTTATAAACTACAGATTACAAGTACACAAAATTAACGCTAGATATAAGCAGGTTTTTTTCTTCTCTCATTTTGTATCTTGGCTGTTTAATTTTTCAGCTGTGGAAGTACAAAGGTATAAAGCCTTTATTTATGTAAGCATGCCACAAAATTACATCTGTTTTTTAAAATAGTCTTAAAAACTCATAAAAATCCATTTAAAAATACTTAGTCTTCATATATTTCAGAGTATGTACACATGCATTAAGTGTGAATATAAACAAACAAATGTATGTCCATTCCACTGAGAAAACACAAACTGAATCAAGACTAAGAAGTAAATTCAAAACCTAATGCTACTACACATGAATGAATTCCAGTATTTTTGAAATTTCTTATTTTACTAATTTCTGGTTAGTTAGCCATAACGTAGCATTTGTCAAAATTCTGACTTTAAGAAGGTAAACACCACCTGTGTATAACAGTGATCTAATGTCCACATTTATTATGAATTAACAGGTAGCACTGACAGAGCAAGATACACAACAAAGAATCCACATCTGCATAACAGCAGCCATGTACATATCTTTCCCCTTGTTCTTAATTTGTCTGCACAAAATAGATAAATACTAACATCTGATTTATTTTTTTTTACAATAAATACATGATTTTTATTAACATACCCTGATGCCGACTTAAGATGATTCCCACAATTTATACAAACTCAAATAATACAGTAAGTGCCCTTTTAACACAAATGACCTACTATTTGTACCAAGGCTGCAAGCTCCCAAATAGCTTGCAGAGTAACTCCTCAAGTTTTCAATTTTAACATGTGTGCACAAGTAACATAAGCAGCCTAAGATAGGAAACACACACAACAGAATATTATGCTTCATTATGGTGATTTTTGCCATGGAATTTAAATAGAAGTGTAATGAGTGCAATGTTTCACATTCAAATTATAAAGCAACAGACTATTATTGTAATAATCTGTAACAACTTCCATTACAGTTTGGGGAAGCCCTATAATCTAATGCCCATCTGAACCACAAGAGTGGTTTTTAAAACCTCTTGATTTCCAAACCTCAAAGTTTCCTACAAGCGCTATCAATTTTCCCACAGATAATTTTAGCTCACTGACAGCTATCTCACTCTTCTTACTTACATTATCTCATTTTTTGCATGACTTTGTCCAGTTTGTCTATTACACTGAAAAGTCCATTATCAAAGTTTTATTTCACCACAGAACCAAGCCTTTAATACTTCTTGTGAAAGCTCAGCAAATTTTTTCTAGTTCAGCAATATCCTTGAACTGACTATAGTCAGCAAGAAACAAACATTGCCACCAAAGATGAGGAAAAGGCTGAGGTACTTAATGCCTTCTTTGCCTCAGTCATTAACAGGGAAACCAGTTATCCTCAGGCTACTCAGCCCCCTGAGCTGGAAGACAGGGACAGAAAACAGTATACACCCCCCACAATCCAGGAGGAAATAGTTAATGACCTGCCACACCACCTGGACACTCACAAGTCTATGGGACCAGATGGGACCCATCCGAGAGTAGTGAGGGAGCTTGTGGAGGGGCTTGCCAAGCCACTCTCCATCATCTATCAGAAATCCTGGTCAACAGGGGAGGTCCCGGACAGCTAGAGGCTTGCCAGTGTGACGCCCATTTACAAGAAGGGTCAGAAGGAGGATCCAGGAAACTACAGGCCTGTCAACCTGACCTCAGTACGGGGGAAGATTATGGAACGGTTCATCCTGAGTGCGCTCACATGACATGTGCAGGACAACCAGGGAATCAGGCCCAGCCAGCATGGGTTCATGAAAGGCAGGTCCTGCTTGACCAACCTGATCTCCTTCTATGACATGATGACCTGCCTAGTGGATGAGGAAAGACTGTGGATGTTGTCGACCTGGACTTTAGTAAGGCTTTTGACACTGTCTCTTGCAGCATATGCCTTGAGAAGCTGGCAGCTCATGGCTTAGACAAGTATACTTTTCGCTGGGTAAAAAACTGGCTGGCTGGACAAGCCCAGAGGGTTGTGGTGAATGGAGTTAAATCTAGTTGATGCCCAGTCACAAGCGGTGTTCCCCAGGGCTTGGTGTTGGGCCTGGTTCTGTTTAATATCTTTAACGATTTGGATGAGGGGATTGTGCACCCTCAGCAAGTTTGCAGATGACACCAAGTTGGGCAGGAGTGTTGATCTGCTTGAGGGTAGGAAGGCTCTACAGAGGAATCTGGACAGGCTGGATCGATGGGCTGAGGCCAATTGTATGAGGTTCAACAAGGCCAAGTGCCAGGTCCTGCACTGGGGTCACAACAACCCCATGCAGCGCTACAGGCTTGGGGAAGAGTGGCTGGAAAGCTGCCCAGCAGAGAAAGACTTGGGGGTGCTGGTCGACAGCCGGCTGAATATGAGCCAGCGGTGTGCCCAGGTGGCCAAGAAGGCCAACGGCATCCTCGTCTGTATCAGAAATAGTGTGGCCAGCAGGAGCAGGGAGGTGATTGTTCCCCTGTACTGGACACTGGTGAGGCCGCACCTCAAGTCCTGTGTTCAGTTTTGGGCCCCTCACTACGGGAAAGACATGGAGGTGCTAGAACGTGTCCAGAGAAGGGCAACCAAGTTGGTGAAGGGCCTGGAGCACAAGTCTTATGAGGAGCGGCTGAAGGAACTGGGGTTGTTTAGTCTGGAGAAAAGTAGGCTGAAGGGAGACCTTATCACTCTCTACAGCTACCTGAAAGGAGGTTGTAGTGAGGTGGGTACTGGTCTCTTGATTATCAAGTAACTAGTGATAGGGTGAGAAGAAATGGCCTCAAGTTGCACCAGGGGAGGTTTAGATTGGCTATTAGGAAAAATTTCTTTACTGAAAGGGTTGTCGAGCATTGGAACAGGCTGCCCAGGGAAGTGGTGGAGTCACCATCCCTGGAGGTGTTCAAAAAACGTGCAGATGTGGCACTGCAGGACCTGGTTTAGTGGGCATGGTGGTGTTGGGTTGATGGTTGGACTCGATGATCTTAAAGGTCTTTTCCAACCTAAATGATTCTATGATTCTGTGAACAGAATACTACAGTAGTAGTGATATCACCAGAAAACAGAATATAGTTCTACCTCTCCTACTCAAGATCCCTTTTATACAGAGAAGGATACTAGTCTTTTGGTTTTGTTTCACAATAGAAACTCCTGCTTTAATGAAAATGAAAACCTATACTCTGTTTAGGATTTCTCATCTCCTAATTTCTTATCTCCTACCTGCACATCTATATGCTTTTTGTTCTAGGCGTATAATTTTACATGTTACATTACTCAAAAAAGAATAACCTTAGTGGGGAGGACAAAAAAAAAACCAGTTAACTTCACTCCTACCTTCAAAAGCTGCTTGCCAATTGTTGGACTCATTTTTTCATCCACCATAAGAATTACTATTCCTCTGTCATCCATACCTCGGCGTCCTGCACGACCTGACATTTGAATATATTCACCTGAGGATATCTAGGATAAAATGAGAAAAGGAAAAAATTTAACAAACATTAGAAAAATAGCAAGAACATATAAAATGCTATTTACAGTTACACAGCAAATGACCATGATGTATAAAAATTAGCAAAGGAGAGTTATGTAAGACATGAACTTTTCACAGATTGAATTCATTACTCACAATTGATCACTAAGCTACTAAGATATAAGTCCATGACTATGAATAGTGTATGTCAGCAGCATAAGTTAACTAATACTCCCATAGCTACAGTCATTTCCATAACACAGTGCATCATTTTAATAAGCACAAAAAACATTTTACTAATGTCTTATGTGATGGAAGGTTGCTGGGCATGGTGGAGATTATTAAAATACAATAAATCTTCAATATAATGATAACACGTTTTCACCATCTTCAAATAATGTATTTCGTTCAAATGATTCAAACGTAACATTAAAATACTGATACCTAGCAAGAGCAGTATTTCTACGCCTACTGTGAAACTGAAGAGGGTATAAAGAACCGGGACATGGACAAGAGCCAGCTATACCTGGTTCCCTATGTCTCAGTAAGTTATGAAACAGGTTTTTTGGTCATCTGTGGAACTTGCGTTCCCAACAATTTCCTGAGTTTCACTTTAAGTCAGATCTCAAAAGCTACTTAAGGAAACTGTGCTAAATCATTTTAAAAGCAGGAGTTCCACATATCTGATCTCCCACGTATCTTAAGGACATGCAATCAGACAGAATGAATCATGACACTGAACAGCCCAAACTAAGATTGAAGAGACATTTACTTCATAATGCATGTCAAGTCACTTGTCCTGTTTATCACAATTTTCCCCTCTCTGAAAGATGAACAATGACCCTTATTTACGAAGTTTTGCTGTGATGAATTGTACATCCTTATTGCTATTTACATGGAATCACATACGCAGTTTTAATGTTGAAAACTTTCAAATTATTTGTTTTGCAGCTGTTTAAGAACCTGTCTCTCCCTCCACACATTTCTGTCTTTCTGTGGGCTACCCAAAATACCCTGCTATAACAGAACAATCACTACTCCTGATGTAAATGATCTTTCGTTGCGTCTGTCAAAAACTAAATTTAGTGATCATTAATGATGACACTGAGCCCACTTAGTCTCCACATTGCTCTGACACAGAAGAAAATACCTGGGTCTCACAGTTTTGGACAAATTGTTCAGAAGTCTTAGTCTAATCCAGTGTCCAACACTAACCTCTATTTGATGACCTTTTGCTGCATCTATTAAAACAAATAATCTCATGTATAACCTGAGGAATCTTGTCTTCAGGAATATGTACACTTCATTATAAATGGATTATTGAACAAAGAAAGATTTTTCAAAGAAAATAATATTTTCTACTACATTGGATATGTCAAGAATAAATTTAATGTTAATAAGATTTAAATAATGCAATTCAGTTATTCTACAGAACCTGTTTTTCACTTACCCATCTGAAATCTTTTCCATCAAATTTGCTGGCACTCGTAAATAGTACAGTCCTGGCTGGCATATTAATTCCCATTGCAAAAGTCTCCGTTGCAAATAAGGCCTAAATAGACAGACTAAAGTTAAGCAAGAAAAAACAAAGGCCCTTAAGGAAACACGCAAATAGCCAGCAATTGCTACACAAAACCCTCCACATTTTACTACTTATGTACAGTCAGCATAGGAACATAGGTGCATTCAATATTTAAAAACTGGACCAAAACCATTCTTTCCCCCTTGCCTTATTTCTTCTGGGAAAACATGACAACTACTTAGATGGGACCATGTGAAAAACTCCAAAAGACAACACGTGGAGGTGCAAATTATATTAATGAAAAGTAATAGTTAATTTCACACTCAAAGTTTACAAGAAGAAAATATCAGTTAGCTACCCAAAAACCCCGACAAGTTTCATCTAAGGTTGGATTTTTCTGAAGGTATGTCCCGTAGGGCAATCAACCAACAGCTTACTAAATATCTACAGTCATTTATAGGAGCAAAATACATCACAAAACAGTTGAAGAAAATGTTGAAGTTAGACATTGTAAGTTTAAATACTTAGGAGTAAAATTTAGAACACTTAAAACTAGAGCTGTAATTGTGCAGTAACATAAGACATCTAATGCAAAGTATTAAAGACTACAAACTTTTTCTTATAGAGAAAAAAAACAACAAAAAACAGCTTCAAGAATTGTTTTCTCAGATAAAGATGGAAGCATTTATGCAAATATTTGCATTTCTCAAGGGAAGGGAGCTGCAACCAATTACACCAATTAGCGTGTGCCACTGGGACAGCTACAGGCTTCCAGAGGTTCCGTGTGCATTTGTAGAACCCAGTATGGACCCTTTCCCTTCTTATGTGTGTCCTGGTTTCAGCTGGGATAGAGTTAACTGTCTTCCTGGTAGCTGGTACAGTGCTATGTTCTGAGTTCAGTATGCGAAGAATGTTGATAACACTGATGTTTTCAGTTGTTGCTCAGTAGTGTTTAGACTATAGTCAAGGATTTTTCAGCTTCTCATGCCCAGCCAGCGAGAAAGCTGGAGGGGCACAAGAAGTTGGCACAGGACACAGCCAGGCCGCCTGACCCAAACTGGCCAACGGTGTGCATCATTTGTACATTCCAATCCTTTTATTACTACTGTTGTCATTTTATTAGTGTTATCATTATCATTATTAGTTTCTTCTTTTCTGTTCTACTAAACCATTCTTATCTCAACCCACGAGTTTTACTTCTTTTTCCTGATTTTCTCAGCCATCCTACTGGATGGGGGGGAGTGAGTGAGCGGCTGCGTGGTGCTTAGTTGCTGGCTGGCGTTAAACCACGACAATGTGTATAGCTCTTTTTAAAATTGCTTACTTACTGGTCCACATAATGTTCAAAAAAAGTTTTGATAAGTACTAAGCCTTATGCTTCCTGCATAGAATCACATTCAAAACACCGAGCATTTTGCAGTTTGGCATGTGCAGTGAATCTTTCACCTTTTTCAGTCAATCTCCACTGTAACAGTGTACATTCTGAGATAAGACATACTTCTTGGTTTTTCAGGATTACTGACTGACTGTGTATTCACAACAGAGAAAAACCTAAATATGGACATGCAACATATACCTTTATTAGGCCCTCAGAGAAAAGAATTTCTATGGTTTCTTTTAAGATAGGAAGTAGACCACCATGATGGATACCAATTCCTCGCTTCAGAAGAGGAAGCACATGCTCAACCTGGGAAGAAACATATAAGACCAGTAATGAATTTTTATATTCATTACTAAAAAATAAAACCCGCAAGGAAAACCTCAACATTGCTCTTAGTGTTCCTGTAATTCTCTATTTCCTAATTTTAAATACAATAAATACCCCTTCAATATTATTTTCCAGTTAGAACTTGGAATGATATGAAGGGTGAAGCCAGAGGTCCGTCTTTTCAGTAAACTAGTCTTAAATTGGGTTAAGCCAACTGTGAAGCTATGTCCTAATGTACATATACAGTTGCTATTTAAATTTGCCTCTGTAAAAAAAAATAAAAATTGCCTCATTTAAAATAATTTTTGGAAATACTGATCCTGGTATGCATGAGATATTTTGTTTCAATTTTAGTTCCAGTGATTTCACTTATTGGTATGTGCTGTAGAACAGTGAATTCAGCACCTATGAGAGCCATAAAAGGAAATTCAGACTGTAAATGACTGAATTAATCTCTTAAATTCTAAAAACATTATACTTCAAACAAATACCTACATAAACTTAGCTTTGTCTCTGTTTTTTTCTTTGAAAACAAAGATTCTCACTAACAGTGTATTAACACTTGGGTTACCACCCCAAACCTAATTCTGAGAATATGCTTTTAAGATCATTGACCACAGAGATCAAAACAGATTACTTGGATATAATGCCACTGTTATAAGCTTACCAGAAAAACCCAGCACATAACACCTTATATATATTGTATTCCTGTTTTCTGTTTTTCTCAAGTTCACAAACAAAACAGATACATGGAATCCAAAGCAAGCAGGTATGGCCAAAAATTAAATGGTTGTTTTTTTCAAGGAGAAATTGCCATGTTCACAATAAAGATCACTACATTAAGAAATGATGGACACAAATAAATAAAGGAAAGAAAGGGGTAGAAAGAAATTATAGTTTTAGTATTTGTTACAAAAGTACTGAATCCTGTAATATTCTGTCCATTTAGAAGCTTGTATTTTTCCACTGTAAACAGTCACTATGCTCAGACATTATACAATAAATTAGAATGCAGATGCATCAATTCAACTTTTTGAAAGGCTCAGCAATCACTACCTGCCAAAGGGCATACTGCACTCTTATTTGAACTTTTCCCAGACAGTTTTAACCCAGATGTATCTCTTTATAAGCCTTTATGTTTACTTAAAAACATAATTAGAAAAAAATAGAACACAGGGTAGGAATTCCATGGTTAATTTTGGCATATGTCATTTGCTGGAATCACAACTGGAAGGAATCCTAATCACCAAGTCCTATTTCACAATGCCAAGGAGCCATGTGAGAGACATTAAAACCTGGGGAGATGAATGACAATATCCAGTTTATTTCTGTACCCACTACAAAAGACCCACAGCCTCAAAAGTTGCAGAAAACAGGAGAGCAGCAACTACCCCTACTCAATCTCCACTCACCTGAGGAAGCTTTTTGTCTTCATCTGACAGACAATCAATTGCATTATTGAACACTTCTTCTACCATCTTTTTTTCTTCATCTAAGAAGGCAATTTGTAAGTTATTACAAAATCTAGAAGGCTAACACCATATGTAAATAAAGCATTACCACATTCTAATATTAATAAAAGTTCACAATAAAAATAGCGTGGAAGACTATGAAGTCTACACAAAACCACCCACATAGGGTCAACTGATCAAGACTTAAATGTGAGCCTGAAGGAGCCTAACAGTAACCAGAAGTAGATGCTCAGGGAAAAGGAAAACAGAACAAACCTGGCAGAATAATCCAAACTTCAGCTATTACCAAGGGCAGGATTTCTCAGTGTTATGTACTTTCTGTCTACTTCATAAACCTCCACCTGTTTCTCTTCTACCTACTAGTCCCTGTCTGCATGGACATAGAAGCTCTTCCTCTTGCCCGTTAATTCTTGAAGTTTACACCCTTTCTACTTAATTAGTACAAATATCAAGAATATCTATTCAAAGGTATGACTGAAGAAGACATATAAAAATGCATCTCTGCACTTGTGCAGATCTTTACATTTTCTGACAGAAACAGCTGCATTATTTTGCAACACTGAAGCAGAATATGCAAAGATTGGAGCAAGTAAGCAAGCAACAAGCCTGAAGAGTTCACAAACACGAAATGATACATTGATTTACAACAAACTCCTTATTTTTGTTACAACTCTTAACATTTCTGAGAAGCAATGAACTTAAAACTTATTTTCCATGCTTGGTCTTAATCCAAAATGAAGAAATCTTCTTTGTTTACCTTTTGGGTTTTTCTTTGAGAAGGGGGAGGAAGGAAAAAAAGGAAACTGGATTGAACAGTTGAGAAAGAACAGTCTAATGGTTTGTTATACAGTTGCTTTGACTTTGAGAGAATACTCATTTTTCTAATGGACATAACATGAAAATTTGGGGAAATATATTTGTTATGATCAGTCTTCTCCCTTTATAGACAGAATTCTCCAGGAACTCTTAGACTATTATTACAGTGAACAGTATTTTGGAAAAAGAAATAAAGTTTAAAATAGAGCAAGAATTCAACATTGTGATGACCAAGCACTCTGTGTGCACCAACAGTTTCCTACTGATGTACCAGCATAGTAAATGAAAAAGCAATACGTTTTTACACAAAAAGTCCCAAAGGAAATAGAAATACCTAATCAGAGCAACATTTCACATCAAACAATTGTGAATTAGAACTATATTTATTTATCTATACCTGTATTGAAATCTAACTTTGTCATCTGAAGTGCATAGGCTTCGCAGTCTTTCTTACTGAAGCTGAAAATAATCACAGGTTGGAAATTTCTTTCCATGATCATCTTCACAATCTTAAAAACATTTGAAGGACCTGCAGAGAGATTACATTAATTTAAATGTAATTTTGCATCTTACAGAATAATTGAGACACAAGCTCAACTGGCATACAACTTTGTTGCATTATACAAAAAGTTAGGATGGGATTCAAACTCACCTTTCATTCCTCCTTTCCTGCCCTTCTGGTCCCCTTTTGCTAAGTCCCCTGCATCTCTAAGCACTTGCATTGCTGTATTAAAATTATCTTCTCTGAAATCTCCCTAGATATAAAAGACAACCTTTGTAAGCAATTACTTCTTACATAGCCCACTTAAAAATATTAGTGCTGTGCACAGCCAGTACCATTATCCCATATTTACAGGCTGAAGGAAAATAACAATGCATAAGCTAGCATGTGAATTTACTAGGTCAGTGTCACAGCTCAGAATTACATTGGTGTCTGTGAAGTTATTGCTCAATTGTTCTATCCACCACAACATCAACCACACTAGACCTGCTGAATGACACAATGCCAAAAGTGACTTTGAGGAATGTCTGCATGAAACTGCACTGCCCAATGAAGACCTAGCTTCATGTGCAGTACTACTGTTTATGGCATTAGCTACTGCTGTGCGATCAGATGATGAATTTTAAACAAGTTGTTACTTCAAAATCACCTGAAGACACAAAAATACTTTGCCCCCTCAACTGAAGTAAAATCTAAATGCTCTACATTTTCTTTTGAGTTAGAAACAGTACAAGAAACATCCACTACTTTGCAGATTTACAGAGAGCAGCATGCACTTTAGAAAACAAAGCAAGGATGAGGGGCACTTAAGGCATCTCAGCAAAGTATTACTCAGCTGACTACATGACATTAGATAATAAACCAATCTCTTCTATAAGACTTCAAAAATCTAACAGCAATTCAGAGATCACTGTTACCCCTTTGTACTTCATTTTAACACAAACATTCTTTACATAGACAATCCAAATTTTGCAAGAAATCAAGCTTGTGACTGATACACGAGGAAAAAGATCTTTCAAACAAACTGAATATTCTTTACATTTTCATCAACAACCAGATGGAGTCCATCTCCTCCTGCTGGGAATATATAATGCTGCAGTGGAGTGGGTCGATAGTCGGTGTAAATCACATGGCAAGGCTATAAAGAAAGAACACCATACACATAAATATTTCATGTTTCTAACTGCGTTGTAAAAACACTTGATGGAAAATCCAATACATTACTATTAAAATACATCTCTCTAAAAGCCAGAAAGACTCACAGAAACTAAGATAACAGATTTTCTTTCCTGAATATGGGGTTTTGTTGAGGATTTCTTGGCTGGGCGAGGGCATGCAAGCAATCCAGCCGTTAGGTGGGAACAAAGCATAAGTTTACGAAGTGCTGGAGCAGACAAGGACGCTGTGTCCTTGTATGCTGGGAAAAAGGAAGATAAGAAGAGCCTGACAAACAACTCCTGGATGCCGAAGAATGAGATAAGTAACTGCTGGACGCCTCGTGAAGAAGCTTGCACAGTCAATAGAGAATAAGATAGTGTCGCGTGAAACGGGGTATTGTACCAATTAGAGAATTGTATAAGGCGCGTGCACAAGCGCATAAGGTATATAACTGTGTCAAACGTTGTAGTAAATGGCCTTCACTTCACCACATTGGTCTGTGTGTGATTTCCCCTGTGGCTCCTCTGCAACAGGGTTTGTACTAATGATGTTGCTTAAGAAAATGAAAGTTTGCAAATCCTTTAGAAGAACAAGCTACAAAAATTCCCTCTCATGAACACAAAAAGTAAGGACAGGTAATGTTTCGTTCTGTATTATTACACAGACTCAAAATCCTAACATTTTTTAAAACCAAAGGAAAAATTGTTAACTTTTGTTTTGTAAATATGCCTGCATTATTTCTTACACCACCTAAAAAAGGCATACAGTAGACCCTTAAAAACATTTAAGGTTTTAATGCACGGAGAAAGCTTGTTTCAAAAAAAATAAACAAAATACTTCCTTTAAAACATTAAGTATCATGTAAATCTGCTTTAAAGAAAAACGACAGTCTAGCGTTCTGCAAAACAAAGTCAAGGTTTTGTGCCAAGCTTAAACAGACATCTCTTATACTGCACTCCTTTTCATCACAAAAAACGTAAGAATCAATCTCTGGGGTATTTTTAAAATCAGACCAACGTCTTGTGGATATTAACTTCCCTAATTCTAATTCCCACATTCTTTGCTGCAAAAGCATCTCTTAAAAAAACAGAATAAAATAAACCTAACAGTTACAGGACACGATAGATTTCTTACACTTTTTTTCTCACTTTGTTTGCATGTATATACAGTATTTCCTATGGATTTATCATTTAATTTTGATTTGCATGTGGCCTTTTTACAGAGCTCTTCAGACAAATTCTCCAAATAACCTCTTTTCTATCAGTCCGCTGTAAATCATAATATGTTCATCATGTTTCATCATTCAGAACGTTTGTTGAAATCAAGCTGGTGTCTAAATAAGTGCGGAAAACAAACTTAAAAGAAACAGCTTTAATGTTGTTATGTAGAACCAACAGCCTGTTTAGCTGCAAAAGCTGGGACTACAACCAGAGAAGTCAGGAGTGATCTATACCATCTTTTATAAGCAATAAGAAGATGACTAAATAGATGCTCAATGGTTCAGTTGTCATCAACCAAATAGACAGTATTATGCTACAAGACAAGGATGGAGGTATAGTATATCAGAAACTTACCTGTTTGTGAAGATGGCAGATCCATTCAGCAAACTGACGGGCATTTGGAATAGTTGCAGAAAGGAACACATAATGAACATTGTCAGGGAGCAAAATAATTGTCTCTTCCCAAACCACACCACGTTCTGAAAACGGAAAAGTCACATGGGAAATTTATGTGATCAAAGCCTATTTTTCAGCTCTGGGGCCAAAGAACAGCATGGTTAAATACAAAATAAAACAGAAATTTAAAAAAGCCTCCCCTACACAAATGGGGTATATCAAATGCCCTTAAAGTGTTTTTTGCCTTGCCAAAGAAAACGCAGACTACAACACACAGTAACTATCTTACAGATGTTCAGAAGAAAACAAATTCTGAATTATTTATGCACAAAGATGACTGATTTTAAGAGACAGAATAAAGATTTAATTCTTCAAAAGAAAAAAAATGTTCTTGGGGGAAAAAAAAAGATTTCTTGAAAAGAAAAACGGCACATATAGGATACCTGAATCTCTCATGTAGTGGATTTCATCAAAAATAACCCATGCGACTTCTCGCATAACCTCAGAACCTCTGTAGAGCATACTTCTCAAAATCTAGAATAGGGGGAAAAAAAAAAAAGAAATCCATCACATGAAATAACAGTCACATGTTACGGAGATGTCAGTAAGAAACTGCCAGAATTTTTGGTTCACATTTACATGCCAATATGAAATCTTATTTTGCACAAAACTTAAAAACCTTTAAAGATTGGCTGTGAAATGCTTTCCAAGTTGACTCCAGTCTAACAAATCTCATGATATGAGATGAACTGGTTTCCCTGCAAGAACACTGAAGGAACATGAAAGAAACCCCATTATTTTTCTCCCAGCCTCTATGTGGCAGCATATTTGTTACAGGTCTACAGATCTACTTCTGCCAAGCCTTCTTCTATCATCCTAACAGATAAACTCTCTGTGATTAAGAGGAAACATCTTGTCAGAAATCAAGTAATCCTGTCTCTCCACCCCAATCTTTCCCTATCAGAATTTTCTCTGTAACACTCTGTACTCCTTTGAGGTAAAGGCAGAAAGAGTAAAATTCCAACTCATGGCTGGACTGATACCTACAACACAAATATGACAAAACTGTGCTAACCATACTTTGTTACCAAAGGTGAAAAGCTGTATATTCCTAGAGTACTAGCATCTAGCATGAACCAATCAACTATCACTCAGTGATTTTCCTATCCCCATTTTGTTTACCTAGAACAAAATACTGAACCAACAGGATTCAGTAAGTCTGACTGCCTTTCAGTACTTCACATCTATCCAAAGAAAACTCAGTGTCTTGAGCATTCAGGAAATTAAGTTCTGCCTTTCTCCACATGAGAATGGAAGTTCCTGACTGATAGTCCAAAAGCATGAATTTACAGAGATTTACCTAACTTTTCCAATAACTAAAAGTTAAAACATTACAGGGAGGTATAATGAATGTTGTAACATTTTCTACCCTAACTGGGCTTATTATAATAACTTTAATCTTTTAAAACCAGACCTTCTCAGTCAAAAAAGGGTAGAAGAAGACACAGACAGATCAATAATTAGTGGCTGATCTTACCTCAGTTGTCATTACCAGACAAGAAGCTGTAGGATTAATGGTGACATCCCCAGTCATCAAACCAACATCCTGAAATTCTTCATACATCTCACGGTACTTCTGATTACTCAAAGCTTTAATTGGACTTGTAAATATCACACGCTGTTTATCCCTTAAAGCTAAAGCAATTGCATACCTGTAATCAAACATTGTACATATTAAAGTTGTCAGGAAGACATTCAGAGCATATTACTTTCCTCTAATCTTCTGCTTAAAAAAATAAAATAAAATACACAATTCGGAACACCAGTAGAATGATATGAAGCATTTCATATCTAGATTAGTAAGTTCAGTGCAATCTTAACTCAACTATGTATGCCTCTTTGGAGAGCGACAAATAATTGACAACAAGTTAACTGATTTTTATGGACATCAGAGCACATCTAGCTTAATCTAAAAATCTCTCACTGTCTCATGACAAATTATTATTTGAACCCATGCTTTAATATATCTACCTGTACATCTCAATTCTCACCTCAAGTCAGCAAAGCCATTCCACTGTCAGACCAAACCCTGACAAAAAACATACCCTATCTTTTAAACATTTCTTGCCTGATAAACAGCAAGTTGAAAATTAAATCAAACCACTGCTTCTGACAAAGCAAAGAAAACACACAAGAAAGTCCTTATTAGTTATAGCCAGGGGCTAGAAAACACAGGTACTTTTTTCTAAATTCATGCAAATCTGTATTGCAGAAACCTTCCATTCAATCTACACCATAACGTCTCAACAAAACTAGATTGTTTAAAAATAAAAGGTAAGCTTAAACACGAGTTAAGTCTTTCACTACCCACTAAACAAGATGAAAGAAGTTGATTTTTATATTCAAGCGCAGTCAATTCAATTCTAACACTGATGGTCCAAACTTTGTATCAAGAAACTGAGACACAACAGCTACTGATGGTTCAACAAAATGAAATTACAAACATCACACCATACTCTTATTACAGCCTGTCAGAATATTACTTACTCTGCACAAACAGTTTTACCAGCTGACGTATGAGCTGACACTAACACAGACTGGTTATTATCTACACAAAGAATAGCTTCTCTCTGAAAGGCATCAAGAATAAATGGATATTCCTAAAAAGAAAGCAAGAAAAAACATTACATATTTTTAACACAGACTGTTACTTACATCTAATTAATTTTGTGACTGATTTACTGTGCAAATTACAGGCAGAAATGTAGATATTTGTAACTTCAGCTGATCTTAATCTGGTATTTTGCAATAACTTTGTTTTTAAATAATTTTATCTAATACCACACCTAAGATTCTTGCTTATGTCTTGTTGTCATATCAAATTAAAATCTTGTCCTGATGACTGAGTTTTCTCTAATCTACTAATTTAAGAAGAGAAACTACAGTGTACAACCAAAGCCACCACCTGATGTTGTAGAATAAATTGAAATCACAACAGCCTATCCACTCCATTCAACCACATCATTTTACTCTATCACATCTAAAATACAGAAATACCAATCTTACCTACAACAGGCCATCTTTTCAAGATACTCTTTTCCAAGCCCTACTGACAAAGTACATAATTTTTCCCTGTACCCACAACTACTGTCTAAAGCATATGAAAAAAGAAAAATAAATGCAATCTATCACATACTTTTGCAGCTTTTCCAGTTCTTGGCTTCAGACCTGTGAAGACTTCATCTGCTGGAAGTGCAACCTATAAAATACATTTTAAATAAAACAGTTGCAGAATTCTTGGTGTCCACTCCAATGACATGGCAAGCTATAAAGAGCTGGGACAGTATAAAGTGCATAAAAACTAATCTGAATTTCTGTTATCCCGTTTCTATGAGCTCATGTGCCAAGGCCTCCTTCCCTCCTCTCAAGAGTTTTTCAGCCAATATCTCTATCCTCCTGCCCCAACAATGCTCCTTCTCTCACTTCTCTGATATTCCCTACTGTCTTCTGTGAAATATTTCTGTTTCAGCTACCTTGGCACGTTAGCTCTTCAGGCCAAGACAGAGTCACGGCTTCTAGTCAATGGACATTAGAAGCAATTACTCAGCTTACACTGATAACATCCCCTTTCCAAGGACAATATATTTATACGGGCAAAGTTCCTGTTCCCGGCCAGTCTCTAACATTCATTCATGCTAAATATTTAAGCTCTCTTCAGTTACTAAGTGATGGCAAACCTCTACCAGACATCTCAAGATAACAAAGATCGTATGGATGCATGGACATGAAAACCTGTATCATCAATTGTATGTACAGTTCCTTCATTACAAAGGTCTAATCATACAGAGTCCTTCAATGTGACCCTAATTAACCTGAGCTAGTTCTGGAAGACAGCACAGAAAAGAAAATTACCATATAAGTACAAGGAAGTTAAAATTTACACATGTAATTCTCACAGAAATGCTTTCTGACAATCATCTTTGGATGACAGATTATTAAAATGCCCCAGCATTAATATTTGATTTTTCATATTTTAAATTGTATTTGTCTATTAGCACAATTTGAAAATTGATAGTTTTCATTATTTTGCACTTACATAAATACCCTTTTCCCTTTTTACCAAAATGTAATTTTAAACAGTAATTAGCCCTAGAAGAAAGCCTTTCATTCTTGAAACAGAATAGCAAAATATTTCCATGCAATGCTGCACATTTAGATCACATCATGAACACACACCTATTTTAACAACCAGTAGGTTTTCCTCCTCAACAACAGTACTTAGACTGTGCTTGGTACCCTTCCGATATGGAAACCTATCAACATTATCATCGCGTCTTTCACAATCGCTCATCTTATTGCAAGTATCATTCAAACTGCTTCTGGTACAATAACCTATTCATATTTCAAGTGCATTTGTGCATGCTCAATGCCAGATACAGACCTCAAACTCTTCAGAAGCCTGTTCTACCTTAAATATAATATGAAATAATGTATTTATTCCTACTTGAGGGTAGGAAGGCTCTACAGAGGAATCTGGACAGGCTGGATCAATGGGCTGAGGCCAGTCACATGAGATTTAACAAGGCCAAGTGCCAGGTCCTGCACTTGGGTCACAAGAACCCCATGTAATGCTACAGGCTTGGGGAGGAGTGGCTGGAAAGCTGCCCAGCAGAAAAGGACCTGGGGGTGCTGGTCAACAGCCGGCTGAATATGAGCCAGCAGTGTGCCCAGGTGGCCAAGAAGGCCAACGGCATCCTCGTCTGTATCAGAAATAGTGTGGCCAGCAGGAGCAGGGAGGTGATTGTTCCCCTGTACTCAGCACTGGTGAGGCCACACCTCGAGTATTGTGTTCAGTTTTGGGCCCCTCACTACAGGAAAGACATTGAGTTGCTGGAGCACTTCCAGAGAAGAGCAACGAAGCTGGTGCAGTGGCTAGAGCACAAGTCTTATGAGGAGTAGCTGAGAGAACTGCGGCGATTTAGCCTGGAGAAAAGGAGGCTGAGGGGAGGCCTTATCGCTCCCTACAACTACCTGAAAGGAGGTTGTAGCAAGGTGGGTGTCCACCTCTTTTCCCAGGTAACAAGTGATAGGACAAGAGGAAGTGGCCCCATGTTGCACCAGGGGGCGGTTTAGCTTGGATATTGGGAAAAATTTCTTCATCCAAAGGGTTGTCAAGCATTGGAATAGGCTGCCCAGGGGAGAAGTGGTGGAGTCACCACCCCTGGAGGTATTTAAAAGATGTGTAGATGTGGCACTTAGGGACATGGTTTAGTGGTGGACTTGGCAATGTTATGTTAATGGTTGGACTCGATCTTAAAGGTTTTTTGCAACCCAAATGATTCTATGATACTATGATATAATAGGTACAAGTGCAATAAGCAATATTATTATACTGCCAGTAATACATACAAGTCTATGAAAACGAGCCTATACTTTTCATGTGCATTTTCACTGCACTTACCTCATGTGTACAACCTTCAACAGTTTCCACAGCTTGCACCTTTACTTGAGGCATCAGGTCTGCCAGACTAAAAACATATGAGTTAGGATTGCCAAAAAGGTATTTAAAAATCCTGTTTTCTTTACAAATGCAAAAATGTTGCAACTTCATGTCTACTTCAACTGCAATGTTAAAAAAAGGATGCACAAACTTGAAATGGACAGTTGGCAGAGACTACCACTAGGACTAAGAATACGTGTAACCATTAAAATTTTGCTACTACATAAATCTACTTTAGCTACTGCTTTGGGATTTGTAACACCTTAAAAACGTGCCCCACAAAAGAGCACTTGGTTCACATTGGTACACATGAAGTTTTCTGATTAAATGGGGACTTTTTTTCAACATACAACAAAGTAAGATTCAAGACCTGTATTCTTGCTACTCGTCATGACACCAAATAACAGCAGCCTGAAGCATCCCAAGCAACTGCCTGAGGAGGAGACCCCTCTTTTCTTTACCAGTCCCTCTCTCATGGCCACAAGAGGGGGTGAGTGTCTCACTGCATAAAACAGTGGTTTCTTCTGATGGTTTTAACATACTTAGTAAGCTGCTGTGGGCAAGTATATGTTCTACTGAGACCACTAACACTTAAAACTGACTTAAAATGTTGACTCTGGTTCTGTTTTGCTTCTACGTAGGTGTCCTGTGTTTACAGTGTTCTCACAAGGAGTCACGACTCTCTCACAGAAAATCTTACCTTGAACTTAAGAAAAATGTAAGACCAAATGACCAAAACGTAAGACCATGTAAGACCAAATGACAATCCAGACCAGAATTCTGTCTGACAGAAGTCAGTAATACATCACTCAGAAAAAAGTATAGGAACACAGCAAGCACATAATTTTTATTTCTGTATTAGAGTTTTCTACATCTTGAGCTAGGAGGTGCACACCTGCATTTGGCAGCTCTGGATGAATTTTTATTCCATGAACACCCCTAATCATTTTCTGAGCCAACACAAACTTCCAAGTTCCCCAGAATTTCGTAAGATACACTACAGTGGAAAAGTACCCACACTGTCCCTTCAATCTGTTTTCAAAACCCCTCATAATACCCATCATGAAGGTCTGGAAAGAAAAGAGGAAGAGACATGCAGATCCCAAAGCACAGAAATGGCATTCTGGCTTCAGCTGCCTTATCTCTCCAGCTGTTGACATGTCCAAGTACATCGCCCTGCCTCCATGTCAAATACCTACCATTTGTGCTCCCATTTAAAAGCATGTCTTTAGTTAAGATTCCAAATATTTGCTGCAGTTACAATCCTACGTGCCTCAAAAATCTCGTTTCTGTCTCCTTGGTCAAATTCTTCTTCCTGTTTCGCAAACCACTTATGTCTTTCGGTGGGGTGGTAGGAAGGAAGCCTGCCTCCTCCCATATGCCTCACTGCTTATCTCTTGCTATATGCCTAAAATCAACATGATGGCTTTGACCAAGAACCACCAATCCATACGCAGTAACCACAAATACATAAATTTTTCATATTCCAGTTGCCTATCTGTCCACAATATTATTTTAAACATACCCAGTACTCGTCACCGCTGAAACTGTACTGCTAGCACATCTTCACTTATATAGGTAATAGAAAATCAAATTCATATACAAATTCATCTTTATATGAACACACTGCAAAACTGCTCATATCAACTATTCAGAACTGGCATATAGCTAACCAGTGCATCTTGCTATGATTTCCTTACACATTAAGCTGGGCACTTACTTAGCATCTTCTGATACAACGTCTTCCAATTTTGGCTTCTTTCCCAAAACAGCATCTTCAGTACCATCGATCTCGATTTCCCTTTTGGGCTTCCCTGCCACAGCTACTGAAGATTTTTCTTCCAGTTGTCTTCTGCAGCACAAATACGCAAAAAATTTAAAGTTTGCCTCTTTTACGTGTGTCCTACAGGCAACAGTGATCACGTTGCACTCGGGGCACAACCCGGGGAACTCCACCCACGAGGACTGCCGTGGGTTTTCAAATCGCTTCCCGGATGAGCTTGTCGCCAGGTCCCCGCGCTCCCCCACCGCCCACTGCTCCGGGGCTGGCCACAGCCCTGGGGCCAGAGATCCCAGGAAAGGGTGTCCCTCTAGGCTGCAGCGACCCCCCGGTACCGGGAGGGTTCAGTAGCTCAAACAAGCTGGCAGAAGCCAGGCCCAGCAGTGCGGCCCGAGCCTCAGCCGCCAGAGCACCCCCGGCCCTGCTCCCCCGGCCGCCAGCGCACCCTCACCCCGGTCTCCTGGCGCCTTCGGCGGCGCCCGCTTTGCTCTTCTTAGCGCCGGAGGCGGCAGCGGCGGCCGAGTCCTCCTCAAACACACTGAAGAGCTCGTCCCCGAACGCGTCCGCCATCTTCCCCGCCGGTCCCACAATGCCTCACGCGGGACGGCGTCCCCCCACTCCCCACCCCCGGATCCTTCCCGCCCCTCACCCGGCGCTGCAACCCGAGCAGAAACAGAGACCCCGCCGCCCCCGGGCACCGGGAGCCCCACGCAGGAGCCGATCCCGACCGCGATCGCGATCCCCCCCGCCAGCCCTGGGGCACCGTAAGCCTCCCGTCAGCGCACACCCGCCCCCCCTTCCCACACTCCCCCGCGGCCGCCAGCGGCCCTTGCCCCGGAACCTGATTTCCTGGCGGCGGCGAGGTGCCCTCCCTCAGGCGCTGACCAATGAGAGGTGGGGGGCGGTGCCGAGCGGGCCGTGCCGACCAATGGAGAGCGGCAGGCGGTGCCGAGCGGGCGGTGCCGGCCAATGGGGAGCGGCGGGCGGTGCCGAGCGCCTGTGCCCGGATCGAGGGGGTCGGACCGGTTCCCTTGCGGGCAGGGGGCTGCCATGGGCGGCCGCAACAAGAAGCAGCGGGCGGGCAGCGCGGCCCGTACCGCCTCCGCCGCCACCGCCGCTGCCCGGGCTCGAGCGGCTGCCGAGGCCGGCGCCGCCGCCGCGGAGGCAGGCAGCCGAGCCGCGCCGCGGCCGCCGCCCGCCTCTAAGGAGCCGCGCGTCAAGCAAGGTAGCGGGCCCCGCGGCGTGAGGCGGCCCCGGCCGGGGAGCCTCGGGGGCCGGCTGTGCCGTGGGGGGGAGCGGTGCAGGGTCCGGGCGGCTGCGGGGTGCCGCGGCTGGCCGGGGGCGCACGGAGGGGCAGCTTCGTCAGGGAGCAGCCGAGGGCGCGGCCTGCTTCTGCCCGTGGGCCCGGGCGCTGCTGGGCTTCGAGGGAGGCGCCTTAAATCCCCCCGGCTCGGCGTGGGTCAGGCCTGGCTTTAGCCCGTCGCCCGTGCCGGCGTGTCCCAGATGAGCCTTGTTGTCGTCGACGTGTTGCGTTAGTTACAAAAAGCCGGTCGCTTGGTTATTGGCAGTTCTGGGGGCGGGGGGGGGGGGGGGGGAGGTGGCGGTGTGGCACTTTCCCGGTAATGACCTGGTTTTGTAGAGGTTCCTTCTGTGTGCGCTCAAAACCAGCGTAACGTGGATTTGGGATATTTTGTGTGTGTGCGTGTGTGTCGGGAAAAAAGTCCAGAGCAGTTCCAAGGCTGGAGGCACTTCAGCAGTGTTGGATAAGCTGAGGGATGACTGCTCGGGGTGCAGCCTGAAAAACTAGTATTCTGCAGCACTGTGAGATGTCTGTTTTCAATAAACCAGCTTTGCCAGAAGTAGCTCAGGTACCTTATAACATCAGCAGCAGCTTACATTGCAGACTATAAGCAAATCATGCAATGGCCAGGTCATTTGAGATTCCAACTTGTTAACACAAAGTATTACAATCCATTAACTTAAACTTCCTGAACACATTCATGTACTCTGCATTTAACAAATTTGGGCTCTGTTAAACCTATTTCTTGCGTGTCCCACTCCTCCAGCACCATGGTGCTCAGTCCTCTTCAGAAACTATCCTGGTTCTGTCCCACGTTGTCTGCTGTGGTGAAAAATAAGTCAGTGTAAGTGAAAAGTAAGTTACTATAGTCTAAATACTGTGTGGCTGCACAGCCTACCAGTAAGTAGCAGTAATTAGCTCCTAAGTGTTTACTGCTCTTGCTAGCTCCCGTAGCTCCTGACCAGAGCTGACATTGGTTTTGGTTTTGGCTTTTTTGGGTTTGTTTTTTTTTTGAAATGCAGTTACCTACACCCAGTACTGATCTAAAAATGGGCTCTCCTAGAGCCTCACTGCGGGTAGCCAAGCACAGATGAGCTGTCCAGCCTGCCTGCTGGCAGGCTGAGGAGCTGAGAGGTTGCTGTGCCTCCTGAAGCACAGCGCTGCTCCCTCTGGGATGGCGTGCAGCCATCGCAGGGTGGTGAAAGCTGTGAGGTTGTTCAGTTTCTTTATACCTGTGCAGTACCAGAAACAGTATGTGTGAAAACAGTGGACTCCAGCAGGAAGCTGTGTGTTGTCATTCTAATAATGATAAATAGCTTTGTGAATTAGTATTTTTCTAACAGCTGCTAAATGAAAAGTATTTAAGAATGACCACAGCAGATCAGACCAAAGGCCTCTGTAACTGTCTTGGTTTCAGCTGGGATAGAGCTAATTTTCTTTCTATATACCAGTAGCTGGTATAGTGTTATGTTTTGGATTCTGTATGAGAATGTTAACAACACTGATGTTTTCAGCTTTTGCTAAGTAGTGTTTATACCGAGCCAAGGATTTTTCAGCTTTTCATGCCCAGCCAGCAAGAAGGCTGGAGGGGTACAAGAAGCTGTGAGGGCACACAGTCAGGGCAGCTGACCCAAACTGGCCAAAGGTATATTCCATACCATGTGACGTCATGCCCAGTATATAAACTTGGGGGACTTGGCGTGGGGAGGATCGCTGCTCAGGAAATAACTGGGCATTGGTCAGCGACTGGTGAGCAATTGCATTGTGCATCACTTGTTTCGTGGTGGGTTGACCCTGGCTGGACGCCAGGTGCCCACCAAAGCCATTCTATCACTCCCGCTCCTCAGCTGGACAGGGGAGAGAAAATGTAACAAAAAGCTTGTGGGTCAAGATAAGGACAGGGAGAGATCACCTACCAATTACTATCATGAGCAAAACAGACTTGGGGAAATTAGCTTAATTTATTGCCAATCAAATCAGAGTACGGGGTAATGAGAAATAAAAAACAAATCTTAAAAACACCTTCCCTCTTACCCCTCCCTTTTTCCCAGGCTCAACTCCACTCCTGATTTTCTCTACTTCCTCACCGCCAGTGGTGCAGGTGGATGGGGAATGGGGGTTACGATCAGTTCATCACACGTTGTCTCTGCTGCTCCTTCCTCCTCAGGGGAAGGACTCCTCACTCTTCCCCTGCACCAGCGTGGGGTCCCTCCCATGGGAGACAGTCCTTCATGAACTTTTCCAACGTGAGTCCTTCCCACGGGCTGCAGTTCTTCATGAAGTGCTCCAGTGTGGTCCCCCACGGGGTCACAAGTCCTGCCAGCAAACCTGCTCCATGGGCTCCTCGCTCCATGGGGCCACGGGTCCTGCCAGGACCCTGCTCCAGTGCAGGCTTACCATGAGGTCACAGCCTCCTTTGGGCATCCACCTGCTCCAGTGTGGGGTCCTCTCTGGGCTGCAGGTGGATATCTACTCCACCGTGGACCTCCCTGGAGGGGACAGGGGGCAGGAGGACAGCCTTCCTCACCATGGTCTTCCCCACGGGCTGCAGGGGAATCTCTGCTCCGGCACCTGAAGCACCTCCTCCCCCTCCTTCTTCACTGACCTGGAGGTCTGCAGGGTTCTTTCTCTCGCATTTTCCCCCTCCTCTCTCCAGCTGCAGTTGCTGTTGTGCAACTTCTTACATATGTTATCACAGAGGCACTACCACTATCGCTGATGACCTTAGCATTGGCCAGTGGCGGGTCTGACTTGGAGCCGGCTGGCATTGGCTCTGTTGGACACAGGGGAAGCTTCTAGCAGCTTCTCACAGAAGCCACCTCTGTAGCCCCCCCGGCTGCCAAAACTTTGCCATGCAAACCCAATACTTTTATTATTATTATTATTGACACTTTATTATTGTTATTATCATTACTGTTATTTTCTTCCTTGCTGTTCTATTAAACTGTTCTTATCTCAATCCACAAGTTTTACTTTTTTTACTGATTCTCTTGCCCCATCCGACTGGGTTGGGGCGAAGCAAGTGAGCGGCTGTGTGGTGGTTAGTTGCTGGCAGGAGTTAAACCATGACAGTAGTGCAGTGCCCTCTCCTAGATGTGGGCCAGAAGCAGGTACCTAGGTAAGAATAGGTTGGATGTGCGTTGGTACTGCTGTAGGGTACTCTTACGTCCTCCACCAGTTGTGGGTAAGGGTCTTCCTGAGCCAGATGCAATGTTGTTTCAAAGCCCTCCCAAACTGATTGATTTCATTACTACAAAGCTATCCTGTCTGCCCTTGGACTTTGGTAAATGTATGCATTTTGTAATAAAAACCCCTCAACAGTCTTGCTTGTTTTGAACCTGCCATTAGCTTCCCTATTTGGCATTCCTTGTTCCCGTGTTGAGAGAGAGTGAGCAGTCAGACCCATTTCCTCTCATTGTGCAACTTGGGATTTTATATTTTGTCCGCTAAGAGTCATACCCTTCTTCACTAGTCCTTGTTCAAAGGGCTTTTCTGTACCGTTGGTTATTATTATTGTTATGTACCTGCATGTTTCTGGCAAGTTAGTGTAATACTTGCTTGCACTAACCTGTGTTATTTTTGGTCTGCGTTAGCTACTGTAAACAGTGTTCTCTATGTTCTGCTTATGTAATTGATGGTTACTTGCAATTTGCAGGTCCAAAAACTTACAGTTTTAGTTCAACAACAGATTCCAGTGCTGCTGCAAATCTTGATAAATCTGTTCTTAAGGTGAGTATCTTCTTTAGGTAAAACAACTTTGGTTTTCATAGTACTCTTATCTGGGTAATACTTTCTTCAGATCTTCTTCAGTTTTATGTTATGCAGGTAAACTACATTCATTTATTAGACGTTAAATGTCTTGAGCTTGATATGTTTGGGATTATGAGTGTGCTTTAAGAAATAGGGGTAAACTAACAGGGTAGGAGAATGTCTATATTTTTTGCAAGACTACTAAGACTTATGTTTGGCTTCTGCTGTATATATGGATGATTATTCCTGTCAAAAGAAGAATACAGATTTTATACAACAACCTCAGTAGCAACCAAAGCTTGGTTCATGTTTTAGAAGTGTTAAAAATACTAAAATTATTATTTTACTGAAATTGTATTTTTAAGGCAGATAAGGAGAGTGTCACAGATTGTGTCTTGATGATCAAATTATTTTATATCAGTTCTTGTAAGCAAAGGAGAAAGGCCTTGTTCTTTCGGTAGAAATTTTTTTTTTATTTCCTTACAGTATTTTCCTTGAAATACTAAATTTCCTTAAGATGTAAATGGGCCTTCTCCATAATAAGGAATAAACTCTTCTATTTCAAGTAAAGTGTGTAGCCTGCAAAAGTAAAAATAAAAAGTGTCCCTTTTTTAAGAAATGTTTACAACAATTACAGAAAAGTGGAAAAGTTGGGATTTGACTAGCAGAGAGATTTCTGCGTTCTTATTTCCTTAGCCATGAGGACATTGATATGTCATAAAAATTTGTAATATTTTGCTTTGTATCAACTAATTTTCTCTGTGCAGGTAATGATAAATGGTAATTTGGAGAAAAGGATTATTGATGTAATCAATGACCATAAAAACCAAAATGATGACAAAGGGATGATTTCCAGAAGACTTACTGCTAAGAAACTACAGGTAGATTTTAAAGTGCTGTTTTCCGACCATCGTTTATTTACAAGCCAGTGTAGCATGCTTTCTAGTAGTTAATGATTAGTCAGTAGAATCGACAAGTATGCTTATTAGGAAAGATAACGTCTTTATGAGTTCAAGTAACTGAAGTTGGAGTGTTCAGACGGGATAGAGGAATAGAACTTAATCTGCATGTTTTGTTTCCTATGTTTTTCATTCCATATGCCTGGAAAATTGTTGGTTTATCTTTCTAACTAAGAAATACATTATGTATAGAGGCTGGAATGTAGATTTATTTATACATGTTCATCGTTACAATAAAAATATTACAAGCTCTGTATGCAAAACAGGATTTTCTGCTCAGCCTTCCAATACATTAATTTATGCTGTTTACCTCCATTTAATGCCAGTTATCTGATATGTGGGAAATGGCAGTTTACAAGCCTATATTAGATTGCTAGATTAAATCCCAATATTTTCTGACTTTTATTTATAGGATGTATATATGGCTTTACAAAGGTTCTCTTTTAAGACTGACCACATTGAAGAAGCAATGAAAAATACACTTCTGTATGGTGGTGATCTTCACTCTGCTCTTGATTGGCTTTGTTTAAACCTTCCTGATGGTGAGTATGGTGACAGAGAATTGACTGTAGGTTTTAACTGAAGAGTAATAGGACCTGGTCTGCCATGGAAATGCTTCATAGTAGTAATTAAATATATTGTTTCACTAAGACCAGTAGTCATCACAGTGTTCCTTTCCTAGATGCACTGCTGATTTGTTCTGGGACATTTTTAGTCTATAAAGTCTTACAGATCTCTTGTTGCTACTCAGAGTTTTATGGAAGTCCAGCATGCAAATGATGACTTATCTAAATGATAAAGCCTGATTTTATTTCAGGCATGCAGTTTTTGTTTTATGTTCTTCTAGCTGGCTCCTAATACACTTTACAAGATTTTCAGTAATTATTATTGACATATTCTGTGACATGGGTTTTTTTATTTTGAAGATGCCTTGCCTGAAGGTTTTAGCCAGCAGTTTGAAGAACAGCAACAGAAGCCTAGAGCAAAATTTTGTTCTCCTGTGTCACAACATGAACCTCCACCTCACTCGGTAGATAACAAAAAGAAAGAAAATGGCCCTGAAACTAAGGTAATCTAAGAAATTAATTTGTGTTTACTGGGGGGGAAGAGAGCATGACATTTTCTAAAATACAGAATTCGCATTGACTTCCAACGCTGATGTGAAAAACTTCTGAAAATATGGTGCGCTTAATTGTCACCCACGCTATTTTAACTTCAGTGGAAGTTAAACTTCATTTGAAGATAACATTTTTTTCATGCGAAGTCTAGAAAGCTCTTCTTAGTTTGCCTTTGTGGTAAAGCATAGCTTAATTTTCTCCTGAAATGGGTTCATTCTGTTTATTTACAGGTGGCACTCTTTACATACTTCTGTGGGTTTTAAGTATACCTGTGTACTTGCACCATTTTGATTTCTGTGCTTATTGAATCTTAAGCATAGAAATAGAAAAGATTTCTTGTGAAAGTGTGGGGTTTTTTTCTTACAGCAGTTAAATTGTTCAAGTGTTGAGATCTGTGTAAGTATATCGTGAGACGTTTACCTGGTTGAAGTTTGCTCCATGGTTTTTTATTTATGTCATATAACTTACTTTATATATAAAATCTTAAGCAATAGTTCCTAAGTACTGACAGAGAAAAGCATTGGTGTTTTCCCTTATGGTTATCATTACTGTTAGTTTTCATTATTCTTCCTAGGAGATGAATGGGGGGAAGGAGAAAGAAGTGAGTATGAAGGAATGGATTTTGCGATATGCCGAGCAACAAAGTGATGAAGAGAAGAATGAGTCTGTGAAAGAGTCAGATGAAGAAAAGTTTGACCCAGTAAGACAGAATAACACTTTATGAAAGTCTTTCAAAAACTGATATGTCTGGTAGATCTGCAAGTGGTGGATCTATTTGTTAAAAATTGGGGATTGAATACTTTTTTTACATCTTCTATTTTTACATTTGCAGGCTACAGAAGGGGAAATGTGTTGAAACTTCTCCTTTCCTAAGTTGCTTTTCCTTTCCTTTTTGTCCTGGTTTCAGCTGGGATAGAGTTAACTGTCTTCCTAGTAGCTGGTACAGTGCTATGTTTTGAGTTCAGTATGCAAAGAATGTTGATAACACTGATGTTCTGAGTTGTTGCTCAGTAGTGTTTAGACTAAAGTCAAGGATTTTTCAGCTTCTCATGCACAGCCAGGGCACAAGAAGTTGGTACAGGACACAGCCAGGGCACCTGACCCAAACTGGCCAACAGGGTATTCCATACCATGGGATGTCACATCTAGTTTAGGAACTAGGGAGTGGGGAGCAGGGAATCGCCTCTCGGGGACTAGCTGGGTGTCGGTCGGCGGGTGGTGAGCAGTTGCCCTGCGCATCATTTGTACGTTCCAATCCATTTATTACTACTGTTGTCATTTTATTAGTGTTATCATTATCATTAATAGTGTCTTCTTTTCTGTTCTATTAAACTGTTCTTATCTCAGCCCAGGAGTTTTACTTCATTTTTTTCCCAATTTTCTCCCCCATCCCACTGGATGGAGGGGAGTGAGTGAGCCGCTGCGTGGTGCTTAGTTGCTGGCTGGGGTTAAACCATGACACTTTTTTTTTTTTTTTTTTTTTGTACTGGGCTCACAATACTGAATGCATTGTGCTGGAAAAGAAAAATTCTTGAAACACATCCTGGTGAGATTAGGAAAGTGACTACCAAATTCTGAGAAGTTTTGACTATTAGTTATGTAAAAACTTTAGTTGTTCCTCCTTTGTGTAAACTTGGTATAAAGGACAATCACACACACACACACGCTTTTTTATTATGAAGTTCATTAAAAGTGACAAGCATACAATATTCAACTTGTATTTAATAATTCTGTTTGAAATAGAATGAGAGGTATGTACATCTGGCTGCCAAGCTTTCAGAAGAAAAAGACCAAGCAAGCATCTCCAAGCAAGACAAAGACAAGCAAGGCCAGAAGGTAGCACAGGAGAAAATAAGAAGAATTCAGCAAGGTAGAGCTATGAAAATTACCTGTGATTTATTTTGTGGCCTGCGTATTTGTTAGGCAAGTAAGTCCGAGTCAGATTGAATTTATTTCATTATCTTTTATGCTGCTGTGTGAATTGCAGTCTTTCCTGAATCTACCCTTTCCATGTGGGTCAAATTCTAAAAAATAACATTTTACTATTTCTCGTTTTGGGTGATCAGTATGAATTAATACAGTTGATCTTTTCTTTTTAAAGAATAAATGCTCAGCAGTTGGTGGGTGTAAGTTGTATTCTCTCTGACAGAAATGGCAGTACTTGAAGAACATCCGGTATTTAATCCGGCAATAAAGATTTCAAACCAACAGCAAAATGAGAAGAAGAAAACTCCCTTACCTCAGCCTCAAGAAACCACTTTGAATTTGAGCCTGCTTGAAAAACCAGATGGTGCTGCAAAGGAAGACAAAGGTGTGTTGGAAATGGTTCACTACAAGCTTGAAGTGTACCACAAATTTCCAGTATTGTTTTTCTAGGTTGCATTGCATTGCAATGCTGAGTCATCAAGCTCTGATTGTGGGAAAGGCAGGTGGACTACCTCACTGACCAAGCTGACTTTAAAGGATCTGTATTTGTTTTAGCAGATGACGTTGAAAGCTATTTTTTGCCATACTGTCATGTCTAAATTTTTTTTATATTGTAGGGCTAGTTACTGTTTCCATTGTCATCCTGTCATCTTTTTAAACTATTTTCATTGTAAATCTTCAAACTCTTACATTATTTTCTAATAACCAAACTTTAGTAAAAGTTCTAAAATTATTGGGTGATCAAAGATGGCAAGCAAAATATTGTCATTAACTTCCAGCTAGATACTTTTGTGGTTAAAGCAGGAATTTTGTCATGTGTCAGTACCAGTATTTCTCCAAAACATTTCAGAAAAATACATTTGAAGAAAAGAAGCTAAAAACTTTCTTGGCTATCAGAGGAATGTAAAATAAATTTTAGGAGACTTAAAATGTGTCTTTCTGCTCTTGTAGTGAAAAAGAAAGAGCCGCTAGATATAAGAAATTTTGATTATAGTGCTCGAAGCTGGACCGGTAAATCTCCAAAACAATTTTTGATTGACTGGTGCAGGAAGAATTTTCCCAAGAGCCCAAATCCTGCTTTTGAAAAGGTTCCAGTTGGAAAATATTGGAAATGTAGGTATGTATTTCCTGTCAACTTTACATTTTTCTTTTGGTTCATTTAAAAATAAAAATGCTGGCTACTGCTGTCTTGTCACGTTGATCCATATATATATGAACATAGTGCATTTAACCCAAACTCTCTTCTTTTTGAGTCCATCAGGGAGGTATGTCATTCTGGATAGCTCTGCAAAAGTAATGCTTAGACTGGACACTATCGCTAAAATAAGATTCTAGTGAATGACCCCATAAAGGAGGAGTTAGTTTCTAATTCTGTACTGCTGAATGAAAGGTTTTGAAGCAAATCTGTGAGACAATTGTCCAAATCTAACTTCCACTATTCTCAATTGAAATAATATATTAGATCATAGGTTTTAAGCATATGAAAACCAAAACCCCTTTGGTGATTGTTTGAAATAAAGTGGAAGTTAAAAATTTCTATGAAAGCTACCATAAGTTTGTAACCAAAACAGTGCAGTATCAGTGTTTTTAAACTTCTTTTAGAAAACGAGTCTATAATAGTGGTATACAGTAGAATATTGTCATGTACAAATAAAATAGACATGACATTACGCATGAGTAATGTTTCTTGAAGGAACCAAGTAAAAGAACCTGTCATCTTGCTCAAGTTAAAGCTACTAATATATACTGTCCCCCTAAGACTATGAGAAATTTGACTGCTGGTCTGACTGGCATGTATCTGTTAAACAGATGTTTGCATGTCTGTAGATTATCAACTGTCATCTCAATCTATGCTAAGTAGTTACAAGCACACGAACAAATACTTAGTCCTTCTTCCAAAGCAACTAACCATAATGGTGATCTGTATGTGTATAAATACTTCTGCTTTGAAGAAAATGGAAGACATTTGTTAAGAGAAAAAAAAAATCTGCAAATTCACTGCTGCAATCTGCTTCTGCTGCTGAAAATTTTCTGCTATTCAATTAAACTTTATCAGTTGTTTCCATTTACAGAATATTATTGAGTAACATTAAGTTTACTTAGCTTAGTTCCTCTATTTGAATGTCACACTTATGTTTTAAACAAAAACATTAACAGCTGTGCTATTTATGTAGGTAATGAATTTTAAGAATGCTTGTATGAATTTGTCTTTAAGGGTCAGGATTACCAAATCGTCAGATGATGTAATGGCAATGTGTCCTACAATTGTAACAGAAGATAGTATGCAAGCGCAACATCTAGCTGCTACTTTGGCGCTCTATCATTTAACCAAAGGGCAGGTAAGATTTTCACCAATATTATTGTTCTTGGCCTGAAATCTGCCTCTGCAATTGTTTGTCATAATATCTGTAGTTAAATTCTAAAAACAGTTTAATGAAGTGTTTCCCATTAAATTATTTGCTTGTATTATATGTTAATTTACTTTTATGTATAATCATGCATATGTGTTGCAGCATATAGGGAGGACATTTTTTGACAGTAAAACTGTTCTTTCAGTGTTGTAAAGAACACAAGCCAGTTAAAAATAAAAAGTGTATTGTTGATGTTTATATTACTGTTTTCATAGTTTCTGCGTTTAGAAATAGCTCCCTAATTCATGTTTTGCCTCTCAAGTTCATTTAAATATAGAAGTTAGCTACTAAGTAGTACATAAAGTAATTTTTTTCTGCTTTTTTCCACCTGAAGTCAGTTCATCAGTTACTGCCTCCTACCTACCGAGATGTCTGGCTGGAATGGAGGGATATTGAAAAGAAAAAGGAAGAAGAAAACAAGATAGAAACCAACAAACCTCGTGATAACTTTATTGCTAGGTTATTAAACAAACTCAAACAACAACAACAGATACAGTCTGAAAACCAACCAAAAGTATCTGAGGGTCCTGAAGATTCCTGGGAAAATTTAGTTTCTGATGAGGAGTTCAGCAGTCTCTCCCTTGAGACCTCAGACACAGATGATTTGGAACCTTCAAGGATTTTGTTCAAAAAGCTGCAAAGTTCCTCCAGATACCAGAGGCTTCTGAAAGAGAGACAGGAGTTACCTGTGTTTAAGCACAGATACTCGATTGTAGAAACTCTTAAAAAACATAGAGTAGTTGTTGTGGCTGGTGAAACAGGCAGTGGGAAGAGTACCCAGGTGCCCCATTTCCTGTTAGAAGACTTGTTGCTAGATGAAGGATCAAATAAATGTAATATTGTTTGCACACAACCCCGAAGAATCTCAGCAGTGAGTTTGGCAACCAGGGTTTGTGAAGAGCTAGGCTGCGAATCAGGACCAGGAGGAAAAGTAAGATGTGTCTGAATTCCTTTTTCTAGTCTTAATCAAATACAGGGGGCTGAATTATTGGTACAAAGTGAAAACAGTATTTCTTACACAACCAAATAATTAGATGCTATTTTCTCTTGAAAAGGGCTTCTTGCTGTGCCAGCTCTTTCTTTCCAAATTGTCATCTGTGAACCTGTGGGTATCCATATATGGTGTCTAAAATCTTCAGAGGGTGATGAAGAGCAAGAGTGTTTCATAATGAGGATGGTCAAACATAGGAGCAAATTGCTAAGAGACTGTGGTATATCTATCATTAGGGATGGAGAACTCCCCCAAATAAGGCTCTGAGCAATACAGTCTGGCCTTGAGTGAGGCCCTGCTTTGCGAGGGGGCCCCTTCCAACATAAGTTGTTACCTGAAGAAAACGAGGTCTGTATGTTTCATAGTAGTCTACTAGTGCAAAAATAATTTTGTTTGAGGACTGCAAAGAACCCTGAAAAGAACACTTGAGTTTACCAGCTCTTTGCTACTCTGGAGAAACTTAGTTGTAAATTTCAGTGTATTTTCCCTTTCTTAACAAAGGGAAGGGTGTGTATGAAAAAACAGGTAGTAATTCACCATACTATTTAATTAGCAATTTCTGCAGTGTCTGAATCTAACAATGCTTAAATTTCACTTCATTTTGAATATTCTAGCTTGTATTCTATTTTATATTATTCCTATATTTTCAGTATCTCTTTTTTTTTTTAAAGAATTCCCTATGTGGATATCAGATTCGTATGGAATCAAGAACAGGAGAAGCCACCAGGCTACTGTACTGTACAACAGGTGTCCTGCTTCGGAAACTTCAAGAAGATGGTCTTCTTTCAAGTATATCTCATGTTATTGTAGATGAGGTTATCAGCTCTTACTATTCTGCAGAAACTATAGTTATTCTGGGCCTTGACTTGTACTAAAGCCTTACTATAGATATGTTTTTCTAACTCTAGGTACATGAAAGAAGTGTCCAGTCTGATTTCCTCCTAGTTATTCTGAAGGAGATCTTGCATAAGCGTTCAGACCTGCATCTGATTTTAATGAGTGCTACTGTAGACAGTGAGAAGTTTTCCAGCTATTTCTCACACTGTCCCATTTTAAGGATCTCAGGGAGGAGTTACCCTGTTGAGGTAGGAAAATGTTTCTTTGATTGTGCAAGACCCTTTATATGCACATACACAGTGATTGCCTGGTTAGTGTCTTTAGGAAATACAACTGCCTGTGCAACTTTGTCATTACACTCTTATGTATGCTTCTCATGCATGTTACGTAGGCTGTGGTAAAGGTAATGTTAGTGATCATGCACAGAGACCGTTAACAAACTGGTAGCAGCTCTAAGATTAGGTTTTCAAAAATAATAAGAAAGACTAAGTTGAAATTTGCAAGATCTATTACAACATTAAAAGAGAAGGGCATTCCCTGTTCAGCTTATGTACAAAGCTTTAAAAAAAGGAAAAAGGTGCTGATTAGTTTTTGACATGCCTGTATTTCCTCTGTGAATTTTCACTAAAGATTTTCCATGTTGAAGATGTAATTGAAGCAACTGGCTATGTTCTGGAGAAAGACTCAGAATATTGTCAGAAGTTCTTGGAGGAGGAGGAGGAGGAAGTAAGAATAAATGTTACTGGCAAAGGAGGAGGCACTACAAAGTATCAGGTAAAATAGGCATTTCTAGTTTTGGCTTAGAAATTTTGATTATTTTTTTATTATTTTATCATTTTACATCCTGTTACTAAATGCAATTGGATTGTATAATACCAAATTTCTTTCAGTTGATAAAAAAACAATGGCACTGCTGCAGTGAAAACCAAGTATTTATTAATGCTGCACCCTTATGTTTGTTCCTCTAACTCCTTTATAGCTGCCTTGATTTTGTTATATTTGACATTGAGTTCTCTTGTACAGATTCCCAGCTCTAGATCTGTAAGGAGCAGCAGGGGAAAACATTTAAGTATTTTCTCCCAAAGAATTCTCTGAAGTAGTGAACCTAAGAACAGAAGAGGCAAGGCCATATCCTTATCCTTCTTAGCTGAAAAATTCCCAAGATCCTCC
The DNA here is from genome assembly GCF_929443795.1 of Astur gentilis. Classification (NCBI taxonomy): domain Eukaryota; kingdom Metazoa; phylum Chordata; class Aves; order Accipitriformes; family Accipitridae; genus Astur; species Astur gentilis. The sequence continues at coordinate 68,934,713 of NC_064919.1, forward strand.
AAATTGGCATGCTGAATGAGATGATTTACATGAGATTATTGCGTAGAGCTTTTTGGTTTAACAGGCTGTGGTTAATCCTGCAGGTACTCTCCATTGACAGCTGTATATGCTTTTGAATCAAAATTCTTGAAACATAGTATATGAATGCCATCTGACTTCAGGCAACTTAGGCGGTTCATCTAGACTGTATATATTTTGGGTAGATACCTGCCTGCTCTGGCTTGCTCTGTGAAAATCCGTAGGACTGTTTAGCTTGGTGTGATCAAACACCGATAGATATGTTGAAAAACATGCTCTCATGTGCTCTGCTGATTCTTTTTTTTTCCCTAGCGTGGTAGTTACCCCATACATTACAAGAACATACTTTAGTTGAAGCCCAAGTGCTCTTCTTAGTGCTGCGCCATCTTTGTAGTTTATTTCTATTGAGCCTTCAGTACAGAAGGATACGTAATGGCAAGCTTCTTTAAGTGCATTGATTAACAATTAAATAATTTACCCTAGTGCCACTTAACATAGAAGACTTACGCTAAGAATGTATCTGTAAGATGTTTGTAAACAATTCAAATGTCTGTATGTTCTGCTAACTCTCCCTCCCCCTTTCCTCCTGCTCCAAAGCACTGCAAGGGTTGCCACCTAATTCACTCTTAACTTTCATTGCAACTGTTAGTTCAGAAGAGTGAGGGAGAGGAGAAAGGCGAGACTGGTTTCTTATACCCCCAAATAAGAGTTTTGGAAGAAGAGTAGCCACCCTGCTTAACCCACTTTGAACTGATACCAATTGGATGCCAGATATGGACCTGGGAACTGTTTCCATTTGTAAAACAGACTGTACAGTACTGCTTGCACAGACTTTAAAAAAAAAAAAAAAAAAAAAGGTAAAAATTCATCTGGGATGTCGTTTAACAGTAGTAGATACCTATACGTAGGTTATGTAGGTGGCTGTGATTTAATCTAACTCACACTGATTTTGGTGGGAAGTTAGTCAATTAGATGTCTTTCACCTCAATCTCTGTTTTAGGAAACCTAAATTAAGTGAATGACAAACTGACCTTCTTTCTTCTAAAACACTGAGAATACTATTTTTTTTTTTCCTGCTCTTCTCTTTTAGGAGTATGTCCCAATCCAGTCTGGATCTGGTATTGATTTGGCTCCTTACTATGCAAAGTATAGCAGTCGTACACAGCAGGCTATCTTCTATATGAATCCTTACAAGATCAACCTTGAACTTATTTTGGAGTTGCTTGCATACTTAGGTACAGTCTACTTCTTAAGAAGTTTATATGCTTGGGGCTGTCCTTTGGACTTCTTTTTCCAGTGCTTTCTACTGATAATGAAGTACTTGACTTCATTCTTATATGAACCATCCTAAAAAGGATTTACCACAGGGCCCAGAAGTAGTTCTTGTTCTCAAGTGAAACTGTTTGTAAATGCATGTTTGTTTTAACTATGTGCCTGTGCTGTAACTTTCCAGATAGAAGTCCTCAGTTCAAGAACATTGAGGGTGCTGTGCTGATCTTTTTACCAGGCCTTGCTCATATCCAACAGCTGTATGATCTCATTTCAACTGACAGAAGATTCAACTTGCGTGACAGGTAGTGCGGATATTTTCTTTCACATTAATAGTTTAACTTAGTGAATATGTTTGGGTTTTAGGGTCTGCTATTCTTGAAAAGGGAAACAGAGTTATAGCTCTGAGCTATTTTTGCTACAAATGGACTTTTATTATCTAAAAATGACACAAGCAAAAATGGCAGGTGCTTAGGAATGGTACAGTAATAATTTTTTTTCTTCTGATGCTATTTTTCAACAAACTTACTTAACCACAAAGCACTTGACTACTTCTTTTCCACTTCTTAGGTTAAGGAAGCAGCTGTATCTGGGATATAGTTTTCTGTGGCTTACTCTTTGCAAGGACGTAACTACTTCCTGAGAAGAGATCCAGAGACAGCAATCTACTAAGAGAAATGGCATAGGGTTGTAGTGACAAATAGTTTTGACACTTATTTAGTGGGTAACTAAAAGTTAGCAACAAAATGGCATAAAAAGAACATTTGCAGTCAAATTCTAAAGATTCAGAGATGGACTGAGATGTCAAGGTCTATAAGAGAAGGAAAGTACAAATCTCTGTGGCTGTCTCATCTCTGAAGGCCTTTATTACTTAGGCTGAAAGTTGCATATGTTTATAGTTCTGTACAAAGTTTCAATAATGGTCCTTGTCTTGGAAGCACAATGTAAAGAACTCGAGTTCATGGACACCTAGTTCCCTTTTTGCTAGGCTGTTGATCTAAATGAACTTAGAGTTCTGCAGTAGTAGTATTTTTCCTGTGTTATTACCAAACAGGAGAACAGCCCTAGGAACTAATGGTGTTATCCTTTCTTGGTATTGTAATAAAACACTGAAGCAGATTTTTATACCTAATCATGCAGAGTTTTACGCTTTCAAGTGTCTGTTCTAGTTGCTTTCTCCAAACTGTTGTCATCATTCTGGTCTAATTTTTTACAGTATCTTAATTTGATAAGTGTATACTGATTAGTGTAATTTTTTCTAGGCACAGGTTGATAGCTTTGCATTCTGTTCTGTCAACTCAAGATCAAGCAGCTGCATTTACAATACCTCCCCTTGGTATCAGAAAGGTATGATATAGTCAGAAAGGCAAAGTTCACCACTGAAAGATGAAGCTTTCTGGGTGTGCAACTCTAATTGTTTTAAAATCAAATACAGACTTACACAACAACTATTTGTTCCTGGAATTTTCTCACTGCAAAGAAACAATTCTTCTAATTTGGTGTTCTATAACAGGTAGAAGCTAGCATGCTGTGAAAACCTGGAAGTAATCAGACAAATTTTTAAACCTAATGTTTTTCTAAGAGCTTCTTTAATTGTTCCTTTCCTGTATTTTAACTGCTGTTAACCAGTAACTATAGCTTTTATCTAGGAAAATAGTATTTTACTTACTGCCAAGCTATTTAATTAAAAGCTGACCCATTTAGGCAGGTACTAGCTAGTAATTTTGATGGATTATAGAACAAAAAGTGAATGCAAAATTCTCACTTAACTTTTGATTCCTCAGTAATTGGGTAAGACTGAACCATTTTCCAAGTTGTGTAGCTTATAATGCTCTGACAGATTATTTAAGGAAACATTTCTGGGTAAAAAACCTTAACCCAACTTATTCTATAATATTGATTAAAAGGATGAAAACTGTTAGACAGCAATTCTATAATTCTTGTATTTGTTATGTGAACTTCTTTTCAGATTGTTTTGGCAACCAATATAGCAGAGACGGGTATTACAATACCAGATGTTGTCTTTGTAATTGATACTGGGAGAACAAAAGAAAATAGGTGAGTTTGATTTTCATCGATCATACTGTGATTACTGTAAATATTTGGAGATTAGTACTGCAAGAATTTTGTAGTATCCTCATTAAACTACAGTTCTGGACAAAAACATGTGCTGAGCTCATTGAACAGCTTGTAATTTAGGTACAAGTTTGAGATGAATCTTTGAATTTTCAAATGGTGTGAAGGACAACAAGGGGAGTTATTCATAGATACAGACAATCCTGATTAAGTACTGGTTTAAAAAACAGATCCTTTTTATACTGTCTCAATTCTTAGCAGTTATTTTTTTGTCCATTTTAAATGTGAAGAGCCTTACAGAATATGTTAGAACAATTCTGGATTGCCAGGGAGATGAAGTAATACAATAGCTCTTTCATTTTCCAGTTCTTACACTTTCATTAGTGAGTTCTATCCAAGGTTCTGTGATGTACAGTTTCCCCCAGCTATGCTTAGTTTTCATAACTAAATATAATATTTTCAGATAAATACTATTTAGATAAAGTATCAGTATGCTGGTATCTAAGTTAAGTATACACAAAAATTCTAGGTCTGAAATCTGAATGGGCACTTGCTTTACAATTTTTAAGGTATCACGAAAGTAGTCAGATGAGTTCCCTGGAGGAGACCTTTGTTAGTAAAGCTAGTGCTCTGCAGCGACAAGGAAGAGCTGGGCGTGTTAGGGATGGATTCTGCTTCCGAATGTACACAAGAGACAGGTACTGTAAACTTAGCAAGACTTTGTAAATCACATAAATATCTTTGTCTTTTTTCTGTGCAAAACCAAGAGTTCTTGTTGAAATTCATTTTAATTATTGCAAACTGGAAAGATTAAACTGTAAAAAAAAAAAACACAAAAAAACCCAAAAAACAAAACCAAAACAAAAAAAAACAAACAAAAAAAACCCACAAAAACAAAAGAAAAGGAAAAAAACCCCAAAACAAAAAAACAACAAAACACAGATAATTTTAATATCATATGAGTAAAGTGTTACAACAGCCTTTTTCTTTCACAATTTTTAAAAAGTTAATTTCATTCTTAGTATCTGTAATGTAAGTGCTTTGAAAAAAAATCTTCATAATTAAAGGATAAGTGCAGCTGTAAGGAATTATAGATGATCAGGTTTTAATGACATCTACTGCCCTGCATCAAATATACACAAACCTTACTTCCTGAACTCTTAATTTTTTTATCAGACAAATCTGTAGCTTTCTGAAGTGGTATCTCTATGGATAAGAGACGGGGAAAATATCAAATTATACAACACTGCAGAATTAGTTTCTGTTACTGCAGCAGAACAGCTTTTTTTCCTGCTTGTCTGAAAGTCGGAAGCAACTTTCAGCTGAGAAACAGTTAAGGTAAAAGTATTTTTAAATAACCAATGAAGTGTGCATTTTAGCCACATGCAAGGCTTTCAGTTTTAGAGCTATGCAATTTAAGAATTTGTTTTGAAAATTGGGGTCTTACTGCCTTTCCCTCTCTTTCACTAAAACTCTTGCTTTCCAAGCTACCACACATGCCCTAATTCAAACAATGAACAGTTTACCCACACATTAAAGTAAGTGCCACTGCCCACCTTGCCCCTTTAAAGAACACCTGCAAAGAATGAGCATATGAAACCTGAGTCTATAAGTTGAATTCAGAGATTAAATTGAGTATCTGTGATTCTATGTTTTTATAATATTGCAGGTTTGAAAGTTTCATGGAATACTCTGTTCCAGAAATATTGCGTGTGCCTTTGGAGGAATTATGCCTTCATATTATGGTATGGTTTTGGGTTTAGAATAACTGACCTTGTTCACTGAAAATATTACATGTGCCTTTGGAGGAATTACACCTTTATCTTATTGTTTGGGTTTCGTTTTGGAATTACTGACCTTGTTACCTAAAAAGGTGTCCTAGGGCTTGCTAGGACAGCCCTAATCCAATATAAGTAGTGGGGCTTCTCCTACCAGGGCAGGAGGGAACCCAGTACCTGTATGTTGGAAAATCCAGAGCATGGTGCTGAATAAGAATAGCATACTATGCTATTCCAGTTCACCTCAGAGTGCCAATTCAAGCTTAGTTAAATAGTCTCCAAACTAATTTCTGCTTAAGGAAGCAATTCCATTCCCTCTCTCTCCATCCTGAGTGAGTAGGATATGCATGGGGAAACTAGCAACCTGGCAAATTAGTGCCAGATTGAACTGCATCTCATCAGGTTTCAGAGCCTCCTGCTCATCTGTGACCATCAGGCTTCTCTGATCAGTGGTTGTGCCTTATGAAGTCCTTCTGAACAGTGAAGTTTTGTTAACCTAATGTGGGGTGCATCTGTGTTCTGAGAACCAAGAGGTTGGTTTAGAGGAGAGGGAATGTGGGCTTTTGATTGCAAGAACAGCTTTCCAGTTTCCTTTGTAGCTACTATAAAAGTTTGTTACAATAAATTTTTATATTGAAATATATGCCCATTTACTCCACAGAAATGCAATCTTGGCTCTCCTGAAGATTTCCTTTCCAGAGCATTAGACCCACCACAGCAGCAAGTGATTGGTAATGCAATGAACCTGTTGAGGAAGATTGGGGCTTGTCTGTTAAATGAGCCCAAGCTGACTCCATTAGGCCAGCACCTCGCAGCCCTTCCTGTCAATGTAAAGATTGGCAAAATGCTTATATTTGGTGCTATATTCGGCTGCTTGGATCCTGTGGTGAGTAAAAAAAAATAATAAAATTATATCTAAATTTAAAAAAAAAAAAAGAAATGGTTGACATGTTACAATTAATCTGATTTCTTGCAACATGGTATTTTGAAAGGATGGTGCAAGAAGTTAAAATGTTTATTTTAGGGTGAGGACACCTAGACATCATGGAGGGGAACAATATAAGTATTCTTTACAGTTGGACTCGATGGTCTTAAAGGTCTTTTCCAACCTAAATGATTCTATGATTCTAAACTCCTAGGTACTATTCACAAGGGGATAGTCAGATTTGGTCTCCTGTTCTGTCGTGATCTCGGGGAGTATGACACGTAAATAAAAAACCCTCTTACATATGGGTTAGACCAATCTGGATTACCCCATAGTTTGTGGGTCAAGAACATGCTGATGTAAAGTTATTGCAAATTAATTGACATGGTAACTTATTATATGAAGGCTGGCATAGTTTACACTTTCACCTAATCCATTTAATTTACTGCAAATCAGGAAGAAGCATGGGTATGTTAGTTGCTGCAAACTGAAAGTTAAAATCCTTTGTTCTCTCAATATCTCCTGTTAATGTAGTATAATCTAAAACAGTTGTTTAATCTGACCTTCACTGTATTGTATCTGGTACTGCTCTGTCATTTGACAAACCATTTCATGTGAGTTTCAGGATTTAATATATTTTTATCAGTGTATATAAGGCATTATGTCTTTAATAAAGCAATGTCTTTAATACAGGTAAGTTCTGAATTCTATGAAGAAATTCTTATGGTGATAAGTTTTCCTTGAGACTTAGTAGAAGATAAAATAAAGTATCACTAAATATTACTGTAAAAGAAAACTTAAAGGTGTTTGTATGGTAAACCTGTAAGCTTATAATAAAATACTCCTAAGTCATGTGTACTTTACTAATTCCAGGCAACTCTGGCTGCTGTTATGACAGAAAAATCCCCATTTACTACACCAATTGGTCGAAAAGATGAAGCAGATCTTGCAAAGTCGTCTCTAGCAATGGCAGTGTCAGACCATATAACAATCTACAATGCTTATCTGGGGTAAATGATAATTCTGCTGTGCTTATAGCTGGATGCAGATCACACTTAAGTAATGCAGTTCTGTAAAGAATCCTTAATAAGAATCTTCTCTTGAATTGCTTGGACGTGAAGTTTTTCTCTTCAGAATAACAATAGATTGTCAAATACTGTAACACAAAATAAGAGCTTGCTTAGTACCTTATCCTTTAATTCTTTTTAACTGTGCTTGCACACATACAGATGTGTACTCTGTCTGTTTATCCTAGTGTTTAAAGTATTTTGTTTGCTGTTTGTGATATGTTGACATGAATATTTTGTATTTGAGAAAGTACGAATGTTTATATTATAGAATGTCATACATATTTTTTCTTTTTAGGATATTAGCACTAAGTCTTAAAAAACACACGTGAATTTTGTTTCAATTGTCAAGACAGAAGTGTGTAATTTTTGAGAGATGATTACCTTGTATTTTTGTTAGTATCTGTCAGTTTTATATTACAGGCATGTTCTCTGGAGTGCTCTTAGACTAGCAGCATTCATCTTCATTAATGCCACTTACTTACAGTTTTCAGAAGAGAATGCTGAACAAAGCACAGTATTGCCTTTTACCTTACTACCACTTTCATATTGTCATACTCTTGATGTGATTCTTTACTGTAATAAGACAGGTTTTTTTCCTTAGGTGGAAACGGGCTCGACAAGAAGGGGGGTACCGTGCTGAAATGACTTATTGCAGAAGAAATTTCCTTAATAGGACTTCACTGTTAACTCTGGAGGTAAACCAAACAATTATGCTGTGCACTCAAAAGTTATTTGTTAAAATTTCCCTCTGAAAACGTCATGCCCTTTTAAAGAGGTGATATCGCACATTTACTATTTAGACAAGACAAAAACAAGTGGAATGTTAGGGACTGATGAAATGCACACCCTCAGTCAAGGTAGTTGTGTCTGCATTTGAGTTTTGATATGCACATTTTGTTGGTATACATCTTTGCAGTCACTGCCACTGGAGAAGCTAGTCCTTACTTCCACCAGAGATTCAAAACTTATGAATTAAAATATTTACATTGTGTTATTCTTGATATCAAAGAACAAGTCTGTTAACAGTTTGAAAGATGAGCCACAAACTTATGTAAATGGCCTCTCATTTTTGGTGAGAAAATGTTTTAATTGGTCTTTCCTATTTAAGTTTGGGTGACTGAGCTCTCCTAAGCAGAAGTGGATCCTTGATGCAAATGTATCTTTTTATTTTTACTACAGGTGAGAGATTTAGTATTTATAGTGTATATATAGTACCATATATCTAACCCTATATTCCAGATAATGTTTTTCTTATAGAAACAGCCACTGTTCTAAGTGGTTGCAGAAGATACAAGTGTGTTCCTACTGAGAGATTTTTCTCACGGAAAGCATGAATATTTGGGATGGAGTGTTATTGCCTGCTGAGGGAGTGAAGTATATACCTTTTTAAATTCAGAGTTTTACTAATACCTTACTAATTTCAGGATGTGAAGCAAGAACTCATAAGGGTGGTCAGAGCAGCAGGCTTCACAGCACCTACAATGCAATGTGGATGGGATGGAAATGGAGCCACACAATCCCTTTCTCTCCATGAAATAGCTCTTCTTAAAGCTGTGTTGACTGCAGGGCTGTATGACAACGTAGGAAAAATAATGTATACAAAATCTGTGGATATTACGGAGAAGCTGGCTTGTATGGTAGAAACAGCTCAGGGTAAAGCACAAGTGCATCCCTCCTCTGTAAATCGAGACTTGCAGACATACGGATGGCTCCTTTACCAGGAGAAGGTAAGTGAAAATAGTGAATGTAGCTGATTAGTTTCTGTAAAGGTGGAGTTATGCCTCCAATATTAAACAACATACACCAGTGTAAAGTATATCTGAATGTCCTGTTCATCTTAAGAGTCTTTAATATCTGATGATCCTGAAGTCCATAAAAATGAGTCAACTGAGGGCTGAAGAAAAAGTTAAGGCTGAACATCATGAACAAATCTGTTCATGGTGAAACTGGTAGCTATAAATGAAAGTACCTTTCTATATGTCCTTTAACTCAATAGTGTCATTGACTTTTTTTAATACAGTGCTGTTGATTTTAATATGATCACTTTGATCAGTAATATGTAGTAGTAATACTTCAAAATGTGCTTTTTCTCTTTTACTGTTTGAAGCAGACTCTAAGGTTTTGAAACTTGGTACAGGCCTTGCATATCCCAATTAATAACGTAAAATGAAATAGCCAATTCTGTAATTGACTGCTGAACATCCTAAGGTGAAGTGCCTTTTTTTCCCCTGTTTCTTTCTTCCCCCTCACAACTGAAAATTTTGTCAGTTATTTGCTGAATTCAAGTGTTTATATTTAACTACACCTTTAGTACAACACCACCTCGACAGCAGTTATTTAATGGCCAACTTGACTGTAGAGGAGCCGGAAATTATGTTAGATAATGCATATGAAATTGTAGTATTTTGGAGAGAGCTGAAAAATATTTCCTGCTCCCAAGAACCTTGTAGTGTAAGGGCAAGACAGTAGCTGAGGTAGGTAAATTATTCCATGAACCTGGGAGCAAAGCAAGCCTATACTTCTGTGTGAAGATGCACTCTTTTTGTTTCCTTTCCTCCCACTACAACTCCTACCCATCCCATTCCATCTTTATCTGTGAGAGACTCCAAAGCCAGAAGTAGCATATGCTGAGCCCCATAGTTTACTCCGTGTATGTGTCTACATTTGTGCCCACATTTATGCATGTGAATATGTGGATATAGATAGATTGACAATCCGGCTGCTGTTAAGGAGAATGTATAATGGAAGAGTTTTGTCTGCCTTTCACTTCAGTAGGTTTATTAATTTTGGTGTCTCTTCTCTGAACAGCACTAGGCTAACATTATCTTTCTGTTTGAATGTTAACAAGAAAATTGTGGCATTAGCTAATTTCCTGATAGCGTATAAGGCTGTCGCTTACTTAGAGGTGATGTATTTTATATGGTCTAGGGTGGACAAATTGCTATTCATTGCTCTGTGTACAATGACTTGTGTTGATTGGATCTTAAAAGGAAAAAAGTCTATTTCTTGCTCTTAAAAGTAGCAATCAAATTTGGTGTTACAGGTTTTATGTGGTTTAGGGGTTTTTTTGTTGTTGCTTTTAATGCTTGTGTTTGTTTCTATACAGGTGAGGTACGCTAAGGTATATTTGAGAGAGACTACTTTAATATCCCCCTTTCCTATTTTGCTTTTTGGTGGGGATATAGAAGTCCAGCATCGGGAGCGCCTCCTGACAGTTGATGGCTGGATCCATTTTCAGGTGTGTTGGAGTGGTAACTACCTTTTGTGGTTCCACAGGCTTTTGTGTTACACAGTTGATGTACAAGCTTAATTCAGAACACTGTATATGTGGGATGAAGACGAGAGAAGAAGGAAGGAGACAATTGAAGGAAATGATGGGAAATTTTATACACATGTAATGTAATGAAATCTTAGCAAATCACACTCGAAAGAATAGGCTTGTAATATGTGACTTGCAAGAAATCAGTTCCCTCTCTCTTCATAAAGAAAGCTGGTGTTCTTTCAGAAAAGGTACTGGAAATGGATATGACTAAACCTTGTTTTATAGAGCTGGTACTGAAAGCAGATGAGTGTGCTATTTTATATTACGCTTTCCTACAATCTTATGATCATGTAAGTACAAATTTGTCTTTAAAATACTGTTTATTTTGCTTTATAGCCCAAACAGAATTATTTTGGGGAAAAAAAAATACAAATAGAAAATACCTGTTTGCTTCAGTTTTGGATCTTTGGGGGTTTTTTTTGTTTGTTTGGGTTTTTTTGTTTCTAGGTGAAAAAGTTTTATTTGGGAATGGGAAAACTGAGTGCATTTTCTTAGTGCATTTTTGCAGACAAAATTAAAACAGGTGACATGCCAAAATCCTCTGTAAATTCTTTTAAATGGCAAACATTGGCTTTTGCTAGCCTGCCAGCTACTTGGTTACAATTTTCTGTGTTCCTGTGGGCCCTGTGTTACACTCAAGGAAGGCTATAAGCTACAAAACATTTTGGTTCTTTGCACTCTGATGCAAGCAAGCAACCATCTAATTGAATTCACTGTTTATCATGAATATGGAATTTTAAAAAGCAGCTCCCTTGTTGGTTTGTTGGAGAATTTTTTATGGTTCCTGGGTGGCTACAGGTTGTGCAGTTGCTGGGCCAATTACATCTTGCAGTGTATTTCAGAATTTCTATTTTTCTACTGAGATGCTAAGCAGAATATGTTGCATTTTGTGCTTTTTCCATAATAGCTACTTATTGTACTACGGCTAATATATAAATGAAATAAATACTGGTATACAGAGGGAGGGATAAAATGAAAGATTCCTGGAAAACACTTCAGCTTTAAATATCCAAACTCCTAGTGAGATTTAGGAGAGGTTTGTGATTGCTTTCTCAGGAGGCCAGGCAGACCTTCTGGGAGAAAAATGTGTAGATATTTTATTGCAGGTATAAATTAATTTGTACTTTTATACCTTGGAAAAAAGCAATTAGAGTAAGTAGGGTAGTGGTAAATTAATAATTTTACCATATGCTGGTTGTTCATGATAAGTGTGGGAGCATATTCTGAGTTACCCTTCTGAGCTGCTCTTTAGGCTGTGATGCTACAAACAACAGGTGCTTAAAGATAAAAAGGCATAATGTAAGCCTAGTCATTTCCTGAGTACACTATCCATATGCTTAAGATTATGTATATGCATCATGTTTGCAGGAATCTTCTATTTACATGTAAGGTAATCTTTTAATCTATATTTTGGTATAAAATGTCCAAGTAATGCAAATATTTGTCTTCTCCATTCTCTATAGGCTCCTGTAAAGATAGCAGTAATTTTCAAACAGCTGAGAGTTCTCATTGATTCTGTTTTAAAGAAGAAGCTTGAAAATCCTAAAATGTCACTTGAAGGTAACTTTATTACAGCATTGCTGACGTTACTATTTGATAAATGGACCTTGTGGCAAATCTGAGGAAGCATTAGTACACTGCATCCTCACCCAATAGGGTTAGCGTGACTTGAATATTGTTCCGTTATCTTGAGAGACATCCAAAAAGTTGTGACTTATCCCACATATATTATGTGGCTCATCCCAGATGGATGAAGATCTGCACAACTGCTGTTCTAAAGATAGCCCTGATAACAGCATTGAAGGTAGAAGTAGTAATCGTGAGGTATGCATCTCAAAAGAGAAGTAAGATTGTGTGATGAACCTCAGGCATGGATGAATTTTAAGTGTTGCACAAACTGTCTCGCAGTTTAGGTTAATGATGGGGAACTGCATGTTGGCCCCCAAAGCAAGGGATAGAGGAGCACAATTTAAACTTTGAACACTGGATGTTGAGAAGAATATTGTAGGTGGGGAGGGAGAAAGGGCATTCCTGTATGCTGACATATCTGTAGTTAACCCATCACTTTCTCAGTCTCTTTTGTGAAATACTGAAATGGTCACAACCAACTCACTGAGTAATTTTATAAACTTTTTAGTGATGTACTGTGGACATACTGTGTGCCCTTTTGCTTTGCAAATGGGAATCCCTTGTCTTGCTTTAGAGTTTGGCATAGCCTAAAACATTAAGATATCGAGTTGCTGAGAGCTAGACTTGCCTTCTGCTTTTCTTGAATTTTGGAAGTCAGTTTTCAAGCTCACTGTGTGTTTGTTTCCATTCCTAGATGACAAGGTCTTACACATCATCAAAGAACTGATAAAAACAGAGAATGGTAACTGAAACCAGGAATCGGTAATAAAACAGAGTTTCAGTAATGGCAGTGGAAATATGCACTCCAGCATTAACTGAAAGTATTTATATGCTTAGTGTGGTTGATACCAGCCATGATGTGGAAAGACTGCATGATATTGCATAAAATTTGCCTTTCTCTATGTCATTTTTAAAGATGAACATTGAATATGTTTAGCCTTTACAATACATTTGGTGCCATTTGTCTGACTGTATGGGTGGTGGATGGAAGCAGTTTCTTTCCAATATGAAAATGGCTGTGGCCAATGCATCTTGTTTGTTTGTTTAATGTACTAATCATACCATCACTGGTGGTGCAGACCATAGTATTGATTAATGATTAGGTCCTGAATCTCAGTTGAGTAGACAAGTGTTTCTTATGTGGGTTTCCTAAGTGGTAATTTCTTTTGTTGTTAATCTATGAATTTACAGTAATAAAGCAATACAATCATACAGATATCTTCATTTTCCTGTATGGTTTACATTAAGAAGATACTTTATACGAAGATATGAACTGCTGTGAACAGGTGCTCAGCGAGAGAAGTGTACTTACCAGCAGCCTCTCCCATCCTGTGCCTCTTCTCACACTTGTTCCTCCCTGTTCACCCTGATCCTTGTCTCTCCCTGCTCCTGTAATAAGTTTTGCTGTCCCTTTCATATGTTAAGCTTTGCACAGTCTTGCAAGCCCCCTCAAACGATGATCATGTTTTTCCCCCTTTATTGATCAAAGCTGAGGTTGACCCTCTTCAAGGCTATACCAGAGCAAGTTCCTTTAAATGGCTCATCAGTCAGTGGCTGAAGCCTTCTGCTCTTCATTGTTTTCTCTTACCACTTGCTCACAGTGTTGGTGTTGTCTGTGTGTTCCTTTGTTTCTTATTTCTTTTATACTGAATATTCCTTACCCAGATAACTTAACGGACTAGATGCTCTTACATTCTACCTATCCACACCATTTACAGTTACGAAGTGACATTTCAGATCACCGACTCAGCTTTCAATAATGAGGAATATTGGGGGGGAGTGGGTTGCCATTAAACAATTGCGGTCAAGTAGGAGCTCTGCATCTACAGGCAGAGGCACAGTGTGGAAGACAACTTTTTTAATCTGAAAAACAGATTTCTTACAGCAGCTGTTAATAGTGTACAGAAAGGAGACTGAGGAAGATGCATGAAAATGCAAAATACATGGAGCTATCCAGTTAGATTATCATAGCAGAACTGGTACTGCTGCACTAAGTGACATAAGCTGAAGGTAAACCAGCTTGTGTAAGTTACCCTACACTCAATGCTGGAAGAGGCAAGTTCTAGTAATAGTTCGCTAAGAACTCTGAGGGAAAAGTGATGACATCCGTTACCCTTTTTATGAATTGTGATAAACTAGTGGTAGCCTTAGTTTCCGAGAGGAGCCGGGAAGTGGGTTTTTTAAAATTCCAAAGTATGCAACATTTATGCAAGGAAGCATTTAAACAAGATCAAGATTTAACTAAGACCTCTATTCTCAGACATTTTCTCCTTTCACAGCAAAACACAGAAATAAAAACCTGCAAACTACATTCCAAATTAAAAAATTAAATCTGTACCCTGAACGATTTCCTAGATTTTGTTCTATTTCAGGTCTTTGATTTGGATCCTTTGGAAATGTGAATTAGAAATACATTTTAGTAATTCAAAAACTAACATGCTCATGTTTATTTTAGATTTGAATTTCACATATCAGTTGTTGGTTTTAAATGGCTAAAGCCTAGTGAAAGCGTTAAACGAGGGAGAAGAACTCAAGGACAATTTACTGTGATGAATGGAGAGGTTTTGTAGGTAGGGTAATGTTGAAATTCAGAGGTTCCTCTAGTGTGTCCTGCTTTGTAATCTTTTAAAGAAATAGCTTCTTTCAGTTGTTATTCAGTTGTAATAAATAGGAAATCGCACACTCCTGAGCGAGCAACCGTTTTCTGCAAAACATGTTGTGCTGTACAGAAAAGCACAGTTATCTTAAAATTAAAAACAAACAAAAATCGAAGACTGCCGTGGCTTTGTGGTCCTGTAGTGTATGTTGGCAACTTTTGTGCCTGTGTTCTCTTGGGTGGATGAACTTTCTCTTTTGTTCTATTTCTTTAATAAATACTTCTGGTAACACCTTTGTGTCACTTTTCTCAAAGCACTTGTCAGACACAAGGCCAGTATCAATGGCTCTTTCTTACCGGAATCACAACAGGGCTCTTCGGGGTGTACTTTTCCTAAAGGCAGCGTGTCCTACTGGTCTCCTTGGAGAGGATTTCCTGCTCCTGCCATTCAAGCTGCAGAATTCCCAGCTCCTCCTCTCCTCTGCTGGTGGGGTTGTAGGCTGGCTTCAAGCTCTCTCTCTTTTACTTCTCCCATTGACATCTTCCCCACCGCTAGATGCAGGAGAGGAGTTCTTTTTCCTTCTACAAGTCTTTCCTCATCCATAGTGGACTTGGTCAAGGGATCCCATAAGCAAATCGTATCTGATAAAAATAGTCATGTCTGGCCTGAACTCTGCTTCTGTAAACCAGTGGTCGCGGTGCGGGAACGTTTCGATTTCCCTCCATTCGGCGATTTAAAATAGTGCTCTGTTACGTGAATAGTCCACGGGTGGAAGGGGAAGCGAGACCCAAACGGCCGAGGGAACTGCGGCGGTGCCGGTATCGCCCCTGGTGTATTTGTGCTCTTACTGCCCGGTGACCTCGAATGGAAGTGTTACTTGCGCGGAGCAACCCGTAGCTGTTAAGCGCACCGGCCTCCGAGCTAGAACGCCAGGAGCACGTCTCTTTTAGCCGTGGCAAACTACGAAGTTGCGAAGCCGCAACTTCGGCTGGCTCGCCTCGGGCCCCGCCGGGACGGGTTCCGCGGCGCTGCCGCCCAGCCGGCTCTCCGTGCTCCTCCAGAGGCACCGTGCTCCGCAGGTCGCGGTCCCACGGCGGCTCCGCCGCAGCCCTCCGACCCGCCGGAAAGCGTTGGGGAAGAGCCAGGCGTTCTGGCAGCTCGGCTCCTTCCCGGCCCCGAAGCGGGTTTTGGTTTGGAGACGACGTTCCCGGCCGCGGCGGGCGGGGCGGGGCGACCGCCCGGGAGGCGGGCGGTGACGGCCCCGGGGCCGCCGCCCCCCCTGAAATAGCCGCCGCGCCCGGTAGCGGAGCCGGTACGGCCACACACCCTATGGTGACGGTGGGGAGCGGCGGCGGTGGCACCCCTACCCCGCTGCAGCGGGGCCTCGACAGCTTCCCCGACCTCTCCCTGCGGCTATGGGCTCTGCGGCAGCGACGACCGGCGACGGCAACGGCGGCGGCGGCGGCGGCGGCGGCGACGACGACCCCGCAGGAGCTGCAGGCTTTCCGCGACTACGGGGAGAGCTGGTACCGCTCCCGCAAGGGGCTGGAGAGCCGCTTCCAGCCGCGGGAGCCGCTCGCCCAGCAGCCGCAGGTGGGGGCAGCGGGGAGGAAGGCGGCGGGGGGTGGGCGGGCGTAGCCCGGTGCCGGCGCCGCCTGACCGCCGCTCCCGGTGCCGCAGGTGACAGCAGAGGCGCGCTGCGAGCTGGTCAGCTGGCTCATCGCGGTGCACCGGTACTTCAGCGTCTCCTTCGAGGCGCTCTGCCTGGCCGTCAACATGGTCGACCGCTTCCTCGGCACCACCCCGGTGGCCGCCGACTGCTTCCAGCTCCTGGGGGTGACGGCGCTGTTCATCGCCTGCAAGCAGGTAGGGCTGCCCCGGAGCCCGGCCACCCCCGCCGCCGGGGTCTCCGCGGCCACCCCCGCCGGCGCCGGCGCAAGCCCCAGCCCGGCCGTGGCTCCCCGCACCCTTTTCCCCCCCCGCGCCGCTCACCCACCCCTACGCGCAGCACCCCTACCCCCTGTCCCCCCTTGCAGGTGGAGGTGCACCCCCCCAGCATGAAGGAGCTCCTCGACCTCTGCTGCGGCGTCTTCTCCTGCCAGCAGCTCCGCAACCTGGAGTGCCTCATCCTGCGCCGCCTGGGCTTCGAGCTGGCGGCGCCCACCGTGAACTTCTTCCTGGAGCACTTCAGCCAGGTGCGGCTGGAGGCGCGGGGGGCCGACGCGAGAGAGGCGGCGGACGCCCGGAGCCTGGCGGTGGGCATAGCGGAGCTGAGCCTGGCCGACTACGCTTTCACCAAATACGCCCCTTCCCTGCTGGCCGCCAGCAGCCTGGGGCTGGCGGACCGGCTGCTGCGCCACCGCAGGCCCCTGGACCTGCGGATCAGCGGCTACCCGAGGCGGGTCCTGCGGGACTGCGTGGACCAGCTGCAGCTCCTGGTCTCGCTGAACAGGCAGTTCCTGCCGCTCCTCCTGCCCCCGGAGGTGGTCCAGAAGTGCCACCGCCTGCGGGCTGGTAGCGGCGATGCCGCCGCCCGTCACTCGCACCTCTAAGCCGTCCCGGGCGTAGCGGGCTGAGCTGGGCTGGGCTGGCTGCGGGCCGGGTCGTAGTTCGTGCTCCGCAGAGCTGGCCTTGAGCCTCCTCCGCCTGGCGTTAGTGTCACTGGACTTGGGAAATGAGATCACGTTTTGCACCTGATGTTACCGTACGGCAGTTGGCAGTTGCACTGTCCCTCTGCCGCTCTGTAAAACCCAGCATGTAAATAGTATACGGGGTCTCGAGTACTTTATTATTTATTTGGAGTGTGGTCCGTAAAGATAATGGTGGAAGAAGAACCCTACGAACGTCGAATAAACTCTTTTCTGCTTGGCACTGGCGCTCGTTTATTTGCTGGTGGTGTGCGTGCACAGCTGGGAGAGGAAACCCAGAGCGAGTTCACCCCGAAGGCTAACTCCAGCCCCCCCCCCCCCCCCCCCCCCCCCCAATAGTGATGCCCGATGGTGTCATTCCCTGTTTCCAACGGACACGCGCTGGCTTGGTCATGGCTGGGGTGTGCGTGTTTGTGTGTGGAATTAGGTGCGCTGACCTAAGTGTAGGAAAACAAAACGTTAAATAATAAAACAGCTGGTTGCTACTTTTCCAGCAGGTCTCTGATCCGGGCACATACTCCTAACTAAGCTGGCACTGTAGCAGGGGAAACATTCAAGGGAAGAAAACGGTCGCGATGTTGTAAAACGTTTCATTGTCTTCACTTTATTGCCTTCGTATCTGTGCACAGAAGTAATGTTAGAAGAGCATCTACGCCTCTGAAGTTGCCCTCGGGGGTGCTGGCGTTTCCGCGCAGCCGGGAGCGGGGGAACGGCACGCCGGGCTGCGCTCCGAGCCCGGCCCGGCCCCAGGCGTTCAGGCGGGACGGGCGGAAACCGGCGGAGCTGCCGCGGCAGAACGTACCCACCGGCCCGTGACAAGGGGCGAAGGGTCAGCCCGTGCTGAAATCCGCCGGCGGTTTCGGCTGGGCCCGGCGCAGCAGCGGTGCGGTGCGGTGCGGTAGGGGTCCTCCCTCCCCCGGCGCGGGGCTCAGCCAAGCCGAGATGCCGCCGGCCGCTCGCTGTGGTTTCCTGCCCCCGCCGGACGCCTTCAACGCTGACGGCCCCGAGCCCTGCCTTTAATAAATAGCCGCATAGAAACCAGCCCAGCCTGCAAGGGACCGGGGGAGGGCGGGGGTGTCTCGGCAGCGCCCCTCCTCGGCCTTCCCTCCGGGGCAGCCCCCTCGGCCCGCCCCGGCTCCGCGGGCGCGGGGAAGGGCTCCGCGGGCGCGGGAGCCGCCGGCGCGGCCCGGGGAGGCGGCGGGAGGTTTCCGCGCCCCGGCCGAGGGAAGGCGGGCGGGCAGCCGCGGGCATGGCCCCCGTCCCCCGCGGCCCTGTCCGCGCCCTTGCCCGCGGGGCGGCGCCGAGCGGGGCGGGGGGCGGAGGGCGCCCGCCGGTCCCGGGGCCGGGGCCGGAGCCGGGACCGGGACCGGGGCCGCGACGGCAGCAATGGAGCGAGGCGGCCGCCGCCGGGCCTTCGGCAGCATCTGCCCCAACAAGGTCCAGGGCCCGCCCCCCCGCCTCGCCAAGAAGCAGGCCCGGCCCGGCGGGGGGCCGGCGGGGACCCCCCCGCCCGCCCTGAGCCCCCGAGCGCCCCCGCCCCGCCCGCGCCGCAGCGGCGCCCCGCCGGCCCCCGCCGCACCCGCCCTCGGTGAGTCTGTCCGCGGCGGAGAGCCCCCATCCACCGGCCGCGTCCCCGTCCCCCTGCCTCCCACCACACACCCCCCCAGTGTCCCCCACCTGCATCCCCTGGCCGTGACACACCCCACCGTGCCCTCCACCGTGTCCCCCCGGCCACGTCCCCCTCTCCATGCCCCCCGTTGTGCCCCCCCCCCGCCCCCCACGCTCCCCAGTCCTGCATCCCCCCGCCATGCCCCTCGAGGATGCCCCCCGGCCACGGTTCCCACTTCGCCGCACCCCCCTGGCTATGCCCGTCCCTGGCCAGGCTCCTCACTGCTGTCCCTCACTGTCCCCAGTGCTCACCACCATCGACTGGCAGGATTTGGCAGCCTGTGCCCCTAACCTCCCCACCGCCCCGGCCGGCCCTGTGACCCTGCAGCAGGTAACCCCCCCTGGCTGGGGCAGGCTTGGCCGGCCCCGGCACGGGGCACCCACCACGGGGTGGCCCTCTCAAGCTCATGGGTGCTGGCAGCACCCCTCTTCGCGGCCTCAGGCTTCCCACCTGTGAAATGGGCACAGTGGAGAGCAACGTCTTGTGCCATGTGTTAAGATGGGTTAGTGGCAAAGGCAGGGCAGGGGGCAGGTGCCCGGGGGTGCCGGGGCTGTGGGAAGGTGCTGAGCGCAGGCAGCAGCCAGCGTCAGAGCAGTATGGGCAGCAGTGGGCAGCATGGGCAGATCTGAGCCCTGGGACCCTGCTCACTGGCACATTTCCTTCACCCCTTCCAGGGTCCCTGCTTCCAGGATGAACCGGAGTTTGATTTCCAGGAGTTCAGAGAAGCTGTCGATGATTTTATATCTGGCAAGTAGATATTTTTCCTTACCTGAGCCAAACATGCCTGCGTATGCATGTTAGCAGTCACGCCGCGTTCGGTCTCCTCTTTTTTTGCTTTGTTTTTGGGTTTTCGGATGCCCACTCACTGCTTGCTCATCCCACCCTGGGACAGTGCGTAAGGCAGCGCTCCTCTGCGCACCCCCTTAGCGGGACTGGGCTGGCACTGAGCTTTTCCCCCATGGGACACAGAAATTAAATGCAAAGAGATTTAGGGTGCACAGCTGACGCAGTGGAGTAAAAGCATGTCAGGACATACCGGGATGGTGTGCTGGGGTTGGGGGGAAGAGAGGATGTGAAAACCTGCTGTCTTAGTGCCTGTGGCTGTCGCTCCAGATGCATCCACCTTAATGCCACCGCCACTGGACTGCACCAACTTCGATTTCTCACTGGGTGAGGAGGTGGCCTTTGGGCCCTGTACGCCGCAGCTGGAGAGCAGTGCGCTGGCTCAGATGCCCCCGCAGCGCCTGCCTTCCCCCGAGCCGTGCTGGAAGGACCTGGCGGACAGGCACCAGAAAGGACTGGGAGGTGCCCTGGAGGCAAACAGCCAGGTAGAGACCCCCAAACCCTTCCCAGGAGCCTGCGCTGGGTTTCTCTCCCTCGCATCCTGCTGAGGTGGCTGGGTGGCCCCGGTGTGCAGCATCCCCTGGCCCCTGGGTGGTGGGGCTGTCCCACCCACCCTGTCCCCCCTTGTCCTTCGCAGCTGCAGGAGACCCTCTTGCAGAGGCGGGAAGTGCTGTCGACGCTGCGGGAGAGCAACGTGCAGCTGAAGGAGCTGGCGAGCCAGGCCAGGCAGCTGGCTGCCGTTCTGGACGTGAGTGCTGCCCACCCCCCCGTCCGGCCTGGCTGCCCCACGGCCCAGCTGGTCCCTGGGGGACAGCGCGGTGGGGGACAGGGTGCGGGGTAGAGCAGGGCCACGCGACGTGGGGGGGGGGAAGAGGTGCGGGCCGGACCGGTGTGGCGCAGCGTGGGTCCGTGCGGTGCAGGACGGGGGGTTGGGGGGCGGGGGTCGGGGTGGGTCGGGGTGGGGTGAGGCAGCGCGGGAGGGAGCGGGGCGGGGGGGGACAGTGCGGTGCGGGACGGGGCGGTGTGGGGCAGGGCTGTGAGGTGCGGGGCGCGGACGTGTGGTGTGGGAAGCAGCGGTGCGGGGCGGCGCGGCGCGGCGCGGGGCAGCCCGCGGAAGTCGCCCTCTCTTCTCCCCGGCAGACGCTGATGCTCCCGCAACGCGCCGACGGGGCGGCCCTTCCTCCTCCTCCTTCTCCTCCTCCTCCTCCGCCTCCGCCTCCTCCTTCACCTCCTCCTCCCGCCGCCGGCCCGGCCGGCAGGTGGGGCGGGCGCGGGCGGTCGGAGCCGCGGGAGGAGGCGGCGGGCGTGGACACCATGCTGCGGGAGGTGTCGGAGAGGTGCCGCGCCGCCCTGCGGAGCCTGGGGGGCAGCCCGGGGGGCAGCCCCACGGCCAAGCGCCCGCGGCCGCCCCCGCGCCTGCACGGCGCCTTCTGCGGGCTGCGCACCGGCCGCGCCGCTCCGCGCCCGGGCGGCGACAGCGGCGCGGAGGGGGGCGGCAGCCTGCGGGCGGCGCTGGGGGAGGCGGGCGGCATCCGCACCCTGGCCTTCCCGCAGGGTAACGCCTTCACCCTCCGCACCGCCGCCGGCGGGTACCGCTTCCGCTGGGTGCCGCGCTGAGACCCACCCCGGCCCCCGCCAACCCGGCCACGCGTGTTCCGGCCGCGGCGGAGCGGGGCCTGCCGCAGCGTGAGGCGGGCGGGGCACACACACGCTCACACTCCCCGCCCCCCCCCCCCCCTCCGCCCCGGCGGCACAGCTCGCCTTTATTCTCTCTGGAAACGGGTATTTGCGCTCCCCCACCTGCCCCCCCCCCCCCCCCCCCCCCGCCCCGGTGGCGGAGGCCGGAGGAGAGAGGGGACGAGCGCGGCGGAGGCCCCCGCAGGGCAGCGGGCGCAGCAAGTCCCGGGTCCCGCCGCTGCGGCCGCGGCCGGGCGCCGGGCAGTTTTCCGCCGGTGGTTTTTCCTCGTCGGCAGCTCGCCCTCGGCAGTTTGCCCGTGAATGCAGTGGATGTAGAGAGGTTAAAGGAAGATCTGCCCGGTTTTGTCCAGAGATTTTACTCGGTGGAGCAGAAGGATGTAACTTGAAGGACAGCGACTGCGTTTGGCCGGTCTCAAGGAGGGCAGACCGTCCCAAGAGCTTTGGACTCCAAACACCTTCCCCATCACGGAATTTTACATCCACCACGCTTACGAATTGCACTTGTGTCGCTCATGTGTGCGCCTGCAGGCGTGTATTTGCGCACCGGCTGATGATTAAATAGTGCTTAAGATTGCCAGTTATTTGGACGGATTTAATGTCAACACAGTGTTTTGCTTCAGGTATGCGCATTTGGTTTCATTAGAGCAAAGATAACAGAAAGCTGTACATCTACACAAAGTTTACTTGGCTTGATGTGCTCAAGCAGAAAATTTTAGAATAAAACATGCCACTGTTAACGTTCAGTGCTATTATCTATCTTAAGTAAAGAGGAGCGGGAATCACATTCACTTTTTCTGAATAGATACGTTTCTCTTGCACCCACTCGTTTGAAAGCTGAACCACTGACAGCACACGTGAAACTGTACCTGAAGTTTGTTTTTCTGTGGCACAGGAGTGAAGGCACTGCGCTCCACCCAGCATAGGGATTTTCTCTCTGTGAAGTTAGCAGTTTTTCTGCTTCCCAATACTTAGATTTTCCAGTGTTTTGCATGGGTCCATGCACATTAACAGCAATCCAACGGTAACAGGCTTGTGTGACAGTTAAGGTGACAGCACCACGTCGTCAACTGCCTGAAGGGGGGTTGTAGCGAGGTGGATGTTGGTCTCTTCTGTCAAGTGGCTGGAGATAGGACGAGAAGAAATGGCCTCAAGTTGCAGCAAGGAAGATTTAGGTTGGATATTAGGAAAAATTTCTTTACTGAGAGGGTAGTCAGACATTGGAACAGGCTGCCCAGGGAAGTGGTTGAGTCACCATCCCTGGAGGTATTCAAAAAGCACGTGGACGAGGTGCTCCAGAACATGGTTTAGTGGGCATGGGTGATGGTTGGTCTCGATGAGCTTGAAGGTCTTTTCCAACCTAAATAATTCTATGATTCTATGATCTCAGCAGATTTCTTAGGGGAGCTGCAACCCTACACGTAGTGTTGTGCTTTTGCCAAGCAGAGACTGTATCAGGAGGGAGAATGGTTCTTGTCACCAGCATGACGTATAGTTATGTGGCTCCTAGGAGACTGCAAAGTTGGTCCTTCAGTATTTGTGGTCCTTCAATACCTGTGGTCCTTCGTGTCTGCAGCACTGACATTTTCTAGCAGGGGAGGTGCTGAAGCCCTGTCTGGGATGCCAAGGGCTCAACCCTGGGACGACTCCAGAGATGCTCATATTTCAGAAGACCAATGCCACCTTGGCCAAAACGCTATGTGAAAACTCTGGTTCGGCAGCAGACAGGAGAGGGACAAAACCTGCCCAGCTGCACTGAATTCAGCAGGGCATAGACTGATAACAAAGGGCAGCTTGTGTAGATATCTACAGTTCCTCTCCATGTGTTTTGTGGTGTTAAACACAAAATGTATAGTGTGAACAACTTTGTAATGCTCATAAGCATATTAATTCCTCAGAAATAAAGGGACACATGAAAACTGTAGACTTCTTGTAGGATGCAACAATAAAATAGTCACCCTGTTGGATTGTCACTAGTGTTGTTCTTGCTGCGACTTCAAGTCTTTTCAGAATTACAAATACATGTTTATCCACTAACTTCTGCAGTTAACCTGCTATACAGTTTCCATTGATTACTTTCACTCATAGTATTTCTATGTTAAAAGTATCCTTGATTAATTTTGAGTTGTGATCTAAAAGTAATAGAAAATGATCATAGATGTCTTTTTGTAATTTATTTAATTTTAATCCATGTTAATTGGAAAGGCTGAAAATGGGCTAATCAGACCAAGATGCTCCTCAATGAGACCCACAGGAGCATCGTCAGACACATGGACACACAACTGGTAAAAGGAGAAGGTGTTTGGTATGCAACATGGTATGTTCGTAGTGTTAGGCTATAAATATAGTTATATAGTTGCAGTGGTATGCTATAAACATCTCCTTTAAAGGTGTATTTTAAATTCACACTTACCCATCCACTTCCATACTGGAACTTCGTTAAAAAGTGGACAAATCTCTTGCACAGATTAAAGCAGCCGGACAACTGCTTTTGTCAACAGTAACCTAGAAGGGCTCCCAGTGCCCTAAGCTGATCCCTGGAGAAGCTGGAAGTCCACCACTAGGAAACATCATGTCCAAACAGATATGGCTTTATGCCTAGTGTCTGGTGTGAGGGGGGGGTGTGTCTGTGCCACAGGGCATGGGGCAGAGCCCCTGGACATGCAGCTGTGATGGACTGAAGAACGTGTTGGTCTGTGGTTTATGTTCACTGTGATTTTCTCTCCCTGGTGGTGCGTGGACCATGCAATGGGTGAAGGGAGCTGGCCAAGCCCCCAGCAGAAATAAGATGAAGTAGATGCAATGACATTTCATGAGCCTTGTTCCTGCTTACAAGTAAGCTTCTTCCACCTTTCCCTGCCCTGCTGGTGCTGGGCCACAGGATGGGTGGCTGTGGATGTGTGGCAGTGTAGAACAGTGGCCAGCTGGGACACTTTGAGGTGAAACAGAAAAATACCCTTTAATTAGGAGGGTTGCCAGGGGAAGGGTTAGTGATCATATTTAGAATATAAGCACCTCAATTCTACAGAAGTTTTGTTCTGGGCATGCAGGTTTTTCACTAGATAAAATCTTTAGCCGTTAATTAAAAAATGACACCAGACCTCAAGGTACAGCTTGATTAAAAAGAAATATGAGAAAGAGGAACTATCTTTTAGTAAAGAGGTGCATATTAAGTCAGTAATTTTAGGTCTCTTAGGGATGGCAAGGGCAAAAGGGACCTGGATGGAGGTATTTAGAAATGGCAGAGGCTTTTGGTATAATTACAACTTGTGAAAGCCTTTTTTATCAGCAATATTGCTTGTCCCTAGTCTAAAGGCAATAACCAAGACAAAGTGTCAGCATGGCATTTTCCTGTGGGGGCTGATGTGGTTGTTCAATGGATCATAAAGAGAAAACATTGCCCATTCATGGATCTGAGCTACCCTCCCCGTGTTTGTAATAGAAATGCTCTTGCTTTGGTATTCATATCAACTTGTACGTAAACACAGGCACGCATTTGGTGTCATTTAATTAGCCTGACTACCATTTTTGAAGCACGGGGGTTCCTACAATTCCCATTCATAGTAAGCTAACATCCATGAGAAAGATGGAGCTGGTGCTACCGTTGCTTTGCCGCAGACTGGGGGTAGTGGCAGGCCGGCATCAAGGAGGCTCGGACGCTTGGTAATCCTGTGGAGACCAGACCGTAACATGGCTATGGCACTGTAGCAGCAGTACTAAACTACTCCTGTTGGTTTTGGCTCTTCTGTTCAGTGATTGCAGAGAAATGGAATTTCACTGACTTTTCTCCCCTTGTTTTCCTGAATATTCTTCTAAAGAAAATTACCACTATGTCTAACTTCAGGGAAAAGACAAGCATTTTGCAGTCAGTTTTATATAACAGCAGCAGCACTCTTCATCTTTTCTAAACATTGACTTACTCCTGGTCAGCAGCCATTATTTACATTTTGCATTGCACAGTCTTAACGAACAACTAAAGCTAATGATCTCAAAAGAGGCTGCAGTTTGCTTTGGCACAACTATTTCATAGGTGTATCGGAAACAGTCTTAAAGTCTGCCTTGCACCAAGCACCTGTTCAAACTCTGATAGCCACTGACTATTTATGTTCAATATTTACTTTATACTCTTCAACAAAATACTATAAAAAAAACCCAAATCAATAAGCGTCTTCAAGGTTATTCACATGTTGTGATCACTTTTGGTAAAGTCTCTGGATTTCTTGCGCGGGTCATGCAGCTACAATTAGAACTCACTTGTTAAAAGAGGGTAGCTGGAAATTTTGAGGCTTATTCTCTTTTTCACCCAGTAAATTGTTGTTGCAATGGCCTGTGAGGGTATGTCCCAGACATTCTCCATTCAAGTGTCTCTGCCACAGGCTGACAGACACCAAGCATGCAGAAGATGGTTACCATTTTGTGCTCTGATCTCTTCTCTGGCACAGGTCTCAGGATTTCAGGCAGTCACTCCTGTAGTGAATCTCATATATCTATTGGCAGAAAGCTCACCTCAGCTGATGCTTTACAGTTTCAAACAGCTTTAGCCTATCTATGTACCGGGCATCTCCGTGAATCCCTCTGGGTGGACTGCTCTGGCTTTCAGAAGGGGGACACCTGTGGCACATTGACTCAGCAGAGAGCCTCCACACCCTAGAGGAATTGCTGGGAAATCTCAGTTCTGGTTGACCACATTTGCAGGCATCTAATGCAGATAAATACTAACAATTCTCACACTCTCTTCTATATCCTTGAACAGTAGAAATGTCCTCTCTTTTAAGCCTTTCTGTGGTGATGTGTGGTTCAGCTGTTCCGGCACCTTAAAATGCAGCACTTTGCAATGTGAATGATCAAGTTACTGCTTGGGGATTTGTGGTGACAGCTGACTTGCCCCAGACATCGCGTGAACTCCCGTTTATGATAGTGCTGAGGCAGTATAGCCAGAGACCTGCTAGAGACACTTTTCTCCTCGAACCTAATGCGATTGCCATTCTTTTAAGCTGGGCTGCAGTAGGACACAGAGGCCTCAGTGCCCTGCATGTGCACATGGTAAAAGATAGCATGGAGACTCCTTGATTCCAAAAAGATAGGTGTCATACAAAAGGGAGCATCTTATACCCTGGTTACAGTCAGGAAGCTGAGGCACAGAGGTGATTTGGCGTAGGCCACTGCACGTGTCTGTGACAAAATAAGAGACAAGATGCTGATCTGTGTGACCTGCTCAGGTTGTTCTTCATAACCATGTATTGCCTCCTCTCTGTGCCCTGAAATCATCCTGCCTGTTGGAGGACTGTAACTAGCTGGTACTGGAGCTAGGCGTAAGGAGAGGCACATGTGGAAGAGAAGCAGGAAAGGAAACGTGTTGCAAGCCAAACTGTAGGTTTTGTAGCAAATGTCTTTTTGTTGAAAAGGCTTTAGAAGTTGGTCAGGATCTGCACGTTAAAAATGTAATTCAAATCAATGAACTCTTCCAGAAAAAGGCATTTACATTCATCATTATGTTTAGTTATCTAGTAAAAAATAAAGGTATTTATAAGGAACTCCTTGCAGGTTTGGTTTGTGGGGTTTTGTTTGTTTGTTTGTTTTTTTGTTTGTTTGTTTGTTTGGTTTGGTTTGGTTTTGTTTTTTTTTAAATTTCTGTTGTGTTATACTCCAAATTGGGTAGCAGTCACCTTTGGGTTTCTAGCACTGTGAATAATAAAACTCATTTTTAAAAGAATAATTTTCTGAATGAAAGACATCAGACAAGTGAATTTACATTGTCACTAAAAAAATTGATAATGTATTTTGTTTGCCAACCATCATGGAAATTTTGTAAGAAAGATTTTCCCTTTATTTCTAGGGAATAGAATAGCACAGTCCCTTTGTGCTAGTGGTTAGTCTCAGCCTACTCTGCCTGCTCCCTGGTGATCTCATCATGTTCTGTTCTTACACCAGAACAGACCCAGAACTCATGAGCTGGACACTGGAACCCCATATTCAGCTCCTGCCCCCTCCCTCCAAATCTTACAAACCCAGCATGGTGGTAGAGTCAACTGTTGTCAAACAAACAAACAAACAAACACCAAACCAACAAAACAAACAAACATAAAACAACAAAGGAGGGAAATTTAAAAACAGGTGAAATATCTGCAAACTGCAAAGCTTTCTAGTGTTTTCAGTATGGATTATATGGTGTTTAAACTGAGGCATTGTACTATAATATTAGTTTTCACCCCTGAAGTTCAGTGCTGCCTTTTGAAATGATTAAAGAAAACGACATGTCCGATTCTTCATACAACACAGAAAAATCCCTTTTAAATTTGAATAAAACTCAAGAGCAGGTGGAATTGAGATCTGTAGCTAAGTATTTGTTTTACACTAAATATTTGCCATAAGTAGAATTCCCTGTCAGCAATGGATTCAATGTCCTCAAAATTAAATCTTTTTACTTCTCCTTTTGGGGTTTTGGGTTAAGACCAAAATCAACACCTACAACTATGAACTATGAACCTGCAGAAAGTATTTATAAATACTGTCCTGTTACTTTTGTATGAAATCTTACACAACCCTGATTTAGGAAGAAAAAATTTGAGCATATGAATAAGTCATCAGAAAAAAAGCTGGCTGAAAACATTTGTTTATTTTTGTAAATGCCCAGAACTAGAAGGATTATCATAATTTATATTTGCTTGTTTAGCAGGTGCTCTGACACACCGTAGCCTCTCTTTGTCTGATTACTTTCCACTGGATGTTATCCAAACAATTCTACTTTGAATCATAGCTCCTTTGGGTTGTTTTTTCTTCCTTTGCAGATGCTCAGTTGTCTTATTATTCTGGCAACAAATACAACATGAATTAGTGAATTTGCTCCCTGGGATTCACCTTCTTTCAGCTTAGGTGGAGTGGACATGGAAAACTGAAATCAGTTTCCACTACTGTCATGATACTTTGAGTGGTTGCAATAGACGACTGAGCTGTACTTTCTTGTGGTCAAAGATCTGTAATGGTATATAAATAATCATTACAGTCATGTAAGATGATTTTTTTTACTGTAAGAAAATATATTTAACATGTTAAAACTAAACCTCAGTATAAAAGCATTCTTCACAATTTATTGAACAGTTTACAGCTGTTTAAATAAAGCAATAAAAAATTATGTTATAGCCCTGAAGTCTTTCCATGTTAATGAAAGATTTAGCCAGATTAACCTGTTTATTTTACCAAAGACACACCTCAGCATACTGTTACTCTATTTTCAGTCAACAGTTACAACACAGACCCTAAAAGCTTATGAATGCATTTGAACAAGTGTGCGATCAAAGTTAAGAAGTTTAAATTGCAGCTTCTGGTAGGAGTAGTCATCTAGTAGGTAAAGTTCATCTCACTTGTGTATGGTTTTCTTCCCGGGTGAAATATAATCACTTCAAAAATGCAAAGAGGCTGGACTCAAATGTAGAATCGCTCTGTTCCATTTTGATTTTAATTTCGTAAAATTAAAAACATGAAAACCTCAAAAGCAAGGACTTTGTCACTGACAGGGAACAAAAATGTTAGAAAAATGGTTGAACCACAGCCTCATCCATGTACAGGTGCTCCCTTCTGTACCTTAGACTGGGCTGCAGCCCTGGGATGAGCCAGATTACGAACTGCCCTTGAAGGTCCATGTGCATGTTGGCAAAAACCTGAAACAACCACCCCTCACTGTACATCTGGTGTCTGGCCCTATATTTGTAACTTTAGTCTCATTTACTGCAATTTTGAAAATTATTCAGCTTGACCAGAAAACAACTGCCAAATCTCCCAGAACAGTATCTCTCTCTGCACAGGACTTCCACTGAACAGGCACCTCACTCACTGTCTTTTTCCTCATTTAGAAAGGCTGATTAGAAATAATCTTAACTACCCAATATATTGTTTCTTTGTCTGCAATTGTAGTTTCCCATAAAAAGTGGCTTTCCAGACAAAGAATGAAATTGTCAACTTGCTGAGGGAGGATCTGTGAGGGCAAAACCATTAATGGAGGCAAATTGGGTCATAGATTTAAGGCACTGAAAGAAAAAGCACAGGCATTGCCCGAGTGACTTTCTGACCAAAGTGAGGAACCCATCTCTTTATTCGGACTTGCTCCTAGCTGTGCTCTGACAAGGATAATGGCCATCAACTTGTTTCTTTTCAACAAGAAGGGAAGGGATAGGAGGGTAAATGTCATTTTCAAAAAATGCTTGGTTACATATTTATGCTTCCCCTTCTTCCTCCCTTCCTAAAGTCTGCTTCTTTAGCTGCCTTGTACTATGTTGGTGATTCAAAAGTAATGAAAGCAAAGTCCTGTTGTGTTGCATGCTCTCTAAACCCAGAGTCTCTGCCCAAAGACACTTTCTGAAAGTGTGCATCCTTTTAGCTTATCTTGTATGGCTCTTTTGGTGGCAGAAAACTCACATAATTTCACAGTGAAATATTTAAAGGAGGAAAAGAAGTGAAGCTAACTATCAAATATGATTTTTCTTCTTAGTGCATTCTTTCTCTTAGTAGCAGTTTTAAAGCATTTTTCTCAATTTTCTCTAGTACGTGGTGAACCCCTGTGAACAAGTTTAGAACCTCTAACACAGCTAAGACGTCAGTGCAAGGAGCACTGATCCCAACCAACCTCTCACAGAAGAGTTAAACAGCTGGGGCAGAAGAAGTAGAGATGTGAATATTTGGAAAGGCTTTCCCCATTATTGTGCAAACAAGCAAGTTCTGACCTCCTGCACAAATTCTTTAACACACTTTAGCATACATTCAGCTTCTGAGGTTAAGCTTGAAGATTATGAAATAATTTATGTCTCAATTGTTTATTTCCTCATTAGTTATTAAGATATTATGTTGAAAATCCCCATGGTCCAGTTGAATCTCTTTGGAAGTTCTCTAATATTCTTCCTAGATTGTTCACATTTGCCCAGCCACTTCAAAACAATAAATGAGTCTGTCACTCCCTTCTGTGGGCTTTGAATCAGGCTACACAGGACGGGAAGGCATGAACTTCTCAAGTAACACCAGGCTGTTTTCCTTGCTTATACTGATGAAACAGCTTTCCAGGAGTTGTTGGAGATAACTGCAGTGGGCATTTTTTTCTTGTAATTTTTATCTTATTTTTTCTGTGTATTTTTGTTCGTTTGTTTGTTTTGTTTGTGTGGGTTTGGTTTTTTTTTTTTTTTTTTTTTTTTTTTTTTCTGGGAGTGACTGTATCAAAACCACTTAGGGGAATAAAATGAAACTTGATGGGAAAGATTCTCTGTTGACTTTGGCTCCAGTCTATTGAAGCATGCAGAGGAAGTAGTGGGTCCTTGTTCACTCATACTCAGTACCTTATCTGCATGAAGGTCTAATTTACACCAGTAGAAAATCAGGAATAGCCAAAGCTGGACTCTGCTTTGCCTCCTCTGCTGTCTCCTCTGTTTCACTCTGCTGGATACCTATCTGGGGAAGACAGGCAGCTGTGCGGGAATGGCATCGCAAAAGCTCTTCACTGGCAGTATTCAGCTGTAGAAGGGCTACAGCAACAGTATCGCTTTAATCCAGATGAAGAATGCGTGTTAGAAGCAAGTCTCATGCTTGATCCCATATTCCCCACCTTGGTTTCCTATTGCACAGCAGTCTTGGACCTTGTCAGCTGGATTCCTTTCAGACAAAATGAAACAAAAGATGCCCTCCAGGAGCTCGTTTAATTTACCTCAACTGCTAATGGGCATTTAGTCCAGACACCTCAAGTATATGCAGTGGTGGACCCTGGATCTCGGCATCAGCTGTTCCACTTCCTAGGTCCACTCATGCCACTCCTCACTCCTCACTACTGCAGACATAGGTAAGGCCACTCTATGCAACCTGGAGCATGTCTTGTAGAAGACAGGGGAATCTTCTATATTGTATATAATGTCTACTGGTCATAGTAGTACAGTTGTGGCAGCAAACCAAGATCATAGCTATTGCACTGGTGACATAACTCCCAGGAAAGTGTCAAACAATATCAGAACAGCCAACACGATGTTTTTAGGAATGAAAGTAACCAAATATATGAGTGACAGAACTCACTGTAGTGCATGAAGCTGCAAGGAACTGGAAAACAGAGATGCATCTCAGCCAGTTCGAACATTTGTGTAGATTTTCCTTCTGTTCTGCATACTCCCCTTCCCCCGCCCTCCAAGCAAGCAAACACATTGGTCTGAATTTAGTAAAATAAACAAAGGCCAGCAAGCAGGTATCAGACCTGATTTTTTGCTGCTAACTAGGGGATCCGTCTAGAGAGGAACTAGAAATTGGGTTGTCGTGGTTTCAGCTCAGCCGGTAACAAAGGACCACGCAGCCGCTCGCTCACTCCTCCGCCTCCCTCCGGTGGGATGGGGAGGAGACGGAGGAGAGAAAAAAGGAAAAAAAAACAACTGGAACCTCGAGGGTTGAGATAAAGGCAGTTTACTGGGACAACACACACACACACACACACACACACACACAAAAAAAAAAAAAAAAAAAAAGGTTACAACAGCAATGGCACTAATGAAAGTGTATACAAAAAGAGTGATGCACAGTGGCACTGCTCACCACCCGGGACCCGACGCTCCGCCACTTCCCCCACCGAAAAACAGAGAGCACCCCCCGGCCCGCTCCCCAGTTATATACTGGGCAGGATGTCACACGGTGTGGAATAACTCCTTGGCTAGTTCAGGTCAGCTGCCCCGGCTATGCCCCCACCTCCCAGGTTCCTGTAAAAATTAACTCTATCCCAGCTGAACGCAGGACAGAGGTTTGGTCCTGAATTTTGTCTTTTTGTTGGCCTAAGTCCTCACCTATCTGCTATTACAGAAGGAGCCTTAGCAGTTGTCCTGCTTTCAGCTGGGATAGAGTTATTTTTCTTTCTGGTAGCTGGTACAGTGCTATGTTTTGGATTCCATATGAGAAGAATGTTGATAACACTGATATTCTCAGTTGTTGCTCAGTAGTGTTTATACTAAGTTAAGGAGGCTGGAGGGGCACAAGAAGTTGGGAGAGGGGACACAGCCGGGACAGCTGACCCAAACTGGCCAAAGGAATATTCCACACCATGTGATGTCATGCCTAGTGTATAAACTGGAGGGAGTTGGCCATGGGAGGATCACTGCTTGGGAACTAACTGGGCATCGGTTGGTGAGGAGTGAGCAATTGTGTTGTGCATCACTTGTTTTCTACATTCCAATCCTTTTATTGTTATTATTGTAATTTTATTTTCATTATTAGGTTCTTCATTTCTGTTCTATGAAACTGTTCTTATCTCAACGCACAAGTTTTACTTTTTTCCCCACTTCTCCCTCTCATCCCATGGGTCGGGGTGGGGGGAGTAAGTGAGCAGCTGCGTGGTGCTTAATTGCTGGCTGGGGTTAAACTGCGACAGACGTAAACATGTGAAACTCTGTCGGCATCTGTGGAATTGCCTATATTTTCCTTTTGCAGATCAACAAGTAAGGTTTTTTGTTTCACAGGATGCTTCTTTTTCCAAGCCTTAAGCAATGTATGGAAGGAGTTAGTGAATCAAATGAATATTAGGGGTGTCAGATGCTTTTGGAAGTTGCCCCATAATCTAATAAAATAATTTTGTTTAAACAAAACACTTCTAAGTATGCTTTATCACAAAGCAAATATACCTGTGTAACCAAGGGAGTATTTTACTAGCGTTCAGTACAGTGCAAATTAGCAAGTAGGTCATAATTTCAAGATAATGAATATTTGTCAATTATGTTTACATTTCAGTAGATACACAAGGGCTAGATTTAGAAGTGATTTTGATAGCAATTTCTTCAGTGAGAATCAAGAGTGAAAGAAACTAGGATGTGGAGGAAAGTACTGAGGGATTTGCACTGGCTTTTAATGCCCATATTCAAGATTTTTCAATAAGAAAATATTAAAATTGTGGAACAAAAACAAAAAAGTAGCAAAGAGAGATGACAAACAAGCAAGAAATATAGCAGTATATATTATAGCAGTAGTAATTACAGTCAAGGTAAAAACGGTGAAGGCATAAGTTAGAGGCAAATGAGAAGGCAGTCAGTAGCACTCAGGGTTGTACTGCCATTATAATAGAGGGAGTAAATGCTCACAACTGCTTTCACAAATCCACTGGGAATGAGATCTGGTCACAGCAATCCACACTGCAAAACACAACCACACACCTGAAAGCCAGTGTCTGAGTGTCAGCGTTAGAGGGGGAGGTAACAACCTAGCAGAGGCTGAGGCATTGCAATCCCTCAGTTTGGGGTGCGGGACTGCTGGACCTACCTACCACTTTGCGGGGAAGCGTTTTGATCAGGAGGCCCCTGTATAAAAGGTACAGCACCAACTTTGGCTTTGCTAAAACAGAACATAGGACATCTTTCTCAGCTTTTGCAAGAAAGAGCTGTAAGAGACCATGGGGAAGGGTCTTGATTCTTCATCCTGTGTATTTAGAGGCAGCTGTTTCAAGGTGGGTGCTGTGGTGCTGGGACAGCCCCCCTGTGCTCAATGCACCCTTCAGGCAGCTTAGCAGTGGAGATTTTCTGGGCTTTGCACCTACTCTGAGACGCCCTTCTTCCTCCCTGCTGCGGCTCCGTGTAGGCAATCTAAACGCGTAATGGTGTGTGTACTCAGCAAGGGGCAGAAAGTCAAGCGCTGACTCCCCCTCTGCTCCGGACGGGCAGGGTGGTCTGTAGCCGCTCAGACGTGTTGGTGTACGGCTCTTCAGTACCAGCAGGTCCTCTCAGGTGGTGAAAGGGTGCTGCTCCAGCTGTGGTAGAACTGCAGGTGACTGCCAGTGTACGGAGGCAGCTCTTCAGGCTTTAGATTCTTTTCTCAGAGTTGAAGGGCATTACCAGAACACTGCATTTCACTCAAACAGTTGTCTCTATTAATGTTTTTTTTTTTGCCATAGGCATGTATCCAGATCTGGCATCCAGTGCCACTGTGTTTGCTTGCATCCCCCTCTGAGTTTTAGGTGTCTAAACCTTTTACCGAAGCCTGTCCCAGCTCTCGTGGACAATAGCTGAGCTGCTGTTGGGGCACGCATGGGAGGACTGTGTGACCTGAGGTCTATAAACACTAACCTTAAGTATGCCCATTGGCCTAGTGATTTAGCAGGACAGCTTTACTTAGGCATAATCATGCAATATATGCAATGGCTCTGCCTGTATGGTTTGTGTGGTACAGTGTGGATCTCACAGGATTTGAGGATATGTTAGCTTTTAAAATATTTGAATAGGCAGGTTTAAGAGAAGGGAGGTTTTTTAATTTATTTTTTTTTTAAAGTGACATTTCTAGAGATCATGATTCTACTGTTTTGCATTTCAGTACTTCATTGCTATGTGAAATAGCAATCATGAGGAATGCAATAGAAGGAATTATACCACCTACAGAAAAATGCCCCCCCCCCCCCCCCCCCCCCCAAATCAGCAGATCAGTTCTCTGCTTCAAGTGCTGGGGTGTCTAACTTTAAATGAATCATGAGAATAGTTCATAGGACTATTTATTCATATAGATTGATGCTGAATGCCTGAAAAGTTTACATGATGGCAAAGAGTTTTCTCTTGAAGGCAGTCTATATTATGCTCTAATGGGCCTTCATTTTCCATCAACAAAGAAGTAGCTTTGTAATTCCCTAACTCAGGTGGATCTCAGGTGGAAATAAACAGACGAAGGAGGTTTCCTAACACATTTCAATTTGGCTTTTTACAGTTGTTTGCATCTTTGGGACATTTTGCAGCATTTTTTTGTGGTGAGAGGTAAAGAGTGCTACAAAGTCACTGTTTGACTTGTGATGGACCCCTGCTCAGCTTTCTAAAAGCCCTGATTAAGTTCTTTCTTCTCTTAGGAAACTCCTACCTGTTACTTCCTTTGCAGTTGGTTGGTTTTCTGAGGATGACTGCATAGGTGATAAAAGGTACGTACCCAGCACCTCCATAGAGTATTCTTCAAAAATCTAATTAGAGCTATCAAATATCCATTCCCATTATCACAGTAAAGGGCATCACATAATCCAGGATGTTCTGGGGTGTGCAATGCAGAGCAAGTGCCTTTCAACAAAATGAAGAGGAAAAGAAGAGGTGAGGCTAGAAATAACAGGTGAATCTCTTACACTGGGTTCCTTGTGTGGAAGGTGTTACTAATAAAACAGCTACAGCTATATTTATGGATAAATGTTTTCTACCATTTTATTCTTTTTCGGTCCGATAGTCCCCAGCATAGCTCCATTTGTGTGTATGTTCATACTGCGCTTGTCTGTTTCCTTTTGTTACCAAGTTTGTATCTCCTGGTGAAATTCAGAGTCCCCGTTGCCTCAGTGGCCTTTGAGTGAGTTCAGGAGTCTGGCAGTTCCAAGGTCTTTGCAGGACTGGAGAGTCACACTGCCTCTGAAAGGAGCTGTAATGGACTTGTATCTGCTGTGAGGGGAGAGAAATTTGCATATTGTGTGTAGACAGAGACGATTTGACCTACACCCTGGATATCACAAAAGGGTTTTGGAAGCTTAAAAAGGTGGAAGAGTTGAAATACATGGACATCTACTATGGAGTTAGGTACAAACTGCCTATCTTCAAGACATTAAATTTTCAAAGTGCTTAACTGTAAGAACACAATCTTAGGATATGAATTAACCTATGTCATCTAGAAACTGTATAACTAAACCACTGGTTTGCTGAAGTCCGTATCTTAATAGTGAGTGACATCATCTGACTGTAAACACTGACCTGTTTTCAAAGAGTGTAGTATCCAACAGAAAAATAACACCCCAAAATGCATTTTATTTGAAAACTTAGCTTATAGATTCAACTATATTGAAAATATGGTCTGACCCAATTCCCTGAAAATTAGGGTTTTTTAAGTGAAACCAGAGACTTGTTTTCATGGGTAATGTTATGGAGATGCAACAGAATTTCAGGAACTCACAGCTGATGGAGCTGAACCTGTAAGCAATTACTTGATTGAAACAAGTTTGCAAAGAGAGATGACAGTTGCTTTTTAAGGTGTATATTTAATTGCCCTTATCCAGGAAAGAATGTCTCCAAGACCACCTGATAGGAATCATCTGCAACAGGTGCCTGAAGCCTTGGATATAGTTACAATTCATAATTATTCAAAGCCATGATTACTTTTTGAATACCTTAATTTTATAATAACTTACAGCAGTTTGGTACTGGTAATGTAGTAATAAGTGCCGTGCTAACAATAGAAGTTGCTAGGGAAGCTTTGGTATTTCAGAACCACGCCCAAGTGGCATTTTGGCAGTTTGTTAATCCAGACTCTTGAGATTCCAGGATGAAATATTATTTAGGCACACAGTTAGCAGCTGGCAATGAATCCATGGTTTGCCCTGTACCACTGTGAGAACTGTTCCTCTAACCCACCCAGAACCATCTGATTACTGAAACGACTGAGCAGGCAACAAGACTGGGATCTTTCTGAGACACTGGCTGAAAAACTAGAGGGAACAGTGGAGAAATACAGAAAGAAAAATTAAGGTCTTTCCACACCTCAAGACCTCTGCTCTGTGAGCATCTAACAAAGCTGGGACATCACTTTCTCTCTGGCAGGAAGTTAGAGGCCTTGATTCCCAGAAATCTCTCATCACTTCGCAACTGCAAAATGGAAACACATTTGCACCAAAATATGTTCAACAAATTTTCCCCACCTATTTTGAACAGCAACTCAAAACTGTGGCAGATCTTATTCAGATCCCCTCACACTTCCAAATGGGCACTATTTTTCTTAACATAATTTGTTACACTCTTTTCAGTTTATCCAACTGGTTGTCACAGACAGTGACTACATCCTCTCTGGAAAAGTATCCAGTCCAGTATGCCCTTGATGTCCAAGTCCTTGTGCTCCTTACCTAAGAAGGTTTCTGTAAATAGGCCTTTGGTTTGAGCAAAAGTTTCCTAGAAACTTATCTCAAGAGCAGTTTTGTTTACCTCTCTCTTTGACTGACATGGAAACCACCTGTGATCTATTGCTTTTAAGACAATTTTCTATGATCAGCTCCTGTGATCTTTCTACTTGCCAGAACTTGGTGTAAGCTAGCATGACCTCTTGCCAGCAAACACTTGACAAGCAGCACCCTCATTATCATGTTCTGAGACACCTGGGCCCTACAAGTATTAGTGGTCCTTGTTCAGCAGTCTTGATGTGATGAATCCAGCTTTTCCTGAAATGTGTTATTTCAGTCAGTGCTTAATTCTCTGATAATGTTGTAAGGCTTGCTGTTGATGTCCAAACCTCACCTTCAGACTATAAACTCGTATTTTATCTTGATAAATTCTGAAGTCGGATGATGACGACAAATTAGTGTCAAAAGAGCTTAAGGATAATGGATGACAAAAAAGTAAGTTACTGTGGAATAGCGAACCTGCACACCAGCGTTCAAGGACGTACCAAGCAACAAGGTATCAGCACCATCTGCTGCCAGCGGGGACAAACTACATGGTTTCTACATAGTGGTTAGGGAATATTTTTAGTGAGCTACAAAAATTCACCCATGTTTCTAGTATGTGAGTGAAATAATTGAGCAATTGACTGCATAGGTTCCGTAATGAGGAGACTAAAATAAGTCCACAGTGAGAAAGAAATGAAGACACCTAACCAAGATGACCTTTTCATTTCACTTTGAAGACATGTTAGTGAGATGGAAGCATTGCTGGAAGCATTTCAGAAGCGATACACTTAGCTGTGGACAGCTTTTCTAAAACAAACCTCCTTTGTTTAAAATTCAGTTACAGTTTCTAAGTGACAACAGAGCTTTTACCTACCACATCATTTCCAAATACCAGGTGCTTCAAGTGAAGAAGAGAGTTTTAAGGATATCCTTGATGTTGTAATACCGGCCTAACAATCCAATGCACCCTCCTTAATAAACACAAAGCAATTCAGTCTTCCCCAAGGCACTTTGCTTATTTCTGGGTTTTATTTACCACTGACTTCATTTAGGGATCTACTTGTTTTAAGGCTACTAGCAAACATAGTATCTTGGCATGTTTTCCATTTGCTAATCAGTGTACGGAAGGAGTTTTACAGAAAAACCTCCAGATATTTTCTTGTAACTTGTTCGTGGTACATGCATGCATGAGCTGAAGGTCCCTGGGCAGGAATCACTGTTTGTAACACCAATTGCAATGGGTCACATTATTTACTCTTTAATGCCTTGCTCTGCATTAATTAATCCTAATTCTAATTCACTCAAACAAAACCTTGTTGACTTTGAAAGACTTTCAACTTTTATTCACCTTGAGCACTGTGTTCGGTTTGAGGCCCCTCACTACGGGAAAGACATGGAGGTGCTGGAGCGTGTCCAGAGAAGGGCAACCAGGTTGGTGAGGGGCCTGGAGCACAAGTCCTGTGAGGAACGGCTGAGGGAGCTGGGGCTGTTTAGCCTGGAGAAAAGGAGGCTGAGGAGAGACCTTACCACTCTCTACAGTTCCCTGAAAGGACGTTGTAGTGATGTGGGTACTGGTCTCTGCTATCAAGAAACTAGTGATAGGGTGAGAGCAAATGGCCTCAAGTTGCGGCAGGGGAGGTTTAGGTTGGGTATTAGGAAAAATTTCTTCACTGGGAGAGTTGTCAGGCATTGGAACAGGCTGCCCAGGGAAGTGGTGGTGTCACCATCCCTGGAGGTGTTCAAAAATCGCGTTGATGTGGCACTTCAGGACCTGGTTTAGTGGGCATGGTGGTGGTGGGTTGATGGTTGGACTCGATAATCTTAAAGGTCTTTTCCGACGTAAACAAGTCTATGATTGTATTCCACTTTACAACCACATAGCTCTCAGACTGTCACCTCTTCCATCCCACTGTCAAACAAACTGCCTGGTTACGGGTTTGTTCTTCTGAAAGAAACTTTTCAGTGCAAGCAAAAGCTTCGTTAAGAGGCCCAAATACTGGTCTGATAGGTAACAGCTCAATACACTTCATATGAGTGTTGCTGATTCATTGAGTATTAAAATGAGCTGGCTTTGCAGTGCATGCCAGCATCTGCTGTTAGGCAGGGTAACGCTAGCTGGCCGTGCTTGCTGAACGTTAGTCTTGTAGGAAGAGCTCATGTTCAGTTAAACGAACAACTGAAGCATTGCAAATAATCCTTTGTGATGGTATTCTAGCAATGCGTTGTGTGTTGTTTGTTTTACAGAAAATATTAAAATGACGTTGGGTGACTCAGCCACTTCGTACCCTGGGTGTGCTTAGCTGTGCCCTTACCATTACAAAGTGAGATAATAAAAAGACACTTTTGAAACAGTTTTGATTTGGGAAAACAGCTCTATCATCTGGTATTGAAGTATTGCCTATAACTCAGGCATCAATAAAAATATTCTCCTCCATTGTCATGCTTACATGATGTCCTTTTGCAGATGTGATGTGTGCAGCTACAGAAACAGAATTGAGTTGGAAATGGGAGTTTACACGAGAAGATTTTTGCAGGAGGATTTTTTTGTTGTTGTTCAAATAATACTTTTCCAACAGAAAATTTAGAAAAATCTCTCCTGTATTCCTAGGGGGAAAAAAGTGAAACTGTAAGAAAATAAGGAAAACTTTGAGGACATTTTAAAACGTGGCACTCTGTTTCTTACTCTTAGAAAATAACACTTTCAATGTTGATTCTCTGATCCAAAAGCTAGAAAGATGAAAACCGGGCTCTTTCACATGCTGTGCATCTCTCAGCTTCTGTCACTTGAAATCCCAAGCGGCACCACACCAAATTTTGAAACTGTAACAAGAGCTGAAAAAGGATGGTTCTGAACTTCTTTTGAAAACAATACGGAAGGTCTATGTAGCAGTAACTCTTCTTTTCCCTTCCTGTCTCTTTGGATTCAACTAAACCCCATCTTCCAACAAAAATGTTTGACTTTTTTTCCTACCAAATCTGCGCTCAAGTTTCCTCAGGCGAAGTGAGTACCTAAGGGCAGGCGCCATCCCCCTGCCACCTGCCCTCCGTCAGACACGTGCATAAGCAACTCATCTGCTGGGGTAAAATGGTTCTTGACGCTTTCCCCCCACAGCCCCTGCCTTCGCCTGTCACGTTAAAGCAGATGATTGCCGGTTATTCCTGCGAGTCCGGTGGTTTACGGTGGCGATCCGTGTTCGCTCACTTGTGGTTTTGGGGACCTTCGCCGGGGGACAGGCCAC
This sequence comes from Astur gentilis, assembly GCF_929443795.1. NCBI lineage: Eukaryota > Metazoa > Chordata > Aves > Accipitriformes > Accipitridae > Astur > Astur gentilis. Next base: position 68,975,368 of record NC_064919.1, read on the forward strand.
CACACGCTGCGGCGGGTGCCGCAGCCACGTTAGGTCTCTGCTCCAGCTCCCCGCTTCGGACAGCCAGGCCCGAGCGCCTCAGCGCGGCGGCGTTGCTCCCCCAGACCTTGGCCGCTGCCGCGCGGTTGTGCCCGGCTCCTCACAGCGGCGACGAGCCCACGCGAGGGATTTTGCGAGTGGGGAGTGCCCAACCTGCCGCCGCTCCACTCCCCAGGCAGGGGCCGGGGCGGCGGCGCCCCGACGCCCGTTCCTTCACCCTAATTCGCTTGCTCCTTGCAAGGCTTCGCTGGGAGCCACGGACACCCCACTCCGTGTCGTCGTCCCCCCCCCCCCTCACGGGGGCAGCCCCAGGGGACAGGGCCCGGCGGAGGTGACCCGCCGGCCCCGGCGGGGGCAAGAGAGCGGCCGCCCGGGGTGACGGCCTCGCGGCCTGCTGCCCGTCCCCAGGGGCCAGCCAGGGCCGTTTGGCACCGGCCGCCGCTGCCGCTCCCCGCTCCCCCCCCCCCCCGCCCCCCCCCTCCCGCCGCCGGGGCTGCGGGACCCGCCGCGCCGCGCTCCTTTGCCGCCAGCCGCCCTCGCCGCCGCTCCTTGGCGCCGCCGCGCAGCCCGGGCGCGCTGCGTCCCGCCGGCGGGCCGGGCCGGGCCAGGGCCGAGCCTCGTCCCCGCCCGCGGGCTCCCGCCTCGCCGGCCGCGCCTGCGGGCTGCTGGAAGGGCGGGGGCGGCCGCCGGGCAGCGGTGCGGGGTGTGCGGCGGCGGAGGAGGGGGGTGGGGGTGGGAACTGGCACCGCCTCCCGGGTAGCGGGAACCGGCGTCCCGAGGGCTGGCTGCCCTATAAGTTGCCTTCCCCATAGGCTGCCGTGCGGTGCAGGCTGCCTTCCACGCACCTGCCCGGCCCGTCCGTTTGCTCCCGTGTGGGCCGTCTCGCCCGCAGGGACCCACCTCGACAGCGGGCCACCTCGCCTCGAGGCGGCGGCGGCGGCGGCGGGTTCGGTCAGCCCCGGCGGAGATGGAGTGGGAAGCAGAAGAACCCACCCGGAGGACGGGCAGGAGGGAGGAGGATTCGCTCCGGGTAACGGTGCCCTGCGGGGATGTGGGGGCTGTCGGTGCTTTGGGCAGGGTCGGGGCCGAGGAGCCGGCCTGGCAGCCGCCTTCCCCGCCCGCCCGGCGGCTCTGCCTTGTCCCCGGGGGCCGTGGCTCCCAGCGAAGGCTTGCGAGCAGCAGGCGAATCGGGGTGAGGGAACTGGGAGCCGCGGGTTTGTTAAGTAAGTAAGTGTTGTGCCTCTGTGTTTCTTTCAAGGAGAAAGTTTCGAGAAGAGACCTGAAGTCGAGCAGAGAGCGAAGCCTACAGAAAGCGGCTAAGGTAAGGGCAGGCAGGCACAGACATTCACGCTCCTCTGTATGCACTGCACGGAAGGGTTCCCCTCTTTACACTTCTGGGGGAGGGAGAGGAGGAAACTGTCGAAAATAAGTGATTTTTAAAAAAACCCAACTTTTTTCCCCCCTTTCCCATTGATCTTTATCACACTTTCTTAACTGTAGCATCTGAAATGTCAGAAAAACACAAGTTACGGTAAAGTGGCATCTCTGGGCTTCTCTCCTTTGGCACTAGAGGGACTGCTTGCTATTTAAAAGCAAAATCTACTTGACCTGACGGAAGGGGTTCTATGGATTTTCAGAGCTGTGATTTTGTTGGTACTGCAAGTTGACTTGTCCACATTTAGAGGGTGGTAGAGATAAAAGGGACAACAAAGAACTTGCATATACAATAGCAACAGAAGCGGAAAACCTATTAATCTCCAACAATATGCTTGACAGTAAGCAAGAGGCAAGAGGCAAAATACAGGCAGCATGTGCCTTAGGAAGTTGACATAGATCGCAAAACCTGGCGAGACTGCAGTACGCAAACTGGTGGAGTGGGAGGTGAAGGTGTAAAAGGAATCGACCATACTGAAAATACTGAAGCAGGAGTTGATCAGTGTACCCCCTTAGATACTATGACAGTACAGAAATGTAGCCACCAGCATGCTGAGAATGTTGCTCCGACATAAATATTTTATGTTAAGTGACCCCATGGGAAAAGCCGTGTTGTTAAAGTGATCAATGACCGGGCACTAGGAGAAGAAACTTTGGGGGGTGGTGGTGGTGAGGGGGAACTAATGGCCAAAACTCAACAGAATGTAACAGTCTGGCAGTGCATGTTAGCTGGCTGTTGTCTGTGATGTGTCAACAGCTGCTAGCTGCACTCCGTATTGTTTCATTTGAAAGCATCTTGGAAGACTCAGTTGGCCTCCTCTTACTGTGGAACAAGCAGACGTCGATTAGCTAATGCTTTTCTGTGGCTGCTAACAGCAGCACCCAGGCAAGTAAATGTTTTAATGTTTGTTTTATATTGGGATTATTTTAAGTGATTTAAGAGCAGTTTTTGAGAAGCAAAGGGAAGGCTTCAGACTTGGTGATCATTGACTTTTATACAAGGTGTCTAACTCGGTGGCTACAAAATGGATGTTGTAGGTAAAATTTTACCTCCATCCAGCCTAAATCCGTAAGCTTGAATCTTGGGATCTGTATGCATCCTCCACTACTACATGGTTGTAAATGGAGGTACAGTGTGGCTCGTTACCTAACGTTAAGTTGCACTATGGAGTAACTAATGATAATTCTAACTTCAAAATAACCTAAAATTGACTATACTGAGTTAGACTCTGGGCTTAACTAGACTAAGGGCCAGGTTCCAATAGTGACCATAAACAGATGCCCAAGCGGGAAAAGGATTGAAGGAAGTGTGTATGGTACTAACTGGAGTACGGTAGTAATGTGGAGGTAATGTACTATACTGGTGCTCGTACAGCTAAGGCATGAAGCTAGTCTAGTTCCTTTTGGACAGTCTGGGGTCTGATTCTAGTCATACTCCACATAGGTTCTATACTATTACTTTAATTCAGGTCTTGCTGAATCAGAAATGAATCTGTGCCATTTATTTCATCACAGTATTTACCGATAGAACTTGTGTAGATACATATTTGAAACATGATCTTCAAACCAGCTGAATTTAGCTGGAAAATAAGAGGTGTTTCCAGGCATGTTATTTCATGAAACATCTTGCTCTGCATGGACTCTGTGTCTGGTAGGCAGTGTACTGCTAGGTGACTGCTGTATCTGAATGTAGCAGTCACTACTACACTGTCACCTGCTGCAGGGCCAGCTCATCGCTGTTTAAAGGTGGTTCCTTTGGAAAGTGCTAGGGTTCTGATTTCCAGGAATGCAGGTGGTGCATCTGTGTGTGATGGGATGGCAGTGTATGTTAGCTGGTTGAAATTCTGACATCAGCTAACATGCAGTTGCTATCCTGTTTCACGTACCTTGATCATCAAAAGGGAGAACCACTACTTTTCTCTAAGGAATCTTTTGGGTCCACCCGATTACTGCTTTTTTTGACCGTCAGGCTCATTTTTGGTATTACAGGGGTATCTTGTATTTCCGTTACCCACTGTTATCCAAAGAATTGTGAGAATTTTTGGTTGATTTAGACTCTGGTTTTCAGCTGCTTTTAGATACCAAGGTAACAGGAAGTCTATAAATACCTGAAACAAGTAAATAATTCAAACATATCAAACAATTTTAAGCTCTGGAATTTTTCTTAAAGCAAAAGAAGCACAGTTAAAAACTTCATGAGTTTTAAAAGTTTTATTTTAGATTTTTTTATAATGATATTTGGCAAATGCAAGTTGCTGGGTTTTTTTTGGGGGGGGTGTTTGATTTTTTTTCACTGAGTAATTACATGCTGGAAAGGCTTAAAATCACTTTCATTAACTGCCCAAATGCTGTATCTGAAAAGTAATTACCTTTCCAGTCTATAAAAAAAAGAGAAGTCAACTTTAGAGTTTTTCTTCTCCCCTTGCTTTTCACAAGAACTTAATTTGTGAACAGCAATACATTAAAACAACTGCCCATAGTCTCACCAACCAGGAGACACAATTTGAATAGGACATAATATTACACTTCAGAAGAATAAAGGCTGGAAGCACACTGATTGTTTTGATTCATGTTACTGTCGCAAGCTTCTATCAAACACTGCCACAGGCAACCGAGTGTTACCCCTGTCCCTATCCTGGCACTTAAGGCACTTAACAAATGCAAAAGAAACTCTTTGTTATTACTTGCTTTATCAGGGTGCCGTGCCTTGCAAAGTGAACGTCTCCTAGGAAGAGAAACAGCGTCAATGTTTGTGATGGTCTGCAGAATCAGGGTGATCCTAGTACTGTGTGTGCTGATTAGGCAGTGCATTGTTAGTTAGCTGTTCTTCATGCAGCAGCAACTGACTACACTGCCACATTAGCACATCACTGTTGAGACAAGAGTATAAACACTGTTGTTATAAGTCTCTCACCGGATCCTCAGCTGGTACGGGGCCCAATGCCTGCCTAGTTCCCCTGACTGAAAGGAGCTGTGCTAGGTTATGCAAACTGAGTGAATGTAAGGTATAAAAATAAGTGTAACTGTATTTGACACACTTACACAGCTAATCCAACTGGTTTCTAAAGAATTCACTACATCATATAAGTATTAAGAGTTTCAGGTTTGGGCCTATGTGAATGTATTTCTCTTACACCACTAAATGTTTACTGGAGCATTAATGTGGGGCTCAGCAAACAAGTATTTTCTGATAATAATTGAATTAACAGAGACATGTCCACCTAGTGACTAAAATGGGTTTAGAATATTTGTGCTCCCCGGCAATTTTTTTGAAAGAGGAGCTGACAATTAAATAGTATCTGTTGGAGATAATGAGGATATGTCAGACCTAAGGAGTGAGGGAAGCATGAAATAGGATTAAACGAATTGTTCAGATGAAGGATGCAATGCAATACATTATGCTCAAATGGAGTCAAAGAAACTTTCAACACTTGTGGACCGAACTGTGTTAACCTTCTTAAGAGGGCAGTTTTATCTTAAATTGGTGAGATTATTTAAGAATCCAATAAAGAGGTTTTAATCTGTTTATAGCATCTGTAGTTTAGTATTTTTTAATATGTTATATCATACATAAACTGTAAGGGGATATTTATACAAACGCATTCATATTACTTGTTGGCTTTTGACTATAGATAAATGTGTGCTTGTGTAACAGTGTTCTGACTTTCGTTTTATTTATTCGCCTTTCCAAGCCTGTGTAGATTTGGCAGTTAAAGATGCTTTATTCTCACCCTGGATAAGTGGTAACTTGGCTTCATGAAAGAATTGATAAGTTTACCAATGATCCGCCCTAAATATTACATTGAAAGAGCTATTATGTCTCACGAAGAACAAGTAATACAAACATACTGAGTTTTTGGAGGAATGTTAATTAACAGTAAACTTTGAAAAACTTAAACTCTGTGTAGATTCAGGACTGAATGGTACTTATATTCAAATTTCTGCAGAAGATGGTTGTGGTGGATTGTGACCAAATGATGAAATAAGAAATTAATGACTGTTTCCTCAGGCAAAACCTCCTTTTTCTATGAACCTGAAGTAATTCAGGAAGCAGTGAGTTAAATAATTCTGTCCACTCATTTGCTAATATCCCATGCTATTTCTGAATACCAGGAAAGATACTCGATCTTAATGCTGGCACTGAGTTATTTAAGATTAGAGTGTATCCTGTGAAAAGCAAAAAATGAGCTTTAGTGAGTGAATCACAAGCAAGGTGTTCACACTCCCTTCCCTCCTGATACCTTCCACACTAGAAAGTCATACTGCACTGTTTATCTTTCTTAGGGTATTTAAAGAACGTGGGGTGAAATTTCCCGTATGCTGAGTAACTCTCAGGTGATACCAGGACTAAACCAGATTTTTTTCAGGTGTTCCACTAACAGCACCTAACATGTCTTTATACCTAACCTTTTTTATTCAGTGATAAGAAAAGCAGGAAGCTATAGCAGTGTGCATGAAATGACATGCATGTTTTAGCCATGTACATTTCAAGTAAAGACATGATCCACCATTTATGTGAAAAACATTGTGTCCTGCCACTTAGTTCTGTGGAATCTACACTGCTCCCAGTGAGGGGAGAGGATTCATATCTCAATTCCCTTCCTGCTCCATCAAAACAGCAGGGGCATGTGACAGAAATCACCTCACATGCTCCGCTATACGTCCCCAAGGCTGGAATTGTGCATGCATGAGGAGACTGGAGTAAAAGACAGGTCCTCAGCGTAAGAACAGGAACTGTCTTGATGATTGGATGTGGAGTCTTGTGGGCTAATGGCACATAGCTCAGAGGCTGGTCTAAACCACCAGCAGTAGGCACATTTGTACTAACTAGACCCTTACATAGGCCTTAACTGATCTCTGAAAGTCAAAGTGGCTAAAGTTGTCATGCACAAGGTTTGACTTCCCTTCCAAAATGATGGTTGTCATTGAGTGTGACTTTAATCCTCCACATCAGTATAATTACTCAATCTCTTAAAATGTTTTTATGTCCTTATCCTTCAGTGGTTTTCTGTGAGATTCTCAATGAATTCCACAGATGAATGAAAAAAAAAATTGTTTTTTTAACTGCTGTTGAATTTCTCACCTTTTTAATACAGTTACTGGCTATCTTCACTGGAAAATGTTTTGAAGCGCTTCAGCTACTTTCAGTCACTGTTAGTCTTGTAAGAGAACAGCACTAATGCTACCATTACCAATTCCTTTTTCATATAGAAAACTCTTCTGAGACACTGGTTTCTCTTGTTTCTATTCTCTCTGCCTTCCTTTAAGACTTGGACAGCTGGAATGAAGTTCCTTATTCCAATTTACTATCTCCCTTCATCAAACAGATAAATCAAAACACTTGGCAGCTTGAAATAGAACAGTGGAACAGAACTGGAAATGGGTTTGCTGTTACATGCAGGACTGGGGAGATTGCAAGGTGAGAAGAGTGGGGCTTGAGGGGTGAACCTTCATCCCCTTTTTCTACCTCTGCTTGAAGACTGTTGTTTTATTCCAGGGATGTGAGGTAGATAGCTGGGGAGCACTGTCTTGGACTGTCTCAGAAAGATGTCTGTTCGCGTGCCAGGCTGTTGATTTTTGTTGCCCCTTCCTTGAATCCCACTGTAAGCAACTATGTATATTAACACAGGCCCTGCCTTCATCCAGGTCAGAATCTGCTGGATTCCCAATCCAGCAGATGAGCTCACAGCCGAGGCACTGCACTGCAGTGCAAATGTATGGAGAAGGCTAAAGAGGTTAAAGGTGCTGCTGTAAAGGTGAAATGTAAAATTTATCAAAATACAAAGCAGGCAAGAAAATGTTTCCAATTTTTTCTTTTAATAATTTTATTTTCTATGTACAGTTTTTTACAACTAAGTTGACAGCTTCACAATTCAGTAATCTTCCTTGAAAAGATATTGCAAAGCTCTTATCTTCAGTTACATTTGTGTCTAAACAACCTGCTATGATGCCTCTGGGCCCCATGTCTTTCAGTTAGGGCAGTTAAGTGTTAATGGAATATCAAAAATTTATTTGTTACTGGTAGATGGGAAACAAAACTCTTGTGTGCAAATACTGAGTAATTTATCAACAAATCCTCTTCTTTTGACCTCTCTCTCTGCTGGTGACAATTGTAATTAACTATTGTCAGCAATTTAAAGAAACATTCAGAAACTTAGGCAAATTGAAGGTCCATCCCTGCAAGTTACTGAGTGCCTTGCCATTCTCAGTAACCTCAGTGGTTCTCAAGGCTGTTGCAGGAGCCAATCCAACATTAGTAGACATAGTATAGCTGAAAATACTAACACCAAAGAGAAGTAAAATCACTGATGTTTTAGCTTCTAGCAGCATTTCCCAGGAATGTAGTAAGGCTGTGTACCCATGCTATTGAATGGATTCACAGCATGAATGGCTTTTTCAGAGGTCTTCTCTTTTTTTCATGATAATCTGCCTGATTAATGATGCTACTTCTGGCTTGATACTTTCTATGGGCTCTTCAGGTCTCCAGAATTTTACAACTTTACCCTCAGGGCTGACAAGGTACTTCCAGAAATTCCATCGAGGCTCTTTCTTTGAAGAATCTGTAAGAATGGCATCAGATCATTTTAGTCACTTAGACTTGTAATTGTTTCATTACCCTGCAGTGATTCTTCAACTATTTATGTTGAAGCAGTCCCACCTTGTTCTTTGCTAGTAGTCTGGGCATGGATTTACTGCTTGGTGTTAATGATCTGAAAAGTGGGAAGTGAATGATGCTCTCCCCTTCTTGTGAAACTGTTTAAGAGTTCCTACTTTTACTATGCTCCGCTTCCTATGGAGGAGGGTATGAGGGCTGCATACTCATTTGGTGAACCCCTAGTTTTATGTCAGTTTAGGGGAAGTGAAATGGGAGCAGGAAGTTATACCAGTGATGGCTTAATTCAGCTCCTTTCATCCCATGAGGTAAAACCTTACAGGTACCTTTGCTATCATGAATATCTAGCAAGATAATTTCTGAGATCAAGGGGGTATCAGGAACCTATGTGGCTCTTAGAGGAGGCAGAGGTAGTTTCTTGACTCAGGCTTTGTCCTTGGAGAGTCCCAAGGTTTAGAGGAAAATATCTTTCTGACAGAAGAACTAGAATAAAACTCCTTATTTTCTAGTTAAAATGATGTGATAGAGAAGGGTTGTGTTCTAATTATCCTTTCTTTCATATATCAGTGTTTAGTATGCATCAAAGACCTGGCCAATGCTCAGGAAAATTCAGAGAGGCTTTTCAAATTGGCTTTGGGTCTCTGAGGTTGTCGTGGTTTAACCCCAGCCAGCAACTAAGTACCATGCAGCCGCTCACTCACTCCCCCCCCCCATCCAGCGGGATGGGGGAGAAAATCGGGAAAAGAAGTGAGATCAGAACGGTTTAATAGAACAGAAAAGAAGAAACTATTAATGATAACACTAATAAAGTGACAACAGTAGTAATAAAAGGATTGGAATGTACAAATGATGTGCAGGGCAATTGCTCATCATTTAGGGAGAATACCATGGTTAAAGGCAGCTTGATATATAAAAGAAAACAGTTACCTATTAGAAATTTAAAGGCAGGCTCTGCTTCTGATCCTAGGATCTTGATTTTGTGGAAAACAGGGAAGGTTACTCCATAGTTTCCTTTGGCAAAAGATTCTATTTCCTGGCTTGAACTAGGCTCTGATTCTCCGAACTGGTTGCAGGGAAAAGCCAGCACAGTGAAGTGGGAGGGGCCAAATTCTCTGTGTAGTTCTTGCAGTGCGATGTAGTTTTTGTCTGTGTGTTGGCAGTAACTGGCCACGTTTACAACTAAAGTTGCCTTCAGAGAAATAAAGTTATAATATTAAGAAAAAATCCCTAGAGATGGCATAGAGATTACAATTAGGTCTTAAGATGGCATCAGCTACTACCACAATCATTCCTTCCGGAACGCTAAATTTAATCCATCTAATCATAACTTCATCAAACAGCTAGGGATGATAGCAGCTTAAGATATTTACTTTCAGACAACCTGTTTTAAAAATCCAATAAATGGATAAGCTTCAACTTACAGTTTTGTTTAAATATAAGCATGTAAAAAAGCAGGTATTTACAACAGGCACTAAAACCATATTTACTAGATCAACTTCCAGAATTCAACACAACATGCTACCACTCTTAACTAATATTAAAATGCACCAATTGTATTGTTAGGCTATATTGATTTATAATAAAGAATAAGAAAAAACATTTTTCGTGATTCATTAGATCTAACACTTAATTCCTGGAGCAGGCCTAGATAAATTTCTCTCCAGCTTACTGTTTGAAGAACAGGAATTTAGCACAAATCTCTGCTGAAAATTCCCATAACCAAACTTTTTTTTCACCTACAAATGGACACCTGTTTTTCAGTAAAGATTGAAAACAAAGACTTAATGAAGTTGTAACTTACTTTCCCTCTGTACTTCTCCAAGGAAACGATCCTTCCTCGTGAATCCTTGACTTCAAAAGAATAAAAATCTTTGATTTTAGGTTTAAAAAATCTGAGTTGCAGCAGGCAGAGAATGGCAGTACACAAAACCATTGACAGAAAGACGACAAAGACCCTGGCTTTGGGCACTGAATATTTCAGAGGATAAGTAGTTGTGAGAGGCTCCATTTTCGAAATCTTTGGAGAGGAGCCTGGGCAGGCCTGGAATGTGAAGGAGGAGCTGAAATATGAAACTCGCAGCTCTGGCTGGAAAGAACAAGCTGCTCATTTTGTCTGTGTTGCTGGCTGTTTCATATCAGAGTACCTCTGGGGGGCTTCAGAGCTTTTGGGTAAAGCACAGAAATCTCTCTGGGGGAAAAAAGAAAAGAAAAGAAAAGAAACGCATAAAAAGTGCGTTCGCATCACCTAAGGATCTTGATTGCTCTGTTGAACTGACCTGTGTGGGATGCTCCAGTATTTGTCTGCACTGTCTTGAGAGCTGCGGGGGCCTCTTGTGGGTTTGTAGTGCACCTCTAGCACATTCCCCGCGTCCCTCAGCTGTCCCTGACAGAGTTGTTCAGCAGCAGGCATCTATGCTATCAGGCAGACCTGAGAAGCAGTTTGGGGCCTGGCTGCTGAGGTGGAAGGCAGGCAGTATGGCTGAAACCACCCTGTTTATTTAAAGCCTCAGTCCAGCCTCTCATCAGCTGCTGGGGGATCACAGGCAGCTTTCTCTATAAAACTCTGCGTGGGGCAGAGGAAAAACTCCCTGTTGATAGGCTGGCATAAAAGAAGATAATAAAATGGATTGGGGGGGGGGGGGGGCTGGTGATGGAAAATGAGTTGGTTTTTTTATTGCTGCTAGCTAACTGGCAACTAGCTATGCTGAGATGAGAAGATGGAAGGTCTGAACGAGAGAAGAATGAGTTAGCTGAGAATCTCAGGTATAAGCCAGGGAGCTCCAGCGGTGTTTTGCTGAGGCAATTTTGAAAGACGCTCTGAACTTTAGAGCCACACAAGTCTGGTGTCTTATCTGTCTTCATTTTATTGTTTTGTATTTAAAAAAAGTTTGCCTGTTGCTCCTGATTTCTGAAGGTACATCAACATGTAGTAGTTACAACTCAGTTATGGAAAAAAAAAAATTTTCTCTGTCTTTCTTCATGTCTTCCTTTGCTCTGTTCTTCCCTTTTTCTTTCTGTCCATTTGCTATTTCCTCCCTTCCTCTCAGCTTTCAGGATTTTGTTTTGTCCTCCTCACATTTCTCTTCTTGGGTTTTTCTAAGCTATTACTTGTCTTTCAGCCTATGTTGCTTGCCAGTCTTTGCTAACTTTCTTTTCCTCCCAGTCCAAACCACTGTTGAAGAGGGATTTCTGTGTCAGTTATTCTTACCACTCTGATGTTTTGCTGCACTTAGAGGCTACATTTTAAAGGATGAAAATAGAATGAGACTTTTGGAAGGTGAAACCTGGAATCTGGCAGTCTGTTGCCTTTTCAGTGACTTTGGTATCACCTCAACTGTCCTTGATTTGTAGACTATCACAGAATGTTCAACCATTTCTATAATCTCTAAATAGCTAAAGTCCATGTTCATTTTGTTCAACAAGACTGTATAGAGAGTTTCACACAGTTCTACATAACAGATGCTTGGGAAATACTGTGACATTTCAGTATTTGTATGGGTGTTTCCTGTGATCTGAGGATATGGGAGCCTTGTTCTCTGCCTGGCAGTGAGGCCTGTGAGGGTGGTGTTTCAGTGGTGGGGACAGAAAAGGCACAGACATCCATGCTGAAATGAAGAAAGCTGTACTCAACAAGCAAGCACAGTTGACAACGCTGACTTTAAAAGCAAGTTTGAATGTGTTTGATTTCAGAAAATCCGTGCAAGGTCCTGGTGTCTAAGTTACGTTTCAATAGCTTGCAATTTGCAGCTAATATTATTTTAGAAAAAAAAAAAAATAATCACAAGACTTAATGTATTATAAATATTTACTGAAGTACCTAGTAATTATCCAGAAGCCTATTATACTTGCTGTGCTTCCTTACTGTTGCTACTTTCACCTAAAACATTCCTTTAGAACTGTTTGAAAAACAAAATCTTGTGTTCAATATTATCCAGGCTCTTACATTTCAAATTTTGATACATTCTTATGTTTTTCTGACACAAATTGCTCTAGCAATGAATTTGAAAGTAAGAAATGTAAATCTGTCATTTAATCTTTATTAATATTATATATATATTACATTTAATACATATTATCTATTTCATTTAGTATTTGATATATCTTAAAAAGTGTTAAGATAACATTAAAAATAATCCCATGAGCAAGCCACAGTGGTGGTAAGAAGATTCAGAAATCATAAGAGAGATAAGGCCTCCTTCAGGTGAAGATCAGAAAACCAGCCGGATTCCAGACAGCCAACATGCGGGTTTTGCCCAAATGCCCATCTCTCGGGAAAGACCAGACCCACGAGCCTGTGCTAAATGTCTGAAGATACCTTGGGTCTTTCAGAGGCCAGTGCTGTAGCCTAGTGCATGAGTGACACAAATCTAGTGTTGTTTCTTCTTTTTCTCCTCTGCCGCAGGCTTTCTGAGTGATAGTTGATTCAGGGGTACTTATCTGACCAGAAACGTTTGTTTCCTTCTGTTCCCCCCTCCCCTTTCTCCACCCAGCCGACTGGCTGCTGGACCCCTCCTCGGCCCAACACCCATTTCCGTGGCCTGTCGCCCTGAGGTGGGCTGAGCCCACGCGGCGCGGCAGAGGAAAACTTGCAACAGCGTGAAGGGACGGACTGATAGTGAGCCGTGACGAATTTCGGTGTTTCGTCCCCTTTCACTTGTGCAGGTCCCAGACTCGGAAAGGACCACGTACTCCAGGTTTAAGAGCTCCATTAAGAGGAAGCTGGCGGCCAAGGCTCCGGTGGCGAGCAGCCCTATTGTCACAAGATGGCAGCAGCTGCACGCGGGCGGTGGCGCAGCGGAGCCGCGCAGGGCCCGCTGCCTGACCGATCTCTGCGCCTCCGGCGGGCCCCGGCCCCTCCGCGCACCGGGGACGACTCCAGGTCAGACGGGATGCGAAGGAGCGCTTTCGCATTGAGGATGGCCTCATGCGGCGACGTCTGCCGTAGCCAGGAGCGGGGAATTAGTGTAAGGTGTGGGTTGGCGTCCCGGCCCCCCCCAGGTCCCACCGTCAGGGGCTGGGGCTGTGGCAGCGTGCAGCAGCAGCAGCAGCAGCAGCAGTCTGTGCAGACCTTCACAGGCAGAGGCGGCTCGGGGCCAGCGTCCTGGCAGCAGGGGCAGGTAGACTGCTGTCGTGAGAGGAGGGCTGCGCCCAAGGTTCGTGTTGCCAGTGCGCAGGCAGCCTGGGACGGGGGGGGTCATATGCACAGCTGACATCAAGCAGGTGTTAAAGGAAAGAGAGAAGAGAGAGTCACATCCCTAGCCAAGCAATGCCTCTTACGGACCAATCTTTTCTCCTGTATGGTGGCGGCTGTATTGGGCTGCGTTTAAGTTACACTGGGCTCTAACAGTGCACAGGGTCTGCTACTGCACCTTCATACCTGGAATTGTTAACAAAACCTGACAGGAGAGCAGGAGAATTCATACAGGCCTCTCGCCTTTCTTCCTTCTGCTTCTCCTTTGCCATACACACAGCTACCACAGACCCGGCCATGACTGCAGAGCTTGGACCAGTCTGCATGCCTGGATGTGGTGCAGTGTGCGCTCACTGAAGGAGAAGCTTGCCCTGCGTTACTGTCTCTCCTCCAATGAGTAAGGCTTCGGGTATTGACACAGGGACAGCGGCCAAGGGACGCTCACACTCAACTCACCTTAGGGAGAGACTTAACCTGAGGGCCGTTCAGAGCACAGATCCAACTTTCAGTACTCTGACTTGGTCTGAAGAAGAACTGACTCTAGGGGAGGCTGTTCGTCAACAACAGAGGGAACTGATGAACGGTTAAACGGTTAAACGAGCCTTTGAACTCACCAACTCAGTACTTCAGCAGTGCTAGGGGACAGGGGGGAAGGGTTTACCTGCTGCATGTACAAGAAAAGCTTCCTGGAACATCTAGGGAACTAAACACGGCTCACTTCTTGATGGTTGAAATCTTTAGAGGGCAAATAAAAGATGCCGTTTAGTGTTCAGGATGTGTTCCTATGATGCCATGGGTGTTGGTCAGAAAGTGCAATTCTATCTTCTGCTAAACAGAATACCAAAGCTGTTCAATAATACATGCCCAGCCCTAGGAAACTCAGGTTCTAAAACCAGGTGACGTCTTCCCTACTTCAGTTTCTAGAACAGAAAGTCCTGCATGCTGTCTCTACTAGCAGTGGTGAAAGCCTGCATGTTGGTTCTGGGAAATTAGATACTGATTGCCTGTGGGGTAGGATCCTGTGTAACCAGTCAATAAATCTAAGGCTGGATATCAGATGCAGTAATAAACAGGTACTCTTTATAAAGGGAATGATCAATCTGACCTTTTTTAGACATCTCTTTTAGGATAAGATGAATAGTGCTGTAGAAATCTCTTTCTCTTCACTGACAAAAGGAAAGCAGGGTGACTGGTTCAAATGTCAGTATTTGCATTGTCCCACCTAGTGTGTCAGATCTGCTTTTAGAGTACTGCTGCTATGAAAGTACTTGACAAATATCCCTGTGTATGGTTTTTAAAGGAGTATTTCCATTACAATTGTTTTTCCAGTGATACCTCAGGTGCCTAAGAAACTCTCCATCATGAAAACTGTTGTGACTCTACCTAGCAGTCATGCTGCAGCAGGCTTGGAAGGGAGGAATAATAGGAGAGCTGAAATGGAAAAGAAACAGGTGAGTAATGGAACATTCAAGTGCATATGTAGGGTATTTGCTTTCCTGATGTGGTTTTTTTTGGCCTGTAATCTGTTACGTGGATACTACCTTATTGACATGGAGAACAGTAACATGAGGAGGTCCATTTAGGAAATGTCTGCTACAGAAATGTCAGGAGCAATTGCTTTGTCATTTATGTGATTCAGGTTCTTTCCCCTTCCTCCAGGCTATCGTCCTGCAAACTAAAATCGAAACCAAGCTAATGAAGCCCTCAAGATGTGTTTGTTACCTCTGAGGGAAAACGTGCATTATAAAAAATACGCATGAAAAGCATGAATGACTCAGTTTTCCACTTGCTTTAATAATGACTATGTGTGAAGAAGATAATTTCTTCAGTTGTGCAGGATGTAGGTGTTCATTTTGTCACGTAGACAGAATGAGGTGCTATGAAAAATTTGACAAAAAGTAGCTTTCCGAGAATAAAATTCTTTGTTATGACAATAGAAGGTCAGATTCTTGGCCGAGGATGAAAGAACACATGGAATCTGCCTAACGTGAAACAAAGACTTCAGATCACTTCCCATTTAGGTGTTGTTTTCTACTGGCGTACACTTTATCCATTCATTTTTCCTAGTGGATGCTGACACCTTTTTTTTTTTTTTCTTTTTTTTTTTTCCGTTTTAAGCATTATCTGTTGCTTTTTGGCCATCTTAAATAAACCTATGCTCCAGCCATCCACCTGTTTCTGTTCACTAACTTCTTGAAAATTGACTTCTCATGTGAAGCATGGTGATACTTGTCTCTATTAGTAAAAGTTATTACTATAACATTATACTCAGAAACATGTCTCTATTTTAGTGCCATCTAATTGTGACTGTTCATGTATTAAGTTGTAGACTTTCAGTCAGTGACCACGCTTTTTCTTGTGCTCTCCTTTCCTTGATTGTACTAGTTGCAAGGTTAGTACTGAAGATGCTGATAGCTGTTTTCATGTGGTTACTTTTTTAGCCATAACTGTTGAGTAAGGATGCTTCAGAGATGCATGCTCAATGTCCTTGCTTACAGTGGTTTATAATCCTTGATTAGTATTATTGAGAAGTTTCTGTGAGGGTATCAAACTCAGCTTCTAAGAAAAGAGGGTAGTGTCAGGACAGGTGGGCTAACAGGGTTGTTGGCTGATATAATTGTACTCTTGAAGGTCACTGGATGTTCGAAAATGACCATGCTTTTACATAATTCTGGGAAGCCTGGTCCTTGGGACAATGACTTTCCTTTCTAAATCAGCAAAATAATCTGGAAAATCCTCCTTTTGACAACAGTGCTTTCTTCCTTCCTGCCCTCCTCCATGGTCTGATTGGAGAGTCTGGAATTTTAGAATTGTTAAAATACAGTACTCAATGGGTTTAGTAATCTTAGTTGAATCTACCCCACAGAGAAATTTAATAAAACTTTTTGGTGAGATGGTAAGAACTTTCTATGGAGTAATGTATGTAAAACATTCTTTCTTAAAATGTAACATCTTTTAAAAGATGAGTACGTGTCATTGTCTTCACTCTTAGTTATACATAGAATGGTTTGGGTTGGAAGGGACCTTTAAAGGTCATGTAGTCCACCCCCCCTGCAATAAGCAGGGACATCTTCAAGTAGATCAGGTTGCTCAGAGCCCCATCTTTGCAGGGACAGGGCATCTACAACCCCTCTGGGCAACCTGTACCAGTGTTTCACCACCCTCATTGTAAAAAATTTCTTCCTTACATCTAGTGTGAATCTACCCTCTCTTACTTTAAGACCATTACCCCTTGTCCTATTGCTACAGGCCCTACTGAAAAGTCTGTCCCCATCTTTCTTATAAGCCCCCTTTAAGTACTGAAAGGCCACAATAAAGTCTCCTGGAGCCTTCTCTTCTCCGGGCTGAACAACCCCAACTCTCTCAGACTTTCCTCATAGGGGAGGTGCTCCAGCCCCCTGATCTTCTTCGTGGCCCTCCTTTGGACCCACTTAAGCAGGTCCATGTCTTTCTTGTGTTGGGGCCCCCAGAACTGAACGCAGTACTCCAGGTGGGGTCTTATGAGAGCAGAGTAGAGGGACAGAATCAACTCCCTCAACCTGCTGGCCATGCTTCTTTTGATGCAGCTCAGGACACGGTTGGCTTTCTGGACTGCAAGTGCATGTTGCCAGCTTTTCATCCACCAGTACCCCCAGGTCCTTCTCGACAAGGCTGCTCTCAATCCCTTCATCCCCTAGCCGGTATTAATACTGGAGGTAGCCCAGACCCAGGTGCAGGACGTTGCACTTGGCCTTGTTGAACCTCATGAGGTTCACAGGGGCCCAAGTCTCAAGCTTGTCCAGGTCCCTCTGAATGGCATCCTGTCCCTCAGCCATGTCAGCTGCACCACTCAGCTTAGTGTCATCTGCAAATCTGCTGAGTGTGCATGCAATCCCACTGTGTCATTGATAAAGATATTAAACAGTACCGGTCCCAATGTGGACCTTTTGTCAGTCTTTCATCTGTACAGTGAAGTGACTTACCTAGAATTACACTATAATTTACAAGCAGGAGTTGAGTTAGAACTAAGATATTCAGAGTTCTGTCAAGGACCACAGTAATTTCCTAAAAGTGTGATGTGAGGGTCTTTGAGATAACGTGGTGGGATGTCCAAAACCCAAGTCCTTCCTAAAACCATTTGGAAGTCAGTCCTGGCTAAAACCATACCAAAATCTATTAATCTTCTTATATATAGTAATTAATGACTGTTTAATTTATGCTGCCTCGTAGCATAGAGGGATGGGATGCATTGAAAAGAAAATCATCTCACATTCCAGGGAGCGTGTGTGGTCTCTTTGTGGGCCAGCAGATTGCTTCCTTTTATACACAATCAGTTTTCCACAGAAATGTCTGTGCTTAGTTTAGAGGGACACAGATCCAAGCAATCTGATTAGCTTTCTGCCAAGTTGTCTATATAAATCATATATAGAGTGTCTCTGAAAGCTGGAGGCCTGCTGTAGAACAGCTGGGATATATAAAACGGGAACACTTTTTTCCAGCTATGTTTTTGTAAGACATTTCTTATCATGATTACAACAGGGTTTTGAAGAAGAGTAACACTGTGTGTGCTTGGAAGGATAGTTTTCACAGACATTGGAGGAAGAACATACTAATCTTGAGTGGCTGGTAAAAACATCAGCTGCTTTTCCACCTGTCTGTAAATAAGAATTACAGACCAAACAGACAACTGTCATCAAAGCATTCAACTCACTGAACATTGTGAAGAAATGCATATTACTAGGGATTGGTGAAGAGATTCATATCCTGTGTGAGCTGATCTGAGCCTTTGCCTGCATCTTGGGTAAAGGCCTAAGCTAATTTTTTTTTGAAGAATGAAAAAGTTCTAATAACAATTCAGATCTCTCTTTTCTTACCTTTCTCTGCTGCATCATCGGTTTGACACCCAAGGAAATGATAATGTAATTAAAAAAGTCTTACTCCTCTGAGACACCTTGTATGTATTTTCAGTTTCATATTGTAATACTGGTTTAAGGAATGGACTCCAGGCTCTGGGACCCTGGTTTGAGAGAAGACTCTGACATCCAGTAGGTCTCATGCTGGAATCAATGGCCCTGCAGTGTATGCACCACAAAACTGATCTTCTCTCACAGAGCAAGCCTGAGGCATCAGACTTATTGTCTGCATGCAGAAAACATGGCATTGTATGCCAGTAATATTAGCCCAAATGCCAATTCAGAAGAGGACAAGAGGGCACTAATATTTTCCATGTGACCTGTGGTAGTACCTACAGATGTACAAGCCTGGGACCTCTTCCCCTGGTAAAATGGCCTTGTTCAAACAGCTTTGTTAAAGTTTGTGTGATCATTAACAGTGAATTGATGTTTTATGGAAGGAAAGATGGTGGCTCAAGTTAGAGCACATGATTTGGACACTGATATTCTATATTTGTTACTCATCTCCCATCCAAAAGACAAGCTGTTTTGAAGCTTTTGTGTAACAAGTGTTGAGCCTTTTGATGGGACTTGTGTTATCCATGATGCTTAAATACGTTTTTCAACAGATTCTTCATTCATTCTTGTTTTCACTTCAATGTATTGGCAGAAATGTCCTTCTCAGCTTCCAGTGCTCCAGGAGGTTGGATATAGCATTGCAGAAAGTGGTGACATGAAGGTCTGTGAAAATAACAATTGCATCTGGAAGGGTATGTTTCAACATAGCAAATGCTCCCATGCACACTGAACAGTAAGATACAGCAGGCTGCATCTATACTGGAAAAGGAAGTGCATCTACCTGTTCCAGCAAGCGTTACAGAGTAATACAAAGTGTCTGAGATTTGTGGTGCTGAAGGCTATTTCTAGCCCTTCACCACCTGTGAAGAGGCAGTATTCCACCTCTTCTAGTGTGGTTAACCACTAGTATTTTACCTGCTTCTCCTTTGGGCCCCATCTAATGCATTGGTGGCCCTAAAACATTAATTTCCTTTCAGCTTTTCAGTTTCAGAACCCTAAAAATAATGTAGAGTTGTGCTGCAGAATGGGCACAGGATAGGTATCATATGAACTGTTGGGTACATGAGGGTGCAAGACATGCAGAGATGCTGGGGTCTTGTTGCTCCTAACTGTAGGGAAAGGTAGCTGGAGCAGACTGTCCCTAGCACTGCCTCTGGTTTCATCTGTGGGGTAGTTGGTTAATTTGCTCCAAAAGATATCCTAGGAATGAATGAGCGTAAGGGAGTGTGAATGATCAGGAAGTTGGGAAACAGGTGGGATGTGAGGAGCTAACCTTTGAAGTAATACAGATATTCCTAGAGTTATTTGAGTATGAGACAGTTCATTAAATATCAGGTCAATATTTTGTTGTGTTCTGTCTTGGACAGATGATTTGTTTTGGTGATCTGGCTGTTTCTGTGTATGATGGGTTCTTGCCAGTCAGGGCCTGATTCATGCTCATGTAAAAACAGTGAGAAACAGCTTCTTTATGAATCTGGAGTTCAGCTGCTGTAGAAGAAGTTGAGTTCGTTGCTCTTCTCAATGCAAGTAAGTCTCATTTCAGAGAAGTCAATAGCAACAGTATAGGGATTAGTCACAGTGGTTTTTTTCTCAATGGCATATGAATACAGGTATCAGGAATGCCAGGTTTTATTCTGCCCACCTACTTGTTGATCAAGTGGTTTGGTATGACAGTACTGACTACTTACCACTTCCTGGGTCTCATTTTGAGAAGTGACACAGGAATGTGAGAGCTGAAATCCTATCAAAAATCAGTGATATCTGCTAGTACCCAGGCAAAATAACACAAAATGGTATAATGAAGCTTAATTTCCACTAATTAAAAAGCCTGTTATGCACATTCATGTGTCTATGAAGTAGGTGAATAGAGCTGAAAATGTGATCAGTATGAATTTGGGGTAGATGAATTACTCATGAGAGAAGACAAACCTGAAATAAATTACAGAGTTGATTTAATCCTTTATATATCATTGCGCAATACCAACTACCAATGTTAAAGAAGAAAAACATTTTCAGAGTGTTTCAGAAGTGTTGCTATTCATCCAACTGTTAAAGTTAAGTGCCTTAATTTTCCTGAATTATCTTACTTGGGTGGATTCAGAAAGGTTTGGTAAAGTTTTCAAAAAAGGACGAAAAATCTAGATATTAGAAATACACATTTTTCTGCACAAAGAAATCTAATTTCAGTGACATTAGACCTTTTTAGGGTTAGAATGCAATTACGTACCTCATTGAGCTGGTCTGAGAAGGTTGCTCCTGCAAGCCTGCTTGATTGTTTAACTCCACAAAATTTTAGATACAGAACAAAATCACTGTGGCTTGTGTCTTGCTCATATTCAGTCTTTATTTGGTGAGAGAGGGGGTACCACATCTGAGAAGGGAAACATTTGTTGTTTGGCAGAAATGAATTTTGGATTAGGCGAGAAGATTCAGGACAGAGTAGGGACGGATCATGTGGAATAAGTTCTCCAGAATTTGTCATTGGATTTCCATGTAGGATATTTATGTGTGTATTTAAGTTACACAGTACAAAAACTTTGTCAGTGTTGAATTTTTTTGAACAGAGAAGTTTAGTTGTAGAGATGAGTAATATCTTCTGCCCCTGAAACTTTCGATATTTATTCTAAAAACTTCTCCCTGGAGAATAATTGAAAAACACAGAGAAAAGCGCAGAAATGTGAATCTTCAGCTTCCTGCTCTGCGCATTACAGCAAAATAATTTCTGACATAAAAATCTAGCACTAAATGATTCATAGTGCTAATGATCTGGCTTTTTTTCTATGATGTTTAGGAGTTGTTGCAGCATAATGTAGACAATGACCACAAAGGATGACTCTTCTGCTTGCTCGTATTTGCTTTTTTTTCTCATGTATGTGTTGTCACAAGCCTAGTGTGCTGTGATCAAAGTGTGTGTGCTTTAAAAACCTTTTCCTGTGGTTAGGTATTGATAGGGGAGACCTTTTGGTGGCAAATTAACACCAGAAAGCAAAAAAGTTAATTGCTACATGAGGGCATTTTGAAGTGGGAGAGCACATATGAAACATTCTGCTACTAACAACTTTTGACAGAAAACTAAAGTGAAAAAGAGCCCCCCCCCGCCATGTTCTGTATTGAGCTGTGGTACAATTTAGACAAAATACAGTGGGCCCTATTCTCTGTTCTAGCTGACTAAATCCATGGAGGTTTGAAAGAGGTGGTAAAAGGTGGCTTTCACCTAGTTTAGTGTGTCTAGTGTTTTGAGCCTACCCAGCATAAATTAAACCCTTCTGGCCTCCTCTGGACAATGGAGAGACAAATATAGTGAGAATGTGAAAAGCTTAGGCCTGAGAAAAACTGTTGGAGTTTGCATTACTGATTTGTGTGTGATGAATCTTCAAACGCAGGATGCCGAGAGGAGACGCAGAATGAGTTTAGAGCTGTTACCACAATGAAGCCTTCCATACCATGGGAGCCAGAAGTGAGGCTTCATATTACTGGCTTGCGCAATGATTACTGTAAGTTAATTTCTCCTGTGTGGTGGTTTCTGCAGAGATTGGGAATTCTTATGTGTGTTTCAAGAAAGATGGTGAAGGTGCGTCACCTTCACATAAAATGGAAACTCTGCAGGACATATGCATGATGTCATTTTTCTTATAAGGATGCATCCTTGAAGACTGCCTGTCCCAGGATGGAGACATGCCTGATCAAACCCTAGAATCAATACTACCTAACTCTCATGCAGTTTCCTTCAGCTATAGATCTCAATACAATTTTCAAATCAAACCCGTAGTATACTTACCTCCACTTAATTAAGTTAAATGTTTCAGCTGTCAGCCTTGGATATCTAGCAGCCAGTCAGCACAGCAGCAACTTCACTAAGCAGATTTTGAAATCTCTTGTTATGGGATGTCTAATCAGTGACACTGTTTATGGCTTGGATGATAGATACCTTCTGAACTAAATTCTCACATCTTTGGTGGTGCACAGGCAAAAATTAAACACGCACCAGTTACACGTGAACACAGGTGGATCTCTGGTCAATAGCAGCAAATACATGTTTTAACACTTCATAAGATCTAACGAATATCTCTGTATGTGCAAGTGTTTATAATTGTCCCTTTGGAGATTTTTGCAACATATCCTTGCAAGTGTTTATGTATATCTATGAACGGGACAAAAGTTTGTTTGTATGATTTACACTGATTGTGCACAAGGTGTGCCCCAAGACTAACAGCATTAACAGAAGTCTTTGGAAGTGATTTCTGGCTGCAACAACCAGGACTGTAGTCAAACAGCTGGCTGTTGGATTCAACTGTTCTTCAGAGTGATTTTTAGTTACCAAAATATGATGTCAGGCCTTGGCCTGTGGTGACAATCTTCTGTGCTTCAAGGGTCATCCAAAATGATTTTTAAGCTGCCCTAAATGGACAGCTGGGGATTACCCTTGACATGGGAGAATGTTGGTATTAAATGTTGTATACTAACTTCTGGCCTACCTGATGTAGCATGCTGTTCTGAGGCTAATCGCTATAGTGACTTGCTTTGCCAGGATCTGCAAGCGCAATGCACCCAGCATCAGGGGCACTGGAAACAGCATTTCCATCATACGCTTGCTGAGCAAGCTCTGAATGTGAGGAGCAGAATTTCACTAATTCCTTTCTGCACTTTTTTCCCCTATCATGTGTAGGGTAAATGTTATCATTAACCTGAGGATGTCGGACAGACTGTAGCATATAGACTCTCTCCTTTGTCTGTCCCCAAACCAAGAATTACCTTGGAACAATGCTGGTTTTGGAACTGTAGCTGTTGGTGGAGAAGTCTAATTTTTTGTGGCAGAAATTAGAGTGAGTGATGTGGTGATCCAAAATGCAGGATGATAGATTAAAAAATTCTAGTAGGGAAGCTGTAAGTCAGATCCTGCTGTGCAAACATGCCAGTTTGTAGAGATTAGACTCATGAAGACCTTGGCTTGTTAGAGATACTCTCCTTCATGTAGGAGGAATACTTGCTAGCAATGGTTTCATAGAAGCATTTTCTTGAAGTTTTTCCATAGCTATTAAAAAAAAAAGCCCCTCTCCCCAAACCATATTCCCCTTCACCCCATCCTATTACCTACAACTTTTTTACAGTAATTTTTAGTAGCTTTCTTCTAGATCTAAACATACTGGACTGGAGCCTTGAAAATCTCATTGCTATTGCTGTAGGACCTGCTGCACACATCTGGAATGGAGGAACTCTTCAAGGCATTGGAAATATTGATTTGAATTCCAGTTCCAAATACATTTCATCTCTGGCTTGGATAAAAGAAGGAACTTGCCTTGCAATTGGCACCAGTGATGGAGAAGTGCAAGTACTAGATAATTTACTTTTTTAGTCTTTCTCCATTTACAGCTGAAGTGGCCTCAAGACAATTTGATACTGATTTTTTTAAGGAAACAAATTAAAAAGATTGGCTAAACTACAGAAGAGCTCTGCTGGAGAAAATATATAGCACTTGTCTGTATCATGCTGCACCTTACTGAATGGCTTAGTGACATCCAGTGCTATCTGTATGTAATGGAGCCTCTGAAGCCACTAAAAAGCTGATGACTGAACTCTTTAATTAAATTATTTTACTCAGCACATGCTATTTTTTCTTGTATCTCTCTTGCTAAGATCACTCTAGTGATCAGTCTTGAGAACTCAATCCAAAACTCTCCTTATCAATTCACACACGAGAATTTGACTTCAGTCTGATTATACACATACCTCTCAGCTTGCTGTTATAGGACAGTCCTGTTATCAAAAGATTTTTGTGGGACTTTGGCTGAGATCCTAGATAATATGGGAACCTACCTGCTGCAGTCCTGAGTGAGCAATGTGAAGGTACCAAACGCCAGTGCTTTCAAGTATGGACTTCCAAATACTGACACGTAAATAAATAGCTTTAAGCTTGGAGACATGCATTCCCTTCAATCCTGTCTGACTTCAGCATCACTGATACAGGTGCCAAAATTGGAAATACTCCTTCTTGTTTTACTTGTGAAATCGGTGAGCTTGAGCTTGTCCGTATGGCAGATCAGAACTGGGCAGTGGCTTACTTGCAAATGAATGAAGAGAACAAAAATATGTTTTCTTTTTGTTTTTAAATTTGTATTTCTTATTTGTTTCGCATTGGCAGCTATGGGACATTGAAACCAAAAAGAGGTTGAGAAATATGTTTGGTCACCTGTCTGTAGTTGGAGCTCTGAGCTGGAGTCATTATATTCTGAGCAGGTGAGTGGTATAGTGTATTCCCAGAAAGAGTCCTGCTGCTTTTACTTAAGACAAGTGTCCCATTCATTTTAGCTGTTTTCCATGGCTTTGCTCAAAGGTGATTTATCCTGTCCCTCCACTTATTGGCCATCTCAGAAACTGTGTGTAGATTTACTGTATGGCAGGAAAGCAGATGAACGGGATTTATTCTGCCTCTTTAGTCTCTGTTTCTTACTCTCCTTTTCAGAAAAACTGTCCCACTTGAAGAATTTCACTAGCATGTGGAGGCTGTGGCTCTGGTTTTGTGCAAAGCCTGAGCTTTAAATGGTGCTGTTTCCAGTAGGTCTGGACTCCAAAAATCATAGCCAGCCTGGTGCTGGGGAGAGGGTATGTGGTTTAGACTACCCCTCCATTGATATCAAGACTACATCTGTCTTTTCAGATGCACAGCAAAACACAGCTGTTTAGAGTTGCACACCTGTCTAGCTGTGTATCTACAAGGGAGGGCCAGGTCATTGCTATCCACAACCCAAGGAGGATTGAAATGGTTGACCTTTGCTTTACCAAGGGTGAATTTTATACTAGCTGGTGAATGTTTTATATTTAGGGATCATTTCAATGTGGGGACTCACATGAGAAAGATCAAGTGTACTCTTTTATGGTTTTTTTCTCACACTTTTTGTTTCAGATCTTTCACACTTGAAGGGTCTGAGGGGAGACTTGTTTATGATGGATGCTTGTAGAATTTAAAATCATATGATAGTCTTCTGTTTTACTTAAACGCAGAAATAATAGCAAGGGTGGACTGACTTTATTGTTAAACTCAAAATGAAACTAGTATCTCTGGATATGAAGATTAGAGGTAGTTTTATTTTGATTTCACAAGATGCTCTGGCTTTTGATTGTATTAAGTCTGCTAGGTGAAGTGAGGTACAAGGATACCAGCTGAACAACCAGTTAATAAAATGGTGTTGCTGGAGCAGGTACGCTGAGTGGGTTAAGTTGGAAGGATGCAGCTGGAACATCCTGCCAATGCCAAATGGCATAACCTTATTAGAGTAAGCATTAGTTTCAATTTGTATTTCAGCTTGGCCAAAGGAGTGAAAACAACATAAACTTAAATTACAGATCTGAGTAGAAATTTATGATAAAATTCAGCATGAACCTGTGAACTACAGTTATGGTTGACAGATAAGGTTGAGATAACATTTATTTCTCTTGCTGGGTTTGAAACTAACCAGTTCATTCTAACATTAGGGCAGAGCTAAAATATCTGTATAAGTAGAAAAAAAGACATGGAGTTAATATACATTGTTATTAAAATAAGAGCAGCATTCTTACAGTAAACTTCACTGTGGACAACTGATACCTTGGGATTACATACTAATTCTTGTGGTTAAAATTAGTGCAACAACACATCATCATGAAACTGTAAATAAATTTCAGTACCATAAATTAACCCATCACAAAACTTTTTTTGGTTTCTCTTTGTCTTTAGCAGAACAGATACTGTCTTCTGTGTCAAAAGCAAATAATTCTCATTTCTTTTTATTCCAAGTGTTAAAATGTCTTTTCAGCCAGGATTCTCAGGAGCCCAGTTCCTTCCCACTCATACCACTAGAATTACTGAAAAACCTTGACCAATGCTGGCAATTCAATTCTGTTTCTCCTGGCATGGTGGGTTGACCTTGGCTGAATGCCGGGTGCCCACCAAGCTGCTGTACCACTCCCATTCTCAGCAGAACAGGGGGTGAGGGAGAAAATAAGATGGAAAAAAACCTTGTGAGTTAAGGTAAAGGCAGTTTAATAAAATAAAAGCAAAGGCTGCATGTGGAAGCAAAGGAAAACAAAAGATTTATTCTCTACTTCCCATCAGCAGGCGGTGTCCAGCCACTTCCCAGGAAGCAGGGCTTCAGTATGTGTAGCGCTTGTTCTGGAGGACAAATGTCATAATAATGACTGCCCCACCCCCGGCCCCTGCCCCTTTCTCTTATCTTTTATTGTTGAGCATGGTGTCATATAGTGTGAAATATCCCTTTGGTCAGTTTGGGTCAGCTGTACTGGCTATGTCCCCTGCTAAGATCTTACCCAGCCCTGGCCTACTTGGTGAGGAGAGAATATTGGAGACACAGCCTTGATGCTGTGCGAGCACTACTCAGCAGTAGCCAAGACATTGGTGTGTTATCAGCACCTTTCTAGCTACCAATATGAAGCACAGCACTATGAGGGCTGCTATGGGGAAAATTAGCTCCATCTCACCCAGACCCAATGCACTTGGTTAGATTTTCTGCTTATTATTTAGTAGGAAGATTAATGCCTTAAACTGATCTATTGCAGTAATGTCAGATACCTGTTCCTCAGATACCCAGAAAGATGTTATTGAACTTCCTGATTTTTTCAGTGTCATCATAATAGTTGGAAGTGTGAATTTCAAGCAGGAAGCTGTTTTGTCGTAGGTTTAATGTAGGTATTGTCCTTAGCAAGGCAGGAAAAGAAAATCTACTGGAAGGTATTTATTCAATATTTTCTGTTCAACTCTACTACTGATGTATGAAACCTGTATCTGGGAGCTAAGCTGTAACAGTAGCTGTGATTCCAGGCAGGGCATTTCTTCCTTCATCTGGTAGACTGATGATACTGGCTGTAGAACCATGTATCCGTTTCCTAACAGGCAATTAGTGCAACAGTCTCAGGCTGTGCAGATTTTCTTTAAGCCTGGAAGTGGGAGGGAGAAAGGAGACAAGGGAACGGACAGAACCAAAGAACATACTGTTGCTTGTTAGTAAGCCCTTTCCCAGAGCAGTGCAGTTTTACACTGCCACTTTGTTGGGCATGGAGTCATACCTGGCCTTCGCAAAAATAATCTTGCAAAATGATTTTTCATGAAGAACAGGAAATAGTTTATGTTAAATGGCTTGACAGTTGGAACAGGGCGCAGATTAGTGGCATACAGTGCAGTATATCTTCAGAGAAATGAAAACCATGAGAGAGAACAGGTATTCTGCCTGGCTTGAACTGAGCAGCTGGTTGGCTGCTTTCTGTTGACAGACACCTCTACAGTCAGGGTGTGCTTTTGATAGTTGGTTTGTGTTTCCTTTTACTGAAATACTGTTGTTCTGCAGACACGTTTCACTCTGATGTGGTTTGCTTCTGAAACCACAGAAGAAACATCAGTGTGGTGATGTAGCTTGTCTTCTTTAACATTAAACCCATGCTGTCTTTTCTTATCTGCAGTGGTTCACGACTAGGATCTATTCATCACCATGATGTTCGAGTTGCTGAGCACCATGTTGGGACTCTTTGCCAAAACAAACAAAGCATTTGCAGCCTGGAATGGTCACTAAGCGCCCAGTTGCTGGCAAGTGGGTCCAGTGATGGTATATTGAATATCTGGCCTAGGGACCCAGGTGTGAAATTGCAGTCACAGCCACTGAAAACCATACCTCATTCCTCAGCAGTTAAGGTATATGGAGAAGGAATGTCTGCTTTTCTATATTTGCTCTCGTAAAATCACATTGTTGATGTGAATAGTTAGGGAATTTTTCAAATAATCTCACCGATATCTATTAGTTTCTTCTCCCTGTCTGTGATGCAGTTAATTTTAAGACCAGTTTTCCTCATTCCAAGTCACAGGTAAGTTTGCTAGAGCTTTGATAAGGAAATTTTGCTGGATTAGTAGGCCTTTGTAAATATAATGCCAAATAGAAATAAAATTTACAGCCTTCTCCTCTATCTCTCTGCCTTGCACAGAAAAGTTTGGTGGCACAGTACTTACACGTTAACAAAAAAGATCTTTCAATTTTTGGAATTTTGGAAAATTCTCTCTGCTGCAATTCATTTAAATATGAGTTTCTTTTGTTTTCCTGCTCATATTTTCGTGTCACTGCTGGTAGCAAATAATCTGAAGTAGAAAACTGGAAATGAGACAATTTAAGATTCTTCATCTTTATGAAGTCCCAGTCGGTGTGGGAAAGAGGACAGGTATTAGCAATAAGAGGCAGGGGAGTCCAGCATTTACAAGGTGTTTATCCTCCCAAAAGAGTCTGAGGCTGGCCTGAAGCACTGGGGTTAGAGGGTCAGAGAAGTTTATTGAAACAGGTGGAAATGAGTTCTTAGTAGCTCTTCTCCAGGTAGAGCCTGGGTCTTAGGCATATACAAAAAATATCTCAGAAGAAACCAGGTCTCTTGTAAGCCCTGATAAGTCATGTTGCTTAGGCTTCTGTGATGGCTTGGCTTAGGCAGTAAGACTGTACCCTGCTGGGTTCTTCTGCTACTAAGGTGTGAGCCTGTGGCCTGAGAAGGGTAAGGAGAGAAGCCAGAGTTTTATGAGCATATGTGGGACAGTGTAGGCTACTGTGAAGCAATGGGAAGGGACGCAGCATTTGGAGTTTTGAGATCCTACATTGCTGTGTGTATACATTCTGGGTGCTTGTTGCAGTTCATTTTTCCAACTAGGCTTTTAAGCAAAAACTACTCATGTTTTTCTAGCTAACCTCCTAGTCTGTTCTGGGATCTGGTTTTGGTTTTTTTTTGGTTTGTTTTTTTTTTTTTTTTTTTAGGCTATGAACTGGTGTCCTTGGCAGTCCAAAGTCCTTGCTACAGGGGGTGGAATGAAAGATGGGATTTTGCGTGTCTGGGACATAAATCGTGAGAAAATCATCCAAAGTGCAGCTACAGATTCTCAGGTGAAATGATGAAATGTCTGCATACTTAGGCTATGGTCTTCTTCTACAGCTGTCCTCATTTGGCAAACTCTCAGTGACTTTGAGGGTGGTTCTGTGGTCAGAGGAACAGCAGGATTTTCTCTGGATGTGCAATTGTGCTACATTCAGCACTGCAGTGTGTGATTGGACTCAAAAGCAGTTTGTTGTTTCTCATTCACCACTTCTGTCTCCACACAGAAGTGATTGAAGAGGAGGTGGTCTCGCAGCCAGACGCATCTCATCATCTTTTCCTTATTGGCAATAATAGTTTTGGCCAAAACTCTTGATATGGAGAGAATGTTGAGGCGGTGGGAAAATTCCCAGAGTGCTGGGGTGAGAAGAGGTGTAAGAGTCAGAGGGCAGACATCCATCTCTGGAGTTTGAATATTAGGAGACAGAAGAACAGATTCGCAGCTGGAGTAAAGCAGCATAACTGTTGATTTTCCTGGAGCTATTACAACTCAGCTGAGGATGTGTTTGAAGGGCTTTGGTTTTATACTGATAGGCTGTTACCATGTTTAGATAGGACAATAAGGCAACCGTACTTTGAAGTGTAAGGAATGAAATGATCCTTCTAAATAAGTAAATACTCTGCTGGGACTATTTCTCAGTAGCTTGTTTAAACATTGTAGATAACATCTCAAATCTACTGAATGGTGTATGTTGACCCTTTTTGAAAACTAAAGCAGAATTTTAAATTGCAATAGATTTGTTCCTTGCTCTGGTTACCCAAAACCAGTGAACTGATGACTGGACAAGGCCTTCCTGGAAATCAGATGAAAATATGGAAGTATCCCATGCTTACCAATACATCAGAACTCTATGGCAAGTATTTCAATTAATAGTTTTAACTATTTCAGTTTACTATCTGTCTAATCAGTGTGTTTTTGCAGGTGCATACCTTATGCATTTACCTTAAAATAAAAGAATTAAAAGAGCAGTCACCTACAAACCCTCCCTCTGCCTACACATATGCATTCATGTGCACAATCCTGATTCATGGGATTGTAAAGGTTGACTTCTTAAGATAATAGTGTAAGTTGCTTCTGTAAAATTCCTTGGTTTTAATGATGGGATTCTCTCCTACCATTTTTAAGGCCATCCCAGGTGCAGAATGTGGATTTCCACTTCTCCCTAAGGCTTACTAGGCCTGGATTGAGTGTGCTAATGTCAGGTTGCTTCCAATATATTCTAGGCTGGTGGCCTTCTAGGTAACACAAACTAGACGTGGCTCTTTTATTATGCAGCTCATCATGCAAGGATAGTCAACCAGCTTCAAATGATGTTTGAAATAAATCTCCATGTGCTATTTAGAGTTGTCTGGGTTTTAATGAATGATTTTGGCTGTGAAGCAACGCGGTGCAGCATGTTTCCCTTGTACCATGCTGACAGCTGGAGGAAAGTGGAGATTCCTTGCAGCTCTGTGTTGGTCCATGGTGCTGTAGGGCTACACTACACATAAAAGTTGTTCCTGGCTATTAAACCTTCTTGTTTCTGGTGCTTGCTGTCACTCATATCCATTAAGTTTTACTTGTTCTAGTGTTAACTGAAGTGATCCAATAGAAGCATCTGAAATTAAAGAAAAATAACAAATTATTTACGCACTGGCTGCATTTTCCCAAGTAAGGTTGTTTTTTCATACTCACCGACAAGATATGGCCAAAGAAGCTTTGGATGGTTAACCTGACAGCTGATATTTACAAATATTTTTGTAGCCTATTGTTACATTTGAAGCCATTTATTAAATTCCTGATTTATTAAATCCTAGCTATACTGGGATGCTGGTCTTGGAACCAGGGACTGGGGTGGAAACAGGGACTTGGCTTCAACCCTAGCCTTTAAGAGGAAAGCACAAGAGAGTCAGAACAAAGATGGGTGGAAGAGAGAGGGCAGCAGAGACATACCTGTATCTGGTTACACATTATCCTTGTGTAATGCTGCTTATCTGTGTTGCTTTTCCTTTCTTATCCCTCCTCATTTATGTACAGCTCTTAAGGTAATGTCCTGTGAAGTTCTGAGAAATGATCTGGAAAGTGATATGATGATTAGTCTTAACTGCTGTAGCTTGAGGTTTCTTCAGTCTTTGTAAGTCTTGAATATACTATTTGAAATAAAACCTAGATTTAATCTTACCTTTGAGAATAGCATATGGTGTAAAACATTTACCATATAAGTAAAGTGCATTGGTAATTTGGTGAAGCTGGAGGGTTACTTACCATCCTGTTTCCTATTCAGTTTACTTATCTGCAAGAGAAACTAATTTTCATGAATAAAAAAACCAGGTAATTGTTACACAGATATATTCCTGCTTATGAAGACTCTTAATACCTTACTATAAGCAACTGAATGTTGGAAGAAATTCTGAATGTATCAAACTATGTTCAGAAAAAATACTGTGATGGATGTTTGTGAGATGGTTCTAAGTCAGCCTCAGACACCCTTAACCACGTGAGTTTTACACCCAAAGAAATGAACAGATAAATTGTAACTGAATCTCATTGTTTAATCATCCTGCAAAATGCTGCAGACCTCAGCTAACAGTGAAGCATTGTCAGCTATCCGTTGGGTACTTCAGTAACTGAGGTTGCCTATTACTGAGCATATTCAGAGCAGAACAACAACTGAAAGATAGTAACCTTTTTATAGCACTGAGTCAATTTTTTAGATATTTCTGATAGAACTATTAGAGTAATTTACTAGAAAACAAGATACATTTTGGATGTAAATGCCCTCCTTTTAGAAGAGTTGTTGTGGATCAAAGAAAACATACAAGCAAACAAAATATGTAATTGCTTTGAAAAATATCTGAATGTGGCCTTGAAACAGTGAAATAAACCCAGAAAACTCCACTCAGAAAACATGGAAATGAATAATTCCAAGTTTTCTGATTTCGCCCTATCACCTTTCACTTCTTTTTGACTGAAACTATTAATCAAATTTCAGTCAGTGTTGTGGATAGTTTTGGATGCCTCCGAAGACTACATTTCTAGCTCTTCCTTCAAAGTCATTACAGACACTGAACAGAGACCATAGAGAATTCACTGAGTTGTAAACTCATGGTCTTAAATATTGACAAAGATTGTGTATGCTTCAATAACTTGAGAAGGAGCAAAGCCTGAAGATTAATCTCTGCTGAAATAATTTAATGGTGGTGTAAAAATTCTAGTCACAAAGTTTAGGAGGGACATATGTTACTCAGCTCCATGACAGCAAATACTTGCTTTTAGTCACAGTAGCTCCACAGAGCCATTGTAGCAGCTTCACAAAGTTAGGGCAGACTGTCCATCTGCAACAGTCCTATGGACCTTCATCAGGAACTGTTGTGATAAGTACCACAGTTTCAAGGCTTTACAGTTCCTCACATGTTTATCCTCATAAATTTATTTTCAACTAGAGAAGTGCTATCCCCTTGAGTTTATGGAGAACTCATGTACAGATGATCGGGTGACAAAGGTCACCTACATTCTTTCAAGTTGGTCACCCAAGACTTCCTTCATACCTTCATACTTCCTTTTCGGATGTGGTTCATCTGGTCTGTTTTAGATGAGATGCACTATGTATTAGAAGTTTCTTTTTTCTCCTTGGGTGACTAGCTCAGCTACATGATTGTCAGTAACTCACCCAATCAGAGAAGCTAATGGCCAGTAAATTGGAGTAAAAAGGCTACTAATTTCTCATGCCCCTGTGTGCCTAAAAACCTCATGGGTTTGCTTAGCATTGACATTGTGTTAGATGATACAGGAGGTCTATGGTGGAACAGTGAGGTAAATACAGGGTAACAGACACTTTCTACCTTTAGTTCAAATTAAGTTGCTTCTACTGAGGGACATTCTTGTATAACCAGATTAATGAGTTTTGTACGTTCTTTGTGCTGCTAGACTAGGGTAGCTTCTGGCCTCCAGTGTCTAGCTCAAAGTTTACTACAACTGCAGGCAAACTCAATATACAATTCCAATAAATTATTTAGTGAGATCACTGTTAAAAGATCTCCTTAACAGTAAAACTGAGCAGCTGGAGACACTATCTCATTATTGTTGGATCAGCTGCAAACTGTCCCAGCAGCTGGATGGGAAAGCTCAGCAGTGAGATGCAGATGAGACTGATGTTGTAAATGTGTGGAGAATCAAGAGTTCAGGTCCAATGTTCTCCTTTGACAGAAATGTCTTCTCAATGTGGTGCAGTTCTGTCAGTTAACGCCTGGTCCCTAACAGGAAAATAGGGCCTTCAGCTCTTTCTCAATGGGAAAATATTCTATAAATAACGCTACCTTCCCATAGCCTATGCAGCATGTTTTGCTGCTACAGTAAAAGTGGAACAAGCCATAGTGTGGGTGGGGGTGGTGAAAGTGGCTGGCATAATCAGTTTAGAATTGTGATGTATCTTTCCTTTTTTTGCACATATTTTATTTTACAGGTCACGAAGGGAGAGTTCTGCATGTAGCCCTGAGCCCCGATCAGAGCAGGCTCTTCTCTGTTGCAGCTGATGGGATAGCTTGTCTGTGGAAATGCCACGAGTCTGGGGAGAACAAGCACAGCAGCAAGGCTTTTTCTGATGGTTATTTGAGCTCATTCTAGTGACTTCTTTTCCTTGAAAGCAAGTGATTAAATGTATTTAGCTCATTCAATAATTCAAAATATATGTGTTCCTCCCAATGGAAACATGGCAAAAGGTAGTACACTTTTTTCAGGAGAAAGCAATTTTCCCCATCAGTCCATCGTGTGAAATGTTAGTAGCTTATCTTTCTTACCCTAGAGGAAAAATATTCTAACTCTGAAGAATAACATCATATTTATTTTCATTAAACTAGCAAGCATGGATGGAATCCACTCTATGTCAAGTGCCAGCATAAAGTCTTAGGTCCTGCTTTTAGCTATGATTCTTTTAAGTAATTTTACATCATCTTAGCTTCCCCATTGGGAACCATATGCCAATTCGTGTAAATTGCCTTGAATCATTCAAAGGCTAGGATCAGCAGAGACCAGTCCAGGGGTCTGTATTGTTCTATATGTCACATAGATCATGGTACAGAATCTGTCTAAATATTTCTAGAGATCTAGGTAAAATATGTAACTGTAACTAAATATAAATGATTACTTGGGAATTCTTTATTGTTTTTGTAGTGGTAGTGGCAACTAACTTAATTAGAAAACTGTCTTTATTAGATTTTGAATTGTTTCCTTTCCTTAAAACCCACCTACTATGTATGTCAATAATTGAAAATATAAATAATTGCGTAATGATTCTATTCTTATGCATAATTATGTAATCAACTGGTTAATAAGCCAGATGGACATAGCCAAAGAAGCATGCTGTTTGGATCAAACACAGCAGTTGATTCATTCCTTCCTTAAGGGTACCAGTTTAATTCTGGGTGTCAACAAACTTGGCAGCTGTCACCCTCTTATGAGTTTTATTTAGTGCTCACAAGGACCAGGCGTCTTGGACTTTAACAGACATTTGCCTGTGTAAGACTTGTATACCGTCAACAGCTAGGTAAGGATGTCAGGACCAGTCTTCAGATGTTATTCAGGTGCAACTCAGTAGTGCTGTTCAAAACATGTTCTATCCACAGACATCTTCAGAGATTTGCTTTCATTATTAGGAATGATGAGAGGCGAGTGCTAAGGATTCACTCTTGCATTTGTATATTAAAAGCCCTGTGAGCTCAGAAACTCGTGTTGTTTGGATATCCTTTTTTTTTCTACTGGGAATTTATTTAGAGTATTTCCTGTAGCTGGGGAAGAATGGGAGATTAGGGGAGTAGAGCAGTGTCAGACCATGGAAAATTATGCTGTGATCAAATGCATGAAAAGAGATAGGCAATGTTAACAGGGGCACAAGTATCTCTGGAAATGAATGTGAAACTGTCATGACTTTAGTTCTCATCATTTTTAAAACCTCATCTTCTGCTGTTCATAAATCACGTGGTTGCTAAATTTAGGTGTGGAAGGTTGAGACCGCTCATCTTTTTTACCTAGTGAGATGTTAATTTACAATAAATCTGCTACTAAACTGCTGGTTTCTGACATCATCTCATGTGGTCTTTAAAACAGGTTAGAAAATGGGAATGTTGATTATCAATTGAGAAATGACTAAGATGTCTAAGAATGGGAAATAACTTATACTGTGCTTGTCTTCTAATATGAGCATGTTTGTTGCAGCAGATTTTATCAAACATTTAGAATCTGATTTAAATGTTCAATATGTTTAAATAATCTAAAAGTGTTTTTTTCAAATGTTAAAAACTTTTTTTCTCTTTTGAATGGGAAAAAAGGAATAGAATTAGTCTCTTTACTTATACATTTTTTGGATTGTCCCAGAAATTCTCTTTCCTTTGACAGTACCTGAATGATACTGGTTTGCCAAATATAGGAAGTGGAGTGTAACATGGGATGGGGGCCTGTGGTGGGGAAGGAGCTGGTCAATATTGAAGCCATGCATATCTTGTTGGATGCTCAACTGTCAAAACAAGAAAATACATTTCTTTCAGACCGAGAAGTGCTCATTTCTTTGTTAATTATGCTCGTTCATTATTGAGTGGTCAAGCTATATTGCCCCAGAAGTATTTTAACATAAGTATCTAAAAGTGGGAGAAGTCACTGATTTCAGTAGAACTAACCAACAGCCCATAAATGTGAGGGAATCTTGCATGTGTGACCTGTAGCTCTATTCTGTGGATATGTCTGAGAAAGCATTTAATCATGCATTTAAATTCCAGACTGTGACTAATCTGGAGTGAAATTAAACATATACTGGAGTGCCTTTTCTGGATGTGCTTCTTTTCTAGATAGGCTTCTTTATTGTCAGTTTCTTTTACATGGCAAATACCTATATTTCTGTAATAGGAATTTGAGGACTTGAGTAGGCAGCATGATTCTGCTTCACTAATCTTTTGCAGGTAATGTTGCTGAATACTTGCAGGCATAGAGTGTGCAGTTGCTGAAAGTAGACCATTGTTCTTGCATAGCTGCCTCATTCTGCCAGTGCAGAGGTCTTAACGTATGAAGTCTTGGACAAAATGTGAAATCCTCACATCCTCCCTGCAGAATATGGCATATTTTTAGCTCATTGCCTGTTATATGCCTGGTATATTGTTCAGGCCCAGACTGAGACAGAAATCAGAACCCATTTCTAAGAGGTCAGCTTGTTCTGGACCTGAGGTCTGTATGCACTAAGGGCTGAGTCTCTAGAGGTGTCACAGGATTAAGTAAAATTAAATTCAAATTAAGTAAAATTGCCTAAATTCAGGCCTTCAGCCCCACAGTCCTGTCCAAGGTGGGGCAGTGTACAACGCATGGAATCCGAAACTTCAGGACAAAAATCATTTTTACAAGAGGAAAAACTTTATTGCCCATACGGTGCATGTGTCTTCCCAGGTATACCAGTATGACTGTAATGCAGTGAAATGGATTAAAGAAACTCAGACTGGGGAATCCTTCTGTTTCTGCACATAAATGCACTAGTGTCTAGCAGACAGTCCCCTGTTCTTCAGCCACGATATGATCTGACTTGATACTATCTTCATGAACGTTGGGTTAGTTTGTGTAATTCAGTTTACACCTCTTCATTTCCCCCAGTTATCTCATACAGCCACAGCGAGAAGAAATTCTTACATTCTAGAAGTCACAGTGATATTGAATGATCATAACATTTTTCTTAGCTAGTACATAAACTTGTATGGGTTCCATCCCATAGTGGTGGAGCTGTATTGGGAATGGGTTCATGCCTCTCGATCAGAGGAAGCACCCACCTAGATGAAACCTCAGTTCTATCTTCTTGCTCTTGCTTCTGCTTTTTTCCACAGGTTTCCACTACAGACAGTGGTAACAGAGGCTTGAATGTTTTGTTTCCCATGTAAGTCCAGTTCCACTGGCTCATTTTGCACAATTCACTAATTAACATTTGTAAAAAAGTAAGTTTTTAAAGTATTTTGGCCTAAATTTCAAGCTAGAGGATGAAGGCTGTACATTTTTTTCTTGCACATTTCTTCATGCATTATAAACATCTCCTTGGTCAGAAACTCTTCTGGTCTCTAAGGTGCTGCAACACTTAGGTCAGAACTACTGTCTGAAAAATGGAGAAATAGTGAATGATAGGCTTTGTGTGGGATTTTCCACTGACAAGGATGCTGCCTGTGACTTCCAGGGAAGAGGAGGAAGCAGACCAAAGAGGAAGCAGTAAGATGAAAAAAATGCTATAGCAGGATGAAAGAAAGACAGGGAAAAAAACTCGCAAAGAGGAAAGAAATTAAGACAGACTGATGTATGGTAAGAGTGAAATAGCCAGAGGTGATCAATTGTCTTGAAGATCAGCTACAGATTTTTCACTAGATTGATAAAGATGTTTTTGTTTCCTGAAGGTTTTTAGAATCAGTTCTTTCCTAAGCAAGGTTTTGGTACTTTAAAAGAACAGAAAAAGTTGGGACTTGCGTTACCTATTTCCTGTGTGTTCAAGACAGAATCAAAGTCACTGCTTCGGGTGTCGGTACCAGTCAGTGGGGCAAATTCTCCTCTCAGTTTCACTGATGCAGTCTTACTTGGCTGTGAATCCTTCTCTCTGCTCCTGCTATGCTTCTGTGTTTGTGTGTGCCTCTGTGTGTTTGTGTGCTTGTTTGTGTGTTCAGCCCAAGAGTCAGAACAAACATTTCAGGAATGAGGGGTGTGAAAACTTCTGACTGTGTAACATTTGTAGTGGACAGAAAACATAAAAGATGTTCCTCATCAAAACTTTCAGTAAAGATCCCTGTAGTTTAGGCCCTCTCCCTCCTCACCCTTCATTATTCCTCTGACAAAACTACTGTTTTTTGCTCAACAACATCAGGTGAAGGCAGCTGTGTAAAGAAGTTTTAGTCTGTATTTTCTCATGTTGTGTTTATAAATGGTGTTTAATTGCTCATGATGAACCAAACAATCATTTTTTAATTAAAATTAATACAAGATTTCTCCACCCTTTGAATGTCCCCTACTTTCTCTTAGCTAATGCAGACTTCCAAGTAAAAAAAACCCAGAGCAACACAGCCCTTTTTGAGGTGTTCATGACATTGCAAATGCCCAAGACCGTTAATACAGAGATAGGCAAAAGCATTTTTCATGATAGGTGTGCTTGCTGTTTGACAAGTGATTGTTGAAGCACTTAAAAACTTCACTGCTTATCTGAAACAGCAGTAGTGGCATCATAAAATCAAGATTGTTTTATGTTATGAACAGTGCTTTATCATACTGGTACTCCAGCTAAGACACTTTCTGTCATTTCTCTGGATGATGGGTTTTCAGCTGATTTTTTAACGTAATGTTGCTCATCTTGGCGCATTCTGCAAACATATTGCACATCCAAAACATTATGTACACAGACTATCTGTACTGCAACAGATGGAGCTTTCCACATAAATTGACAGCTGCAAGCAGTAGATTTTTATTGCTATTTCTTTATTAAATGCAAAGTACATAAAGGGATGAAATCTAGAGGTTTCAATTACAAGACAGTTAGTTAGGAAATGCACGCTTACTATGTCCCATAAACAAATGCAGTTGCTGAAACTTAATTTTCTGAAGCTTAGCAGTTCCCTACACCTGTAAAATCAGGAGCTTTGCTGTGGAGAAACTACGAAGTTTTTCAGGTGTCTGGAGTTGTACCTAGCATCTGACTAACTTTCAGGTTTATTTGCAGAAGTGCAGATTTAGGAGAGTGCAGTATATGCTCAGCATGCAGTGAAGAAACAAACAGCTGTATTAGATTCTTGGTCCGAAATACTCATCCATGTAGCACTCGGTCAGAATGTGCAATGCAAGAGTGTTGGAAGCCTGAGTCACAAACACCTGTTGAATGACTCCACGGCTGACAGTATAAGCTACAAATGCTGTTGTATCAGAGCACTGTGTCCTGGCCCTGTTAATGTCCATGTAAGACATGGCTCATTCCCTTTCTTCAACTTGTTCTGCAACTTCATATGCTTACTAGATACCGAAGTGGTGACAGAGTTGTGCTTGCTGGACCTCTCTGGTATAGAAACCAGGAGTCTAGCACTCCTTGGTCAAGCATCTGTCCTGAAAACAGACATACATATTTTCACCTATAAGGACATCAAACTGCTAAAATTCAGTGTGAGAATACCTCTTTTACCAGTAAAATGAAGCCATTTTTAAAAGCGTTTTTCAAAACTAGGTATTGTTACACAAGTACATAGTAGGAAATTGCTTGGTCAAAACCCAATCTATTAGGCTCCCCCTATGGTTTTCCTTATCCACTGAAGGTATTGCTTTGTGAGTCGAGTGTAAACACCAGGGCCATCAGCGGTACCACACTTGTTTTCCTTCCCGAAAGCAGTGATGCCTCTCATCACATTATTGCATCTTAAAGGTCCGCCAGAATCCCCCTGGAAAAAGGAAAAAAAAATTGTCATTCAAATTTACAAAAGCTAAAAAATGCTTCTTTTAAATAAAATTTGTATCAGTTGCATGGAGGAAATAAAAATGTAGACAGTGCTGTTGTGAATTTTTTTTTCCACCTTGGAAGTTAAGATTTTCATTAGCAAAAAAGAAAAAAAGACTTCAATCTGGTCTTTCAAGTGTGAGTAACAGGGAATGAATCTAGCTCAGTGCTAAGGAATAGTTAGTCTTTTTTAACATGAAAACAAAAAGCTGGAAAGTTTCCTCTTGAAAAGCAGAAAGTCTCTAGAAATTGGTACCTTTTTTGTAACTTCATTAATTCAATATTTAAATCTTTTGAAACATGGTAGTTCTTATGCAGTTGTGCATTTGGCTTGGGGTCCAGTCAATACGCTTTTTATCAGCAAAACCTGTTTTATAGCCTTCTGACATCAGAGAAGTTGTTCCACTGAGGTTAGCTGCTTGAGAATGGGCTCATAAGCTATTTTGTGGAGATTTTTCTATTTAAATCATTTTATTGAAGAAGAGAATAGCTATCTGCCATGCCTGAATAAAACCACAATATCCAAAGTCTGTGAAGGTGAATTTATCCATCAGAAGTTTTGATTTTAAGGTTTAGAAGAACAAGCCTTGGTAAATTCACTCATTTTTAATAAAAGTCTTCATTGAACTGAAGAGAGGCAGAAATTATAAACATGTAAAAGCTAGTACTTTGTATTTTATTTTTATTATAATCTGTGTGGATACAGACAGTAAATATACTTACAGAACATGAGTCCTTTCCTCCATTCTTAGCTCCTGCGCATATCATGTTGCCTGTTATAACAGGGTTGTTTTTATAATGATGGTTGTCATTGCAGATTTGCCTGCTGATAACAGTGATATTGACCTCCCTCAGGGTATCAGAAGGCTTTTTCGGATAATTTCGAGTTTGTCCCCATCCTGCTACTGTGCAAGTTGTTCCTGGTTTGGGGTCATAATCTGAGGTAGGCAGGGGAATGAGCTGCACAGCTTTATTAAGTCTTGCTCTTTTCTTAAGCTGTAGAAGATATGGAAAATAGTTATTATGGGGCAGACTCTAACAGAGGTCCCTGCGTGTTAACCATTGAATCTTTTCCATTATGGTAATGGGGGATTACTGCAACCTCTTTTCAAGATTCCTCATTTCTTTGTGACAGGATTTATGTAATCAATGTAAGAAGGTAAAATGAATATTCCTTGTCTCATGAAAACCCATTTAGCTTCTGCTGAAATATTAGCTCTAAAAATACTCCATTTTATTTCTCTGGCTTTCAGACCATTGGGAAGACAAAATAACAGTAATCACTGAAGCTGTCAAAACTGAGAATCAGGGAAGTCAGACGTTTTTAATTAGAACTGTTTTTCAGCCAAAACATTAGACTTTTTAACCAAATTATTTCTATGTGTGAAATACGTTTTTTTCTGTGGACAATCTTTATTCTTTCACTGAAAAGCCACAAATTGAAATAGTTTGGTCAAGCTCCAGAATTTTTCTACTTCTAGCAATTGTATGCATTGCAGGAATTGCTGATTGCCATAGTTCCCAGTGCATCCCTGATTCCCCAGTCTGCTGGATTAGCAGACCAGACTGTATCACCCCAGGAAAAAAAGTCACCAGAAACTCCCTTGGCTTATCTCCCCCACAAGAAGGAAGAAACTGGTACAATGTAGGAGATGCATATTCCATAAGTGATGTGTAAGTCTATACCTGCAGTAGCATAATGTCATTTTCCTTACGATTGGAACGGTAGCGTGGGTAGCGAATTTGTTTTGCAATCCGAATAACCTGTTTTTCTCCTTCGTTTTCTTTCCGTGAATGAGCTCCAAGAATAACTTGACCTCCTTCCCTGAGAAGAGAGAGGGACATGGTTAGTGGGATTCACTTGCTGTAACTCCATAATTCTTTGCTGTTACATGTGGTGCTATGCTGTCCAGCTGCTACAGAGTCTCTTTTCTCATGCCTGAAAAGCAACAGTAATTTAGAAAAATATAAAAGATTATCTTGTTTTCACAAGTAGTTAAAAAAAAATTGACTCAGTGAATCAAAATTCATGCTATCCTATTTTCAGCTTCCCAGGAGCATAGGCAGGGTTCAAGTACACTATTGTTTCCCTTTGGGAACTGAATGAGGGGTGGATGCATCAGCTTTGCTGTTGGTAAGTGGTCTCACCAACTGTGCCCTCTGCAATTTGTGCTGAAAATTTAGGAGAACAGCTCGCAGCACTGTTAGTTCAGGGATCATCAGGACCAGACTGAATTGTACCATTGCTTTGCCCTAACAGCATTTCAAACACCATTTTCTGAGTCCATGTGAGACATAGCTCATTCCCTTTCTTCAACTTGTTCTGCAACTTCATATGCTTACTAGATACCGAAGTGGTGACAGAGTTGTGCTTGCTGGGCCTCTCTGGTATAGAAACCAGGAGTCTAGCACTCCTTGGTCAAGCAGTCCAAGTAGACCTTTACATCAGACCACAGGTATAGCTGTTTGTGGGAGAACAATGTACGTTACAGCTGAATGGGAGAATATTCTTTGGGCAGATGTGTAGGTTGGCCTCATTTGCATCTTACTGTGGCAGACACAACGCTGAGGAAGTGGTTTCTCCTTTCTTTCAGCTATTAAGAACTGTCTGACTGTTGACTGAGCATCATTAGGTTAATTATTTATTGTTTTATCTCTTAAATGTGATCTCATTTGGAAACAGTCTTCACCTCATGTTAATACTACAGCTTTTGGGCCCTATGCTGTCTGTGTAGTAGGTCCCATATCTGTCCTTGTTTGGACGGGGACAGGACATACGGATACATTCCTCTGATGTCTGCAGAGTCCAGTGATTCACTGGTCCTAGGCAGGCCACTGACAGAGCCTGTGTGAGGTCTGGCTCAGCAGCAGCTTCAGTCCTCCCCACAAAGGCAAGGAGTGGGATGTGTCATTTAAACCTTACGTCTTGCCTCACTAAGGGACTCTGTGGGGCCAAATAGCCGTTTGCATCTTGAGTCAGACAGGAAGAAAAAAGGTTGGCTGACAAGCCAATGTATCCAGTAGAGCAGAGATCTCTCCTGTCCTACGTCTGGAGGATTTTTGCTCCTGTATAACTGCATGCTGTCTCTTTCTGTGGCAAACTGCATGTCTTTTACAGAATAAAATGACAAGAATTTATTTCTGTTTTCTGAGCAGCTATTTAGACTGGCCAGTCCTCTGGCCTAGTGTGCTGGCTGACTGAGAAAACAGGGATAAACCTTTCCCCCAAATTCACTACTTCAGTGTTGCTGTTCTGTGCTTGCATGCAGCTAGAAGCTTGTAAAATATCTCTTCAGAAACAGTGAAGATAATTATACCTTGTTATATCAATTTTTACTTGCTGAAGCACATTTGTCAATATAAATTATAAAAGACAGTACTCAGAACATAATCATGGTCATGCTGAATGCACAAAACCACCAGAGATATTAACTTTCCTTCTTGAACAGAAACACCAGATACTCACTAAGAACAATCTCTGAATCACAGTAAGAACTTACACATTACAGTGGGCAGCTGTTAACACCCAGTTTTTCTTGATCAAAGCTCCTCCACAAATAAATTCTCCATTTGCGTTGTTGATAAGGACCATAAATGGTCTTGAGTGTGGTGCTACTTCATTTCCTCCAATGATATCCACACACAAACCTAAAAATAAAAATAAGCCTCAATACACACAGTTGGGCTAACAGATACTGTAAGACACTCAAATTGTCTTAGAAAAAACAGTTAATTTAATTACAAAGTATACAGACACACATGTATGTACATATGTCACAATGCTGGTCTTCAGGGTAGACTTTTAAAATTGCTCAGCAGTAGTACTTCTGTATGTTTCTGTGGGACCAAAATTACATCAGTGGGGTGAGCATGGGAAAGAAAAACACCAAAGTATTATTGCTCTTGCACAGATTTCTTTTCTTGAAGTTTGCTGCTATGGTTAATTTCTTAGCTTTCATCATGAGTAACAACTTCAGATTTGCCACATGATAAATGTTGTACAATATGTGAGTTACGCAGACACCTGGAAACTGAGCTATATAGTGTAAGTCACATTAGATGAACCTGTTTTTTCAGAAAAACAGAAAATCAAGACATTAATGTATGTGTATGCCTTTGGAGAGAAAGGTCAGATAATACTTATGTTAACTCCTCAGAACTCCTCCAAATAGCCTGTCCTGTGTGCAGCTTTCATTATTACTACCCATTCAGAAATTATTTCATTTGTACAAAAGAACAAACACATGCAGACCATAGAAAAGAGCTAATAATAAGAACTCAAATAATAATTGTGGCTACTTCCTTTACATTAATACATGTTGGCTTAACTGGGACTCCGTACATCAGCATTTACCTTCAAAAGATTGAACTGGGCACTCACCTCCATGAATTACTAGAAGAATAACAGCAGCAAAGGTGGACAAAGTGAGGAGAGGTCCCATGATTTCTGTCTGGTGTTCCCCCCTTATTTACTGTTTAGCATATATATCTAAGTGAAAAGGATGTGGGTTTTGGTTTTCCTCTTAAGGATATTTGACATTTGCAACTGTGGCAAAGGCAAAAAAACCTCACCAACGTTGTAGCTTACAGCAGAAGTGTTAGTGAGAAATTGCACCATCTGTTGTGGTGTGAAGACAGGATCTGTCCCCTTCATGTTCTCTCTGTAGCATTTGCACAGAGCTAATAGATGAGTACTGGGGTGAAACCTTGCAAGCAACTACATGTCCAGTTACACAGTGGGACTCCGCTCACAGAAATTTAGGCTTGGTTCAGTTCAAGATGTATAGTTCATTCTAGATACCACAGGTGACCTCCAAGTCAGAGATGAATCCCAGCCTATTCTCCAGTAGAGAGTTATCTGTGCTGTTCAGGAGCCCCTCAGGGCCAAGGAATATGACATTCGCTTCTTTCAGCATCTCATCCTACCTCATTAGCTTTGTGCTGGATGAGCATCCATATAGTACTGACTGTGGTTTAGTGGCCTAGAGCTAAGGGTATCATGCCATTTAAAGTGTCTTAGGGTGTCTTAGGTCTGCCTCACGGTGCAGAAGGCCATGGGTCTTCTGTAGATGCTATGTCAGATTTGCCATCCCTGTGCCCGTGTCTGGGAAACCCAGGGTATCTCAAATGTCACTAAATGCGTAGTTTCAGGCAACTGAATTGAGTCCTGAAAACTGAATAATCTTATTAGACCCTTGTAAAGGCATAGTTCCTCA
The DNA here is from genome assembly GCF_929443795.1 of Astur gentilis. Taxonomy (NCBI): domain Eukaryota; kingdom Metazoa; phylum Chordata; class Aves; order Accipitriformes; family Accipitridae; genus Astur; species Astur gentilis. Next base: position 69,020,154 of record NC_064919.1, read on the forward strand.
CTTCCAAATATATATCCAAATAATAGAAATAACTTCCATCAGTATTAAATAATTTGGAATATCAAATATTCTATTAACTAGCTAGGTACATTCAGTGAAGTGTCACTACCACACAGTCTGGAAGGTTTCTTGAAGACTTGATCCCCATTACAGCCAACCTGCAGAAAGCTGCTGCTTTCTGGCTGTGTCACATCTCTGAGCTCAGTTGGCCCAGCCTGATGTGAGTTTTACCAGTAGAAGACCTTGGACATGCAGCTGGCTCAAATTTGGTACTGGCCTCCCTTCTGAGACAAAGGGTAATTGTTGGTGATTTCTCTGAAAGAGGCAGGTGTGGAGCTATTTTCAGAGATCACAGAGCTCTTTGTTACTGATACAGCTTGTTCAGTACTGTCGAGTGCTTCTGCCCCTTATCGTATACACAGTTGTTTTGATAATTTTGCTTCCCCAGTGACTATGCTCCTTTCTCATTCATGCTGCTTTCTGTGGTGCGAAAGGTGAACATCAGGTGTGATTTTAGGAGACCAGTTCAGGACACCAATTTAAACCACAGCTCTAAACCTTCCAGAGCCGCTGGGTGCTGATGTTCACCGGTGTCGTAGCCCAGCTGCAGGGCTGGCGCCTGGGGCTGGGGAAGGGAGGGCAGGAGAGTGGTGCAGAGCGGGCAGCCGCTGGGAGGACAGCGAGGCAGAGCTGGGGGGCCTTCTCTGTCTCCTCCCTGGGCTGCCCCATCCCCATCCCCACTCCAGTGTGTTTGTCTGGACACATCCCTCAGTGGCTGGGGGACGCACTCCCAGGGACTTGCTGGGGAAGGGACAGGACGTGTGGTCGGGATACCTATTTTACTTTCTCCTCTGGTACCAATGTCTCATGGTATTTACCTGTTGTTTTTTCTGCCTCAGCTATTTGCTCAGCTTCCCTATTTTCATGTATTTACTGTGTGATATCACAGAAAAATGTAGTAGCACAGAAACAGAAGTAGATGAAGTTAACTCAGAGAGTCCTCAAAGCCTTATAGTGAATCAGCGTTACTTGTATGAAGTTGAATGTACTTGGCAGAAAGAATCCAGCATTATATACTATGCTGTGGAAATGCAAGTCTTCTGTCTGGTCAGAACATGGGTATGTTGCCCATTTTGTCTCTTATATTGCTTTCTAAGCTAGCCAGTTACTGGGAGGGCAAAGCCATAAAGGACTGGGACGTAACTTTGCCTTTAGGACCCGCTTTGCAGAGATAACCTCCAGTAGGTGAATATTCCCAGGATTAACTGGAGGATGGAGTAATTTGGGGGTAACTAGAGCTGGCTCTTCTATGAGCTGATGAATTCTAAAAGTCACATGTTTTCTTTTAAAAGAGCTTTGGAAGAGTCTTCTGAAATGTGAAATGTGTTACATTTTGTTGCATCAAGTACATGTTTTCAAACCGGGTTATAACTAGTAAGATTCTGTGCCATAGAAACAAGCATCTCAATGCTATAATCTCTTTCAACAATCTGGATAGCTTCTGTTCTCTAACTCTCGAATAAAAACAACAGCTAGCTGTATTGGGCAAGTTACATTTCTGATTCTTTCTAAAGGTACTTAAGATGATATCAGCCTTTTTAAGTTCTTCACACTAGGGCATGCTGTTTTTTTGTAGTGGTTTACCAGCAAGGTGTGCAAAACATGGGTCCAGACACAGAGATTTGCAATACAGAAATGTCTCTTCCACCACTGTGTCTTTTTATCTTTTTCTTGTGACTACTGATTAGGTATTTTGTTTGCCTTTCACATTTGTATGCTCTAGGGTTTTCTGCATCTGAATTCTGCACCCTCAAAAATTATTGCTAAGAAAATAGAAATTGCTCTGCCCTCCATGTGTATAGCTTGTCTTTTGTGTGAGACATTCCTAAGCTTATCAGACAACAGACGCCTGCCAATTCTCAGTCGCTCTCAGAAAATTAATGTATGAATCTTTTTTAGTCTTTCAACTGAAAATGTTACCTGGGCAGTGGATTTGCTGGCTGCTGATTTATCTCGGTTCACAGTTTGGGAATGAATTTTGTAGTCTACATGCCCTGAGTTTTCCCTTTCACTGGTGATCTGTGAAGACTTTTCAGGTGGCCCTTGTATTTATTCTCGCATTCGTTCACCAGCTTGAATATGGCAAGTTTCATTCTTCTCACATATTTCCATCTTTTTTTTCTTTAAAGTAAAAAGAGAGTTTAGTTCTCTGAGGCACTTAGGTTTTATTATACATCCATCCCATGTAATGCTCAGGAATTTTCTTGTGCCCTTGTTTTCTGATATAATACCTGTGGTGAAGGGCTGCTGAAGTTCCTGGAAGACTTGGACCAATTAATATTGATGCATGTTGGGGATTCAAGAAATAGACAGGTTTTAAATAAACCTGAAGAAAGAACCTAAAGAAACCTAAATAATACAATATTAATGATGTACAGGGAAACTTCAAGAGAGAGACCTATTCATAAAACCTTTCAACCACCATCTCCTGTAGGGGACATTTAAATAGAAAAGACTATATCGTAATTTACAATGCTCTTGTCAGTAAATAGCAGCAGCTATGAGAAGCCACCTGTTGGCTCTACTGCTCTCTCTAATTGCTGTTATCCTACCCCTGAGATGTAAGTACTCATCTAAGGATAAAAATATCCAAATTCCTGATTCCTCTGGACAACATGTAACATAATTACACTTCTGTTGCATTTCAGATGGCTGCGCGGACATTATCAGAGGACACATCGTGTGTCCTCATTCCTGGCCTTATACGGCTGCTATGCAGAGAAAGAATTTAACTGAGTGTGGAGGAGGAGCTCTTGTGGAAAAGCAATGGGGTTTGACAGCAGCGCATTGTGAAGAATTATCTTACACTGGGGCAATTTTAACTCTTCATTGAGGTGGGGGATGGTATGCAAGCCTGTAAATAAAGAAAGATGGATATTGATTTTTTAAGAATTGTTAAAAGTCGCCATTCTCTCACTCAGCTGGTCTAAGAACTTGTCATTCTGTTTTGTTTTGTAAAGTACTGATCTACATAGTGTACTCCTAACCTTCATGACTTAGATCCTGCCAGTTATGCATCTGAAAGAGCAATGCCTTAGAGGAGGGATTATATTCCAAAGCGCTTTAAGCAAATCTTAACTGTGTGCCTGGGACTAAGCCTCAAAACACACTGAGAGATGACGTTGAATTAGACTATTCCTCCCATTTTAAGTGACATGGGCCCACAAAAACTGAACATCAGTCATGACTATGACAAGGAGCCTTGTCCTTTTGATAAGTCAAATGTGAGCACAAGCACCCCTTCCCCAGGTGAGAAACCCTAAGGCTGGCACAGCTGTTGAACAGCTGGCTCAGGATAAGGAGGACATCTACTGTTCATGTTAGGAAGTAAAATGCCCTGTTTTTGCTAAAATGTTCTCTAAATTGTTATTTTTATTCTGCGCCCCCGTTCCCCTCCCCCCCCCTCCCCCCCAGTATTTTGAGTAACTAAAAGCAAACCAATTACAATAAACCTGTGCAAACCTGACCTCCTAAAACACAGTGTGGGCAGCTCGGCCAGCCTTCTTGCATGAGCTAGTCTGAAATGGAGGACACAGCTTCTTCTTTCTAAGGGAATTTGACTTTCACACTTCTTCAGCTGAATCAGGTTTGTTGCAATTTTTTTGTAAGGGTAGACATATTCACACCTAACATGCTTTTTTGGATATTTACAAAACAAAAGCCAAGCCTTCCTCGTTGGAATTAAGGCATTTTTTTAATGGGAGCTGGAGTCTCTCACTCTTCAGTCAATGGCAGTAGGTTTTTTTGGTTTGTTGGTTTTTTTCTGCAAGCTTCTCTGTATGCACAGTGACCAATTGCCTGGGCTTTCTGCAAGTCTAGCAGTTGCACCTCTGTAGGGAACGATACATGAATGAGTCCCAGGGATGGAGTTTAGTGAGTCTTATATCATTCTCACTGTGTAAGCATGCTTTGTAGATAAAAAGAGAAATTTTTAGGATCCAGCACTGCGTTTGCAGCTATTTTCACAAGCAAACACTCACATACAAGTAAATGAATTGTATCTTTAAGTGAGACATGCAGTTGGAATGAAGAAAATACCTTTTTTTTTTTGTTTGGATTGATAAAATCTATGTTCTGGCTTGAATAAATTGTCTTGTTGGTAGTGAGACTGTGTTCTGAAGATGAAGCACAGGAAACCAGTGGTATGTCTTCTGGCAATCTCACCTTACTGGGCTGCGTTAAGTTTAGCAGGGCAAAATGAAGAAAGACAAACTCTAATAAATAAATTTCTGATGACGCTCAGAGAGCTTGGGGGAGAGGGAGCTTTATGAGTTGCTTAACTCTTACTGTTTATTTGCAGAAACTGGACACATAACTCTCTTTGGGTTTTGTCAGTCGCTCTTTTTAATATTCACTATAGGGGTGTCTTGAGTTAGGCAACACCCATCCTTCTTTCCTAGTGAGCTGAATCCTGTATTTAGTGAAGTTAAGGACAAAACTCATTAATATTAAAGATGTCCACTTTAGCAGAGCAATTACATGTATGCATAATGCTCAGAATGACTATTGAGTATCAGTGTGTGTTCTGATATCCCGTTGATGTCAGCAAGACAACCTACATGCTATTAGTCAGGCATGTTTCAGTCCTTTGCAGGATTAGGTCTTAAGTCCAAGGGAGACCATTAAAAGGATAATGGAAGGCATCAGTGCCAACAGTCCTTGAGCAAGGGACTCTCCTTAAAAAGCCAGTAGGCTTTTTCATTAATTTAATTCCAAACTCTGGAAATCCCTGAAGCTCACCTATCACACCATTATTTCACCAAACTAGATTTACAGTAAAGAAATGTTACTTTGTAGAGGAAAATACAAGCTCATGTCAAAACATCAAAATGAACAATATCCTTCCCTATGTTTTAATCATGTTATTGTAATATGAAATTGTGAGTATTGTGTTAAACAACTTTTGATTATCTTGAGAGATGTTGCTCAGTTTCAGTAGTGACTTTCTCTCCCTGTACTTTCTTTAAATTACATATTAAACAAATCAGAAGTTAGAGTTGTTCTTGGAGCCCATCAAGTATCCCATAGCTGAAGAAGAACAGTGGATATTTAAGGTTATGAACTACTTCCAAGCCTTCCAGGTCTTCCAAGGAAAATGATATACTGTTCCTCAAGGTATTGTGTTAATTGGTGTTGTATTATTATAAAAGGAATTTTGCTGATGATCGTTTTGGCTGTTCTTTGATACTGAAGAGTACGTTGTTTAGATAGCTTAACAATATCACAGAACACCCTGCTTTTGGTTGTACTAATCTAGATAAGGTTACAGGATCACTGGCACTGTGAGCAAAGATGACATTTCTGGCCCATTCTGTGCTCTAAAACTGTCTTTAACCCACTCACTACAGCAACCCCTCCAAAACCCCAAAACACATTCTTTAGTAATTTTTCAAAGGCAGTGCTGAAGTGATATATGCAATGGACTCTGAGTCACACCTGTATCCCAAAGGGATACTTTGTGCTGGACTAAGCAAAAATAGGGATGAAACTTACTGTTAATTATTTGGGCTAACCACATAAAGTAAAAGTATGGATAATACAGGACATAGGTGAATTCAGCTCTAGGAGCACAGAGTGGTCACATACTGAAGAGGGCTCAGGACACTGCAGAATGAAACACAGAAGGATGTCCTTGCCAATGTCATCATCCTGGATGCCAAAGTGGGGCAGGGCTGAAACAATTTCCTGTGTACCAGCTCCTGTTCAGCCTCGGTCATGCCTCATGTGAACCTGCACTGAGAACTCTGTTAATCCAGTGCTGAGATTGACATGAAGGCAGCCATGGGTGTTTTGAAAAGGCTGAGGGCAGTCTTTACGTGGGAAACCTGTAAATGGTGAAATGGTTCTGGAGGACTGCCTTCCTGGTACCAGTAGTTTCAGTGCTTATCCAAAGTCCCTGAGAAAGATAAGACTTGTACATCATTGTCGTGGTTTAAGCCCAGCCAGCAACTAAGCACCATGCAGCCGCTCACTCACTCCCCCCCATCCCACTGGATGGGGGAGAAAATCGGGGAAAAAAAAAAAGTAAAACTCCTGGGTTGAGATAAGAACGGTTTAATAGAACAGAAAAGAAGAAACTAATAATGATAATGATAACACTAATAAAATGACAACAGCAGTAATAAAAGGATTGGAATGTACAAATGATGCGCAGGGCAATTGCTCACCACCCGCTGACCGACACCCAGCCAGTCCCCGAGCGGCGATTCCCTGCCCCCCCACTTCCCAGTTCCTAAACTAGATGGGACGTCCCATGGTATGGAATACACCGTTGGCCAGTTTGGGTCAGGTGCCCTGACTGTGTCCTGTGCCAACTTCTTGTGCCCTGGCTGTGCATGAGAAGCGGAAAAATCCTTGACTATAGTCTAAACAATGCTGAGCAACAACTGAAAACATCAGTGTTATCAACATTCTTCACATGCTGAACTCAAAACACAGCATTGTACCAGCTACTAGGAAGACAGTTAACTCTATCCCAGCTGAAACCAGGACAATCATCTTGCCTATACCTTTAGAAACATCATGACTTCAGTACGATAACTAAGAAATCTCGGATGGATCTTTATTCAGGCTATGCTTTAACGTTACAGCTGTAATAATGAAGACATAGTTTTATGTAAAGGATCAATACATATATTTAAAATAATTGTCAAGGTACAGTATATTATGAATATTATCACGTGTGAAATAATTGGTGGAATTATATGGAAAAGGAAGTGATGACTTGAACCTGATTTTTAATATTTAGGTGGTATCACCAGTTTGATATGACAATAAGACAGGGAGGAAACTAGCAATGTCCCTTTCTGGAACTAGCTGGAGCATTTACAGACATCTGTGCCCCCAGCAACTTAACGCTGCCAAGCATGAGAAGCTTCTTCTCCTAGATGTTAGTGAGCATTCTCCATCTGTTTCATTGCAAAGGCAGACAGGTTCATTTCACTGGCTTCTTCTGTGGCCACTAGCAACTTATCAGGAGAACCAGGTTATTTGTGAACACAATACCAAAATGGATTGCTAGGAAGTAGTATTTCTAGAGCTGAAAGTTACAAGTCTGTTCCAGAATGACATGGATACCATAAAAACCTTTGTCTGAAATTGACACAGGAGGAAGTATAGCGTTAGTACCAGGGCTCACCTCCTATCTCTACAGTTCTGCTGTAATAGAGTACTAAGTGACTTGGGATGAACTGTCCATCTTTGGAAATTCCCATGAGCACTGGTGATAACAAACTGTAAGGATTTTTTGGATAAACTTGTGATTTGTTGGAGTGCCTTTTTAAAAAGGTATAAAGGCAGAATCATTTAACTGACAACCATTCAGCAACATATATAACCACCTGTGGAATCACTCATGGTGTGGTGACTGTGTGTAAAACAGAAAATGTCTGTTCAGTAGCTCTGAGCCCTTACCAAGCACATTGAGGATATCTGTTAGGGTTTGGCTATGTTTTCATTTACAGGCTTAAATTGGCCTCTGCTGAAGGATGAATCTGTTAGGTAAAGGCCAACAAAACACAGACAGTTTGGATCATTTAAGCCCTTTTGAATCTTTCAGAGCAAAAACTTGGCAGTCTGAAGAGTTCAAGACCTCATTTTAACCCAATTATGTTGCTGCTGCCATGTCTAATTGGTTACGGCTTTTTTTTTTTTCATCTTTGTTACTGGCTACATTGCACTGAGCTTTGAGACTTTTCTGTCTGTCAGTCAAACACCAGAGTCTGATTTCAACACAGTTCAGTGGCAAGTTAGGTTCTTGAACAGGACATAGATCCAACAGCCTAAGTCCTGTGCAGGTTTTTAATTTCCTACTGTAATCAATGGGAAGCTGGGCTTGAACACACTACTGCTGCCATAGATAGGAAATTGCTATACAGACACCAGGGAAACTCTTGGATTTGCAAAGGGGCAATTTAGCTCCGGATCTGTTCCTAAATATTGAAAAGTGATTTATAAGAAAAGTATCGGTAAAATGAGACTAAAAGCCAATTGAAACTAGATTATACTTTCCTTCCTTTCTGCATGAGAAAGTATTTTTTTTTCTTTTTTTTTTTTTCCAGCTGAATAACTATGTGCAATTATTGCCTCTGCCTGACTCTTGTGAAGATATCAAACCTGGCACAACATGCAAGGTGGCCAGCTGGGGTCACATCTTCAGGAAAGCCATCAGAATATCTTTGGAAAGCAACTCTTAAAATTGTTGGTAGAAAAAGCTGTGAGAGCAAATATGGAAATTACACAAAAATAACCAGCAACATGTTTTGTGCTATAGGGAAAATAAATTATTGAAGAGAGATGTTTGCCAGTAAAGAAGCAAAGTTACAAAGAGGAAGTGATATGCTTTTAACAATGGTTCCCTTTTCACTGGGAACAAAGCAGTGCTAGACACTTAAAGAGGCTGATCAGGTTCACAGTGATTTTAACCACGTTTATAAAAGACTTTATTGCTGTGAAAAAGAAGTGTTAAAACTTTGAGTACTTTAGCTCGATGTATACAACAAGATTGAGAATAAGGGAATTTGAGTCTGGGATTATCTCAGTTAACCTCAGGTGCATTTCTTTAGCTAAGGTGATCTCCTTAGGCACCACCTGTAGTTATTGGAGAGAAAGAAGAACTTTCAGGGTCTGAATCACCTGATGCTTTCCAGATATCAATGTCTGAATAGTACAGAATTAACTGTACGCTCAGAAGTGCTGTTTGGATCTTGCTTTTGATGTCTTCTGCGCCGAGTCCAGAAGGGCCAATTGCTAAAGAAGTGAAAATCAATTTATATCAGCAACAAAAAAATACCTTTTGAAATAGAATTATAATAGGACTGTTCTGGTCTACAACATTGACTTCAAAAACTCCCTCAGTCTTGAAAAGCAACTTCTCCTTATACCTCACGCAAGTCCCATGAGGTGACATAAACCAACAGATCCATTTCATAGGTTGGAACAGGTTAGAAGCAACATTTCCAAATGTGCTTATGCACTGCAGGTGGCACTGCATGCTCCTCTGAAGAGCAAGGAACACACATTGATAGTTACTTCTATTTTGTGTTCTAGGGAGATTCAGGTGGGCTGTTAGTCTGTGCTGGTCGATACAGTGAGATTGTTTCTTTCAGAAAAGGATGTGGAAGAAGAGATGTTCCTGGAGTTTATACATGACTGACTGAAAAATATATTGACTGGATAAAAAAAAAATAATTTCCCTTCACAGAGATCCATGAGACAGGCAAGACAGTTTTAATAAATACTGCACTGTGCATTAGAACTAGGTGATGTTGCTTTAGTGTGCCACCTTTAAAAAGTACTTTACAGCTTTACTAACACCACCACAGCATTATAAGAACAGTTCAAAGTATTCCCCCTTTAGTAGAAAACTCTCTCTTAGATAACACGATTTGTATTGGTCTTCACCTTACTTCTTAGTGTGATAGGAAAGTACTGATCACCTTATTCATTGTGCCTGGGATGAGGCAACATTTTTGAATGTGTACTTACAGAAAAATTCAATTTCAGACTGACAGTGAATGAGATGCTTGCTGAATGAGAAAAACCAGAACAAAAGCTTTAAATGTTCAAATATTTTGCTGTGATGTTATTAAAAACTAAATACTTCAATTCTCCATTACTAAGTATTTATTTAACTAAATTAATTTTCAAAGAGTTGAAGTAGTAAACAGATAAATATTTTTCCAACTAACCTTCCATTATGAGAGAGAAAAAAAAAAATTCTCTTCTTTTTCCTAGGTTATTTTCCCTAATTTTTTTTTTTGGTGATCAACAAAATAATGTCTTCTCACAGCTTGGTTCATGATCTCACACTTTCAGGGAATGGTCAGTTGAAAAAAGTAAAATAACTGCTTGTAATGGGAGTAACTGTACTTCTCTAACACAGTGCCTATCTAACATCTGTCAAAACAAACAAGAATTTTGCTATGGATTTCAACAGGCTTCTACTAACAGAAGGACCTGCTATGTTTCTGAAAAAGCCTGTGGTTATCTTGGTGTATTCCCATTATCTTCCAAATATTGTCTATGTCTTTTTTTGCCAACAGTTTGGAAGTGACCATCAGCAGGGTTTCTCTGCTTCTTTGATTATGGCGTTAGTATGTACCAAATACTGTAAACTTTGGAATGTTGCAGAGGCATGAATAAATAACTCCAACACATCAACGTACTGGCTTTGATTATTGACCAGCACCCGTGTCACTGCATTGAGCAGAGCAAGCCCTGTCTCATAAAGGCTGTGCAGATAAAGAAGAAAATGGACACTGCAGGCTGGGCTGGTAGCTGGCCATAGTGCAATAAAACCTGCCGGTGTGGTGCATGGGGGCTTGATTCAGTTCTCACTGAAGGTCATGAGAAGGAAGATCTTAAAAGATGCCAGTGAGAAATGGCTCAGGACTGGAATAAATAAGGACAGAAACTGGGAAAAACTGGGGAAAAAAGGGAAGCGATATAAAAGTGGAAAGAATAATACACCACTGTTAACACTTTTTCAGCTGGGGGTCTCAGAGGATGTTGCAAACACGAATTGTCCCTTTTATCTTTGTCAGGTAAGTCCCAGAAAGGATATTCTTCTTCTTCTTCCCATCCCACAGGAGACTTTTCACACCCTGCAGCCAAATAATAACTAATTGGTGTTTATTCTCTCAAAGGCAAAGATTTCACTCGCTCTATTCCTGTGAAGAGTGGCTGTCTCGCAGTCACTGATGGGAAATAATGAGTGATAAGAGCCTGGAAACCATAACCCAGCAGGTTATTTCTAGTTCAGGTATTGGGCTTGGTGTGTATGATCTCCTGTAATGACTTGACTTCACTTAGAGCACCTTTTTTTCTTTTATGGGCGATGTAGCAGGTGGGAGGCCATTACTGCCAGCCCCCCAGGGCACCACCAGGCCTGACTGTCCCTGCCCAGCCCCCGGGGCTCCCCCCCACCCCGCACACAGCCCGAGACCCATGTCCACTCCCAGGGTCATCAGCCCTGCCCCAGCAACGCCAGAGCAGGGCTGGTCTCCAGCTCCCCTCAGCCTGGCCCAGCCCTGCCATGGGCCCTGCTGAGCCAGGCCTACCCACAGGCTGACATCTCGGCCTGGCCTTGGCCTGTCCCCAGGGAGGTCCAGGACCAGTGAGCCGAGCAGTAACCTTGACTCATTTTCTGTCTACCCTGAGGTGAGCAGAGTCTTTATTCCCTCCATGTGCAACAGGAGGGAAGACTTTGCTAGCACTAAAATCCCCATGTCTCAAGGAAGTGCCTGTCCCTCTGCCCCTCTGGGTGAGGGGCACTCTGGGCCAGGGAACATGGCTGGAGTTTTGCAGGGGGGCTGCAAAATGCCTGCAATTCTGCATTTTATCAGCACCCGTGAAAGCACACAGCGGAAGGATGTCTGGTTCTGCAGCCAGAGGTAGGCAAATGTGCAGGTAAGGGTGAGTGTTGGCTAAACAAGGTGACCACTGGTGTCACTCACCGCTGAAACCACTGCTGGGCTGGTTCTCAGAACTGAGCTGAAAACAGGAAAGCCACAGAGAGGAGCTCCAGGTACGTTACAAGTTTACAGTAAACAGACAACCATGAAGACTGACAAAATTAAGCTAGAAACACATTCTCACTCAACTGAGAGGAGCTCTTATTTGGAAGCTTGTGGTGGAATTTACTATAGATTCCAGTTGTTTCCAGCACAGTATTTGCAATTCCACTTTCCTTCAGTAAGAGAAATCTCGTCTTCTCTTCTCTAACCTGTCACACCTCAACACTAATCAAGAGGTGCCTGTGAGGTTTCCCCTTGCACATGACCTCCCACTTTCCAAATACTGGCCTCTTGTACCAGACCAGCTCTCCCATACTATCTGTTTTGAGCTTTACTGGAAATTTGTCAGTGTATTAAGGGAGTTCTGCCCCGGGAATCCTTCTGCCCTTGGCCAGGGCTGGGCTGCTGTCTACGTTAGCACTTTGCAGTTTGGTTTCTGCTGAGTTGACTTCTCTGTCAGACATTTGCATCTGTCTCTGGTTTTACTGAGGTCTTCCAGGTAAAGCATTATTTCTTAAAGACTATTTGCTGAGAAGTCTGACTTGCTCGTTGCTTGTCACATAGTCATAATTTGGGCATAAAGAGCAGCCCTTAAGCTTGACCAGGCCATGCAAAGAGATGACATATGGCACTGACATGTGATGCATGGTGCTGATGTAGAGTGTATGGTGCTGACATATGGCTGATGACTCTATCCAATAGAGGGGGCTGACAACTCATATTCACACGTCACACAGGGATGCAGATGCCAGTTAGCTTTAGTCCTTATGTCATTCTGCCCTTGTACTGGGCAGCTGTGGCTGATGTTTTGTACTTGTTTGGCTGTACATCTAATGCACTGTATGTTCAATGTGGGAATCTTTTTTTTTTTTAAACAGACTTCTAGTTCCCAGTACAGAGGGTGGCATTATCTGTTGTTAACAATTGTTGTTTCCTCAAAGTGCAGTGATATGTTTGGAGCATGGATTGCCTCCACAGCTACTAGTCAGTCTTTGGTTTACCTTCTGAATACAGAACCATCCGCCATCTAGCAAGCTGTAAAAGTAACCTTCCTTTTGGGCAACTCAATCTGGCATCAGGAAGAAACATTTAGAAAACAGAATTAAAACAAAGCAAGCCATCAGATTTTCAAGATAATTTTCCTGGATATTTGCTGGAGAGAAGTCAAGATAAAGTCAGAACACTCTTTCAAAGTATGAACGGGTCAGTTCACCATAGTCAGACGTATCACAGCAGTCATTTTAATATGTCTGTTACATCTTTTAATTATGATTTACTGTTCCCAAAATTTATCTTCATCTCATTAATGATCTGTCAGATGGTTCAGACACCTCCATCCCAGTATGTTTATAACCCCACAATCATCTGATGAAGCTCTTTTTGGATTGAATAATAATATTTAATAATCAATACCTGACAGATTGCAAGTAGGATAAATCTAACTGTCATTCAATTCAAGGTGGCACAGGTTGCTTCAAAGCCATCGAAATAGCTGTGAAACATGCATTGAAAGTCAGCCACTAATTTCACAAAAAGTTATCAAGTCTAAAAGCTGTACGAAGACTCACATCCTTCTCATGGCAAAGACGAAACCACAGAAAGATGAGCAAAAAAGCCCTTATTTAATGAAAAAATAGAACAGAAACTTAGAGATCTTAGCTACTTCCAAAGGCACAGATTTGATTCAATGTATAAGCAATGGAGTTTCACAGGGTTCATTCTTATGTATATTTGTTTTTAAAAACCAAGAAACTTTGCCTTATTAGCACACTATAACAAAAACTTTATTTCAATAAAATATCAAACCTCTCTGCTGCCACATTGCTTTAAAATAAGCAATAATTAAAACAGTGATAACATCAGTAGATAAAAAAAAAAAATGTTACTCTAATAATTTTTAACCACTGCTGTTGTAAAAAAATACTAGTCATGAGAATTTAATTAATTATTTCCATTTAAGTGAACGAATGGCACATGGTTGTTAGTTTAGGTTCTCTTGAAATCATGTAGAGCATGTTACCTATCAGGATGTAGTGTCCAGCTTCCTCGGAACATCCCTATCTCAAGCTGTTAAAACCAAAGCCACATCACACTTCCTTTCAGCTGCCTTTGATAGCATATTTCCATACATTCTTATGGTATGTCTAAATATTTTGATGGTTTTAATATTTTGTACCAGCTGTGGAAACTGGTTTGCTGCTAGGTGACTGTAAAAGTGAGATTTGGTAAATAATTATTAGAAATCTTATACTAACACTATGATTGAAACAATAGACAAAAGTATAGTCAAGCAATTAACTAGTAGAGGTAGTTACTCATAAGTTTTGCAGTTCTTTGCTTTTATGACTAGATGTTCCTGTACGCTAGATGAGAACAATGTTGAAACTGACCACATGTGATTGAAGCTGTGTTAAGCTTCAAGATCAAAGAACAAGGACAGGAATAAAAACTTCAAGGACAGCCAACAGGAACTTCAAATGGGTTGGTGGTCGCAAAAGCAGCCCTTCAACTCAAATGGATGCTTCATTGCGCATGATAGGATGTAGGCAGTACTAAGATAATCAGTTGCAATTATTTTTATGTATATGTTTACTAATCTGATTAATATGCAATTAGTTATTCTATATAACCTGTTAGTGCTAACGCTGTGGCATGCACGCTAGGTGGAACTATCCCCTGTGCATCCAGCGCTGCAATAAAGAATGCCTGCTTTCTAAAACTCCAAAAAGAGTCTTTTCTTTAACCGGCTTTTCGGTAACACCTTGGTACCAGATAAAAGCTGATGTGTGGAAAGAAGGGGAAACTCTGGACTAGTGTGTTTGCAAAACCCCAGACATTTTCAGATGACAATGGACCACACTGACAGTGATGTGGCTTTCACCGATTAAAATCTGGAGTGTACATATCCCATGCCAAAAGCCACAGTCCTGTCCTAGCACAGGTCTTAGCAGAATTCATGTAACGAATGGTCACACTGAGCACACAATTATTCTCTGAACTGAGGCTTCGGGCATGCTGAAGGAGCATTGTGGAGAAACTTGCGCTGTTTCCTTTCACAGAGACAGAAGATAAACTTGCTGATACTGCTGCATAGTTAATTTTCTTCCTGTATTATATCAGTGGGGTGGGTTCTAACTGCAAGTTTTCTTGGGGACGCCTCTACACTAAAATATGAGTATGTGAGAACATAAGTGTGCTGAAAAGTGTGACAAAGGGGGCTATGGTGCTGATGATTCAAGGTACACCAACCTCAGAAGTTATCTCTGTAGCCAGAGGGGAGTGGTAAACGGGTGGTTTGAGTCAACTTGCTGTCCTGTGAATTAGTTTGTGGAGCTGTGAAATGAGACTCTGCTGCAGCAGCAATCAGCTAGGCAGCGCCACAGTGAGATTTGACAGGGTCTGCACATCAGAGCCCTGAATTATTAAATAAAGTCAGCTTGTGTATTCTGTCTTATGAGCAATGGTGTTGATCTTACCAGGTGGTCTCGGCCGCATTATGCAGAAATATTTGAGAGTATCTGCACAAGGTAAGAGCACAGCTTGTGATAACACAAGAAATAGACTCAATTCTAATGGGATACTTAAAGTGTTTCTCTTCCAGGCTTCTTTCCCTTCCCTTGTTTGTCCTGTACCCAGTTACTGAAGTCAGGGTCACAGTAACAGCTACCAGTTTTGATATTCATATTTGGGACATTGGTTTCCAGAGGGGTTTGTTATTCCACCAGCTGTGTTGGGTTGGATTTTTCCCTTCTCATGATGCTTGGCTCCAGCTTAGCCATCCTGGGCAGTATTCATCTGCCTAGCCAAACACTGCTGGTGACCTTGGGTGGGTTTCAGTGGGTACAGCCAGTGGTTCCTAAGTCCTGTTTCAGGCACTTATCTTAGGCAATAGACAAACAAAAAAATCCTTTCCTTCTACGTTCGTTGTAGAAAACAGACTTATTTGTTTACTACCAATGTTTTATAAAGTGAAAAAACATTTTTCATTTTATAAAACAGAAAAAGCCACTAAAGCCAGAACTGAAGATCCTATTGCCCAATTCTGGCCCAGCTGGCCTCATGGGATCCACATGAGGGAATATGTTGTCTACCACAGCTCTGAGGGCTGTTTCCTACTGTCAACAACCATCTGTAGCTGACCTTCCTCTTGGCCCTCTTTGCAGTTTCTTGACAGTCAGGATGAGGTATTTACCCAGCACCTGGCCAGCATTCATAGTCTGTAACATCATAGGCCAACCCGTGGCACAGTGAAGAGGATCCATAATACATGATGGGGGGCAATTAGAACATAGGATTGGGGGCTGAGCAGTAACTATCTGATTTTAATTAAATTGTCTAAGAAAGTATATCTGATTGTGAACTATTTCAGAAATTCTGCTTGCTTAAATAGTTTATGCTATCAGGGACAGGAAACATCTAAAATAACCATTGGTCAGCCTATGACAATTCAGAAGATAAAGCAAAAGAGAAGAAGCATATGCCAGTGTGGAGTAATCCCATATTCAGTCTGTCAGATTCATAGTTTGGGAAAATAGCTGCAGCTTTGAATAATTTACCCCAAGTTTTTCCAGGCATTTGTCTTACAGGATTAAGATTCTGGGCATTTGATTAAATGTCTGAAAATTAACATCAAGTTTTTGATCAAATAATTAAGGTTGATCTATGAATAAAATAAAAAAAGCAATACAACTCACCATATTTTATTTCATTCTCTCAAATATGCTGAATGGATATAAATGCAGATAAATTATCAAATTTCTGATTAAGAACACAAGGTTTTGTTCTACACTTGTAACACTGTTATATATCACACTGTTAGTTATAAGACCTCTTTTCTTTTAGCAATATATTAAGAAAGTTGAAAATAATGAGGTACAAGCTAAAATAGATTTGGAAGTGATTAGGCTCTTTTTAGGTTTACGGCTTATAATTCTAAGGTTTCTGGCAGTTTTGTTGCTTAACGAAACACAAACTTACCACAGGCAATATGCAGCTGTTACTCCTCATTGCTTTCTAATTAGAGTTTGTTTGCAAACATTCCTTTCCTTACTTTGAGTAAAAAACACACACAAAAAGCTTTGAACTGGCTTTGGTTTCTTTACTGCAGAGAAGATCATAGCACATTGAAAGTACGGTGTGAAATCTGAAATCCTGGCCCCACTGAAATAAGTGGCAAAGCATTTATGTCATTGGGATTGGTGTCACCCACAATATGTGTAACCCAGGGGGGAAAAAAAATTAAAATATTTGAAAATACAGCCACATGATTGATGAGGCAAAAGACAAAAGATGTAGGAATCATGTGCATGCATGAAAATCCTGTTGACACCCTAAGGAAACAAATGGACCTGTGCTAGATCCCTCCAGGAGCATTGTTCCAAGAGACCTTGACTGCTGTCTCTCTTCATGGAAGCCAAGGTATTAATTCAATTAATGTCCAAACCTGTTCAGTGAAGTAGATACCAATTGCATATAGCATGTAAGTGCCTGAAGACCAACTGTTAAAAGTCTCCTTGAAGAAGACTCTGCACTAGTTAGCCCAAAGTCTCAAAGAGGCTTTAGTCTGGGTAGACAAGATGGACAGAGTGTGAGGACTGTGAACAGGAGACAGTAATAAGGATGGGCTGAAGGGATACAGTCTTGTTCCACTCTTATTTTTAGGGTGTGTTTTGTGCATGGCAGAAGTAGACTTGTGAAAAATAAAGCTGCATATAAATTAGAGAGAGACAACACATTTAAATAGATGAAAATGTCAGCACTGAAGAAAAACAGCATAATGAGGACTAAGGGTGAGCTGGAGAAATTGTGTGGCAGAGAGAAGCTAGAATAAAACAGCCACTCATCTTAAGGAGAGAAAGTGTGTGTAACACTGTGGAAAATTCTTTAATAGTTCCCATTGGTGCCCTTACTCCTTTCAGCCTTTGGCTGGCTCTTCCCTGAAGTTTTATTACCTAGGAGATGCTGAAGTCCTCTTATGGCCTTTCTGGGATCATCTAATTATTCTGGAAAGTATTTATGCTTCAAAGATGGGTACTTATGAAAAGGAAGAGGGATTTCTTTTTAGAGAAAAGTGATGATTCATACAAATTTGATCATTTTGCTTATCTAAATGAATTAGTTCAAACTTTTTTTTCTCTGCCAATGGAAAGCTTATTATCCTGGTGATATTGCAAAGAATATGTGGAAATATTAGCTCATGAGGACACCTAACCCGAACTCAAACAACTCAACATTTCACACATATGACCACAGATTTTCTTGTTAGCAACCCATGGATTACAAGAGTTGAGCTTTTAATAGCTTTGTCATTCATTACAGGAAATAGCTACTTAGTCAAGTCTAAACTATATATAAAGCATAGCTAAAACTTGTGCAGAACTGTTGTAAGAAAACAGCACTGCTTAATGGCAACAAGGTTTTCAAAAACAGGTTTTAGTACAGAAAAGTAGAAATCGCATTAATACTTAAGATAGGGGTCTATTCCCTTAAGTGTCTATAGGGATGTAACTTTTTTTTCTTAAAGAGCAGAGATCAAAATCAGCTTGAGTTGCAAGAAAAAGGATATTCCCCACCAATCCTAAAATATTTGATTCTAAAATTTATACCTCCTATTTGAAAACCAAATGGTGCACTTTGAGATTTTGCACAGGTACCAAGAACAAACATTTCTCAAATGGGAATTTGGCTTAGTTATCAGGGACTGATAGAGTCAGAGTACAATTACCATTCGCATTGAGTAGGGAAAGGATAAAATTCACAATTTTTGTCATTATATTGACTGCTGTGTTATTGTTTATGTCCTGACAAAACTAATGAAAATGCTTGTTCCAGTCTAATATGTTTTATTTTTGTTCTGCAGGGAACTACTGAGAGCATAGGCTGCACGGCAATAGAGAAATGAGTGTATAGTCCTATATCAGTTAATTATGTTTAATAGTGAGAGATAAAATATCTTTCACATTATCTCAGCATTAAAGCTGCATACCACATGGGCAATATATACACACCTGAGCACCTACGTAGAACATGAGAAGAACCATCATTCACATCTTCTTTTCTTTTATTGATAAAGAAACCGAACATTTCAAGATCATTCCTGAAAGAGTATTTTATTATTTTTTTTTTTCAAATGGTTGAAAATCTGTGAAAAATATTCACATGGAAAGGCTTTTTTTCCCTAGGTGGTCGTATGGCTTAATCAGGGTGATTTAGATTCCTAGGAGCAACAGGTATCACAAAAGAAACAGCTACTGACAAAACTATTGATAAGGTGGGGGGTTGTGAAGGCAGAGCATTGGTTTCGGCTGTGAGTGATCAGTCAAGTTTAGTATTGTATTCTGAGAAGTAAATTTTCTGAAGTACAGAGAAGGTATGTGACTTTCTCATACTTTCAAGAAACTCTCTAATATAGATATTAGAGGTCTTGG
This sequence comes from Astur gentilis, assembly GCF_929443795.1. NCBI lineage: Eukaryota > Metazoa > Chordata > Aves > Accipitriformes > Accipitridae > Astur > Astur gentilis. The sequence continues at coordinate 69,039,157 of NC_064919.1, forward strand.
GCACTGAAACTCCCTTTTTCCGCTGGAAAAGTAGATGATTTGAAAGTAGTCAAAAAAAGACTTCAGCATAACAGAATCATAACCTGTTTTTTCATCATTTTTTTCCCACTTACATCAACTACCTATTTATTGTGTATGACAAACCCCAACTTGCCTGCCTTGGAGAAAATTGACCCTGTTGCCATGCAGTAGATATTTTCCACCACTCTGTGATGTTTTTTTGTCTCTTGAACACATTTGCTAAGCACAGCAGAATTATTTGACCCAATTCATGAATTAATTGAGGGAAAGCCAGTGATTTCTGCTATACAGAACATCGCAGTGGTTGTAAAATCACCGGGAATAGCCACACTGTGCAGGGATGACACAGTGCAGAGATCCTTCAGTCAGAGCCAGGCCATGAACATAATCCGTCAAGGAACAGGACTGTGCCATGTGGACTCAGTAGCACAGACCTGAGAGGTGCCCAGCTCCATTTGTATGGCCGTAAGTCTGAGGGAGGAAACTCAGAGCAGAAGTTATGTGCAGTCAGTTTGGCTTCCAGCTCCCAGGCTGGACATGCCACATATTTGTATGTGGAGTTATGGGCAAGTATAGTTTAATATGCTCCAAACAAGCTATGGCTCTAGTTCCTGAGGCTTTCTGCACATAACCCCACCATATCCAGTCATTTCTATAGTAGCTCCTGAGGTCTGTGGAGAGGTAGCCAGCCTACCCACTTCTCTGCATAGCACCTGGTCTGCCTGGAGAAAGGATGTAAACACCTCTTGCCTTCAGTGCGTAGGAAATGTCCCAAAGCATCTATTTTTACCAGAGTGAAGTTGAGTTGCCATGTTACAGTTGAAACAAAGAGTAATTAGCAATTCATTGAAAAGATACAAGAAAAGAAATCATACAAAGGGGAGTCCTTGCCGCTATCTCACTTTCCTGATTCTTATCTTTTACTTCCTATTTCTGGCTTTTCATTTTGGACTTTGCAGCTCAGCTTCCTTTTGGTGTTTCCCTTTGAAACTTTGCTTCTCATATAGCATTGTGCTTATGGCTTTTTGTAAAGGAAGCCTGGGAAAAGGTTGGATCGTTCAGGAATGTATGGTAACATATTTTTAGTTTAGGGACTGCCTTTTGGAAATGAGCAACAAGGCTCATACATTAAACCTTTTCCTATGTTTAAAGACATATTAATGCTTCCTGCTTATCCCAGCTTTACATGTTCAAAAGACTGGATAGTGACAGTGGCCAGAATGCTTAAGTTCAGAAGAATTGAAGTGAACATTAGCCTCTCTATCTAAGGAGTAAAATGAGCAAAGCCTTAGAGTATTGGCCTAATGAATAGACTGCTCCCATGTATCAGCAGAGATTAATCGTTTATCATGAAGTATGTAATTTATCGGGGATCTTTAACAGGTGGAGTCAAACTTTTCATGGGGCATAAATACAACCTCAAGACCTGCCCCCCCCCCCCCCCCCCCCCCAGTTGCTTTTGCTTGAGAAATGGATTATTTGCAAAAGAACTAGAAAAATTGTGTTGCAGAGTATTCAGCTGGAAACACAGTTCACAGCTCACTGATACTAAACCATTGATTGCTCTGTTCCCTGTAAAGTGTTGAACCTAAGGGTTGAAACCTTTTCTGTTTCTAGGAGGAATGCCAAACATTATATATGATGATGTAATTATGATGTAAACTGGCACCAAGAGAGTTTACACTGTAAATTTGGAGAAAAAATAATTAGCACTGATCTGATCTGATCCAGAAAGTCTTCCACATTTAAAGTATATTTATACCACACGTTAAATAATGGTGCTAAATTTTCTGCTGTTGATAGCTGGGGAAGCTTCATTAATTCCCATTGCACCAGTTTTCAAGGGAGAGCTTAGTTCAGGGCTTTACAGGATCAAGCTGTTCATTGGAATTAAAAGGTTAATGCATTCAACTGGTAAAACAACAAAGCAACATTAAAACCAGAGGGAGTGACATTGGATTTATTTCACTACTTAATCAGTGGACGGTGTGGAAGATCATAGTATCATTATTTCCTCCATGATACTCATGTACAAGCCAGACCTCTATCTGTTCATATTTTTTTCTTCCATTACATGTATTTTTTGATCCATTGTAATAATTTACTTTGGCTTCTAGCTCTAAGCACAGAATACAGTTTCCATCTTATTCCAAATAATATTGGCTAGTTGCTAGGGGAGTGTGCTGATCTCTTTTACGATTTCTTTTTCTCACCACATCTGTGTGTAATTTTTTTATTTATCATCTCCCTAGGACATTTTCCTTGTGAGAAACCCAAACGTGAAGTGCAGCCCTTTCAGATCTTGTTCGGTGTTTTATACAAAGAGCATTTCCTAAATACAGAACAGGATTTTACCAGCTGGTGTTTACTACCAGACATAAATGCCTAAGTGTATGTGTGGGTGGGTCTGCATACTTCTCTGTTATCTCCTCTGAGTGAGCAAGCAGGTATGAATTTAAGGGCAGGTGTGAATTGACTTAAGGGAGACTTAAGGGCGGGACTTTAGGGAAAGCCTTCCTGCTCCTTACTGCTGCAGACCTGTGAAGTTTCATGCACTAAGTATGCAACCTGCTTCTTTGGGCTATTTCACCCTTGTGAACAGATTTGGCCATGGGACTGAAATGGTTACTGCCCTTAGCTGTGCTCCCTGGCCCTCTGATCAAATTTAGTGGCTCTCTCCCACTGAGGGACTGCCCTGTGGGATTTACGTAGGCTCCTCAGCCCCACAGGTTACAGCCTCACCTGTTAATATAAACCGATGTCAATTTTAGTTGATGCTAATGCCAGCAGAAATGGGTAGTGGTTTACATTACTCTGCAGACCTGTGAACTATGGGGCGATGTTGCTTTAGTTTTTTGTTTGTTGTTGTTTTTTTTTTAAACAGGCTTTTGCCATGTTGTAGTTGTGATGGGATCAGGGATAGCACATCCATTTCTAATTTATCTGCTCATTGTAACCTTGTACTTTTCTTCCTCCTTGTTTTTTAGCTGCAATCTTCACTTCCATGTTTGAAGTGTTCCTTTCACTTCCCAGAGGATAGTTGCATTGGATTTTGAAGATGAAGTTGTCTACTACTGCTAATTGCTGTCACCTCATGGCTACCAATAGCACTTTTGTCAGTTCATACAAGACTTCAACCTAATGCTTTAATTTTTACACTTTAAATTCACTGATTGGTCCGAGATTACATGTGAAACCAGGCATGTGCTAGTGCATGTAAACATCTGCCAGCTGGCAACTGTGATTAGAAGAACTGTATTTTGAATAATTATATACTGTATAAGAGGGATGCCTGCAAATATTTGCCTGAGTGCAGTCTCCCTTTGATATGTGTTAAACATATTAGGGTTTCCTCTCCTCTCCTCTCCTCTCCTCTCCTCTCCTCTCCTCTCTTCTTTTTCTCATGGTTTAACCCCAGCCAGCAAATAAGCACCACGCAGGTGCTCACTCACTCCTCCCTCACCCGCTGGTGGGATAGGGAGGATAATAGAAAACAAGTAGAACTCATGGGGTGAGATAAGAACAGTTTAATAATTGGAAAAAAAAAAAAGGTAATTGTAATGAAAAGGAAGATAACAAAAAGAGAGTGACATATAACCCAAGAAAGAGAAGTGATGCATAGTGCAATTGCCCACCACCCGCTGACTGATGCTCAGCCAGTCCCTGAGCAGCAATCTGCCCCCCCCCTCACCGCCCCCCAGCCAACTCCCCCCAGTTTATATACTGGACATGACACCACACGGTATGGAATACCCCGTTGGCCAGTTTGGGTCAGCTACCCTGGCTGTGTCCCCTCCCAACTTCTTGTGCCCCTCCAGCCTTCTTGCTGGCTGGGCAGGAGAAGCTGAAAAATCCTTAACTTAGTTAAGCACTTCTTAGCAACAACTTAAAACATCAGTGTGTTATCAACATTCTTCTCATACTGAACCCAAAGCAGCACTATACCAGCTACTAGGAAGACAATTAACTCTATTCCACCTGAAACCAGGACACTCTAGCTCTCTCTTCCTCTTCCTCTTCCTCTGCTATGCAGTGCTATGTTATGCAATGCTATGCTGTGCTATCCAGGTTCTTAATACCCACACGTACCAGAAGTATACGAACAACCTACCCAAATGCAACATAAAATATGCTGGTTTTCTCAGCTTCTTCACAAGAAAGAAGTTAAGCATTTTGGTTTAGATCTATCAGTTCACATTCACATTCAAGAAGAAAAGGCTTTCCTGCTCTCCTGTATTTCCAGCATAGCCCTTCATTTTATTTGGCAGCCTACTGGCAGTGTCCTCAGCCCACTCCAGACACAGGATTCCCAAATGGCAGGCTGGTCACACACAAATTTATATCGATATGGTTCCCACTAACTTCAGTGGCAGCAACTTTCAGTATTCAGAGATTTATTTATGGCTGGCTTTATTCCTTCTTTCCTTCCCTGTAGATCTTTCTTTAGAGCAGAAATTTCCATCTCTCTGGTGGCTCGTCTGTTTCACTAAACTCTTCAGTTGTTTGCTGTTTCTTGTCAAGGCTCTGGCAGTGTGAATAAAGTCTAAGAGGGGGGATGGGGGAAATTGAAACTTATTTTCTGTTTATTTACACTGCTTTCGTTGAAGAACAACATCAGGGCATCCCACAGAGTTTGATCAGGATAGAAGTGGTGTAGAGGGGAGGAGAATCAGCCCCCCCCCAGTTCCACGTTAAGGCTGTGCAGATGGTGCTGGTGATGGATGGGGATTTCCCCCTTTGGTTGTGAGGTCGAGGCAGCTCATTGATCATTCCTCTGAATTTCCTGTGGAAGATCCCACAAAATGTTGGTTTCTGCCTGACCTGGTTTTAGTTCTAACAGTAATCCTTGAGTAAAATGTTTAATTCATCTCCACCTAAATACTGATTAAAAAGTACTGTTTTGATGCATGCAGGAAAAACACTACTGAAACATCTGAGCTCAGCTGTTAAATGACATGATCTCACTTTGTTCCTTAAAGTAACTGTCCGTAACCCATTGAAGGCAATGGCAAAGATTTATTCTTTTAAAGATTATTCTTTCAGCAGTGAGAAGATTCAGTGTGATTTTCTTCTGGTCGCATGAGCTGTGTTACCAAGGCAGAGCTGTCCTGTCAGCAGTGTGCCCAGTGTCAGAGCGATCCCTGTCCTGCAGGAAGGTATGCAACCTACTTGGGGTTGGGGTTTGTTGTTTTTTTTCTTGGTTGTGTGTGGGTTTGTTTTTTTTTCCTTTTGGCAGACGTCCTTGAGCATTTGAGACGGATGTGAGAGAGTTTTTAGTCCTCATGCAAAACAACCAACTAAACATAACAGATTACATCAGCTCAGGCTTTTCAATTCCTGGATGGCAGCAGAGTGCTAATCCAACCTTCATCCTGGATTTCATAAACTGAAACAAGGGAGGCTGGCAGGAGCAGCGCTGCCGGATTGAGGAAGCTGACGACGGTGCAGCATGTGGGCAACACACTGTATAAAGCTCATAAACTTGTAGGCTGATGTGTGCAGCTACCACTTTGGATTCTGTACCGCTGCTTCTCCCTCGGCACAAGGCACCAGCAGGCTGAGCATTAAAGCCTGCTCTTTGGGACGGAGCATTTACCCCTGCAAGACATGAAGGGCTTCCTGTTTCTCACACTCCTCCTGATGCCCGTGCACGCTGGAACTGCTTGGAGTGCGAAATACGCAGTAGATTGCCCCGAGCCCTGTGACAGTAACGCATGCAAAAGTACCTTGCGCTGTAAGCGAACGGTGCTGGATGACTGTGGCTGTTGCAGAGTGTGTGCAGCTGCTCTGGGGGAGACTTGCTATCGTACGGTCTCGGGTATGGATGGTGTCAAGTGTGGTCCTGGGCTGAAGTGCCAGTTTTACACTGAGGAGGATGACTTTGGTGATGAATTTGGTATCTGCAAAGGTAACAATATTCACTTTGCATGCACCCACTGTGGCAGTTTTACAGCAACCTACATATAGAGCTTGCCTCCTGCTTGAAAGGTCTAAAATGGGTTTTTTCCAGCTCAGCCCTTAGCCAAGAAGAAAGTGAAAAATACCTGCTGGAATTAAAAGGTGTTACGTGTAGGTGGGACAGGGTTATTTTATGTGAGAATATTGTTTAGACTTAGGGACACGTGTGAGGAAATACGGATGGGCTGTGCTCGGAGATGAGATTTTTGATTAGGACTTGAGACACCCAGGCACTAGTCCTGATCCTTCCTCTGATTTGGTGGGTGGCTTTCTATAAATTGTAAAGACTGAAATCCTGCAAGTCCAAACTGGTCACAGGGTCCCTGCCCCTGCCGTGCTCTTCCCGGGGTAAGGTTCCCTCTGGCACTGCCGGCTGCCTGCCCAGGGACCAGGTGTTCTCTCTGGGGTCTGGAAGATGGAGATAACAGCACTGCCTGAGCGCCTGGGGACGTTGTCGTGTTTAATTCAGTCCTGCCTTTGAGGTGCTTAGCTACCCTAGGGACGTAGTCAGGGGAGGCAAACAGAGACCCTCCTGCCTGAAAGATGGGACTAACAGAACAGGAGCTGACTGTGAGGTGAGCAGCCAGCCACAGCTCTCAGCTTATTCCAGGTATGCTGCATGCTGATATCTTTAGTCGTAACTATTATGGCATTTTTCATTTAAGACCTATCCCCACTCCATGCAAAAAGGAGACATTTTAAAAGGAGAGGAGGTATTAAATTACAAGGAAGTAGGATGAAAGATTCTAAAATAAATAGTTTTAAAAAAAGGCTTCGCAAACTATGAATGCAGTGAGTTTTCCTGTGTTCGTGTACCACTTCAGTAAGTAGATACAGATATGCTTTTGAATAACTTCCTTAGCAGTGGAGATGTCTTGGCAGTTAAATAACCCGAGTATTAATAGCCTCAGTTAAAGTAATGACTTAGGACCAGATGCCGCAAAAAAAATCACTCAGGCTGACTCACATACACACTCAATAAGCACACACTTACTTATATTGGTATTAAAATCAAATTCATGTGCATGTTAGAGGGTGAAACCCAAAATACTACTTTTATTTCTGAAGACTAGAATTTACACATAAAGATAATTTCTCTGGTGCACCCACCAGAAAACTATTTTACTGAGAGAGTTGACTGATCTTCAGTTTATTAAAAATTACTGCAGTACAAGATACCACCTATATTTCTTTTAACAATTCTTTTGAATGGTTATATACTTTTCCCTGTCCTCGTAGGAATTTCTTTGCAATAGCAAACTTCAAATGGGAAAAAAGAAACATTGAGGAACATGAGATATGAATCCCTGTAGCTGAATCTTGGAAGCTCTGTAAAAATGTAAAGTAAAATGTTTTTTTTCCAGTGAGTCAGTGAAAAAACTCTCATTAATTTCAAGAAAGCCGTATCTTGACTTGGAATTGTAAATTGGTGTTTAAGGCTTATATTCCCCATATATTTATTTTCACTAAATATTATCAATGTAATTTTTAATTATTTTTCTTTTTTCATCTCAGCTCTAAGATAGTGCAATCCCTCTCTGGATGTATTTGAATTTTATCAGGCAAAGTATGGGGCCAAGTATTTTTATTTTCTGTATGTTTACAGCTATGATACCACATCACTCACTCATTTTAGTAACTTCCATGCCTGTAATAATTCACAGAGTCAGGATGGCTATATTCTCTCTGGTTGCCTGCAACTGATTTACTTTGAAGTGGTGGAAAAATAACCTGAACTCTCTGTTCTTCAATTTCTGATTTCTGAAGTGGGTAAAACATGGACAGTATAAGTTTCAGAGCAATTTTTTGAGTACTTTTAGTATTGTAAGTATTTAGTACTATAATCAATAGCAATGTCATTATTGTTCAAAACAGAGTAAGGAAAACTGGTGCTCTGCTCTTTTGTTAGTAAATACCCTCTAAATGTGAGGTATAACTGTCACAGTAAAGAACCTGCTTTTGCTTCCTTTAGATCACTGGGAGCTATTTGCAATTTATTTAGGAGCAGGCTCCTGCTGAACAAAACCTTCTGACAGCAACATTGACTCAGATCTCAGTTTCATCAAATCTGAAGAGCAACATCAATGTCAGGATTATTCCACACGGAGCCAAGTGCTTTGGGCTCAGACTTGTTTCCATGCCGTTGTACACAGCTTTGCATCCCACCTCTCTGGGCTCAGCAGCTGAGCACCTGCAGCAGGCAGATTAATGCTACATGTGGTGTGTGCTCTCAGCTCGTCCCTCAGGGAGGTTTGTGCACACAAAACCTGTTTCGCTTTGGCAGGATTTTGTTTTTGGTTTATGTGGACAAACAGCAGATCAAAGAGTGTCCTTGCTTGGGAAGGGGAGTATGGTAAAGCTCTGTGAGGTCCTGCAGGCTGGAGGAATTCACTCTGCACTCCCTAGCAGGGAATTAGTTGATTTTCCATTGTTCTTCATTTATAAAAGCATAACCATTGGACAAGTAGAGAGTTGTAATATGTTGGTTTCATTTGGGGGCATTAGCCTGGTTTTCAGATAGCCTAGTCTGTATGGTGAAACTAAGTATTTGCATTGGTTCAAGAGGAGACTGGACAAACTGAGAAGGGTAACCCTGTTGCGGGATGATACATGCACAGAAACTATGGCAGGCTCAGGACATCCCAGAGCTGAAAATGGGGGAGAATATAGGGGAGGAGGTATCATTTGTGCTTACCATGGTCATCTTCTTTCTTAAGTGTTTTGTGGGAGCCTGGGCTGAATGGATCCTTGGTCCAGCCCTGAATGGTCATTCACCTGCCCTTAGGACTTGAACTGGAAACTCTCTGGGACTTGTCATTTAAGGTGACCTGCACCCTGGGTTGGCAAGGACAGCTTGAGCGTAAAGACCTTTCTCCTAGGACATCCCAAACTTCTCTTGGGATGATCTCTTGTTTCATTAAACCATGGCAAGGGGTTTGGAAAGGGGATGCTGGAGCTGGATTTTCCTTCTCTCCATCTCTTCAGCTATGGCTCTGGGAAGATGCCCTGTTCAACAGCAAGGCAGAAGAAGACAAGAGCTGTGACCCCAAGTTTAAACCCTCTGGGAAGCTATGTGATCCAGCATGTGATAGGTGTCAGCTATGGGATGGGGCAAATCCTCTGCACCTGACTTAATTTTTTTCAGAAAACATTTGGTCCCATCCTGACAGCTGCCCTTTGGTGCTCCTGTACAAGCTTGCTCAGGGGCAGGAGATTTGACTCAGGGCAGTATGTGACCAGATGCAATACAACCAGGCAGCCACCTTAGTGCCAGTGATCACTTCAGAGCATACTCACTCTGTAGGCTGGAAATGTGGCTTTGCTCTTTGCTGTCTGCCATGGGAAGGCAGACCTTTGCTGTCTGAGAAGTTACATAGCGGAAGGCTCTTCCCAACCCAAGAGCTGGGAGCATCTCCAGGCGGAGGGTGGGTTTGCTGGATAGCTCCTCAGGGTCAGGGCGGCACTCTCCACCAAGGCTATGTGCAGTGGCCCTGGCCACAGGCAGCCTGGCACTAGCAATAGATTGCAGCTCTAAATCATGACGGTCATGTAAGCCAGGTAATATCACGCCCAAACAATGAATTCAGGAACTTGCTGAAGTATTCTTCTTTTCTAAATCCGATGCTAGTCCTTTAACTACATCTTCTATGATTACATACTTACATAGTCATACTGCCTTTAATTTGCATTTTAATACTAAGAGTGTTTCAGAGAAGGATTACCGTTGGCACATTGTAAATAAGTTATAGGAAAAGAAATGATGTATATCATGTGTGTCAAGGTTTGTTAAAACTGGAAAATGCTTGTAATAAGCAGTCAGTATGCTGAAATCCCATAGTCAAGTTTTAGCTGACCTCTCCTCAAAGGTTTTCCACTTGTAAGGATATAAGCAGACCAGCTACTAAGAGTGCTGCCAGCTGATTTGGATCACTGAGGACTGCTTTGCAATATTACTTTTTTTCAGAGTGTCCCTATGGTACCTATGGAATGGAATGCAGGAAAACCTGCAACTGTCCCTCTGGCATCTGTGACAGAGTAACCGGGAAGTGTTTGAAGTTCCCATTTTTTCAACTGTCTGCTTCAAAGCCTCCAAATCGACGAAAAATAGTTTCACACACAGGTAAGACTTTGTGGGGCAGTTGATTTTAGCAGAAATCACCTTTTACATCATCTACTTGCATGCTGTGTATGCTGTGTGTGAGTGATGGGTACTTTGGTGGAGCTGTGCAAACAGCTAACAACACAAGGTACGTTTATTTTTTTTATTGGCAGCTCCCTTAACATAAGGCAAGGAATTTGGTGAGATGTGACACATGCTGAAAACATTTTGAAATCCTCACATGGGCAAAATACTTCACAGCTGTTGCATGCACTAGCAGTACAACATCACCTGTGCAATGGGAAGCTATGCCAGGATTTGCAGTAGTCAGTTCAGATGCGATGCATGCATCTACTTTGTGTAGAATAGGATTTCACTAGGCTGCATTTACTACTGTTAGCTAATATGTGGTAAAAGTAACATCCTTCTTCCATGAAGACAGAGCTTTATACATTTTCACATGTCAGTGAACTGTTTTATGGAATGTTTTATTGTAGACATTTATCACAGCATCTCTGGAATAAGTTCTTACATTTAAGATTATGTCTGAAGCTTGTAACAGTTCTTTACAGAATTAAAAAAAAGGCATGTGAGAAACTGGAGTGTTTTTGAGGCAGGAAGGAGAGATCACTGAAGATTTGAAACCTGGGATTAAAATTTCTTCCTCTTTTATTCTCCACCTGATGATACTGAGGTATATTTGAACAATGTTCACCAATCAAAATCAATATAAATGTAACGATTTTAAATAAATATCAGAGATTTAATCCTAGACCTACTGGGAGCTTTTCTAGGATTTCACCCAAATGTATTTGAAATTTATTTCTCCTCCAACTGCAGTTTGTGTGCCTTATTTTGCTTTTCTCCTGTTATATTAAGCTATCAAGAGTTTGCTGCCTTAAAACATGATTTATCTTTCCCCACTCTCTGTTTAGTGAAAGTTAGACAGAAGCAAAGTTCTTCAGCTTATACTTACATGACATTTTAAATGATCTTGAAAAAATAATTTGCGAGATGGATCAGTCCTGATCCTTTTGTATCTTTCTACATGGTTGTGCTCTTTTGCCTTTCCAGGTTTTTTTTATTACCAAGGGTTCTGAAATAACACAAAAAAATATTCCTGTCTTGCTTTTTTTCTGTATCTAGTGTATATTCCAAATCTTCCCAGGTAGCCTGTTTTCATCAGTTCTTCCTCCCCTTTCCTCTCCTTCCCTTGGCCCCAAAGCTTCTGCTGCCTCAATGTTTAGCAGCTTGCCTGATCTCAGCCAGGATAAGATACTGAAACCATAGAAACAATTGGTATTTTTTACCTGTGCAAAGGTTTCACCCTGTTTTCTGTCCTCATCACTGGAAGTAGACCAGTGACACTGTGGGTAGTACTGCATAGGATGGTCACATGGGATTTCATTTAATAGTGGTCTTCAGAGGTAGCTATAGCATCTAGGACAGTTCCTCAGCAAATTAAAATAGCTGTGAATGCTTCTGTGTTTTAAACAGGCAAGTTTCTGGCCCATATATTTTATAAAGATATTATGGCTACATATATCCTAGTAAACTTAATGGTGCCAGAGTGTGTTCCTGTGTATTGCAATTTGACCACCTTCATGGTCAAACAGTAGGGCAGCAGCCAGCATGCTTTATCCCAGCCTAGGTAGGCCGTGCCAAACAACCTCAGCCACAGCTCAGGAATCAGTGTCAGCAAGGGACCACTTCCAGTAGACAAACTGGATAACTTTTACCTTTTTTTTGGAGAGTAAGAGAGTTTAGTGGCATGCACCAGGCTATTCCATGCCAGCTGGCTTCAGTCAGAGAACAGCCGCAGGCATATTTAATTTGCTGCTGTAGCTATTGAGGATGTGCTGCTTGGTCCCGTGTCACACTGGAGTGTTACGGTGAGAACTGAAACTGAACTCAAATCACTTGACTTATGCTTGAACTATTAGAAAGCACATCTGGCTTATGCCATAACGTGGCAGAAATTTTGCAACTAGATAACTGGAGGCATTCAGGGAGATCCCTGCAAGATTTGCTAGCTAAGGTTTTCCTGAAGTGTTCCCCAAACCAGGGACATTGCTGCAGGACAATGTTTTAATTCTCTCATTTTCATGAAATCCACCTTTATTTTTGTGTATTTTCAGAGAACGACATGGCATCAGGGGATGGCAATTCTGTAAAAGAGGAATTCGTTAAGGAGAAAGCTATTCATTCTCCAGTAATGAAATGGCTAAATCCTCGCTGATATTTAGTTACATTCATAAGACTTTCAAGTGAATGCATTTCTCACAGATTATTGAATATGCAACAACACACTTTAAGAACAAAGTAGATCTATAGCATATGAAAATGTAACCTCTGAAGGCCAATTGTGATTCTGTTTTTCATGAGAAAAATGTTTACTTAAAAATAGACTGTACAGTGTATATGATTTTTGATATTTGTTTTGATAAGTATTTGAACAGAGAAATGTATTGTGGATTCCTGAATGTACAGTAATATTAAAAAACCAGCACAATTCAACCCTCCTCATTTAAATAATGCCAGAGGTTGACTCTTGCAGCCTGAGGCCAGGAAAGCTCTCACTGAATTCAGTGGACAGTCTGGGTGAGTGAAACTATTGGTGTGGAGCCAACATGAAAGAAATTCACATCAACAAATCCCAGGATAGAAAGCAACACCCCTGAATCACAATAATAATAATAACAAATGAGCAAAACAGTGTGAATTAAATAAACCAACGTTAGTCATTAGTCATCTTCTGGTTTTTGGAATTTTGGTGACAATTCTGCAGAGACAAATACACCCTTCCTTCAGTGAGAAAACACCCAGCATTTCAGTCTATACATTGTGAACAACTTAGCCAAGACACCACAGACATAAATTGTGTTAAGGTGGATTTCTGAAGTTAAATTCTGTGCTGAGAAACAGCAGCTTGGTAAATTACACAGATTTGTAGAAGGGGACCTAAAATGAAAGAAGCTGCTTAGCATTATTTCTCACTCTCTCTCTATTTCTATAAAGCAGCTACTTTAGTGCCCTTAAGGCAACGTCTGCGTTTCTTGGGGAAGAGTAGGTCCAACGCCAGAGGCCAGCAAATGGACTGTCGTACTTTTCATCTTCATCGCTGGCTGCAGCCCAGCTGCGACTCACAGGGAGTACATCTGATCCAGTGCAGAGAAGTCTTGGACCCTCAGTGACTGGTAGTGCAGCCACAGGCTACAGTACTTTGGTACCCAGTCCTTCGCTTCTGACTTGCATGAGCAAGTGGTCCCATTTCAGCCAGGGGAAAAAAGTACGTTAGAATGTTGTAGGAACTGGCGGTCCCTCATTCAGTCCAGACTAGATGATATATTTGTAACATAAAAATCCACACTGAGATGGGTTTGCTAATATGTCTGGAAACAACCAGATCCTCAGATAATGGAAATTGATGTTGTAGCTGTGTCACAGTGAACCTGGATTGCGTGAGTTTAGGAACTGCCTTGTAATGCAGAGCATTCTCATTGGAAATGTGGTCTGAATTGAGTATTTCCTTTGAAATCAATGGGAGCTTTGACAGTGACTTCAGTGAAAGAAGGACCACACAGTACTGCTGCCAAAGTTTGGTGCAGGATCTGAAAACGTACTTTTAAAACTATGAACAATAGAAACTCCAAAGCTTTTAAAGAGTCCAAATCATGATCCAAAGTCAACTTTGGTGGAAGCGGGCTGCTTTCACCTGAGAAAGCAGTGTTGAACTGTGCTGCTCTAGAACAAGAGGACTATGACAGCAGTCGGCATCCGAACATCAGTATGGCAGTGCAGGCTCTCTTGCCATGATAATTGGAGACACACAGATATAAACCTCAAACTCCCATATATCACATTTTAACCTGTATTGAATGTTTGGGCCTGAGAGGGAGCAATATTATCTTGGGCTGTTTACAAGCAAGTGTATTGATTCTCACCTACTGACATAAAAAGTAATTTTTTCTTGGTTTCAGTGAGAGCAGGATCAAACCCACAGTCCTTCAGCAGACTAAAGAGAATTATTTAAAGAATGTAGTAAATATTTGCATACGTTATTGCTATCTTTCAACAGTGTCATAAATGACATTACAAGTTCTTGAATGTAAATCTAATAAGCTGGTTGGTTTTAAAAAAGTATATGACTATTATTGTTCAATAAAAAACAACTGAAAGCATCTCTGTTTATTGTGTCTATCCATTAATGACAGAATAAGACTGCTGGTGATGGCATAGCAATGCTGCATGCAGACTAGGCACAGTTTTGCTCCCAAATCCACAGAAATGATTTCACAATGGCCACATCTGTTTCAGTGAATTTGCTGGTGACCATTCTCCATTGCTGAAGCTGAGTGGTGGCCTGTGTCCAGAATGGTTTGTGTCCATACCATCCAATTGTATTCACCTCCAAAACAAGGTGACTGGATCCAGTTGCCTACTGGGGACAGCCTGTCCCTGGCCAACCCCAGTGCAGGAAGGATTTGGGAGTCTTTGTGCTGGCCTGGATGCTGCCATGCCAGGGACCATTTAGCCCTGGGGCAGCAATGCAACTCCTTGGCACTGTTTGATTTACCATATAGGAGTAACCTGTGGATCCACACACAGCAAGTCAGGAGAAAGAAGGAGAGGCATGCCTGCAAATGTTTTTGGGATGTTTTCTTCTGTTTTCCATCAAATTTATAAAATGGCTTTGCACTTCCTCAGCTGCTCCAGTGACAGATTACTCCACACAGAATAGGTTCCAGGATGAAATTATAATGTAAGTAAATTTTATCCCTTATCTTTTGAAGTCTACCTATTGCTACTTGTGGCAATGGGACTACACTGGTACAAGAAATACTGCAAATGATCATTGAATCACAGAATCATTTAGGTTGGAAAAGACCTGTAAGATCCAGCCCAACTGTAAACCTGACTGCCAAATCCACCACTAAACGATGTCACTAAGTGCCACATCTACATATCTTTTAATACCTCCAAGGATGGTGACCCCACCACTTCCCTGGGCAGCCTGTTCCAATGCCCGACAACTCTTTCAGTGAAGAAATTTTTCCTAACCCAATCTAAGCCTCCCCTGGCGCAACTTGAGGCCATTTCCTCTCATCCCATCTCCAGCCACCTGACAGAAGAGACCAGCTCCCACCTCACTACAACCCCCCTTCAGGCAGTTGTAGAGAGCAATAAGGTCTCCCCTCAGCCTCCTCTTCTCCAGGCTAAACAGCCCCAGCTCCCTCAGCTGCTCCTCACAAGGCTTGTGCTCCAGGCCCCTCACCAGCTTGATTGCCCTTCTCTGGACACGCTCCGACACCTCAGTGTCTTTCCTTAGTGAGGGGCCCAAAACTGAACACAGGACTCGAGGTGCGGCCTCACCAGTGCCCAGTACAGGGGAACAATCACCTCCCTGCTCCTGCTGGCCACGCTATTTCTTATACAGGCCAGGATGCCGTTGGCCTTCTTGGCCACCTGGGCACACCGCTGGCTCATATTCAGCTGGCTGTCGACCAGCACCCCCAGGTCTTTCTCTGCTGGGCAGCTTTCCAGCCACTCTTCCCCAAGCCTGTAGCGCTGCATGGGGTTGCTGTGACCCAAGTGCAGGACCCAGCACTCGGCCTTGTTGAACCTCATACAATTGGCCTCAGCCCATCGATCCAAGCCTGTCCAGAACCCTCTGTAGAGCCACGCTACCCTCGAGCAGATCAACCCTCCCTCCCAACTTGGTGTCATCTGCAAACTTACTGAGGGTGCACTCGATCCCCTCATCCAGATCACTGATAAAGATATTAAACAGAACTGGCCCCAGTACTGAGCCCTGGGGAACACCACTTGTGACTGATCACCAAACTGGATTTAACTCCATTCACCACCACTCTTTGGGCCCAGCCACCCAGCCAGTCTTTCACCCAGCAAAGAGTATACCCATCAAAGCCATGAGCAGCCAGGTTCTCCAGGAGAATGCTGTGGGAAATGGTGCCAAAGGCTTTACTAAAGTCTAGGTAAACAACATCCACAGCCTTTCCCTCATCCATTAATTGGGTCATCATGTCATAGAAGGAGATCAGGTCGGTCAAGCAGGACCTGCCTTTCATAAACCCATGCTGACTGGGCCTGATCCCTGGTTGTCCTGTACGTGCTGTGTGATGGCACTCAGGATGATCTGCTCCATAACCTTCCGCAGCACTGAGGTCAGGCTGACAGGCCTGTAGTTCCCCTGATCCTCCTTCAGGCCCTTCTTGTAGACGGGCATCACATTTGCTAACCTCCAGTCCACTGGGACCTCCCCGGTTAGCCAGGACTGCTGGTAAATGATGGAAAGTGTCTTGGTGAGCACTTCCACCAGCTCCCTCAGTGCCCTTGGGTGGATCCCATCCAGTCCCATAGACATCTGTGTGTCTAAGTGGTGTAGCAGTTCACCCACCATTTCCCCATGGATTATGGGGGTTTCATTCTGCTCCCTGTCTCTGTCTCCCAGCTCAGGGGGCTGGGTACTCTGAGAACAATTGGTCTGACTGTTAAAAACTGTGGCAAAGGCGGCCTTTTCCTCAGCCTTTTCCTCATCCTTTGTCACCATGTTTCCTCCCGCATCCAATAAAGTATGGAGATTCTCCTTAGCCATCCTTTTGTTGCTTAAGTATGTATAGAAACTTTTTCATTGTCTTTTACTGCAGTAGCTAAATTAAGTTCTAGTTGAGCTTTGGCCCTACTAATTTTCTCCCTGCATAACCTCACAACATCCTTGTACTCCTGAGTTGCCTGCCCCTTCTTCCAAAGGTCATAAACTCTCTTTTTTTTTTTTCCTGACTTCCAGCCAAACCTCCCTGTTCAGCCAGGCAGGTCTTCTTCCCCACTGGCTCATCTTTCGGCACATGGGGATGGCCTGCTCCTGTGCCTTTAAGATTTCCTTCCTGAAGAATGTCGAACCTTCCTGGACTCCTTGCCCTTCAGAACTGCCTCCCAAGGCACATGAAGTGATGTTCATGGAACCAAGCACTCTTCACCAGCCTTTTCTTTATTTTCAATTCTTTCATCTTTCTACCTTTCCTTTCACAACTGTCCTGGCTCCCTACTGCACACTCCAACTCATTTCCCTTATTTTTCACATGTGGATTGTCTTTTAGACTTTATTTCTTTCTTCACGCAACTCCACGTTGCAGGCATGCTCTTTTTAGCTGATCTTTCCTTCCCACACAAGCCTGAAGTTAGCCACAGATGCTCTTCTGTCCTGGGGTAAAAGTCATGATATGGTTTGTCACACAACATGTTCCTGTGGGGTCATATATTATTTCCAGTATGAGTACATTTGGCAAATAGGCCTCATTTCTAGTAGGTAGACTTTATTTTCTCAACTACTAGCTAAGCTAGTAATATCTGCACTGCCTCTCATTTTATATTTAACATGCAACAACATTGATAAGTATGCAGTAATGCAGTATTAGTTTCTATTACAACCCGTATTATAGGATGTTGCAGACACCATTACAGTTCAAACAATATATCATCACGTTTTAGAGAGATGTCTGAAGTACACAGAATAGAAAAGCCTGAAATATATCAGATGTATTCCATCCATGATTCTAATAATATGTAATAAATATATTTCCAGTGTACACCAACTTCTAATGAAAAACAGCGTTATCAGCTTCAACTGTGCAAAACATCTTTAACGTACTTTAATGTACAATTTCATTATATAAATACATTCACAGAAGTATTGGGAGATGTATCACTGTCTAATCACCACAGTGTGATTAACAATATAAATTTGCCACTCTGATCTGCTGTGACATACATAATAGAGCAAACACACCAAAGTATATATTTTAAATGAAAATATATTTATTATCACTTCTGTACACGTTTGCTATCTATTTCAATGGACTGTCAGGTCACAGCAGTGCTTTGAAAGTATTTCCTGACACCTGCAAAGATGGTAAATATTTCCTGTTTTTGTTGTGTCTGCTGAAAATAGAAATTTTACAAGTTGGACTGATAACTTGATAGGCACCACTATCTCCAGTTTGGCAGGTCTTAATGTGGTTTCCACAGGGGTTTGTGACTGTCTGAGGAAACTTGGACTGACAAACTGGCGTGTTCTGGCTTTCTTGCTCTCCCAAAATAGGTGCCAGCACTACTCAAGCATAGTCAATTGTCCATCTATCTTCTGGGTGGCCACAGACCATGCATAAGCCATGTGTGTGGCTTAATTTTTGCAGAATGGGCAAATATAGCAATTAAATAGGTGTTAATACAGCAAGACCTCTGAATGCTGAAGCATTCCTTCCCATCTCGTCACACAGGAGCTGCCAGTGACCCCTGTGTGTGGTTGGGTGCCTTGGTCGTGGCTGGGGTGGTTGTGTTGCACCCACGCCTGGAGAGCCCAGCTTTTCTGCAGGCACCAGGAATCTCGCTGCAGTCCTGGCAGCTCCGTATCCCCCATGCTGCCTTCCTGTAGGATTCTCAGGGCAGGCAACATGCTCTGTGAAAACAAATAAACCTGTGTTTGGATGAAGAAAAAGACAGAGGTTTTCTTAACTTTATTAGTACACGATGCTCCTGATCCTCCCTGATCCCCTCCCATCCACTGTGCTTCCAAAGTAGCTGCAACTTAGATTCATGTCCTAGCCCCCTTCCTACTTTTGAAAACTATCAAGTAAATATTCAACTGAAATTAAGGGCAACAGTTGATTATGCATGAACTGGTCTTCACCATTCTAACAAGACAAACATTAGTTTTTCTTGAAATGACATAATTGATGCAGTCTTTCTGCTCTGCAAAGGCTAAGCCTATAGAAGTATTATTTGATAAACTGGGACAACTGAAGTGATATGAACATTACTTGAAAATCTCTTTCTTCCTCACAAGAGAAACATCTATTTTTGAAGAACAAATAATGGATTGGAATGCCATTGAAATCCAAACACAATATTAGTATGTTCCTGAAAAAAAAAAAGGTACAATGCTGGGGGAGAATGCACCAGAGCCCTTGCAGCTGTGTCACACTTTCCTGTTTGTTATTTTTAGTTTTCCATTCCTGCTTTTTATTTTGGGCTTTGCTTTGCTTCCTAAGCAGCTTCCCTTTAACTCCTGTATAGCTCCATCTTACATATTTCAGGCATTTGGCTTTTTTTCTCTTCTCTCTTTTTTTTTTTTTTTTCTTCAAAGGAAACCCAAGCAATGCTGTCCAGTTTCAGGAACTCATGTTTCTCTTGGCAGTGGTTGAATTTTTGGTTTTCTAAAGGCATTTAGGAAATTTATATTGCTAGTTTTCAGCTTTGAACATACTCAGGCTTTATAAGCATAAGAAAAGAGCAGCACACAAGGAGAGCCCAAGTCTGCTCTTCAGTATGTCCTGGTCTTTGCACATGGGAAACTGCCAGTATCCAGTCCCACATTAAAGTTCCAGGATGGCATTTAATAAAAAAAGGAACAAAATGGGGTCTGGTGCAACATTGTATTATAAAGAAGTTCTGCCCCCACCCCCACCCCGGTTTATGTACTGAAGTATTTGTAATCTTGTATAGCCATATAGCTAATCTACAGAACAGGAAACATTATCACCTCTTAAAGCCATACCGCAAATCTCACGTTACTGAATGCTTTGCTAGCAACCTAGGACCTGTCTGCACAGAATTAGTTAGGAATCTTAGCTGATGTTTAAAAAAATAGAAAGTTTTTTGGGGAAAAGTTTTATTTCCCTCCCAATAAACCTCACCGCAGGGGAATGTACTTCATTGCAGGTGTGCATGCAGAGACTCAGAAATTGGCAGCCAGTCCAAAAGGCCGTGTTAAAAAACCAAACCAAACCAAACCAAACCAAACCCTTTAAGATTTTGAAACTGATGCCATGATTTCTTGGGACTTGTCATCCAGCTGAGACTGAAAACTCAGGACTGGCAATATTGATACTGCCCAACAGTAAGCACAAAACCAGAGCACACAACAGATGAGGGTGAACAGTGAAAGCATCTGTTTCCCTCCCTTGATTTTCTCATCTCCCTACTTTAAAAAGCCTACTCAAGCTGCAGAAATTTGGCTGCTACCATGACAAGCAAAAATGGCTGGCTCCCTCTGGCCAGTGTGAGGGCAGGGATACCCAGCACTGCCAACAACCACAGCACTTTTCCACTGCCACACCTGGCTTAACATCAATAAAATGATGTTTGATGAAAACTACGCACAAGTGCCCCGGGGAACAAAATTAAATAATTACCAAGGCAGCATAGGCTATACCTGGGTCCAGATCTTTCCCAGGTCCTGGTGGTGTTCAAGTCTATAGCTAGCTCATCTCTGCCTCAGGTAAGTAGATCATAGTGTGGGGGACTGTTTTCTATTGATCCCCAGGGTGGACACACAAAAGGTAGGTGGTGAGATCAGTCTCAGCTGACTCAAAGGGGCAAACACTGGGACACCAGGAACCTGATGACTTCACATAGGATGTACATGGTAGCTGATCGCAGCCCTAACACTTGGTGAGGTAGAGTCGTCTTCCAGCGCTGCTGCGCACGTCAGTGAAGAGCGTAACATAAGAAGGGAGTAAGAACATTCATATTAGGTCAGATTGAAGATCCTTCTAGCCCAATATCCTCTTCATAACGGTGCTTAGCTCCCTAACAGACATCTGAACTGCCAGTCTTTTTCTCGGGACCTTCCTGGGATCTGGCAGCAATTTCCAGTGACCAGGTCTATCATAAAACAAGGCAGGGGACTGTTCTGGTAAGCGCTACCAGTGCAGGTGGCAGAGGTGCTTGTGCTGTGCTACAGAATAGCCCTGAAAGACTCAGCTGTGAATGGAACTGTTGGGCAGACCCCAGTCTAATCACTTTATGAACTGGTGGTCCACCTGCAGTTTCTCACATCTTTTAGTCTGAGATAGGATGACTCCTTTGAAAGTCTTGGTTTTCTATCATCTCAAGTGATTCTTGAAGAAGCACCATCCAGCCTTAACCCCTAGCCCCAGTGTTCATTCTGTGATGGGAGCCACCTAAGTGTCCCAGCTGTTCGTGGCACATTAGCAAATTCAACTGCGGAGTTTGCATCTGCTTTTTTCCCCTCTTGCTATATACCTGGGCAGAGCTCAGCTGGGCAGTACCCCCCCCTCCGCCACCCCCCAGCTCCCTGGATGCCTTTGCAGGGTGGTGGGTACTCAACAGCCCTTTCCAGTCACTTAATTTTAAACTTTTTTTTTTTTTGCTTTTCTTTCTTTTCCATAGGCTCTTAACTTTGCAGTAGTCTCAGTAATGGAAAGAAAAGACTAGGAAGACTAGGCTTAAAGGCTGTTGATGGGCTGCATTTTAGGGGCAGGTTGTACTGCTGCAACTGTGTGACCTGGCAGTGGCTGGAATTAATGGGAGAGGAGAGGTTAAAGACCTTAATTCTCCAATGAAGTCTCAGCTTATAATCAGCTCACTGGCCATACACTGGCCTCTCTTACTGTACACTGGATGAGAACTCTTTCTTAGGACACTTAATTTTCTAGGATCAAAATAAAATGCCAGAAATAGGTCTCTTGTCTGAGCAATGTGAACTACCTTGTTCCACGTGTAAGAGTTTCTGCCTGTTCCATGTGCTTCTATCCTGCCAACTACTGCACTATCAAAGTCCTAAGATGGCTCATCTTCTATATTTATGTCTTTAAATGTTGGAATGGAAAGAATAGTTCTCATCTTTGTGATATTTTCCCCCACGTTGTATTAAGGTGAGGAGATGCTGAAGAACTAAAAAACAACAGAGAAAGGAGACAACAGTATCATGTCATATCCTGCTTCCAATAAAGGAAATAGGAAAATTTCTGTGACTGGAATAGAAATAATGGTAACAGTAGCACTGCCTGAGGAGTATGAAATTGTGCAGGACTTCATATGCTGTTTACTTACAGAGCAGGAGTTGCTGCAAGAAATATAAACATAAACCTGGGTTAAACATTCAATGGAGACAAATGCCCTTGCATTAATCTGTATTTATTTGTGTTTATTACTTGGACGTTCTTTACTTTCCTGCATGCATGTGGATACCCTTACTGTCCTTCCCAATTTTTCAGCCATCTCTGCTCTCTGGAACTCCTTGGATTTTCAGCCAGCTCTCTGTTGTGAGTAAGAAGTAAGGTCTGTCCATTATGTTGTGCAGGGAAAAGTTTTTTTAATGAATCAAAAAATGTACTCTATTTAGAAAAACACAGTATATCCTCACTCCATGTAAACAATCTGACCTTCAGGTGGAATGCAGCCAGAAAGTCTATAAATAGCACCCTTAATAAGAAAGGAGACAGAAGCATTTGGAGTTCAACTGGCAGTGCTCACACACAGAGAAATAGCAAATGAGCTACCTGTAGCTCTTGTGCTCTACAAAGCTCCGGTGCAACTTATATAGGAACTCAGCTGAACCTGCACTGTGCAGGTAGGAATATTTTGCTTCTGAAAACAACATCGGGGAGTGCTGTGTATTACAAAAACCTTTCACCACCTTGTGGCTCTTCCTCCACCGTTTCATGAGCATCTCACAGTCGTTAGCATGTTCCCTGTTGCTGCACTTATAGATAGAAAGGCACTACGGCTTGCAGATGGCAAACTAAGGAAAGAGGAGGCCAAATGTCCCACCCAGGATGCCACTGGTACTCCATCCCAAAGCAAAGGCTCCAGCCAGCTGTTGCAGGTACCAGACTAGTGACCTACATATTGGATCATCCTCTTTCACAAAGTGCTTTCACAATATTTGCAAGGCAAACCTCCAGGCATCTAGTGGCTTAATAAGAAAAAGGTTGTCTATTAATTTGACTTCTGGTTGCCATGATTTGGTACAGGGAGGACTTGATTAGAGTGCAGGGTGTGCACTTCCTCTGTATTCTAGAGCCTTATAATTTTAATGAAGGAGCTCTGAGTGTGAGATGGCTACTGCTGCAGCTTGATTTATCACAGCTCAGCAAGTTTGCACAACAGTCATGAATGTTTCCTCTATCTCTGGACAGATGTTTGCTTCTAGCAGGCTTGTGCATCTTCACAGCTGTTTCTCCAGGAAGACTCGTGTGAAAATATTTTTGTTCACACAGATATTTTGTGAAACAGCATTTTTCACACAAGTATGTTTGTATGTAAGACAGAGGGTGCACATGAATGATGCTGACTGACTGTCATCTGCAATTAAATGTTACTGATTTCACAGGAAACATAAACTAAATCACAGGAGAATCCTCTCCACAGCCCCTGCCCACATATATCTCTGAACCTGCTGGGACTGTAGAAGCAGAAAAGTCCAGAAGGACAGATAATAACACCAATATCAGTTCCTGTTGTATTCCTCAGACATGCTGTAAAAAGCATTGTATGTCCTAGATTTTATTTTATTTCCTAAACTCATTGCAGTGGCATGGAAACCTGGAAGTCCTACTTCCCTCCTCAAAACCAGGCCTGCTTCTCCTACAATGCAAACAACATCCTCCACATCAGAACAACAACTGAATAGACAGACCATCAAAGCCATGTAAAAGCACCAGCTGCCCGGACATGTACCAGGACAGCAAAGCTATTTACCCAAGAAGCCTTTCAGATGATTCAGGTCAATTCTATTGTACATGGAGCTGACTCACGTAACTTTGAGACCTCATTGTCCCTTTCCCTCTCTGCTTCCCTCCTTTTGTTTCATGCCATTGTTTCTAGGTAGACATTAAAATGCTTTGGGACAAAGACCATGTCTTCCTGTGAGCTTACACGGAATGAAGTACAAAGAAGTCCCAGCCCCATGCGGGGCTCTGCAAACCCGTGCTGCTATGAGAAAAGTATGCACATAGAAACCCCAGCAGCTAAGCATGTACATGTGCAAACACGTATAGTTGAAATGTTGGCTGTAATTAATATGCATAGTGATGTATCACACCTGTAACTCACAATCATGGTTCAATATCCTTGATATTCCCTCTATGACTCTAAAGCATGAGTTACACACAAGGAGAATCAGACTAGCAGTATATCCTTATACATGGATGACATGCTATATATTACTGCTGTCTGTATGAGAGTAGCTCTTTGAGCTCCTGTTTAGTGTTCTCTTCTTGCCTCTTGCTGGGCTAAAGTAAATTCAGCCTCTCTACTACGCTAATTTGTTTCTTCCTGTCTGCATTTTTTCTAATTCTTATTATAAAAAGTTCTTTTATATATTTTTATCACCACAAATGTTTTTCCAGGGTGCAGTGAAAGTTATTTCGGCAGACAAACCATGTCTCATTCTCCTCCAGTTCTGTAAGACAGAATGACACCTCGTTCTAAAACTGATTATCTACTCCCTCTCCCACACAACAGGCTTAATTTATTTTCTTTAATTAAATTTAAAATGTTTACTTCTTTATACTATTTCTATCCACTTCTTCCTGGTAAGGGTAAGTTTCCTTCCATGATCTGGAACATGCAATAAAGAAAACAGAAAAAAATAGAAGAAACATTGAGCCAGTGTTAGAAGCTGTGAAGCTTTTAATGCTATAGTGCAATGACTATGTCCTACACCTGTAATAAAAAATAATAGACGTACTTACCTCTTGTATAATGATTGCATCTTTATCTCTAAAGCACATTTCCCCTTCCTGTTTAAAGAGGAAGAAAGTGAGACCCAAAGTACTGATGTAACATAGTCAGATCTACCCACCAGATGGGGGAGACCTGGAAACACACTCAGGTCTCCTGCTAATCCTTGAGATTTTGAAAATAATTTGTCACTTTTTAAAACCTAAGCCTATGCCTTAGGATTTTTATGTTGAGGATGAATGGGCCTGTTTCTGCAGTGCTTCCCCAGTGAGTGCTTCAGAAGGGCAAGTGGGGTTTTGTATAAGGGGCACAAAGACTGCTGGAACATGTCCCCTGGCCACAGTGCCAAGTTTCCAAGCAGCAGCTGAAAATGTCTCCAGAATCTTTTCCTTGCCATCATGCCTTCATGAAACATAAATATTTTTCCTTCTGATCTGTATGCTTAGCACTTTCAAATGTTTTCATCAGCCACATGATGCTGTCCTCTTGTTTGAAATAAATGATTCGGTCAAAAATTGTATTTGAGAAATAGTCTATTACTAATAAATTACATTTCAACAAAAGCCAGAAACCTCGTTTAAACTCAGACACTCATTACCAGCTGAACAGCAAATCTCCTTATGCTTGAGATTTTTATTTACTACTTGGTTTGTTAATATGAGGCATCATTTTGGGAAATGAATCATAGAATTATAGAATGGTTTGGGTTGGAAGGGACCTTAAAAGATAGATCATCTAGTTCCAACCCCCTTGCCATAAGCAGGGACACCTTCCACTAGACCAGGCTGCTCAAAGCCCCATCCAACCCAGCCTTGAACAATTCCAGGGATGGGGAAGCCAGAACTTCTCTGGGCAACCTGTTCCAGTGTCCCACCACCCTCACAGTAAAGAATTCCTTCCTAACAGCTAATCTAAATCCACCCTCTTTCAGTTTAAAACCATCACCCCTCGTCCTATCACTACACTCCCTGATAAAAAGACCCTTCCCATCTTTCCTGTAGGCCCCCTTTAAGCACTGGAAGGCCGCTATATAGTCTCCCCAGAGCTTGCTCTTCTGAGGCTGAACAACCCCAACTCTCTCAGCCTGTCTTCACAGTAGAGGTGCTCCAGCCCTCTGATCACCTTTGTGTCCCTCCTCTGGACTCCCTCCAACAGGTCCACACCCTTCTTATATTGGGGGCCCCAGAACTGGATGCAGTACTGCAGGTAGAGTCTCACGAGAAAGGAGTAAAGGGGGGCAATCACCTCCCTTGACCTGCTGATTACACTTCTTTTGATGTAGCCCGGGATACAGTTGGCTTTCTGGGATGTGAGCACACATTGCTCAGGTTCATACTCAGGTTTTCATCCGCTAATATCCCCATGTCCTTCTCTGCAGGGCTGCTCTCAATCCACTCATGGCCCAGCCTGTATTTGTGCTTGGGATTGCCCCGACCCACGTGCAGGACCTTGCACTTGGCCCTGTTGAACTTCAAGAGGTTCACACGGTCCACCTCTCAAGCCTGGCAAGGTCCATCTGGATGGCATCCCTTCCCTCCAGCGTGTCGACCACACCACACAGCTTGGTGTCGTCAGCAACTTGCTGAGGTGCACTCGATCCTACTGTCCATGTCAATGACACAGATGTTAAACAGCGCTGGTCCCAATACTGACCCCTGAGGAACACCACTCGTCACTGCTCTCCACTCAGATATCGAGCTGTTGACCACAACTCTCTGAGTGCGACCATCCAGCCAACTCCTTATCCACAGAGTGGTCCATCCATCAAATCCATGTCTCTCCAATTTAGAGACAAGGGATATCATGTGGGACACTGTCAAATGCTTTGCACAAGTCCAGGTAGACGACGTCCGTTGCTCTTCCCTTATCCACTAACACAGGAACCCCGTCGTAGAAGACCACCAAATTTGTCAGGCACAATTTGCCCTGAGTGAAGCCATGTTGGCTGTCAGAAAATCACCTTCTTATTTTCTATGTGCCCGAGCATAGTTTCCAGGAGGATCCACTCCATGATCTTGCAGGGCGGAGAGGTGAGACTGACTGGCCTGTAGTTCCCTAGGTGTTCCTTTTTTCCCTTTTTAAAAATGGGTGTTGAAAGAACTTTCTTTGTGTCTCGCAAGTTGGAAGTATAAATCCAAATCCAGTAGAGTATTTGTGAGTTTGGGACAAGAGGCATTCCCATTGAATTCACACACGCTCTTGAACTTCTGGGGAGAAATTAAAAATAAGCAAACATATAAATCAAAAGGAAAAAGAAAACCATAAAGCTACACCCAGCAATGCTTACTGGAGAGAAGTGGCTCATCTTTGCCTACCACATTGTGCCCTGGCCAGTTCCTGTCTGTCACATTACTTCTCTCCACCTGTATTTCCTTTTTTTCCTTGCATTCCCCAAGGTGTGCCTGCTCTGCTAGTGCTTTGGTCCACTCCCCAGCTGTGCCTCCCTCCTCCCAGGTACACTGCTTGCTGAGCACCACAGAATTCCTAAACTGTGTCCAGGTTCCCCCCTTCCATCTCACTCACAGACCTCCTAAATGCTTTGGGTAGAGCTATGTGGGCTGTGCTGAGGTTACGCTCCAGACCCGGCAATGTGAACCCGCGATCGTTGCCCTTCCTGGGCTGGACATGCCACTTCTATGGGGTGACATGAGCAAAACCAGTGATGCTCTCGTGCGCATGGGTTAAGGGATCGAGGACCCATCGAAGCAGCCTGGCAGGGAGCTCACAAGGGGGTCCTTCTCCAGTCTGTTCCTCTTGCTGCCAATCTGAAACCATCTCTTTAGACAAAACAGACACTGGGGGACCCGCCAGGCCATGTGCATCCCCCAGGGCTCACCTACCCTATCTGCAGCTGTGCAGCACTGGCAGTGCACGCTGCACCCACACGGTTGGCCTGTCTGCATGTAAAAGGCTTTCTGTTTTAGAAATACTGGCAACATCTCTGCACCTGAGCAAGAGAGTACTTTTGTTGGCATCGCTCAAACCAGTTCAGAGTGGAATAAGCTCTGCTGACAGAAGACTCTTTTTCCGGAGTAACTGCATACCCACTAAGGCTTTTGTTGGCAATTTTCTTCAGGCTCACAGCCAATGTTAGCATGATGCGCTAGTCCACTGTGGGGTGGCAATTCGTTCAAATCATACTGCCAAAGAACCTAATTTCCAAGGGAAAGAGCCAAGAGCTTTGCTCCCTTCTTGTCATTAAGAATGAAATAATTTCTCTACCTATGTAAACTTTCCTGGGATTGGACTTGTATTCTACCACCTTGACTGAAAATGTGTTGCTTAGCTCATGCTGATTTAAATCTCTTATTTAAATAGGATTTTTACTGGATGGAACCTGGGCAGTTGGAAGTGTAATGGAAGAAAGCAGGTGGGATCAAATAAAGAATTGACAAGGGATGCAACCTGGACATTTTTAAGAATTATTGTGTTATTTTTTCTTACAAGCAACAGGAAAGTGCTCTGGGAACACTGCAGGTTTGAATTCTGCTGAACATTTTTTTCAGTTGCAGCTTGCTGAATTTTATGTGAAATCCAGAGAAAAAATAATGTAAAACATACATCTTTGTGTCATGCCGTAATTCACTATAAGTGCAAATAGGCATTTTGTCCTTTAAAATGAAGTTCCGTGAATAAAATCAGTGCCTGTTGCTATGATAAAATATTAGGTTTTTTTAACTAAGAACTATTTAGTGGCATCTATATTGTTCTTCATTTTCCCCAGAATGTTGTTGGTAATATTCATGAGTGATTTGTGGTTATCATAACAATGGGTAACTACTTCTGAGGAAAAAAAAAAAAGACAACAGATAAAGGATTTTCTGTTTCTCTTTTCATTTGTTTGTTTTGTATGGAAAGGAAGAGTTTAATATATTGTACTCTGAGCCAAAATCATTGTAAAATGACATTGGCAGCAATATGTGAAAGATATCAGAGAAAAACAAAGCTTAGGAAAAGCAAGAATAAATATTTTGCAGGAGAAAAGATAGTGGGTTTTTATGTTTTAAAAATGTATTCTCTGTGGTAGACCTCAATAGCTGGGAGCTCAGTTCTCCAGTGGGATCAGCTTGCTGACTGGTGTGTTTAAATTTAAGCATATGAGTAATATTGTATGCTCTACTCAACTGTGCAACTTTAAAAGTATTCAGAAATTTCCCTGCATGAGATGAGAGTGCGCTGCATCTCATAGGCATGGGACACTGTAAACACCTCTGGAATAAACGGAGAGGGTGTCTGCACTCAAACACTCCCTTTTCTGTGTCAGTCTCCTAACTGCTGTGACTCAGCTTTCATTAGCTAAATAAGTCAGCAGAGGACACCACCACAGCTGAAATGTCTTCAGGACCTGGACTCCAATAGACCTGGGTTACCCTTTCTCAGCTAAAACTAAAGGTGTTTGGAAATGCTGGATTTGAACATTCAAGCTGGCCGGGTTTCATGGAGACTTTTTAGGACCTGTGATCCTGCCATTGGAATTCTTAAACAGAGCAGAGTTATTTTATATTTGCTTTCCCTCTTTCTGTGTTGGGTTTGAGCACTGTCTCATAGAGACCAGGCTGCCTCCAGGGCAACATTTGGCAATAGCTTTGAGAACCTTGCCTAGCAAGTGGTAACTCTGGGATTTACACTTGGCTTTCAGGTCCAACTTCAGCGCAAATTTACACTCAAAACAGTCAAATTTACATACTAAGGGACACTGTTCTGTGTTTCAAAACAAAACAGCAGATAAGAAGTCTGCACATTTCACCCACTGGCATTTGCATTTCTAAAATTCCACCTATGTAATTGACCTCTCAGGCAGACAATACACTTTTTAATTACAAAACTGAGATCTTATTAGGAATCTAAGACAGTGCACAGTTCCACCTAAGGCTGACCTGCTGTTTGCACCCTGCATCTCAAAGGCAGAATATATCTGCCATTCCCTGTAACTGGCTGAACCCTCAGAGCATCCGTTTCACAACCCAGTGAAAAATTGCAGAGAGCGCACTCCATTTGCACTGCCTACTGCTTGCTGGGTACCTCTGCATGCTTGAGTTCATGGCTAAATCACGCTTATGTGATGAACAATACTAAAAACCCCAGTGGTGATGAAAAACTGCCAAGGTGAGAAGGGGATGCACATGCAGGGCTAGGGTTCTGAGTGGGGCTTACCACACTAAATGGAAGCGTGCTGCAGAGACCAAAAGACTAGACTAAGAGAGCTTAATAGTGTGGCCAGTTAGTGTGTGTTAGTCCTAGGACTACATGGGGCTACACAAAGCTATGGCTGACCTGATCCAGTGATGGTGAGTCTTGGTTGGAGGGGCAGGTTGGACTGAAGCCCTCCATATGTCCAGGTGTCCCCTCCAACCACCACTTCTACAATTCTGTGTTTAAAGTGTTCATACAGCTGTAGCTGCAGCGTCATTTGCTTTCCTGCTGAACCTCTATGCTACTAAACCCAGACCAGTCACAACAACAGTATACACTCATCCAATCTGCTCTTGGTGTCCTCTAGAGGGTGAGAGGAATTCACTCAAAGAACTTATTTTTCTCTAAAGATTACATAGAGGAACTAGGAAGAATAGAACAGTAGTAGGTGTCCACACTGTAGTTGTCTGAGTTAGGTCAGGTGAGTACTACCCCGTGCTTTCAATGAGATAAATACTGCAGTATTCTTCTGGCCCCTATGTTAGAATAGCATTTATAGCTATATAGAGATTGGAAATAGTGAACTAGTATCATGAGGATAACACAATGCCCAGTCTTCCAAGGGAGAACATTACCCTGCAGTTGGTGAATGGAAGTTGAGAAGAGAAGAGAAGAGAAGAGAAGAGAAGAGAAGAGAAGAGAAGAGAAGAGAAGAGAAGAGAAGAGAAGAGATTATTTCATTTGGAAGGAACCTACAATGATCATCTAGTCCAACTGCCTGACCTGTTAAATGTCATGCAGAGTTAAAAGGCAGTGGCAAGAAAATCAAGGCTTTTTTGGTGTTATTTGACCAGTAGGAAGTAGTAAGAGCATTATAAAGTTGTCATTAGGGAACAAGAGGAATTCGTAGAATATCTGCTGATTTAATAGATAAGTGCACATCCTGGGTGAAAGGAATCTTTTTCAACAAGATAATGAACTGTGGAGAAAGGAGAGACTTGTGAGCTTTTAAGAAAATTCAGTTTTCCAGAACTTTGGTATTTATGAAAATACCAGAGACTGGGCTTGAGAGTAAGCATTTTTACCTAACATTGACTGCCGAACACTTATCCTGTTATCTTGAATATTTGTCCTCCTAAGTGTGACAAATATGAAAGCAATCTGTTAGTCCAACAAAAAAACAACCAAAGTGGCCATGAGCATCCATGCAGAGGGAAAGGCATCCCGATTTGGCACCATGATTCTGTAATGATCATGATTGACATCTCTGCTTTCCAAAGACACTTAACAACAATAGAAATAACCTTCTACTGTGGCATGAAAGAATAATAATAAAAATTCTCCAGAGAGATACTAAAAGTATCAAAATCACTAACCAAGGTTTCAGAGAGACATAACAAAGTACAAGCTGGTCTCGCCATCTTGGTGAAAATGGGTCCTGAGGTGTTAGCAGAGAGCAAAAACTACAGAGGAACAACAGCAACAAAATGCTTAAGAACTCAGAGAAATGATGGACCCTTTATCTTCCTCTCTTCTGAGGACTGATCCCAAACACCAAACCAGGAGGAATGAAAAGCCTGAAATGTCTTGGATGAAATGTAATTCTGACTTCCTTCCACCCTGTCTGGTACTTAAATAGAAGATCCAGCTCCCTGACTTAAAGCCTTACCAAGGAAGGGAGAACTGTGTTAAAACTCTGCGTGTTCAGAGGGTGAGTAACTGAGGATATGACAAGGGAATTAGGCATTTCATTCATTTCTAAAACGTTTTAACTGAGTCCTTCTTCACCAGGTCAGTCAGCTCTGGTGGCAGGTGAAAGGATACATCAGCTGTATGAATGAAATATTAAGCCACAATCAGGTTCAGACCACACAATTGCTCATGCATAGCCAGGGCACAGTGCATGGGTACACAACTTGGAGTCGACATCCCAACAGGTCCTGCTAAAAAGGCAGCATGTTGGTAAAAAAGTAAAAGGACACCCTAATCTAGAGGTCTATGTTCTGGGAAAAAACCCAGCACCCAAGGTCTTCAAGGGTGATAGCAGAGAGTGGGAGGTGAGCTTGCTGATGTGCTCAGGAACATCATCTGTTAGTCTTGAGCTTCACTTGGAATGGAGAGAACTTGGCTGGGGGGAATGTACGCTTTTATGGTTTGAGGGATGAATGTGCTTAGAGACCAAAATCAGATAGGAAGCTTTGTTATGGTCTGCTTAATAAAACATCTGTGTTTTTTTCACTTCTTTTTTTTCCAGTGGGATTTCCAGAAAGAAAAAGCTATTTTGCTCAGGTCATGAAATCTTAAACTGATGCAGTTGGGAGGAAATATATCTGATTCAGTAATGGAACCAACAAATTGCTTTTAAGGCCTGGAAGTCCTGAGGATGAAATGTCACAACTAGAACAACCTAATAACCTGAGATTTCTTAGAATTTCCTCATCTGAAAAGCAGCCAGATCTCATTTGGCTCAGCTTACAGATGAGGACAAATTCACATAAATCCAGTGGCAGCAGAACTGTGCATGGCCATAGAGAAAATTTTACAGAGTCCTTTGGATTACATAGACTTCTAGAAAGAGAACAAGTGAGTATTTTAAGAATTCAGATAGAATCTACATGTTATCCAAAAGTTAAATACTCCAAAAGGAGAGAAGGTAATTAAAACCCTCTATATGAAGTTCTATAACATGAATTTTTATTCGTATTGTATCACATACAACTTTTGTTGACCCGTTCTTAGTAGTCCTTAATGCTAGCAGCAGTAATGAAGGAAAACAACAGTGTCAAACACTCAAAGCAGAACACTAAGTACCAAATACAATAAATCTGTAGCCACTAATAGGATGTGGACATGTCGGTTTGACTCTGAGATTTTGCTCTAAATCTTACAACACAGTTTCTAAGAAAGATGCTACTTAACAATACACAAAACAAAAATATTAAACCCCGAGAATTTGGTAAGGAATCTGAATAGCTACTACATTACTTGTGAGCTTACTTTAACAGTTTGTTTTAGCCAACAGATCTACCCCTCGGTGGTCTTCTTGGTGTGGGTTCTCTGGGACACACTGCCATTTTGCCTTTCACCACAATATTTCTACAATGTCTTGGAAGAAAAAAATCTAAACCTCCCAAAATCTGCTTTGACATTAAATTTCTTAGTTGTTCTGCTGCAGCTCCTTATTGCAAAATCAAGATATTATGCAAAGGTCACTGGCTAGGAGTGTACCACACATCCACAGAGACAGAAATAAAAGTAGGATAGCCAAAACCACTGAAAAAGATTTAAGATCTACATGTTAGATGTGTTAGATAATGATCCTGGTAGTTATGCTGGTGGCTTTTGATGTACTATTGAATAGAATTTTTATATTACCTTTTTTGCAGAAAGAATATGGGCTTCATTTATTTATAAAGGAAAGAAGCTGGCAAACCATCTTGAAGAAAACATTTTTGGCTGTGATTGCCAGTATTTGCTGAAAGGACTCTGGATTTTTGAATTACCTCTGTATCTCTGTGTGATTCATGTTTTCTCTCAAACGGAAACTTAGCCCAATTATACAAATCTACGCACATAGACACAAACCGTTCAAGGTTGTCTTCGTAAACCTTTGAACCCTTCTGGCTTCTAAAAAGGAACACGATCACAAAAGAATTTTTAAGAATTATTGGAATCATTTATCAGAATAAGAGAGTAAGTACTAATAAACAATACCCTGTCATTGGTGTTTTCGAAAGATCCAAACCTAGTTCACAATTCCACATCGAAAGTATTTGTGAGGCCTCCAATACGATACCAGAGGACTGTGATTAATGTCATGCGCCTGTTTATTTTTCCCCTGAGAACCTGAAAGGGTAAAAAAAAGATCACAACTAAACAAAAGCATATCAATAACAGGAAACTGTTGGTGAGAAATACCCCGATCTTCCTGTAAATTCACGTCACCACATTCCCCAGGGACAAAGGTGCGTGAACAGCATGGTAAATAATTATGATTTAATATGAGGCCTTGCAATGCTGTTTACAGTTAAACAACAAAAAGGAATTGTTTCTCAAGGCGCAAAATAAGCAAATAATAGAAACACATATCAATATAATCAGGAAATGATGATGTTATGTCTGGGTCAGCTGCTGAAAACAGATTGCAATCTATCAAAGTATCAACCTGATATCTCTGTGTAGCCCACAGAGAAACGTCAGTGATGGGAGAGAGTCTTTCCCTGGTTTGCATGTCAGTCATCTCACTTTGACCATTTTATGAAAGCACTGGGGACGGGGGTCTTGCAGAAGATTCTCCACAGCTATTTTCACTTGCTGATGTTTAGGGAACTTGACACTTGTATTCGCTGAAAGCATTTGAAAAGGTTTCTTGCATTTTGCATTACAAAACTGAAAATAAAACTCTGGGGGAGGAGAGAATGGAAAGAATAGCAACAGCTGGTCTCTTTCATTCAGGACAGTTATTTTGTTGAATCTAGCCAGCAAATCAGGAATAATGATAAAAAGAATCATTGCAGAAGCACAGCGGTGAATTTCAACAGACACCAGTGAAGCTTCTTAGTCCCTTACTAAAAATATATTTTAGGGAGAAATATAAAAAACACATAGGATGTCAGTTTTCAGCAATTTTTCCATACAGAAATATTTTTTAGGGATGCCAGGGCAAAATCAGCTATTTAGAAGCCAAACAGAACAGTATATCTTTGAACAGAAGATTAACATTGATAGTAGAAGGCCTAAAGCATTTAAATACGCGTTGAACTCTTAGCTATAGAAAAATAAATCCAGACCATGCTTGTCAGATTTTAAAGTTAAGCAGGGTCAGGTCAGGTCAAAGCTTGAATGAGAACACATCAAGAATTTTCTTAGTGTTGCCTGAAATAGCACCAATGACTGGGGAGACTTTCCTCCATCACTCAGGACTGAAATAAAACATCAACACTTGAAGTCTGGCAAATACCAGCTTCTAGTATTGCAAACATTCCCTAAAGCTCCCAAGAACGAACTAATATTTGGAGAACTCCCAGTTTTTGCCTTTAGCCATACTATTATCCTCAAAAGTATTTTGGAGCTTAGCACCTATGTAAGTGTCAACTCTTCCTGAATGAATCAGCGTGTGCACGACTGTCATGCATAGGAAGCATAGGAAATAAGCAGCAGCTTTGCACAGTCTGCTTGAATTAAAGCATATGCTTTATCATACTCACTGTAAATTGAAGCTACTGTTAATTTTGTTTGGCTGTGCCTGCCTGCCATCCCAAGCAGACAATTTCTACACTGTTGTCAGGATAACGCCAATCACAATCATCTTAACAGATGCTTGTGCTTTTATCTGTGCTCTGCATCACATTCCTCGAAGAGAAGGCTGCCAGAAACAAACAGGTTTTCTGAAAGTACATAAGGGAACAATGGACAATAGGAGCTGTTCTATACCGCTGGGTATAAACAAGAACAAAACCCAGTTCACATGGAATGAAAAACACCGTTTATCAAGATGTAAGTCAGTGGCTGGCAGGTTGCAGATGACATTTGGGTTCTGACAAAGCACTAGAGCAGGCTGCAGACATTCAGTTTGTTAAAAAAAGGCACTGCTGGGGCTGGATGGAGCTATCGGTACAGTTCGGGTTGATTCTCTAAACAGTTTCAGGGTGAAAAA
This sequence comes from Astur gentilis, assembly GCF_929443795.1. Lineage (NCBI taxonomy): Eukaryota > Metazoa > Chordata > Aves > Accipitriformes > Accipitridae > Astur > Astur gentilis. Next base: position 69,074,532 of record NC_064919.1, read on the forward strand.
AAGGAGAGAAATTATTTAGTTTTAGAAAATTCAAGATGTGTAATTTTAGAAAGTTTCCAAATAAACCATTTCAAATGCTCTTTTGAAATGACACTTCAGGGGTGTCATTTGGCATTCCAGTGTTCTAAATACTGGATTAAGAAAAGGATATCAGTTTAAAAGACTTTAAAGCTCATTGGCAGATAATGGGTCTTTTCACTCTAAGGCAGGCAGGATGCTTAGAAAGTATATAAGGAACAAGGGAAAACATCTCTGCTCTCCATACCTAAAATACTTGTATCTCCCCTCTCCCCAGCTGCCTTCCTGTATACTTGCAGACCCCAACCTCTGGTCCTGTTGGAGGACATGGCTGGATAAGAGGAGAAAAAGAGGAAGGGAAATACTTGCCAGAGCTGGATGGAAAGGGGAGGTAGTGTTTGCAATAGAGTTGTTATTTTCAGCTTACTAGTTCTTAAAAGTATTCTTTCAATTGATTGTTATGATTAAAACCCAAAGCTAAAAGACATGCTTAAAATTAAGCTCAGCTAAATGCAATTAGAAAAGTTTTAAAGATGCCTCTTCTCCCTGCTGCCCCTGACAAAGAAGAAATCAGTGCTGTTGTGATAAAGTGGGCAAACTTGTCTGCTTGTTATTTAGGAGAAATGCTTCAACATCCATATGTTTATAACCAAGCAAATTCTGTTTCACTGTGCTTGCTTCCCAGCACTGCTAAAAAGGAAATGAATGTTTGGTTTATGGATCTGATAAAATATTTCATTTCACCCTATTTCCCACCATATTTTTTTCCAAGGTAGACCCCAAATATTTTCCCCAATTTCTTTGTTTAGCCCCCTAATTGAAAAATCAAATAATTCACACTTTTCTACAAGCATATGACTAAGAAACAAATACTTTAGAGTTAACTGCTTCTTTGACTGTTCTCAGTGTTTTCAGAAAATGGTTAACAAAGAAAGACAACAGATAATTTTAATCTAAGCATTATTATCCATTGTTGAAAGAACAATGTGACTGCCTTTCATGCTTCCCAAGAATTACTTAAAACACCTAGTGAACTTTACCTAGGTACCAAAACAGCCTTGAGAATTAGACAAGGACTGCATATATTTTCCAATTTACATCTGGAGAAGCCAAGATGAGAAGAGGGAATGAGTCATCAGAAAAATCAGGAATGAATCACATTCACACTGGAAAATGAATGGCATATAACATTCTAAGATTTTGATCTTTTGACAAGAACAGTAGGTAATATTTCCTGGAATTTACCAAAATACTTGCAGACAAATAAACATACCAACTTGCTGTGTACCCATCACAACAAGCGCAAGTTTGTAAAAGCTACTGATAAAAAATTGTATCCATATTTCTGTATCTTTCTCATATTACTCTTGCTGTTGCTTATAACATTAATGAGACAAAGAGAAATTTAGGAGCTCTTTTTTTTTCTATGGGAAGGCTCTATAACATGTCATAGTACTACTAGAAGAAAATAAGAATTAAACCCCAGCATGCTATGTTATTCAGTTAGCTCACTAGAATATACCTTTCTCACCATGGCTACAAGCAGCAACATGAACTCAGATGCTCAGATGGTGTAAATCACCATTGCTGCACTCCCTGAAGCAGAACTGACACAATTTCTATCTCAGCTGGACTTGGGGCCCAGCTAGTCTGATATAAACTTTCACAAGTCCCCCTTGGAAAAGGAAATCACTGCAGTGTTCATATTCCAGTGATTAAATAACAGACATTTATTCATAAGTCTTAATGGTCTTCAAAGCATCTCCTTCCACACTTCAAAAGTTTTCTTTGCCTGATATTGCTATGGTGTCTGTCACATCAGTGCTGGCATGTGCCTATCCTCACTAGCCAGGGTATGCGAGATTCCACAGCTACTCTTATTTCACAAGTAGAAATAATTGGTGACTTTGTGGTTTCTTTGGCAAACATTGACCTTTTACTGCAAACCTTTCCACTGAAAATTAACATAATGAGGGATGTGTTAAAGAGTCAAAATAATATAATTGCTTAGTTTGATCATCCAAAACAGCAGCAACTGGGGAGTATTAAATTTCAAGACAAAGACAAGATGTTAACCCCATAGGTTATGTGTACAACTCCTAACTCCATTTTCTAGGCAGGTGAACAGGCTGTCTGGTTTCTGGAAACAACTGGCCATGCAGCAGATTATCTTGGAACTGGAAGAAGATGCTGGATGCTCAAAACTTTTTGGGAAAAGGACTGGAAACAAAAAGGAAATCGTTCTTTCTGCTGGAGGATGGAGAGCTCAGCCATGCACACCCTGCACAGTGACAGCATCAAAGGAGGAGAATAACAGAACAAGCAAATTTCTTCCTTTGTTATTACTTCCCTCTTGAGGTCTGCTACACAGATGGGGGAATATCCTATAAAGAAGATTATTTATCAGGGAAAGTAATGCTCTCAGTGGGTCTATTTCTGAAGTCATCCTGTATTCAGAGAATTCTGAGCAGTTGCAAAATACCGCTCTGAGGCTGCCCACACTGGCAAAATACCTGTTTGACTGTCAGGTGGAGTATTAAAACTACCTCTGTGAGCAAACCCAAATGTTAAGGACATTTTTACAATGGATGGATTCTGATGGTCAAAGCAGCAGGTACTTGTGTCATCAGAGACTTGGATCACTAAGATCCAGAGGGAGTCCCTTTCCTATGTCTAATTATTTTCATTGGATCACATGGCTGAAAGCTATGGCTTGCTTAAAAAAAAAAGCCTCCACACTGTACGTAAGGGAAAAATGACTATCTGAAACAAAACACTATTCCAATGTCAGCTATCAAATGACTAATTCTGTTTTTTCCATATGAAAAACCGCATTAGCACAAAGGAAGGCAACCGATTGCTTTCTTTCAAAACTCTACACTCTTTAAGAATTACAGAAAAATCTCACTTGATCTACCAAGCATTATGTTTTATAAGCATCAATTTTACAGCCCTGAAGTGGAATTAGGAGTGGGTTGGAAAAAATTAAAGACCCATAAAACACACACCATTGGGTGGGTCTGATGCTGCTCTCATTGTCAGCAGTTTTCAAACACTGGAGTTCAACTGGATTCAGGGGTGCCACATCAGTAGGAGTGAGGAGGGAGTTGCGCTCTCTGCGGGCAGGCTGTTACTCAGGAAACACCCACGCAAGTAGTTAGGCCTGAGATCTCGTCACAGGAATTGTATTAGATTTGGCTGACCTCTGCCACTGTTAACGAGAAAATTGGGACAATACTGGGAAAGCAAAGTTTTTTCTAGTTTTAGGGTGTTTTGGTCAATGTCTACCTCAAAGGGTTTTCACTGGCAGCATAAGATCAACCCTGCTAGGAGATACAAGAGTGTGTCCAGAAAATGGCATAGACTGGTGTGCTGTGAATATAGAACTGAGCAGAGTGCAATGGAGATGCACATCTATTTTCCTCATATGCTGGGTAGAAAGAGTAAGGAAGCCAAAGTAAACCAGACATGCTGTGCCTAAAAGCTTAAAGTGTTTGCAGAAGAAGCATGGCCAGAGTATGTAATAATAAAAAGTATTGTTCTTCTGTGCAAAGAATACAAATCTAGAGCCTCAGAAAATCGCACTTCATTGTGAGCATAAAAAAGAGGGGAGAGAAGCTCCCCTTTTTTGAAGGGGAACAGGACTGCGACTGGAAGCTTGGGGGTTTGCCTATGAAATAATTATAAGCCCTCTGGATTACCCTGGCTTTGAGGAAAATGCTGACAGACTGTAAAAATAAATCATCGGTGAAACCTCTTCCTTAATTCATTAGGATACTTACTCTTCTTTCTGGTATCTATATCCCAGAGATAGCTACCTATCACCTGCAGGGCAGACAGCAAAGCAGGTACAAGCAAAGAAGAAACTTTCCCTTCTCTTTCTCTTCTGCTCATTTTCACTTTACGCTTTGTTTTGTTTTGTTCTTCCTTGTCTGTCAACATTTATTTCTTTCTAGGTCTTCCTGATTCCCACAGTCTTCCTGATAGAAGTCAAACCAATGATCAGCATCCAGGCTCCCTCTGTTTTGAACCAACTCATCTCTGCTTGTTTTTAACTCCAGTGATGCTGCTGTGAAGAATTTCTACTCTGAAACTCCCCCAGGGAGTGGACATATCTTTAAAGCAGCCTTGGGCAGCCTGGATATAGCTTGAGAAGTAATACTGGCACTCCATGTACCTGACTCTATTTCTGCTCTCAGTGCTAACTGAGGTCCACTTGTATGATGCCACAGTTGAGTGAAGGTGGGTCTCCAGGCCCAGCTGCTGTTTTCAACCACAATATCACTAGGCTGCCCTGGCTGGGAGGACGATACCTAGGGCTTAGACTGTCCCTCCAAGTTGACAGACCTGGTCTCAAACAAGGGCCGAAGTTTTACTAGTGCCGATAGTGCTACTGCCAGGCTGGGGACAGTGGGAAAGTGTGGGGAAAGATAGCTCTTACACTGCTGAAGAGAAAAGCAATTCCCATCACAGCAGAACCCCAAAGCACCAGCTGAAGAACAACTGCACTACGCAGATCTGAGATGACCAGTAAAAGCTGGAAGGAGAAACTAGCTCTCCCAACATTTAAAAGAGATTTTGCACTGAAAGACATTGCAGATGAGCCCTACCATCACCTGTGGCTGGTCAGGGCCTGAGCACCTGTTTCTTGTCTTACAAGCAGTCCTTCATGTATACGAGCTGTCAAGGGAGAAGCTTGATGTCTCTCAGATGATCTTGTTGCCATCTGTGGCTTTTGTACTGAGTTGTCCTAGCTAAGTAACAGCAAGGAAACAAGCTTTCATCAGTGATCAGTCTGAAAAAGACAGACAGCAATAGTGCGTGATCAGACAGCTGGAAAAAACCACGGAGTGACAGATACTAGAGCCCGTATCTGAACAGGTGGCTGGGCAGATGTGCAGTGAAATGTGGGATTATGTGCACTGTCCGTGGGTGGGCAATGGTTGGCTTTATGGACTGCTTACACATGAGGTAGGGAAGGAGGTAAGAGCCCAGTACCTCCCATACAGTAGTCTACAGGCACACTACCTGGAGTAGTGAAGACAATCCATAAAATGGAGTAGGTATCATTGACACCATTTACAGAGTATGTCTTTCTCTCTCCCAGCTCTCATGGGGCCACCCAAACCACTGAAACATTCCTCGGTAGTAACAGCGCAGAATGAACTGGCTCCAGTTCAGTTGGTCTGGACAGTGGAGTGGGATACAATAACCAGGCTGCTTCCAAAATGTAATCTCAGGGTTGAAATACCACACACCAGAACAAAGTGTTCACACCGGGTTTATTAGGGCACTGAGGGATTGGCCAAACAGGATGAGTCAAACATGCCTGAAGTGTTGTCGCGGTTTAACCCCAGCCAGCAACGAAGCTCCACGCAGCCGCTCACTCACTTCCCTCCGGTGGGATGAGGGAGAGAATCCAAAGGGTGAAACTGAGAAAACTCGTGGGTTGAGATGAAGACAGTTTAATAGGTAAAGCAAAAGCCATGCATGCAAGCAAAGCAAAACAAGGAATTCATTCACCACTTCCCATGGGCAGCCAGGTGTTCAGCCATCTCCAGGAAAGCAGGGCTCCATCACCTATAACAGTTACTTGGGAAGACAAACACCATCACTCTGAACGTCCCCCCCTTTCCTTCTTCTTTCCCCAGCTTTATATGCTGAGCATGATGTCCTATGGTCTGGAATATCCTTTGGGTCAGTTGGGGTCAGCTGTCCCAGTGTCCCCTCCCAACTCCTTTCCCCCCCGCCAGCCTCCTCGCTGGTGGGGTGGGGTGAGGAGCAGAAAAGGCCTTGACTCTGTGTAAGCACTGCTCAGCAGTAACGAAAACATCCTTGGATTACCAATAGTGTTTTCAGCACAAATCCAAAACATAGCCCCACACTAGCTACCATGAAGAAAATTAACTCTACCCCAGCCAAAACCAGCACAAGTGTTAAGAGGTAGCTTTTCAAACCGACACCCTCCTTCTTAAGGAAATTAATAGATTAAAAATTAAAACAATCTTGCTCTTCTTTGTATAAAGAATTGTCCTGTCTGGGAAACACTGGGAGACCTGGCTGGTTGACAAGTTAGTCGCAGAGCAAGAAAAACTGAAGCTATGTAAGGACTTGTCCCCCCAGCCTGCAAAAATTGTAGCCATTAGGAGTCAGCTTTTACCGGTGACCAAGTCATCTTGAGACTTGCCATGTCTCCATGTTTCTATATGTACTAGATTAAAACTTTTTTGATTAAATCTCGGCCCTGTCAAGCTCAATGCAAATGCTTTTGCTGGTGTTAGCAGGCCTTTAGGTTAGTACCATTGTTTGTCTTTCCATTGAAGGCCATACATCACCGAGTTTGTGGCATCTGCTTCATGAAGGACACTAGCTTTGATGGTCTTTTTGATGTTCTCTTCACTCAAAATCCCTCCTGTACTTTCCCAGGTCCTCTTACCTGATGCAATACTCCCAAGCACCTGAGCACCAAGCCAACATCTGAGCCTTCAAACCCCATTCTTCCAAACTCTGTAGCAAAACCTACATGATACATAAAATATTAACCCTATTAACCATTACAGAAATATATCACCAAAATATTAAAAACCTAGAGGCAGTTCTACATAATGTCCCTTTTGCAGCCCAGCTCACCACACCTCATCTCAGTCTACCATTTCACATTCTTCATTATTCGTCAGACCCATTTCCTAGCCCACTGGGCTGTACTTCTTTCTGAACTGCACAGCACTTCTGTTACCTCAGGCAAATAAATGATAATGATGAAGCAACAGAAAACTTGCAGAGAATCCTCAAGAAAAAGCTGCAAAGGGGCAACTTGTTTAGATATAAGAAAAACAAAACAACACAGCTTCTAAAAGATGCGTGAAATCAATAATGTCCAAATTCTAAGTAATAAAGAGCCACAATGGTGAAAAATATATTGTGTACTACACAGGCTCCAGGTTGCCATTAGAGGTGTGATACATCCTGCTGTGTCACAAAGCCCACGCCAATCCCAGCTGTGCTCCACTCATCTGGGGTGGGGAACCATAGGAGCTAGTCCAGCAATTCCTATCGGTCTGAGCCATCATTGAAAGGTTGCTATCAGACAGCACAAAGAGAGAAAGCTGGGGCTTCTGGAGAGCAGCGTGAAGATGGCCATCTCATGTGCCAGATGTTGGAGTTGTCCTCTCCTTTGTCAGGTTTGAGGTAAACGGGACTCCCCTGGACTTGACAACCTGGTCCATGGCCTAAGGCAGAGATAAACCTTCTGAAGTGAAAAGGGGAAGGCATGACACAAGGCCTTTCTACTACCAGGTCTTCATGGCTGCATATCATTCTGGTCACTTGTGTTTCTGAAAGATGGCTTCAAACCAGAAGGGGTGCAAGAGAAGAAGGCTGAAAAGAACAGTGAGGGTATTGAGCATCTAATTTGTGAGAGGAGCATAGATAGACAAGCTAGGCTTGTTCAGCCAGGGCTGAGGGGAAGAATAGTGCCATCTACAAATATGTTGAGGAAAAAGCTCAGCACCAAGGGTTTGGTAACTGTTTAGATTAAAAAGCAATGTTGGCACAAATGAGGTATCAGCTGCCCATAAAGAACTTCAGCTGCAAATCAGAAATTTCCAAACCGTAAGACTAATCACATTCAGGAGAAGTTTTGCAAAGAGGCAGTCATGTACAGGACAGGGATGAGACCAAGCCATCTGAGTGGTTTTAAGACAGAGTTCAATAAATGAATAACAGTGATTATTATATGAGGTAATGTCTGCAGTAGCCAGGAGGGGGAATTTAATGATTCAGGTGGTCCCTTCCATCCCACATTATTGTGCACCCGCAGCCAACATTATTCTGTACTCATGGTCAAGAAAAAGAAGAGAGGCTCCCACTACTTCTAATACAAGTGCTTTAGTAAGAGCAAAACAGTCAAAATTGTGAAGGCTGTGAAAACAGCTAGCATGAGCCAGAGACAATTTAGCAAGCGCAGCCGCACCTGTGTAAGATTGATGCAAGACAGGAATCCAATCCAGATGCAAAAGCAACTATCAGCAGAGGGTATTGAATTACAGGAAGAGGCAGCTTTCTGCATAGCAGTGGTGTGAACTTAGTACAGCTGCAGTCTGATAAGTAATCTCAAAAGCGAAGCCGTACAAAATGCACCTTTTAATAAAGGCAGCAGGAATGACAGCCATATGAGTATCAGAGCAGGAGGGCTGTAAAGACATTACTCACTTCTAGTGATGTTAAAGGCAGCACATGAAAAAGCACCAGATGCTCAACCAGAATAACAACAATGATGCTGAGGACAGTTCTCGCTAATCCAGGATTCACTTGGTAAAAGAAAGATGTATTACCATTATTGGAAGAATCGGAACCATTTGCACAGGCAAATGAGAACAACAGATCAGTGTGGATGCATATAAATGATTTTCCCAGAAAATAAGGGTCTAACCAAAAGGGACTGAGTTACAAACAACAACCACAAAGTTTCAGATCAGCAGGAGTGGCATAAAAAAACCTGCTAAAGCCAAAAAGGATTAGAAAAACTGCATAAATCAGGGAAGCAAAGTGTATAAAAAAACCCCAAAACTCAAAACTGTATGAAAGTTTTTTTTCTGTTTCACTACTTTTATTAAACATTCTGACATATATTCCTTGTAAATGAGCTGCTTCAATATCTGATTGCTATACATTCTCTAAATCAGCCATGGAATGGAATGAGATGATATTTTTCATGAAAACCTAAGAACTTAAATTCTGCAAATGTCTTGAGGGAGACCACGTGCCACCGCCCTGGAAGTGAAGCCCTCTCCAGGGAGCTGCTCTTCTCTTCCAGCACACTGAAGCCAGGGGCATGAAAGCATTTTCTTTAGCACCATCCCTTCAAGTTCCTCTGCCTCCTTTGACCTGTACAAAAGCTGAATTCTAGTCTCCTCCCTGTGCTAAGATAACTTGCATAGTTTTGCTGTAGTTGTGTTTCTGTTTTTTCTTTGCTGGACTTTAGGCTTGTTTTGCCTTGGCAGATAGTGGTGACGATCTGGTTCAAGACTCCCAGTTCTGACAGATTATCTCTGAGGAAGCTTCTGGAGTTGGAAGTTTTAAATAGGTTCACTTGAAAGAAATGACCTGAGACTTGCATACAGATTTGCAGAAGAGGGGATGCTAAACTGCAACACTAAACACTGAACTTTGGGCAAATGAATATTTCTTTTAAGGCCAGTGTGACAGTTCAGACTCTTGTACATGCATGTATCAGTAAATACCCAGGATAAAGAAACACATCTTCACACACCAAAACTGAACAAACAAGCAAAAATAATACAAGCTAAGGCTACCGCATTGTTTGCTGCACTTTGCACATTTGTTTTAAAAATCAAAGTTTGATTTCAGTAACACTTAATATGCAAGCGAATAGACTCATTATTATATTCCATAATTACGGAACTGTGTTGCTAAGAAATAACAGGAGTTTGATCTGGGACTAGGAGAGACCACATGGAGAGCATCCTATGTTTGCTAGTACATATCTTATAGGGAATAAGGCAGAGCCTACAACACAGCAGCACCATTAATGTATACTCATGCTTCTTCATGGCATGTCTTTTCTAAAACTGTATTGCTTTTGCAGAAAGAGCAGCCTTTATTAATGTAATTGAGCAGCCATGACAATTCAGGCATGAACATGAGGACAGCAGGTGAGGACAGCAGCTCCTCCACTGCACAGCCCGTAGATATGCACAGCCGCAAACTGATGTAATGGGCCCTACCACCCACAAGGAAAAAACAGAGGAGGAGGAGCATGCCTAAGCCTTCACCCCCTGGACAGCTCCAGATAGAAAATGCAGTATCTGGCCTGCCTACATGGCTGTGATTTTCCTCTTGCCCTGGTAACATTATTACACTGAGGATGTCCATTGGGCTGGCCACATGAGCAGCTCTGTAAGGACTACCACTTAGCAGCTTCTTCTCAAAGGCACTCTATTGCTGTGCAGTGTAAAGGGCACCACTACCCACCAATGTCATTCCACCAATTTCTTCTCTGGGTCGTCCAACAGTCAAACCTCTTTCTTCTAGTAGCAGCTGCAGCCTCCTGTGCTGAGTCCCTCAGGCTCTGCCACTCTGGCTGAAAAAGAGGAAGATTTTAGTTTCCTGGATGAGCTGTTCCTGAATGCAATCTCAGAGCTCTCTGACAGAGCTCACCTAACATCAGGAGAGGAACAAGAGCTGAGCACTCATTCTGTGATATCTTGGAAGGGACAGGGTTTGTATGGTGAATACCTGAAGCAGGTATAGAGGCCCTGGTTTGAGGCATGTGCCACGAAGGGGAAGAAAGGAAGCATTTGGATGCCTAGTGAATGCCAATGCCATCCTCCTTCTTCATTCAGAGCAGACAACCTTGCCTTGCTTTAGGCTTGCTCATTATGATCTCCCACAGCACAAACAGTATTCCCAATCCCAGCAGCACAAGATAAGCAATCATTCTGAGCTACTGAGGACTGGCAGTCCTGGCTGCATGTGAATTTCTCTTTCAGATAGCTACAATTTTCAAAATTGTTAAAGTGATTTAGGAACATGCATGGACCAGCATCCCACAGTAACTTGTGGGAGGCACCTATGCGCTTTTGGGAAACCTATTTTTATTGCAGATGTGTAGGCTGAACTTCAAGATGCTGAGCATTGACAGCTGCCATTGACTTCAGTAAAAATTCCGTTGCCTAACTTGAAAACTCAAGACCACATGGTCTACCTGGTAAGTCTTCAATGAAGGACCACAAGAAGAGCACAGATTTTGTAGAACAGGGCCCTTGTAATTTAAATTATCGGAACAAAAATGTAAGAGATTCTTTTACTCCATTTTGAATGCTGGCTTTAAATACCCTCTTTATTGAAAAAATAAAGTCCTTATTAACAATGCCCCTTTTTAAATTCACTTGGCTTGCTTAATGAATCATTGGAAAACTTGGAATATAGAACTTGAATACTGTTTGATCCCATTTGAATTGAATGCCTCCTTCATTTTCCCCAGAAGCTCTATTTTAACAACACTTTCATTTATAAGGCACTATTTGCTTAAGAAATTGTTACAGGAAAAGGATTTTCTTGCAGCCTCAGGACTCCCTCTAGTGTCATTACAGCTAGACTCTTCGGGGATCTGTATGGACCACTGCAAGTTGTGTTTGCTTTCGATGAAGACTACAGAGCACAACTCTGTAACTTATTTGTATCTGAGATGTTAGGAAGCTTTGGTTCACTATGCTGTCCCTCCACTCAGGAAATCCAAGCTGCATATCTGTCATTGGACACAGTGTTAAATTAAAATTAAGATGTCAAATTAGAATATCACTTTAATGCAATAAATGTTGGGTTACTACTGCTTTATCTAAAGACTATTCATTTCTTCTATTTAGTTGGAGATCTTTATGTTATTAGCACGGGAGCTCCCCTGACTGCTTGCAGCCAGCGTTCAATCTTTCCTGTCAGAATTATCCAGGCATGTCTTCTGAGTGTTTATTACTTATCCACAACAGTGATTTCAGCACAATTTAACCAAAACCAAAGCAATCTGTTAGAAGTTGTTTCAAAATATGTGGAGAGTTTTGTTTTTTTAAAAATTGGTTGAAAGCCTATGGGAACCCTAAGGAAGCCTTGGCTGAAGCAGCAATTTGCAGAGTATTGTTGGTTGAAAACTGAACAGAAACTAACCTCTAAAGTGGTTTCTGGTACCACATGAGACTCCATTCTTCTCAGTGAAACCTTTCTCCAAGCAAAACCAATAAAGAGAAACTGATGTGTAGTGTATTATAGTGGTCAGTAACTTCATGCATTCTGCTTTAATTACTAGACTGATAGGCTGCCAGATGCAAACAAGCAGATCTCCATCATTAACAGGGAAGAATCTGTCAACTAGCTGAATGGTTTTGCACATTTGCACAGAAGTACTCAGCACTGAGGCTGACTACTGGATATGGAGCTGGCATACAGGAACTGTCCTACACAAGAGGAAGAAAGAACACAAACCAGAACATTTTACATACTGGATTTCTGCCTGTCTGCCCGCATAACCAGGACTTTTTCTTTAGGAAACAAGTCCTGTATGCTTTCAAGACGTAAGAAATCCTTGAGTAATAAAAGCCAAAGATGATACCTCCTGCCTCTCATCCAAGCATCTTGCTGCACTATTTTTTTCCTAATGTTGTTTTGAGTATTACTTCCCAAGGCCTACAGTGCAAGTGATGCTGTCTGTCCCTTCTGGAGTATATCCAAGGACTCTTATGGCAAACTTCTCTGCACAGGGTTAGTGAAACCAAGTACTCCTGTCTGGGGAAATGTTAAGTGAGACCTGTGCAACACATGAACGGTGCAAAGGCAAAATATTTCCTCAGGCTTCTCTACCACAGCACAGTTTCACTGCTGTACACCCAGAGTTCGGCTTTTCCAGCCCCAGTCATATTATCGATTGTTATTCCACATTAAATACTTTTTTTCCGCTTCTTATTCACATCTTAGACTGACGCTCTTTTACAATTCCTTCTCCAGGTTTTTCACAAATCTTCGAGTGCCAGTCTGAAGAGAATGAAGTTCATTAGGCCTCTGCCTTTGAGATCTTTAATAAAGCTGTTAAGTGATATATGGGTCACCCCCCCCCGTAATTTCCCTCTGGGCACCCCTCTCCCACCATGTACATTATTCTAAAAATACAAAGACAGCAAAGCCTGCCAGAAATCGCTATGGAAAATCTAGACTAAATGATGACTGCAAACCTCAAAGGAAGAGAATAACCAGACGGCTGACCCAGAAAAGAGATTCATGCCATCACCATTTTTCTTCTTTCTTCAGTTTTGGAATATTATCTTAGTTACTTACTCTGCTCGCTTAGTGTCAGATTTCAGGTCACAAATTCCAGTCCTATATGTAAGGGAGTAACAAGTTAAAAAAACAACCGACCTGTTGAGACACATTGCAATGCACCCCGCCAGCTGATAACATCAGAGCAAATTTTGTAACTGCAAGGCTGTTCCTGGCTCGGATGATGTATGTAACTGAAGGCACGTCTGCATATTTGAATGAAGTATGGTAAGTGGCTCATACAACAGTGGTTCCAGCGTGCTCTTTAAAACTTTTTCTAAACTGAAACCTTGTGCTTTCAAGCACAGGACACCAACAACGAGGTGTGAAATGCAGAACTTTGTCTAATTTGAATACTGGTTATAATCATCTCACTTTATGTTCCAAATGCTTTGTCTACCTGTTACGCGTGTCCTCCATAACGAGGTACGATGCCCTTCTCTACGCACCGCATGCAAATACCGTGGAGGGACGGGGCTGCTCCAGCCAGGAGCGGGAAGACTCCGGGGACACCTGAGAGGAGCCCCCTCCGGCCGAGACACCGAGAGGCCGTACCGCGGGCCAACGACGGGCAACAGCTACCACGGGCATCCGGGCAGTTCCCGCCTGACGCAAAGGCAACACTAGAGCCGTGAGGAGAGCCAAGCCCGTCCCAGGGGGCAGCTGGCCCAGGGACGCTCTGCAGCCGCGGTCCTCGGAGCAACAAAACCCCGAGCGGCCTGGCCTGGCCGCACGGTGTAACTTAGGGCTGGCGTGACCGCTGTGTAGGAGGCCTGGCGGCCCGCCGGGCCGCTCCGGGTCTTGCGCTGCCCGCCGGGGGCCAGGCAGCCGCCGCCCCACAGGGGCGGCCCGGGGCCGCGGGGAGGCGCGCGGGCCCGTCTCCCTTCCCAGGCCGGCGTTTCTCCTGGAGCCGGGGGCGGGACGCGGGAGCAGCTGCGCTGTGAGGAGGGAGGAGGCCGTCGCGGAGCGCCGGGCCGCGGCGGTGACACTCTCCCGCCGCTCCCCCGGGCTGCGCCGCGCCCCGCCCCGCCCCGCCCCGGCGCCTCCGCCGCCGCCGGCGGGTGGTGGTGGTGGTGCCCGGCCGGGCCGCGGCTCCGGCCCCGCCGCCGCAGCGGCATGGCGGGCGGGCGGGGGGCCAGCGCGCCCGCCGCCCTGCGGGTGCTGCTGGCGCTGCTGGCCGCCAGCCGGCCGGCTGTCGCAGGTAGGGCCGCCCGCGGGGCGCCGCCATGGCGGGAGGCGCCGCCGGCCACCGGGCCCGGCGGCCGGAAGGCACCTGCGCCGGGCGAGGGGGGGGGGGAAGGGGGCGGCCCGGCGCCGGCTGACCGGCAGGCCCCTGGCGCGGTGGGGCGAGGCGCCGCGGGCTCGGGTCTCCGGCTGCCGGGCTCAGGTGGTGCTCGCCCGAGAGCTGAAGCGGGCTTTTCGCCGGTGGCCTCCGCGAAAGGGAGCGGCCCGCTGCCCCGGCCCGGCGGAGGGCGGCGGGGCGGGCGGCGCCGTGGGCCCGGTCTTCGGGCCGGCAGCGCCGGCGGGCGAGGCCCGGCAGCAGCCGCAGCCGCAGCCCCAGCCCCTCGGCGTGGGGCGGGAGCCGCCGGGCTGCGCGGTGGAGCGGGAGCGGGGTGGCTGGCGGGCAGCTCGGCGCGCCGGTGCTTTGCCGCTCGGGGCGGCTCTGCCGACAGCGGCCTGGCAGGTGCTGGGGGCAGCAGGCGTTTTGTGAAGGCGTGGGTGTCCCCTTCCTTGGAGGCGAAGGCCGAGCCTGTCAGCTCGGCTTTGAGCCTGTGTCGATGGCCGTTTCCCCCCCACAGCAGACGTACTGGGACTTGACATAGCTAGACTTGCTAATAAAAACAAACAAAACCCAAGCAAGGTGGATTACCACTCCTCTCTCCTTTTTTTTTTTTTTTTTTTTTTACAATCATAAGTGCAGTATGTCACGAGGAAGGCGCTAAGGCACATGCAAGAATATTCACTGTGATTCCTTCCCCAGCTTTAGTGTGCTTATGAACTAGCAGTCCTGACGTTAAGTATTGGCCACCAGCTGCGGGTATCTGTTTTTTGGCATCAAAATTCAGCTGTCTTGCATCTGGCTTTTCAGACAAGCCAAGGGATCTGCAGCTCTCACTGATGGTGATGCACGTTAAGTGCAGGTCTTGGGTGGTCACCAAGACCACCACTGGGACAGCCAAAAACGTCAGCTGGGAATTTATTTTTCTTCTTCTGTGACACATTTTCAAGTAAATTGTAATTAAAGCATCCAAGACTGGCAATAAAGTTTATTATTTAAATACCTCTTGAAAATAATGGACCAGCAGGCAGTTGCAGAAGTGTGCTTTTTCGTACTCTGCAATCCCATGTGACATGAACCAATTGCTGTAACTCCTTTTCTTTAGAAATGTCAAGTGTGTTGTCAGTTTCTGTGATTCTATGGTAGCTGTTTTCACTACATGGGAAGACTAGTTAGAAACGAACTAATATTTAATTGTAACTTTAAAAAATAGTTTTTAGTTCTTCAGAGATTAATGAAGGCTGAATTGGTAGTTTTTCTTACAGAATTAATTTCATATATTAAAAATTAAATATACCTCTCTTGTCTTTCCACAAGAGAATTTCAATGTGTGGAGCTCTAAGTGGTATTCTTACTGGTTTTGTGAACAAAAGCCTGCATGCAGGGTAGGGGGGAATTTTTTTATTGCTCGTAGAGATGTCTTGGAGCTGTCAAGAATGTCAGGGAGATCTGATTGCCACTGAAATTTCTGTAGTAATAGGAGTGTTGTCTTAAATGTCATGATAAAGGGTTTTGTCGTTGGTTTTGCTGGCAGTAATGTTAGGCCAACCAGTACTGCTTTGAAAATGTGAAGCTGATGAACCACTTTATGCCTCGCTGTTGCAGTAGCATCCTTCATCCCCGGTGTTGCAGGCCGTGCAAGGCAAAGGCAGAGCCAGAGGGTACATTTCCAAACTGCAAACTGCAAGGTAGGGGCATCAGCAACACAGACTGCTGCTGCTTGTGCTAACCTAGGTGCAGCAGTGCAGGATGCTCCGACTGAGCTGCCTTCAAGCTCAGCTCACCCGGGCCATGTGGAGTTGCATCACTAGCAGGTGAGCTTGTTAAATTCCAGCTCTCCTATCTTATTACGTTTGCTGCTATAGCTATAGCCGTACCCAGAGATAGAGAGTTCCTGCTCCCAAAAATCTTGGAGTGAAATGGAAATCCAGTCAAAGGCTGGAAGGAAAAAAAAAGCACTAACAGCTTCTTATAGGCAGTGAACTGATTTTAAATTAGGTGTTAAATGGTTTTCCCAATTCTTCAGTGTGTTTCTGTGATGGAACCAGAAATTAACATCAGCTCTGTTCATTTGATGTTCAGTGCTTTAACTACAGGGCCATCTTTTATCTGGAAATCACAGAATCATAGAATGTTTTGCATTGGAAGGGACCTTTAAACATCATCTCGTCTGGTATGTAAAGCATTTGTAGATGCAACGCAAGGATGTTCCTCACTGTGTACAGTTTAGGTGAGCGTAAGGGGCTTACAGACTTTCATAGTGTTTGATTTACACACAAAATCTCACTGTAAATCCTACACTGAGAAAGCGTGAATCAACCCTGAGAATTCACTTTTGAATAATAGTTACATTAGCCTTAAAGGGCATTCCCAGTGAATCTGGCAGCTCCCTTTTCCACTTCCATTTTTCCCGTGCTTCTTGTGTGCTGTTGATGTCATCTGCTACAAGCTTAGATAAGAGGACAAAGATGGAAGTAGTATTTTTTCATTATGAAGTGTCCTATTTGGGTTCTTTGTTTTCTTTCTGTCATTCTGCTGCATTATTTCTGCTCTTTGTCCTTGTAGCAAAGCTTCATTAACCAAACTCCTGTTTTGTGACGTATCAGCACTGCGTTTTGGAAAGTGTAAGATTTGTAAGCAAACCCATATTACCTAAGATGTTCTGTGGTACTGGTAGTGCTTTTCAGTCTCACCAGTTGAATTTGATCAAATCTGTGATCAAATGAGGTCAAGTTTCAATCAGAAACTTGGGAAAAAAACGACTATGAATTTGATTCTTCACTGCTGTTCAGGAGCAAAAAAGCAAATATGAAATTACTTCAGGAAAGTAATTGCTGTCAAATTTTATTTTTCTGACTGCTAGTTTACTTAAGCTTTGAATCACTGGAACTGATAATCTTTATTTCTAGAATATGCAGCTCCTGACAACTCTATGAAACGTACGGCAATTTCTTTTCCTATTTGCATTATATTTTAAAAAATAGTGACTTTTGTCACTGATGTGCTATAAATTCTAGGCAGACCTTTCCAAAGTTCCAACAAAATGTTAGCCATGTAAAATATTTTGCCTGAAAGAATTATTTTTGAGTTAGTACAGCTTCGTAAAATGAATTCTTCTTTTATCGTATCTTCATAGCAGCTTTTTCATAGCACTTGGAGAAGTTTTTTCAGAAACTTTAGTATAAATTAATCACTTTTAAAGTAATTGTATGTGAGTGCTAGAACCCAATATCTATTTCTCCAAAGTATTTTTATATACTCTGAAGTTAGGATTCTTCTATAGTCACAATGGTTTCAAACACATTACTGGCAGATTCAAGGTGAAAGAAGGAAATACAACTAGATAGGGAAATAAATGTACAAATCACAAAATTTTGGAACAGTGCAGTGTGTAAAAGAATCACTTTGGCTCAGGTGTTCTGATAAATGGTTCCAGCTAAGTTCCTCAGCGCAAGACTGAAACATGCTAAAGCTACAAACTTCTGTAGTGTCAGTATTTGTACCCTAGGGAATTCACTTTGGAGAGGACTGACAACTCTTCTGGTGGTGCAGTAATTGAAGTTGTGGACCTGGGTGTGAAGCTCTGTTAGCTGGAAGGAGGTAGAGAACTGGTTTGGTTCTGTGGGGCAGCCCTAAACATGTTTATAGTGTAGAATGTGAGCCCATGGAATAACTCCAAATGTATTCTTTAATCTCTCATTCTGCCTTTTTTTCTGGGAGAGGGCTGTTGGAAGCTTGTTACATTGGGTACCTGGAATTTGGTACTCTTTCACTAATGTTCTCTCGCTTTTTAATCTGTCTCCACTTGTGCTGTACAATCAGAGTAAACGAGGCTTTTAAAAGTTATTAATATCACAACAGCTTATTTATATTTGGTATTAATAGGTTCTGAACACTTGTTTCCATCACTCAAATCCTATCCCAAGGGAGAGTCTTCCTATTATATTTATGTTGGAGGTTGCGTGCTGTTTATCCTGTGGTTTAGGGGAACAAAGTTGGGACCTGCATCTTCATCCTTTGGGACCTGCATATTTTGTCTTAGTTACAGCAGAAGCTGTTTGGGACTGAAGGCGTCTCTCATTGTTTGCCTAGCATTTAGTGCATGAGAACCCTTAATGAGGCTTCAAGCTGTACTTCTGTACAGCCTGAAAGTATTCTTACGATGTGGAAACCTGCCTTCATCTCCAGATTGCACAACCCTTCCATGTCTCACTGGAGCACCCTAAAAGACTTGGTAGTACAAAAGAAATTTATCAGTATGAAAAACAGCTGCTCTGTTTTGAGAATGGAGGGACAAAGGCAGAGAGGGGGGACAAAGTTATACCACTTTGATTTCTTTGCAGTAAAGTGAGCTCTCACAGAATGTGCCTAGTAGTCTCATGTGTGAAAAGGTCTGCTCTGCAAAAGGAGAGATCACGCCTTTTTCACCAAATGCAGGGAGGAACAGGCTGCACTCTTAGCCAGAGCTTCTACTTGCACATCCAAAATAGCAGAGAGTCAAAAACATACCCAAATTTGTCAACACACAGATAGAAAACCACTGTTGCCTGGAAGATCATTATTTATCTGAGCTACCTGTCTGTGCCACTTGATTTCTGTTCCTGTTACACTTTTGTGAATGAGCTGCAGGGGACAAATCTTCGAGGTGCAAATCTAAGCTGGACAATGGGAAGACTATTCATTTGAATAACTAGAACAGGTCTTGCCTCAAGATATACTACAGGTGATGAAGCCAGTACCTCATCACTCACAACTGATGTTGTATGTGCTTGTTGCACTTTGAGTATGCTGTTAGGATGGATGAATTAACCTTTACTTTGACTTTGCATTTTTCACATAGAAAGACAAGTACCTTTATTTTCTTGAAGGGACATTGTAGAGTTGGAGTATCTTGGGAGGCATGTGCATCAAACATCTAGTGGATGAGGACCTTGTCTGTGTTTGGGGCTCCTAGATACCAGTGCAGCCCAGGACAACAGTAGATGGTGAGACAGCAGGTTCAAAACTAGTGAATTTGTCGTCGTGTCCCGCCCCCCCCTTCTTTTTAATTCCTTTTTATACAGCCAGCCTGTAGAGCTCACTGATACAGATTATTAGTGAGGCCACTGCAAGAACTGTGCTCTCAGCTGAGGAGTTACTGTGACACAGAAGTGATTCTTGTATTTGCAGCTGACAGCAAACAAGCCAACCAAACCTCCTGGTATGGTAGTTCTGGAGTTTGGAGAGGATCCTGACTGAAAATACATGGGCCATGTTAGATTTAATCCTTTACTTTTATGATTTTATCTTTAGTGACTAAGTAGTGTAATAGATTGCATGACACCCCCCACTGCATTGCTCCCTGCCCCCCTGCCCCCCAACAACAAGTCATATATAGTTGTTTTCAAGCAAATTAGCAGGCTTGAAATGGTTTGGCAACAGTTTGTCTGAGCAGCAGTAATTCTGTGGCCTAATTATGACATTCATTGTAGTGTTGAAAACACAAGATCAATCTATTGGATATTAAAAGTAAACAAATGTTTTTGTCTACATCAGAAGGATTCAGGATGTCTGAATAAACTTTTAAGTGTCACCCACATTGTTTTTCCTTACGCTGTAGGCTTCTGGCCAAAGCATTATCTTTAAAGGGCCCTGGTACTGATACCTCCTGAACATTTTGAAGACAAAAACATTGTCCAAATACTCTCTCACATGGGAACTACATAATTTTTCTTTCCTGATTGAAGATCAAATTATGTGTTTCATTTTTTTTTTTCATGTAAAATGGTGGATATTAAAGGCAGGGGACAGATCTGGTAAAATGTCTCTCTTCTCGTTTTCATCTGTGAATGTAAAAACCTTTATGGATTACATGAGTATAGAAGTCTTTCTGGGTTACTGTTCAGGCACAGTAGGGAAAGCCTTTCCATATGACTGTCTTTGGGAAGAAGGTGTAAAAGGCATCCGAAGAAGGAAAGGATTGAGTTATGTGGAGCTTTGGCTGTCCACAGTGGAGACCAAAAGGAGTTGACCAGACATGAAGTGTGCATTAAATTATTTCCAATTAAGAAGTGAGCATGGAATTGTGATTCCAAGATCACTGTTCTTCCTTATGATTCATAATCTAGTCTGAAATGAGAAATACTGACAGAAAAAAATGGGAAAAAAGAAAAAAATCCCTTCCTTTGATTAGCTCTTTAGTCTAGGTTTTGTTGTTGGATGAATATGTGTAGGTTATGATAACTGTGTAGTAAGTCCCAGTTTGGTTTCTTGTACATATATTTCTAGGGAGTTAGTTTTGGCAATGGGGAAGAGACAAGGCTTTTATTGCTTTGTGCTTCGAGCACAGAAACCGAGAGAAAAATTATTCAAGGTCTAGCTGTTTCTTGAATTTGATGATATTTTTAACACTGGAGAATAAAAGCTGCACAAAAGGATAAAATGCCAGCATAATGCCACCACTAGATGACTAGTGAACCTTTTGCTCTGTGATTGTGAAGGCTTTTGCTGTGCCTGGCCTGGTTTCTCATGGTTACTTGTAAGAAACCTGTGGACAGAGCTAGAATGTTCAGTAAAATTACTTGAAACAAAATTCTCAAAACTTACACTTCCCATATAAATGTTACCTGCTGTGATGGAAATATTAGGAAGAATTTGTAACCCCAGTGTGGTACTTCTAGTCAGACTTGAGGCTTGGCTCTAAGGGAGAAGGAAGAGATGAGGACCACAAATTAGCCAGTAACTCAGGTTGAACAGATGTTTAAATTGGCATTCCATGTGATTATGCCTCTATTTTTTTGAGCCTTTGTGTATATGTGTCTATGTCCATGAAGGGACATTATAGCTGATGTACATCTGGCTGTTATTCTCAGGTGCTTCCACCCATCTTTTCACTTTGAGGCATAGAGCTGTTAGAGAATAGGTTGTCTGCCCAGGTATTCCAGAGGAATTGTTCCCTATATGATGTGTTGAATTCGCCTGTTCCAGTACCAAGGGAGCTTCAAGGCTGGTATTGTTGGTTGAATGTCACTTACTTTCTGTAATGGTATGGTTAACATCAGATGGTCCATGACAAAATGTCCCCTTTTCAAAAGCTGTGGCACCAGATTCATTTTGAAGTCACTCATAACACAGTTTCAGCCAGAAATCATTCCAGAAGTGTTTGCTCTAGAGGAACTTGATTCCTATATTATAGTAACATGCTTTTTAGTTTGGTGGGTACTGAAGAAGAAATTACACCAAGGCAGTGTAGGTGGTCTTGGCCCAAGATCTCATTTAGTGCTGGATCAGTGCCTAGGCTGATGCTGAGCTTCCTGCCCCACCTTCAGTGATGGATTCTGACTCTGAAGTGTTTTATGGAAGGCAAAAGCTTTAACTTATGTTTCTTTTTTCTTTTCCAGGAAATTCATGTATAGTATAAACACCAAACTGTTTCCCAGTGGCACACTACAGAATATTGACTCTGCAACTTCATTTCTAGTTATTCTAAATTGCACTTAATAAGCCATGGATAAGTTTATCTTTCTGCTCAATTACTTCCCCCAAAATCCAATGTTTCTTCTGCACATACTTGAGTCTAATGAAAATATGATGTCTTTAAAAGTTATTTTCAGGTTTCTTCAGCAGTCATTAGTTTTGATTCAGGAATTCACAATGAAATTTGGGGGCTGTGTTACAGTGATCATAATGAAACTTTCAGGACATTAACATCTTCATTTGTTAATTTCTGAGGAACTTCACTGGTAAAATTATAATGACATCTCTTGCCAGTTCTGTAGGGGTGCTAGGATGTAATGTAGCAAAACGAATGTAACTGCTTCTTGGAGTCTCAGTAGGGTGAAGAGAAGGGTCTGCTTGAGGTGAAACCTTGTACCCATAGCATTATATTGATATTCTGATGTTACTACAATGGCTGAAGGAAATGGAGTAATCCTTTGATTACAACAGGTTATTTCAGACAGCTAGGTTATGCCTCCTGTGATCTTCAGGAAGACAGTATCTATGTGGCTCATTTGCTGAAATGGAGGTCGGGGACTCCCTTACTTGTGTTATTGGGACCAAAGCTCTCTAGGGTAGGGACAATCTCCTATAGTCCATCTGTACAGTAGATAAAATAGTGACAGTCCTAGCCACTGCCATATTATGAATTTGCCATGATATAAAAATTATAAACATTTAACCTGCTTCTTGGCTTATTAGTAAAATTCAGTCCTCACTTAAATTAGGCATTTAAAGCAAGGGGAGTTGCTTTAAAAGGGAGATCTTTCTTTATTAACCCCACAGTAATAACATTTCTATGTACAACAAACACACTGGTTCTCTTACTGTATAGATTTTATGGAAGACCTGTAACATATATTAGAGCTCTTTGGTGAAAGCTTCTTTTATGCTAGAAGTAAACTGGTGGGGAAGAATTCCTTTTTGTTCAACTTGGAACCAACTTTTCTATGCACAGTGGTGACTCTTCTTTGCAAGAAATATGTGTACTTCAGTGATCTAAAGATCTTTCCTGTGTTTCCCTGAGTACTTAATATAACACACTATTACATAGCTTTTGGCTGTGGGGTTTGTTGAAATCTTATTCTTGGGAAAGCCACATATAATTTTTATGTATATTACAGCAAGTTTTTAGATACTACGAATGATTGTTTCATGAAACGGCTGGTTAATGAGACCTTTGATTTGGTACTCTGAAATGTGCAGACTCAGCTCAGAGTCTGAGTTAAAGTTACACTTTGTAGGCATCATCAGAGTGTGTTAGATTCAGCAGAGGGACAGCTAATGTAGAGCCAGGAACAATTAAACCTCAAAAGTCCTCTGCAGTTAAGCTTAATTTTGAAAAGAACTGTGTTAAAATGAGAAAGTTGTCTCAGAATGAAGCTAAAAGCTGCAAAATAAATATTTAACTGGTGGCATCCTTAAAGAGCTGTGTCCAAACACAGCTGAAGCATCATAAACCCTGGCAGATGTAATTTGAAAATAGACAGGCCTGAAAAAAACCCAAAAGGTCAAGGATCAGCTAGCTGAAGGAATCAAAGCTTTTACTAAATCCTTAAATACATTTAGAACAAAAACCCTGCAGAGGGTTGTGCAGCCAGTTGATTAAGTTATCAGTATAAAAGAAGCACTCAGAAAGGGCATGACTACTACAGAGAAGCTAAACGAAATGGTGTTTACTGCTAATTGGGAGGAGTCCCAAACTGAAATTCATTTTTTGGGGGGAAATGAGAGGGGTTGACCTAAAAAACTGCAGTGATGAAATTGCTCACTTGCTAAGGGTAATGTCTGATCTCATGCTTTAAAATCCCTGGGTACCTGAAGCCTGGTGGGTGGCAAATGTTATGCCAAAGTTTAAACCAGGAATGACCAGGGGACTGTAAGCCTGACATCCATACCATTCAAATTTATATGTAGTGTTACAAAGGACAGAAGATGCAAAAGTAAGTAGGATCAACTTGGGAAGAGTCAGTAGGATTTCTTTAAAGATGAGTTCTGCTTTACAAACCTCTTGGAGTTTTCTTAATGGGGGTGGGGAAGATGACTAAGATTTAGATTCCCAAAAGGCTTTTGGTAGAGTTTGACATCAAAGGCTCTTGAGCAGCCACTGGATAGGAATACAGGGGTTTGTATATTAAGTAATGGATTAGAAGATAGGAGGATGGGTAAGTGATTGATTTTTTTTTATTTTATTATTATTTTTTTTTTTTCTCTTTTTGCGTAGGAGGAAAGTTAACCAGCAGAGTTTTTGAGGATTTGGTCTTGGGAGCTGTGCTATTCAGTGCAGTAATAATGGGGATGGTAAAGCCAGTGAGTAGTCAAATGAGAAAGTTTGCTGGTGTTACTGTTCTTCAAGGCAGAAAAGAGGAGAGAAGAGGGTGAAGGTGGCCTGTACAGAACTGAGTGACTGGCCAGCAGGGGCAGCAGAGGTGATTGGAGACTGCATACAGGAAACAAGAGGGCACTTCAGCCTGGAAAAGTGATGGATGAGAACATATGAAAGAACCACACAGGTGGCAGGAGACCTGTGGGTCTTCTCATCAGAGATTACAAAGGATGTCTCTGACAGAGATATAAGAGCATGTTGAAGATGAAGAAGTTTCCAAAGAGAAAATAAAGGAGTACTTCAGAGAGAAATCCTTTGGCAGTTACAAAATAGATTAACTCTGGCAAGCTCAGGAAAACACCTGAAACAAAAAAATAATTGGAAGAGTATTTGAAGGAAAGTATTAAATGTGATTGCACTGTTCTTAGGATTCCCTGTTGTCACTGTCGGAAGTAGAATATTGGGCTATATTTACTGCTTGTCCATACTGGTGTGGCCACTGGGCTCTTACCCAGTTGCTTGGACTGGTGAATTTCATATCTGAGATCTATTTTCATTCATACCTAAATAAGTATATAGAGAGTTAATATAAGTTTTTTTAATATAAATATTTAGCTGTAGATAAGAAAAAGGTATTTTTTGGTGTGACTACCTCTCCTGTTTGTTTTCCTTTCCTTCTTTCAGTATCATTTTATGGTGATAGCTTTGTGGAGTTGAACATGGCAGAAGCATCCTCTCAGACATCCTTACAGTTGCGGTTTCGAACAAGCAAGCCACATGGACTGCTTTTTCTTGCAGCTGGGAAGAAGGATTATTGTTTAATGGAGCTACGCTCAGGAAATTTACAGGTATGGTTTATAATTATAGCTAAAAAGATATGTGTAGCCTGTGTTGTTTAGAGTTTTCCTTTAAGCTGTTACTATAACAATTCTGAAAGTTGTTTTCTTTTAAAATGGAAAAAATCACATAATATAATTGATAATTTCAAAAGATGGTCTTTATTTCTTACAATGCTAGTTATTAAAATTGGCCTCTAAAAGCCTTTTTGATCTCTAGATCTTAAAATCAAGATCATTGTGTTCAAAGCATGGGGTTCAGTAAAGGCAAAATTTCAGATTTGATGATGTTAGCATCATAGAAAATGTTTGGATCCAAGTAATAGTTTTTCTGCAAGGTAAGTTCTTGAAAGATCATTGTCACTTGAGTTCTCAGGAGTTGTTGGTCCTAGCAGAACTGCAGAGGAGTCCATTCCCTCTTCTGAAATTATTCAAGTCATATTTGTGATGGCAAGTAAACCTACACAAAATTTTAGTGGGATTTTATTTTTTCAATTATATTTTGTAAACTATGTGCTTAATATGAAAAGTTATGAAAATTAATGTATTAAATATATCTTAATATATTGATTATGAAAAATACAGCTTTGGATTTTGATAGTTAAAATTCTGTCTCTTGCAGTTGAGAATTAACTTTGGCATGGGGGAACGAGTACTGCATTCTCAGCAAAGATCTCAGCTGAATGATTTAGCTTGGCACCTGGTTGAACTACGTCATGAACATGATGATGTCACATTGGTAATTGATAAACATGATAGAACTAGTGCAAAAATGCCTGGGATTCTCTATGAATTAAATATTGATTATGGATTCTACATAGGTGGTACTAGTAAACTTGATGTTCCCTACCTTGTTGGAGCGCTACCTAGTTTCCGAGGATGTATTGATGATGTGTTGTTCAATCAGCTAGACATTCTGATGCCTCTGAGACCTTCTCCTGGCTTTAAAAATGTCCATGAAGTTTTGGTGGGATGCAGTGATGAATTCTTTGCAGATGAAGATGAACCCATTAGTTTCTTCAGTTCCAGATCCTATGTTTCTTTCCCATCATGGAATGTTGATGATGAGGGAATCTTGGAGTATAAATTGCAAACCTCAGCTGCACGTGGCTTGCTGCTTTACCATCCTGGGCAAGCGGGAGATTTCATTGCAATGGAAATGGAAGATGGATTAATTAAAGCCTATGTTGGAAACCATAAAAATAGAACCCAGCTTTCCTCTCATAGGTCAGTCAATGATAGTCATTGGCACTACATCAGACTGAAATTTACTGCAGAATATTTGCAGCTGACATTGGATGAAGAAACTGTGAAAAAATCATTGCCTCCCCAAAGCAAGCTGCCGCTTTTGAAGGGGTCTCTCTTTGTAGGTGGTATAGATGACAGCACACGGTCAGAAGTGATTAAGTTAGAGCTAATCTCGGTCTCTGGGAAGTATGCCAGAGGAGGATCCTTCAAAGGTTGCTTAAGAGACCTGAAAGCCAATTCAGAAAAGAAATCACTGAAGAATGTTCTGGTGACAAAGGACATATCAGCTGGGTGTGAAATGAAAACTGCTTTTAATACAAATCTTTCTTTAGAGATGGCTTTAAAGAGCCCTACTGTGAAAGCAGCCCCAACATTTGCCATTTCCCCTGAAAACTCCGTCTCTCTGGGCAAGGAAGACAAAAGCCACCTCTTAGTTCTAAGTAGCTTGATTGTGCCAGAGGGTGGACAAGCTTCACTCGAATCTAAACATATTAAAGTCAATATAGACTTTCAGAAATTAGGGATTCATCAATCACAAATTCTTTTTGAAATAAAGGAACCACCCTCTCATGGAGACTTGAAACTAGATGTTGAACCAGTGCAGGAGGTAAATACATTTACTATGCAGGATGTGTGGCAAGGGAAGATTATTTATGTCCATGATGGCTCTGAGGACACTTACGATTATTTTAATTTCTCCATTTCTGCCAGCAGTGAGAAGATAGTACCTCCATATTTGCAAGGAAATGAGCAGCATGTGTTTCGCATTACTGTCACTCCAGTAAATGATGCGCCTGAGATCATGCTTCCTGAAGGAAACTTGCTTCTTCTCTTAGAGAACTCAAAGAAACGTTTGACTAATGATCTGATAAAAGTTCTAGATAAGGATACAGATCCTGTGGGTCTCAGTCTTTCAGTACTTGGAAATCTGAATGCAGATGCAGGATTTTTAGAAAATTCAAAGCATCCTGGAAAAGCTATTACTACTTTTTCTAATGAGGACTTAAGAAAAGGCACTGTTTTCTTTGTCCACACAGGTGTCAAGAACTCAAGGATTGTTCTGAGGGCAAGTGATGGTGAGAAGGTGAGCAACACTGTTGTATTACGTGTTATGGCAGTTCCTTTGGATTACAGAGTTGTCAATAACTCAGGAATAAAACTACACCAAGGTGTTACAGCTCTGATCACACCTAGGCATCTGGCAGTTGAAACAAATGCTAACCTCCAGGAGCTGGAGATACGGTATGAGATCACAGAGGCACCCCAGTTTGGGGAAGTTCAAAGGCAGCATTCAAGGGGGGAATGGAAGCAAGTCAACTCTTTTTCTCAACGCTCTGTTCAGCGCAGCCGTGTGAGATACTGTAGCACTTTCAAAGAAATTCAGCTGGAAAATGTTACTGACCAATTTAAATTCAAAGTTAGTATAGGAAACAGAATCAGTGAAGAGCATGTGTTTCCAATCAAAGTGAAATGGTTAAGGTACAGTTTATTGAAACATGCTCCTCTAGAAATTGAAAAAACAAAAAGGAAGTACTTGAATTCAGATAATCTTTTTGCTGTGATTGTGGATCTAGAAATACCTGAAGATGAGCTTCATTTTAAATTGCTTTCCCTACCAAGGAATGGACAGATACTGCTTAATGACCAGCCTTTGAAAAAAGATTCAGTCTTTAGCCAGAAAGATATTACTGATCAAAAAGTGGCATATGAATTAATCAGCAGATACCATGAAGACAACCGTGATTCGTTTAGATTCCTCATTTCTACAAAGTATCTGGAATCAAATTTATATGACTTTGAAGTCTACATCAAATCAGATTTCAGAAACATTATTTTGACTAACAATGGCCTTACTGTTACTGAAGGTGAAGGAGAATTAATAACAAGCACGAAATTGTTTGTGCAAACACTGGATAATAAAACTTTCCAATATAAAGTTGCACAGTTTCCTAAGCATGGGAGATTAAAACTCATTAATTTTTCAGGTTCATTCAAGAATAATGATAATCTCACCACTTTCACTAACAAAGATATAACTGATAAGCGCCTTATGTATGTGCATGATGATTCTGAGACAGCATTTGATGAATTTGTTGTCAGAGCTTCCAGTGAAGAGTCAGGAAAGTTGGCAAACTTTGATCCAGAAGTAGAACCTTTGTCAGTAGAAATTAGATTCAACATTTCTGTCCAGCTGAAGAATGATGAGAAACCAGTACGTGTAATTGATAAGATATTTAACATAGTGAGAAATGGGCAGCGATTATTAACTTTGGCAGATCTTTGCTATCATGATCCTGATTCTGATTTTGATGATGGACAATTGCTATATACTAGACGTGGCATTTCCAATGGGGACTTGGTACTAACAAATGATACTCTGCACAGACTCTACCAATTCAAACAAGTGGACCTGGAGCAAAAGCAAGTCCTGTTTAAACACCATGGTGCAGATTTTGGGCGTTTTGTCCTCTTTGTGACGGATGGCAAGCACTATACCTCTTTGCTTCTAGAAGTTAATGCCAGTGATCCTTATGTTAGGTTGGCAAATAATACAGGCTTGTTGGTTCAAAAAGGGAAAGAGGAAACTGTTACAACAGCAAACCTAAGTGCTATTACAAACCAAGACATAAGAAATGATCATGAGCTTACATATGAGATATTCTCTTTCCCAAAATATGGAAGAATATATGTAAATAATCTATTGATGGATTCCTTTACTCAGTTTGATCTGATAAAGGGGTATGTGACCTACAGGCATGATGACAGCAACAACCTTATTGACACATTTAACTTTACAGTCCATGCTAGAGAAGTCCATCTGGATGCTGGAGTGCACGTTCGCATATATTTGGAAGGTCATCAGTGGCCACCAAGGATTGTGAACAAAAACAATCTCTTGGTTGAAGAAGGAAAACCAGTTAAAATCAGTAAAGGAAAACTGCAAGTAAGTTAACTGTGCTGTCCATTTCTGCAATATTGTAGCAAGTTTTCTTCACTGCTTTCTCAGCCATTGCAGTGTGGTTAGTCTCTCTCTTCTGTAACTTCTTTTAGTTCTCACTAACATGAATGCATTCTGGATGCTTAATTCTGGAGAGGCTGACACTAGCAAGCTTCCATTTCTAGAAAGGTAAACTGGTTATGTTAAAGAAAAAGGCTGCCCATATTCTTTGACTCAATTGCATATTGGTGCTTGAGAAAGTTAAGATTTGGAGATGCTGCATTTGTATGTTTGTTTTAGTTGTGACAATTGTTGGTACATCATGTATCATTCTTAGTTGAGCTGGTGGGAAGTGCCAAGGAAGAAAGGGTTTTGTTTCATTCAGTTTGGAGCTAGCCCGATTAACACTGAGGATTACATCCAAAATTTTAAAACCACCAAGTCACAAATCTGAGGTCATTTGTCTTTGCTTAATACTTTCCTCCCCATTGTGTGTAGTCTTTCAGTAACCACTGTGAGGGTACTCTGGCAGCACATGGCTGTGCTGTTGAAATCCTTGTTTCAGGCAGGGGTCAAGGGTTCTTAGGCTGTTAGTTAATTCCACAGTGTGTTCCTTTTCAAAATTTACAAAACACTCCCATGATGTGTTTATTTAACGTCTACTTCAAGTATTGTATTGTATTGTATTAGGAACTATGTAACCCAAATATGGAATGCCAGTTAATTAGGAAGACAATCCCAGGGTTAAAAGTGAAGAATTCAGAAGAGAATTATAGAATTTCTCCCATTTCTGTTTAAATAATTTTGGGGTATGTTTTTAAATTTAAGGTTGTTCATGAAAACAGTTCTCCATCTGAGATAGTGTTCACAGTAAGACAGCTTCCATTACATGGATACATTCGGAAGTTTTCCTCAGAAGAAAGTTATCTCGGTGCTGACCAAAGGCCAGTTTTGAGCTTCACACAGCAAGATGTTGATGAGGGCAAAGTTCAGTATGTGCAGACAGTTTCTGACCAACTAGATGACCGTTTTTCTCTGGATGTGACCAACGGTGTCCGAACAGTGAGTGGAATAGACATCTCTGTAGATATCATCCCCAGGATGATTCCACTGGAAGTACAGAACTTCACAGTAATTGAAGGGGGCTCAAAAGCCCTAAGGGAAGACTATCTAAAAATTTCTAGTAGACACTTTGCAGGACTCAGCTGTGCATTTATTTTAACTGAGCAGCCAAAACATGGGTTTGTTGAAGACTCTCGTGTTCCTGGAATGAAGTTAACCACATTTACCAGAAAACAGGTAATGCACGTAGATCTGCTTTGCTGTAGTCATGATTAATTCTTTGTACTGCTAAAAGATACGGGATGATTTGGTGGGAGGTGGTGCGATGCATGCGTTTGAGCTTTATTCTGGCCTTGTACCGAAGATCTTTCTGCAGTTGCTAGCTGGTCATTTGGGGTGGGGAGGGAGGGTGCCTTGTTGTTGTGGTGAACCACATCACTTCCTTGTGTTTCACTGATCACACAGACTAATGTGCTATAATCACACTAGACTGATGGGCCACTCACACTTAGGCAGAGTTGTTGATGGTCTGGAAACCTAAGACAGACAAGACTGCAGGTACATTTTGAAAAGACCAGAGGAAGTGGTGTATAGATTGATCAAGGAGGAAAGTGGAAAAAAATTATTTTTTTAGGTCATGTCTTTGCTCACAGAGAGCCAGTGTGTGCATGTTAAGCTAATTTTCAGTCTTTTAGCTCTAAGAAGCAAAACTGCGTCATAAGTCATCATCTACTAATACTATGTTCAGTTTATAGATTCCAGAAAAAATTGTGGTACATATAATGGGACTGGATTTTCTATTTTCCTTTCAGGAGGAAGGGGGAATGCCAAGACTGGCAAAATAAGATATTCTGGCTAGAGGAATGGACAGATGAGCTGTAAAATTTGCTGTTGTGGACAGAACAAAGATAGAGGTACAGATCAGATAGGAGCATAAATAAAGTCTTAGAAGTCATAAACAGTCGAGGCAATAAATACAGAGGGGCTTGACTACACTTGAATATTTGTGGTTTTTTAATACGGCATTCATTTTCTTTTAGCCATTTTAATCTTTCAGGTTGTTATATTTTTCAGGTGGAACAGGAATTAATCTACTACGTTCACGATGACAGTGAGGAACTGATGGACAGCTTTACTGTGATAGTAAATAACACAGAATTGTGGAAACAAAGTTTTCCCCAAACTGTATTTGTAACAGTTACTGCAGTAAATGATGAAGCTCCTGTTATAAAAGTTAACAGAATTCTTCGGGTATGTTTGTCAACATTTTGAAATGTTAAAATTATTTCTAACCTGATACCATTTAATGCACCTTCATTAACAGAGTATTAGGTTTGTATCTGGTGGGATAGTCAATATAATAAATGGTGGTCATGGGATTTAAATAAATTAACGTTACTGAAGGGAGGTAGTACATGAGTAATATGTATTTAGGGAGATGCTAGTCATCATGAGGAACATTTTCTGCTGTTGTAAAGTTTATCTAGAGGGCTGACTGAGCTTTCTTTTGATCTTAAAGATATATTAAGTCTCTTGGACTGACAAAGGGCTTGTGGCATGGGATGTCTTGCACTTGGATCGTTGTTGTGTTTTAGTGTTGTTTGCTAGGGCATCTTCAAGACTGTTAATGAACAGCGTAGCTTGGAAAAATAACAAGAGTAGTGATGATGAGGGTGCAAACATCTCACTGTTGTCTTCGCACAGCCTTCAGACCCTGTGCCTCTTGCCACTAAGTGTACCGAAGGGTCAGACCTGCTGATGTGTAGTCTGCTGCCTGCTCCTCTATGGATTCCCACTGGGATGGGACGAGAGAAAAGAGCAGCGTTCTCACTGGCACTTAATTAGAGAATTGTCTACGTGTTGGGTATTTATGATACAAACCAGGAATATTCCCTTTTTAAAAAGTTCCTGATAACAATAATACAATGCAATCTGTGAAAACCTAGGGTGTTAGCAGTCATAAAAATATTAGTGCAGACACTGAAATTATTACTGTATGATACCATGGGCTAAAAAAATGGACATGGTAACTTGATTCTAACTCTGCCTTACCCTCCCCCCTCCCCCCCCATTCCTGAGGAAAATTTAAAAATTGTTGACTGATGCTATCTTTTGCTCTTAATAACCATAGCTGGCTTTTTAATCTTATGATCTTAAAAAAAAGTCACTACTGTCACTTTGGTGTCAGTGCTTCTTCAGATTTATTTATTTATAGGATTGTTATTTGTTTGTGTTATAATAAGAGCACTCAGTAATCAGAATCAATTCATTATGGATACTGTGCCCATGTAAACCAAAACGTCCCCACATGTAAAGGCTTCCAATCTGAGATCTGATGAGTGAAAACAAATCGGGTGACTCTGAAAAGCAGAACAAAATGGATATGGGTCAGCTAATGAACCTGTGGTCACAGTAAACCAGTTGAGAGGCGTCAAGACAGAGAAGATATTTAGGAATAGGTTTGAAAGAAGCTAAGCAGGTTATTTTGAGGCTACATCATCCCTAGTGCTGCATGATGCAGTTTACAAATTGGTGGCACCTAAAACATGCATTTAATTTTACATATTTAGTTGTGCGTTGCAGAGGGAAGATGGTTTACTGTAAAGATTATCATAACTTTGTGTTGTGTATTTAGCCTTTTCACATGAGAAAAGACATAATTTTTAAACAGCAATAGGGGTAGTATTGTGCAGCTTCACAGTGACAGCAGGTAGTCTGTGATAATCTGCAGATGCCCACAACACAAGACACTCTGCCCTGTGCAGAGACTCCTGGCAGAAGGACAGACTCGCTTCACAGAGTAAAACCTTCCCAGGTTAAATTAATTACAATGGTACTCTGCAGACATCAGCACAGCACCCAGTAATGTTTGTCTAGTCACAGACAAAAGGGATATATGTCCAGTCAGAAATTTTTCTGTCTCCTTTCTGGTGCGTTGCTGGCATTGAACTGCAGTCTGTTAACGGAACTGAGGCTGTGCAGTGCACTGCAGCGCAGCATATGGATTTTTCTAAAAATATCTGTAAGTCTAGGCTTCCCAAGAACAATAATAACACAGCTTAACCTAGCCAAAGTTGGTCCTCTCTGCTAGGGAGGCAGTTTGCATACCCAGAACCAGGATGCTACCTTTGTGCCTGTGGTTTTGCTGGTCATGCATAAGATATTGCTGAGAAATAACTTTTATTTTTGTCATGAGTGGGTACTAATATGCACACGTGTGTTGGGTTCATGCGCAGACTAAAACAAATCTGGCAGTCGAGTTACATGCTGGGAGGATTACACTGAGATGGTCCTCTTCAAAGCAAACTTGCACATCCAAAGTAGGTGGGAGAAAATGGGTTTTTCTTAGTCCTGCTAAATATTGAGATGAGCTGGGCATTCCCGTGTAGGGTGATAACTTGCTGGCTCCACGTTCTAGCGAAGCAGTCTGTGCTCTTCAAGGACATTGCTAGTGACGAATGTTGAGTAATAAACTATGTGTTGCTTTTAAAAAAGCAGTAGCTCTTTTATATCTTTTGAAAGGTTGGAAATGTACAAAATATACAAAAGTATAAAATGAGGGACCAGTACTATGAAAACTGAAGTCCATTAGGACCATTTGAGTTGACTGAAGCTTAGCACCTCAGAAATTTTGCAGATCTCAATACAAAGAGTGAGAAAGAACTCCTGAACAATTAAAAAATAGATTGGCATATGGCATCTGCTGTTGAGAAATAGCCTCTGTAAAGAGCTGCATTATGTAGCCAGTGAGGTTGGCGTGGATATATGAAAGTTAATTTTGGCCTTTGTCATGAGCCTTCTGGCCAAATGCAGGAAACTGTTGGGCATGTGTACACATGCTGAATGAGTCCTTCAACTCTAGCTCCCTCACTTATGAGGCATCCATAACATCCCTTCTTCAAACAAACTTGTCTGTTGTTATGAAGGTTATGAACACCATGGGGGAATTTCAGGAGGACAAACAACCAAACATTTTGGGAGTTGTTTCTGATTTTTCCCTGGGAAATGAAAGTAAGTGAAATTTTTAGGGGGTTGGGGTTTTTTTTGGCTGAGAATTTATGACATGCTGAAGTATTTACATTAATGGTAGCATATGAGATGCAGAAAGTTTTACTGTCCTGAGAGCTTCTGTAAGGTATGCTAGTAATCCTTGCATTTAATGTAAAGTCTTTCTATTAGAACAGTTAAGTGCATGAGGGATGTGTTTATTTAGAAACTGTACAGCATTTTAGGTATAATATCCTAAAACTTCCACAGGTTCCATGGTAATTTTTTTTTCTGGGGTGGGAATAGGGAAGGGAAATAGGATATTTTTAAGAAAATCACTATCCTGGCATTATTTGCTGCATTTATGTATGTTTAAATGTATTTATGGGTAGTGATGCTATGAAATGACTGTATCCTCCTGTTGCCACAAGAGGGCTGTATTTTCCTAGAATTAGATTAAAAAAAAAGCACCACTGATTTTTTTTGTTTGTTTGTTCGTTTTGTTTTCTTTAAATCACTCACTCACTCACCAGAATATTAAAATGGCCACGAGTATAGTGTCTGGTAGGATATGTAGCATGCGAGGACATACTGACAAGCTGAATGCTGTAAGTAAAGCAGAATGAATTACTTCCCATTGGGCAGTGTCATGAACCTTTTTTTTTGGACCATGCCTGTGGAATGTGTTAGGCACATGCAAAATTAGTGTAATGCTACATCCTGGAAGCTCAGATACAGTTTTCTGGTGCTCTTCAAGGAGGACTTGATCGCAGATGTGGAAAATAAGACACTTGTACAGTATTTGCAGAATTGTAAGTGTCTGCTTCCCTACAGCCCTTTTCAGCTCTTGGATCTCCTTTCATTCCTCAAGGATCATGTTGCAGGTCATGTACAGTACTTTAAAAAGCATTGTGTGTTAGTGTGCTGGAACAGTAGAAGTAAACACTGGCTTTATAGAAAAAAAGCTCATTTTTTCCTTTAGTAAAAAAATTTCGAAACTCTAGGGCATTTAATGCGTCATTTGTAATAACATGTTTGCATAGTCCTTTCTTATGTTTTTGCATATTCTGTGTGTGACCTTTTATTTTCTATGTAGGATAATCTGACTCAAGTGGTACTGAGATGAGTTAAAGGGTCTCAGTACAAAACCAGTGACACTGATGTACTTATTTGGTGCCGCTCAATAAGTCAGCCTTTGCTATTACATATCATCCTGTGTTTTCATAGGTGGCGTCTTTTATCAAACTTCAATAGTAGTTATTACATTACAGTGAAATACATATTTCAAGGGAGAAAGTAGCTATTTCGTGGTTGCAAGATACTTTCTATTACAAAATGTTAATACAACTTCTTTTTCAAACCTTTTTATCTATTTAGAAAACATATATATATATATAGTGGGGATCTGCTACAGGCTACGTGACCAGTAAGACCCAGCTGATGAGGCCCTCTATAGAGAGGTAGGAGCAGCCTCACATTCACAAGCCCTGGTCCTCATGGGGGAGTTCAGCCATCCTGATATCTGTTGGAGGGACAATATGGCAGGGCATAAGCAATCCAGGAGGTTCCTGGAATGCATTGATGACAGCTTCCTTCTCCACGTCATAGAGGAGTCAATGAGGAGAGGTGCTATGCTGGACCTTGTTCTCACCAACAAGGAGGGGCTGGCTGGTGGAGAATGTCAAGCTCAAGGGCAGCCTTGGCTGCAGTGACCATGAAATGGTGGAGTTCAAGATCCTTAGGGCAGTGAGGAGGGCACACAGCAAGCTCACTGCCCTGGACTTCAGGAGAGCAGACTTTGGCCTCTTCAGGGATCTGCTTGGTAGAGAGCCATGGGATAAAGCCCTGGAGGGAAGAGGGGCCCAAGAAAACTGGTTAATATTCAAGGGTCACCTCCTCCAAGCTCAGCAGTGATGCATCCCAACAAAGAGGAAGTCAGGCAAAAATGCCAGGAGGCCTGCATGGATGAACAAGGAGTTCCTGGACAAAGTCAAACACAAAAAGGAAGCCTACAGAGGGTGGAAGCAAGGACAAATAGCCTGGGAGGAATACAGAAAAATTGTTTGAGTAGCCAGGGATCAAGTTAGGAAGACAAATCCCCGATACAATTAAATCTGGCCAGGGACGTCAAGGTCAACGTGAAAAGTTTCTAGAGGTGCATTGGTGATAAAAGGAAGACTAGGGAAAATGTGGTCCCTCTCCGGAAGGACCCTCCGCAGGTATGTGTCCATACCTGCAACATGGAGAAGGCTGAGGTACTCAATGATTTTTTTGACTCAGTCTTCACCAGCAAGTGCTCCAGCCACACCGCCCAAGATGCAGAAGGCAAAGGTGGGGACTGGGAGAATGAAGAACCACCCACCATAGGAGAAGGTTGGATTTGAGACCATCTAAGGAACCTGAAGGTGCACAATTCCATGGGACTTGAGATGCATCTGCAGGTCCCGAAGAAACTGGCAGAGGAAGTGGCTAAACCATTATCCATCATATTTGAGAAGCTGTGGCAGTCCGGTGAAGTTCCCACTAACTGGAAAAGGGGAAACATAACCCCCATTTTTAAAAAGGGAAAAAAGGAACACCTAGGGAACTACAGGCCAGTCAGTCTCACCTCTCTGCCCTGCAAGATCATGGAGTGGATCCTCCTGGAAAACGTAGAAAATAGGAAGGTGATTTTCTGACAGCCAACATGGCTTCACTCAGGGCAAATTGTGCCTGACAAATTTGGTGGTCTTCTACGACGGGGTTCCTGTGTTAGTGGATAAGGGAAGAGCAACGGACGTCGTCTACCTGGACTTGTGCAAAGCATTTGACAGTGTCCCACATGATATCCCTTGTCTCTAAATTGGAGAGACATGGATTTGATGGATGGACCACTCTGTGGATAAGGAGTTGGCTGGATGGTCGCACTCAGAGAGTTGTGGTCAACAGCTCGATATCTGAGTGGAGAGCAGTGATGAGTGGTGTTCCTCAGGGGTCAGTATTGGGACCAGCACTGTTTAACATCTGTGTCATTGACATGGACAGTAGGATCGAGTGCACCTCAGCAAGTTGCTGACGACACCAAGCTGTGTGGTGTGGTCGACACGCTGGAGGGAAGGGATGCCATCCAGATGGACCTTGCCAGGCTTGAGAGGTGGACCGTGTGAACCTCTTGAAGTTCAACAGGGCCAAGTGCAAGGTCCTGCACGTGGGTCGGGGCAATCCCAAGCACAAATACAGGCTGGGCCATGAGTGGATTGAGAGCAGCCCTGCAGAGAAGGACATGGGGATATTAGCGGATGAAAAACTGAGTATGAACCTGAGCAATGTGTGCTCACATCCCAGAAAGCCAACTGTATCC
The DNA here is from genome assembly GCF_929443795.1 of Astur gentilis. Taxonomy (NCBI): domain Eukaryota; kingdom Metazoa; phylum Chordata; class Aves; order Accipitriformes; family Accipitridae; genus Astur; species Astur gentilis. The sequence goes on from NC_064919.1 coordinate 69,111,867, forward strand.
CGGGCTACATCAAAAGAAGTGTAATCAGCAGGTCAAGGGAGGTGATTGCCCCCCTTTACTCCTTTCTCGTGAGACTCTACCTGCAGTACTGCATCCAGTTCTGGGGCCCCCAATATAAGAAGGGTGTGGACCTGTTGGAGGGAGTCCAGAGGAGGGACACAAAGGTGATCAGAGGGCTGGAGCACCTCTACTGTGAAGACAGGCTGAGAGAGTTGGGGTTGTTCAGCCTCAGAAGAGCAAGCTCTGGGGAGACTATATAGCGGCCTTCCAGTGCTTAAAGGGGGCCTACAGGAAAGATGGGAAGGGTCTTTTTATCAGGGAGTGTAGTGATAGGACGAGGGGTGATGGTTTTAAACTGAAAGAGGGTGGATTTAGATTAGCTGTTAGGAAGGAATTCTTTACTGTGAGGGTGGTGGGACACTGGAACAGGTTGCCCAGAGAAGTTCTGGCTTCCCCATCCCTGGAATTGTTCAAGGCTGGGTTGGATGGGGCTTTGAGCAGCCTGGTCTAGTGGAAGGTGTCTCTGCTTATGGCAAGGGGGTTGGAACTAGATGATCTATCTTTTAAGGTCCCTTCCAACCCAAACCATTCTATGATTCTGTGATGTATTTCATTTTAGTATCCCTTTTTCCATGGCACATATTTTGTGACACAACGTAGTCTGAAATCTTTCCTCTATTGAAGTGATGTGGCAAAAATCCCAGTGGCTTGAAAAGGTTTTCTTCCATTTTTTTTATTAAAAAGTAAAATTAAGACTTAGGGAAAAATCTGTGATTGCTGATTTTTGGTTTTGGGAGAGGTAAAATGCCCTTTTTCAAGGATTGTGTTCTCTCTTCAACCATTTGCTGTGATGTTACTGCCAGATACTTGTTAAGTGTACTAAGATCCTAGGAAGGGAGGAAGGAATGATGCAGTATGTGTTTTGAAGCTCAAGTGGAGGTTTTTAAAGGCTCAGGCTCTTAAGATTGTACGCTATGATATAAATTCTGCATGGGAAGAATTGGTGTCATTGTATTGAATATTTGGGAATTTCATTTTATTTTGAGATAAATATGTATTGTTCTTTGTTAGTCTTAGTACTTTTGTCTGTAATTCCAAGTAGATACAATAAAGATGAAGAGTAAAATGGGCTGTTGCTTATCCTTTCCAAACAAATTATCCAGTAAGATATGGATGAAGCTCACACAGCAGTCCTTTCTGCTTGAAGGAAGGATCTTGTTGTTTGTCCATATCTTAAGCTAATAAAAAAAAAAAAAAAAAAAAAAAAAGACGTGTTTAGATTTACTAGTGTTATGTAATGGGTTTTATACAATCTTTCTAAAAACTAGTTAGCTGTTTTGTCTGGAAGCATGACCTTGCAAAGTGCTAAGCAGGTGTTGGAGGTGTTGAGTCCTTCATCTCCCACTGGACTGAGCACCTCTGTGGGTTGTTCGGTGCACTAAAAAGGGCCTTTAGTGCATGTTGTTGGAAGGAAATGATGCAGCTACAGGAAGTGTTCCATTTCTATTGCAGAGTGTGCTGTCCCTGGGCTGTTTTCTTTTTTCTTTTCTGCTAGTGAAAGTAGACCATATTGAATGCCTTGCCTGCTGTGAAGTACATGACACTAATATTCACGTGTATGTGTTGGAAGGGAGCTCCTTGACTTAGTTATCATAATACAATTTTGTTATGTTAGTAAGAGTTTGGATAGTGCCTGACAAATAGAGCACTCGTGCTGCAGCTCTCTAAAACTCAAACTGGGGTAGGGTGTGTTTACTTGTATTATTTTGTGGTCTTGTTTTTTGAAAACCATTTGCCAGCATGAACTGTTCCAGTCCATTAGAAATTTGGATGAACGGTAAGGAAACTTCTCATAGCTGCTAGTGTTGCACAGCACAAATCTTTCTTTTTTTTTTTCTTTTTTTTTTTTCCTTAGTTTTCTTTTTTCCCCTGATTTTCTTTTATATGCATTTTCTTTAATACTATAATTTTTTAATTTTTGCTTTTCTAGGTCTGGGTGGGTTCAATCACAGAAATAACTGTTGATGACCTCTGTGCGGAAGACAAGGACTCCTCACCATCAGAATTGATATATTCCATTACTCCACCTAGCAATGGGCACTTGGCTCTGAAGTCTTCTCCAAACAAGAGCATCCTTAGTTTTACCCAGGCTCATATAATTGAAGGACAGCTGGTATTTGTACATGATGGTATGTGGTTTCAAAAATACCACATTTGTTACCAAAATACTGCTCCTATTCAGTATATTTTGTAATCCTTTGAAGATCTCCTTGTAATGTCATAAAAATCTCAGAGCACCGGTTATGTGATACATGATGTCACAAACTAAATAGGAGAGGCTCTGACGAGTACTTACATGTGTGCTCACCAAGAATCCTGGTGTATTAATGGTTCAGCTGGTAGCAGCCTTCTTTCTGAATACAGGTCTGCAGTAGGGGAACATTGCCATACAGCTTTCAGAGGAAAGAAATCTATTTTTTTGACCATTGTCATTGAGAATCTCCTGAAGCCTTTCTGTCTTGCTACAGTGTAGAGCTATTCAGGGACCAACAGTCTCTCAGATACCTGCCACAGTGTATTTGTGTTCCTGGGCAGCTCTGGGCAACGAAGTTACGGTTCATCTGCATGATGTCAGCCTCCCTTTCAGGCTGTGAAAGAATTCAGCTGTAACCATTGTCTCTTTTTTCTGCCAGTGGCCAGAGCTAGAGATGGGGTTATTTGTGCTGCTGCTACAGACAGAATGTGTGGGCAATAAAAAAAAAAGAAGCCAGGGCAGCTTCATGCATCCTTGAATAGCAGTGCTGGGAAGATGCAGGAATGAACATCCCAGCCGGGTTCCAGCCAGAGGAAGATGTGGGGCTTTTACAGGGCAATAGCTGCTTTTCTCCTGCTCTAACTGTATTTTTATGTTACCTCAGCTGAAAGAAGAAAGGAAGTGCTAAAGAAGGAATAAACCAGTTTTGGGGAAGGAGATGGGAGAGGCGCAGCACTCCCTTGCCAGCCCCAAGGCAGGCTGGAATTATTTCTAATGCTCCCTTGGCTGCAGCAGTCATTCCAGATCTATGCTGTGTCTTCATGAGGCTTGGTGCAGGTTAAAGTACTCTGACTTCCGATGCGCTGTCTTGTAGGGTGCATATGTGTTGCTGAAATTGTTTTACAAGCAGCTGCTGGTGAGCTGTAAGTATCCCGCTCAAATAATTTGCACAGGAAATGAAAGGTCAAGAGCATGGCAAAAGTGAGCCAAGCTGTTGAAATTTTTCCAAGGGAGACTTTGACTTGTAAAAACCCCTATGGTGGCAGGACGGTGGTAGTCTCAGCGTGAGGAAATGAATCCACTCTGTGTTCCAGAAAGGGCAAATGCACATCTGTAGTCTTAGGAAGTGAATCTTGATTAATAAAAGTAAAAAGAACAGCAAATTTCATTCTCCAGTGAGTGGGAGTGTGGGTGGTACAGTAAATTTGAAATGTAAAATTGCCCAGGTCATGTGTCAGCTCTTCCAGCTGCTCTGTCTCTGCCATATGCTCAGCCTCACGGCCTCCAGTGTTTCAGAAAGTACTTTGGACATTTTGTTTCTTTTCCTTTCTCACTCTGTGATTTTCTTTCCTCGTTCATTTTGGGCTGTTGCTAGAAATGTACTTGTTACTCTCACCTTCTTGCTCCAGCCTTGTCCTGGGACTTTTCCTTATCTGGTTACTGTCATTCAGCTTTTTACCCCTTTCCTCTTCAGCTGCCCTGTCCCTCATCTTCAGTCTTCTAGTGTGTGCTAGCTTCTTTGGCTCCTCCTGGGAAGTACCCGCACTTCATGGTTTCTATGTACTGGTGTATACTCTTCCTACTCACTCTTGTCCTTTTCAAGGGGAAAAGCAGCATCTTCTTGGCTGAGCCAGCTCTTCCGTCCCCTGGCTGTTCCTCATGGCACCACAGACCTTTTACATCTGTACATGGCAGTGACTCTCCATCCTCGGGATCTTTTGTACTGCCAAAGGAAGTACTACCATACTTTGCTTTTATGCCTCTAATATTAGACCTCATAAAATCTTCCCTTCATCTTTGCTCAGTCTTGTGAGTTGCATTATGCTGCTTATTCTGTGCTGCGAGTTGCAAATCTCATTCTTTGTTCTCATGTTTTCCCCTTAAACTTTGTCTTTGTTTCCTCTATAATGCCTGATTGTTCTGTCACCAGAGAAAATGCAGAAGCAGAACATACCTTTCCTTTCCTGTACTCCTCTTTCAGTGCGAGAATTCCTTCCCTTTTCCACCCTTGCTTCACTCCAGGGTGCTCCCATCCTGTTTTCACAGTATGGGGTTTGCCCTTAAACCCTGCCAGTGTGTTTCTTAGGGCAGCACTGAACTGAAGTCTTGTTGGTTCTGAAGTCTCAGTGTCTTTTCAGTGCAATTTTTACAATCCTCCTTCTGGTGTCCTTTTTATCACCCCTGATCAGATATGCCTTTAAAAATTAATTGCGATAAAATAATACATGCTCCACCCAAGCAGCACTTCAGGATTTAGTTCTGTTCCTGACTCTGCCAATGACAAAATGTCTGTGTCAATTGAGCAGTTGACCTGCATTAGCCAAAAAAAAGAGGTGAGGCTAAGTTGTTTTTTTTTTTCCAACCTGAGGCAAAGGGTAGACTCCTCAATGCCTTTTTAAATGTACACTTACTTGTGCATTTTTTTCAAGAGAAAACATCAGAGAATAAAAACTTTTAAAATAAAAACAATATATGTCCCAGAGGTGCTTCAGTGCCTGGCTGGATGTAAGAGCATTGCCTAGGGGAGTTGTTAACTATAATCTCAGACCCCATATTTGCTTCTTCTGATATGTTAATTTATAGTTCGGCAAGGAGTGCTGATCTTTATGTGAAAGTACATGGCACTCGCTCAGTTTCAGGATATATATTCATCTAGCAGTATCTCATGGCTAAAATGGGCACAGCAAGTAGAAGAGCAATGGTAATGGTTTGCAACAGTTAATGTTTCAATTTTTCATTCTCTCTTTCTACCTAATTAAAAAATCTGGGGAGCCTCTACTTAAAGCAGTAAGTCAGTTCCGAGAGACGTATTTTTATAGGAATCCACTCAGACTCCTGGAGGTATTTTGCTATAGCTTGTGCCAAAGTACATACAGGTCCTAAGATTAAAGAAAAAAATGTGTGTTTATTATGAGTACACATAACCTCTGAAATAGTTTAAGCTGTGACAACATATGCTCTTCAGGAAAGCTGAAGCAGAGTGAAGAGGCAAAGGAAACAACCTGAGAGTTGATTCAGTCCTTTAAATGTAAATCAAAATGAAAGAACATTCTAGTTGTTTCTCTCCCCAGATTCCTTCTTTGCTAAAATGTGACTGCTTAAGGGCTTTGATCCCTCCTAAGATACAAAAGGAGCAGGAAAGCTGGGAGTCATTGTCTCCCCAAGTTTAACTGGGTTTCAGCTCCACTGGGGTCAGTGAAGAAAGGAAGGAAGGGGCACTCTGCTGATTTACATCTAAGGGATGTCTGGCCTTCAGTGTAAACAACAGCCAGTAGTTCTTCCTTCAGAAAGTGTTCTCTACATTATTAATTTATTTAATTCTAATTAAGATACAAAGGTACTGATCAAAAATTGCTTCAGGATGACTTTGGATATATTTCACTGTAGCTAAGAGCAGAAGGTGTCCGGTGTATGTTCGTATGTTTTGGATGACAAACAGAATAATACAAGAATAAATCTATGTTTTTGTTTTCTACAGGAGCAATGTCTGGAGGATTCAACTTTCAGGTAACAGATGGTTTGAACTTTGCACCTCGACAGATTTTTAGCATCACAGCTCGGATGCTAGTCATTAGCCTTGAAGTGAACAAAGGACTCGGAGTCTTTCCAGGTCTGTTTTTAAAGATTACCATGATTTCGTCCACTTGAAAACATTGCATAATATACAGTTATTTATTAGATAGCTAGCTGGCTGAACTACAGAAAACTGTACCTGGGAACATCTATCTGTCTGATTTTTAAAAGAACAGTTATGTTTTCTCAAAGTACATATTGCTTTATTGTTTTACAGTCTTTAACTTTTTGATATGTGCATGTGCTTGGAGTCATGGAAATTGCCAGTGAAATATATAAGCAAAGCGTGGCAATAACGGTGTCTGCCTAAGTTCTGAACATTCTCCATTCAGATTTGTTTAAAAGCTCTGTATTATATTCACATATTTAGAGGTGTCTTATCCAGTTGTGATTTTACCTGGTAAAAGCAGAGTGAAGCTTGTATCTGTGGAATTCTGAATAGCACATGTAAGCTCGCCAGATTGCTAGTTCACTTTCTTATTGTTTAAGCTGAGTTACGGAGAGCAGCACAGACTCACTGATGAATCAGGAGGACTAAAAACTTTGATTCGTATTTGTGCATTTGGAACTAGTTGGATCAGCAACTGAGTATTTTTTTTTTTAATTAAATCCTACTCCTGCAGGAGTTGATGTATTAAGAGAGTCTTACCAAAGCCATTTACTGCTTTGCATGGAGAAGAGTAATCCCTCATTGGGTTAGTAATCTAACATTAATTGCAGGAATAAAGGAGAAATGAAGATTAGTCTTCTCTCAGCAATGTCTTGTGTCACACTTTTGTTTTTTGCTACCTTCTTTTTGCTGTGAACATGGTCTGTACAGCCAGAGAGAGATACTGAGAATTGGTAAAGGTCTAGAGGTGTTTATCTGTACCTTGATTTATTAATTTGATACAGAAGAGTACCATGTTAGGTTCTTAAACATAAGCTGTCTAAAAAAAAAAAGGCTTGCAACAAAACCCCCTCAAACACAGGCAACAAAAAATGAGATTGTAGCAGCATGATCTTCTAATTCAGACGGTATAAATGGGATTCACATAAATCCACTTACAAAGCTTACTAATCTGTGATTTTGGCGTGTAAGGTTGCCTCAGGCACAGGGATTTATAGGAGTTCTATCTTAAGCCAAAGATGATTGTAAGAAAAGTATGCATGATACATCCATAGAAGGCAAAGTCTCTACACTGTCAGTCAGTTCTCCAGTTTGCAAAATACACTATTTCTTTCAGCACTGCAAGCTGTATTCATCTAAGCCTACAGTTTTTCCTGAATTCTCACTTACTTTGGCTTAGCAAAATTCCTTTTTGGTGTTAAAAAGTATTACTAGCTTTTTCACCTGTTCTCTTTATGATACTTTTAAAAGACATTCTGGAGCTGTATGGGTTTCAGCTGTACTTGCTCATCATGAAATTACTATTACAACAATGATGGTGCTAAATGTTTAACAGATTTAAAAACAATAGCCAGTGTCCTGCTATAGTTCATAGCACTGCAGAAAAAGTGAATTTTGAGACGACTTGAAGAATCTTCACTTTAGGGAAGTAAAAATTGAATATATCGTGGGAATTTGCCTTGTCTTCATGACTGGGTGTAATCTATTCTCTCAAGAGAATATTGTTCTGCAATTTTATACGAGTATGTACTGCTGTCTTCTTTTGTGTTGGATATACCAGATTTGTTTATACACTTTATGGATATTTTTTTTCGTTAACAGAAGCTTGTTTTATTCAGTGTGCTCAATAAATTGATTGCTAGATATGAGGGTTTTTTTACATATGCTAGATATCTACAATGTGAGGATTTGCTCTCTTCAGGGAAGCAATTGCTCAAAGAATGAAGGAGCTGAGTTGCTCTTTGAGGACAGGCAGCCTGACTTGTAGGTATTCGGAAGCAGAGCTGTTTAAGCAGTCTGTAGATGAGATGATTTGTAACTGCTTAGCAGTGATAGGCAGAATGCTTATGCCAAAGCCCTTTCCAAATCTTAAATGTAGGCAGTAAAAATGGATACCAAAATTATTAGGTACTGATGATAGCCTTATGCTGTTGCATTTTACTCATACGCATTAGCTTGGCCCTACTCTTTGTCACTGTTGTGGTTTTACCCCAGCCAGCAACTAAGCACCGTGCAGCTGCTCACTCACTCCCCCACCACCACCAGTGGGATGGGGGAGAAAATCAGGAAAAGAAGTAAAACTTGTGGGTTGAGATAAGAACGGTTTAATAGAACAGAAAACAAGAAACTAATAATGATAATGACAGCACTAATAAAATGACAACAGTAATAATAAAAGGATTGGAATATACAAATAATGCACAGTGCAATTGCTCACCACTTGCCGACCGATGCTCAGTTAGTTCCTGAGCAGTGATCTGCCCCTCCCTGCCAACACCCCCAGTTTATATACTGGGCATGACACCAGACGGTATGGAATACCCTGTTGGCCAGTTTGGGTCAGCTGCCCTGGCTGTGTCCCCTCCCAACTTCTTGTGCCCCCCAGCCTTCTTGTTGGCTGGGCATCAAAAACTGAGCAACAACTGAAAACATCAGTGTTATCAACATTCTTCTCATACCTAACTCAAAAACATAGCACTGTACCAGCTACTAGGAAGAGAATTAACTCTGTCCTAGCTGAAACCAGGACAGTCACCCATCCTTGTGTGTCTTCCTCCCCTCTGTTTCTTTCCCCGGCGTTTGGGTGGGGTTGGTTTTGCAACCTCTCTGCTCCCATGTTTGGGAACAAGTAGACAGTATTCTCAGTTCCCTTTCCTTCACGCAGTTGTTTGGCTGGCAAATAATCTTCCTCTCCCTGTTGAGATGTGAGACCAGAACAAAACTACTGTGGGTGCTGTAAAAGGTTCTCAAGTCTCAGGACAGAAGTGGGTGAAGGAGAAGGTTATGTCTGGGGGAGGATCCCATTTTACATGAAAGTGTGAGAGACTTTATTGTCTGGGGCTCTGCACTGTATTTCAGCCTGTGCTGTGCAGTGATTGAGATCAGGTCTATTAGGAACAAACGGGGGCTTTGTGGCACACATCCTCTGTCCCCATGTCCGTGCGCTGTGATGGTGGTGGTGTGATAACCTGATATAGTTATGAAAAATTGGAGCGGTAACTTCTGTCACTACAGTGTGACTGTGTTTGAAAATTACTCTGTCTTACTCCGTTAAGGCAATGAGGCCTGATTTGCATAAGTAGGAGGTTATTGTGAAATAACTGTATTTGCAGATACACATGGTCTGATTTACTGTTGCTCTCGGTTGCACATTCCTGACCACATCTGCTCTACATACAACACAAGGTTGTGCTTCCCTCTCTGCTTGTCACGCAAAAAAGGGAAAAGAAGAGAGAGTAAGAGGAGGGAGAATCCTTGAATTAGATACAGTGTGTGAGAATTTTTCTAGACCTGAGGTATTGCTTCGCTTTTCAAAGCAGTATGGACACAGAGAGGCATGGGAGGGTAAAAAGGGGAAAACAGGCAGAGCCAGAAGATTTCGTTTCATTATAACAACTCTGTTTCAAAGTAGATGTGGTTTGAACCAGGGCACAACTACATGCAAACAGGCAGAATCTTGACATTACTAATGGCTTGTAAAATATCCCCATTTTTCAGTTTGCTTACCTTATTTTTTCTTCTGAATATTATAGCAGGAACATGTTATTTTGTGTTATTCCTGTATAAACATTATTCTTTATTGAAGATGGATTGATAATTCAGACTTGAAGGATATATACTGCTAGTATCTGAAATTATGTATTGATATGTATGAAAGCTTGTTGCTCAAGAAAAGAGAAAATGTAAAAATGGAAGCAGAAGTGGGGCAGGGAGAATAGGATTATGGGAATCTATTCCTCCTACAAAAGTGTCATTAAACGTGAGATTTAGTTTGCTGAGTGTGTACCATGAAACAGTACATCAAAAAGAAGCCAAATAAAACTTCTTTTTTCTTTTAGGAAATTACTAGGTTTGGTTTTGTCAGAGCTGTGGCAAAAATTGTCTTAGTTTGACTAAATGCCAGAAGGTTCTTTATAATCTTTATAATATTTAAGCCAGAAGGTACTGGTTAGTGTGGTGCTCTGTATTAAAAGGATTTTGTTACCTCTCAGTCTCCATCCATCTTAATAATACATGATTTCAGTTCAGGCTGTTATTTCTGTTATGTGATGTTCTTCCTAATTTGTTTAATTCACTATTTATTTTTTATTTTCATTTAATGAAAATCATCTTTCATATCCATAAAGTGTGTTTCAAGCTTCTGGTAATAATTGATTTTGGTTTGTGTTTTCACTAGAAAGTTTGCTGTGTTAAGGCATCTCCCTGCCAAATCACCCTGCCTTCTGTGGGCAATGGTGACTTCAGCTAGAGTTTGAATTCAGTTCTAGACATGTAATATTAGGAACAGAGCTTCTTATACATGCTCTGTTTCTTACTTTGGGTTGTTTTTACAGAAGCTAGTGTTCAGCAATTACATATGCTGAAGAGAACTGCAGTTTTCATTTGTAAAACAAAGGTACATCTTACTGATGGGCTTTTTGATTGAAAAAGCTGTGGAAGAGTTACTAGAAGGTAACTAGAAAAAAGGCAAACCTGCTGATTGTATAAAATGATATTAAAATGCTAAGTAGAATACCTAGATGAGAGGGTGACTTGTGCATACAAAACTTAATCCTTTTGGAAAAATTGCTGTTGCAAATCTGTGTTCCTTGTAACTGACATTTTTTAGGTTCCAGAAAACCTATTTCACGACATGATCTGAAAGCTGTAACCAATGATGTGACCAATGCAGGGAACAGAACTATAACTTTTATGATTATAACTTCCCCAAAACTTGGAAGGCTGATAAGAATAAATTCTGATAATACCACGCAGGAAATCCTCAGTTTTACACAGTCTATGGTAAGCATTTACTTTATAATAAGTAGTTCATGGGTAGATTGTTACTTCAAAGGGCATCTCAGTTGCTTGTTCTTTGTCTGATCCATTTATATCTGTTAAGTAACCAGGCGTATGTGACCCATCAGTGCAATCACCCAGATTTGCTATGTTGTTAAGTATTTGGCATCTAGTAATGAAGGCAAGAGGAGCCTTTGTTCCCCTCTGCTTGGATACTAGCAGGGTCTTGGCAATTTCCACTGTTTTGCTTGTAGCAGTATTTTTCAAGAAGAGCTGTTCTGGTGCCATTAACCAGCAGTCCAAGGTTGGAAGCCTTTAGTTTTTGGCAGAAGGAGTAGCCTTTTGCTCTGTGAAAAGTCTAAGTATCAGATTCATTTCAGCTGTACGCAGTCCTCATGGGTGTTCCCAAGAGGACTTCTGTTGACTTGATTGGCTGTGATATTAAGTGTTTAAAGAATCTTAACTGTGATACAGGGTCTCATACTTGAATGAGTAAAGTGTGGCAGCTCATGTAACTTGATGGAAAACATTCTTATGCAGCTGAAAAGAAATGTCTGTGTGCAGAATCTGAATGTAACTGTGTCCTCTGCGTGCAGTAAGTTATTCTCAATAAATCTAAGTGGGGGAGATAAAAGGAGCTCAATCTTCTGACTTTGCTGGAGGCAAAATTAAGAGATAATTTGGTCTTAATGTACATTTACAGATTTTAAAAGTGGCTGTTTGATTTAGTATATGAAGGAATGAGAAAATCTAGTGGCCAGAAATTGAAACTTGACCAGTAGGACCTGGAAAAAAGGTTGGTGTTTTTATTAGTTATCATCAAACTTTGAAACAACATCACCAAGGACTGTGGTGGAATGAATCTCCACTTGAACTTTTTAAATCAAGATGAACACAGTATGTTTCTCTTAAAACTATGTTCTATTCGCATTATGTTACTGGTCTTGTTGCAATAGTTGCTGAGTTTTGTCTTACATTATGAGGGAGGTGAACTGTATAATGACACTGTTCCCTTCTTTTTACAAGGACGTGTAGTGATAGGACAAGGGGTAATGGCTTTAAAATGAAAGAGGGTAGATTTAGATTAGATGTAAGGAAGAAGTTCTTCACTGTGAGAGGGTGGTGAGACACTGAAACAGGTTGCTCAGAAAGGCTGTGGATGCCCCATCCCTGGAAGTGTCCAAGGCCAGGTTGGATGGGGCTTTGAGCAACCTGGTCTAGTGGAAGGTGTCCCTGCCCATGGCAGAGGGTTTGGACTAGATGATCTTTAAGGTCCCTTCCAACCCAAACCATTCTATGATTCTGTGATTCTAAGATTCTGTTCCTAAAATGTATGATTTTTATGAGCATTAGATGAAACAGTTAAGCATGTCAGAAAATCTTGCAGCTAAAGTTTTGAAGTTTCACTGTTTTTGCCTATGGATATGATCTTTAGATATGTTTATCAGACAGTGCCACGTCAGAACATGCCACTTATTCTCTAGAGCTTTAGTTCTTACTAATGTATAGCTAACTTGCCTTTGAACTTTGTAAATTGTGTAAGGATTTGAACTGTAATAATGTGTATGCTTTTCTTCTCTGTTGGAGGTATTTGTATTGGCCATTTTCACTTCAAACAAATAGAGCTAAGTGACTTATTGCAGGTAGAATTAAGGTATCCGAACCAGCTTGCTTTTTATTCTGGTAGAGAATGAGGTATAAGGGAGAGAAAAGAGATCCTAAATAAACTTTCACTGTCTAGCGTGTTGTAGCCACATGAAGTTAAATATCAGTGAGAAAATGACATTGATATTACAAAATACTATATATTCTTCATGTAATGGAGAATCAAACATTCAGTTTATGTTTGGTAATAGGAAGCCTGTAAATCTGATTTGAATTTAAAATATTTTTGTGTTAGTTTAGTTTTTTGGGTTTTCATTGACTTCCTTCTGTATTGTGGAGCTTGAAATTTCACTTCTGAAAAGTACTATGCAGCTAGCTTATTTAGCACTAAGCTAGCTTAGTTAGCACTTTTGCTATGGCGCTGAACTCTTCCTATGCCCTGTGGTTTATTGCTTTGTTGCCAAAGAAAAGAAAAAAAAAAGAATTGAAATCTCTATTGCATTCCAAGAAGTTTTTTCATGGACAGTTGTTGTTCAGCCAATATAAGAAAATTAATTCTGTGTTAAACGCACTTGAATAACACAGTATTTTTTGACATGATGTTTGGGTTTTTTTCTCTGTCAGTACTTTCTATGGTATCTTAGACGTATTTTCATCTCGCAGCGAGCCAGAGTTTCTTCATTGTATTTAAAGTCATTTCTTCATTATATTTAAAGTCATTACAGAGGTAAACACAGAAATCTTCACTAATTCCATTCTCTTCTTAGCCCAGATATTAGCATGGGCTTTCAGCTGAAAAAAATAACCCTATTATGATTGATACTAAACACTGCTGAATTTAAAGGATGCATATTGAGCCTGTTCTTGATATAAAAATTTGCTTTCTCCTACTTGAAGTCCTAGAGGCATGTTTTGGAAAGTTATCCTGAACCAATATATCCTTTTAATATAAATTTTATTTGTTTTGTCCTATGATAGCCATTAAGAATTAAATCAGTATAGGGAAAGCATAATCTTGGAGATGTGCATATAGGATTTTATCACATCAGTCTGAATTTTTTAGACAGTAAGATGGGATGGTTTTGAGGCTGCTGAGAAAACTGACCCTGAAAGCCCTGTTTCTCTAGTGATCTCAGTGGGGGCTATTGCAGTAATTTCAGGATTAGCTCTCTCTGTAGTCACAGCTGAGATTCTGCTAAGTGCTTCATCTGTGATAGCAGCAGGGATTTTTTTGTTTTCTTTTTTCACACCTTTCAAGCATATGTGATAGGAATACGTGCTAATGAGATCCTTCAAGGTGTTTGCAAGCTGTGTAGAGTATGTTACAAGTAGTAAACTTAGAACTAGCACCATCTCAGACAGGGATATCTCTGGCAATTATAAACTAACACATGCAAGACAGGTCAGTAGTTGCCTGGGAGGTTGCCAAGGATTTAATAGGTATAGCTGTGTTCTCTTCAGGTCAGTGAATGAATTATCAAGCAGACAAGACGCTGAATCGACTGCATGAGATTTAGTAAGTGTTCTAGTCTTGTGGTTATTAGGAATCCTATTGCAGTTTCAGTGTATTATGATATTGATCTTAAAGTATGGGTGTAGTTCCAACTGATGAGAATCCTAGTCTGAAAATACTGCCTTTTGCTTTGGGGCCTAAAGAGGTAAATGGTTGTATCTTGTATAAATATGTGTTTCTCTGAAGATTTATTGCAGTATTTTGCAGTACTTTGAGGCTTAAATCCTCACGGTAGGACTGATAGGATTCTCTTGAGTATGACGATCTGCAAGGTCAGTGAAGGCAGGTATATGACAGGCCAGGTTCCTTCCTGTCTTTTAGGAATCCCCTTCTTGTTGTGATGTAGAAATTTTCCACTAAGTAATACCATCAGCTCTTTGGTTATAAACGAGAGTGTATTTTGATGGTAATTGCTCCTCCTTCTGCTTTCTGTAGTCTCTTACCAAGTAACTCTTGTTATTCACCATGAAATACCTGCATCAAAGTCCCTTTCAAGACTTCAGTCTTTCATATGCTATTTCAGGACAATGAGACCAGTAGTATCCTTATAAAGAAAAAACCCTAGACATGTGATACTCCGATTCACTAAACATACAGTCCAGCTGAGCTCCTGTTCACTGATACCATCGCTATTTTGAGATAAATTTCTCAATGCTTTATATCTCTGTTCTTCACATAAGGCCTTTATGAAGCATTCATGCCCAGTAACGTTTCACCTACCTTAAGTAAGCTTATCTGGCAACAGAGTCCATCTTAAGAAGAAGAGAAATGCAAGATAATCTCAATGTAAGTTACATACAGGCTGCATCGATGGGCTGAGGCCAGTCGTATGAGGTTCAACAAGGCCAAGTGTTGGGTCCCGCACTTGGGTCACAAGAACCCCATGCAGCACTACAGGCTTGGGGAAAAGTGGCTGGAAAGCTGCCCAGCAGAGAAAGACCTGGGGGTGCTGGCTGACAGCCGGCTGAATACGAGCCAGCAGTGTGCCCAGGTGGCCAAGGTGGCCAACAGCATCCTGGCCTGCATCAGAAATACTGTGGCCAGCAGGAGCAGGCAGGTGGTTGTTCCCCTGTACTGGGCACTGGTGAGGCCGCACCTCGAGTCCTGTGTTCAGTTTTGGGCCCCCCACTACAGGAAAGACATTGAGGTGCTGGAGCATGTCCAGAGAAGGGCAACCAAGCTGGTGAAGGGTCTAGAGAATGAGTCTTACAAGGAGCAGCTGAGGGAACTGGGGTTGTTTAGTCTGGAGAAAAGGAGGCTGGGGGGAGACCTTATCGCTGTCTACAACTGCCTGAAAGGAGGTTGTAGTGAGGTGGGTGCTGGTCTCTTCTATCAAGTAACTAGTGATAGGACGAGAGGAAATGGCCTCAAGTTGTGCCAGGTGAGGTTTAGATTGGATATTAGGAAAAATTTTGTCACTGGAAGGGTTGTCAGGCATTGGAACAGGCTGCCCAGGGAAGTGGTTGAGTCACCATGCCTGGAGGTATTTAAAAGATGCATAGATGTGGCACTTAAGGACATGGTTTAGTGGTGGACTTGGCAGTGCTAGGTTAATGGTTGGACTGAATGATCTTACAGGTCTTTTCCAACCTAAACAGTTCTATGATTCTATATACACTGTGCGTGGACTAAGGTACAAAGGCGCCTCTTGAACAATGTTCTTAAGATATTTTTTTTTTTCCTCTCCTTACACTTTTGTGTTTAAAATTATTCTCCTCTTATACCTATGGCTTTTCTTTACACGAAACAGGTGGATGAAGGTGTGGTCATGTATGAGCACTTACAAGACGAGTCAGCTGGCTGGAGTGCAGAAGATTTCTTTACCTTTACTGTCTCCTCTCCACCGTCAGCTCTGGACCTACAGGTGTTCCATATTGTCATTTCTTATGAAATTACCAGGCATGATCGGAACAGTCACCTTCTGGCAAATACAGGTAAAGATGCTGTACTGTTTGGGCTCCAAATTGTTTTGGATCTGTCAGGGTTCCAGTGAACAAATGTGAAAAAACAAAGGCTACGTTCTCTTCAATAACAAATGACCAGAATGCTTTTCTGTGTGCAGTGTAGATAGTAGATTGGAAAACTGCATCACTGCATCTTTAAAAATGAGATTAACTACCTATGTTTATTCCTTCCTACTGCTGTAGGGGGTATTCTCCATTTTGCTGTAATGGTAGGTGGAAACACTCAAAAGCTGTGAGATAACTGGTATTTCTTTAATCTTAATGTATGCATCAGTAGAAAATCTTGTCTCTTATATGTGACTGTATTTTAAAAATAGTGGTAATATATTTTTAGCCTGACATATGGAAATCAAGGATACCATGAAGGAGAAACTTTTCTGAGCATCATCAGTGTTTGACATCTCATTTCTGATACATTGCAATTATAAAATAGTCAATTATTAAGATTGTCTTTTCTGTTTTGCTAGGTGCCATAGTCCAGGAAGGAGGTAGAGTATTAATCAACAAAACAAATCTAGATGCTTCGAATCTATTGATTAAGCTACCTGAGGTACAGCGCTCCATGTATGAAGTCTGGTATCAAGTTGTATCTTTACCCCAACATGGCATGATTGTTGTTGGAGAAAGAAATGTTACCAAAGAAAAGCCTAACTTCTCCCAATACATACTGAACAAATTTGGAATTGTGTACGTACATGATAATTCTGAATCGCTTAATGACAATTTCACTTTTGCTGTTTGGTTAAACCTAAAGAGCAAGTCTGCAACAAAGCCCCATAGTGAATTTTTAGAGGAGGTGTTTAATATCACTGTTGTTCCAGTGAATGACCAAGCTCCAGAATTGAAGACTAAAAGGCTGCACTTGAAAGTCCTGCAGGGTGATGTGTCAGTGCTGGGATCAGAGAATCTGAAAGTTGAAGACCTAGATAATGCCCCAGCCGAGCTCAAATACACCATTGTTAGCAACCCCAATAATGGTTATTTAGCAATGAAAAGCAATCTCAGTGTCTCTATAAAGGATTTCACACAAGCTGATGTTGACAGTGGTAAAGTTTGGTTTGTACAGGATGGAAGTTCATCTTCTGGGGTGTTTTATTTCAGTGTGACTGATGGTAAACATCGCCCTTTATACAAACTATTCCGTCTTGAAGTCATACCAGTCGCTCTTGTCCTGGTCAACCTTACCAATGTTGCACTTCCACAGGGCCAGACATCTGTCACTATTACTAATGTGCAGCTTTCAGCTGTCACAAATGGAAAAAGCACTAATATTATGTATGAAATAACTCAGCCGCTCAAATACGGGCATCTGATGATTGGAAATGAGCAGGTTACTAAATTTGAGCAAGCAGATTTGTACTCGGGAAGGCTGTCTTATCACCTGACAAATCTCACTGCATCCAAAGAAGTACTGGAGTTTATGCTTTTCACCGCAGAAGGCAATCTAACAGGACAAGTGCTGAACATCACAGTGAAGCCTTTAGTACAAGTTGTACCTGACATGCAGATTTCAAATCAAGCAGCTTATACATTCAGAAACAGTGACCTGGATGCTTCTGAGCTAGCTAATTTGACAAATAGCAATCCTAGATTTGAAGTGATAGTGCCCCCGTCCCATGGAAGGATTGTGAAGAAAAGGTTCGTGAATGATGCAGTGTTCGAAGATACGCAGACATTCACGCAGGCTGACATTGATAGTGGTGTTGTGCTTCTAGACATAGATACCAATATGACAGGCATTGATCTGTTAAATGACTCATTCACATTTATACTCAGGGCAGATGCTGTGCAGCCTGCTGTTGGCTATTTTCAGTATTCCATCGTGCCATACAGTCCTCCACTTGTGCAGGGTTTTACAACTGTAGTGCCTTCCATAACCAGCATGACCACTTTAAAAATTCACGCTACCTCAAAGGACGAGGCACCAGCCTCCTCTCAGAATGAAGAGCCTACAGTAGCACCACAGAAGACTGAACCAACCCTGTGGCCAGGGCAGAATCACTGGGGAAATCTACGTGAGGAAGGTCTATTGCTAAATCTGGCAATGGGAACAAGTGGATCTGCAGGGACTAAGACCACGACTCAGGTTAATGCCAGGAGTCCCAGAGAACAGGGAGGTGAAAGCAGAAACCCTTGGTACATCATTATCCCCCTGGTCCTAGTGTCTGTGCTACTTATTGTTGCTGTTATTTCTGTGTGTGTTTTGCTAATGTGTCAGAAGAAAGAGAAGACAAAACCTCTTGTCAAAAATCAGACAGATGCAGTCCTCAGTAGTCAAGATTGGTGTCTGGAACGGAGCTTGACTGTACCCAGTGTTACAGTGACTCCTCTCCTGAAGGGGGTTGAGAGCAGTACAGCCTCAGCATTCATGGCAGTAAGAAGTGAACAGCTGCTTCCCGCAGCGGTTTCTCCAACGGTAGAACAGTCTCTGCAAAACAGCTGGTTAAACCTCGATCCTGAAATGATGCAGTATTGTCGAAAAACAAACCCAACTTTGAAGCACAATCAATACTGGGTGTAGTTATGGCCAGTTGTGGTCATGCTAATTGACATAGTATGGAAAAGAGAGTATATGTCATTGACATGTAATTCATTCTTTATTTATATTTATTACAGGTCAAATGATGCACTGTTTGTTAGATGAAATCCAAATACCTGTGAAATAATAATAATAAAATCGTACTGATTACAATGGCCATAAAATAAGATTTCCAGTTGGTACTTCAGCAAAATTCCCACTTAATTCAGTGCAGAATTTGGCCCCAGAGATTTTGAGTGCACCCTGTGTATGCAATATTTTTATTTCTCGTGACAGGGTTAAAATAGAATGTTCTGTCATGGATTATATATTTTTAATATAATTACTTTTTTTGAAGAACCAGGTTTGCTATAAAGGTATTCTTTCTATTTGAAAAACTTCAACTTTTTCTGTAAGTAATTGCCAAGGTGCTAATCTCAGTAATGTCATTTTGACCCAAAGGCTGTTTTCAGAGGCCAGTACTAAACAAAGCAAGCTGTGATTATTTTGACAGGTGTTCATCCAAGTCGCTGAACTGGAAATCTAGAATTCAACTCGGCAACAATAGTACAGCAGTGACAGTAAATAAGGATTCTGGTAAAATACTTTTACTGCGAGGTGTTGTTTGTTCTTTTGTTTTTTTCTTTTTTCCTCATTTGATACTGAACTCTAGCCTTTAATGTCTGCAGACTGGTAAAATGTATCCATGACCACTAATCTACATGGCAAAAACTGTGTATCTGCCATTCAGCCTGTAGGTTTAGGTTATGTCTGGAAGTGCAAGCATATCAAAATTTCCTGCTCCTGACAAAGGGCTAAATTCCACTTTCAGTGATGCAAACACAACTCTCTCTAGAGTCTGGGCATTCAAGCAGATGGCAGTAGAATTAAGTCCTCTGCTGCATAATGTCGTCTGTTGTGGAGCTACTGACAGAAACAATCCTGCAAGGAAGTACATATCCCCTTCTGAAGTTTAACAATTTATACTTCGTCTCCCAGAACACCAAAAACATGTGCCTTAAACACTATGACAAATGCTACCTACTCTAATTTTGCTGTCATGGTAAAATGTGCAATAATTTCCCTGCAAAGGGAGTATTTCTGTATTTTTGGAAATCCAAGCTCAAAAGTGATGTGCAGTCTCCAGTTAAGGTCCCATCTTTCTTCTGCTGAGGACAGCAGCAAAATTCTTATGGACTTTAGAGAACAAACTGACTTCAGGGGAATGGTGCTGTGATCATAACCAGTCTCTTTACTAACCACTGAACTTCTCATCTATTTTTATACTTTTGTATTGTTACAGTTTCCATTGAGCTTCTCTGTAAAGCCACTGTGCTCAGTATCAGCATGCAGTCTCAGCACTGTACTCAGTTAACACTGGAATATCATTTTTGAGTCTAGGTACTGCAGTTTTCGCTTTTATAGAACAAATGCATGGGCCTCAACATCCTTGGTGCTATTCATTTCACACTATGTTTTGGATCGGGTTGTTTTGTTGTTGATTTTTAGCTGTGTTTCTGTCAATTATGTATTTCAATTATGAGAAATTTTGACCCTTGAGGAGGGCCAGACTATGTCTCTGCTTACTGCTGTGTTCTGGCTATTAAACATGGGGGCAGTGGGGGCAGTCTTTTTCATCTTTACCACCTCTGCCATGGTCAGCCATGATTGTGGTGTGTTTTGAAGCAATGCATTTTCAGAGCCCACTTCAAGGAGAGTAATCCATGTCAGTGGAAAATATTCAAGCCACATCTTCAGCTAGTCAAGTTAGTGGAGCACTAGAGACTAAAGGTATGAACACTTTATATGCTCAAACTAAAATGTCTTTGAACCCTGATGCACAGGGTTTATTTCTCTGTCATTACCACTTTTACCTGATGCCAGCGTGAGCAGGTTTGAATTCAAGCGGTGCCATCAGTGTAAAAGGCTGGGGTGTTCAGGTGTCCCAGGTGGACCGCTACAAAACTACATTGTAGACCTTTTCTGCTTTTCCAAAGAAATTCTTTGGGACTGTTCTTAGAAACTCTCAGCCAGAGAGGTGGTGCTGCCAGCTATCACAAGGACAACCCAGCATCCTTTGTGGAGGTGCAGCTGTACCATTTCCTTTTGCCATTTCCTGAGACCTGTTCTACTAATGCCAAGCAGACAACAGCTTCCTCCAGATCCCAGCTGTCAGCCACAGCCTGCCTCCGATGCCTTCTAGCTGATAACAGGAACCTGATTGCTTTACACCTCCTCCAAGGCCTCAGTCCAAGGAGGAGTAAAGAATTATAATCCCAGCACTTCCCTGATGCTTAAAGCAGCCCGCCTCACATTTCTCTATCACTGAGACCTTCCTGTCAACAGCAAAAGAGGTGTCGTACTCCAGTACCCACCAGGAGACCAGGTGATATACATCTCGAATTCGGTACCAAAATAGTGCGGTGCTGAAAGCTGCTGGAGTCTGGTGACAAAATCCACACTGTGGATCTGTGACAGGCTGAACAGAAATATGGAAGTGAAGTGGGTGCTTAATGAGATTTTGCTAAACGTATTGTAAAGACAGGTGTGCCTAAAGTTGTGGTGCTCAGTGTGCAGTGGAGATGGAATGCAGGGCTGCTGTAGTGCTGGCAAAGGTAAAAAATGAGGCCACAACATAATAGCAACTGAGTCAAAAAAGCAGCAATGCAATTAGAATTCCAAAATTGAATGGGCATTCTTGAGTTTTGCATTTGCATGCTCTGAGCAAGAAATGATACAAGAAAAATACAGAAAAGGTGGTAGGATTTGTGCTGGCTTTTTTGGCTTCAGCGTAGTGGGCTGAAGTCTTTTTCTCTGTTTCCAAAATGCTTTTGGCCGACAGCAGATATTAATTTCAAATAGATCAGGCATTATGGAATTGTATTTTGAGCATTGGGCTCAATTTTTAAAGCATTGAGGTTGGTTTGTTTGTTTGTTGTTTTTTTTTTTAAATAAAACCAGCCTAAATTCGTAATGAATCAGTGAAGTTTGCCAGCATTCAGTTTTCTTGTTCAGTTGGTGCTACGGCGAGACAACTGTGCCAAAACGCCTGCCATATTATGGAATGTTTTGATGAGAACTTTATATGGATATAAGTATATTGTATCAATGATTACTGGGTTTCATACAAAATGCAGAGGTATTATTGTAACTGATAACTACATATGCATTTGCTTTAATATCCTACCCTGAATCCCTAGTGAAAAAAAAAAAAAAAAAATATCTCATTGCATTAATGTAAGCTTTCCCTGTGGACAACAGAATAGTCTTTGGCAGACGACAGTTCATCTTGTTCTTACATAGATATTTAATATAGGTGAGAGGAGTCAACTCTGGATGAGGTGAGGTCACTGGCTTGGCTAGAAGTCCAGCTTTGAGATGGTAAAAACTCACTGGGATGAATCTCATCATGGATTTTCTAAATAACAGTCAATCTAGAAAATCCCCAAGAAAAACATTTTGTACTTTTGGATTCTTTTTGTGATTCCAGGAGCATACATAGTTTATGGTCAGGATCTGGTTTGAATTTTTTGGTTGCTTCATTTCACCTTTAAGTTGTGCATTTTATTTAGTGAAGATGGGGTTTATGAAGGTTCACTTTCTTAACAAATGGAGTTCTAAACTGCAGCATGAAAGTACCTTGAAAACATATATAAAACCAATAAACTGTTTTGTTTATAATCCACACACTTATGTTTTTGTGCTTTCTTTGAAGACCTCTAAAGTACTGCAGTTGGTGCAGAAACACCACAGGATCCCATTGCCACTAACAGCATTCTTCCAAGTTTTCTGATATTTATTTTTTAAATTGCACGTGTGCTGAGATCACTGTTGTGCAGTGTCCATGGTTGTGCCTCTAGCATAATGCATGTGGCTGGAAAAAGATGTCTCATCATGCATGCACCTGGCTGCGTTCAGCACTTGTACGAATGTAACATCAAAATAAAGGCATGGATTTGAACTTGCTCAAACAGGACTGCTCTGGGTTTGTTTCAGTAAGTTTTTATATTATTTAACTGAACACGCTCAGAAGATTTTGAAATACCAAATTCTTAAATGTTAATACATTAATGCTGTTCTGTCTTTGATTTTCATCTTGATCAAAAATACACACTCACCCCAGCCCCCCCCCAAATGCATTATTTGACCTGATTTTGATTTTTTGTTAATCAGAATCTAGCTGGTTTGTATTTGTTCCCCTAACTTGAGAAAAGGAATTTTTTTCTTGAAACATCAGAAATGCTGGTTCCCGGGGGAGCAGCTTCCCCCCACCCGTGCTGTGACTCGGTGACCTGAGCGCAGAAATCTGTGTCAGCAGTAGTGGTGCTTGGGCTCGGGGTTGTGTCCTGCTCCCCCAGCCCTCCTACAACTCAGAAAACGTTGGTTTGTGAAGAAAATGGGACAGAAATGGTCATAAACCTTTTATGTTTTTATTAAATTATTAGTAAGGGCCAGCTACAACTTTCTCTTTAGTAGCTTGTTAACCACCTGCAAGGCCAAACTCAGCAGTGAATCTACTTACGTGCCCTGGGCTACAGGCCTCAGTCCTGCTTGCACCATTTTTTTTCAAGTCAGTCCTTGTGATGTATGTTGAAGTACATTCTGTGAATATTTTTAAATAGGCTGAAAATAATTGTCCTGGCATATTTAATGGAAACTATTAATTTATCTTCACTTGTTTCAAGCTAATAGTTCCTGCCAGAGCTTGCACATCCCAAATGCAGTCTCAGAACAAAATGTTCTTTCATTGCAACTGGTGAAATTTGTAGTTTCACATCTGTTTGTAGGGAGACCCTGTATGGTAAAATGCTTGCTTTACGTGATCATTTCCTCATTTCCAGTCTTGCTGCTTGGTTATTTTTGTCGTAATGCTTTATACACGCTGTTAAACACTACTTAGACATAAAGTTGTTCACAGACTGAGGTTTTAGCTGCAAAACCTTTGCATGGCATCACAGTGAGAAGGGCATCAGGTCTCAGAAATTTGTTGGATGGTACTGAGCATCAGAACTTCCTGCAAGAACACAGACAATAGATAAGAATAAATACATGCAATATATAGTGTGTGACTGATCGCTGTGATTTGCTCCAGCTAATACACTGTACAACTTCATCTTGCATAGCAACTTTTAAGTATGGTGCATGAAAGCACATTGATGAGGAAATTCTTGAGAGAATAAAAAATAATTGGAGGACTCAAAAGTTTGTATTTCATATACAGGTACATATAAATGTGAAGGGGCTTAACCCTGGATGACGCCAGGTGCCTGCCAAAGGTGTTCTATCATTCCCCCCCCCAGCTGGGCAGGGGAGACAAAATATAACAAAGGTCTCGTGGGTCGAGATAAGGACAGAGAGAGATCACTCAACCAATTACTGTCATGGGAAAAACAGACTCAACTTGGGGAAAATGAACTTAATTTATCGCCAGTTAACCAGAGTAGGGTAATGAGAAATAAAACCAAATCTCAAAACACCTGCCCTCCACCCCTCCCTTCTTCCCAGGCACAGCTTCACTCCCAGATTCTCTGCCTCCCCCCTCCCCCCAGCAGCACAGGGGGACAGGGAATGGGTTTACAGTCATTTCACCACACGTTGTCTCTGCTGCTTCATCCTCCTCAGGGGCAGGACTCATCACATGCTTCCCCTGCTCCAGCATGGGGTCCCTCCCACGGGAGGCAGTCCTCCATGAACTTCTCCAACGTGGGCCATTCCCACGGGCTGCAGTTCTTCACGAACTGCTCCAGCGTGGGTCCCTTCCATGGGCTGCAGTCCTTCAGGCACAGACTGCTCCAGCGTGGGTCCCCCCAGGGTCACAAGTCCTGCCAGAAAACCTGCTCCAGCGCGGGCTTCCCACAGGGTCACAGCCTCCTTTGGGCATCCACCTGCTCTTGTCTGGGGTCCTCTCTGGGCTGCAGGTGGAGGAGATCTGCTCCACGGTGGACCTCCCTGGGCTGCAGGAGGACAGCCTGCCTCACCACGGTCTTCCCCACAGGCTGCAGGGGGATGTATGCTCTGGCACCTGGAGCATCTCCTCCTCCTCCTTCTTCACTGACCTGGGGGTCTGCAGGGTTGTTTCTCTTACATGTTCTCACTCCTCGCTCCGGTGGCTGTTTCTCACTCCCCAACTATTTTTCCCTCTTAAAAATGTTATCACAGAGGCATTACCACCATCACTGATGGGCTCGGCCTTGTCCAGCAGCGGGTCCGTCTTGGAGCCGGCTGGCATTGGGTCTGTCGGACATGGGGGAAGCTTCCAGCAGCTTCTCACAGAAGCCACCCCTGTAACCCCCCCTGCTACCAAAACCTTGCCACACAAACCCAATACAAAATGAAATTGAATCCATACGGGAGAGGCATGTAGGAAGTTGGTTACAGACATGCAAAGCCACGAGGGAAGCTGCTTTGCTGTCAAGGGGCGCTGAAGAAGCATTTGGTTAGAGAGGCAGGGGAAGGTAGGAGGATGGGAGAGAGACAAGTTCTCTGGGTTAGATGGAGTTTCTAAACAGGGAAGGTCATTTGGAAGCAGGCCTATGGCCTTGTTTGAAAGGCAGGTGTGACGTGCTGGGCTGTGTCTCTGGGAAGCGGGCTGTGATCCACCACGCCACTTGGGGAGCTCACCTCACTGCCAGAGAAAGGGAAAAGCAAGAATCAACATGACGAGTTTTCTTCCCATTCAAGGGGAGAGTTGTGCTTGTGGGGGGGGTGGCAAAACTTAGAAGCTCAGTTTGCTTTTTCTTCTGCTTCCCTCTGCAGCTGGCAGGAGATCTAGTAGGAGTAAACAAATCTCCTATGGCATGAAAATTTTGAATGTTGACTTACAAAGGTGGCTGCCTGTCAAGAAGTTCAGCTGTGGGGATTCATCAGATCAGATCACTAAAATCCTTCCTTATGTAACCATTGCCCAGTCTGGCTGAGCTGAGTTGCCTAGGGTGTAACTCAGATGTTAAAGCCTGGTGGCATGAATATTGCCTTAAAAATAGAGCTGCAATGTTCCTAACATCTTGATCAAAGTGCAGAAAGAAACAAGGTGAACTTGCCTGAGGTTTTGACTGATTGTAATCACAATTAATGATTAATGGTAAATCTGGTTATCTGTAGACACTGAAAGGTATTTATAAGTAAGGCAACAGAAGTCTTGATTTTGAGCACTGAGATAACTAATGCAGATAAAGACGGACCTGAGATTAGTTCTTAAAAGAAGTGAAAGTAGTTTGAGGACTGATCTCACTCACACATGGCTGCACCGAATATTGTTGAAGAGCAGCTCTCTGACTAAGATTAGACCAGGTGTAGAAGTAAGCAGAAGTAGGATGAATCTGCTAGAAGAACAAACAACTGCATACTTCATAGCATCTCTTAGTCAATCTATATTGTCCATCCCAGGTCCTATACACTGCTGGTGCTGGGAATGCTGCAGTATAACCATCAGTGAGACAAGGTGCCCATTTTCCTTCCTTAAATCACCTTGCTCCTGGTTGTAGGACTTGGGTTCATTTAGTCATCCCTGTTCTGCTAATTTCTGGGATTCTGAGACGTCTCTTGGGCACTCCTTGGTTCCTAGTATGGGATCTGCCCTCAGAAGGCCAGTACTTCTGTGTGTGCTGCTCAAGAGCCGATGGGGTGGTAACGGTTGGTCACCACAGATCTGTGTTGTGGCCTACTCTAATCTGCACCCACACGTTACACTGAAAGACACACTATACCCACTTCCATTTCACTGATTCCCCAGAAAGCCTGAAAGTTTCTAAACTGGTGGATTCATGATGCCCCTCAGTGATGGCACAGCTCGGGAAGCAGCTGCTTCTTCCCCCAACACCCAGCTCAGCTACAGCACGCGCGGTGCCTGGCAGACCTTGGCCATTTGGCAGCCTATTTCGTGTCATACCAGGCTGTTTCACAGGCAGAGGGCAAGAGCCTTCACTCTGCCCAGGCTCTGCACTGCTTCAGCTGTCAGGGAGAGGTCCTCTCTTGCGTCCTGATGGGTGCAGCTGCAGAAGAAGGAGTTGCTCTCAGGGGCTGTCGGGTAGTGGAACTCTCCTCTGGTTTCACGGTTTCCCCACTTCCACCCTACTGGGAAATTCTCAGGCTGGCAGCTGTGAGCAGAGGGCAGTACTTTCCTAAGAAACCTGGACATACCCACATTCTGCTTTAGAGTTTTAACTTCCTTTAAAACAAAACAAAAGAAAAGAAACAACAAACAAACAAACGCCAAAAACCTTTCTTCTTTGAGAAACTTAAATCCAGAACAAGAATATATAAGCACGTACACAAATCAGAGCCTCTGCCAGGAGCAATTGTAGAAGTTTAGCTATAAACAGTGCATCACCTCCCAGGTGTTAGAGCTACAATCTTTATAGGCTGGATGTACATACCTGAACCCAGCTTTGCCCATTACCTCAGTGACAGTTTATGGTGTTGTCAGTTTTGGATGTCATTTTCTTCAAACAAGTCTGACTGCCTAGGAGATTTACTTGTCTCTGTTATGGACCTGTTACATGGTTTAATGCTCACTGGTCAGAAGTCACTAATTCTTTAGTTTATGGGAAAGTTCAATGAGAAGCTGTTCCAATACACAGGTTTTGTTTTACTGCAAACGGTTGAAAGACTTTGTAACTCCAGAGCTCTTGGAGCTGGTAAGTTTATTTCAAGTAATAGCATGGCTGCTGTTGGCAACTTCTCCAACTTTTATTGCTTTGGGAAAAACTGAACCAACCCTGCCACATAAGGGTAACTCTGTAGAATAGTTTAAAATAAATAGCAAAATATATTTTGCCCTACCTTCTTCACACCCTTTTCTGATGATGTGAGGCATGTTTCTTTCTTAGCTATTGATATCATAAATAAAAGACAGCAAAAATGATGAGGCTGGTTGGTTGTGTGGCCAGTAGAGAGTCCACTGAGACTATGACTGCCTTTCTCTAGCAAGTGAAGAACAGCTGTAGCTGGAAATGTGTTTTGGATGCTGTATGGGGAAGTCATCCAACTGGTTACACTCACAGCACGTGCTGAATAAATACCAAAGGTGTATCTAGCAAGTATCTCAATAAGGTGTTTTATTTTCTTGTTTACAGTTTCCATAGAGGAATGGAAGTTGTTGTTTCCCTGTTAGGAGATACTTATATTTATAAAGCACTCCACTGAGCTCAACTTTTTGTCCCGTGCTAGAATGGATGACACAAGTGACTGATAGCTTCCACACAAACATGTGACTCTGAGAGAAGGAGATGCCTGACTCAAAGTCTCTGCAATCTGCCTTTGAAGATTCCTCAGGCTCAGAAAATGGCACGGCCTCTCTTGCTTTTGGGGGAGACACACAGTAATCCTACATCCTTTGAAAACAACACGTGTTGGAAACACAGATGGCTGCACAGTGGAACTGTAGCCTGGCTGGTTGGAAGTGACTTCCCTGTGCCAATTTGCTCCTTCAAACCTAGCTCAGAGGGATCTCTCACAGAAGCAAACACTGTTGGCACCTTGGCTGGGCTAATAAACTAAACTACGTGTTTCCTTACCACTGTATTTGCAAACCCCACACGCTCTGGGAGAGTTGTGGGTGGTGTACCTGGTGGTGGCAGGTAGGGATGGTGATTGGGCCATTCATGTAATACATGGGAAATCCAGGTTTAAACTTTCTTCCTCTGTGACTGAGAGAGGTGACCTCCTCCACTCCCAGGAGAGAGCCCAAAGCTGTGAGCCATAGGTGCTCTTTGCAAAACCATTGAATGAACAAGGAGACAGAGACTAAGCCATCATTTAGGGTGCTCTCCAGAGAACTAGCCTCAACACTACAGTAAGTCAGGCAAGTGCTCTGCCCTTTCCACTACTGTGTGCATAGAGCAAGGGAAAAGTATGTTCCCCTACAGGGAAAACTTCCAGGTTTTCTGGGGAAAACAGGTGAGCTGGTTTAGCTGTTACCTGAGTCACTGACCGAGGAGTGCTGGGAGACCACGCTGAGTGGCGACTGGCCCTGTCCTGCAGCTGGGAACCAACCTGGCTTTCATGATTCAGACCTTGGTCCTTCCTTCTGGTTGGCTCAGGCAGCTCCAGGCACATTTCACTAGCTACCATGAAAACTTTTTCAGATATCTAACACTCCTTCATACTGTGTGGATGCATTTGTGTGTCCCACTCATTAGCTTGCAATTTTTATTTTTAATTTTTTTTTTATACAAAGGCACTGACTCCCAGCGTGATGTTGTCTAAGCATTCAAATCCTCTAGGACAAAGGCATTGCATAAATTTTCTTCTTCAGAGAACTGCCCTTACATGTTAATGACAAGGGGTTTTTTTCCTATTGTTTTACAACTTTTTATTTTTTTGTTTTCAGTTCTCAGATAAACAGTCCCACAGAAATCATATCATGCCTTTCTCTGCAGTCTCAGGCAAAACAAATTTTCTGACATTTTACTGTCACACAGCAGTTACCCAACAGACACGTTTCCCCATCGCTTTTGCAACAACACTTACTTAGTTTTCAAGTTTCGATGAGTTATATTCATCTCCGTCTGCTCTGTCTTGACAAGTTGTTTCCCTGTTGATGCTCCAGCTTCTACTGTTATTCTAACATCCAATAAAAGAGCCCAACTGGCAGCAGATGTGAATCTACCACGGTAGAGTCTCTTTCT
Organism: Astur gentilis; assembly: GCF_929443795.1. Lineage (NCBI taxonomy): Eukaryota > Metazoa > Chordata > Aves > Accipitriformes > Accipitridae > Astur > Astur gentilis. Next base: position 69,140,810 of record NC_064919.1, read on the forward strand.
CAGATGTGTACAACACAAGATCACACTCTTTCTTACAACCCATGCTGTTCTGGAACAACTTTACAAGAAGGTATTTTGGCTTGTTTATAAAAATGCAGGAAACAGTCTTCAAAGAACACTGCCCAAACTTGCTGCAGAACTTACTTTTATTAAATGCTGCTTTTAAGAGTGTAGGAGTAATAATATAAGGGTGCAGGGTTCAACTTCAAAATCCCTTTGTGATTTGCCATCAGGTTTCTCAGGTCAGGGCATTTCAAAACCTGGTTCTGTGTTCATCTGAAAGTGATACAAACAGCTGCATGTATCTAAGCCACAAATAAGTTAGGGACAATATTGCTAAGCACAAAGAAGGGCCCCTCATCATGTATAAATGAGAACGATAATTAATAGGAAGCTGGTATAAAATTTAACCAGCTCAAATATTTCATGCAGTCTGCATCGTCATCTTGTACATATGGTAAAGACGGTGTGAGGTGATGACTATGAATTGGGACAAGATGGCACAGAAGGTGTATTAGTATAATGCTGTCATCTCTTCATTGAATTTTGTGGAATCTCATGGAATTTCCTAGTGTCTCGGCTGTGCTGATACTCCTTGTTTTTGTAAAATATCTAACTAAAACCTCTGATGATCTGGCACTGAGCCCAAAAGTTATCAGTGGTTGTCCTTTCCTTGTCCTCATTAACAAGGTGGTCATTTCTTTAAAAGGAATCACTGGAAGATGAGGAGCAGCAAGATGAATGAAATCTAGCTTCCCTTGGATGTGTGTTTTCTAGGTCCTTGTACTGCCCTACCTCAGGTTCACCTTCAGCTCCTTCCCACATATCTTACACAGAAAAGCTCCAGTGCATCCTGTGGCTGATTCAGAACTATGTGTGTCCTGACAAACCAGTCAAACTGTGACTATACACTGGCCAGATTGCTGCTGCCTCTTCAAATAGAGAAGATGCTAAGTTGGATCTGTCTTTCACTCACCATAAGATATTTAATTGGGCTTCTTTCCTCTTTTGCTGCCAATTTTTGATGCTCTTGTAAGAACTTAGCATCTTTGAGAACTTTGGACTTATTTCAAAGTTGACTCAAGTTGGCTGTTGCACTGAAACTGGAGTTGGGAGGCAGACAGGCAGATGGCATAGTTGCATAGGGGTTGTTCCCTTATAAAACCAGGCTAGAAAGGAAGAAGAACAATTCAGCGTTCAAGGAAGTTTTCAGAGTTGCATATATTGAAAGGCTGAAATGGGCAAACCAGCTACAAGGAAGCAATTAGGTAAAATGATGTTTTGTAGATAACTGAAGAATGAGGAATTAGGTTTTAAAACATGTTCTGTGATTGTCAAAGATGCTATTACCACCCTGCTACAGTTTCTTCTCCCCCTCCTCTTCCCTGTGGTCCTCTTAGTCATTCTTTTGTTGTTTTTTTTTTATTATTATTTTTTCCTTTGACCCCCTTTTTTCTTTGCTGTGCTTCCGTTGTAAAGGGAGACTGGGCTTCTGAAAAAACCCCAACCACGTTCACAAACAACTGTATCTGAAGGAAAGGACTGTAAGTCAAAGTGGAGTTTGCCTCCTCCTAGAAAGCAGTGACACTGAACAGGAACTACAAATGACTACAGATGACTGTAGAAAACCAGTTCACTCTGATCTGCAGTCCAGTGCTTTACATCACAGAGAATAATCCTTGGCTCTAGTGGCTTAAGGAAGAAGTATTATCTTGGTATTGCATTGATGGGAACAAAAAGGAGCAGATTTTTCAGTGCTGATGTCCATGTTTGGAAAAGTAGTTGAAGTAGGAAAGAAACCTAAACCAGAGTGATTTAGTGAGGGGGAATATTTGAGGAAATCAAACCTCTCCATCTTATGAGAAGACTAATAAGCCGCAATTATTTTCCTTTACAAAACAATGACCAAGATCTGGCTTAATGATGGCCTATGGAAGGTTAACAGGTAACATAGGTAACAAAAAAAGGCAGAGTGAAGTTTGATGCTGACGGTGAAGAAATTTAGAAATAACAGGAAACATTTCTAAGTGCCCAGCTCAACTATTGCCAAAAACATACTTGGGAACATCATTGTGCTTTTGTCTATTTGGAAGTCTTCAAACTAAGGCTAAAAGTCTTTCTTAAATACATATTGCAACCCAAACACATTAATAGGCCTAAACAGACTTAAAGCTGAAAATTTATGAACTCAAGGATTGAGTCAAGCCTTGTTAAGCAGAAGTGCCCTGGTGAAAGAATGAGGTAGAAAAGAAATGCCAGCAGCCAAGCAAAGAGATCCTACCCACTTCATTTTCTCAGGGAAATGCAAATGAATGGGCTGGTCTATCTTGATGCCAAAGCACATCCTTCTGGGCACAGCACATGGAGCCTTTCCTTCCTGGCCTCTACTTTTTCCCATCCCAACAATCTCCAGCCTCTGGCTCCAGGAGTGGCAGGTACTGCCTGCATGAATACATGGACTTCTGAGGTGGTGGGATGATCGTTAAGCTCTTGCCTATCTCGCACCTGACAGGCAGGCTGGTGCCCAAAGTTCTCCTAAAATAACAAAAGAGCTGTAGTATGCTCTTTACTTCATTGAATAAGGCTATTATATAAGTATTCTGCTAGGCATTTTGGGGTCTAATGGAAAATACCTTAGATTTTAGATGTTGGCCCCAGTGCACCCAAAACACAGATGTTTTTCTCAAAGTCTAGTAAGGCTTTGGTTTGGGATGGGAGTTGAAGAGTTGGAAGGAAAAAAGCAGAGCAGGAAGGGTTGCCTCATACTTCCTTAGGCTTTTGTTAACTAATACTTTTATTAGAAGAGCCAAGTAACCGTCTGGCTGCAGCCGGTTGCCTGCGCAAAGCCCAGCAAGGGTGGTCCTCACAGTGCCATGCTCCAAGAGCACAGTTCTCCTATGGCCTGATGTGGAGGCGCTTTAGGTGTTTGCCCATTTCTAAACAGAAGAAATTAATAGTGCTTTTCAAAATAAATTTTCTTACCTTAAAGAGTAAAGCAAAGAAATGTCTATGACACTGGAGGAAAATGTTATAGCTGTTTTGTCCTGCATTTTCATAGTATGTATGCAGCTCATGCTCTTGGAAAATGGAGAAAAGCATACTCTGTTTCTCACTTTGGGCTCAAATTCCTAAAAGGCTTGTAATAAGCAGCCATCTGGCTGCTATTTAGTGTCCTCAATTAAATAAAGAAATAGTCTGAACTGTGTATCCAGAGAACGGGTGTCCATATCATTGGAAATTATCAGAGTAATTGGCAAAGAAGCCAGAATCTTTGGGACATATGCAGTCTAAGTAACCTTTCCATAATGAATGGACTTAATTTTTTAAACCATTAAACAGTGGAGGGTTTCTGGTTGGTGTTTGTTTTCTTTTTTTTTCAAAGTGTTGCGAGACTCCCTAATGTCAAGTTTCCTTTATTGCCGTATTTCTAATATTAAGATCCACATGATAGGTGCTGTATGCCTGTCCTGAGATTCCTAGTCTGGAAATAAATGCGCTTGTCAAATTAAATGAGGTAAAATACAAATAAAACCAAGCTGATTCCTTTTAAAAAAGCTCACGTATCTTTCAACACTGCTATTTTGAATTGTGATAGCTAAACTGTTAGGATGAAAACAATGCAAATTATTGCAATAGGGAAAATAACAGGGGAAGAACACTGTTAGGCTGCAGCCTAAGAAATAAAAAAGATGAGCCCTTCCCAGGATAAAAATATGCAGTATCTTATTAAGCATGATATGTCAGCAAAATAAAATCAGGTTTGAGAACATTATTTTAAATCACAAATTGACAATAAAAAATTATTTTAAGCAAGAACAGATTTGCAGTGGCTTTTCTACTTTTCTCTGAGTGGAGTTTAACTTAGATTCAGTAATTCAGTAGTTTTATAGTTTTCAGAGTCATTAGAAGATAATACCATCACAGCAGAAACCTATCTGCAGTTCAATTAGAAAGATAAGCAACTCCAAATGGGGTGTTTTTCAACACCCTGAAATACTTGGATTACATTGCTAATGGCAAGAACTGTACATATTCAAAGCAGAGTATTTATATATCTAGGGGGTTATAGCAGATGTAAGAACCTTAATTTTACTGATAACTTGAAAATGTTTTGAATGTGACCTCTAGTTTTCAAATTTGAAAGGCAGACTAGCTTTCCTTTCTCAACTTCAGAGTGAATGATGAATGACACATACTCATGGTTAGTTCTGCCTAATATCTCTGTCATGAAACCTATCCCCTTCATTAGCCAGAAACTACATATGGTCACTTGCTTTCACAGAAGAATATAAGCTTGTGGTTCATTCATGCTTACTTCAGTTGAAGTTGGTGTACTAATCACTTTTTAAACAAAAGGGACATTTCGTATTCTAGTATCAATTAAGAAAGCAGAGGATTCAAGGATTCAAGCCTAGTAGTGTGCAGAAATGATAAGAGAAGGAACTCAAATTTTGTCCGTACAGTCCTCACATATCAGTTCAACCCCAAGTATTTTCATGATTTTTAACATCATTTGGAAAATGTGTAGATATATGGTTCCCCCGTGATCACTTGCTCTGAAAAGGAGGAAATAGATAATAAGGGGTAGCTAAATATGGAGATCAAGATTTTAGAAATCCTGGCTTCTAATCCTAACTGGCACTGATTTAGTCAACGTCTTTAGGTGAAGTGCTTAAGGGGGGGACCATTTGCACACATATATTCAGGGCCTAAAAATGAAGGCATCAAAAACCCATGGCTAAATAAACACCTATGCCTTATCTTCTGTTTGCCCCAAATTTCTTGACTCTGAGCAATAATCTTCATCTTCACTGAACTGACGCAAAGATTTGTATATTCATGTTTTAAAAGGATTTTGGAGTTCTTTATTTTGAATAAAGCAGTGGAGTACAGCCATATTCCAGTCTTCGGAAAGTGGGAGATCATGGAAAGTGAATTGCTGCTAATAGGGGAACATAAGAGTGAGAACAGAAACTGGTCTGAAAGCAAAGGTCCCTGCAAGGGACTTATAGCAGACTGGGTTGCAAAGGCAGGTGCACAGGCTCAGCTTTACTGCCTTTGGAACTCGCATTCTCACTGCCTCTCACGCAGACCGCCCGGGTGTGCAGAAGGCAGATGGTCCTGTGGCCCGCAGTGGCACCCACCCCCTCCTTTCCCACCGCAGGGGGAAGAACCCACCCATACCACCTCAACCATGCCGGGTCCCACACCTGCTCATGCCTTTTTCCATCCCTCTCCTTGCCTTGTTCATCCTGCTCAAATTATACAGCTAACTCTGCCTTTCTCCTCCTTGGTTCATGCCGCAGAGTCCTCGCCTACAACAGTAACTCCCTTTAATTGAATTTAACTGGTTCAATCTTCCATACATCCAGCTACTCCTACTTCCAGTAATGACTTTTTCAAAGTGTGGTGTAGTCTTGATGGAGTCTCATAGACAGTTCATTGTGCAGATTTTTCAATGCTAAGAGAGAATTCTTGAATACAGGACTAATGTGGGCATTAGAAGCATAATAATAATAGCAACTGGAGGAGGAAGATACCCACATGTGTCTGAATCTGTCCTTCTGGCAATTCTCTGCAATGCCCCCTTCCTTGCAATAAACCCGTTCTCTATTCACAGGATACAACCATTCTACAGGCTCAACGTGTTTCTTTTCAAAGTGTTTGTGGAAAATGCTGTTTCATTTTGTGCACTGACAAAAAAACCACCATTTTGCCTGATTGTCATAGACCCTGTCAAGAAAAAAAAGCAGTGGTATTAATGTGAATAAAGCTTGTGCGGCCCTGCCTGCAATGTGTCTAACTTGCAGAATGGCTAACATTCAGGTTTTCTTAGTAACTCCTTTATGTCAACATTTCCTGGCTGCAATAGTCATGGGTTTGTCTTTCATTGAAACATGACGAGTTGGGCAATGTGGCCTCTCGCTGGGCAATCTGGAAAAATGAGGCTACAAACTGCACTAAATTACAGCTGAATCCACTGTTGCAGATTCCCTACGTTCTCCACACCCATGTTGTTTTGTTTTCCCTTTTGTTCCACAGACACCTCTTCTTTTCAATTTTATTTTTCCATGGTCTGATATAGGGTTAAAGAATGGAAGGGAAACACAGGGAGAAAAATCGAGCTTGGAAAACATCAGGAAAAGATCATTGCCAAAGTGCTTAAATAACAAGGCACTCTCAAAGTGCACAAAGAATAAGGTAGTCCTTTTCTATCCCCCCCCCCCCCCCCCTTAAATTTATGTATTGTATAGGAAATTTGTTGATTTAGGTATGAATGATGCAATGACTAAAGATGACTGCCAACATGCTATTCACTTTTTCTGAAACTTGCACCTGTTTGCTGTAGTCTGATATAAGACAGGTTGTTAGAAGAGTGTTTGCCTCATTTGTATCTGAAGAGTAAAATTTGAAAAAAGCAACCATCCAACCGATTTTGATAACAGTGGTTCACTTCATATATACAGTCTGCTAATAAAAATATCAACAACAAAACTCCTGTTGGCTTCTTTGGATTGAGATGCTGTTGACTGTATTTGTTCTCTCTTCCCATCCAGGAAAAAAGAGTTTTAAATTTCATTCCAAAAGCACAAGAACTTGTCAGTGCTTTTATTTTTTTCCAAAGGGAAATTCCATTTTCCTATGTTAGCTGTCCAGAAATCCGTGTGCTGGGGCTCCCAAGTCCTGCCTGTGCAGTTATCAGTTCTGGTGTTCCACTGGAAGGTGCTGGTGGAGAGAGAAGGTCTCACATCATTTGCGTCAATCTCAGAAGGAAGATGGAAAAATTGGATTTAACCCAGTGTTAGTTAATTCAAAAGACTTGCAGACAGCAAGGCATTACAGCAATGGGTTCTAACCTGCTGTGCTGTGCATCCTTTGGAGCAGATTTAGAAGCAACAGCATCATTTGTAGATACCAGCTATCGTAAACGTAAAATGTGAAGATCACAATTACAGAAATCATTGAGATAAGAGTTCAACTTGGTGAACACATCTATGCTGGAAAATTAAGCATAAGAGAGATCTTTTTCCAGCACAGAGGCCAATCCTCTTGGGAGAGCCCACAGCCTATTAACCCCACTTGCCTTCACAAACATGATGGCCACAACTGGAAATGCTCTTGTCTAGGAAATTTTGGGAGTCTATTTGTTGTCTTGGATCAAAACCTTGCTGAGGACGATTCTAATGACCTAACAGCATGGAGTGCCACTTCCTAGGCACATCCCACAACACTATTTAATTCATTGGCGCTGGTCTATCTCGCACAATCTGTAAGACTCATACTTCAGTGCCAGGCTAACCCTCAGGACACAGCTCGTACAGCATAAGACACGACCATGTCACATAACTTTTTTGGCAACGTTTGAGTTCTTGGACCCGATGTTTAATTAAGTACCTAATCTCCTAAGACTTAAGCCTCTTTGAAAAGAGAGATTTTTCCCCTGCGCACTGGAAGAGTCCACTGGAGGAAATTACAACACAGAACAGCAGTGCCCTGTGGCTCGCAGCTGTATATTCCACTGGTCTGGTATTGTCATGTCCCACTGAACAATAGCCCCATGTTCTGTGAGTCTGCAAAGTCCCCAGGGAGATTTTCTCATATAAACTGTTCATTGTCATAAAAGAGAAAAGACTGTTCACACCAGCAAAATACAGAGACAAAATGCTAAAACTGATAGAGGATGGTAGAATATATAATACCGGTGGCTTCACAGTCATACAGAGCTTACTTCAATGAGTTATGCTAGCCAACCTTTCAAAAATACCTGTGTTCCTATGTACTGTTTGGCTTCCTGATTTCCTCACACTGAATTCTTCTGCACAGGAAGGGAATGGCTTTTGCACTTTTTACATTTGTGAAGTAAGCCATTAATAGTCAGGTATGCTCTAAAGGACATTCAGCGTGAATGAAACAGGAGAGAAATGAGTGATCAGAGTGGTTTTCATGACCTCAGCATTGAGGAAGGCAAGAAGTGACTTATGCCCTGTTGCTTGTGAGAAGCATGACGTCTAGGGAAACCGAGTCCTGTGAAACTACTCGTTTTTTCGGCCAAAAAAAAAGAAAAAACAGTTGACTCACTGAAAATAAACAGGAATTTGAGATTATGACCACAGACATTCAGCATCTGACACAAAATGCTGAGTAAGTTTGAAAAGACTTCTTTGCCAGCAAACAGGAACTGTTTACTATTCTAATGGCTTAGCTCTGATATATTTTTAAATGAAATGTCGTAATTCTTGGGGTTAGTTGGTCTCCTGACCAAAAAAACCCGCCTGATCCTACCAGTTGCCACACATCACAAGTGCTGCTGAGGCTGCCTACACTAAATTAGTCTTCTAGGCAAAGTGCCCCTTAACTTGCAAGACAGAGTATTAAATACTTTTCCCAGGGTAATTTTGCTCAGGTAGAAGAGAATACATAAGCTGACACCCAGAAGAAACAAGGAAAGGTTGATCTTTCAGCTGCACACAACTGAACTGAATGACCAAATACATCTGTACTATGATCTAACAGTGCTGGTGATACAAATGAGGACCCATATTTAAAAATGAAGAATCTAAGACAGTTCTTCATGTCTTGGAGAATTCAGATGATTTCACCTCAGCTGAAAGAGCCTGGTTTATATATATGCAGTTCCTGATTCCATACTGGCCTATTCTGTCCTTAAAAAAGGACAGAATTTTAAAACTATGTTTTAAGTATTCAGAACTAGTATTGCAGACAATCACATCATTTTAGAGTGATCAGGATCTTAGAAGAGATATCTGGGCAGCCTGGCATAGAGGTTTCAATGATTTAAAGTTATTTAATGAAGCTGGATGAATTGTTCATTATGAGTAATTCATCTGACCAATGTGGAAATTTCTCTGCATGTAAATAATTTATTTTTTTTTAATTAAAATTATTATTCAACCTGCCTTCACATTTAACAAGGCTTAAAATTTGGCCCTGCATACTTTTGGTATGTCAAAATGTGTGAAAAAAGATCTTTTATATTACTAGCCACCTAAATTAATTTTTCTTCCTTCTTCTCTTTGTTATGATATTTCGAGGTACTATGAACAAAAAAACCCCACGACTTCCAAACTGAAAGAAAGAAGTAAGAGAGCACGGAAGTTCCTCGTCCAGACGTTAGGTCATGAACATTTGTGCTGTTTTATGCATTAACAGCTAAAATATAGGGAAGGCATCAATTTCCGTATGCAGTTGCCGATATTGAGCAATATTTAACAAAAGCACAGTGCACCCTTTCCTGCTTCTCTGCAGTTACAGTAATATGAATTAATTGGTAAATCACTTCCTTGGCCCCTTTTATAAAACAGGGGCTTTTTTTTGAGAAAATTAAGTGTTTAAAAAGTTCTATCTGAGATGGCACAAATTGGTCCTATATGATTTTTTGATTTGCAGATTTCCCTGGTCCTTTCCAGTGCAGTTCATGAACATGCATTTCATTTAGAGGGAATTTAAGCCTGCTGACAATTTGCTTGCTTTTCTGTTGCTGCTTGTGAATTTCATAGAAATAGTCCACAGATCATAACTTTAAAACAGTAAACCAGGAAACAGCATTGGAAAATGCTTTTAAATGACTGCTCTCATTTCTTCTGCAGGATACAATGTCTGAATTACTTACAATGAGGAAAAGAGTGCTTACTGTGACATACCTGCCACCAGTAAAGCTAAGATGCTAATCCAGGAAGGCTGGAATATTAATACACTGAATGATACTGGTAGAAGTTATGTATCTTCCTTGGCATTCAAGAAAAAACCCAAACCAATAATGATTATCCCTTCAAAACTCCACTGTAAACTGTATGCAAACCGTAAACATTAAAAAGTCCGATCATGATCTGCAAAAGTATTTTCAGTTGTTGCTTGGTAGTCCCAAATCTTCCATGCATCTTTGCGCATCTGTGCTCTCCTGGGACCATTTTCATTACAGCCCAATAATCCAATTAATCCATTATCTGTACTTAGCCTTTATTAAGAAAAAGTGACATATCAGTTTTGAAGCATTACAGGATTGACAAAGCAGAATGTGACATTTGAATGTAAGTACTTCCCTGAAGTCACATTATTTCTAAGATCTACAAGGCCTTTCTTAGTCTAGACCTGTTTCCTTCTGAGTAGACAGACTCATTTATAGAAAAATGTGTTGTACATGGCAAAGATGTAGCATGTTTTAAAAAATTCTCACTTGGGTGACAGTTTTAAGACAGTTGGGTGTGTAGTTCCCACTGTGTCCTGGTTTCAGCTGGGGTAGAGTTAGCTGTCTTCCTAGTAGCTGGTACAGTGCTATGTTTTGAGTTCAGTATGCGAAGAATGTTGATAACACTGATGTTTTCAGTTGTTGCTCAGTAGTGTTTAGACTAAAGTCAAGGATTTTTTTTCAGCTTCTCATGCCCAGCCAGCAAGAAAGCTGGAGGGGCACAAGAAGTTGGCACAGGACACAGCCAGGGCACCTGACCCAAACTGGCCAACGGGGTATTCCATACCATGGGACGTCACATCTTGTATAGGAACTGGGGGGAGTGGGGGCTGGGGATCACCACCTGGGGACTAGCTGCATGTCGGTCAGTGGGTGGTAAGCAATTGCACTGCACATCATTTGTCCATTCCAATCCTTTTATTATTGGTGTTGTCATTTTATTAGTGTTATCATTATCATTATTAGTTTCTTATTTTCTGTTCTATTAAACCGTTCTTACCTCAACCCACTAGTTTTACCTCTTTTCCTGATTTTCTCCCCCATCCCACTGGGTGGGGAGTGAGTGAGTGGCTGCGTGGTGCTTATTTGCTGGCTGGGGTTAAACCACGACACACTGGTAGCGTAAAAAATACTGCCATTTCTTCCATGTTAGCACAAATTTATTAAGATGTCCTGTTCCACACCAGGTGCATACATACCTACGAAGAATGGGATAATTCCAGTAACAATTTCAGAAGATAGATATGTAACAAGCACCATACTGGTGCAAAGGTCCATCTACCCCATCATCCTGTGTCCACCAGTGCCAATATTGGGTACATACCCAAAACATAAATCAACACAGGATGCATACATAATATTTGTTCATACGCTCCTAATATCCATCAATCTACAGATTTTCAGAAGCAAAGGAGTGCTTTTTTATTCAATGGCCCATGGTGGCTTTCTCTACTATGATTTTGCTTATTTGTTCTTAAACATATGTAATTTTTTTGCATACATAATTTCCTGTGGTGTGAGAATCTGTAACTTAAAAATAATTTGTTCAGATATTGGAAAAGAAAACAGTCTAATCCTGAATCTCTTCATGGTATTCATAAGCTTATCAATGTCTACAATATGTCTTCTCATTTTGCTCTTTCCAGTCCCAGTCTATATAGCTCTTCTCTATTTTCAGTCATCTGAGTCCCTTCAGGATCTTATTCATTGGATAGCGCTATATTTGTCTAAATGCATGTTGAATTCTTTGCCACCCTCATAGCAGGTAGTCCTGGACATGGCAAGACAATGCAGACACAGAAGTTCAGAAACATTCAGGTGGGTTGTCCCTTGGGGAGTCCATGTAAGAGAAAATGTGTTTGCTGTGAGAAGGTCCATGAACATGATCAGGGGACTGGAGTACCTCCCCTATGAGGAGAGGCTGAGAGAGTTGGGGTTGTTCAGCCTGGAGAAGAGAAGGCTCCAGGCAGACCTTACAGCAGCCTTCCAGTGCCTTAAGGGGGCCTACAAGAAAGCTGGAGAGGGACTGTTTTTACAAGGGCATGTAATGATAGTACAAGGAGTAGTGGCTTTAAACTGAAAGAGGGTAGATTTGGTTTAGATATTAGGAAGAAATTATTTACTGTGAGGGTGGTGGGACACTGGAACAGGTTGCCCAGAGAAGCTGTGGCTGCCCCATCCCTGGAAGTGTTCGAGGCCAGGCTAGATGGGGCTTTGAGCAACCTGGTCTAGTAGAAGGTGTCCCTGAGCATGGCAGGGGGGCTGGAACTAGATGATCTTTAAGGTCCCTTCCAACCCAAACCATGCTATGATTCAATGATTCTATGATAGAGATGCCTTGCTGCCTAATCCTACTTGCCTGACCTGCTCTGCAAAACAATCCATCCACCCCCAAAATGTAATGTGTGTAGAGAGTGCCACACTCAACTGCTAAGCGCGTATTAAAATTGGCAGAAAACGTGCATTGTTGTCATTTTTCGACTGAGCTTGAATACTAAGCTCAGCTTCAATAACACCACTGTTCAGCACAGGACCACTGCCAGCAGTAAACTCAGACTAAGAACGGTAACTGGTATATTTATTCACCAACATAATTTCATGCTATACATGGTCCCTCTCTGCACATGCATTTCCAATAGCGTGGAAATGACTTGTTTCCTACTTGGTGTTACTTCTGCTTCAGTTGCTTCACTCTTGCTCACACTCGTGGAGCCAGACTGCTAGGGGAACAAAGACCAACTCTAGATCTTGGAGACAGATGTTCTCTTGTCAGTCTGATCAGTGAGCAAGGTGGAGGGCAGAGAAGCTGTCTTGTACTGCGGCTCACAAACTACTACTTCCAAAAGATAAATGAGGTCTTGAGTCAAAGTGAATCTTCTAATGGAATTATCCAGTGTCCCAGATGGAGATGACCTTAAAAGCTGAGACCATGCAAAGAAGATGTAATCTGAAAGGAAATCTGGTTCACATTGCACATTAACCTGTGCATCTCCTGGGTTTTGCTCTATTTATGACCCAATGAACCCAGGATCTGCTCTTTTTAATGTCTGAGATAAACATTTATTTTTATTTCTGCTGCTGAGCTGTCAATATAGGAAGCCCTTCTGATGGAACAAGGAAGGCCTACAGCTGTCTCCTAAGCCATTGGCAGCTCTCAAGCAGTTCAGGTGGGATTCCCACCCAGGGCTCAGTTGAACGTCTGGCTAGGAGGCTCTGCTGCTGTCCCCCTCAGCAATGGGAGGAAGCAAGCCCGGGGATGCGGTGAGCCCGGGGATGCGGTGAGCCCGGGGATGCGGTGAGGCCAGCCCTGCTTGTTCCAGTGGCACACTCTGCGCAGTCAAACACAGCGCAGCACAGCCTGGCTCTGTCCCAGGCTGCAGCCCAGGCACCTGAGAAGCTGTGGACCTTGCTTGTGGTTTCTGCTTGAGAACTCTTCCAGGATATCCCTCTCCTCTGGAATGGTCTCTTGTCATCTTGTACCTCTAATTCTGTGGCTCTTACCCACATGAGAAATTTTGTAGGTTCAGGGCGGTTGGCTGAAAGCTTTGCAAATGTTGTGGCCCTGTCCTACAAAGAAATCAATGCTGGCTGACCCTTATGGCCGAATCTTGCCATAAGGGCTGCCTGCTGCCATCACGCTCAGGGACTAGGAAGATCTAGTAGATCCTGTAGTATGTGAAAGTAGACAATGAGTATTACTGTCTTACTGTGAGGAAACCGAGTCAGGGAACTGACAGGGCACGTAATTTCATTTGATTAGATCACCATTCCTGACAATTTCCTTCAGACATTTACCATCCAGAATGCTAAAAAGAAAAGGTTCCTCATCTGTCATGCACATTTGTTTAGCTCCAGCTTCCTGCCAAAGAAATATCTGCTGTTTGAATTTGCTTATGTAATAACATTATCCAAACTTTCTGCATAGTTTGGTTAATATTACTTCTCATGTATGTATCATTCACTTCCAATGACATCAATAACAAGCATGAAAATAGTAACCCTTATAAATATAAAATAATATAAGTCACATTTCTAGCAGTGTGATGTTGAACATTAGAACTACTCATGTTGAAAAAAACCCATGCAACTCAAAAAATGTATCTGACAGCAGTCAGATAGGGGAAGGAGGATTCTCCTTGGTTTATAATTGGTCACTGTAAAGTAGGCCAGCAGAAGGTCTGAAGAGGGAAAGAGAAATACTGACCTACAAAAGTCAACATGACTTCTAGCTGGTTACTCAAAAAGTCTTTAAAATCTGGAAGTTGATATAAACTCCCATTTTTTTTCCAGAATGGTAGGAAAAGGTAGAAAGTCCTTTTTCCCATTTTTAAAAAATATTTCGGAGTGCTGTGGTTTTGGATGACTCTTGTTTCGAAGAAATGAAATACTATACATTAAAAAACACTGGTGTTGCATGCAGGTGCGAGCTGCAAGTGGACACATTGCAATACTCTACACAGGCTATTTTCTTTTCCTTTGAAAAATACATTTCTCTTGGTTATGCTGAACTCATTGTGAGCTTCTTATATATTAGCTAAATATCACGTCAACATTTAAAAATCTTCAGACTTGTTCATATCACTCCCACGATCTGTGAAGCAAGGTTTCTGTAAAGAAGAAACTTGGCATATACATCAAACGCATTCTCTAACAATTCATCCAATTGTTTAGATGTGTCTTCAGATCAAAGCTTTGTGGAAAAGGAATGAATGACTTACATTTTAAAAGCCCTGGATAACACCTAAGAAGGGGTTATTTCATAGTACTGTATCCGAAAACATGTCAATACTTTTTCAATCTACCTGCATGGTATGAAGACATGCCATATAGATTAAAATACTACAGAAGGTTCAGCTTAAACAAATAAAGACCAGAAAATTAAACACTTGAACTCTGCCTTTAAACCATTCATTGAAACTATACACACTAACCATGCCTTCTCCATTAGCGGTAGTGCATGTGACAGGCCACCTCTGGAGTTTGACATTTTACACAAACCAAAAGAAGAAATAAAGAATGGTCCTTGGCAGGGAGGTGTTTTGAATATTTTAAACAACATAGTTGAGTCCTAATCTGGTGCAATTGTTTCACAGGCTGTTCTTTGTACCTGTTCAGTATTGAGCTGAGTCTAAAGGTGACTTTATAGTGGTTATAGGAGGATAAATTAATTCCCAATGGGGATTTGGGTTCAAGCCACAAAACACAGGAAAGCAAAAAGACACCCACTTTCACTCAATGTCACTTTTCTGCACTCAGAACTTTCCTGGGATAGAGTTAAACCATCAGCAATTGAAGTTTTCCAGTTGCAGTCCCAGTTACAGACCATCAATTCTACATCACTGCAAAACCATGAACACTGGAAGGCACTTGAAATCCTGTCCAGCTCATGACCCTTCCCCTAATGGGAAGCCAGCCAGTCCCTTTATTTCAGTCTGTTTCAATGCACAGACCTTTACATTCTTTTTTTCTGAATGGGTACAGACCACTTAGAAATTTCATGTATATGTGAAGAGAGAGATAACATATATGGGTTTGCTATCTTGGTCATCATTTCAGGACCCCTGAGAAGCACACATAGGTTCCCACACACATGCACACTCCACAGATCACTGGTTGAAAATTGTGTCCTTTTTTCTAAGGTAAAATCTCTTCTGTGTCTCTAGAAATATGCATTCACAAAGCAGCGGATTAAGGATGAGCTGCCTTTTCAGGCTTGCCTTGCTTTGGATTGTTGATTGCTGAATGCTGAGGATATGTGAGCATAATTCTAGTTTGCTTTCCTTTCTAAAAGGAGCTATCAATCCTGCTGGCATCTTGGGTGGTCTAAAGCTCCTTTGGGTATCATACCATGAGCTGCAGCTGCAGTTTAGCTATAGTTGTTTCTTATTTATTCATTTATTTATTAGTTATATTTATTATTTTATTATTATCTGTACACAGGTCACTGTACAGCATATAGTAGCTGCAAAGATATCTTTGACATGAGGCTGTGGATGTAATTATACAACATTTTCAGGCTTCAGGCTACTGACACTTTGGGATGGTTTGTATCTTCTTGTAGGCACTCTCAGTAGATCTACTGAGTGAACTCTTAGTTGCTTGCGGCTGGCCATTTTGTGCATTTGTCCTTACTAAGGACTCTAAACCATATTGAACTCACTGAGAATCTGGCTGATGGCAGAACAAGATTGTATCAGACCCTTGATTTTCAACAAAACAATCAAAAAAGAAAATAAAAAATAAAAAAAATTATAAAGCTTGTTAAATTTGCATTATAAATATCTGCCATGGATGCAGAATGTTACCATTTTGGCCCATAAGAATATATTTTATGCTTACTTCCCCATTCTTTTCCTCTGTTTCAGCTACTTCCGTGTGGTTAAAAGCTGCAGAGCTGCAAGGGATTAAAAAACACAATAGAAGGGACATCTGCAGTTTCTCATCAATTTTTATAGACAGTAATATCCTTTTGACTAGGCTATTTTAAAATCTTGATAAAACTTTATATTCCTTCTACAAAATTCCATAGGATTTTACAGGAAGCTCCACAGACTGCTGACAAGTGCTGAATCCTATTGGACATAGCTGAGATAAAAAAGTATGCTGTTGCTTGCTTTGCAAAATGAACTACATATGTTTCCTCTGTTACAGTACCAGGGTATCCAGGAGCAATATTATTAGCCATACACTGTAAAAAAGTTTTGCACACTCTATTTCAAAGGCAAAGAGCAAGGCCATATAGAATTTTTTTGTAAAATCTGTGGGATGTAATGGAAGTTTCTCTTTTTGCAGTCCCAAAGAAATGGGCAGCAGGGATAAAACACTGAAATTCTGCAATGTGAAATCAAACTACAGAAAAGAGAAGAGTTTATCTTAAATTCAGGTGGACCTTTTTCATGTGGGTGTCATTTAACTTGTAGTAACTATATAGAGTGCAAGAGAGCTTGCTAGAGTAGTTATTAATGTTCTGGTTTGCTTTATTTGCACTTTACATTCTTCCATTTATTTCATTCTGATCCCTCTACATTTTTGATACTCACAGCCAGGAAATAGGTAAATATAGAAAATAGGCAGAAGATAATGCAGAAGGGTAGAGGAGAAAGAAAAGCAGAAACCATGGAGAGAGTAATGCATGCATTGTACTATTAGCCCACCTACAGCAAAGTCACTGTAAGTTTGATGTGGTTTGTTACTAGGGGAGGAGAAGCTCATTTCTCTAACTCCAGGCAGGAGAAAGCCTTGACTGGAACTTGGACAAAAGTGGAAGTAGTGTATTGAATACTCATCGCTTTTAGTTGAGAAATTACAGTCCTGGGCCTGAGCTCAGTTTCCTCATGTATCTACTGAGGATGACAAGGCACAAAGAGGTCACCTTGAGCAGAGCCTTGGTTTCATCAGTTTAGACTGGAATAAGTCATCCCTGCAGGCTCAGGGCTGGTCAGAGAGGCACTGCCACCCCTCCTGGTGGCTTTTCCATCCTCATGCCCCACTTCCCCCCATGTGCTGCACCCAGTCAGTGAACTGATCTTCTATTTTAGGGAAAAAATATGGTGGAAAGTAGTAGCAAATGTGGTTGTCATAATCACATGAGGGCATTGTTTAGGAGGCTGAAACTGTTCTGGTTTCTGATGTTTTTGAAGAATCACATTCATATCCCAATGTCCAAATATCAGAGGTTTCTGAGTCGACAACTGGCTAAAGTGTGGAGGAAAGCAAGGAAGGCATAGGATTACATAGGAAATTGATAGAAAAAGTAAGGAAGAGGAAGGAAAAAGCAGCTAAAATAAGCATGGGGTGAACAGAGAGGAAATAATATGAAGCTGTGAGTAGATAACAGAATGCCTCAAGAGAAAACAAGAAGAATAATTCCAGAAGAAAAATAGCAGGAAAACCAGCAAATACCAAAAAGCAATGGAAAAAGGTCACTCTTAAAAAGTTTCTGAGTGTCTGTAAGCAAAAGCACACAAACACTGAAACTGGAGATAGTGGTGGAAGCATGTTATGGCTGATGTCTGTCAAACTGATTTTTTTCGTATCCATGTTCTCACAATAGAGGGAAATGAATACTGTTCCACCAGTAGCATCTACATACCATTTTTTTTCCTTCTAACTCTATTTCCTTTGCCTCCTTCAGAGAACTAGAATTAGCTTTTGACAGGGTCAGCACCCCTCAGGCTGTAATATTATTTGAGCAACAAAACCACTTCACAATCCCCACCTCAATGTGTATTCAAAATAGTCATGAAGTCTGCAAGCTTCAGGCCTTGAGGATGAGACCTTGGGACATTCCTGGGAACGTGAGCCCCATTTATGAAGTGCTAGGAGAAGGTTAAGCTACTATCTTGGGGTAACTAAAGGGTAGGATGGGCTCTCAGTACTATAAACTTCACATCCAAACATCTACGTACTGAGAAAACCACATGGGAGAGGGCCACAGGAAAATCAGATCTCAGGAGTGTGAGAGAGAATGTGCTGCTTTTCTCCCAGACCATCTTACTCTGCCTCAGCAGGGGCATTTCCAGCTCAGCCCTGGCAAGCAGCTTTGCAGCATCTCACACTCATTCATCTCACCCTCTACTGACCTGTCAAACATCACCATTTCCTTTATTTGTGACTGTACTCCCCTGCCTTTGAATTTGGGACATGGCAAGAACAATAAAATGTTCTAATAACCACTGGGGCAGAAAGTTTTGTAAGAAGAGGTGAACAAGATGTATGAAGGTACATAAGGGGCTCATATGGCAGAAGGTATGATTTGTATTGAAGTTGTGTTAGCCTTTGCAGGAATAATAATTCAGTTGCAAGTTACACCCCTATGTGAGTGTACACCTTCGTCCAACCACCTCCAGGATGGGACTGAGTAAGTACTGGAGGTGCTCAGCTAGGGAGAAGAGGAAGTGAAGGGAGAAATTTCCAGTCTATAGAAGGCTTTATATAACATAAACCTGACAGCATGCTGTCTAACTTGAAATTTGGCCAGGAAAGGAGAGTGAACACACCTATGATTTCAAAAAGTACTATGAAACTTTTAATCACCATAGGTGGCAAGAGACTAATTTTTTCCCATCATATACACTCTCGATGCCTTTGTCTTTTATATAGCATTTATCATCGTTATATCTAAATGCTGATATCTAAGAGGCAGCTGTATTTCCCCTGAGAGGAATAAGAAAGCATGAAGGAAATCCAAGAGTTTGTGAAAGGAAGTTTGTGGCAGCGAGCTGGCTCAGTTGAATGGGCATGCCTTGCAGCACACAGATCTGCTTCTGTAACAAGCACAAACACTTAAAACTGTATCTTAATGAGCGTCTGAAGTGCTCCTTTCCCTTTGCAAGCAAAACTGAAGTGGCTAATGGACTTAGCTATCTTTTTTTTTATTTCATTCAAGTTTTATCATCCGCCCAGTTTCTTCCAGGTCTGCTGTCAGCAATAAGCATAAACCAGCCAAGGTAGGATGATTCACATTCACTTTTCTTGGAGGTACAGACTGCTTCATACTTGTTGGGGCCATGGCCTTCTCTGTGGAGTGGCCCTGACAGCACAGCCCTGGGAAAGAAGTGCACAAGCTATAGCTGTGCTAGGTGTAGGCAAAGGCTTTACCCCACTGCCTGTGGTGAGGTACAAAACAGATCACTCTCAGTGAAAGAAAAATAAGGTGTGGGGAAGAGACACACACAGGTCGACTGACAGCTTGACACATGGCTGGAAACTGCAATGACATCAACCTTTGTTCCCAAGAATGAGATAGGTGACGGACTTTGGATATGAATGTAGATTTCCCAAGGGAGAAAAAAGAAATGGTGAAGGAAACAGAGCTCACAGCAAAGTAATTAAAACTATGGGGCTTTACAGCAACACCTCAGATTAAAATACACGAGAGAACTAGCTATTGCCATAGGGGACACGAGAGCTGGATGGAGCCTGCTAGTGCAGCAAGAATCTAAGACCGCATCCATAATTTAGAAAAGGCACTAGTGAAGCTTAGCTTGCATGACATGACAAGATGCTCTGTGGTCTTTAAAAGGTAAATTTTCAGTACAGCCAACTAAAATGTAACTGCTTAGTCACGTCACCCTGAAAATACACCCTGTGTATGTTAACACTTGTATGGATAGAAGGGCCTATGTCAGGGCTCAAACACAGCATCTATGCTAGAAAATGTGAAGAATAAAAGACTAATTTAAATTAACTTAAATCATATGAACATGGAAAAGTTAACTCAAGCTCTGGCTAGTTGCAAATCTCCATGTCTGGTTTGCTTTGAGCCTTTGATAACATGTTTGTTACTCAACAGTAGAAGTGATTGCTGAATGGAGATAGGACATTTCCCAACAGGCGTTACACATCTGCTCCTCTCCCTGCACTCCTCCATTCCTAAATACTAGAGTTGGTGCGGACCTGGTGGTGCATGTCCAATGTCTTTCCCATGATTCATTCAACTTCTGTCATAGCCATTGGCAGTGTTATTGCATAGCAGGATACTAAAGGGGACTGACTAGCGTAGCAGTGAAACTTCCAGACAAAAGCTTAGATGTTAAACAGCTCAAGCTTTTATGAAAATTCACAAGCCTCCAAGCTGCACTGACATCTGCAGATTTTTAATAGTTTATGATAAGCTAAAGTTCAGTTTACAGTGGTTTGGGGTTTTTTTTTTTGTTTTTTTTTTTAAGACTTGAAATTAAAATGGAAGTATCTGGTGATTTCCAGTAACTATCCAAACTGCCTGGAAGCCTAAAGATAGCCTCATAAGATCTGGGTGGAGTGCATCTGTGTGAGAGAAAGGGCAAGAGTGAGAGAAATGTATAAATAAACTCCAGACTGCTGTTTGAAGGCTCAAAAATCTAGAAGAACAAAATGCTGACTTTCTCACAGCAGCAGAAGTTAAGCTACAGGCAACTTCCTATTTGTGAGGTTTAAAAAAATAAATGGGATTCATAATTATCCTATCCTATTTGAACACCATGAAGAACGAAACAATAACAACACATCCAGCTCCTTGCACTGACTGTGTCAGTCGTAAAATGCTCTTCCTGCTGCAAACACTACATCCAGGGAGCACTTTGCGATGACTCTGTGCAGAGAGCATCAGCAGCCGGGCTGCGGTCCTTGGGCTGCTTTTGTCCTTAGGCCTCATGATATTGCCTCTCCCAGCACCTGGGAGAGGAGCAGGATGCTACTGATTACAACTCTTACTGGTACAAATGCTTAAGAACACGCAAACAGACATTGCTTCCACATCCCTCTGACTAGTGGATGGATGATTAATGCACACTGGTATGGTGGGATGTTTTATTATCCCTGACACATGGTACCGGGACTGTAAATGGAGTTAATGATGATGTACATGGTGTTCTTGATTCTGGTCACTTTAAACAGGTGCCAGGCCTCTGGCTGTCCAGGGGAAGCCATTATACCCCCTCTTACACTCAACCTTTTGTGCCACCTTTTGCCTCACCAAAGCAATTAGGCCTCTCTGACTGCAAACCTAGGCAAACACAAGGGAAGCTGAGACTATGAAGGGGTGAGGAGAGGTGTTCCTTTGAGTGTTTGTTTATGATCTCAATTTTTTTCTTTTCTCAGTACCCAAATCAATACTCAGAAGTTGGTGTTAATAGGCAATAGATTAAATGAAGTAAAAATTGCTGCTATTAGTACTGAATCACCTCTTCACCTGCCATGGGAGGAATGCCTCTGACTGGGCTGGAGACAGAGGCCATGTTGGTGCTGGAAAGAGGGCCTGGAACAGATCTCCATGGCGGGGCTATCACCTGCACAGCCAGCTTGTGGACACCACAAGAGGTGACATTGCAGCTGGGAGGAGGAGGACGAGGCAAAAGAGACCTGTGGGGCGCAACCAAGCCCTGAGGGATGATGCAACCCAAGGTCCCACAAATTTTGGGTCCTACCCAATGCTTCTCCAGGGCAAACCCTGCCATGCAAGCATAAAAAGTCCCTTTGTCCAGTTTTTTAACTGAACTTCATTTGATTGGTTCATTAAAATTTTGGGGGTAATTCCATTTCTAGCATTTGCTGAGCAGATCCAAATATGGGTATTGGTGAAAAAGCAAATGAAAGTAACTCAGACTTGCTGATTCCTTTCCCTAGTTTTATTCTACTCTGTACTTGTAAGATTACATTTACAATTGCTTACTAACCAAAATACAGATTTTCTAAAAGAAAAATGCAGCATTGTCTGAAGTGCCTTCTGAAGTTCATCTGAAAAGAATTCTGGGAGACATGATTACAAAACCCTCAATTCAAAAAGCTTTATAGTCAAACACTGACCACAAAGCCTGCTGTCCAAATTCTGATCTCAGAGCAGCATAAATCTAGTGTAATACCCATGGTTTTGGTGGAGCAACTCCAGTTTTACACAGCAGTAACTGGGAATTGAACTTGGAACTTTGCCTTTAATTTTGTCCAAAAATGAGAAAGCAGAAAAAAAGTATGCTTTCGACATGGAGTCCCACAGGAATTCAGAGGGTCATCACATTGAATCATTTTCCCAATCACTCCCCATGCCTTCCCACAAAAAAAATGCGACTCAAAAAACCCTCAGTGTTTTGTCAGCTCAGCTAGAAAGAGAAAAATAAAGCATGGTTTGCCTGGCATACACATACAGAGATTAAACTTACGTGTGAGACATTTGATAACCTTCTTTACAGTAGCACCATGAAGATGAATTAGTTATTTTCAAAGGCTTTTAAAATGTGCAGGTGAAGCGTGACAGCTAGCACATTAATAATTGTCATGAAAGGTCTTTAAGTTAATAGCAGAGCTCTGGGTATGCACTTTTTGATCTTTGCGAAGATTGAAGGATCAGGTTTAGATTGCAGCATAAAGGCACAGTGCTGAGGGAATCTGTGGTGAACATCTAGTACCCAGGATGTGGTTAGAGGCCTCAGCATCCTTCAGAGTGGTATGTTTAGTGTGAGGGCTTGTCTGCAAAGGGACTTACCCCTGATTAACTCCATCTGTGGACACTCCTATTCCAGAATATTGGGTGGAGAACAAGGCCTTAGGCTGGAGAAGCATTGTCTCCCTCTCAGTGTTATCCTTGGCCATGACCCCAGTGATGGGTCTACACATCTGCTGAGGAAGCTGAGGACAATCTGGCAAGTGAACACAAGGATCACCTCCCCAGGCAGTAGAAAGGACCCATAGGCTGGGGTGCTCTCTGAAACAAAAGCCTGGCATGATAGCTTTTACATACAGCAGTGTGGCAGGCTTCCCCAAATTGCTATGCATGAGAAGGAAAATTGGAACCAGCTGTGTCAACATGTGCCATAAATAGAATACATTTCTCAGGAAAACAGCCAGCAAAAATAGAGTATAATAATCTTCAGCTCAGTATTTGCATATTACTAATGCCAGAAGAAAGTATTAGAAGGGACATGGAAGAGGATTATTCTTATTAGAAGAACAAAGCATTAAGAGGGATGTTGACCATGGTATTAGGGCGCTATAAGCCTTGACAAAGCAAGAGCAAGTCTGTGACAACAGATGAAAATTCAAGAGCAGCATTATGGTTATTTGGAATAGCTTGAATCAATATAGCCCTGAAGAGCTTAGCTGGGAATCCACACACTGTAGCACGTAGCCAAGATGAGCGTATAAACCTCAAAATACTTTAAGGATGCAGTTTATAAAACTGAATGAAAAAGAGACTAAAGTGTTTTATTAGAAACTCTTCTGCTGGACTGTGGAGTCTAACTGGTGGATCCCCAAAGGAAAGACACAGCCCAGCCCAATACATAGGTGTCTTGGGTCTAGTTTTTCCAGTATGCGCTGCTTGGTGTTTTCATCGTTCTTACCAGAGGGCCATTTGGTCTTGCAGTTGAGCACACCTTACAACAGTTGTGTCATGCTGTTATAGGAATGTTTGCTGCAGAAGAGGGAAGTGAGGGGCAAGGCCATCACATTTCGAGGGGCTCTTTGCTTGTCTGTTTGGGATACTGAGGTCTACAAATCTGTAAATTTTTCCTTTCCAGTGCTGCAGGGTGAGATGTAGGCAACAACAAATAGGCTGTTTTACTGAGATACTTACTTAGGGGATAAGATTTCTATTTCCTCTACGCACACTAGAGAAATTGGCTCTGCTTAAAAAAATAAGGCAAGCAGGAGATTTCTGAGCTAGTCTTACTCTTCTTTCTGAAGTAATTTTATCACCTCTGTGCATGCAAATCTCAAAAGAGGTTGTTACTGTCTGTAAATAGATTGGCTTTATTGTTATGCTGAGCAGCAGAAGGGGAATGTGGATTTACAGTGAAGGCAGGGAATGGGCAGTCAGCCAGCCCAGTGGTGTCACCGCTGACTGATAGCAGGGCCCCATTTCTTACATCTCTTGTGGCAGGCTTGAGTAGCTAATTCATTTGGTAGAGTAGCACACAGTATTATCCAGTTGTAAAGATAATCATAAGCTGTGTTAAATGCACTAGGCTGTGATTAGAGATAGTCAAACAATTATTCATTTCAAGTAATTCACCTTATTATGCATCTAACAGTTCATCTGCCTGGGAATTAAACACATACAAAACGTGATTTCAGTTTCCTGTTCCTCACTTGCAGTTGTTTCACTAATACAGTGTGTGTAGACATTTTACTGTCTAGTTTTGAGTAGTCTATGCAAAATTTTGCTATTTATGATTTCTTTGGACATCATCAAAGTCACGTGGTCTCATTTCAATTTACTCTGTGCATGTGTGTGTACAGGGGTTCTGAGGGCCAGCAATTGGAATTAGACCACTTGTATTGGGCGAGTGTGTCCATGAGGCCAGCAACTGGGGCAAGTGAGCATATGCAAGCGAGTGTGGGATCACTAGCAGATATCAAGCAGGACTCGCTGGTGAGGAGGTCAAGTGGCCTGGGAGCCACTCTGGGGCAAGTTTATCCTTCTAGTTACTGGAGCATATGCTAAAGCTTTCAGTTGATCTTACCAGATCTGGTTCATATTTATAATGCTGTACTCAAGGAACTGGCTTATTTCTACTTTTTGCTTCAAGGAGAGATTATTAATATATACTGTTAGAAGGCAATTAATAGGAAGAGGGGTAACAGTTTTAAACTGAAAGAGGGTAGATTTAGATTAGATATTAGGAAGAAATTATTTACTGTGAGGGTGGTGGGACACTGGAACAGGTTGCCCAGAGAAGCTGTGGCTGCCCCATCCCTGGAAGCGTTCGAGGCCAGGCTAGATGGGGCTTTGAGCAACCTGGTCTAGTGGAAGGTGTCCCTGCCCATGGCAGGGGGGTTGGAACTAGATGATCTTTAAGGTCCCTTCCAACCCAAACCGTTCTATGATTCTATGATTCTATGAATTAATACACTATTCCAACATGAAGCAAAGCATCTGATTTCATGGCCTTTAAGAAAAGAGATATGCAAAAGATATTGGGAACTTGTCTCTTTTTTATAGAAGATATAGAAAGTTGTCTAAAGTATGATATTGAAGGTACTGGTACCATTAGCCCTAACAGAAGGTCCAGGTGGATGGTTTAGTGGGTTCTTCCTGTTCCCAAAGGAAGTTGGATTTGAGAGCTAAGTTTCTCCTGGTCATCCAGTGGCAACTATTCCTCCATCTCAGAGCTAGCAGAGCAAATAAGCACCTGCTGAGATCAGGTCAAGAGGCCTAAGGAATATTTTCTAGGTAAAAGGAAGAGAAGGCAAATCCATTACTGAATACTTAATGCTTTGTATTTTAAGACCTGATTTTTCAAGGCTTGATATAATTATTTTGAAGATCTGGTGACAACAGTTTATTCATAGTTGATGGAAATTATCTCACCTTATGCATGGTTTGAGCTAATGACTCTATCTGTCACTATAGCAACAGATGCCAGAGTAGAAAGAGGCAAGTTTAGGATTTAATGTACCTATTTCCTAAGGTAGCCAAGGTGAATTAAATCTAAAATGTGTTTCTCTTCACTAGTGCTAGAAAGGAACCCCAGGATTATTTGTTCACCTGAAGACATATCCATCGTAGGCAACAAAAGGTAGGCAAGATGATCCTTTATTCTTCAACTTGTCCTGGAGGAAGAAGTTTGCTTTTCCTACCGTGCTTTTAGTTAAGCTTATTAGGTAGCATGTACAGAATTTGCTAATAGCCAAGAAAGATATCATAACTGAGGTCACATTTTATGTTTTTATTAGACTCTGAAAAAATGTACCAATTCTGATTTGTATGTTACACAGTTTTTAAACTGTGTAGTTGTATGAATGTGTTGGACGTCCTTTTTATTTTGCATATCATACAAACTGAGCTGCTTTCACCATGCTCTTTTGGAGTCCCTAATATTTTTCAGTAAAAGAGTCTTTCAGAGATTGCTATGACACTATATTTTAAATTGATGTTTATAATTTTTCCTCAGGAGATTTTGAGCCTTTTTAGACTGATTATCCTTTCTTTCCTGGGAGACATTTTCTGTTGTGACCCTAGCTGCTAGAAATTCTCCAGGCAAAATATTGAGTTTGCATAATATTAATTGGGCCATCTGCATTTGATTGATGACACAATAGAGCCCTTAAAGTAGCTATTATTTCGCTCTGACTGTATTTAATATTTTACTATGGCAATTCCCAGTGTGAAGTAATGAATATGCTTCTGAAACACTTGGCCTATATTCTGTGCTTTAGATGATGCACAGAGAAACATTTGGTCATAACAAGGGGCCACATCAAGAGAGGTTCATGCTAATCATAGCCAGAATATATTTACAATGTAATAACAAAGATAATCCTAGAGAGAGGAATGGATATGAGCCAATGCTCTTTGAAAGCTCCTGTCTTGTGATGCAGTTAGGTATTTGAGTGTTTCACACAGTTAACAGAGAAGCCTGTAGTACCACATTTGAGGTAGATATCTACCAAGTGTGAGATGTGTCAAACTTGTTCACCAGCTGGCAACAACTAGCAACCACTCTTTACAATTAGTTTGCACCTGCATCTGAATGCATTCATCTCTTGTCATCTTCCAAAAGTGTCTGCGAGGTGCTGGGGTAATTTTAAATTTTACGTCTTGGGTACATGGAGCAGACATGGCTAGGTGTGTCTGCAAAGCTTCCATGAGAGATGCTGGTTTGCTTCTGCTGGTAAGAGGAAGGTTACATTTTTTCATATGTGTTTGTAAGGAATTATCTTCAGTAATAGCAATTAGTTGAGTGTTGCCCAAAATATACAAAATAACAGTAGAATTGTCCCAGAGAATCTCTCTTTACTCCCTTCTACACCACCCAACCACTGCTTAGAACGTGGTACAATAGGCTTGCGACTCAAGCAGGTTTTAATGAAATCTGACCTAAGCCTCACACACTAGAGGGTTGGTTATTCCATGCCTTATGTTCACAAGAATGCCACAGCACTGGTCGCTGTGGCCAAGGGTGGCAGGGCTGGAGCTATCATGCTCCAAGACCTCTTACATTCAAGCTTCTGCAAGTCTTTAACTAAAGCATGGCACTCTCCTACACATCTGTTTCATGGCAGAGGTGTATTTCTGCCTGGAGTTTTGAAAGCTGCAGTTTTCCTTTTAGAAATGTAACTGTAGCAATTTCCAAGGAAAGCATTTGCTCATAAAACTCAGCAGAAAAAAAAGTTTTCTTTTTTGTGCTGGTTTTGTTCTCCAAGTACTTTATGTGTTCATCAGATTTCCTTCAAAGGAAACTCAATCAGACACTCCACTCCACTGGCATTGTTTGGTTCCACACCTATACATGAGCCTTGCTTGCAAGTTGGTCACCAAGAAAGTACATGAAGGAGAGGCTTCCAGGTCAGCAAGGGCTCCCACAGCACTCCCAGCATGCATTTACACTCCTGGCATCAATTGCTACCCATTAACTTTAGTAAATTAAATAATTTAAGTAACATGCTTTGAATGACACTTGCAGTGTATTCTGGTAACTTACAGAACCCAAGCCGCGTTATAACACTACCTGTAAGGAATGCAAACCTCTTTAAAGCTATACAAAGGTAGATGATATAATCTCTTCTAGAAGGTGATGGTCTGGATTCCTCTTTATTGTAACTCCACTGAAGCCCATAGAACTACACAAGGGATGAATTAAGTGTAGTGTTGATTTCTAAAGATCATTACTTAGATCTGGTGTTTAGATCTTCTGAATGTATTATATCAGTGAAGACACAGGGAGAGCTACCATACAGCTCCTGGTCACTCAGCTAACACCATGTTCATGCACTCAGTTCACCCTGCGGAAAGCTGGGGAATCACAAGAAATAAGCCATTGCTCAGAGAGGGACAGCAAAGACTGCATACAAAAAATACTTTACTAGCATACATTGTCCTTTGTTACTTTTTTTGTTGTTTGTTTGTTTCTTTTTTAACCAAACATGAACTTAAAATTCTCTAATGGTCTTTCAAATGACCCAAGTTTTGCTGTCAGCTTCAGAATTCAATAAAAAACAAATGGAAGATGTTTGACTTGAAATGTTCTTTGACATGTTTATTGGTTATAACTAGCAAAAGGACACACTAACTTGAGTGTATGGCTGCATTTGCCACAACAGAGTGACAGCTCTGTTTTCAGTGTTTTGCCATCTGATGGACTGGGACTGTTCACGGCTAGCATTAGTTTGGGAACAAGGGTTATGTTTCAGGACAGCAAAGCACCTAGTTCTTTCTAGACTCTGCTGCAATGTCCAGGAAGCCAGGAGATTTAGTACCAACAAGGGCACCTAATTCTGGGACAGGTTCTCATTCCTAAGGTGTGTTCAGCACAAGGGTTAGCTTAAGTTTAGGATCAGGAACATCAGGCTTAAAAAAAACCAACGTTTGTTGTCTGGTCCTGCAATATCCATGGCATTGTTGATGACACTGGTGAGCAGACAACGTATGGCCAGCGGTGAGCACAGAGCTAAGCTAACTGGTACTACTATGCCTAAATTCCACACATTCTTTCTCTTGAGTAATGACTGAGAGCCAGCCCTTTTAAATGTCAAAGCATTCCTGTAAGCAGGCTGACTAAATTCAGCTGCTTGACTCCAACATATGTTCACAGTCAAAGTTCCTATATGGGAGCCACATCTTTATAAAAAGTGACAAAATCTTGTCAGCATTTTGTGTCAAAAAGGGTAGCTCTTTTAAGAAATGTGCCAGGTCGAAAACAGTAACCGAGGACACCAGATCTGTACCCTCACACTCAGGGTGTCACAGGTTTAGGTCACTTAGATACTTTGCTGAAGAGCAGAGGAGGAGTGCGGTTTCACGAAATGGGGTGAGCAGATCTGTCAAAGGGGGAATCCCGCTCCCCTCCTCTGCCTCTGGCATGGCTCGTGGGTGCTTCTGTCCCTTGCCTTGTCCTAGTTCTGGCACTCACCTGATCTCCCTGTGGGGCATTTCAGGTCTCACAGATAGGACAAGGGAGACAACAGTGAGCTGTAGCTCAGCAGTCAGAGCGGAGTCTTCTCTAGTGCCAGCCAAAAACTGTAGGTCTGCAGATGCATCACCAGAATTACAGATTTACTTACATAAAAGATCACCCTGCCAAGGAGGGGAAATATTCCACTCCTTGGTTGGTTGCCCATATTGCCCAATGCACTTCTAAGATACCATGGTGGAGAAGAGGCACCACATCCTTTCCTGCACACTGTCTGTATCCTATGTAAAGAGCACCCTGTCACCAACTGATGGATGTGCCCTCCTCATTGCCTACATCTCTCTGAGTAACCTGCGTTCACCTTTCCAGCCACAACATCACCTTTCCCTGAGTGTGTATCCTGATGAGTCATTAGCAGAGGAAGTTTCAGCAGCATTCAGAACCAACAGAACTTCAGAAAAATGCATTTACATTTGAGATGTGAAATCACCTTTTCAATAACACATACAATGTATCAATTCACCTTAATACCTTACAAATTCTCAACCACAGCACTTCAGGTCTGTTTCAACTATTCTGTTCTCAATCCTGAGCATTAGAAAGAATTTGCCCCCCTCCCCCTCTCCCCGCCATGTTGTGTATCTATAATGGTTGAAACATTAGCTTAGGTTTTTCAGCAGTTCTCAAAGGTCAGGTTTAGTCATGAATTTGAAGACTGATAATGGATCTGAATTTGTGTACAGCTCAGAATGCTCAGACAAGTCTCATTGTTCAACAATATCCTCAGATAAAATCAACCTTTGACCAAGCAAAGATAGCATACAGGCATCACTGGCTATTTCCTAGTTCCAGTACATAATCAGGTAGCCATCAAAATACAATGGTGAAACTAATAAACACCAGAAATTCAGAAGCTCAGCTGCCTTAGAATAATTTAGAATTACTTCTGCTGTTTCTGGCATAGAACGGGAAGAGTCATATCTTTTCCTTCCTCTTGTTGTTCCTTTCCAACATTATTGCAATACTTGAGGTTCCCAGAAGTATCATGAATGCTTCCATGCTATAATTGTGTGAAGCAGGGAAGTGTGACAGTTTTCATTTTATAAGTGGAGGCTAAGGCATGGAGTTTCAGTGAAACAGCCAGCATGATAGACGGAAAGTTTGTTTGGGAGTGTGACAGTTTTCATTTTATAGGTGGAGGCTAAGGCATGGAGTTTCAGTGAAACAGCCAGCATGATAGATGGAAAGTTTGTTTGGGAGTTTGGAACTTAAACCTTGTGTTCAGGAGTAACTTATGATAATGTATAGCTTTTTTTCATATAACTTTTATAATAGCAGCCCAGGACAGACTTATCATTCTTCAATAACCCTGGCTTCTTAACTGATCGCGAAAGTACAGAAAGACTGTGGACAGCAGTCTCTGTTTAGTGCTTAAGCCATGCCACTTTTTCCCTACTGCAAGTATTGAATGTAGAACAGGCCCTGAAAAAAAAACCAGGTTCCTCAGCAAAAAAATATGAGCCAAGATGACAAAACAGAAAAACAGTCTGTAGCTAGTTAAAACGAAAGAGCAAGGGTTTTAAAAGTTTTAACTAAAGCAGAGCAATCTTCACTATTACAAATAAATTTCAGTTCACCCTATGCTTTTCAGATAAATGCAGATGGCAAGGAAACGGGCAGTTGAATTAAAAACAGTCCTCACAAAGTATTTTTCTTGAGAAGACTCAAGAAAAGTATAAACTATAGAAGAAACTTTTCACAGAATTAAAAAATGGTGTTACTTATGAAACAGATAAAACTGTATTCTTAAATGTTTTAAGAATATTAGCATATCAAAATGTACACATTGAAGAGAATTTTCTTCAATAC
Organism: Astur gentilis; assembly: GCF_929443795.1. Taxonomy (NCBI): domain Eukaryota; kingdom Metazoa; phylum Chordata; class Aves; order Accipitriformes; family Accipitridae; genus Astur; species Astur gentilis. Next base: position 69,171,710 of record NC_064919.1, read on the forward strand.
TCATCCTGAAGAAAACAAAGCTGTATTATACTCCTACAAAAAGGGAAGTTATAGAAAAGGCAGAGCAACGCCTTTCTCAGAAGTGCACGGCCAGAGGACAAGAGGCAAAAGGCACATATCCAAATTGGAATTGGATTTAAATCAAAAAAACTTAGGATGAGAGTGATTAAGCACTGGCACACGTTCCCAGAAAGGCCATGGAATTTCTTTCCTTGGAGACTGCTAAAGCTCAACTGATAAAAACCCTGAGAAACCTGCCCTAACTTCAAAGTTGGCCCTGCGTTGAGATGAGGGATGGACTAGATGAGCTCCAGAGCTCCCTTCCAACCTGCTGTGTGACAAGACTTGTTTCTTCCTAAAATCTGTGCCAAGTAACACAAATGTGTTAAAAGAGGAGTCCCCCCCGTCCAGTGTTACCCATAGCAGCGACCAAGCGCGCTCTCGGTGACCCTGCCACAGCAGGTCAGTGCTCAGCAGCAGCCTGCGGGATGGATGCTGCCAGCCTGGCACCGCTGGGCTCCTCCCGCAAACTGTCCCAGCCTTTATGGAGGTGAGGTGTCCTTGCTGCTGCAAGGGTTTGCTGATAGCATTTCAAACATTTATAATTTGAGGCTCTTTCAGCCTCTACAGAAAAGTTTCCCAGAGTGGTCTTGACAGGCGGGAAGCATGCTCCCAGAAAGAGAAGTTGGCGGTGGTTGATCACACAAAAGGTAATGATGCTTGTGAGTCTTCTGCAATTCCTATCACACAAAAGGTAATGATGCTTGTGAGTCTTCTGCAATTCCTATAATGTAATTTGTCAGCAACTTAGAGGACAACTTGGTGAAATTAGAGAAGCCATTAATTACACACATAAGTGATTTTACTCTGGAAAGTTTCTAGACACCTCAGCTATGCACTAGTGTAGGATTACACACTTTATTTGGCCAAAAGCAGCCTGTAACACACCAACCCTGCACCATGATTTCACAGTGACACCCTTTATTCCAGGAAAGAGTGGTGACCGGAAGGATCATGGATCCATGATCTAATAGTGATGATACACTCATATTTTGGAGAATATTTTCTGTTAAGTATCCTTGAAGGCAGTGTAAGCTAAAAGTCAGTTGTTTCACTAATCTCTAAATTGTCCCTCATTTAATTGCAGGTTATGTATGTAACGTCTTCTATACAGTATATAAATACTGAAGAATCTGAGGGTCTAGCATACATTATTGCAGCCATCTATGTCTAATGAGCAGGGTTCAGACTTCCCTGACAGGTGCTTTACAAACAGTAAGAAGTGGTCTCTCTCTCCAGTTTTTCATTCCTCTGAGGGCACTGGTGTAATGAAGCACAGTTGCTGATGGGTGACATGATTTCAAATGAAACTGAGCATAGTGCAATCCATCCTTAAAGTACAAACTGCAAAATCTTGCCTAAAACATCTCTGCAAATGGAGAAAACTCACTGGGAGTAGTCAAGAGTATACACTTTCAGAGAATTCCTTGCACCTGCATTAGGTTTAGCTAGTACATTTTAGCTTATTTAGACCTAATTGTGACTTCTTTCTTTGCTCGATATAAGCCAATAGGTTGAGGCAAGGATCCAGGCAGAGGCTTGGATATAACACCGTGATTAATGGATCCATGTCTTTGAAAAGTATGGGTTGCCCACAAGCAAAGCCTTCCCCTGTGCTGTAGGGAGCTTGTGAGTTGCAGTGAACAGCAGAGGTGGCCAACACCAGGGATGTCTTTTTCTGTGTATGAATTTCTTGTTAAACAGGAAGATGGGATTTTTATTCAAAACCCTGTGAATATTGTAATCCTTGATGAGAAAATTAATTATTTTTACTCTATCTTAGTGCTGCTGTTTTGAGAAGAGGCAACTTTGAGTTTAAATAATTTCTTTCCTTTGAGAGATGAAGAAGTGAGAAGAGAAGGCAAACTATATGGCAGAACAATTTTCATTCTTTTTTGTCAACGTCAATTCAGAGACTGCTTTTTGTGCTTTTCTACCTGTAATAATAAACAGTTACGTTGTTGCACATTTTAAACACATTTTCTAGCAGGAATAGGAAGGAAATTGAGTTGGAAAAAGAAAGAAGAGATTAGACTTTTTTTCCTGATCTTTAATGATTTTTTTTTTCTAGGATATTTACATGATAGATCCTTTTGAAGAATTACATTGCTTGTGAATATTTTATGAAAGCAGATCTTAGATGAAATCCTGTTGAAATATTAATTGGAAAGGTTTCAACCAGCTCTTACAAATAGCCTTTAGCTTTATAATTTTCATTACAGTCTGTTTTGTTATCTAGTCAGCAAAAGCAGTGAAGCAGACTCCATTTACATAGCAGGAATGCAAAGGGGGTATAATTCAGTGAGGGGATGCAAAACACAAACGCAGCCTCAAAACACATCTACTAAAGTAACTGGTGAAATTCATGCTAATGATTTATATTTTAAAAGGAAGGGGTTTAGCTCCTGTTACAAGTAACACTAACTTCCCCCTTAAAGGTCAGTTATCAATGTTTTTGGCAATACTCCCCTGCTGTTCACCAGCACATCTATGGAAGCATGTTTCGGCAGGCTTAGGAATCGATGGTGCCTGTGTTCCCCGCTTCCTGCCTTTGTTATGCTTAAAGCTAAATTGCTGCTGGACTCCTTCCAATGAACGACATGCTGCAGTGCACTGGCAGCACTTTAAGAATTTGGGTTAAAAGCCAGAAAATCTGGAAGCGATGACAGGCACCTGTTTAGAGGCAGCCAGATTTGACACCCAAACTCACTGGTACCACAACATTTTCAGGGAAAGACTGTCAGGCCTTAGTTGAGCAGTCAATCACAGTTTAGCAAAATCTTTCCACTGAGTGTATACTTTAGTGCCTTGCTGGGTAGCAAACGCTTCAACAAGTGCTTGGCATTTGTGATAAAATATTCATATTTCAGATAGATTCACATTCAGATAGATATAGATATACTCAGATAGAATATTCTTCCTTATTAGCTGTGTGATTAACGAACCAGGGATAGAATATGCTGTAACATGAATGATCCCTGAAGGAACTGAGAGGCTTGCAGGAAACCAGCAAGGGAAATGTGCATCAGCTCTAAGCTATGCATGACGTTTCCCTCGGAATTAAATAGCTGAAAGTGTGCTTGGAAGGGTTTTCCTTGGGGAATTTTATGAATAAAAATGAAGGTCCTAAGCAGCTTATCTTAAAAGTAAAATACTCTGACCTGGACAGGAAGAAATAATATTTACTTTTACTTCTTTGGATTTGACAATCTGGTACTTATTGACTGACATCACTGGGAATTTTATTCAGCTTTAAACTGCAGGAAAACAATTTTACAGTTAGCTCTAAATATACGTAGAATTTTGGTGTGGATGGGTAATGGTAATTTCCTACCTCTGTACAAAAACCTTTTGAAGTCAATCCTTCTCTCTATTATCATCTTAAAGCTTTTCCTCTGAGATCTTAAGCATTTTCTTGGAGGGGCAGGCCTGTAGTTCTTCAGAGAGAATAAGAATGTTAATTCTGTAACTGAAGTGCATCCAAAATTGAAGCTGTGTTCTGGTATGCCATTAAAAAGCAAGTTAGGATGCAAGCACCGTCTATCCATTATGTTAGTAACCACTATTTCTGCACCATTGATTTCATTCTGATAATAGCTGTCACGGTTAAACCAACTCATTACCTCATTCTTACACTGTCAGTGTAAAAATTCAGTCAGTAAAAATACAAACTTTTAGTAGAAAGATGGTCAATATGAAGTGTCATATGAAGTGTGAGCAAAAGATCTTGCAGAGCAAAAGATTTTTTTACGAAACAGACAACTGTTTAGAGACAGACAACTCTGTTCTAGAGAGAAAAATATAAACAGCTAAATACAATAAATCAAACTACATTCCATCAGTCTCTCTTTATAATGTATGTTTTAGTAATTCTCCAAAATACACAGCAACTGTAAAGTTCGTCCAGGAGGAAACTAAACACCCTCCACATAAGTTTACTGCTGCTTGTTACCCAATACTCTATCCTTGCAGAATGCTTTTTGGAAAGCACAAGGCTTCGTAGCAATGGCTTATATTAACTTCTTCAGTGGTGGAATTTAAATCCCAAAGAAATGTTTTGGAAAACACTCAGTGCTTTTTGCTTCACGTAGCCACGACACCAAGAGAAGAAGAAATGTGAGCATCTGCTCGCTGCACTGCAGAATGGTATGATCAGTGCATGAATCTCACTGGAAAAGCAAAAACCACAGCAATGAAGCAGGGCAAGACGGAATGAAACCAGGCTCGAGGAGCTTGGGTATGTTGGCAAGAGGTTGAGGTGGATGGTTTGCTAAAGCTGACGTGACTGGAAGTTCCAGAGTGGTCCCCAGATGGAGAGGATGAGGACCTCAGTCAGGCCTTACACCTAACAGTGACACCCCAACTGTGGGCTCCACTGCAGGGCCAAGCATCGGCAGTGAAAATTCAACTGCACACACAGACACGACACTCTCTGGACTCACAAGGGCATGCACGCTCTCCGGCTGGCAGCAGGACCCTCACTCGCTCCGCTCTGTGTCTGTCACCACCTGGGACACCTCCACCCCTGCCGTGGCTCCAGCGGCTGCCACCAAACCCCCTCCTGCTAGTCCCCCTGGTCGCTGGCACCTCGTCCTTGCAGCCCTCACACACACAGGGGATAGAGGGTGAGATTACGGAGAGAGAGAGGTAGGAAAGGATTAAACTGGAAGGCAGGAGAGGCTGCGGGGTCGGGAGCAGGGCTCGGATAAGCACACTGGCAGCCTCGTTTTACACGTGAGCAGCCCCTCAGTACCCCTTTCTGTCCAGTCCCCATTGCCTTCTTCCCCCATTCCCTTCCCATAAACATTCCTTAATAAATTTTGCAGTCCCACAGGACCGTCTCAAATATCCCAAATCCTCCTGTTCCTCCTGTTTTCCCCCTCTTATCCATTACAAACTCCAGGTTGTCCCTCTTCAAAGCTGTGCCAGAGTTTCTCAATGGCCCATCAGTCAGTGACTGGAGACCTTTGGTCTTTGGCATTATCTCCACCATTCCTCATCTATCGGGTTTGTATCTCTGTTTAGCGCTCCCTGCTTTATGTATTATCAAGCTTACATTGAAAAGGTCCTTACTTGGATGACCTTAATGAAGCAGATGCTCTCATCTTCTACATACCGTTACGCTACCCAAGGGGATTTGGTAAAATTTGCTTTGTTTGACTCTTCTTCCTGCAGGTTGTTTTGCCCCAAATGGTCCTACCTACCTCTGGGTCTGGAATGGGAGGCAGGGATGGTAGAGTCTGAATCCAGTTATTGACAAGCTTGGATTTATCTAGTAGGCAATGAGCACTCTTCATTGCATGTTACCTTTGCAGTACTGTATGTAAGGCCACTTGATTGGGGGGGGCGGGGGGGAAGTATTTGCAGAGATTAGTCTGCTGGCAGTTTTTCCATGATTGACATCTCCAGGAACCAGATGATCCAAAATTATTTACACCAGACATGCTATTCAAGTAATTGAGGCCAGAATGAAGACAGTCTAATGCTGCATCTCTCACAGCTGAAGCTTCAGGGGTTACAGCTGCAAGCATCCCTCCATTTCACCTCAAGAAGGGTTCAACCTTGGCTACTGGAAATTAATGTCAGCATCACATTGCTATTCTGTGACAACCGAATGTTTCCATTGTTCAGTCTAGAAATGGTCCTATAATTTTCCTGTGCAACACGTTATAAAATTTAGTGTTAATGCATTTGTAGAAATTGTGAAAGTAGAGGTGGTGGACTCTAAATCATTGAACTTTTAATAGGAGTTCTGAGAGGGGGGAAAAGTGACTTGTTTTTACAAATGATGCAATTCCTGCTGTTAAAGTAAGTCATAAAAGGTAGCAGGCACAGTAATTGGCACAGTAATTATCACACATAATCATCTGATGTTTACTTCTGAACCTGATAAGGCGGTATGCTAGCAAATTATACAGCGAGATTTCTAGACACCCGTGAAAGAGGAAAGGATACTGAAACTTTTGCTTAGAGTGCATCACAGTGAGCATATTGTCTGAAGACAGAGCAAAAGGACGTACCCAGGGCTCAATGATTTCCAAGCTGACTGGTGGGTGAATGCTAGAATGAGGATCAGAAATTTTCATGGACTGTACTGCTGTGGGTGATGCACACAGTGGGTCTGTATAAAACTCAGCCTCTAGAAAACACCACTGTATTTCCTGTTCTTAAGGAGCATAAAATTAATGTCACAAGGCCTGCTAACAGGGATTTTCTCAAGCTGGCTGGCTTGGCTTTCACAGTAACAACCTTGCAATTTATGTAAACAGGCAGAGTTTTGCATCACACCAGAGCAAGAGGTATTTGACTACTGCTTGCCAGCAATTCTGAAATACATATAGTCGTATTTCTGGAACTTGTAAAAAAATCTCTGGAATTAAACTATTTACAGATACCCAATACTGGAATGGAAAAGTATTTACATTCCTAAAGCATACTTAGATTTCTATTATTCCTCTTATTATTTCAGGCTTCCAGAAGTTTCCTGCTGATAATTGCAGAAATTCCCTAGCCCCAGCATTGGGGCAGGCTGTGATTTTCAATAGCGCTTGACATACAGCCACATTTTCTCATTTTTGCTACAAATACACGCTCTGGGTTTTAAGTGCTTGTTAAACACAGCCACAGTAACATTGTGAGGAAGCATCCCAGGACGACCTCTGCAAGCTTGAAACAAAGCGTTCAGTATACAATAGGCATCAGTCAAGATTTCCCAGAATAATGAGCACTGCACATGACACAAAGGATTTCTGTGGCCTGAATGCTGCCTTTTTACCAGGAAGTGAATTGGAAAAGGCTTGGCTTATTTATAAATAAAACATAAATGTTTGGATGCTCGTGTGATCAACAACATGAATTGCTCAAAGTAGATGATCGTAAAGATCAGTCCTAATTCTGCTTTCCCTGCCATCATGGAGCAGCACCTCTCATGTCAGCATTTATAACAATTTTGAAGTGATGGGAGAAGAAATCCAGGGTCAATATCATTGTCTGCCTTTTTATGCAGTGTCTTTTAAGATAAGAAGTTGCTTAATGGTAGTCTCCTGCCCCGGTTTCTGTTATCCCATAAATAATGTTTGAAGTATGACTTTTTTTTTTTTTGAAGTATCCCAACTTTTGCTGGCATTAACAGAATCAGCCAAGAGGAAAAGGTCCATAAAAGGAGTGGGCCTGGTTCTTCTCTCCCTTCTCTCTGTTTTAGTGACTCTGGAGGTACTGATTTTGCTGGACTAAGTCCGGAGTTAGCCCTGACTCAGCCAAGCCCTCCAACGCTTAACTTCAAGTACACAGGAGGTCCCCTTCCTGTTCAACAAAGCTCTTCAGAACAAATTAAAAATTAAGCACATGATCTAGTCCCACCGGAGTCCTGGGGACTGAATCATGTGCCTGAAAGTTAACTGCATGCTTGAATATTTGGCTGAATAAGCAGAGCAACTGAACAACAGATTTAAGCTGGCACAGGGAGAAGTCTCACATCGGCATCTGAGATTAAATTAGGAAGAGGCAGAGCATATTACTGCTGCTTTGGCTCTCCCCTCTCCTGTGTGCAGCTCTACGCTTTCCTCTCGCTTCCTCTCTCCCTGCTGGCAGAAATCTCCCCAGATCCTCCACAGCACATTTTCCCCACATCAGGGCTCGGTCTACACCCCATCCTTTCATTCCCCATACTGGGGTCCCACACAGTCTTGTGTCACAAACCACAGTTGCCCCTGAGAGTCCCTAGGCTCTCCCATGCCCAGGGTTATGTGCATTCACCTTCCTGTGGCAGGGGGGTGTGTGTGAGGGGAGCAAGAAGTTATTAAGGTGTCAGACATTAAGGCCAAACCCCGGGAAGAATGAGCACAGCACTGCTACACTGCAATGCATCATCAGGAGTCGTGAACCAGTTGCTTGATCTACAGACAGTTGCAGGGGTGCTCAGTGCTGTGAAACAGATGCCACATGGGAAAACACGTGTCTTCCATTTTCCCTGTTAGCATTCTTGATTTTCAGGAAAGTCCGAGGCCCTGCTGCCTGAGCCATTCCCGGGAGGCTGGCAGGACCATGCTCCAGGCAGTGGGGCAGGCAGGCGGAAAGGGAGCGTGTCCAGCCTTCGCTCGCTCGGCCAAAAGACAGCAACACATGCGGGCAGACGTTTCACCTCGCCAGCCCCACAGACAGAGCGTGGCTTTGTGCTTGGTGCCTCTGTCATTAAAGACTCCAGGCACTGTCTCCTCTCTCTGCCTCAAGTCTTTGCTCTGCCTAGGTTTTAGCTAGTTACCAGACAGAGCGGTAAGGAGCTACCTGTTTCAGCAGCCTGGATTGACAGCCTCTGCTTCTCCAAAGACCTTCACTTTGCTGTAGCCCTGCTTTTTTGCTGAAAGCTAGCCCGTATGCCACGGTTTACAGTGTGATTCCTAAAAAACCTTTCTGGGTTTGAGCCAAGTGTATTGCAGACTAAGCTGGTTTTACCCCAGCCAGCATGGGAAGCAACTCATACTGATAGCACTGCAGTTTGAACCTTTTGAAGCTAAACCAGCGTGAAAAGCCACGTACACAAAAATTGGGAGTGGCCTGGGTAGAGCACACATTATCTGAGTCTGGGTGGGTTCAGCATTTGGCAGCACATTAGCTGTAGTGTGTCAGGTTCGTTAATTGTATGTGGGCAAGAGTTGATGTAATCCAGAATAAGGAAATTATGTACAGAGCAAACTCAGTTATTATTTTGCCACTGTGTGCTTCACTGACTTCCATAAACACAGTAACAAACTTGAAGGTGCTTTTTTCTCAACCTTGTTTACAGCAGATTTTTTTTTCAGTTATGTCCAATTAATTAAAGAGGTAAATGTAACATTTAACTTGAGCACAGCCGGACTACCAACCATTGCTTCTACAGAAAATGGCTTCAGAACAAAGAGTCACAATGATTCATACGAAAGCCTCTTCCTTCTGCAATCAGCAAACATTCTGGCCAGCAAGGACCTTAGGTCCATATAGCATGCCTCACAGTCCTCGTCGTGCTGGAGTCTACGTCGGTTCACTTGAGAGACCATGGCACAGGTCCCTTCTGGGGGAAGAGGGAGAGCACACTTGCACCTCACCCAGGTACAGGCTTTGGATGCAGCTGGGACAGATCTCCAGGCATACAAGCACTCTCACTGCCACAGCATAGGTTCCATAAGGAAAGAAAGAATGGAGGAAAAGGGAAAATCCAGGAAAAGGGCTGTGAAATGTAGAGCTGGGGAGAGAGAAGAGCAGCAAATAAATATGGAGTATGAAGACACAGAGCCCAAATCAAAATAGAACTGCTCGCAGCCTTTTTCAGGTTGAAGCAGCAGCTGGCCTCGGGAAAGAACCACTCTTGGGAGAAAGAAACTATTTTAAACTGCCCTCGTGCTCCTGTCCTTTTACAGTGACTCACGCTGTTCTGCCTGCTCTGAGCTTCAAGGCTCAATTCTGTGCTAGGACATCGATTGAAAACATCTGGAGGCCCGTACATACCTACTGACAGTATGTTCATCTTGGCTCCTAAGAAATGGAGAGTTGGGAGGGATTGAAGCATCCCAAACAATTAAAAAAAGAGAAAGGAAAAAATAAAGCTGAAATCACAAGACTGCTAGGAAGTGCAAAGTGCAGTGTCAGCACTGTGCTTGCCTGTTAGGCCAGCAGAGGTAGGGGGGTGCAAGTGACTTCTTTCCTAACCACAGTGGGAGTTTCTGCTGAAACTGTGAAGAGTGTATTTAGATCTGGACCTTGGAAAGTAGCTAAAGCAGTACCACCCAGAGAAAAATGAAGGCAAGAGCTCAGCACTGAAGAATTCTTTTCACAGAGCGTATCTGCGTAGAAGACAATTTGAAGTCTAATTTCACATCATCCCTTACAGTAGAAAGTATTTTTCAGTTAAGTCCTGAATGAAGCAACTTCAGTCATGTGGTTAGTTCCAGCCCAGAGCATTTGTTCTGAAATAATCTCCCATAGAAATGGTGGTGCATAAAGACTTGAAGAAAGAGAATGCCAAAGAGCAAGAAAATAAATGCCCTGACTCTTACGGTACAGCTGCCTTTGCATGCAGTCAGCCAGTGTCAGCAGCTATACAGTGCCACTGTTAAATCATTTTCTAAATTCTGTCAGTTTTTGTTATTGTAGCAAATCTGACCTCATCCTGGTCCCATGCCAAGACCAAAGAGCTGCTCTATTTACCCACTGTTGATGCAATATCTAAACTCAAAAGGTTTCCAATAGCTGTTTAGGATGGAGGGGAAGAAAAAAAGCAGTGCTGGTACAGCAACTTCTGACTGAAACATACATTAAGGTACTTGCTAGTTTGTCTCATTTAAAACTGTGAGTAAAGGCGTCTTTTTCTTTTTCTAGAAGCCCATACTTCTGGATCAATTTTTCTGTGTTTTCAGGTCTAAAAGTCTTGGCAAGGAGAGGAGGGATACTTTAAAATTAGACTTAAGTCCAAACTGAAATCCTGAAGCCTAGCAATGGGCTGTTTTCAAGTTATTTACTTATTTATCCTGTTTTCTTACATTTTATTAGGCTGGAAGGGACCATTAAAGGGCCAGAAGGGACCATGAGCTCGTGTGGTTTGACCTCTTGCATACCACAGAATTTTTGTGTGTTTCCAACATGTTTGTCTGAGGAGCACCTTCTGAGTACTTTGCTCTTGATCTGAGGATTTCACCACTTGCCTTGATGGTGCCTTATAGAGCACATTGATCACCTCACCTCTCCTCTGAAGTCTGTGTAGAGAGACACTACCCTTCATCTGGTCAAGAGGGTAGCGGTAACCTACTGTGAAGTGGGATAAGGCAACCCAACAGCTCACTGGTCCAAGAAGCACCGCTCTTTTTCTCCTATTACTTTGTGCCAACTTCTCCCCAAGCAATTAAATTCAACAATTAAAAAACCCAAACCCTCAGCTTGGTTTAGTCAGTTTACGGAAGGGTCTGAGGAGTGCCAAAGCCCCAGGCTAGGAGCAGGAAGGGTGAAGCAAGCTCTTCCCTTACAGCGGCAACCTATTGGATCATCTCTGCTGCTTGCAGACGCGTAGCCTCAAATGGCCAGGAAGGACGAAGAAAGGCTTTTGAGTTATACATAAATCCAGGCTAAATGCAGGCTCTACAAGACTGCTTGTACTTATATTTAATTACATTAACTGCGTAGATAAATGTGCAGTTGCATCCTGGGCAATACAGGGAGTGAAGAGCTGTTAACCCCTGTACAGCAGGGAGGGAAGATCAGGGAGGTCATAACGGGTCTAATGTCTCTCTTGAGTCCTTAGTTTTCAGTGAGGATTTTAGTTCCCTGGATGCTTGTACAAGCATCTTTCTTTGAGGGTTTTTGACCAAGAAATCAGATATGGCATGGCCATTTTTTGAAGAAAAATTCTCTGAGTGTACGTGGGTGCCTGTTTTTTTGGCTTGATTTGAGTTTGCTGTAGTGGTTGCTTAGTTTCAGCCATATCATTCCCTTGGGTCTTTGGTATACTGGAAATACACCACACTTCAGGGTAAACACAATAAATTTAAACATCATAACTGGTTTTGTGTGTTCACAGCTCATTGTGTGTGTAATGTGTGGTAGCTTTCATTAAGAGTGCGGCTGAGCAGCTTGGCATCTGGCTGTTGCATTTGCCCTGCTTTGGCTCCACAAAGCCAGATAAAATCATGGGGAGGAAGCGGTGTCTGCTCTGAGACCTGAGCGTGCTCAGCTGGGGGGAAGGAGAACCGGGGGAGGCCAGGATGCATCGCAGCAGTTGCAGAGGCCTGTTTGTGTCAAAGAGCGAGCGAGAGCCAAGCCCCCGAGACGCCTACGGAACACGCAGACCTCCTCAAAGACCTAGGAGAGACTCTGTACAGTTTATTAGAAAGCCAGCAAGCTGCCGGAAGTTATTAGAGCAAGAGCCGGAAGAAAAAAGGATGGACATTGCAAGGTCACCATGGGTGGGAAGAAGGAGGGGGGTGGTGGGGATACTTGTTTTTGGCTACTCATCCTGGTTTTAAAAACCTGTCTTATTTTAATATGCAGTTTTGAGTGCTTTTGGAGCCAAGTTGTCTCTACATCGGTGGTGTTACTGTAATTATATTTAGGCATTGGGTCTGCAATAACTTCATATAACACTCTGAGTCTTCCAATGGTTTTATATTAATATTAACTAGTAACACTTGCAAGTCAGAGAGAAACCAGAAATTCTCTTTTTTGAGGTTGGTATGCTTCCAAGAGCTAGAAAGAAGACAGTGAAGAGAGACAGAAGAGCAGTGCTCCAATGTGCCTACCCCCAAACCGGGTTCAGCGTGCGTTGTTCAGGCCATTTGGTTAACGCTCTCGCTTGACCCAGACCCTTAGTCCCCAGACCCTATAGACTCCCATTTTGCAATCTCTCCCAACCCAGAGGTAAAGGTGCACCGTCCAGCTCCCTTCTCCCCCAAGCTGTCTTCCAACCCCTGTCCCAGTTAAGTCTGTCCTGACTCCCAGCCTGGCTGCAGCTCTTGGCCTCCACCACTGCTGCCCAGCAAGGTACCACTTGTGGGTACTGCTGTACTGGCTGCTCTGACAAGAGTCTGCCCGGAGGAGGCTCTGGGAACAAAAAGTGGAGTACAGGCAGATAAAAAAAGCGAAATGCTATTTTTAGTCCTGTCAAACACGGGAAGGTTTATAGCAGACTCTTTTAAGTTAAATCTCTGAGATATCTTCAAAGGATACTTTTTTTCTTTCTTTTTTTTCTATTATTCGAGCTACTCCCTTCACAAAAGGATCAGCCTTCCTGCATCAATGTATGTATAGAACACTATGCCAACTACCTATCTTCTAGCTTGGCACATTTTTCCTTCAGTGCAAATTCCAGTAAATCTTTTCATTAAATAGAGAAGAAAATGTTTTATAGATGCCATAAACCCACTTTCTCTCTCTTAGCCAAACCACAGTAACTTCATAAAAAGAATTAATTTTCCATAATGCAGCAGAGATACTGTGATCAATAAAGTAGAGTGGAAAATAATCTGTTGTAAATTTCTGACATGAGAATTACAAAAGGACTAAGAATGAATGTAATTTATGTCTGAGAAGTAGCACAAGAGTTAGTACATACTTACACTATGTCATAAAATCTATGAAGCAGAAACTGAGATCATCTGTATCACAAATGGTATGTGAATCTAACAAAACCCATAATGCGTATCTGATAAATCTATGTTATCACAGGGAGGTTTTTCTGTTGTTGTTGTTATTATTATTATTTTGTTCTTATTATGTCAATGTAATGCTTTGGACATCCCGCTTTTTCTGGTCAGATCTTCCTATTGCTTAGCTCAAGCTTACATTTGTCACTGGCATCTTGTTATAAGTTCTTGACCTTTTTGCTTGTTTTGAGTTTTTTTAGGAGTGTAGAAACATGATGAATGATCAAGTTCTTTCTTCGGATGTTATCCTACTCACTCCACATACACCCCAGTAGATTGTTATACTAGCATTGCCTCCTTCCTAACAGGGAATAAAAGGAAAAGGAAAAAAAATATTTTCAAAATCCATGACGACTGATTTGCAGAATATAGCTAAATTCCCTACTCTTTTCTGGGGAAAGTGGTTTAGCAAATAAATGGCCAAAGATTCAGCAGAACTCATGTTCCATACTGAAAGGAAAGGTCTAAAAGTCTCACATGAGAAACTTTTCAAGACTTCCAAGTCACCCAGGCTTTGCAATGGTTTTGTTTCATTTTTTGTTGTTGTGCATAAATCTATGAAACACATTTACAACTTGGTATAAAATTCTTCTGAAATTTCTCTCCTTCCTCTACAGGTTGGTGACTCTTCAAAAATGTGCCAGTGCTCTTCATCATCAAGGAATCAAGTGCATTAGCCACTCCTGTTTGCAATGCTCAGGTCCTTCAGCAGTGTCAGTGGTGATATTCGTGATGGCGTACATCTGTCTTCCCCTTAGTCTAATCCCCTGGTTCACCTCTGCATAACTGCTTGCCTAAATGTGCCAAAGCGGTGCATAGCCAGCCACTCAGGCACAACTGCTCCGTTTCCCAAGCTGTTTCTCACTGACACAACCACTAACCTGCTCTTCAGAAATATTCTGAAATCACAGCCTTTCCCAAGTATTTATTCTAGGTAGAAATATGTTAGTGTGCACTGGTTGCATGTAGCTCTCAGCAAAACAAAAGGCTCCAGGGACCTTCTTCCTCAGCTCCCTGTAGTGTGTTAGCAGGACAGCAGATTATATAGAGACAAAGCCAGTAATAGTTTTTTGTATTCTTAGTCCTAAAAACCTCAGCACAGCTGAACTTTGCTCCAGCTCAAAATGCTTTTGCTCTCCTCAGGGCTTTTAACACACTAAGTCTTTCAGTTTTACCTCAAATCTTCCACCAAGTAATCTTGCCTGGACTCCTAACAGCTCCAGTGTTCCTTCGGTGAACTCCTTGGCTCAGCTGAAGCCAATGACCTAAGTCCTCTGGCCTGCAGGAAAGGCAGGATTTCAGCTCTCATTCTTGCAAACTTTCTTCACATTCACTGTACCCCTTTGTTTTTAATTTTCATTTCCTATTGCTGTTTCCTAAACCTTGTTCTTCATTGCTGGTTCATAGAAATTTGCCTCAAATTCTCCATTTCCTTGGCATTTGCTGCTCTTCAGAGTCTCCGCTTGTTTTCTTAAGTTTTGTAAATGTGCTGCTTGGGGGTGTCTGTGTCCTGTTTCAAATAAAATCATCAGAGCCCTTCTACTGGCTGGGTACGTTTAGTGCAAAGTCTCACTGCAAAAGTGAATGTTTGCTCAGCTCCCAGAGCTACACGACTGCTCATTTGTAACATCATGCAGCACCCATCTTCATACCCTGGCCTGACTGTTTTCTTGGGTTTTAGGCCATTTCTAAAATACTGTTGCTTATGAATGCAAACAATTCAGGCATTTGCCTCCTGAATGCAAACTGAACTTCTGATATCCTGACCCAAGCACATTTTTAGTCCTTGATGCCCAAGTGATGCAATGGGCACAGTCTCAAAGAGTGACCTTTCACTTTGCTGGAAGGATGCCCAAGCCTCCTCCTCTTCATGGCTTTTTCACTGGAGATGATTGAAGTGCCATGGTTTTGAGAGGGTTATTTGATGTGCTAATTCTTTTGACTGCCAGTCCACAGCATGATAATGATGTGTCCTTAGTGATTGCTCCTTGGATTGCACATACTTAAAGCAGGAGCTTGCAGTTATGTTCAGGAATGCAAACAAGGAAAAAGGAAAGAGAAATACTGCAAGCCTGAATGGTGTCCTGCTGTCTCCTGTGAAAGGGAGGAGGTGCAATACAGAAAGAAAATTGATTCAGTCAATCCACTGGCTGCTGGGGTGGTAAATAGTTGCTTCTATAGGTGTAGAAATGCTGTTTATTAATGAAGATCTCTACTTAGAACACACTTGTTATCTCGAGAACCATCATGTTGTGAATCTGCAGCACTGCTCCTCCTGTTTTCACTACATGGAAGTTGCATTTACACCACAGTGAGATCCCAAACTTTTTTTGAAATGCCACCAAAAAGTATCTCTGTGTAGTATCTGTATTCTGATTCTCTGAGGATTCAAAAGCACTGCTTCTTTGGATGAGGAGCTTGCTGACACTAGCAGTGTTTGAAACTTGAGCCTTCAATTGCTGACTCATCAGCAGTTGGCTTAAAAGAAATGGCAGTTCTGTGAACGTGTGTTTTCTAGTTATGAAAATATCACCTCCTTCCCTGCAGGGATCAAGAGAAGGTTTTCTCTCCCTTTCTCTCTTCCTTTCCCCACCAAAACTCATGCTCACCAGAATGCTTCCTGTTTAATGTAGTTCACACCTGCTGCTTTTGCAGAGTCTTGATGCTGTTAACATTTCTTCCAGTCCTTCTAAATGGTAGCAAGCAATGGTTTTCTTTGGGGTGTGGGATGTGATAACTAGAACTGATCTACTATCTGAAAACATACTTAGAAAATGGAATTTGCAAATATTGTCTCTTGTGGCTGGAGTTACAGTAGCATTATTTTGATTCCAGCCCCTCAGTATTAAACAATATCTTGAAAAAAAATCAAGAGCTGGGTGAAGGATCTTTTAAAAGCTATATGCCAGGCCACTTTTACGTTCTTAAGACACATTGTTCTAAAAATAGCTAGTGGTTTGTGTCTAGATCATTTTACCCTCGACAGCTGGGTAAATGCACAGGCATATAGAAATGAATAATGATGACTCTGGCCATTTCTAATTTCCTTTGAGAACAAACATATTCAGTTATAAAACAGAAATTAGTAATCAGTAAATAATTAAAATTGAATCTCCTTCAGTAGGCGGTAAGAAATTAGGTGTGAGTAATGTCTAGGCTAAACTCAGAACGAGCTTCTTTACTTCTTCCCTGTCAGGTGTGATGACAGCCCCTATCAGATTTAGTAGCATTGTTTTGGTTGGTTTTGAGTTTCCCCCTCTGCTTCCAAGTTGAAATTAGCAAAGACTGGAGGTGAACAAATATCCCAGTTGTGCGGCCAATGGTACTTGAACCTGAGAGTCCCCTGCTGAAGAGCTAACACTATTCTTTGGTATCTCTCAAGTACCATTTTACTTGACTTATCTTTTGGGACTTGTCCTTGCAGCCAGCTATGTCCCTACTTGTGTCCAAGTACTGCTTTGGAGGGAGCTGGCTGGAGGAGTCCTGAGCAGAGCCAGCATGTGAGCCAGCAGTTAATCAGCGTAGACAATCGCGCCGCCAGTGCTCAGACTCACTCCTGATCCTCTTGTATTTGGCAGATAGGCATAGCCTTTGACTCATCTTCTAATGATGCCCTAGGGCTTATGTGGTTTGTTTCTGCAGCTCTGATACTTAAAATCAGTTTAATAACATAAGATCTGTACCCTTCCATTCAGACCTACTTCTTCATGAGACCTGGAATTCTATATGAAGAGTTGCTGTAGGCCAGAGTATGGTACAAGGTCACATCTGGAGTGCTGTGTCCAACCTAGGGCTCCTGAGCACAAGAAAGACATGGACCTACAAGAGCAAGTCCAGTGAAGGGCCATGAAGATGATTAAGGAATTAGAGCATCTGATGTACAAGGCAAGGCTGACAGAGCTGGAGCTCTTCAGTCTGGAGAAGAGAAGGCTCAAGAGGGATTTTATCAATGTGTATAAAAGCTTGATGGGGGAGTAGAGAAGATGGAGCCAGGCTCTTCTCAGTGGTGCACAGTGAAAGGATGAGAGGCAACGGGCAGGAACTGAAATACAGGAAGTTCCATTTAAACACAGAAAAATAGCTGTTTTAATCTGAAGGTGGTCAAACACTGTAACAAGTTGCCCAGAGGCGTTGTGGGGCCCTGGGTAGCCTGCTCTGCGTAAGCCTGCTTTGAGCAAGGGGTTGGGGTAGACAATTGCCAGAGGTGCCTTTTAGTCTTAGCTGCTCTGTGATGCTGTGAATAGAGAAGGATGTGAAAAGATGTCCTTATTGTTTATTCCCTACAGAAAACATTCTCAAGAAAATAAGTCTACAACTTTTTTAACCTGTTTGACACATACAGAGGTACTTATGCCTTATGCATAAGCCTGTTAGATGCTTAAGTGGGGAAACACCCAATTTTGTTGCGTTTATGAAAAACTAGGTACATCCAAATGCTTTATGTATTTATTTTTTTTAAAAATCGGTGTTAACTATAAGATCTGTGGGCTTTTTTCTCCCTCTCTCTCCTTGTGACAGAATGGCTCGCTGCAGCCACCATTTTCGATCTCACAGTGTTGAGGAAGTCATTGTTGTAAACATGAGGTCCTTTAAGGGGGAATGAAGAGAAGCCACGTCTCCCCTGATGTGATAGGTGGTGCAAACAGCTCTGCCAGGGCTTCCTCGCCTCAGCTTGGGCTGTAGTTCTGTGGCCAGCAGCAAAAAGTCGTGTTCACAAGTAAAAGGGGCAACTTTTGTAAGGGGCAGCCCTTGCAGCTGGAAGCAGCAGGTAGCTGTACTGCTACTACTCTTCTCTGAATTTTCTGCAGTCAAATATCCAGAAGGTTTTGAGGGATTTAACATGTAAGCACTTATTTTAAAAAGTTAATAGCTTGGGGACTGAAGCTGACTTGAGGTTGCCTGTAAGGTCATAACTGAAGGTCATAAACCAAAGAACTGCTGTGGATATAATGTGCACAGGAATGATGGACAAAACAAGAACAGGAGCTGTCAGTCCCAGAGAGATAGTCACAAGGAAAATAATGAATGATATTCAGGAAAAAATACAAGGTGTAGGAACTAGGAAGACTAGTCCTGACACTTAAAACAATGTAGTCTTGTGTAGGAAAAGGGCAGGGATAGAAAATCTTTTTAATGATGATCATGTGCTTTTTCTGTGTTTTCCCCAAGGGTACTGAAGTGTTTTCATAAATCTATGACTAATTTTTGAGTTCTGGATCTCAAGCCAATGCTACAATTAGCTAAACCTTTTAGTATTTTTAGTAAGAGTACTATATGGATGCTTTCAGCCAAATTAGTCACACACATGAACACAAATTTTTTACTAAACAGACCATTATTCGTTAAGGTTTAGTAAATAGGGTTGAGGAGGTAAAAAAGGACTTAAAACTTCTTTCTATACTAAAAATGATGGTGTATTTGCTGTGGTAGGTCAAAAGTTACCCAGAACTAGGACAGAAAATAAACAGTGTTTTTACAAACAAAATGCCTAGCTTTAGATATGAAAGACTTGGCTTCTTCTGCAGAAACATTATGGAAGATGTGAGGCATTTTTTTGGTGAGGCTGAGGACCTGTCTGTGTAATTAACTGGTGAAGAAAGTAGCAAGGCTGTTACTAAAGGGAAGTGACCCAGCGTGGTGGTAATGCCTGGCTGAATGTGAATCTACTGAGGATGCCAGTCATTTTCATCATAATGAACTAGTGATATAGTTTTGGTATTAGTTTTATTGGATTTCAGATCAATCTTTTAATATTTTTGTAATGTTCATTTGTTAAATGATAGAATTCTTATAAGTTAATGTTATACAGTACTTCTGATTTTTTTCTCTTCTTTATGTTAACTTCTTCAGACTCCAAGTTTTCTTATGAAGTCTTTCAAATCTGTAAAGCTCTATAAAGAACTTCTTCTCATATTCATATTGAAGTAGCTGAGGTACATTGTATCTTGAAAAATTTTATCAAGTATTGCAATAAATGAAAGTCTTACCAGATGCACATAAACATTTTCCATAATGCTAAGGATTATTATGCAGTATAACAAATAACTTCATAGGTAAGTAGCATGATTCTCACTCTTAAGGCATTAAAAACTTATATAGTGGGCAAAGCAGTAAAATTTTACAATAGACTATATCTTGGCAAAGATACCTCAAGGATTTCATTACTATGTAGCAGAGATTTATTCATTTCAGGCGTCTTGGGTCCCTGCTCATCATCTTTTTTTGGCATTTCATACTATTACTAGCAACCCGATGTCCAATTAACAGGAATTGTTATGAGGACTGTTTCCAAATCAGAGTCTTCACAGGTATTTATTTCTGTGCTCCTAGTACAAAAAACTAGGCTTGAGGGCCGTAAAATTTGAACTTCAAACCTGTTTTATCTGTATTGTAGTAAAAATATGATCTGTATTTTGGGTTGCATTCACATACATCTTACGTATTTATTTTCTACCATTACGACATCCTATATCACCTTGCTAAAATTCTTAGTGTGGAACTTGTAGTACAACATGTGAATGCTGAACGCGGAAAAAAATGTGGTGATACGTAGACTCCTATGGTATGCATGGTGGCTGTCCTGTTTGGTCTTTCTCACCTCGTCTCTGTAGACTAGTGGAGCTTGGGACAATCGTCTCAGTTGTATTTTGATCTCCATCCGTTTCTCCTTAAAACACAAACCATAAAGGAGAGCGAGTAGACAACTGAATACCTCTACTACCCTCACTCCCATGACCATTAAATTGGAAACACAGCCTTCTCAGCTCACCTGCCAAGGGGAAGCATCCTATATAGCAAATCTAAGACCCTGGTATGTTTGAGATGTAAATAAAACAAAATACATGCCTCACAGAAGGAAAAGGTTTTGTTTGGTTGTTTGTGTCTTGCTTATTGACAGTGTTTCCAAACCCATGCTGCTGTTTTGTTCATGACCATGTTCTGAGCCTCTTAATTAATCCCTCTTTGCTCATATTGCAGCAGTGCCAGGATGCTCCAGCCTTGTCCATGGCACTGAACAGACCTATAATAAAGGGCAGAAGATCTTTTTCCTCCTCTCAAATTATATGAAATAAGTAGCTCCAACATTTGGAAGAGGTACAAGGCATAGTAGACAATAGATGTGATTATGGCCTGTTCAAATTTGAGCCCATTCTTGTGGGTAACCAAGGCAGTGGAGATGTGGCGACACATTGCAACATATACTAGTGCCCAAAGTAGAAATAGCCCTTCAGCCCCAGGTGCACACACTGCTCTCAGTAGCTAAAGCACTCATCACTGTGACTTTACTGTGACTTGATGGAGATAGCACAGTTTTACCATATATCACAGTTGTGTCTTCATTTTTGTCGTGTAGACATACAGAATCATATAAGACTGCACAATAAACTGGCAGGACTCTGCATGCCAGCTGTCTAACGCCTGTCAATATTTTATCAGCTTTAGTACAGAGACAGTTTAAGGAGGAAAGTGAGGCAGGATGAGGAGAGTGATGACTTTATTTTAATCGCACCTTCCACTGCCAGGTGGGTTTGGCAGGCTAAAGCTGGGGCGTTGAGCTAAGCGATGCTGTTACATGCTGTCTACTTTGTTCTGCACAGAGCAGCAGGACTGTGCCAGGAGCTGTGATGGAAGGAAGGTGGATTCAGTGAGGAGCAAGACCAGTAACAGCAGGGGTAGGTAGGCTAACCAGCAGTAATCTCAATCCTCAGGGAATCTGTGCTGCAGAAAGCAGCAGATCTTCATTTACAAGGGCTAAAGAAGTTATTCAAGGACTATTAGATGTATTAATTGGATCAGACCTCTGACCTGTGTTGCTAGACCCTGGGAACAAGTCCTCCTTTGCCAGGGGGGATACACCCTTTGCCAGGAAGGGATGTGTACCCAAACTCCCATACGGATCTCCTCCTGCAATTACTTTATTTAGGGTGAGAGTTTGATTTATGTACTGCTTTGGTGCTGAAAGATGCTTTCTACCATTTCTAGTAACTTACAAAATGCTTAAAAAAGAACATATTGGGTTTTAATAGATTAATAGAAAGGAAATTGTTAGTGATTCTTCCTTAATTAAAGTAATCAGACTACAGAAGCATTCTTTTTTTAACATGTGCTTCTGTGGTAAACCTCATGTTTTATTGAATATGTTTTTGAATAATGTCTTTTGTAAATCTG
Organism: Astur gentilis; assembly: GCF_929443795.1. NCBI lineage: Eukaryota > Metazoa > Chordata > Aves > Accipitriformes > Accipitridae > Astur > Astur gentilis. The sequence goes on from NC_064919.1 coordinate 69,193,102, forward strand.
AGAAGATTTGGGATTGGTTGGGTTGCAAAAAGTGCTTTGCAAGGCATAACTTAGGGCCAGCTCTTCTTATTTCAAGACAAATATTCTTCTGAAACAGAATAAGGTTTTGATTGTTTGTGGATTTTTGTGGAAACGACAATGACCATGGATTCTATAGGAAAGAAACCATGTGGCCTGGGTTACCTTGCCTTCAGCAAATGCTATCTTGGTAATTATTGCCCTGAAAGCATATAACAGATTCATGCTAATCAAACCATGTGTTAACCCCTTGTCATGTGGTTCTGCTGCATCATTTTGTGATCCATAACCCAAACAGACAATCTTTCTTGGCAGTCAGACTAATCTTAGATGTTTCCACCATTTCTGCTGGCTGAACTAATAAGAAAAAGTCATGATCTGCCAACTAACTGGTGTAACTAAGATGGAAATTTTGAAAGTACACCTCTCAAAAACCAATTACTGTCTGTACCCTTTCTCACTTACACATTGGCCAGATCTTGTAACTTCTACTTGATGATAAAGCTCCTTTTTCCTGGAAGCCTCCACTTTCCTGTGGATCCCGCAAGCTGTGTGTAAGGATGTGCCAGTCCCAGGTGGCCATCTGTCTCTGCTTCTGGCCAGCCCGATTCAGTCAAGTCTCCTGCTGATGGGTCCATGAACTGTCAGCAGGCCCATCTGGATATCTGCATAATGGCATCAGGGACCTGACTCACATGCTTATTCTTCACTTCTGACCACAGTGCTTGCAGTATCAGGAGGGGAGGAACTGTAGGATTTCTTATTTGGAAGTTGGTAGGAGAACCGACAGAATAAGGACTGTGGCAACTGTGGCTGTAGATAAGCATCAGTTGTCAACCAAGTGTAACAGCTGGCCATACTGTTGTTTGTCAATCAGTATAACGTGTGTACATATTGGTATACATTTAATATGCTTTTTGTAAATTGCTTATTTTCAAAGGGGAAAATACTCAATAATCTCAAGAATAAGAATACCAAAAGATTTTTTTCTTATCTCCTACTGGATTCTTTGTTGGAAGGGCAGACTTTCCTAGACAAGGACTAGATTTCACCCCATAGGCCACTTAGGAGCAAATGTCCCTGCCTAAAAAATTAGTTCTGCATTAGATACCTTACCTTGGAAGAGTTCTCGTTTCTTTAGGGATAGCAGCATTAAAAATGAATCCCGGAGCAAACACCTCAGCCCTGGAGTGGGGATGGAAGCTTGGGTATGTTGTTATCGTCAGTGATTTTATTGCAGTAGATTCAGGCAGCTCCCAGCTCAGCGTGCCATATTGTGGAATTATTTGTCTGAGGCAGCGAACCTAGGTCTGAAAAGGGATGGGCTTGCAAACCGAAGCTCCAGACCTTATATTTTTGAAAATTACTTTATTCCCAGCATAGCTCTTTCTTCAGGACAAATAATGATATGAAATGCTTCTTACATTTGATTTAGAGACTAAATTTGAGAAATACCAAATAATTGAGGGTCAAACAGCAGCATGATGGTATGGGATACAGCACGATGGTATGGGATACAGCATAATGCTCCCATGCGACTCGCTAGGACGGGTGGACAAACATGATCGTGCAGAGCAAAGCCGGGACTGGCACCTGGGCACCCTCAGTACCTCCAGCTAGCACTGCTCAGCTTCTCTCTGGAGAATGAACGCTGCAAACTGCCTAATTTTGATCCATTTTCCAAGCTGCGCAGAGGAGGCTGTGACCAGTGACAAGACAAGGTCCTTTCCTACCAAAGCGCAAATCCTGGGGAAAAATATTAACTACTTAGGCAATTTTGTAACAGCAAGTGATGAAAGCAAATGCTTTATTTGATGAGTTCTACAAACACTATAAAACCTGTTACGGGGTCAGTGTTACTTAGCTAACTCTGTTACCACTGGTGTTGAACCCATTTTTCATTTTTTTTTTCCTAGCATTACTCCATCTCACCTTGCTCATTTTACATATTAACTGGATTCATCAGTGGAGCAGCGATTTGAGCCAGCTGGATTTTACTCAAACTGGATTACCTCAACAGGGACGTGCAATCCATCAGACGGGCTAAAGTAAACACTTCGTTGGGTCATAGTCTTCCTACAGCCCAGCCCATTTAAAATCCTGTATGAGATCACTGATATCACTAAGTAGATTACATGCTTACAATTGTAATGTGGGGAAATGTGTTGGGAGCAAAAGGTTTGCACCCACCAGTTGGCTCCTCTTGCCTCGGCCAGCTGTGCTGCCGGGAGCGGGCAGGCATCCCTGCTCCTGCCCAGGCACTGGGATGTGGCACTGGACCCTGCATCCTTTAGCCACTTAGAGCACTCCCAGTCTAAAGGCAAGGCACATCTGAAATAGAAATGGGATATTGCTATTTCAGTTTTATGGCCATATATATTATTATTATTATTATTATTATTATTTTTAAATACTTTAAGGGATGAATCTGTTTCCTATTCTTCCATTGACACAAGCCAAATCTCAAAGGTGTGCGTGACCAAACACCTGCGAATCCAACCCCACTGGCAAATGGAAAGCCATCAACACTGTATTAGCAGAGTATTATCATCACAGGTGCTAGTCTTGTCAAACCTGGGTGTGCAGGTCTCTGTGCTTGCCCCTGTGAGTCCTCCGAGGTCAGCGGAGCCCCTCGCAAGGCACCATCCTGCTTCGCTGGCTGCGGGCCTGGGCTCCCCACTCCAGCGGGGAAAGCCCCATCCTGGCTCTTCCGCTGCACCAACCGCTGTGAGCGAATTCATGTGAATCGTTAGCCTAATTTGCTAAATTGCCCATAAATAATTCCTACCAGCTGCACATTGCTCAGCACCACACCTCTGTATCTATGGAGCTGCTGTCTGCTGTGGCGTGGAGAGGGTCTGAAAGCCTCTGCACCACCCAGGGCTCTCACAGCGGGGATTTGCTCCTTTGTTTCTGGCTGAGAGATGGACGCGCTGCAGCCCGAATGGGAGCGTTGGGTGGCAGCTCTGATTCGTACTTTCCTGCCTCTGGGGCTGCCAAGGCAGCAGCTTCTTTTTGTGGCAGAAACATGAATTAATGTGTTTATGTTTCAGCCAGCCTGATTATTCAAAATACCATACTGAGTTTTACTAAGAAAAGACACTTCTTAAGTGCATATTAAAATCATTGTAAGAATTAATCTCTCTTCTCCCCACCCCCCAACCCCCCAGTTGCAGAGAGCTACAGTTTGGGGTAGTCCAGAGCAATGATGAGAAGAGAGGTAGAAGATCTGCTTATAGCTCACCAGGGGAACTTCATGGAATAACATTGCTCTGAAATGTGCAGTTGCAACAAAATGGTTTATAAAGGGAACAGAGTACACAGGAACTGTTTAAAAATGGAAAAAATGTAATGTTTTCATTGTCTTTTGGAACAGCATTTTAAAAAGTATATTATATTGAAACCAAACAGCCTGGAAAATGCTTTGGAATTTTACTAGGAAGAAATCTGAATTTTTGGGCTTTTATCCAGCTTAAAATAAAGTCAAACTTCAAAATGTGAAACACTTTTCTGAACTAGAATTTCCATTCTCCGTATGGCCATCATTTTATCATCCATGCCCTACTTACTTTGCGAGAACAGGATGTGAAGGCAGTTGCAAACTAAGTTATTGTTAGAGGTCAGATTCAAGGAGAGTTTATTCTTCCATACATCCACACTTTCTAATCCTCTTCTTTTATTACTTTTTCCAGCTGCTGAGAGATTTTTCTACTGATTTCCTATTGGGAGGGAAATTCCACTTAAAAGTGGAAAGGAGGAACGTCAGAATGGGAAGCCGATGCCAGATTAAAGAAGAAGTGTCTTGTCAGTATTACACATGTGGCAGGGAAGGAGCACACTTCTTTATAAGCAGCAGCTTTAGCAGAGACACTGTGTCAAGCTCTATTATTCCAAAGTTATGAGAGTTTCCATGTGGGATTATGAAGGACAACACAAATTTGACTAATCTTCCTTCTGCTCGAAAACCTTTGGATTTGTCCATTGTATGGTCCCAGCCTTGTGATACAATCTCAGCTACATTTTGATAGGCAGAGAAGTGTCACAGAGCCCCACCCTAATTTTCTCCCTTTCTGAAATACTTCTTGTGGACGACCTCTGCTCAAATCCTTTGTAACTGAAGTCACTGAAAACAAAGATTTCTCTGGCTCTTTTATCACTGCATGATAAAGCATGATTCAAAGCACACCTATTTTTGCATCTGTTTTACTGATCTCACCTGTCAGCCTATTGCTGCGTACATCGGCCATTGCAATCAACACAAAATGCAAAGTGAAGATGTGCAATGTCCTGACTCCTTACACTAATCATTGCAAACACCTTGGGGAAGCCACAACTCCTTGTGTCTTTCATTCAGTGCTTGAGCATTTTCTAGTCTTTTTCTGCCCAGGTTTCCCACTTTTCTTTCGGGCAGCCGTGCACCACCCCACTGCTGCTGCAGAGCTGCTGCAGTGGCAGGGCTGTAACTCACACAAGAGCCCTCCCCTTTCGCACTCCCCATCCTCACACACCACCCCCTGCACAGGGGAGGATGGCTGGCTGTATAGATGCTGTAGGGGCCTCTGTTGCAACAACCTTCCTGGGTGCTTTTGGCAGTTGCTGTAGCTTATAGTAGCCCCAAAGAACGGTTAAATCTTCAGAGATACTCAGGTGTGTAGAGATGGATTATCCAAGGCAAACAGGGCTGCCTTGGAAAGGGGAAGGGTACCACTACACTGCGCTTGTGGGTTTATGTGATGGGGTACTGTGTCTGATTGTGCAAGAGTGAAGTTACATCCTAAATATGCTTGCAGATCTTTAGTATGCTAGAGGTGTCTCCTTTGAAATGAATCTGTGTCCCACATCTTTTCAAATCTCTCTCTATAGACTCTTATTTGATAGGGCACAAGTGCTTTTAATCTGCTCTGAAGCTGAAAGTCCAGATTCCTCATCAGGGTGTCTTCTTGTTTGTGCTCTTTTTGCTTCTCCTGTGTATTTTCTCTAATACAAGTTCAATATATATTCTAAATGAAACTTGGAAACTCTCCCCTCCCCAGGCACCTCAAATATTCAACAAATCGTGCACATAATCAACAACATATCATCCAATTGCCAAAAGCTGACTATTCTTCTGCATGATCAAATCACAAAATCCCCTGTGTCTGTCTTCTATCTAGGGCATGGATTTAAAAGGCAGCTGTACTCTGACTTCTATTCATTTGTTTGGAGCATTGCACAAGCCATGCTAACAATTACCGAAATCAGCCTTTGTTTAACGTTAACTGATAGTCTTTATTGATTACTGGCCAAACTTCCTGTGAATAATCTGTATTAAATTCTGTACTTAATATCTCTTCTGGGTGCTATTATAAAAACCTGACCAATAAAGTCCTTTTTGCAGTGTCCTACCTCAAGCTTATTGCATTCATTGCCAAAACCACACTGAAACATTCTTTAAATGAGTATGAATTAGATGGAACATCAGGCTTTTGTTTGATCCTTTACTAACTTGGTATACTCTGGGAGAGGTATTGTTACCAGCTAACCCTCCCCATCACTGGGACAGCCTTGGTGCATACCGGTGAGTGTGTTTGCTCTCTGTGCCCTTGCCAAGACGGTTGCACACCTGTGACCATGCCCTCCCATCACATCCTTTCTCCTGTCCCACCTTGTGAGACAGAATACAGAAACAGATGGATTCATGGCTCATCATTTTCACTATGGCTATTTATTGCCGCCTTGCTGTGTGGGCGAAACAAATGCAGCAAGATTTAGATTACAAACCCCAGCTAAGCCATCCAGAGCTGCCCGTGGATCCCTGAGTCAGCAGCATCCTGCTTCCCGAGTGGGTGTAGGGGGGTGAGCAGCCCTGCGGCCTACTGTTGTGTTGCCCCACAGCCCTGTAGCTGGACCCATGGGCTCCAGACGTGCCACCCCTCCTTAGAGTGCTCCTGCTGCATCTGCACCTGCTGAGCTGGCAGCAGAGGTGGTGCAGGAGACCGCTGTTAGGTCACCATTCATCTGGTCCGATGCACCGTCAGCTAAGTGATCTCATCTTGACCAATTATTGTTGAAAAAGGACTTTCACAGTCTGCAGGGGGATGGATCCCATCTGTTTCTGAGCAGTGACATGCTTGATCTTTGCTTATATGATGGGTGCTTTCTCATGCCAGATGTTATGATAGCTAGGCTGGCCAGCCAGAAAAATTTTAGTGGTTTCAGAGGGACTGTGATAGCTCTTTGCTCAGCTGAGTCTGTTTGCCTACTATAGGCAGGATTTAATCAGTGTTGAAGACACTAAAGAAGAGCCAAGGAAATACTACCTGCGTTCTTGCTCTATAGATGCAATCCAATATGCATCGGGTCTGCTGAGCTGCTTTAATGCGAGAGCATTTGTATGTGAGATTTGATTCTGGGGGCAGATTTAATATATCAGCTTTGTACTGGTTGCCAACAGCCAGCTACTCAGAAAGATGTTAAGCTCTAGTTTATTCCAAGCCTGGAAATAAATTAACTCCCTTCAATATACTGGGCTTCCTCATTTCTTCCATCACTCATCTGTGGCAGAAGTGCTAGTGTCAAGACTTTCTTGACTTTTTTCATGTCTCCGGCCACAGATGTCCTCAGTGCATTAAAGTTGTTTTGATATAGTTGTTGTGAATATATTTAGAACAGAACAGAATTACAATAGAGTAGAGTAGAATAGAATAAAATAGAATCATTTAGTTTGGAAAGGATCTTTAAGATCATTGAGTCCAACCGTTAACCTAACATTGTCAAGTCCACCACTAAACCGTGTCCCTAAGTGTTTAGTTCTGTCCTTGCCATATACATTTCTGAAAGTATTCATTTTCAGTGTACTCTTTGTTCTGCATTCATATTTTCAAGGAATCAAGTGCTTCTGAATGGCTGGTATCTTCTAATCTTTTAAAAGAGTTCTGCATATTCCTTATCTAGGCAAGGGTATATTGTTTTTGGCATTCAGGTAGGATGGACTTAGGTAAGTCCTGACTATGCCTGATCTATACTGATATCACTTGGAGTAAACTTACCTCTTGGCCAAGTTTAGCACTTAGTGTGTCATAGTTTTCTACAGGTACTGCGCAGGGCTCTGGGGATAAGATATAGACATAGAAACCATAATTTTGAAAATAATGGTAATCTCAAAGAGAACTAGTTATGGCAGAAATTTCAGGTGCCTGGCAGTGTTCTCATGCAGCAGTGAGCCAAACTTGATGGAAAAAGCAATTCAGAGAGGAAGAACGAAAACTTGCTGGCTGCTTGGGGCTGCAAAGAAGCTGTACTTTACTAAGGAGAGGTGTTTCTACCTGTATGCCACCCTCCTCAGGCCAGTGAGGGGGTTCCTCTGGCCCATCAGAGAGCTGACTCAGCTCAGTAACCCAGCCTGCAACTGTTCACTATGCTTCTGCCAAACGAGGTGTTCTGGATAGAGAATTACGTCCTTAAGGGTTGAGGTTGCTTGACGTGCTCATGGGGACATGGCAAAGAAGAGACAGAGGCTAAATTCTGTTGTTTGCTTCCTTCTCCGGTGCTGGAGGAGTGCTGCTCTGAGCAGAGGACCATTCTCACTGTGGATACTGCAGCAGGTACATGGCCAAAAGGAAATCACAAAAAAGTAGTGGTGACAATAAGGTCCAAAGCACACATGTTCATTTTGCAGCGCCCTACAGTATAAATCTGCATTCTCTACACTTATTAACCAGGCACGGCTCAAGTTGTGAGGCATTTGTTAATTGACATCAAACAAGTACGTACATGCAAGGGGTAATACGAGCGCCTCTACAGCACAAGCCTCAGCAGGATTGCTCTGGCTCTTAAGTCAGACTAATTGTCTTGCAGATGTGTCTACTCATCTACCTGCCCAGGTCTGTATTAGAAGTGATCCCCTACTCTTGTGCTCCCAGAAAAGGCCCTGTTTGAATTTAATGTGCAATTGGTTGACTTGGCATTTGCTTTTTTCTGTTCATTTATTCAACCTTAAGTTTGAAATTGCTCTCATCTACACTTGGAAATTGAACTGTACCTATCTCTCAAGTTACATGCAATATAATATTCCAGATACTCAATTTCACCCTTCACATTCCAAAATGTAAATAAGATATATGGAAATATATTCAAATTCCTGTCATTTGGAGCCACGATTAAACTATAACCAAACCAATAGAGTATAGATACTAACTCTTCCCTATGGCTCTACATCCCTGATGGGTCCAAATCAAAGGACTTGTAGTTACTGCATATTAATTTATTTCACTTCATTTGCACTTAGAGGTAATAAAAGTCTATTTTATCTTTGATGGAAAATTCAAAAAACATCTTTAGCTTTTATTTCTGTGGGACATAATCTGGGATACAAATTCATCCTGTGTACCAGGCTTTTGCGGCTTGCTGGAGCGTGAGCGTTTTGGAGCTAGAAAACCGTGACCTCTCTTATACTGCAGGTCCATTTCCCTTATTGATTGTTAAAACTAACAAACTGTTCCTAAGGAAAGAAATTATTTATTCTTTGTATTATTAGTTCTATGCTAAAGAAACAGGCAACTGTGCTAGCTCTTGTTTGTGCAGGCAGTGTGACCTCACCCTGCTTCTCTTCAAACGGCTTGGACGAACTCTGTAAACAGCTCAGAAACACTTTGACACCTGGCAGCTGGGTTCTGCGAGCACGTAAGCCAAAGACACCCGCCAGCCGCCTCTGCAGGACCGCGCTGCCTCTGAGCCCTGGCTGCCCCATCCAGCATCCCACTTCCAGCCGCCGCTCCCCGTGGGGAGAGGAATGCCACTGTCAGCGGGGAAAAATTGCCTGTCTGGCACCGTTCTGACCGGTGGTTCCCGTAAACTGGGCAAACTCCATTCTGACCTGCAAACCTGCTCGACTCCAGCTTGCCTTATTTGAAACCACATTGTTACTGGTGGGTCAGACTGACCTACTTCTTTTCTACCCATGGCCGAGCCCAGAGGAACGGGCTCTCTCCTTCTCTGCTGCATGTTCTGGCACTCCACGGCTGCCCCCAGTGACCTTCCACCTGCACAGTAACGCACCTTACCCCGCGACGTAACACATTTCAGCTCATAATAAAGTTATCAGCTCATTCCCTTTGCGGAAAGATCACTGTCACACAATGGGGGAGCATCTTGTGCTCCCCCTGACATCTGGCTGCTTTACAAGGGGAAAGGAGCAGGGCAAGAAGAGTTGAGACAGCATCTCTGCCTGCAAAGCAGACATTTTTGCATTTAGTATACAGATTTCATCTTCCCCAGCTAACACTGGAAGGAGCCAAAAGAATTTCTTCTTATGCCAGCTTGAGCACATCAAAATGCTGTTTAATGCAGAGTCCAAGTTTGGCCAGAGCTGTTTTGATTTGGTAATGTCTCTTACAAATACAGGCCAAAGTATCTAGTTTTCCAGTAATAACTTCAGCACTGGCACTATGACTTTATAAAGAAAATATCAGGTTTTAAAACCTATAATGAATGTGTTTTCAATTAGCTGCAAATATTAGGTCACTTTTGTCATTTTTATCTTTCAAATTTAAGGGCAGGAGTTACCTAAAATGATACAGCTCTGTGTTGGAGAGGCATTAATTTGCGCTGTAGAACGAAAATGGTCTTTGCTAATGAGGGAGAAAACAAAAAACTGCCTAATGTAAGACATACAGAAATTTACCTGCCTTTATAGAAAATTATTCCCTCTAGCAACTTGTTTAATGTACAACACAGCTGAGCACTATGATATTTCTGCACATCTGACTTGAAGTGATCCTCAAACACATTATTAAAGATTCAGAGTAGGTTTTCAAGTGTGCAAAATGCATGAAGCATTCAGATTTGGGTTTTGGTTAGGTAACTTCCGTCTGAAAAATTCAGTTTCAGATTTTCAGTTCACCCGAGGTTTCTGAGCATATAACTTTTTTGGTTTCAGAGATATTGCCAGACACCTCAACAACAGAAGGTTCCTACTTCTTTATTTTCATCTCTTCTTATTTCAGCGATTATAAAGAGAGGAAAAGCTTCAAGGAAAAATATCTTTGTGGGAAGTAAGTAACTTCTGGCAGGAATAAAATGTGATGTCTTAACAGGCAATGTAGAGCAATGAACTTATTCATCAGCCAGTTCGTATCTAGCCATGTACTATGGCTGTGTCCTTGCATGTGGTTTTGAATAATGTCTGCCTCTGAATCTTTTTTTATCCTGTTTCTTTCCTAGCTTTCCTCCTCCGCCCCTGGAGTCCCTTTCCAAATTGTACATAGATTCTCAGTCTAGGATATAAAGTCAAATCCATGTTCCATAAACAACACAACTCTTCAGGCTTTTCCCTTTATTTGGGGCTAAAAGTTAGAGCACCGTTAGTATCCAACACAAAATATAAAGTTCCCTGAAATAACTGGACATTTGTTCAGGAACCCAGCTTAGTTATTTCCAGTGTCTGTGTATATCATTTTCCCTCATACACTCTTGTCTGCTATTGTAAGGTGAACACTGCAAAGATTTGGGAAGGTGTTTCTTGACTATACTGTTTATATCATTGTTAAAAATGAAGAATTTGCTGAGTTATCTCTTTAAAACTCTGTCTATTTTCATAAAGGAGGCTCAGTTTGGACAGCAGCCAGTCTATTAATGCAGGAAACTGGTCAGCTTGTACAGAATATTTGCTAGTCCCTGCAAGATTGGAGCTCCACTAAAATGTTCCCAGTACCTTAATTGCAATAATAGAGAAGACCTCACATTTTTCTTTCTTATTTAGTCATGAAAATGAATGCATTTTAGTTGTCAGCACAGTTTACACAAAAAGCATCACATACCTTAGGCTCTGCTTTAGCCTGCGCTATCTGGTTGTCTTAGTGCATTTGGTCCACCTACAGCAGCCACAAATGTTAAGAAACAGTTATTTCGAGAGGAACATATATTGGAAATGTACATTCTTGATGAAAGTATCAATAATAAAACATTTAACTTAGTAAATTAGCAATTAAACATATCTGGCAGCTTTCTTACACTAGCTTTGGTATGGAGGTGGAGAGCAAGGCAGCACAGAATGGTCAGATCAGCCTTCAATGGGACCTCCCTCTCTTGCTCCCAATGCCAACCTCCGCTTTGTCTGTTAAGATGCCTATTAATAATTTTAACAATGATGTGAGGAATGGGGTCTGTGCAATGCGAAGTAGGTGGAATTATTCATTATAAATTACAAATTGTTAGGGTTTTTTTCCATTAGTTGCAACACTGTGCTTCATTCACAGCTACTCTGCTGGAGCTGGAGTCGTCTCATATGACCCCAAACTCGATTCCCTTCCCAGGAGCCGACTGGCTCCCTTCTTACAGAGACTCACAGTCAGAGCAAAATCAGGCTCACTAAGCAGAGCCTGAGATTTCTGCATTGTTGAAAGAGCATCCCAATTTTTTTGGACTGCCTCTGACCCAAGAAAATACACTTCAGGTCTGCATTTGGCCATGGAAAGCTGCTGTTTTTAAAGAAGCTGTGCTTATGCAGATGTGCAATAGGTCACTATTGAAGCCTCTTCTCCTTGATATCCATAACTGGCTAGTGCAGACTTTTACAAATTGGAAGTCAGGCTAACTCAGCAGTGCAATGAAATCGAATGGTAAGGCGTAATCTGTTTTCCTCACACAATTCTTCATACCTCCATACATCTCAGTTGTGTCTTTATGGATTGGCACATCAACATCTCAATCTAGCATCCTATTCCACATAAGATTGGTGTTACCATGTGGTGTCAAGTCCCCAGCCTGTCTTCGGTTCAGAACAAATTCTGTTCTGTTTTAGCTGAGATTTAAATACTTATATTTTCACCTAACAGGAACACAGAATTTTCTTACTGATGGAAACCTTTTAAGTAATCGTCTTTGAAAAATTCACCAGGTGTGCAACAACCTTTGAAATACAGGAAGGAAGAGGTGAAATCTTTTATCAGGGTAAGTAATGCAACTGGAGAAAATGTGCACTTTTGGGTATGCAACTCTGCCCACTATGTCCCGAAGAAGTAGCTGAGAAAGATTTTTGTATATCCCAAACCTTATGAATTGTTGTTAAGTTTCTTTTCTTTAAGCATTAGTTGCTACATTTATGAATATTGCTTCTCTTACAGTCTTAGACCATCATGACAATAACTGCACTAGGGCTTTAAAACTTAGGATGTGGGATGGGCTCTTCCAAATTTGATGGAAATATATGGAAGCCGTTCACACCAGTTGCTGTGCATTAGATTCACAAGAAGGACAGAGGATAGCATTTTTATCTTGGTTATGTATCTCCTAGGTGAAACATAAATTTCAGCTCAGTGATAATTTTACCCACCTATCTAGATTAGGAAATCACTGATAGGACCTAAATAACAGCAGATTTGGAGGGCTGTTTGGGTAAGGAATAAAAAATACATTCCTATCAGCCCTAACAGAAAAGATCTGTCATACTAGGAATAATTCTGGGAAATATCTCTTATTTTGTTCTTAACCTCCTCATTTAAATCCCAAACAAGGATAATACTACATTTAATATTGCATTTTTTTAATGCAATTACTGCTAATTCAGCAGGATAGACTTGAATTTTCCTTTTCCCACAGAAAAATAATTCAGAGAGCAAACCTTTCTAAAGTTAATGTAGATGCAAATTACACATTTCAGGCTAGATGGCATGTATTCTAGTCCTTTGCATCAAATCCTAATGCAAGTGGGTTTTTTCCTGAAAAATACATCAAAACCCACCTCACTCAATGCAGATTCTGAAACTTTTACAGTTAATTCTGGTACTTTCTCAAAGCACTGTGTATAGAACATATGGCAAGTGTATAGGTTGGTGTAATTAACTTCTGAGTCTACGAAACTGCAAATCAGTACAAAATTTAAATTATTTGGAGGAATATGTGTGTATTTGGAGTAAAACAAGAAGAAAACTTGACTTGCAGTGGGTATGCAGTAGGATATTTCACTGGGAGGAGTTAGTAGTCAGAATGGTGCACATCTGCTGGTGATGATTATTATGCACAAGAGTTTATTTTGCATAAGCAGCTAGTTTCAAAGTGCAGAGAATGGATGTGAACGTATGGGTGTGTATGTAACTATACAGGCATTTGTAACTTGCAATCATGGTCCTGATATTTCAGGCAACAGAAAAGGCAATAAAAAATAAGAGCTCATTTCTCTCCAAGCTTGTCCTGCACCCGCTACACATGTCCAGGCTTGTATCCATGTAGCTACAGCAAGCCGATCTGATCCATCTGAGCAAAGCCCTCACTTTGCATGGTAGCACAGTTCTTCCTTTTTGGCAAGTCATTCAGCGTGTGGGACTCTCACAGGCACAGCAATTCTCAGCGGACTGCAGTAGTAGTATTATTAGACTGGAAACCTGCCTTCAAAAATAAAAATATACAGTTATTTCCTGGTAAAACTACCATAAGATGGTATCTGTAATGAAAACCTCTCTTCCCACATCCATCTCCTTCTGCCAAAGCTGTAAGGATTTTTCCACTGTTCCCTGACATTTCAAGCAGCACTCTGGTCCTCTGATGTTTACAGCTGCACGGTAGTATTTTTCACAGTTGAACTCAGTTTCATATATAAACACATCATTTCCCAAATGGAAGTGCAAGTCTTGCAGACACGGCCAAAATTTCCTTTCAGTGACCCCAACATGACCTTAGCATCATGTCTTTACTGGTAAGAAAGTCATATTTTTACCTTCAGATACTGATGTGGATAACACCTCTCAAGGCAGAACCAGGGAAGAGACAAAACATGTTGTCTTCTGAGGTCAAGGCCAGGTGACTCCCATGACTGTTAAATCCCTGTCTTCCCATTCCCATAGACAGGGATCAACGTGGTTATTATCATCCCTGCTTACCTCCCACTCCCCAGCCCACATGCATTAAATGTCTTTTTTCCCCCTATGACTTTTATTCTGGTATGGGCAAGGGTGAAGGGCCAGTGGTTGGATGACCCAGAATGATCAGAGACACAGACCCGGGCCAGGGGTGTGACCAGCAGAACTCCGCAAGAGGCAGGGGCTCACCCCACAGCCCCCAAACTGAGCAATAGACATGGTTTTCCAGGGTGGCTCATGGCTGGAAACATCTTGTTTCTTCAGGAAACAGTGTCGGCAAATGAATTTATGAAAGAAACATGTGACCCGGCAAATAATTTTTAAAGGGTGTTAGCTCCACTGTAGCCATGCAGTTAGTGTCAGTACCGGGGCAATGAGCTGGGAGGGCTTGTCTGCCTTGGCTTAGGCACTCCCGAGATGCCAATAAACATTTCCTTTCCTTCTCTGTGGGAAATAACACACCATTACACTCAAAATCTTCTTTGTGGGCAAAGAGGAAGCATGCCATATATATAAACAAAGCTAAGAATTTATTGTTACTATAATGTAAATCTTAACAGTCTAATTCAAGAATCATTATTAGTCTAGATGTTGTTACTGCAAGAAAAGGGAGACTAATAATACAGTTAGAGCATTTCTGTACAGTGAATGTCTCAATAATAGCAACAGTAAAATTGTAATGCATATATTTATTAATTTCTATCCCTTTCCTTGGAGTTATGCTCACCCTTCCACTGCTTCTCTGGACCTTCAGGAGATTTGGACTGCTGGAGAGGAAAACAGTGTTGACCATCAGCCCCTGGAGTCCTGCACTGTGAGGAACGTGATGTTCATGGAGCTGGACGCTTCTTCCTCCCCTGAGATGCACTTGGGAACATTTTATCATGTTTGTCAACACAGTTTTACACCTTTCTTTTTCTTTGCTGGTCTACAGCTCCATGTTACAAATGTATTTACTATGTATGGTACCATTTATGTATGTTAGATATTATTTCTTTGTTCTCTTTGTTATGGCTAAAATCAGTTTCATCCAGCTCTGGGTCCATATTTCTAAAACTGACCCCCTGATGAGTTGTCTCCGGTTGTCAAGCCTGTGCGCCTCCTCGTATCACTCCACCCCTGTACGCCTCTGCGATGCACCCTGTGTCTCCGCTTCTCAAACTCTCTGCCATTGTACCAGGCATCTATTTCTCTGCCCTACATCATTGTGTCAGAGTCTTGAACATCTCATTTGACATAGCATCACCACTCGCTACTGCCAGCTATATAAAACAATGGTTGTACCACGCAAGGTTAAACAAAAGTAGAACAAATTAGCCGTAGACACCTGGTCAAATAGAGAAATGACTGTCACGGTTAAACAAAGTAAAACAGAGCTGTGGGCAGGTCAAGAGACTTTCAGAAAGAGCACACCTGACAAGCCTTAGTCCTGAGGCCTTGCAAACTCCCTGCAGAGCTCATGGCCTCTTGCTAGAAGGCAATACTACATTGCAGAGCTGCAGGGTTACACAGCAAAATCCTGTTGTCTCTGGAGATGGTTGTGTCCTCATAATCACTCTCTAATAGCAATACATTCACCCAGCACTTGAACCATTTCACAGAGTGTCATCTTCCAGTGGTGATGTGTGTGCAGAGACTAGGAAAGCTCTCAGTTTTTCTTTTTAAGCTGCTGGGTTGTACCAAAACCCATGCAGTGGATGTCAGTGCTATGTCCAAGAGGTTAAGCACAGTTCCTATGGGCAGAATGACTGTGGGCCGATGACTGCAAGCCGTCGTGGTGCTTTCGTGGTCTGGGATGTTCAGGGGGCTACAATACCCCCTGCAGAACCTGGTGTCCTAAGTTTACTCCTTTAGATGTTCTTTGTGTTTCTCAGTCACACCTCCTGCACATACTTTAGGCCATTTATTTTGGATAAGTATTGTTTTTTGTGGCTAAATATAAGGTCCTTTCATGTTGTTTCATCCCTAGCAAAAACAAATAAAAAAGTTTCTCATTCCCGTGGTTTATCATATGAAAGAAAATTCTATGACTTAATCAGAAAGTATTAAGACTTTGGAGAACAGGATTTTGCAAGATCGTCTGATCAGTTTGCCTGGTCCAGCATGTCTTGGATACTTCGTGAAAACAGGGTTTGAAAACTAGAGCTGTCTTTGCCAGCCTTCCTGTGAGACGGCAGGTCTGTCCCCGGCGCCAGCCCAGCTCCTGGCGATTCACCAGCTCTGGACCTGGACGAAAGAACGGTTCATCTGCAGACCCCCCCAGGAGTCCCCCCTTAGCCCAGACCCTGCCTCCCAGCCCAGCCTGTGGCACTGCCAGGCACTGGGAGCTGCTGAGCCCGACGGCCAGGCAAGGGGAGAGCGGTGTCCGTGCCCAGGGATGCCGATCGCCGACTTCACAGAGGGACGGCCAAAATACCTGCTCTGTGCCTCTGACCGATTCCCTACTGTTCCTGTCTTAGTTTGGGGGGATAGGATAGATAGAAAAAGCGCTTTGGAAGGGCACCACAGAAATACCAAAGAAAGGGGAACTGCAGTGCTTTCTGAAATAATCCCTACCTCTACTTCTCAGTCCAACTCCTATCTGCATCTTCGTCCAATGCAGTACCTAAGTTTTCAGCCAGTTGTTTCTGTGTCTTAATCATCTTTCAAAAATGTTAAATTCAAACTCCAGCTGTACTTACAATTAGCTTAAAGTGTTCTTTCATACCAAACATATTCAACAGAGGCTGCATTATTTCACACCGCACTGGAATTTCAAACTGGCTTGATTTGCTCTCCTATTATTCTGTTGCTTTGGATATATTTTGTACATAAGCATTTCAGACATGCTGAACATTGCTCACTGTTGCTGAAAAGACCCTTGTAATTAATAGCTAAAAGAAAGGAAAAAACCCTTATAAAATATCTAAAGGCTGCAGTTTTCTAATTAGGACACAATATGTGAGAAGACCTCTAAAAAACCCACATCATAACAGAATTGTACTTAAACATAAGTCTATTAAAAAATAATAAATGTGATACTGTCTCTTTATTCCATCTCAGAAGGCTTTGAAAAGTTTCTCACATGCTATAGTTGCCATATAACCACATGCTTCCAAAAAATGAATTAAAGAGAGAAAATATAATTTAGTACCCCAGAGTAATATGTAATGTGGTGATTCATCTCATCTAAAAGCAGCTGCTTTCTTTGTCATCTTTGTAAGTAGCATTCATTTTCCTGGCATAAGCACAATTTACAAATTCATCTTGGTCCTCCCAAGATTCAGATAGCATCATTAGCATATATTTAGCAGTAGAAGACAGTGAGCAGCAGGTACCAATGGCTGGCTGATGCTAATATGCTTTGGGCACTTCTCCAGATTGTATGATAAGAGAAAAAATACACTACTTCAAAGTCTGCCAGTCACAAACCAATTAGCAGAAAAGAATACTAAAATGACCTAAAAATTCAGCACTGAACTGGGCGTATAGGTATACTGACATGTTGCCTAATGTTTCAAATCCTAGTTAAGACAAGAAATTACCACCTGAGTGAAGAGATGCTTCAGCACATTATTGTCCCATTTAAGCCTTTTTGGTTTGTGGGGGTTTTTTTCGGGGAGTTTTCAGTAATAGAAACGTAGGTATCTGCTGCCTACTGGCAGTGTGGGTGATAAATATCCAACAAATCGTAGCTGACAGATCCTGCTGTCAACGTGAATTGAATATTTTCATTTTAGCAAAGGATGCCACTTTCCTAACATATGTTGCTAAATAAATGTGCTCAAGAGCTAAGCAAGCATGTCCCTATCATTTGTTTTCTTCCAACATTAAAGAGATGTTAGTTGCTGCTGAGAGGTAAACAAACCTTTTTCGCAAAGCAGGCTTAGCAAGTTGCTCAGTGACACCCAGATCAGCAAGCACGGACACAGGCATAGAATTCAATTCAAAACGTGCTGATAATTAACCCTCTACTATCTTAAAAATACACATCTTAAAGTGAGAAAGCAGACTTGTTGCAGTCTGTGTTTTACCCCAATCCAGCCTCATTTCCTAATGGTTGTGGCCTGCTGGCCAATAAACCATCTAATGATCTATAGATTTGTTCAGTCTATGAATTTCGTTTCTACCCCAATGAGTGGTAGCAGCAGAAGGAAAACTCTATGGAGAACAGCTCCTCATGTTCTGCTACATGCCCATCACTTGTTCTTCCTAACATCGGTAACCAAGCAGACAAATAATGCATCTGAATTTGTTACTCTAGAGGAAATTCTGTGTTGTAAACACTTGAAACTTTGGTCACTGGTGTCAGAGGTACTTACTGTCTGAGCTAGCACAATGCAAGATCACCACAATTCATATGTGAAATATTGGGTGTTTTGTTGCTATCATACTGTACCTGGCAGTTCTAATAATTACTTGATAACAAGTTTGATACTACTGACTTCATTTTATAGGTCTTTTCTCTGGAGCCTAAGAGGTGATTTAAAAAAGTTTTAGCCCAAGACTTATCTTGAAGAAGGTGAATTGGGAAGGCAGTAAAAAATTGATACAAGTGTTTGGTCTCTCAAGGACTGAAAGAGTGGGAGCTAACCTGATACTACTAAAGTTCATACAACAGGAGATTTTATTTATTATAAATGCCAAATGCAGAAAAAAGTCTTTTTTTTTTCTGTTTGCTGAATACAAGCACCTGTGCAGAACCAATCTCCAAAGAAATGAGGTACTTCAGACACTGCAGAGGTCTGTGTCATGCCGCAGTGTGCCAGACATGCCCTGTCCATCTCTGTGTGCTCAGTCAGCGGCCGCAGGCACCCCACCGGTGATGTGCGAGGTTCACTTTGGCCGTCACACAGAATTACTCAGGACCAAAAAGTGGCTCAAAGCAGGGACCTAAAAGCCAATGGGTTATTTCTTCCCTCAGTAACTCCCTGTGATGCCCATTGCTAGAAACAGAACACAGCTTGGGCAGGCAAGGTGGGTAGCCTGAAAATGTGATTGAAACCCCTCTATGGTCAGTGGCTACTCAAGGTCAACATCATGTAAAACCAGCATCCCCTCAGCCTGCAACTTCCCAGACCCTCTTTAAATCCACCTGGGATCCATGAAGCAGAACAGGCTCCCCCAAGTCTGCAGAGCTCGCACACCCCAACATGTCATCGTTCACATACTCTCTGTTGATCAGGTTATTTCCTGACAAGAAAGAATTCTTGCCATCTACCCACGTTTTTTTCAGGTTATTTCCACCTTCGATTCAAAGATGGTTTAAAGCAAACCAAATAACCAGCATTTCCAGCTGCATGTGAGTTCAAATGTACCTTGTATTTTGAATTTCCTAGAGAGAGGCTCTAGGCTTAGCTAGTAGGTCTTGTGTCTCACCCTTGGCATGTTGGTCCTAGGACTCATCCCTCTGGAGCCATGAACTCTCCTCCCAGACAAAAGCCTGCAGGGTCAATCATAGGAAACTGAATCCAGTTTAGGGTTTCAGTTTCTGGGCACTGCACTCAGGGACCAGATGCTTAGTAAAAGGTGTGTCAGAGTTCACTTTCAGGCACTTAAGTGCTCTTGTTTTCCTTGAGATGGCCTCTAGCACAACCATCACAACTCTAAGAAACTCAGGCAGAGAAATGCCAAGTTAATCCATACTGGTGAGTTTTAGATGCATGTTAAGCATTGAGCTGCTTGACCCTACAAAGACCTAAGCAACCTTGAGGGAGGTGCAAAGTGCACCCGAAACAGCCCCAGGAACGTAAACCTGAAAGGGTAGGTGGTTAATGAATTAGGCACTTCCAGGATTGAGTGGTGGCTGATGAAGGTATTTTAAGCACATAATTTGGGAATTAGGTGCCTAAATGCCTCCTTGAATGTAGTCCCAAACATTCTTGTTCTGCAGCTCACTGCAGCAGCCTGTATATTGGCTTCACTGCAATTTGGGACACACCTCCACTCTGGGCTGCTTGATGCTCATTAGGACCCTGAGATAGAGAATAAAAAACCAACCAGGTTATCCTCCTTCTTACTGTTCTGCTCATTGTCAGACTACTTACAAATTGCAAATCTTTGAGCAGGAATTAAAAATGAGCCAAGAAGGAGTTCAAATTCACCACTGAAACAATATCTCAGTGACAGTTATTCACGAGAGACAAAAAGTATCCGACAGGTAAAATCTTGAAAAAAAGTTTCATGAATGTTTAATGCAAGTTCTAAGAATGCAGCCTGCCAAACCAGAGTAAAAAGTAAATGTAGAAAAGAAATATGTAAATTTATACAAAAATAGAGTTGCTTCAGACAGAACATGCCTGATGCACCAATAATAAGGAAAAAGATGAACCACCCCACCTACACGCAGTTAACTTTGCCAATTGCTACAAATCACAGATCCTACATGCCAGTTTAATACTACCAGCCCATTTTTGCCTTTTTTCCTTTGTCAGGCTTGTTCCTCCTCTAGGCAGCAGGGATGGTGACTGCTCTGTGGGAATGCGGTTCAGTGGAGGGTTGTTAGCAGAAGTATGGCATGGTACAGTGGGAAGGGCAGAAGGAATGTCATGCCTTACACACGAGGTAGTGTATTTGCAGCAATACTGAGGACTATGAAGGCTTGGAGAGCATGTGCTGAGTGATAGCTACATTTTTTCCTCCCCTCCTGCCTTTTCTGGTTTTGGGATTCCTATAGATATGCACCTATGGCTCCTATTGGAGCAACGTTAGCCTCTAATCCCAGTTTAGAAAAGATGTTAAGGGTGAGAAAAGGTGTTCAGATTTTGTATAAATCCCAGAATGTATAGCAAACTATTTGGGGGCTTTACTGTGCAGGAGTTTTCAGACTAGTTTTCATGTGTCAGCTAGGTATGGGAATTTAGGTTATTAGAGCTGCATAACTCCCTATGCGAACACTGGGCATTCTTGTTCAGAATTAAAGTAAACTTAATTTGATTTGCTTTAATTCATTAGCTGGGTAAATTAAGCTAAATGGAAATAACATGAATCCTGAATGAGTACATGAACACAAGGCTTTAACATGGTTTAGCTAATCTACTTTAGATCTAATTTGGACAAATTTTCCTGACTCTCCAAGCAGACAACTATTTAAGGCTAGAGCCTACAAGGAATGCAGATCCTGTAAGCCTAGCTTAAGGCGCCTGGCTCGCAGAGGGGACCTCTGCATCGGGTGACTTGGGTCCCTGCAAAGTTTGCATACACAGTTCTCAGAGAGACAAGCAAAAGGACATCTAGAAGCAGCCAGTGAAGGAATGAGCACTGGAGTCACAGGCAGCACGGCCCCCTTGAGAGCCTACGTCTTTCCTACACAGCCCCCGATGAACATTTGTATAACCCGGGGACTACAGCCCAGAGTCCTCTTTGGCGGGTGGGCACCTTCAGTGTGTCCTCCTGAAGAACAGGGTAAAGCTCAGCCCTGACAGAGGCTGGTGGGACCGCCACTGTCTCTTGCACACTGCCCTGGCTAGCAGCGAAGCGGCTTCACCCACGTGGAGGGGAATCCCAGCTCCTTTGGCCTCAGAGGTTCAGGCACATATATCCCAGGAGCAAGCATCTGTGATCAGTGTGAGCTAGGGCTCCTTCCCTCATTGTCTCCAAGTGCAGAAGAATGCCAAGGGAGGTTGTGAGATGACCCTGAAGCCCATTGCTTTGAGCATTTACTGCCAGAGGTTCCTCCTCCCGGGGCTGCTCCTGTATTATACAGCAAGCAATAATGGATTTTAAAGAGAAAGTGGCCACAGCTGCCTTCTGTGGGATACTTCATCCTTTGGATGGGCGCTCGTGATCTCAGAGTGGTCCAAAGGGAAACCTGCAGCATCCTCCAGCTTCCTTGTCTGGCTGTTAACACACAGCTCCCCAGTCTGTGCTCAGACTGCAAGGAAGGGCAATTGCTTCCTCCTTCCTTCCTGTCCTCCTGCCGTAACAAATTCCACACAGGCTTTTCTCACCACATTGGTACACTGAGCAGTGCTCCAAGGTGCAGTCCGCCCTTTATCTGGCTACAACTGTGAGCAGTTAAATTTCTTTCCTCCCCACCCCCAGGCATGGGGATGCATATTGCTCAACTTTTTTGGCCAAACACATTCCTTAACTATAGTTCAAAGCGTGACCCATCAGTTCTTGAACTATGGCACGCTTCTTCACCACTGCATGTGCTGCAGGGGTATGGACAGCTAAGCCTGGAAAATTACCTATTCGAGACACTGCGAGACTGAAGTGTCATTGCTCACAACCATCTGGAGCAAAAGACAAACCGAACTGTCCAGCTGCTCACCTCTGTACATTGATGCATCAGCCACATTTTTATTCAGGGTTTAACATGTAGCATCATAACTTCAATTTTCCATCTGACTTTCATGCCACTCAAAATTCAACTTAAAGGCACCCCTGACACATTGTTTGTGTTAATCAAGGCAGAGATCCAGCTGCATTTTGGCACACAGCTTGTGAATGGATGCTGCCTATGGAACAGCCCAAGCTGCCTGAGAGCAACTGCGTGTGCTTATTCACAAGTGAGGCCCAGGGAGACAGTGGGAAGGGGAAAAGAAAAAAAAGAAAATGCATACGCTAAATTTTTGAAATTAAAGGCTGTGATGAAGAAGGTAATTGAGCTTGATGAGACAGACTTTCCTTACTGCCCAGCAATCCCTCATTAGCACATTCAGTCTTGTTTGCATGAATCTAGTGGAGAGCCTGGATTTCTACACTGTAGCTACACATGTGCACACTGAACAGGTACAACACTCTTGACAGCAGGGACTTTCTCTTTGATACAGCTTGCTTCACAGATCCTGAACAAGGATGCAAGCAAACATCTTGTTTGCTTGCATTCCCAACACTTACTAAGCTCTGAAAAACCGTTCCTATTTTTCTTACAATTGTATGAAGTGAAATCTACCCATGATAGGTAAAAACTGGCACAGACTCGACATGGCAACTGAATCAGCAGCATGGTCCTCAATTCTTCAGTTTAACAGTTAGGGTACTCATCTTGTCTGCAACATTTCTCTGAGGGAAGCAAAACGGAAGGCCACCAAATGTGGCAGAACCCTGCCAGGATGGCACTGGAGGAGTCTGACACTTCTTATTTTGCAAGTGACGTTTTGCAACATTGCTCATGTATATGCAACTAGACCAGAAACTAGCTGAGAAACTGAAACTGGCACTTGTGGCTCTTCCCCCTACTCACCTTAAGAAGCACTGGGGCAGAGGTGATGAGAATGGTACCCTCCTGAGAGAGTGCCAGCTGAGTACCCCTCAAGGTCAGAGAAGGAACTGAATGTCTCCTACTACTTGTACCTGAGAACTAGTCATTCAAAATGGAAGGGAGGGGGGATACTCTTACAATATTATTTCACTACCTTTATTTTTAATGAAAGAACTGACTCTTGCTTTTTTTCCCAAAAGGAAAATCTTAAAAAATAGCATGGGGTCAATCACTACCAACTGTAAGAAAAAATGCCACCTGAACTCACTACAAATAAAACTTTGTACTGCCTCACCCAGCTCTTTAATTTTTTGTGTATTTATGTTATATGCCTCATGTGCAGCATTATTTTGTCAATAAAAACTTAGGTATTACTGTCAATTATAGGGATCAAAAGAGAAAAAAGATGGTATTAAAAATTCCTGACTTTATCTTCTCACAGAATATTTTCATGCTCCTTAGAAATGCCTTTTAAAACTAAAACCAGTAAAAACCCACATGTCCCTTCTGATTCTTTATTTCAAATTATAATGTCATATTCCCCAAAACAGCAGGAGTGGATTTTTATTAAAATTACAGGAAAGAGCTTTTTGACAGGCAACTTCAAAATTCTGTAGGTTAGATTCAACTGTAAATCAGCAGAGGGGAATACTCTGGACTGAATGCTACTGGATTGATGGAAGGATGTAATTTCAACTCGCAGAGCCTGATAGTCTTCCCAGTGGAGTCAAGCAAAAACAAATTCTCCTTGATTTCAAAGTGGAGCCAAATTAAGTGCTTAGTTTTAAATGGAGTTGCCAAGCGCCAAGTCTATCAGCCAGTTGGTATGGGAGATGCCTTTTAACTTTAGAAAATTAAGAGTTTTACTGTATCCAAGTCATATGTATTGAAATTAACTCAGTGCATGCCTAAGCTCTGCTGCTAACTGCATGAGTCTCAAGTATACTGAAGTTACATTACTTGCATATATTACACAATTTATTTTCTATGTATAGCACATGATATACTGCACTGCGTTACATTGAGAAATTACTGAAGTTACAAAAGCAGGATCTCAAAACTTAGGAAATGCCAGAAGTAAGGTAACCCATGTGACTAATTCAGCTTCCCTCTGCATACGCATCACAAATGGGCTCCATCATCATGATCACACATGATTTTGCTGGGAAGGCCTTTCTCTTTCTGTGCACTGAATGAACAGCACCTGAATGAGATTCCTCTAGAGGCTTATTTTACCTCACTGCTGTACACATTGCCCCATCCCTTACTTCCCAAATAATATTCACACCTCATTCTGACGACTAAGTACTGATTTCCTTAGGAGGGTTTGAGGTTTATGTTTAAACTTTAATAAAGCAGCATCTGAAAACTCTATTTCAAGGAGTTTATATTCACAACATTCCAGCAAAATGAGCTGGGTTTATTATTCCCTTTTACAGCTGATAGATTACAAGTGTTCTCTAATTTGTGCTGATCTACTTAAAGAAATGAATTCCTGATATTTTTTTTTTCCAGAGCACTTTGCATTTTGCAGAATTTTCTCTACTCAGACCAGAATGTCCATAACCTTCAGCAAAAATTGTGAATGCCCAGCACTTTTTTCAGAGTAAGTCCTGGGTTTAAACTCAAGCCTACACAAAATGGAGAGCACAGCCTTCACACAAATTATTTATTTTGTGTGGCTTATATTGCATAGAAGAACGTGAGTACAGGCAGGAACAGAGTTGAGTTCTCTGAGCACCACTCTGCAGGCTGAGGGAGACCCTTACTTCTTTCTCACTGTGCAGAGTACAACTGATGCTGCACAAGAAGTAATGATTATATAGACAACAGACTGCTGTATATCCTGTGCACTGAATGAGGCAGGGAAGTTGTGGAAAAACACTTAGGTGACCATGTATCACGATGTGCCTTGATATATTAGTTACCCAGGCAACTTTAGTTCTGGAATATCCTAACCTTTTTTTTTTATTGCATGATCAATCTTAGCATTCTTTAATATAGTTTTTTTGTTGTGTGCAACTTCCTAAAATGATTCCCTCTTCTCCCCAGCCCAATTAAAAAACAGATAATAAACATATGGAGCCGTACTGACGCTCACAGTGCTGCCTCACAGAGTTTGCATTACAGCAGCTCTTTCAGCCCCCAAATCTACAGTTCATCAAGTTAAACTTTTCAACTGCAATATCAGACCTTTGACCATGAGCAAAGAAAGTAACTTCTAATGAGAGAAGCAAACACTGCCATCCTCACCACCAGAAGAACTTGTTACCCATTTTGTGCCTGCTCATTATGGCTATTTAGTAACAGCAAAAGGACAGGATGCTTTGGAAGCCCAAGGTATAATCAGGGACTTGAGGAACAGGCTTTTGTAGTCACAGGGCTTTCTGTCCTCGCCCTTTTCTGATCTGTGTCCCCATGTGTTCCTCCCTGACCATCTCCGACCTCCACCTTGCTGTAGTGCTAGGCCCAACTTCAAACTTGTGTTCCAGGCTGCTGCTTCTCTCCTCCTGTGGCCAGGCTCAAAGAGCAGCCACGCTAGGATTGACCGACAGCTTCTTTACTCAGCTTCTGGTCTGGGAGGTTCAGCACCTTCTGGATGAAGTGAAAAACAATTACAGAAAAAGTCTCACTTAGCCACTGCTGACTGAGGTTAGAACCAAGACTGCTTGGAGCAAAGGGGAGCTACAGAAAGTTTATCTGTCAAACTTGAGCACAGCAGGGCCCGGAGAAACCTTAGTTTAACTTGGAAATATGTGGACAAATTTTCACAGGCAGTGAGCAGGCATATCTAAGGATGCAAAAGGTAATGAGTCTGCCAAATTTCAAGTCCTTGTTCCAAGGTATGAAAGAACTAGAGCTTTCCAGCCAAACTGTGTAGAGAATTTAAGAGGAAAAAACCTTTTTTTATTTTTATGATCTCCTTCTGAGAAATAGCTGAACAACTTTCATTTAAGTTTCCCAGAAGAATTCAGGCTGGAGCATGGAAGACGTTAGCTGGAATAGTGAAGTTCTGGCAAAATAATAAAGTACTGCAAACAGGCTCTTGTAATTCACCAAAAAGATACCTGTGCCTCACCAAATACTGCAGGTATTTTCAGTGTAGGTAGTTGATTAACATTTTCTAAAAACATACCAATTTTACATGCAACATATTCTTCCATTTTGAGTTTTTTTCCAGATTTTGTTGGCACTTCTCTTGAAAGCTTCATAACCACATAATTTTCCTACTGATCAAAGATGGGTCTTACAGCACTTTTAAATCAAGCGTACAATGTCACTGGACCCTGAAACTGGCAGAGAATCTAGAAAACATGCATAAGTCATAAATAGAGGCAACTCCTCTCTGCAAGTATGAGACAACAAAAAGGCTAGAAAACAAACTGATCTCATCATTTTAGCAGGTTCTTAATTTCTAAATGAAACCCTACAATTTGAATAAAAACATTATTCACACTCTACTTGCTGGTGATTCTGAGTGGATATATTCCCCTGATGGATTAATTCCACAGTTTGCATAGGATTCAGCACTTTAACAGAAACCAATACCTCAGTGGGTCTTCCCGCAGCTTTCAGTTCAACCTCTCTAACACCCAACAAGCACACCAGATACTTAACTACAAATGCAAAAATTGTAATGCACCAAAACCAAATTACAGGAATGGAATAAAACAAAGGCATTAACATTATACTATAGAGCTAATTTGCTCTCCTCCACATTTATTTATTTAAAAGGATTCTGTTAGATTTCCTTTGATACTTCCAAAGTCCCACACAATATACATTCACTTTATTGTAGAGTACATTCGGATCCCAGACCACACCATCCAGTAGTCCATCAGTCATGAGTGGTCAATGTCATACTTGTTCCAAATAAAATTAAAACCATAGTTCTCGCATAGTGCAGTAAGCAGTAATGGAGTTCAGGCTCCCTACATCAGTTTAACTCCAACTCTATAATAAATGAGGAAATAAGGAAGATGCTAATAATATGAATTCAGAGTTGAACCTTCCTGAACTCTGCAACAATTCAGATCCAGGATTCCAGTCAAGATTTTTCAGTACATCAAGTTTAACTAAATAGCGCTCCCACTTTTCCTCCACCCCAAAAATTCACAAATGAGAAAGTAAGGTGAAGGCCATGACAGTTTATTTGGGAAGACTGTACCTGTCTGATAATGTTGTATGTATGCATATCACAGCTTATCTTCCTCCTGGATATGTACATGTTGTTAACACTAAACTCCTAGAATTCATCAGCTGGACCAAGATCAATTTCTGAACAGGTCTTAATGCCTCCGTGTAGAATTAGTTTGATTGTAGTCTGATCCAATTACTGCAAAGACATTTAATAAAACAGTATCTGGCTTAAGCAAACATAATCCATGGAACTCAGCTCAAACCTAGCTCATCACCATCTCACATAATTAGATGACATATGGGAAGCTGGAGTACTGCTGTGAAGAGCTGTTAGTGGAAGTGGTGAGTTTTGGTAGAACAAGACACCATGAGGAAGATAAAGAGCAACTCAGCCCTATGACTATGGTCCTTATTTTATGGTCAACCCTATTGTTTGCAGCATTCTTTAATAGCCTGGAAATAGTCTTTCCTCACTGATTGTCCTTTCTTTTACAAATACTGTTTTTTTTCTTCTTTGTTATTCTGTATTTTACTTCTTTGGGTATGTACAAGAAGCACTGCCAAACACAACCTGCACAAAATAGCAATCTCCAAGCATTTGTGGATGAATCTTAGAACTAAAACTACATTCTCGCATTTATTCCTCTAAAACAGGTGTGGGATTAAGCTACAGAAGCACACATGATCGAGCGAAAGAACTGCACATTTCTGCTGCACAGGTGAGGAATGATTTGTACTTAAATGTAACTGTTGCTTAACTTCCTTCTCCAGGCTTTCATTTGTTTAAGCTGTCTTTGATTAATTTAATTCAAAACAAAAAAGTAAACATTTTGCTTCCTTGGAAGGTTTTGTTATTTTAGTTTAGGAGAAAAAAGATAGGATCAATAAACCCCGTCTTTCATACTGACCTATAAGAAGGAAACCAACAGGTAAGAAACAAGACTTCAGACTTAATTCAAGAGAAATAAGCCAGAAAACTCTTTAAAAGATAGTGTTTACATATATATAAATGCACCCTGCTTGTCAAAAATATTTATACAAAAATTAAGACAATTGTTAATTCTTGAGTGTTACAAACATAAAAATGCCACCTGTTTTCCAAGTCAGTTCAGCCAAGACTTATTTCAGATCATATATATTACTGAACATCCCTGAAAACTTGTAACTTAGTAAACTAATGAATCACAGTGGAGTTTCAACTCAGACAACTGGCAATGTAGATGCAAGTCTGAAGTTAAACTGAATCAGCAACTGAAAAATAAGCAGATAATTTCAAACTTAAAAAAAATGTTGCAGCCGCATAGCTTGCATTAATATCCCCTTGATACATATAATTTTTATTAGGCTAGCTCTTCAAATTTCCACTCACAGTAATGCTATATACTAAAAAAAAAAAACACAAAAAACCAAACCTCACTGTATTACTCATTTCGGAAAGGGAATTAAGTGCCGTATTTTTGTATATGTGCTTAACATCCCAGTACATGTAACAAGTAGTCTCCACTTTCAGGGAGAGTGTGAATAGATTTAAGTTCTCCTTTTTGAGCCAACATTTGTCATAAGACAGTACTTGCTGTGCAAACTGGATGGCAGCTGATTTTTTTCCAATCAATGTGAGGTTTCATAATCAGTTCCTGTCATAGGCATCAACCCTTCATTCATTCAATCATAAAAATGTGACTTACTAGAAAAGGAAAAATAGAGTCTAAAGGCACAGAATCACATAGCTGCTCTAGTAGGAGTCTGTAAACAGAGAATCATTTGAATTCAGGAAACCCAAATCTAGGAAAGTAAAAAGGCATCTGAAGCAGGCTTTTATCTAGCCAACTTCCTTAAAGACCCAAAGGGTTTTGAGGTCTACAAAGTATGCACTAAAATACCATATTTCAAAAAGCAATAAGGCAAATAGTATACTCATTATTCCAAAAAAGTTACAATGGTAGTGTAGGCATACACAGTATAACTTAGTTACAATGCGTAGTACTGTTTCTACTACATAGCCCTATAACTGTTTCCTTTCTACATAATTGGAGATTAAACTGGGGTTCCAGGTGAACAAAACCATCCTTGTACCACCGTCTACCACTGGCAAGAGTTCTTCAGCAGCAGCAGCATTTGCTTTGCCGCCTGGGTCATGTTCATGCTTAGGGAAGTCCACAAATCAAAGATCAGAGATTAAACACTGTCATACTTGTGAAGAGCTTCTTCTAGTTTTTGTGTCACTTTTTGAAAAAAGAGTATTTGCTGTTGCAAGAAATGCTGCATCTGTGATTTAAAGTCCCTCACACGAATTTTGTGGAAATGATTAATTTCTGCTAGGGTTGCAAAAGAAATAATGTTACAGCGTTCTTGAATGCCCTCAGCTTTTTGGAGCTCCATCTTCCCCTCTTCCACATGCCGCTTACTCTCCTTTACTTTGGTAAGGGCTCCTGTGTAAAGAACAAAACAAAACAGTTGAACTGTGAGGACAATGTAGACTCGACTACTGTACTTTAACAAGTGATTTAATAACAACAAGGATTTGTATAAGGCTCATTGTAAATGTATTTATACGTGTGCATATATATATATTAATGAAAAGGAATAAAATCTTTTTCATATTAAAAAAATTACAGAACAGTGATTCTTGTTTAAAAAAAAACCCCACTTTTTAAAGGCTGTAGCTTGCAAAGGTTGGTAAAACATGCCTATTTCACAATCTTAAAAATCAGATGGTGTTCTTCAGAGACATGATACATATATACCTGATAACTGATACATATATACCAGTAGTGGGAAAAAATGAAAGCACTAGAAAACTAGTCAGATCAATTTAAGCCTACATAAACATCAGAAAAATAACCTTATTAAGAAATTGGACTTAGTGAAACATCACTTTTCCCAATCTTTGTGAAATGTCAAAAGGAGAACTGAATATGTAAAACCTTGCCATTCTGCTTTTACACTACAGATATCCCCAAAGTAATTATTGAGTACTAGAGAATCTAAAAGCTTATTTTGAAGTAGCACATGTCCAGGTAGACCTAACGCAGTCTTGTAAGAGCTAGAAGAAAAAACACAGCGAAAGAATTGACAGTCCTCCTTCTCCAAATAGCTAATTAAAGCACTCACATCCTACAAAAATGAAGTATCACCCAGAACAGACCTACCCAAAGCAGACTCATATAATGACAGAATACCAAGATACATCTTAAGACATTCATTTTCTTGGACTCAATTACCCATAGAGCACCTTCTTTGACTTAAATATTACATACATACTTTATTCTTATAACTAAAACCAATCAGACCAATACAGCTTTTATCTTCTCACAAGATGTTAGTGATAGGACATTTTTCACATCCTTTACAATCACACTTAAGTTACTTGTTCCTTCAACTATTTGTAATGTCTTAACTCTTTCCTTTCAGATTAACCCTTCTTACCATACACATGACTACAGTTCAGTGACGGGACTCCCTTTACATTGCCTTGAAGAAATGCTTTTCTGGACTCCCTACAGTGATGCTAGGCAACAAGCTAACAGAGAAACCTCTCTGCCTATATACTCCAGGGGGACAACCTCCAATCCATCTGCTGGGGGAGCAGGTTTGTCTTCTCATTAGCCCGAATCCACACACGTAGCAAACACCACTAAACAGTAAAAAAGCAGTTCATCAGCAGTAATGCTATCTTGTGTCCTTTCCTCCCTATGCCTGTTTTAACAAGCCAATTCAAACGTGCCTCCCCCCAGTGCCCTGACACATCTCTGCAATTCAGATCTGGAGCATGACCTTGTGCCTGGAAGCATCTGCATGCAGAGCGGGTTGGGATGAAACTGGGGAGCACGGCTGCTGCTCGCTGCATTTCTTTCAGGCACTTCTCATGTTCCCCTCCCTGCTGTGGCTCATCCCCTGCCCATCTCCAACCCCTCACCAGGCAGTCAGGTAGAATGTAGGGTCAAGGTACACTCTTACTAGAAGCAAGTTAAAATATCAGGATTTGGCAGGCTTGGGGAAAAAGACTTTGTTGCATTTTTGAAATGAAACGGGAGTTGTGTCTTGCATTATACATAAAATCTGGAATTCCTAAGATCAGAGAAGCATACGTGGCTTTCCTCTATTCAACTTCTAACACCACCTTCTTAGGTGTTGCAGGGGATGTTTTTTAATTGCAGTCAGTCAGAAAATACCTCCTCTGTTATCAGTACTTTTTCTGCTTAATTTGCATTTAAGCTGTGCTGTAAGTGGTTATCTCCTGTCTGCAGCCCTGGTATGAGCTCTCAGTCACGAGCATAAGATATTCCCCTCTGGTGTGGCGTACTTGGAAGAAAGACCATAAGAAAGATTTTCCCTTTCTTTTTTTAACTGTGGCAGGGATGTTTTTAAGAAGGTAAGCATAGACTGCAGGCTGCGTGGCTGAGGACACACTGCTATTTGAGTGGCAGAGGCCATGCTCTGAACCCAGTGCTCCAAAGAGCTGCCTGAAGGCCAAGGGCAGTGGCTCTCCTGGGGGGCTGAGAGGTGGTGGCAGGGCTTCACACCCTCCTGGCCCCCATGGCATGCTGGCGTGGTGGCTAAGCACTTGGCATTGACTGCTTCAACTGATAGACCTCATCCTCTCTAGCCTGGCCCAAAAAAACACCACCGAAAAGCTTTTTCCACAGGCAGTGGTGCCAGCAGTAGGCTGTGCCAGAAGATCTGTGTTTTCTCCTCTAAGGAGTGAGGAATCTGTGAGGTAGGGCATGATCTGAAAAATATTTAATCCCTTCTTCTGCAAAAAGGACGCTTCTTTCAACAAACAAAACCAGGCTTAGCAAAAATTTTCTCTGCATTCTGTGGGCATGGCAAGAATCCATGCACGGCTGTGAAAAACTGAAATTTGGGACTTACTGGAAGCCAGATGGAGCTGGTTAAATAAACATGACAACTCTTCAGTTGTGATGTGGGAAACAGCTTTAGATGTTATTTCTAGAATGACCAAACTGGAAGAAAAATACTGAAATTTACAGCATCAGCAGCTGAAAGCATAACTAAGCTCTGGAGCATGAATAATCTTAAAATTATTTTACATCAATAAAAAACATACATTACCAAACACTAAAGCCCTCCAGACTAGACATATCATGCATTATGCATTTTTTGCCACTGAAAAAAAAACACCAGGAAGATATAGAATTAGGGAAAGGGATCCAAGGGGAAAACTTGCAACCGTTAACACTGCTGTCTTAATGCATATGTATTCATACTGGTCCTATAGTGGAATTTCCGTTAAAACCTAGACAGACCACAACTGGACATCAGCAATATAGGACAAAAAGCTTACACATATGCTTAAGTACAAACTTGCTTGTTTTTCTGAAGTGCCTTTAAATGCAGTGTTGAATTATTAGTAAAACAATTAATCTTAAAATAACTTAGTAGAGGAAAATTTTAGCTTATTTTAGGACAAAGGACCTTCCCCAAACACACATAAAAAAAGCCCATGTGCTTTGTTTTAAGAAGCAAATGAACATGTGTTGTAAAATATAATTTTTAATTTGTCAGCATCTACTGAATTCTGCAAGACTTAGTTAGTAAATCTTAGGAAAAAGTGTTGTTACTTTGCATGTCTTTGCAATAACATACCACATTTCAGCCCAAATTTTCTCCAAATACTTCTCCATAGCCTACAGCACTTGTATTTTAATCTACATGAGCAAAACTCTGAGCCAGAGGAGAGATTCATTGATGTCAAGGGTGCAATGATCCATGCAGGTTTCTAATGGTGAAAGTGGGGAGGACGACAAGGTGAGGGAATTGGGGAGCAGAGAGGAGCCCCTTATGTGCACCCCTGCTTGAAAACAAGGGTCTTGCTCAGAGATGTCCAAGTACGGGATGGGTCCCACGGTAACCTCTAATGCCTCCCAGCCCACAACTTCTAACCCATTTCACCCCAGGCTGTACGCTGTGAACTCCCCCACCTCCATCCTCATAATCTATCCGTTGCCCTGAGCACCTAGTCCAGCGCCTCCCAGCACCCACTGCCACCCTCGCAGGCTGTTGAGGCTGAGCAAGCCCCTCCAGTCTAAGCACACCTGCAGAAACACCTCCTGGTTTCTGAATTTAATGATGTGAACACCACCATTGGTTTGGACAACCCCCAAAAGCAAGATGTATTTAAAAACAAAAGCAGAATTATTGCAGCCCTAGAAAAGGCTAACAAACTTTTTAGGGAAAATAAATTAAAGGAGCCACCTCCTAATGCATATTAGCTCAAGGAAACCTCCTGCTGAATACATGTCTGGGATAAATACCCACCAATGCACTGTTCCCAGAGGGATGGAATACATAAAAATAAATTCTTGGGTTTTTTTAGCTCCAGCTCTACAGATTCTGTAAAATCTTGCCCACGCATTTAAAGTTTCTCATCCGATGAAAAGACCTTCTGTCAAGACATCATGTTCCAGTGATCAGGACTAGTTTTCAAACGGCGAAGAGGGTCTGAATCAAAGATGCTGCAAAAAGTTGTGCTACATCTATTTCTGTTCTTAAAGGTGGGGAAAAGCAGATATGAATGCTATTTTTCATTGCCCAAAGAACAGACAGTGGTGCTCACTGCATGCTGCTAAGGGCATAAGAGAAACTCGCAGGTTTCAATAGTTGTTCTGAAGTATGAGATTAGACAACACAAGACGATATAAACGCATTTAACAAGGGACATGTGTAGTAACGTGCTAGCAGCCAAGACAACATTGACAATGTAAAATTCTTGCTAGAAATAAATACTTCCAAACTGTAAAACACACAATGCAAACAGCAATTTAAATGGGTGCTGAGGAGTTACCAGGAAAAAAAGCACTGTATTGAGTCAGTAAGCTGGCCATGCAAATGTGAGGTTGCAATGAGGCAGGAAGTCATACACATTCAGGAAAATTAAACAAAAAAAAGAATTCTTGAACCTGAGAGCACT
Source organism: Astur gentilis (assembly GCF_929443795.1). Classification (NCBI taxonomy): domain Eukaryota; kingdom Metazoa; phylum Chordata; class Aves; order Accipitriformes; family Accipitridae; genus Astur; species Astur gentilis. The sequence continues at coordinate 69,227,210 of NC_064919.1, forward strand.
CAGGTTTGGGTCAGCTGACGCATTTTCACTTCACCTGCAGTTTTATTACACTAATAAATGCTTTGAGATTGTGTAAAGAGTCAACTAAGGGTAGGTTTGAATCGGTACTTGAAATTATACTCGCTCTCCCTCCACACTGTCAATATGCATATATACCTGTAAACCCATGCTGATGTGTATGTGTCTCCAAGCTCTCCAATAGCATGGTATGGTCAGCCTACCAGCAGCTGGCCCTACACTGGTTCTTCACACTTCGTGTACATGACCCAAGTCCAAATTGCAGCCTGCAATGTGTCACGAATTTAAAAGTTTTGGGGCTCACCTCATGAAGACTGCAATCAAGACTGCTCTTCACTCAACTCCTTTGTCTCACTTGACACCAAGTCTGCCCTGCACCTGCCAGCACATGCAGAAGTGATGAAGAGCAGTAACTGCTAAGGGTGTACCATCTCCCCACTGCCCCATTTCCACCTCTTCTCAAAGCACCCGAACACCAGCTTTGGAGTGTTGCATACAGCAGTCAGGAGTGAAATGTCAGCTGTGTCTGAAGCTACTAATCCAAATAAAGACAAGCCAAGAGAAAGGGAATTCTTTGGAACAGGAGCCCTTTTTGCTTTGTATTTGCACAGTGCTTACTACAGTGCACACCTGTTTCACAGCTGAGCTTACTCGATTCTTAAAAAACACAAGCAGTAATTACTGATACTCTTCATAATGGTATCAATATTTCTGAAAAATCATTGCTGTGGCAGCAATGACTTAACTGCATAAAGTAATACTGCATATGGGATGAAACGCAAAGAAGCACTGGCTCAACACTGCTAGAATACAGCACTTGAAGCAGCAGTTAACCATCTGATGAAGTCAGGGATGTCTGCAATTCACAGTCACTCTCAGGAATGTCCTTCCCCTTGATATCTTACAAAGAACAGTATTTTCTGAAATACATTTTTAATGGAGCTGCAGGAGGGTGGGAGACTGAAGCAGTGAGCTGGGTGCCTGCCCAACAGTATGCGCTGCTCCTCACGTTACGGCTCTTTGCCTTTTTCCAGCTGGCTCCGGCACTGCCAGGAGGGAGGTGAGCACGGGGCGGCACACCGCTGGGGACACTGGCTGTGCTGCAGGTGAGAAGCAGTAACCGTTCAGGGAACAGAAATGGGGCACCTGGCCACCCACTCCTCCACCGCAAACCTGTACTTAGTCTATTTGTAGACCCTATTCCTAAATGATATGGAAAAGGACAACAGCCGTAAATATGGCAGATCGGGAAAAAGTCCAAGGAGGGCGGTGTTTCTGGCCTTGTCATCAGTGGTAACTGTGGCAAAACCAAAGAGTGCCATATTCTTGACCACCACCTTTGAGAAGTCTCCAAGCCATCAGGCTTTGGTGCGACAGCAAGACCTTGTGTCAAAGTCTGAAGGCTCCGCTGAGAGATGGCTCCCTCACAGGGAAGGACAGGAGCCTTGGGTTAGAGGGTTAGAGAACACTGTGATCTTCAAAGAAACATCCAAGTTTGACAAAGAAAATCTCCCAGCACTTGTACCTCAGAAATCTTGTGCAAATAAAATGACCTGTGCAATAAACAATTTTTCATCTTTCCATTATCAGCAAGCTACAAAACAAGATTTGGTGCATTACTTACTAGAAAGTAGAACAACTGATATTTCCACACCATTCAGCTGCCCATCATATTAAATGGTCTAACAGTAGGCGTGATGTGTCCTTCAAAGCATGCTATTGAAGAAAGAGCTCTGAACTAGTCCAACAACTCCCTTTGCTTTACTTTTATTACAAGGCACTGTTCTAAGATGAGATGCCATCTCTAAAAAGAAGGAAAAACCCAATATATTTATGATGTTGCTTTCATCAAAGGATGCAAAAGAGAAAATGTAACTAGAAATAAGTTTCCTTGTTCCTTACCTAATGGTGAGATCATTTAAATACAGCTCTCTGCTTAAAAATTTGAAAAGACAAACCCTGGGTAGCCCATGTGCATGTAGCACAGTTTTGATTTACCCTCCTTCCAAAAGAAACAACTGTGGAGGAAACATTATCTCTAATCCAGCAGATTGCTACCAGAACAAGCCTATCTACATGGCCGTCCCACTTACGCCAGATCTAGCAAAGGTGTTGTTACGGGATGACTCAAATGACTAATCCAATAAAAAACTGCATTTGGCCTGGAGGGGAGGGAGACAGTGGCTTAGTTTTATCAATGGCTTAGTTATGTGATCCAGCTCAGCCCAGGGCTACACAGTCATTAGCTCCAATACAAGGGAAGTTGCAGAAGCACCACATGAAATTACACAAAACATGAAATCCTACTCTCACCCCCCACCCCTCCCCCCCCCCCCGCAACTTCCCCCTCTCAATTCAAAGTGAAATGATGAAATTGTCTGTGGTAGAATAGAGATTTTAACTACATTGACAGATTATTTGCTTAAGAATGCTCTGAGCACAGATTAACAAAAGAAGCCTACATTAAGATTCTGCAAATTCTTTACATTTTCTGGCCAAGATTTAGAATGGAAAGCAGCATAATGGGAATTTGCCTGAAATTAAAACCAGAAGACTTCTCCAGGAGAGAGTGAACTCTATAAAAGAAATGTCACAGGGAAAAAGTACCATTACAGTAATTAATGTAGGAATGACTCGTTACTTTAAAATCTGGTTTTACAGTTTTAAACAGAAAAAAGCAAGTGATCTCCAACATCAAAAGGCAAAATGATGAAGTCACTTGTTCTTTAGGAAAGTGCCAACACAACAGAGTTTTCAAAACCAGTCTTTCTAATTCAAAGATTATACTTTTCTCCTTAAGGGTGCAAAACTACTTTAACAACATACTCTTTTCCAGAGTGGAAGTTAGAAATATAAAAATAAAATATATCAAATTGCAACTACTTTACTATTACAGGGTTTTTTGTACAGATACATGAAAATCGCTGTAGTGCTTTTAGAATCTGCAGCCTAACGAAAGTTTAAAAAGTGAGGTTTATTTTTTATTATTTTGTTGCCCATTACTCAAAACAATGCCAGAATAAAATAATAGTGTCCTATAAATCTAAGATCATAAACTACAGTACTGTGTTAACATCTAGGTTAACATTGACTGACTGCAGGGTTATTAATGTCAGACAGAATTATTTATTATTCCAGTTACCCTGTTGCAAAGCTCATCGAAAGCTGTCACCCAGAGATGCATTCTTCAGCTCAAAATGAAATCACCTTCTAATCTACACAATTTAGAGACCATTCACAAATAAAACAGTCTTTGCTAGAGATTATAGAAACTTAATTAACTCTAAGCCCATCTGGTGGTTTTAACATATACATTGATTTAATTCATTGTCTGGGTTTCGGCTGGGACAGAGTTGATTTTCTTTCTAGTAGCTGGTACAGTGCTATGTTTTGGATTTAGTATAAGAATGTTGATAACACACTGATGTTTTCAGCTGTTGCTAAGTAGTGTTTAGACTACAGTCAAGGATTTTTCAGCTTCTCATGCCCAGCCAGCAAGAAGGCTGGAGGGGCACAAGAAGCTGTGAGGGCACACGGTCAGGGCAATTGACCTAAACTGGCCAAAGGAATATTCCCTACCATGTGGTGTCATGTCCAGTATATAAGCTGGGAGGGAGTGGGGGTGGTTGGTAAGTGGCGAGCAATTGCATTGTGCATCACTTGTTTTTGTATATTCCAATGCTTTTATTATTGTTATTATTATCGTTATTAATTTCTTCCTTTCTGTTCTACTAAACTGTTCTTAACTCAACCCATGAGTTTTACTTTTTTCTTCCTGATTTTCTCCCCCGTCCCACTGGGTCAGGGGGAAGTGAGTGAGCAGCTGCACAGTGCATAGTTGCTGGCTGGGGTTAAACCACAACACCATCACACTTCTTCCTGCTCTGCTACAATAACAACCTGAAGTCACTCACAAGAACCGAACAGATTGTTTAAATGTATATATTCCGTCACTGATTAAATGAGATTCCACTCCAAAATTTAAAGCGCACTTTTCACTAGTTTTTTTTTTTTTTTAAATTTATTTAAGTCCTCATGGCCTTCATGAAAGATATAAGCAAGACTGTGTAGAAAGCGTTTGCCATTTGTTTGCTCTAGTCTGCTGATAAGACTCATGTTTTGGGGGCTAAGCCAAATGTGATTTCATTTTTTTAATTAGAATTTTCAAATTCTGTGCTATTTGAACGAGGCAATTTAAAATAAGCAAGGTACCAGCTGGATGAGTTTATGCAGTCTGCACACATTAACTTGGCATTTTAACTGTTCAAACAAAGTCTAACAATGAAGTCATGGAAAGATGCTGGAAAGGCTGAAACATGTCCTTGTTTCAAAATTGACTTGCAAAAAAGATCAGCCAGCTTGTTTGGTTTTGATAATGTGCTTACAAAGACTTGCAAGAGGTCTGTGAGCTACTTTCCATTTTCAGTCTACAAGTTCTTGTCTTCCCTGTTTGGATGGAAGTCTTCTTAGCAAGACCTGGAGCTCTCTCAGCTGCAAGAGAAGGGCAATGACCTTTTCTCACCATCTAGATTCTTCATAAGCTTCGAGCTGAAAAGGCATTACATAGTCTTTGAAATAAAGTTACTTCCTCTTTCTACAAAATAGTTTTCAAGTCTTCAATATCTACACCATCCTGCTACTCTCCAGCTGCCCACAAGGTTTGCCCAGTAGACAAGGCCTTACCACCTGCGATGACCACGTATCTGTAAGAGCACAGGAGGTGACAATGCACTGCCTGTGGTCAAACCTGCTACAGGTGTGAGCTCTGATCAAAACCTCTCCAGCCCATTGGGACTAAGTGGGCACTGTGGATAGACTTTATGGTGTGCTGTAACACATGCTGTCTCTTCCACAGGAGGAACAGTTACACTCTTCCTCTGCTACCTGCTGTTTTTGAAAAAAAATCACTGGGGTTTTATCAGCTATGCACACAAAACAGTGACCAAGAAGCAAAAAGGCCATTCAGATATTTTTAAAAATACTTCTCTTAAATCTTGGTATGCAGAGGAAATGGAATTGGTGCCTACACCTTAGAAAACATTTAGACCACTTTCTCAAATCTGTTTTGCGAAAATCATAGCCAAATGTTTGTCTACTGTTAACGTCATAACGTTAAGAGAAAGGAGAAATCTGGAAAGCAGAGATGAAACAGCAAGCTAGTCTGTATTTCTTCCACTTTCAAGAATCACAAGAGGCCAATTAGAGTAATTCCTCAAACAAAAATTGAAAGAAATCCGAAACCCCATAACTTCTCTACTTTCACTACTCAAATACGAAGACAAGATAGCCAGAGAAGCATGAGCTAGAGTACTAGGGTACACTATCTCAAATTCTCACATGCGCATAAATTTTCTGAACCTGAACTTGCATGGGCCTGCAGTGAGCATTTATGTTGAAGATTATTGAAGTCAGAAGATTTCATCACTTGAGTGAAGCTCTAGCAATTAATATTTAGGAATTATTTTGCCAAGAATGCCTAGGGAATTTCCACAAGCAGACCTTAAAAACACAGAAAAGAAGGCATTATCCATTACAAATTAAGTCAGGAGGCTGCTCTTCTTCTCAAAATTAAAGCAACTGAATCTAGTAGTTCTTGAAAGATACACCAGTTCTGCAGAAAGAAAATTACAAAAGTGCAGCTTAGTTTTTGAGCCTACTGAACTTAATATTCCTCTTCTATAAATGTTTTGCCAGACTAAAAAAAACTGAATACAAGTATATTTGTCTAACATATTTGGATCTTCCACTCCAAAAAACACAAGCACGCACAGGAATACTTTTACACAAGCACTTTAGAAGCATTTACCTATGGGGGGTTGAGGGCTATATTCATACGTGTATTTGGGTGCTTACATGCTCGAGACACCACTCTGCCATCATCTAACCCTATAGGTGCCAATTTCCCCATAATGGCTTAGTTTTGCAAACAAAACCAATAAAACAACAAGTCATTTGTAAGGGATGTATGCCTTGGGGCTGATATGCTCTGTGCCAGCCTCACTGGGACTCTCAAACCAAGCGTTTCCAGATGAAAACATGGGGTTTCCAACTCAGTGTGTTCCTCACTGTAGGGCTCAGTCCAACGAATCTTCAGACCTGGTCTGGAGTGCACGTGAAACCAGGTAAGGTCTCTCACAAAGCATTGACAAGTTGATCCTCAACTGGCATGTGGGACAGAAAAGTTCGAATCCTTCCTCTGTCTCTCCTGGAGCAGGAAATTTAACTCTTCCTTCCCTCACAGAAAATTCCTTTAACACTGGGTGCTCAAGATGAAGTAGGCAGAGGGAAAGGAATCTTTTAAAATCTCCTATTAAAGCTATTGCCATTTAATAAAATACTTACAATATTAATAAGAAAATAAGCAGTTTGAAAACATTCCCACAGTCCATTGGTTCACACGTTTTACGCAAGTGACCAAAATAACAATCCCTTTCTCCACACTTCAGATCATGGGTGATGTCCCTAGCACAGGAGGCAGAAAGAAAGACCTGGACCCCAGAGCTATTAAAAGCACAATAGTTAACACATTTTCCTGCTGATACACAGACAAAACAACAGCTTTGTCTTACATGGCTTTGGTTCATAATTCTAGGAGAAAAGACAACGGCCAAAATGCAGGGAAATTTTTGTCTCCGCCTTAGAGATTCTCCGTCCTTGTTTTTGCAGAAGTTGCAGAAATTATTAAAAAACCCAGACATGCAGACTTCTCAGTCCATACCACAAAACACACTTCCAAATCACATTCAGCAGCTGTTCAGCTATCTGCAGTAGAGCGAACCCACAGCGGGACAATGCAGTTGAATATTCTACCCACAGACATGGGCATGTTTTGGGCACAGCTGCCTTCATTGTTTGGCCCTTCCCAGGTCTAGGGGAATACAGAAATGGAGTCTAGAAAAGGCCTTGGTTTTTATTGCATGTGGACAATATAGTTGCACTATGTAGAAAACAAAGGAGAACTACTCCTAACTTCAGAGTTCATCTTTTTAAAGGCATGGCCATGTAAGCAATGCATCAGTCCGGCTGCTGTTTCTGCCACTTCTAAGAGCACTTTGGGGTCATTTTACTGTGCAAAATTGTACACTAGAAAATGAAACACTTGAAGAAAGACACGTTGACTCTATTTTTCAGATGATCTATTATCACCAACAGATATTTGTTTAGTCTATACACACAAACATAATTCTCAAAACTGTCAACTATTCCAGACAGTAAATTTAAAAGAAAGCTCTTGTGTTGTAAAAACACCAAGCAGTTCATATTTTCATCTGAAGTGTACAATTTGGAATTGAAAAGTTATACTGTGTTACAAGTAACTCTTAAGAGTAATAAAACAGCATTATACTGGGTGTAAAAAACATCATCTTCTCAGTTTTCCTCCGGTTTGCCTGTTTTGTAACGGGAATGACAAAAACAAACACATAACCCAGTTCTAACCCTGCTCCTATCATGAACGTGGACACTCATGAGACCAGCCTCTCAAGCCCATGCCATTTTCTGATAGCAAGTAGGTACCTGGATTAATATTGCATTGAAGGCTGTATTAGCCCAGAGGTGCTGGAGCATTAACACCTGCGCGCAGACTGGCTGTACGTTTCTCCAACCAGTTCCAGGACAGTGCTCTGGCAGAAAATCAACTCTACATACGTCATGCTCACGCACTGGTCTGGTGGTAGTTCATTTAGATGAACTTTCCCTGGTTCAGCAAGGTAACCTAACCAGTAAGCACAAATTCAAGCAGAACTATAAAAGAAACAGTGTTGAGTCAAGCACATATCTTATTATTCCCAATCTTCTTTTCACAGTCTCGTCTCCAAAAGTACTGCAGTGAAGAACTCTATATAGCCTTAAAGCTTGAGGATATATTATTTAAATAATAATATATATAATCTGCTGATTTTTTCCATCTAATAAAAAAATATCTCCCTTTACTTTTTTCCAGAAGCTTACAGATAATCTCATTATTAGTTGACAACTCACTTTAAAATGCTCTACTCCCAAACACAAGGCATTGCCAAGGCCACCCTTGTCTCCAAATCTAAAAATCCTGAAAGTTGTTATTAGAACACAATGCCACAGCAGCTAGCAGAACAAATGCTCAAAGGCAAGACTGCACACTTCCCTTTTCTCTTCAATATTAAGATTGTTTAAGTTTCCACTCACAATTGTCAAGATTCGACAGGAGAATGGAAATCTGACTTTGATGCATGCAATTTTTATGAAAAGCTTACTTTCTTAAATAACAACAAATTGTGCACTTTGTACCAACTCTGTTTCCTCAGATTTCCCCAGCAATAATGCGCACCTCCCAGAAGCCTGCCTTTCTGATCTGTTGAAAAAAACTCTTCCAACTCTTTTACTGTCAAACTCAAGGTACTGTTCCAGATGGAAAAACCGTGGAAATGTCACATAAGGGCACAAAAGACTGATTGACCGTGGGTGACAATTCAAGGTCTGCCTCTTGGGATACAGGACACTACTGATTCATCTCCAAAATAATTTTCAATAAAGCTCATGCATTTTCTCAGGTAACTCTTACACACACCCATTTCTGCAGAGTATATGTGATGTTTTCTCGGTCTCTTTTACAGCTCCAATCCGCACCCCACCCCCCCACCCACCCCCCCCCCGGCCCCAATCTTTGAGTTGAAAACTACAGGTAAGGAATATAACAGCAAAAAGAATGAGTGATGGCCTAGTCTTCTCACAATGGTGAGGAATATATGAATATCATTAATTTCACAGCAGGGAGATCATCTACACACACATAGTGCTACAAACTTGTATTTCTCTGAACAAGTGTCACCAGTTATATAGCAGATGATTCTTCCATTTTGGGAGTTTCTTTCTCTCTGTTGGATCACAAAGCACCATACAAACAGCAATCTAAACCTCAGAAGCGTGTTTCAGCTCTAAAGATGCTGACAGGGTAACAGGTGAGCAACAACTTTTTACGATAACAAGGGCAAAGGATGAACAACTCCAACTAAGAACACTGTGGCAGACCATTACTCTTTCAAAGGCCCCAAGAGATTTTAATGTGTGGCCGAACTGAGAAACCCCAGCAACTTTAAACATCTCATCCGACCGTCTGACACTGCAAAATGCACAAACCACCATGCCCACCTCAAACAAGGTGGTCAGTTGGAGGAGTACCTGCATCTTCAGACTACTTCATATTTATTATCTACTAGATCAGAGATTTAAGACACCTAATGTACATCAAAGAGTAATAGATGCTTTCATACCACTTCATTTCCAAGGTTTGTAAACAAACCCACTAATCTTTAAGGTGTCAGCAGTATAGGCACATGCGGTTGCTTTCAGACACACAGCCAAATGCAACAACCTCTGACCAGTAAAATTCTCAACTATGTCTAGACCTTTGGCACAGAATGAAAATTGTCAGTGATGTGTTTTTTGTATTTTTAGCATCAGTTTACCCGAGTAACCACAGAAAGATTTAACGCAAGGCCAGCAAGCCAGACACAGTGCAAATTTTAGCCCCTAGTCCCTACATCTATGTGCATACCACTGATACGCAAAACTTCCATCATTTCAGAAAACACGTAAGGGTGTTACCTTTCTGGACGTGGATGATGTCTGGAAAGTTAGCCAAATGCCCCTGATACAGCGCTAACAAATCCATCACAGGATCTAGGTCCTGCCGGGGCTGATCTGCAAAGAGGTCCCCGATGGCGTCGTAGGCTTCTGCAGTGAAGGCTATGGCTTGGTTGAGGCCAGCCGAAAAGGCCTGCTGGTCCAGCTCAAACGCCTGACTGAGGCACTTAAAGGAGTGCCCCACCTTCTGGTATTCCTTCTTGAAACCAGTGACTTGTTTGCGGGCAAACTCGTTGGCAGTGTGATTAAGCTGCAGGGCGCTCTCGTCCATCTTCTTCGTGAAGGCTTTGAAGCCATCCACCTGGCTTTCCACCTCCTGCAAGTCCAGGCTGGCCCCAGGGCCCGCAGGGACACTGATGGTCAGGAAAAAGTTGGCACCCACCATCTCGTCCTTCTCAGCCTTGCGCTTGCCTTGTTTCCAGGCCTTCTCATCCGTGCTGGGACAGGTGAGGAAGTGCTGGAAGGCATCGCACTGAGCCAGCACGGGGTGGCTGCACATGTGGTCCATCCACCAGGCCAGGCCTTTGCGTCGTTTGGAGATGAAGTCCTCCTCGAAGCGGCCGGTGGCCTGCTTCTCCGGCAAGTGGGGCACGGAGATGACGGGGAACTTCTCGGCCAGGCGACCGTAGAGCCAGTCAAAGTGCTTGTAGCGGCGGTGTACCTGCTGCCCGGTGTGGCTGGGCACCAGCTTGTAGGCGATGTAGCTCTTCATGCCCTTGAACTTGGTCTGCTTGGTGGGGTCCTCGATGGAGCACTGGAAGGGGTAGGGGTTCTCCTGCCACTCAGGGCCCCGGGGGCCCAGCACCACACACAGCTTGTCCCCATCCTTCACGAAGCCTGACGCCTCGCCCAGCACAAAGGCCTCCCCGCCAGACTTGACAAAGGTGGAGAAGCGGTTGAGGTTGCGGCTCACCGTGGCGGAGCTCTTGGCACCGCCACCGCCGCCGCCGGGCGGGTGCGGGTGGCCCGCCGGGTGGCCGCCGCCACCGCCACCGCCGCGGGAGCCCAGGGAAAGCTCGGACCGGGTGGACAGGCGATAGCGGCCGGAGGCCGCACCGCCCGCCGCCTCGTAGTCGGGGTAGGAGCTGCCCAGGGAGCCCGGCTCGTCGGCCACGGTGGAGCTGTCGTCCCAGTCGTCGTCCCAGTCGTCATCGCTGCCCTGGCTGGGCTGGTAGGAACCACCGTAGGGCGCCGGCGGGAAGGGGTACCCGGCGGCGGCGGCGGCGGCGGGGGGCAGCGGGAAGGGCTCGGGCGCCGCCGCCGCCGGCGGGGGCTGCTGCGCCGCCGGCTTGAAGGCGGCGGGGGGCGGCAGCGGCTCGAAGCCGCCGGCGGGGAGGTTGGCGTAGCGGGCGGGCGGCGGCGGCTCGGCGGCGCGGATCACCTGCACGTAGGAGGCCGGGAAGAGGCCGCGGTCGCCGCGGCTGTTGACGCCTTCCAGCCAGCCCTCGATGTCCTGCTCGCTGCAGAGGCTCAGCACCTCGTGCTCCCGCAGCGAGATCTCCCCCGGGTTCTCCGACCTGAAGTCGTACAGCGCCCGGGCCCGCAGCGCCATGGCCCCGTCGCCCGGCCGCCCTCCGGGGCGGGGGGTGGGGGTAGCGGTACGGGCGGGGGGTTTGGGGGGGTCCCCGCCGCCGCCGCGGTGCCGCCGCCGCCGCGGTGCCGCCGCCCCCTCACCGAACCGCGCCGCGCCGGCGGGGCTGCGGCAGGAGTGCGCCGCGGCCGCCCTCCGCCTCCGCGTCCCAGCCGGCGGGCACGCTGCGGCGGCTGTGCTCCCCGGGCTCCGCTCCGCTCCGCTCCGCTGCGGCGCGGCAGAGCTCCGAGTCCCGGCTTCACCCCGGCGGGCGAGGCAGAGCGCGGGGGCCGGGCCGGCGACCGTCCCACGTCGCCAGTTTCGCTAATCCAGAGCCGAGAGGCAGGGCGGAGGAGCCGAGCGCAGAGCGGCCGCCCCCATCGATGGGCTCGGCCCGCCCCTTCCCCTTCCCCGCTCGCCCCCTGGCGTCCGGCCGCCCGCGGGGCTCCCGCCGGGGCCCGGGGCAGGGTCGCGGCCCGGTGGCGCTCCCAAACTACCCCCTTTGGAGCGCGTCCTACCAGGTTTTACAGGGCGTAACGCCTGCACCTTCAACCTCTTCAGATGCCTCGACTGATCTCTCGTGAGTCTGCCAGATTTCCGCCACTCGGGCACCTCACGGTTCCTCCCGACCCCCCTGAGAGGGGTTCCAGCACGTCTCCGGGCTTGGCCGAGAAGGTTGGGCGCCTTCTCGGGTGCTGGGTTTTCCTCCCAGGGCTCCCACGTGGCGTGCGGGACGAACCGCTGCCCTGGCTGCTCCGGTGTCTCCGCAGGAGGTGCGGGACGCGGATGCGGTGGTGGGGGTTGCCCTGTTCCTGGAGGTCCTCCTCCAGCGCCTGTTGCCTACGAAGGAAAGTAAGGTTGGCGTTAGGGAAGCGTGAGTTTCGCTTGCATGTCATGTGTGGTTTAGCCCTCTCGAAAAATGCGGTCATGCTGCTGATGTTCGGTTTCTGTGGAACAGCCTCGATCCCATCCCAGTGCGGTTTTTTTCCTGCCCTGGTTATCTCCCCTCATAACTCCTGTGGCACCTGGTCCTGTGTTGTCTAATCGCATGGATCCCATCCCATTAATCTTCTTGGAGCTCTCTTTGGATCCCTGGATACAAGTTTCTCTCAAGATTTCTACCTGTTCACGAACAATTAGAAGTTGTCTGGAGGCTCTCTGCCTGTTTGCTCCCCGGTTCTTCATGCTTTCCCATCAGCATCCCACCAGATACGCGGTTCTTGCTTGTTTCTCTGACATGGTTCAAAGTGTATGTGACTTCTCAAAAGTCTTCATGTCAAATACTTCGTCTTCATCTGGGAGCGATTCCTTGGAATGCTACAAGACCCACTGCTTCCTTTCATCGCTGGTTTTAGAGCTTGATACCTGGGTCTTGCTTTTGTTCACTTTTTTCTTATGACTTTCATTTTTCCAATGTTAGTGCACATATTATCACAGAGCTTTGCTGTTACTGTTGCTTGGCTTGTGTACGTAACAACTTTTTAATGTATCAGCTCACCCCAGCCTAGCAGGTTTTTTTAACTCCAAATTCCTTTATTGCTTAACTCTGGAAGTCTGTTTCAATTAGCCTCTACCAACCGTCCCCAAAGAACCGCATAGTTCACCACACAGCCAGCTCCTCAGTGGCCAGCACAGTGGAACACGTTCCTGTTGCATCACCTGTGCCACCATCTCCAAACCCCAGCACTAAATTTGCGGCAGCAATTCTGAGTATCAACATGACTGCTAAAGCAAGCATCAATCTTCTCCCAGGAGAGAGCTGGCAGCTGCCCCAGCTGAAGACCTTGACTTCAGACAACTCTGTATCAAGGCTTCTGGGTTTCCCTGCCAGCTCACTTGGTACTGGTGGAAAAACCCTGACCTGGCCTGGTCATGTTTACCATCCTCCACCGAGCAGGCTCTGAGGTGCTCCTCAAGCCTTGCTTCAGCATCTGTCAGTGTTCTTAGAACTGCCAAAGCTTTTTTTTCCATCAAGGCTAGTGATTGTAGGTGTTCTGCCGCTGCAGCTGGTGTGCTGTCAGCATCTGTCTTCGACACAGGCGTGGTTCTCTTCTGCGAAATGCAGAGATTGCAGTGGCACCTGATCCATGGTCCAGCATGCTGCCCTCCACCTATGTGGCCAAATCGCAGTAAGGACTAAAACCCCAACAGGAAGTAGATGTAGGTCGGTTTAACCTTGGTCTTAGATTTCATCCCAGATTCTGACTACTGCAAATCAAGGTAAATGATTGGGGTTTTCTATTCCTTCCAAAGTTACTCCTAACGTTAATCTGGGCAGTCTTGTGCATTCATGTGAATCCTCACAGGTTAAACTACAGAAAAATTAGGTCCTGATCTGCCTTTCGGTACCGCTTACTGTTTTACATATATTTTACTGCACCTGATTCAATTCCTTTCCCAAACTTTTTAGTCCCTATTCACCTTAATTTCAATGTCCTTAATCATTAATGTTGTTTTCTCTGAAATAGTCTTTTTTCCACAAGATGATCAGTACTGGAAATGACGCTGACTTACCTGATCTGTGTAAATAGACACATTTAAGATTTGCTTTCGTTGAGCAACCTGGAGCGACAAACAAGATGCCTTGCACAGCTGCAAAGCCAGTTTGGGAATGGGATTTTGCTGCTGCAGGTGGTTGTGCCAATGCTGGTCAGGCTGTGGCCAGGGCAGGACAAAGGGACAATGTTTAGCTGGGTGCCTGCCTTACTTCCTTGGGTCTGATGGTGAAGGTGGTGGCTGTCCTGCTTCCCCCTGCTCCCCTTAGTGCATTGGATCTGAGTTTTTCTTAGTGAGTACTGGCTCAGTATTTGTATCTCAAAAAGACACAAGCAAAGGAGTCAAGTTCACCAGGTACAAAAACTGCTACTAGGAGAATTTGAAGGCATAAGATCTGTAAAGCTAATGGGAATAGTATTTCTTATATAAATAAGTGTAAACTAGCGAAGCAGTTATGCTCTCAAATCTTCCAATTTTATCTTGAGATTTTAACAAAAGTTATGTGAAATTGGATTGTGTTTTTTCAGGCACTAATGGCAAAATTATGAAAGAAAAAAATGTGCTATCTTGTTTCCCTAGTGGACAAAACTGCAAAGAGAATTTGGCGTGATAACAAGGTTGTAAATGACATTTTCCATCTTTCTCCCACGAGTGAGCCAACTCTGATTACCACTGAGTACAGGCACTCTGTTGTGAATGTTAAAATTAACGTTTTTAAAAACTCAACAATTATTTTCAATGAAACCAACCTGCAAAATTACAAGCCACCCTAGAAAAGATTTTTAAAGTGTTTGAAGAAGCCAGCTTCTTAGGCCCTTGGTGGTCATCTGCAGTGCCAAGCAGAAGAGCTGGATTGATTGAGCTTTTTGTTTGTTGTTGTTCAGACTAGCAGGGGCAAGGATTTCAAAATAAGAATAGCCCATAGTGACTTACAGCATTTTAGCTGCATGAAGCATATATCTGAATGCTTTGCTTCATTGGGAATTTCTACCATCTTCATTGGGAATCGAATTTTCAGAGTCAAAGTGAATGTTATTCTGACCCTACTGAGACTGATAAACTGTAATTCAGGGAAAACATCTATTATTAAATGTGTTCCTAGGGATCCGTAATTTGGGGGGTGAAACTGAAAGCCAAACTAAAGCCAAATGAGCACCACTCTGTATGGGATATCTCATTGTTTTAATTTGGAGTTAGGCATCTCAAGACCCCTGAGAATATATGCTGAAAGAGAGGTGTTTGAAAGCAGCATGTTTTATTTTTCTGCTCAGGTGCAAAAGCTTAAAATAAAAAATTTGGGAACATTTTGGGGAAAAGGTAAGGTTATTAGGCTCCTTTTAATTAGGAAAAAGTGAATGACTAGAGGCTCTGAAACAAAAAATAGTAAAAGTGTGTATCACTCCTGTGTAACTTTTCCTTGAAGCCCCCAAATATTTCCTTCTTTATTTTTTAAATTTTCCTCTATGCTATCACTTTGATGCTTTAGTAAGAAAAGCAATGCAATCTTCCGTGAGAGATGATGAAGCTCTGGTGGCACTTAGCCTTTTCATTATGATGATACCCCTTTGTGGGCCCTGGAAAAACTGTGTGTCTGGATATTGAACAATGTCCTAGTAGGAAACACACTGAATAGTGCTTTGTGCAAGGAAATGGCTACAAATAGGCCAGTTGTCATCAATGTAATTTCTAAGAGCAAACTCAGTCAGATGCTTACTCAGGATGTGATTTTTTTGTTGCTATTTGTGTTATATCTCTAGATTATTTTGTTTTGCTGGTGGTACTATCTCATAACTAGAAATTACTTTATTTTTAAAAAAAAAAACAACTATAGAGATGGGTAATACATTTCACTTAGAAGGGGAATAAACTGTTTTTCTTCCATTTCTATATCACTTGTAACTGGAACGTCACAGTGCAGGGTGCCTGGCAGGGTTGCCACTAGAGGGCACGAAATTATTTTAAACACTGAAGTTACCGTACTAAAAGCTAGTAAAGACTTTGAACTAGCAAAGCAGTGAAGAAAATGCAATAAATGCGACAAATATGTTATTCTAGGGGTATTTTTTTTTAGTTTCTAAAAGATAGAATATGATTAGCTTTTAAATGTTTTGTAAAATCATACTCGAAAACATAAAACAGGTATCAGAAATGGAGATGCTTTATAGTGCACTATGGAATTTAGGAAAAGATGCAGAGGAATTTAGGAGAAAAAAAAATATTTCTCAAACAGGAACATAAATTAAGCAGAAACTGCACAGCTTTTTTCAAAGTAGGTTGTGTAAAATTAGTGACAATTGAGCTGAAATGCTGAGGTTCTTATTTGACCTTTGTGATATGTATTAGCTATCTCAGCCCCAATCTGTGTACTAGGTGGCTGGTACTCAGAAATTCTCAACCCTTCATTTAATATTGCTTGGAATGCATGTCTGTCTCCGTTCCCTGTCTGAAGAGTTAATGTTTCAGGATGCTGTCAAGGTAATGTCCATTATGTACGCAGTTCTTCCACGCTGTGGCAGTGGGGGTATGTGCTGGACAGACATTCTGATGGGGCTGAGAGTCTTTCATGGTTACAGACAAAGGGGCCTGTATCAACCTCCTAAAAGTAAAAACTGAGACATAGCAAAGGAGGATGCATGACCCCGCTGTGCTTTAGCCCAAGCCGCACAAGTCCTTGAGGAGTAATCCGTCTTATATATTGCAATCCAATACCTTTCATGACAACTAACATTTTATAAAAAGCAAGACTGTGAGCTAAGTGGGTAACTTGTAAGGAAGTCCGGGTGAGGCCAACATTATGTCCATGTGCCATATAAATGTGGCATGAAAATAAAGTTATCTCAGCAAGAAACCCATTGTATAGGATGAATAAAGTATGGTGTAGCAAGAATGAAGGATTGAGCATTCATTCATTTCACGCATGCAGGTATCTCTATCCTCACCAAGGATAAGAAATTGATGAGAAGACCTCCTTAGTGGGCTCTGTGCCTGTGTTTAACCTGGGGTTTATAATGGGAAAATAAATGCTGCTACGTTATAGAAATCCATGGGACTTGGGTTCTTTGGGCTGAAGAGGTTTACATCAACCCTGAAATTGCTCTGGCCCTGTGCAGAGACGTGACTGGCAGAGGCTAGCCTCAGAGTGAAGGACTAGTCACTGGCAGCTCCTCAATTATACCTGTCAATTGATCAGGATGGATGAGCCTTGACTCAACTTTATGTGTCTATGAGCTTTTACTGCCCATTGTTGAACCTTATATGAGAGCAACTTCTCAGCCTCACCCTGGAAACCAGAACAAGTTCTCACTAACTTAGGCAACAGACTGTTTTCGATGGCAGCTTGGTCATCAAAGTATCTTAAATTTTCTCAGTACTTGTGTTTAGGCTGAGGCAAGGCAGTCTGCTAGCAGGAGGCAGTGATATTAAATTCTGAGTGAGATTGCTGTCTTATCTTCAAGAGGAAAAATTTAGCTTGTGTTGTTTCTTGAGGACATGGAGTACAGAAAGGATGGGCAAGGAGGTGCTCATGTTGTCTGTGTCAGCTGAAGAGACAAGGAGTTCTGAGAAACTCAGTGGCTGAAAACAGCATTAAGTTACTCTAAGGTAAATGTTTTAGCTTCTGGGCAGGTCTTTTGGCACACATAGAGGCCTGCAAAGGATGAGGTCGTGGACAAGGTTCCTGCTGTACTTGGTTTGGGCTGTGTATTGCTGAGAAGGTGAATAGTATGAATTCCTTATCACAGGTGGTACAGCCAGTTGCTTCATTATTGAATCCTTGGTTTAGAAGGGATTTCAGTGCTGGAGACATACTGGACATCCCGTACCATTACTGAAATGTTAAGAAGTGATAATTTCCTGATAGAAACAGTGTCAGAACCTGCCTGTGGTTGTTCTGTATGCATTTAGAAGAATGTTTAATTAGCTACCCATAAATACAGAACTGTATTCATATAAGCAGAATTATCTGAATTTAAAAACATTGTTATAAAAGGGGAAGTGAATGTAGAAATGGAAAAATTAAGAAGTTGATAGCAAGAAATACCAATTGATAGTTATGAGAAAAAGCTAAAGGTATATTAAAAATTATATGGCCAGTGGGACAACAGCCAGGACTTACTCAGCAAGAAACAAAATCCTAACAATATTTTAGATGAGTATGGCATGAAGATGATAGAACTGCCAATGGTGATACAGGAGAGATATTAAATATATCCAAGGTTATTTAATAAATATTTCAGCTCTGTATGTGGAAAAATTATATTCACGGTTTTTCATGTCAATGCATTCCTTTGTGTTCTAGTAGTAACTAAGGAGGGTGTTTAGCAGCAGATGTTAAACTTTTCTATCTTTGTAACTCACAACATTGGGATAGTAAAAAGACTGTCCCAAGAGCTGTCCAGACTATTACTTTTAGTTTTAGGGTAAAATTTATATCACTGAGCAAATCTCAGTGGGCTAGGGAAAACCTGCTTTTTCTTGGCCATGGTCAAGCATGGAGGGGTGTGATGAGTTTTCCATCAACTGAAGTCTTTAAATAAGATACGATGTCTTACTTAAGTATGTGTTCTTTTTTCAAACATATTATGGGCTTCATGAGGAAATTAGCAAGTGAGGTGATGTGGGCTCTTTTCAGGGGATCACACTGGGGAACATCACTGATGCTTCCGACCTTTAAACCTATAAATCTGGAAACCTTAACTGTCTCCACACTGTAACCATTTCAGGCTGAAGTTTCTAGAAGGTCTCAGATAAGTATTGTTATGGGTAGTGTGATAGAATAGAATGAGTCTAGAATTCATATTTCTGCATGTATTTGCCTCAGTCTCCTAATCTGCCTTGAGTCCCTATCAGTTTAATTCCAGGATCAAGCCTTAAGGCTTCATATATACATGAACGCAGAGACTGTATTTATGGTGCATCTTGTACCATACATACAGATCATGACACTAGGACTTGGATAATTGTGGTAAAGTTACAAAAAATGTAATTGAAATACTATTAAAATGCATACAGCTGTCACCACTGCACGTAGCTCATGAGCTTCTGTCTGCCTTTTAAGACAGAGTACAAGAGTTACGTTTTCATTGTACTGAAATATGCTCTGAAAATTATGTCCCTTCATTAATTTTTCATTATAGCTGTGGTGTAATGCTATTGCTTTTAGTTAAGACTTGGACGTAAACCCAACATCCAAACTCAAAACCAGCTCATTCACAGACCAAAGCTACACCTGCTCTTAGTGCCTACACCACTGTGCTGCTGTGGTGTCTGTGGGACAGCTAACTCCAGCATTCAGGCTAAGAGGAGAGCGGGATATGCTGGAAAATGAGGAGTGGGACTAATAATAAAGGAATTATTGCCACTGGAACCCAAAACGTCTTCTGATCCTATCTTACCTCTTGTGTGGAATCACACACACACAGGGAGCCACTCATGTGGTCTCATTTGGACATCTGAATCAGCTGCAGGAGCAGCCAGCTGAGCTCTGTGCTGCACAAGTACTGTGGTGGGAGAGAGCGAGATGCCAGTCAGCCCTGGGGGCTGCACGGTGGGACCTGAGTGAGGAGGTCTTGCTGGATCAAACCAACTCCATGCAGAGCCAATGAGAGGGACCACTGCACATGTTCACTAGTTTACAGTGAATCAGTAAACCAGCAAACCAGCTTGAGGTGATGAGGACTTGACTGTAGAAATTTTGGGTTGGCTAGTTCAGATAGGGCACTCACAACTTTAACCCCCATATCATCTAACTCTGCTAAAAGTAAGTGAAACTTTTGGAGATTCTGCCATGGTATCTCTGCTTACATGATGGGAATGTACAATTAATGTATGGGAAAATTGAAGGGATGTGCAACTGGAAAGAAATACAGCTGAAGATAGTAGGTGATTTATTCTTTCATCCTAGCACACCAAGGGTTTAGTCCATGTATGGTATTCCTTTTCTTTTAACAACATAATTTTTTTTAAAGTAATTTTGAAGTGTCACTCTCAGCCCTTAAAAATGCTCTTTTTTTCCAAAAGTCAAATATTTCTTGTAGGAGGTTTAAATATTATGCCTTAAAATCTTTATATATATGTGCTGGTTTTGACTGGGGTAGAGTTAATTTTTTCCGTAGTAGCTAGTATGGAGCTATGTTTTGGATTTGTGCTAGAAACTGTTGGTAATCCAAGGATGTTTTTGTTACTGCTGAGCAGTGCTTACACAGAGTCAAGGCCTTTTCTGCTCCTCACCCCACCCCACCAGTGAGCAGGCTGGGGGGGGCACAAGGAGTTGTGGGGGGGGACACAGCTGGGACAGCTGACCCCAACTGACCCAAAGGATATTCCAGATCATAGGACATCATGCTCAGCATATAAAGCTGGGGGAAGAAGAAGGAAGGGGGTACATTCAGAGTGATGGTGTTTGTCTTCCCAAGTAACTGTTATAGGTGATGGAGCCCTGCTTTCCTGGAGATGGCTGAACACCTGCCTGCCCATGGGAAGTGGTGAATGAATTCCTGGTTTTGCTTTGCTTGCGTGCGCGGCTTTTGCTTTACCTATTAAACTGTCTTTACCTCAACCCACGAGTTTTCTCAGTTTCTCACGCTTCTGATTCTCTCCCCTATCTCACTGCAGGGGAGTGAGCAAGCGGCTGTGTGGTGTTCAGTTGCTGGCTGGGGTTAAGCCATGACAATATACATATATGTATATATTCTGAATGAGTTGGAGTGTTTTTCCTGCTCCCCATCCTTACCTGAGACACCTCTGGCTATGTGCCGAGGCCCACCCTGGTCCTACAGTTTTCTGTCTGTCTCCTCTCTGTGCAAAGACCTGCCTGCTGCTGCTTCTGTGTTAGCTTGCAGGGCTCAGAAGCAGCATGCTTTGTCAGCAGAAGAGGGGTCGGGGTCAGCCCAAAGCACAGTAGACACACCGAGGAGCATGAAAGGAACTGTAAATGATTCTCTACTTGCATCAGTTCTACTTGTGCAAGTGGCTGCTAGACACATTTCCCCCTGAAAATGCTGTCATCAGCGGTATTACCATGTGGCTAAAGAGTGTTAGTTTTTAAGGAGATTGATGGGATTTGTGGTGAGGCTATAGCCCACCATGATATAGAGAGCTGACACCCCCATCCTAGCACTAACCTGGACAGGGAGTCCTGAGCTGTAGTGCCATGTTTCTCCTGTCTCTTTGTCTGTGAAAGTATTTTTAATACGAGATGATTTTTTAGCCTGAGCTAAATGGACAGCCTGGGCTTTCTGGACCTGAGCTGGCACACGGGGACAGTACTTCTAGCTCCAGAGTTAGCATGAGTGGGGCCAGCTCAGGTGTCTCCGGTGTAACGTACAGGTATAAGACCTTAGACTTACCCCCTGCATTCACAGCATAGGGCTACTGAGATGTTGTCCTCTGGATGACAGTGTCCAGCCATTGTCTCTGGTAGTCAGCAAGACAGAGGTCAGCGTCTCTTTCAAATAAGAGAAGGTGCACCCAATATTTTCAGAAATACTCTTACTCCCATGAAAAGCCAAATCTTGCAGCATTACTCAGATGAAAAATCACATTTTGATTCCTGGCTATGAACTGAGTAAGGAACACTAGACCTACCTCTCCTAGAGGGAATGTTGTCACCATGATGCTTAGGGGTTACCTTTCCTCTTTTCCAATGCTCAGGGCTGTAGCTGACTGGTTACTGAGCGACTGATGGGTGTTAACCTCTGTTCACTGCACCACAAGTGTCGGATTGTGTAGAGACATCTCAAATGCCCTGGATGCAGCAGAAACTATAAAAAGGCAGCAAGTCCAAGGCATTTGTGGGCTGTCTACCCACAGGGATCACATGGAAATCTATGTTTGCTACCTTGCTTTTGGAGACTAGTGCTAATATTGAGAGATTTTCTTCTTCTATGAAAGCATTTTTCACAGTGCTTAGATTCACGCATGAAATCATCTTTATTTGGAGGAGCAGTCTGATCAATTACGAAGGTAATCCTTCACTGATGGAAACTGAGAAGTGTCCATAACACTTGCTCTGCAAGGCTTGCAGAAGCATTTATCCCTTATTCTGGGCCAGGATTTTGTAGGCAGCCAGTATCAGGGTTCTTAATTTAACCACATCAGCATGTCTTAGATCTGCCTTAAGCTGTAGCTCTTCTGAAATCCTTTGCTGTTGATAAATTTCTCATTCTGCTGTCCATGAGCAGCTTTCTCCTTGACATTCACATTCAGTTCTAATCAGATTATAAAAGTAAAACATCACATACAATATGTGAAAACAGCTCTTCCCAGACAATTTGGAAATACTCTGCCAAGTACTTTGATGCTGTTCTGGTAAACACATAAAAATCATTCATCCAAGAACTTTCAACAAACTGCCTCTAACAAAGGAGAGAAGCACTTTCCTCTGCATCGCTCTTGGTGCTAAAATGCAGGAAGGCAGTGGCAGGTCTCTACTCCAGCGTGGTCCCCTTTACACAAGCACTCAGGTGCTGGGCCAGGGCGAGTTCCCATTCACCAAGGAGCATGGACATAGTCTTTTGTAAAGCTCTGTGTACAAAAGAAGGTAAAATCTGCCTGGGTATGTCCCTGCCATGTTTGGGTCAGTATGTTCCAGTGGTTACTGACTGACGACATTGTGTGTAAGTACAGACCTGGGCACAAAGTGATGTGAAGAGACCTGAGATACAGAACAGCCAAATGCCAAATTCTCCATCCAGTTTTGTGAGGCAGGCCTGTGTACATAAGCAGGGCTGTGTGTAACCATGGTATTAACATATATAGAACAGATGATAAGATTTTGGCTGTCTGGTCTAATTCCTTGCCAAGTTTCCAGTAGTTTAATCATGATCTAATTTGAAATAATTAAATCAGTTCTGTTTTTTTTAGAACTGCTTTTTCATCTCTAGGGCTATGCATACCATGACTACAATCATAGCTAGAATAATTTTTATAATAACCTATAATTTTAAGTGATCAAATTTACAAAATCCTCTGTAAACAAAAATCACCCAAGCAGATTACTAACTGGTGATCCTGAACTCTATCCCAACAGTTGTGCCATAAGGTGATGTAGAAACCATGGGTCTAAACTTGTGAGCTTTTATAAAGCTGGTGTGTAAAGTTTAAATCCAGATCTGTACCTAGAATTCATTTTTTTTAAATCCACGTTACATCTTCCATCAGATTCCTGGCTGACAAAGCATCTTAACCTAAAAGTGTTGAAAATCTCAATCTGATTTTCTTGTGTGATCATTTATCATCTTAAACCAATCCACACATTAAACACAGGCAATATGAGGGAAAAGCGTGGGTTGAGTGGAAATGTAGAGACACATGTTTTATATTTGGTTTGGTTTGTTAGAAAACATTAGGTTCTTGACTTCTGCTCTATTAAAAAAATAAAATAATTGGACATGATGGAAATTCACAATCCAAACCTTATTCTGCATTTCTTGTACAAATTCCTTGTGAGTTTTAGTACAAATAATAAATAAAATATAAGAATTGAACTACCCACTTTTGTAAAATCAATTGCTTCAAATATCTGCAAGTCTATACAACCATGACATAAATCTTTCTAATGAATGGACATGTGCAGACACAAAAGCTTGGGGCTTTCATTTTAAACTAAAGGAACTCTCTGGCTTCAGCTAGCGAGAGCCTGGGTTTTGTTCGTCAGATTTTTCTCATATTCTTAAAATTGTATTTGTATTCAGTTTCATTTGAATATGTTTTTGATTTGTCCAAACAGCAGATGAGTATCATAAAGAGTCTGTATTTAACTTGGCACTTTCCATTCCACATTCCTTTACTATTCATAGCACAGCAGTCATACTCATCTTCAGTACACATAAAAGGAGGCAGTTCAACTTGCAGCTGTAGATCGCCTCAAATGTTTGAGTATTTACAAACTCACTTACAGCATTGGGGTTTTTTTATGTTGAGAAGACCAGATACTAGATATAGTGGGTGGATTTTTTTTTTGTCTCTACAACTCTCATGAAATGAGAGACAGTGGGACAGAAATTAAACCTGTGTCTGTAGTAAGGTACCCCTGTACTTAAAATTAGATTCATGTAGAGCCCATGTTCATACAGGGACAGTAGGTCTATACATAGGCAGAAGAATTTGCTCTTGAAGACACAGTTGTGAGATCTCAGCCTAAACTCTCAAGCAACATAAAGAATAAAATATTCATCTGATTGAACAAGAAGACTACCTAAAATGTGTAAGAATGAAGGCATCTGTGCTAGAGCAATGCCTTTATATTACTGGGGCTTCACAAGGAAGAATTTGATCCTTTTGACTATTTGTAAGCAATATATTTTTTCTTCAGTTGCTAGTAGATAGCAAAATATGTTAAAACCAATTTTCTAAATGTCTTTGAAAGTTTTCTTTCCAATTGATTTGTCTTTGACAGAAAGTATTATTGCTACTTACTGTACCTTCAAGCAAATATAGTCAGTGATTATTATTTTTTCTTACAGATTCAAACATGCAACATACTTCTAAAAAGTAAGGTCTCAAGTTTGGAGTTTTTTTGTATACAAGCTTGGACTGTGGAAATAGGTTTTTTTCCTTCATAGTATCCTTTCAGTTTGTGTGCTTTTCCAAAGCCTAAGGAAGAAGAATTTAATCTCAAAAATTAGCAAACAGATTTTTTGGTATGTAAATTAAATTTCTGTAAGACTCACAATCTATCTATTGCTTATGACTATGTATGAAAAAATGTATTAATTATGACTATGCATGAAAAATGCTTCTTTAATGATTATGACTATGTATGACAAATGCTTATTCCTTAGAAATACAACACCTCCTACTGAACTCATAAATGTGCTTTATTTTCGATATGTTATCAAATGGATATTTTTTTTCTCTTGCTGTGACTAGCCTAAACTTTCTACTATTCAAAAATCCTGGCTTTCCAACACATATGTAGCTGGAGGCAAGCACTCTAACATTTCACAACAAACGATAAACTCAGCATACTGAAAAATATATACAAAGATTTTCCTTTACTATAATATAAATACAGCCACATGCTTACTACACTCCACAGCATTGCTTGAATGGTATTGTTATATTGAGAATGATTTTATCTCACCAATAAACTACGAACAAGGTTCTAGTTCTTTCCCGGTGCTTTCTTCATTTCAACAACCAAAATGCCATCATGGCAGAAAAGCGCAGACAAGTCTTTGTTCTCCACTCCATGAGGTAATTTGTACTGCCTGGTAAAGCTTCTGGATACGAAACCGTGTTCATCCATCCTGGGTCCGTGCTGAGCTTTGATCAGGAGCCAGCCTTCAAAAGTCTGAATAATGATATCTTCAGGGCGGAACTGCACGACGTCCAGCAAGACCTGAAAGCGTGTGTTGTCCTCCTCCTGGCCACTCTTCCCGGCCCCAGACGTACTTTCTGTGATACACCTTCTGTTGCTCAGTGCAGCCATAGAAGGGCCCGGCAAAGCGTATAAAGAGTGGTCCAGTTTGTGTGCTTCCAGCTCTTGGACAGCAAACTGCTCTTGATAGCGTACCGGAGTTTCCACCCAGTGTCTTATAACAGCTTCTGCCATTGCTGAAGCAGAAAGACAAGTTGCTGCTCAGGTTGCTTTGGGGAAGCTGCAGAGTCAGAGCAAACTCTTCCCAATCATATGCCTTATCCTCAGGCTAGTTTAGTGGTTGATGTCGCCTTTCACTTTTAGCACAGGCAGACCTTAACATTTAATAGGGCGTGCTGTGCTCCAGTGCCAGGAGACTTGTTTCATCTTTTATCCACTAACAATAGAGCACTATTTATAGTTCTGGGGTCTTGAGTGGCTTCAACACATGCACAGTTTTCATGCATAAGTAGTAAAAGCAAAATTTTAATGCACCTCATTATTGCCATATTGTGCTGTTTGACATTGAGAATGTTTCTTTGATTTGAATGGAAGCTTAATAATTCTGTTTTTCCAAGGGATACAGGGCAATAGATGCAAACTCTGTACTTCTTCTAACTGAAATTCAAAGTTACTGAGGGAAGGGATTTAATTAGCTTGACAGAAGAAACGAAGCAGATTTCAGATTAGGTAAACTGTAAAATTATCAAGTGCATTGGATGTTGTTGCAGAAGTTGTGCATGGTTACGGGCATGGTTAACCATGTCATTGGCGGGAGGAGGGAATTTGCCTGCCCAAAGAGGGGGTGCCTGAAGGGCTGAGTCTGCAGTCTTCATGACCTACAAACAGCAGCGTGTCAGGGAGTCAAGACTCAAGTGTGCAGGGAGAACTGCAGTGAAAGCTCATGTTTCACAGCCTCCAGGAGAGGGCAGTTACTTTTCCCCAGCAAAGCAGTAAAGACAGCTCCAAATCCTTAATGCTATCACATTGTCCCAGTAACCTTCATCTTCTGGAGCTTAACAGCTTTAATCTATGATCCCATCTACTGCATATGTCTGGGGAGCAGGACTGATGACCTCAAAGGCTCTCTGTGGTGTAATCTTGCTACTCTGTGATCTCAGGGCAAATAATGCCTACAACAACATCTATGAGGAAAGTGCAGTGAAAAGGGAAAAGCATTTCCAAATTTTAGTATGTTTGCCAGAAACATAAAGCAGAATGCACTATGGTGATGGTGAAACTGATGGTGAAAACTGTTTCTTTCCCTCCATTGCACTAATGCTAGAAATAATCAAACGAGAGACTTTTATCCCTTCTTGTTTGGTTATTGTTGTTCAGAGCTCTGACTCTCTCTTGCCCTTAGATCTTCCATTACCATAAAAATGGCAAGTCAGTTAATATGGGATCTTTGGTTAATGGAGTCACGAAGAAAGAGGAAGCTGAATTTTGATAGCTATCAGAAATGAACTTCTGTATTGAGTCGATAGCAGAGCACAATTACTGGACAAATCTATAATTAAAGTTCTAAGGTTGCTATTTGATTTTAGAGTCATGAAGGCTGCATCACAAGGTAAGGAGACTTTCAAAGGTAGCTGAAGGGTTCAAGATAACTTACACTAATGGCCAACCATTTAATTGAATATTGTGGGAAAGGAGAGTTATGCTACTTTATTTAACTATTGGCTCATCTCCTGTCAAACTGTCCTCCAGAAATCATTTAAAAATGCAATTCCGAATGTATGGCTTGCTAAAATAGTGATAAAAATAACCTGGAGCGTTGCCTGTTGTCTGTTCAGCAGCTGTTTTCTGTTCTGCTAGCCAATGATTCATCTGATGAGGAAACTTTAACCCTGAAGTGAAGCAGTATGCCTGGTTGGTTGTGATAGTATGCTTTCAGAGATTGCTGAAAGTTATTACTGTCCCTACTGAATTCTGTGATGATAGCCTGACTTTACTTCAATTTTGCACTTCATTAATAAATGTACTGTGCAGGAATACCGCATTCTTTTATTTTTTATTTAATTATTCCCATCTTCTCTGGAAAAAGGTAAACTTGCCTGTACTTACACTTTAAATGAAAACAGAAGTCACCAACTCAGTGCAGCTCACTGTGGGACAGCTGCATCTATTCCCAGAAACAGTTGCGTTAATCTTTCAAATGTCTATGTTAAGCATACCTGGAACTGTCCGTCTGGTCTAATTAGCACAAAAGATGCTTTGAACACCCTTTAAATTCATGTCATAAGCAAAGCTCTACAGAAGTTTATAGGATCCCTTTCTACTCTGCAGGACAGGGAATCGGGAAGATTTTGGTAAGGAAGCCATGTAGCCTCTTTCTGCTCTCCCATCCTGCTCTCTCCTCAGACCCAGTCCCCTCTTCTCTCTGCCACCTAAAGGATCAGGAATTAGCACCATCTTTCCTACATATGTCTTCGTTGCTGACACAGAGAATATGTCAGTTGGAAAAAGAAATCACCCTTGAAATGCAAACATACCAGCAACTTCAAATATATTTTTGGGCTTTCAAATTTAAATATGGATGTGGTGCTGCAATGCTGAGGAACTTTTGATGCTTATGGTGCTACACTCTTCAAATATCTATAGGTCACTTCAGTCGAGAAATGCATTTTAACAACAATTGATTACTGAGGCAATTTTAAACATTCTGAGCAGATCCGGCAGGAGCAGCATCGATGTCCTTAATTGCCAGCTCAATGCTTCGAGTTTTCTTTCCTGTTCTTTTTTCTTTATGTGCGTGTGCGTGCAAAGGCCTCGCCCCACGCTGCATGGTGGGCAGGAAACCACCAGTTGCTGTGGGAAGTATTGCAGAGCGGTTCTTTTCAAAACTGAAGCCAGGCAATTAGTTATGGTGGCCTTGCAGTCCTCAGCCCACGCTCTCTTTGGCTGACCGCACATATTTACGGTCTCCGTATCTCCCGCGGATTCCCGAAGGACAGGGATGGGATCCATTGGCAGCTTGGCACAGCTGGCGGGGAGAACCCGGGTGCCCGCGCAAAGGGGTCACCCCGCCATCTTGTGGACACACCGCCATCTTGTGGTGAGACGGGAAAACAGCTGCGAGATGGGAACCGCGCGGGGCCTGCTGCCTGCTGGTGCCAGTCATCACCATCAGTCTGCGAAATACTTGTGCGGGAAGGCAAATTAAAGGAGGACACCTCCCCCACCCCCCAGGATTTCAACATACAACGGGCTATTTTCAGGGTAATATAAGCTTAATTCTCGGTGTTGGTTTTTTTTTTTTTTTTGGGGGGGGGGGTGGGGGGGCGAGATTAAGTATTTGATTCATGTTGAACTCGTGGAAAATACAGAAAGCAGGCATCCTGGTAAAGCTGTATTGTAAATTGCAAAAATGTAAGGTGCACAAACTCATGAGAATAACACATTTTTTGGATGCATATCTTAAAGAAGTACAGGTGCATCCTGCTTGACACAACTTTAAAATAATAGATTGCCTTGTTGCAATTCTCTGCCTGCTTGATTCCCCAAAGAGAAGTGTTTCAACTACCATTGAAATTCAGTAACTGCTGAAAGGGCAAAAAAGTGAAAAGGCTGGCAGAATGAAGTGAACAAGAACACTTCTAGCAAAAGCTAATAGGCTAAATTCAAATGAGAGCCTTGTAATTATCCAAATGAATTTAGGCAGAGCACTGCAATTACTTTTACCAAAGCACCCAAGGATGCCACTCATGATCTATTTCACATGTCATTCAAAAGAGATGCTGTCACTTCAGACTTGGCAATATGCAAAAAATGTAAGGAAGAGTAGGACTTCAGGGATTTTACTAGTACTGGCTCTGTTATACCCAATATGGGAGTTTAAGCTTTGTGGTGATGCCATGAAAAGCCAAAATCAGGACTCAATAGTCAGAAGACTATTAAGCAGGTATACTTTATGGCAGTGCTGGGCACACAGGGGATTTCTCCTCCTATTGTGTGCACCTGGTCAGGCATAAAAACTGCATACTTTATATACAGTTCTATATACATATTAATCTGATTTCTGGGAACTCATCATCATATGTAAATGTCCTTTGCGCAGGCATACTCAAGGTCTCTGGGTCTCTGGTGGTCTTCATGAATCCTCTGGTGGTCTTCAGTAGTCTTCCTCACTTGTTCGCTGTTTGACCCTTCTCGGATGATGCTGCACAGGGCAATCTTCTGCATGTTTGATACATCTTATCCTAAAGAGTGCTTATTAGTGCTTCTTTTATCTATGCTTACAGTTTGATGTAATCCAGATGGATACTTCAAAGGTAAGTTATCGGAGAGAGCTAAAGTCTTAATCTTCTTCAGAAACTGCAAGACCATCGAAAAGCAATTTCTCCTACATTTTGCAACATACAGAATTTTTATCTACCACCTGTTAGCAAATAATCAGGGAAAGAAATAGCAAGGCCATTGTATTCAGAAAAACATCTTTGCATCAGTAGTTATATGGAAGACCTAGATAGTAAAATAAAATGTATGTGAGCATGGAACATGGGGTGACACTTAGGGAAGCTAGATGGTAAAGAGCTATTTTCCACATGGTATTTAGTATATTTTTGTTGAGTGAGAAAATTATTGTCTCCTACTTGTGTTGCTTTTGAGTCCATTGCTACTTAGAGCTATGAGTTGTCCTTTTAGGTGGATTGTTAGATTTGGATATATATAAGCTCTGAAGGAGTAAAAAATGTAATCACGGCTACTGCAAGTGTCTAATCAGCAGATACCAGGTGTTTTGTTTTCAAGAATTATCAAGTGATTCTTTTTTATTAATGTCTCATTCCAATCACATGATATTTATATTGGTCAGTGAATGACAACATAACCCTTTCTGCAGCAAGACTTCATGCTGTGTTACAAAATTTCTTGCAAGTTGTAAAGGCTTTGCTGTTACACAGCCAGCTTAACTGAAGGAAAGCTTCAGTCCATGGGTCGTGTCCTTCAAAACCTGGAAAAGGCTGGATCTGCCCAACCTCTTGGAAAATCTCTCCAGGGTACTGATGCTTGCTTGTAACTGCAAACTCGATCTCCTGATTTTAGGGGCCTCTTAAGAAGCGGAAAACTAATCTCAGCTTTTGCTGACTATTTGCTCATTTGTTAGGAAACTGTGTAAGAAATATGAGTAACCATGGAAAGGACTATCATTTGGGCATGCTACATCCACTATTACAAGAGGGTTTTTTGACATGTTGAGATGATAGAAGGGCAGATGAAGGATGAGGATGAGGATGAGGGATGACAGGACCACAGCAGCTGCTGTTGGTGCAACATCTTTACAGAATAGTGAAGGAATAAAAATGCAGCTTGTATAATAATGATTTTAAAACTCCAAGTTACTATAAAAGTTACTTTAAAGTGATGTCATGGAACTCTTTACAAGTATTTGCTTTGTTATTCACATGGCTTGTTTTCTAAAAATTTTCATGTCAGTTACGGGCAAATGCAGCTATGCCTCACAAATTCTTGAGGAACTCCTATAAAAGGCAAACTGTAGTATATTATTTAGAGTGATAATAATCTGTTCACTTCTTGCACACAGAACAGTAGAGAGGAAATGAACAATTAAAAGAGAATAATGTGCTTAAGGGCTTGGAAGCTCTGTTTTGCCACTGAAAGGCAGGATCTAATGCACTCTTGCTGTAGAAACAGTCTTATTTTTCACCAGTTAAAAATTAACTAGTGTTCCAAGAAGAATGCCTGTTCTCAGGTTTCCTCCTCCTCTGCCTCACTGAAGTCTTGACTTGAGACTTGATAGGAATAACTCAAGGCACTTGAGTGCAGTAGGACTGGTGGTTTTATTCTGGATGTGTTTAAACTTCATAGCAAGTGCTTACTTGCTTATGTAGGATGTGAAACTCCTATTCCATGGTTCAGATCTTCAGGTTTGCATGTTTTGAGGTTGACCACTTTAGTAAAAATAATAGAAGTACTGAAAATCTCACCTATGAAGTTCTGGGAGCAGAAATATTTCTGCTGTTTAAAATTAGGTACTCCCTAAGGCTTCTAGGGGTAACTGCTGGAAAATCTAGCATGTAATTTACACATAAAACATGCTAACCTGTAATTAGCACAAACATTTTGATTAGTTTTTCCTAAGAACAAAGTTAAGACTGAAGTTAAATAGCTAGAATGAATTGAAGACCTATGGTGTACTGATGCTCTGGATATGTTTGTCAAAATAATTACTTGCCAGAAAATAATTGAACTTACTAAATTAATTCTGAGATTTAAAATTTTCACTGTGTTGAAGTGTTGGAAGGGACTAAAGGTATAACTGAACAGACTTTGTTGCTCATATACCATGAAAATATTGTATTATGACATGAGTGCCAGAGTCAAAACTGCATTATAGAATACATATTTCCATGTACTTAGGAAATTTTAGAGCTGCAGGCAATACTTTCTGAGTATTTGCTAGCAATGAGATATCACTTGAATGGCCCTTGATATGAAGGTGGCTTGTGGCTTTAGCTGAAGTTTGCAACTTCGCCACTGAATGCTAAATGAAGCCACTGATTTAAGGCATCCTGCATTGCTGCATCCTGCATCCTTTGTGACTGTGTCTAGTAGGCACAGCTGGAATCAGTGAGATTCTTCTTTAACATCAAGAATCCATGAACATTTCTCCAAATAACATGAAAGTCACTGTCATGGTTTAAACCCCAGCCAGCAACTAAGCACCCCCCGCCTTTACCCAGTAGGATGGGGGAGAAAATTGGGAAAAGAAGTAAAACTCATGGGTTGAGATAAGAACGGTTTAATAGAACAGAAAAGAAGAAACTAATAATGATAATGATACCACTAATAAAATGACAACAGTAGTAATAAAAGGATTGGAATGTATAAATGATGCGCAGTGCAATTGCTCACCACCTGCCGATCGACACCCAGCTAGTGTCCCCCGTTCTCCCCCCCCAGTTTATACACTAGATGTGGTGTCACACGGTATGGAATAGCCCGTTGAGCAGTTTGGGTCAGCTGCCCTGGCTCTGTTCTGTGCCAGCTTCTTGTGCCCCTCCAGCTTTCTTGCTGGCTAGGCATGAGAAGCTGAAAAATCCTTGACTTTAGAGTAAACACTACTTAGCAACAACTGCAAACATCAGTGTTATCAACATTCTTTGCATACTGAACTCAAAACATAGCACCATACCAGCTACTAGGAAGAAAATTAACTCTATCCCAGCTGAAACTAGGACAGTCACCCACCACCATGCATCACCAAGGTGGGTAAGTTCCCTAGAGTCAAGCAAAGAATCCCTATTCACTCAGTCCAAACCTCGTTAAGACTGAGAGTCAACACATTGGTCTAGAAGGTGGCCAGCTACTGATTCCAGGGTAGAAGCACCTCATCTGGAAAGTACTTAAAGAGCAGCTGCTGTGATTTGTGAAGGATTTACAGGTTTGCTATGGTTGGTGAACAGTTCCTTTCTGGAGTGACATAAATGTGCTGTTCAATGTCAATGTACCTTGGGAATTAACTTTTATGATGAACATCTTTAACTGATAAGGAGCAGCTGGAGACTGAGTGGGTCAAGTAATGAGAGTGGAAGGCTTGCCCCAAAATCTCAAGTTTAGAGTGACTGATAGGGGATTGATAGTGACCTAGTGCTACTGTCCTCATATGCTGACTTAGTGGATAATGAGAAATTTGTTGGTAGCCATGTCTCCATTCTATGGGCCACCTATTTGTACCACAAGGCCAGTGTCTCACCCAGGTTTCCAGTCTTAGAAGGAAAGACAATAATTAATTGGCAAATACACAGCCTGTCCTTGCCTGTCCACATGGTGAAAGCCAACCAAAATCTGGCTCCTACATCAGAATGGGTTTTTTCCTTCAGTGTTGGAATTAGAACAATAATCTCATACTGTCTTAATTTCCTGACTTTGGCGATGCCAGGAAGGCTGCAGAGGTTGTAAAATCTGATGTTAGAAATCTTTTTTTTTTTTTTGAGATAGATAGAGTTTTCAGTTAAATCTGAGGACCTTAATCTTATATATAAACCACATAATCCTTTTATCTTCATTGAAGTTGCACGTGGTGTCTATCAGTGTAGAATTTACATCCTTAATTTTAACATTATCATCCATACTAGTTCTGAAATTACATGTTCTTTCATAGTACGGGTTCAGCTCAGAAGACAGCACTTGGCCAGACTTTTCTTTAAGATTACAGATTAAGTTTACTGTGAATCTGGATTTACAAGGCTTAGACAGTTATGATAACCCACAGACATGAGTAATGAGTGGTTTAATGAAGTGTTAGGCCTGAAATTGAAAACTTTTTTCTCTTTTCTCTTATTTGAGCTTCTGTTCATGCATGTTGTATTTGAAAAATCTGAAAACATGTTTTCTGGCCTGCTTTGTGTGCTTGCCTATAGGCAAAGAATCCGTGCCACATAGGAAAAAAATAACGGGAGACTTGCTTTTCTTCTTAAAGAAGTCATTGTATCATATAACATACTGGCAGAATCTCACTCAGTCTTTACCATATCTTATAAGCAATGATCTCTGTACATGTAAACATAACATAGGACCAGATACTGGGTTAGTATGTAAGGTAGCACTTTCTTTCAATTACTACAATAATTTCCTCCCAACAAATATTTATCAGTACAGCTATTTTTATAATAAAGTAGAGCAGAATTGCTGTGTGAAATCTATTGCTTGTCTGTTGTTCTACTGAAGGTCAGAAGATCCTTAATTAAACTTTATGTGCTAAAGTTTATGTTTAGATAGCATGTTGTGCAAGAAATAAAATATTTGTAGTGAGATCATGAGAGAGCAATGATGTTTATAAAGGCAGATTTAATTCCCATGTTATAGAAACTGTTTTATTTTCACAGTAAAGCTCTTTTTTTCCATATTAATCTTTGCTGTACCAAGAAGGTAAATTAGGTCTGTGCAGGCTAATAGGATAGTTCTGTAGTCATATTTGTAACACTGGACTTTTTAAAGTGATTACTTACTCTTGGAGAGAAGTTCTAAAACATGATTCAGATCTTTACTGGGCATTTTAAGTGTGTTAGCTATTCCCTATAGATTGTAGTGTTCTTTGGGGCCAGTCAAAGCTACTTACAGATGGCCAAAGAGCATGGACTCTGTTATTTATAAAGAGAGGTGGGGCTTCTTTGTGCTAGAGGTGAACAAAGCCACAGGAAGATCATTCAGAAAAGTTAACCATAAGTAGAACCACAAACCACAGAGGGGGCTTTGACATGTAGTCAAAGGAGTTAGTGCTGTTGGCATTTTGTATCAATTCAAAATATATTCAGTTATATGGAAAATGATGGATGGATAAAGAAGTTAGAAGCAGAGAATGAGAGTGAAAGACAAAATGGATAGAGAGAAATGTTCTAAAACCAAGGAGATTTGATTACTAGTGTAATCGTTCTCATTCAGCAAAATATACTGAGCGATAGTAGCCAAAGGCAGCTGGATGTTGGATAACAAGTGACTGTCTGTCCAGTTCGCCAGCTCCCTACTCACACTGCTATTCCCATAGCATTCAGTAAGGCTATCAGAGAAGTAAAGGCTGCAGGATTAAACTTTATTCTAGCAACAATCTCAGAGAGAAAAAAACACCAGACAGTTTCAGATGGACTCCATGCTGTCTCACTGCTATTCATTTTCTATCACTGCTGGAATTTTGCTGTGGAAACAAATAGAAAGGAAACAATAACAGGATTAAGAACAAGGACAGACTATTAAATCACATACCAGTGGTTAACAGCGTATGACATTTTTTTCCACTGGTGCAATGTTAGATTTTTTGGGGCAATGGTTTTGCTTTTTTTATGTACAACATTTTAGGGTTAAGCACATGACCCAACTGAGGAGGGGATACTTTCTAGTTCCTCCCTACTTTGATACAGTTTGTATGTTATTTTGGATTTAGTTGTCCCACCTGAATCTGTGTATTTTGGAGAGACATCCCTTTTCTGCTCAGGAACAATAATTAGGGCCTCAGCTGCCAAAGCATGTTTCATTCTTCCTGGGTACAGGGAGCCATAGAGAGCAGTTAGCCATCAGTGAGCAAACAACAGTAATGAACTCTTCTATGAACTGTAATTCTGGGAGGGCTAATGCGCATAGACTGCACAGCAATAGAGATTTGGGACCAACATACAAACAACTGGTAATTCTGTAATCCTGGGTCTAGTCTAGCACCGTAGAAAAGCAGCATCCTCTGAGGTTTGGTACTTAAATAGTGCAAGAGGACTCTGCTTATTTGAGAGATCAAATTCAGTTTCCTGTTCTTAATTCACTTGTTCCCAGAGTTAACAAAGCATTCTGACAATACTATAAAAAGACACTGGACTATTCTGCAAGCTGGAAAAGTTTTTTTTAGTTATTCTACTGCTGCAGTTCTACACTCTGATAATGTAAAAACTCAAAATTAATATTTCTTCTCAGTAGCTGTTCAATATCTTTAATCTTTGAAGTCACTTTGCATGCTTTGATAATAATTTAATTTCCTGATCTAAAATGTCCAGCACTATTGTCACATATTTTAGGCTTACTTTCATCCATATCCAAGTGTGAAGTAAGCATTTAGATAGCTAGATAATGTGGTAACAAAAGATGCTTGCTACATACCAATTACATATCAGATGCATGACCATGTGCAAAATTCAGCCCCATTTGAACATGGGCTTCCAAAACCCCATAGGTTCCAAAACCCCATAGGGGTTTCCAAAATGCAGTTGCTACAGTCACTTGTCTTCAACAGCTTGTTAGCCTTAACGTCCACATTTCATAGGTGTGGGTGAGTTCATTGACGGTTATCTTTCTGCCTATAAATTTGCTGCCATAGGAGGCTGGTGCATGTCGCCTATGCCTTTTGTACAAAATAATATGGAGGTAATTGCCTGCGTTTACAGAATGACTGGACTGCTCCCTTGTGATACCAGATACAACCCCCTGCAGATACCACCTGCAGATGTGGGAAGAAGGTCTAGCAGAAGTACCTGGCTCCACTAGCCCACGCTTTGTTCGACTACAGCAGGTCTGGACCTGGTCTGCAGCAGTGTTAGGCACTCAGAGCTGTACTTCCAGATCATACTAAAAGTGGTCTGGCTGGGATGCTACTTGATGCTAAATATTGCAGAATCCTGTGTGTCTTATATTAGGTAACCCAAATCAATAGGTACTCTGAGCTTTAACTTTCTGTGCCTCATTCCTGCTTCTGAAAGAAAGTAGTAATAATATTCTCTCATCTTAAAGGATTGTTGTGAAAGTGAACTAATTAATATCTGTGAAGCACTTAGATAGTATCAAGATGTGTGCCAAAGCAATGAATAATTCTGTCCTCAGACAGGATTTGACGAGTAGTGAGTAAATAATACATAGGGCCACACAGAGCAGTAATAACAGTAAAGAAAAAGGAAAATTGAATACTGACTAAGAGAGTAGTCAAGTGGAAAATAGACATTAGAGTTATATAATTGGACAGCACGTCATCATAGACAGGCAGATGCACACCGGATTAAAGCTGCACAGGAAATCTGAAATCTAGCATATTCTTCCTAAGTGCCTGATTTCAACAGTGTTTTTAATGTTGTGTTTTGAACATTTACTGTACTATAGCCACAATTGTTAGGTTTCTATTCCTCTTCTTGTTTCTCAGCATGATACATAATTAGCTGTGAGTATGTGGGATATGTAGAAAGACAGAATCACATCTGGAAAATAATTCAGACAGTAATGTAAAGTTTTCTGAAATGAAGTTAGATCTGATTGCTCTGTGACTCCCATCTACTCCTCCTCCATGAGAATTACGAGTCAGCCAATGTGGTAAATTGAAACTTCTTGGCAGTTCCCTGTCTGGAGACCAAATCCTTCTGATATGTTCTCCCCACTGTCCCAGCAGAGATAAATCAGAACTTCCAAACTGCAGCAAGAATGGTATCAGGAAAGGTAGGCAGGGCTTGGTAGGATCTAGGTCAAAATGCTTCTATTGGAAATTTTTATCTGTATCCCACCGAAATTACTGGGAATTTTACCAATATCTGTCTATATGCTGTAATATGTCTTAGACCTCTGAAAGCTGGATATCAAACAGGGAACATGTGAAAAACATTACTTTTGCCCAAGGCTCGTTCAGTTCTGAGGCAGTGCATTAATATGTATGCTGAACCGCTGAACAGGGTGAAAATGAATTAGTGATCAATACTAATTGGGATCATTTGCTCTAAATGTACTGTGCTTTTTGCTTACAATATATACAGCTTTACTTGAAATATTCTCCCAATCTCTGGTTATTGTAGTACCACTAGTTACAATTTTTCATTTATTCAGAGTAACATTAATCTTTAGCCTTAATTCCCTCAGTAAGTATTAACAGTTACATGTTGATGAATTAACAGGTTCACCTTTCCTGTCTTCTTAAACCCTCCACATAGAAGCAACTGATTAAATTTCATGGTAGTTATACAGAAAACTTTAGTTTATTATCTAGCCAGGACTACAAAAATCAGATATGATGCAAATCTATCTATCCTTCATGCTGAAATAAAACAGAAAAAAATAGAACAGGTATTTCTCCTCACCCATTCTTCAAACGGGTTAAAGACAAGAACTTTATACTTTGGCTGCTGGCTTCTCCCTCAAGGTAAAAAAAGAAAAACATGTTAGTGAGAGTCAAAGGACCCTGTAAAGCATGCTTTGGACTTGCTCCCATAGCTGAAATCTATACAGTTACTGCATAGAATACCTAACCCTTAATGAGGTTTTAAAAAACCTGACTATTGTGACCTATTTTCCTGATCTGAGATTCAGTTTTGCTGAGAGATCTGTCAACGTCTTTTAAATTGTGATTCCCTTCATTCCTTCATGGGCCAGCTACTTGTGAGTTTTTGCCATCCTCACGACTATGTGGAGGATGCTCAAAGGACAAATGTGGTTTATTCCTAACCAAGGATTCTTCAAGATGGACTCAGAATATTCACGCCCTGGTCTTGCTTTCTCCCACCTTCGGAGCTGTAAGTGCTTGTAAGATAGATGAAAGAAATGTACTGAAGTGGCTGAATTCACATGCTGTCTTAAGAACCTCATCCCAAACCCATGTAGGAACAGTGGGAAAAGAGGGAAAGTGCTCCTGGGAAGTTCCCACCCACACAGTAAATTGCCTGAGTGGAAATGCATTTCCAAGTGTGCATGTCCTCTGTCACATTTATTCCTATACCTTTGACTGTAATGCAGCTGAGCTTCTTGGCTCTGTAAGTCCGCTCCCTAGCACATCTATAGCGTTACTGGGTTTGTGCTGTTCAGACAACCATCACTAACTGGTTTTATTACTCACAAGATAGGTTTATAATCCAGCTGCCAAGACATAAGCAAGAAAGGATGGCTGGGCTTGTGGTTAGAGTACTGACTTGGGAGGTAAAAAATCCAATCTTGTTTCTTGGCTCTTCTGCAGGCTTTTCTCTGTGACTTCTGGCAAACAGTCTTTTTGTTCCACTTTCAAAGAGTGGGGAAAGAGATATCAGGATCTTAGCCCTATTTAGATTATCGAGCTTTAGATTATCTTCTAATGCATGTATGCAAAAACCCTTACACAGAGACAAGATAACATATGAGGCCTTCAGAGGAAAAAGACAGAGCAAACAAGGAATGTAAGAATTGTAAGGTGTATCACTAGTGAAAAAGATGAAATTTAATTTAATATGAATACACCTTCAGTATTCCTGATGAAACCAAAGAACAGCTTGCTGGCTCAGGTATCAGAGGTGCATTTACTGGGAGGGATAGGGCCTCCCCCCTCCTCTGTTATGGCACCAAGTATGTCACTTGCTTCACAGCATGTGATAGCTTAGCAGTGGATGACTGCATCCAATGCTACAGGCTGGGGCATCATTATAATGCAACTGAAAATACAGGGTACAGCAAGTGGAGGGTGAGTATACAGAAAATAAGAAAGCATGTAGTAATCAAAGTTTGTCAAATGGATGCATGTGCAATACAAACAAAGATGTTTTCAGCAGATTTACCTTTTGCTGCTCTTGGTAAAGGTAATTGTATTGCTGTCCTGTTTGGATGGCTGATGATCTTGCTTTTGTTTTATTCACCAGTAGAATATTAGTTTGCAAAGAACACAGGAAAGAGTGCCTGTTCTAGGCTTATCACACTATAGTACTATTAATGGATTTTGCCTACAAAGAGCTTTCACAGAATGAAGTTGCTTGAGTTCAATTTAAAATTAACAATTGTAAGCTCATGTTTCAGACCTGTCTTGGGCAAAGTTCATATTGACACTGAATTTTCCCTGCATAAAGAGTGAAAAGGAGCAAAGGGACAAAAGGATTAAATATTTATTTTTATAATACCTGTACTGTAGAAAAAGCAAAAAAGATAAGCTTCAGAGACTTGTTGGACATCAATATGAAAAAATGTTGCAGTGATAATAAGTGAGATAAGTGGCTATATGTGCTAATGTGCTAAACTGCATATGTGAAAAATGTTGAGAATATTTGTGTAAAATTGGAAGCACAAAAGCACAGCAGTGAATTTATTGATGGAGTTAAACTTTCTTTAAACTGCCTTAGAATGTCAGATGTTAGGTGTAGTCCTCTGCTACCCTGTGTCGCTGAGATACAATAGATAGTGTCAGAAGTAACAAAATCTCTTATAGTGTGTATTATATAGGTTGTGCTCACTCTATAGATACTATAACTCACACTTCCATGGCAAATGCTAGTAAGATAGACAAGATTTTAGAAGTAAATCCCAGACATGAGAATCTCTGAGTACAGACTGAAAGAAAATTCAGTTATTTGTATGAAGTGTGCCCAGATATTACTATGAATGTGAGGATTACTGCTCGAGTAATAAAAAAGGACCCTTGGTTGTAGTTCCTGACAAAAACCCATATAAGTTGGATTTCAGATAAGCAAACCTAACCAAACCCCAGTGTTAGCAAGTACTTCACTGACTGGATCTTACATCACTTTTTTGTTACATCCCATTTTTTGTCTTTTTCTTAAGTCTGTGCTTTGTTGGCTGGTTTTCTGTCACAGGAGACACAAAGCTTTTCCTGTTCTACTCTAGTCGTTTCCATTGCACTGAAAGTGGGAGATGTTTAGAAGCCTTGTTTATCTCCCAAAACATCCTTGATGACTGTAAGAATTCCCTTGCTGGTGTGGTGTTTTGGGTTGTTTTGGGGGGTTTTGTTGTTGTTGTTTTTGTTGTTTTGTGAGGGTTTTTTTGTTTTGTTGTTTTTTAAAAATCGAATCTGGAAAGAAAAAGATCTTTAAAAGCTCATTCATTTATGAGTTCTTGAAAACTGGGGTTTGAAGCATAGATTCTCTCTTGGTTTACTCAGGCTCCTATTCATAAAGCAGACTGTAGGTACTAGAAAATCCCTAACTCCAGCTCATTAGTCAATAAGAAGTTACAGGAGTGCAGGACTTAATTCAAAGTTAAAGTCAATAGGTGTCAAATGGTAAAAAATTTACTCCCTTTTCAGATCACAATCTCTCCAAAGAGCCTGCATATAAACAAGGTTCCTTCCTTCCTTCTTGTAACTTTTCGAGTTGTCCTGATGTTTTTCTGGATGACATGCAAGGGAATCAGAAAAGCTGACTAGGAATAAACAATTGTCACACACATTGAAGTCAAAACTTATACAGTGCACTTCAGCAGGCAACGGGAGCACTTCTTGTAGCATTAACTCCCTAGACAGAGATTTTCACATTCCCACCATAACCTAAAGAAATTTGCATTTTATGATACTAGACACGGCAAAGATAACATAAGTTTGTTAAAAATCTACATTTATTATTTTAGTTATCTTCATGAAAACTTTACATATTTATATTTAAGGGTGAGTCTTGATACAGTAAAATAGCATTGAGAACAAGTGTTAGCAAAAGGTGTTCTTCATTTCAGTCTTTAATTGAAAAACAGGACAGCTGAGTGTGTATAATTAAGTACAACAATTTAAGTATTACCTGTTTTAAATCCCATTATTTTCTCTCTTAACTATATACTTGCAGTTTCCTGTAAATAAAAATGTGGAATAGTAGCTAGTCATTTACAGTTTGTATAAAATAAGGAGACTATAAAAGAAATGAGCATTCTGCCTATTCTTAGTTTGCAAGTACATTTTACTATAAAGTGTATGGAATTGGTCTCATTCCTGAGTCTCGCCAAGTCTTAATGCATATTTAATGGTGCAGACCTACTGCAGAAAGTCTGTCAAGAGGGGAGCCTTATCCTGACAGAAATCTAGTCACACGTTTCCCCATCCAGAGTCCCTGTATTAAGCAGGTTAATACAGCCTGAAAAGTGAGAGGGAGTGGTAAGGAATGCTAAGAGATATCCTAATTCAAGACAACTTGCTTGTGCCTGCAAACAGAACAGCTTTTTTAGAGTTCCTTGCTGATATTTAAAATCAGCTATTTGGCACGTCCATTGTGCCTTTGAATCCCTTTGGTTAGAAAATACTAAATGAACTTTTTAATGTAGTAATACACTCTGTTTTTAAATACAGTGACTAATTGTGATTATCTCAGACAAAGGCAGTTAACGTGGATCTGCCCTTGGCCATAGTAAGGGCAAGTTCACATTTAATGTAATTGTCAATTAACATCGCTATTGGTACATTTTCCCAGTAAAAACAAGCCAATGACAGCACAGCCCACTCTGTTCATTTGAGACTGAATCCTTCCCTGCCAGTGACCATCTTCTGTTCTCTAGGGCAAAGCAGTTTTTTCTTTGTTAAATGGCAATAAGTCTTTGCCCATGCTTTTGTATGAACAAATTGTTATGTATGTTTCACACCCTTAAAAAGTCTAAATGTCATAGCTAACATACTAGGGACTTACAACAGGCTTTGCCTCTAGCTGTTTTCTACACCTAATTTTACACAGTGCACATAAGCAGAATTAAATTGTTTAAATAGCGTAATGCTGTACAGTTGGTTCAGTCAATAATGTCCTTAACTCTTGCTATACCGTATTTCTCCCCAAAGGATTATACATGTTTTACTCTAACTATTATTTTATCTTGTTTGGTAGGGAAGGAAAAATGTCTCAGAAATTTTATTCTATGGGGAGCAATAAAGAAGAACGTAAACAATGTATATATACTGTTACATGTTATAGCAGCTGATGGAGGCATCTTAAAACTGCTGTGCAAATACCACCAGCACCAAAATAGCTCTGCAAAAAGTAGCAATGGCAATAAAGGCTCCCTCAACCTTCCTCCAAAGACCCAAGGGAAAAAAGGGATTGCTA
This sequence comes from Astur gentilis, assembly GCF_929443795.1. Taxonomy (NCBI): domain Eukaryota; kingdom Metazoa; phylum Chordata; class Aves; order Accipitriformes; family Accipitridae; genus Astur; species Astur gentilis. The sequence continues at coordinate 69,269,514 of NC_064919.1, forward strand.
ACAAACCATTCAATTTTTACTCATGGAAATCAGCTGAAATCTGTGGAAGTTTTTCTCACCAATGCCAGTGGCAATAGGCAAGTTTAACTTCCAGGCACAGCCCAAGTAAACAACAGTATGTGACCTTGTTACCTGTTTTGCAAGATCTAGCTGGTTTTGAAGCTGGAGTGTGTCAAGTGTGGTCTGCTAGTGTGAAACCTGGCAACAACCTGTCTGCTCATTTTTGGCTGTCACCTCCCTGCCCCATCCGTGCCAAGTCAGGTGAATGCTTCGTCTAGGGAGGGTGGGAGCTGACTGCCATTCAGGGGAGGAAAAGGAAGGAAGAAGTGTCCTCTAGGTTTTAAGATGGGAGTGGATTGTAGAGGGAGGAGAGGCTACTGGGAGGTAGGGAAGGCAGAAGGATGTGTCCTGGATCCTGTCACCTGAAGGCAGGAGGGCTAGTGAGTGTGCAGAGAGACTCCCCAAACCCCCAGAACTTCCCTCATCATTGTCCTTCCACAGATCCCCTTCCCACTGAAACCCCCTAAACTCACTCCCCATTCCTCTTTCCCTGCTTTCAATCAGTTCAAGTGAACAACCCCCTCAAATACACTTGCTGAGCTCTGCCACTTCTCTTCTTCACCACAGCAGAACCTGATACTGATTTTTTCCATTTATTACAGATCCATATTGAGCTTCTGAGACTTCATAAAAACCTCTCTCTGAATCCCTGCAGGTGCCTACTGTGGGCTGAAAGCTAAAATATTAATTGTATTCCTCCTATGGAACTCACTGGATTTAAACGAGCAGAATCTCAGTATGTTATATGACACTATCCCAATATCTATCTGTTGCCATTTTCCTATGTTTAAAGGATACAGAAGCCCTACTGTGCGCTGTTATAATCTGTTCCCACTCTTAGACAGTGGCTTCCAGTCATTCTGGAACAGTATTACTGGAAGGATCTTCTGGGCAGGGAACAAGATACAGTAGAGAAAGCTGTCAGAGTGATGGCATTTCAGGGTCAGCTGCCCGTCTCCCAACAGATGGTGTTTTGTTGTCTCTCATTAAAAAATCTATGCAGAGAGTAACAGTGTTAGATCTTGTCATGCTAATTTAGCCTAAGCTCAAAGATAAAATATGTATTCCAAAAATACACAGGCTACACAGTCAGCTTCAAAGTGCAAAACACATCTTTTGATGCGTGTGCTAGCCATGTGACATGTAATTATATCACCTCATTTCCTTTTGCAGTTTAGTTTTGATTGGACCAACACATCTAAGCTACTTCACTTGTTTGCTTTACATATCCTTCTTGGCCGTGGATGGGGTATGCAGCACCACAGTACACACACAACATACTATGGCTCAGAGCACTCAGTGTATATGAATTCTGGACTAGTTGTGAAAATGAGTGCATAACCTATGGAAAATCCAGTTCAATTACTGGGTAAACCTGTGAACAACACCCTTTACACAAAGGTCAGGTAGCCAGTGTCTTGCTCCTATTGAAAGCAGTGTTTTTACTGGGAACATGAATTGGGTCTTCAAATCAAATACCTGGATCTTTGTAAAGAGGGGTATAGGCTTTTCTGCTTTTCGTGAAACAGAGGGTCCAGTCTTCTAAAGAGTTGTTCTCATTACTGCTATAATACAGAAAGATTAAGCTGAAGATGCAAATACTGTTTATGTTTTTAAGTAGCTTTCTGCATGTGATTTCAGAATGGGCAACCATTCTCATTATGAAGATCATCCATTTTGCCTGGAGATCCTTTCTCATTTCCACTCACACTAGCAGAACAGTTTCTTAAAAATCTGTGGTACTAAAAATATAGCAACACTTTGACCTGTGGATTTTCAAGAGCAAGTTGAATTAAGAAAAAAATTAAAATTAAGAAGACCCTACTTAATATTCTGCTTCTGTAAACATTTGAAAGGTCTTTTGAACTTCTTGCACATTAAAGCACATACTCAAGCAGCTGTTGAATATCAAGTTTTATAAGGTGCTATGTTTAACAGCCTGCTACACTCAACCTTAGTCACTCATCATAACCTTAGAAAAGACAATATGTAAACTTGTTTTGACATAAACTATCCTACCTTTCCCACATAAGTGGGCCCAGTACTGAAATCACTTTGTATGAATTACAGCATTTGTAGAGTAGCCAGCAGTCAACCAAACCACTTTGTGGAGAAAGCAATATAACCAGTCCTGAATGTCTCCAGTGTTACATTCCATGTTAACCTTCCAAGAGCAGTTCATGCAAAGGTGGAGGTGGTTATACACATATTTAAGTGGATGCTCCCAGACCTAGAAGGCACGGTGCTTCAAAAACATTTGGATTACCTTCAGTTCACGTTATTCTTACGGTACAGATCCCGTTCAGGTTTGCGTATGTGAGTTGCTTTTAGAAACCAAGGAGACAGCTGAGTGATTTAAAAACGCAAGTTATTTACTTAATAGCCCCAGTACAGTGAGATTAGTGGAGCTGAAAAAGAAACACTACTTTGTTATGCACATTTGCTTTCCTTCTTCCAGATGTATTTTCCAGTGCAGTGCTATTTTCCTAACTTCCCAGCTTAAAAATGTATCTGCTGTCCTAGTGGGGGAGCTGAAGTTGATTCATATGGATTCTTTTGGTGTATCATTGCTTCAACTTTTATTACCTCAGATGTATAGAACTGTACCTACAGAAACGTCACAAAATGCTTCAGGAACAGTTACAATTGAAAGAAACCCCTTGGAGAGATATGATTTGTTTCTAAGACTTTCTAACCTTGTTGGTTTCAAGTCACATATCTCCTTACTTATTACAGCTATTTTTTTCCTCAAGAATTAGTACCTTGGCCCATATTTCCTGCTTTTCAACTAAACAGTAGTCCTTTAAAACAATCTGCAGTTGCTGTAACCTTTTCCCTATTCCTTGTCTTCAAAAAGTGGCTGAACCGCAATCCTTTTGGTAAATGTCTGACTGACACACAGTTCACCTTCTGGACTGGTATTGTTCAAAGCTTGTTACAATTTTCTGAGGCACTGATATCTATACCTCATATTCTGCTTCCAGAGTCTTATGCTCTGACATTGCTTTTAATCCTGTTTCAGCTGTATGTTGATATGTGTGCCTTACCATTAGTTACATACTTCAATTCATCAGCAATATGCAGCAAAGCATTTAAGCATTTAAGCACACTTCAGTCAGTAGGACTTCAGGACATGCTTTAAAGAAAAAAGAGCTTGTAAGGATATGCTACATAGCAAAATGCAGGTTTAATTATAACTTGTGTTCACATGCCTGCATAGCTTAAATTAGCTAACATGAATAAAAGGATTACTTTTGTGTGAACTGGTAACTGGACTTCAAAGTCTAACGCATGTGTTACTATTTTGTCCTTTCTCTTCTTAGTGTACTACCTAGATGAGGCTAAAACCCAGCTTCATTTCTGCCATAAAGGTATTTCCATATCTACTAATAATTTCTTACTCATTTTGAGCATTTATTTTATCCTTTGTGCAAAAAGGCATTTTGTTTTCATCTAAGATTCAGAAACAAAGTAAGTTAAAATGTAGAAAAACTTCAACCACTGAGACTTTTTATCTGGTGTTCATTATTTCCAGTGAGAGATGAAACGGTCATAGCTGCAATGCTTTGCTAAGCATATTCTTAATATATGCTATATTTAGACTACAAGAAAAGTTTAGCTGTACAGTTTGTAGTCACACTGACTTCTTGGGAAGACACGACTGTTAAGGAAGACACAAAGCTGAAGTATGTAAGATGTGTTACAATGTTGAATATACATATGAAATACAAGGTCATAAGCAAAATGCAGTTTCTTTTGTTTCAGAATTATCTGTTCTTTCATTTGCTTTGAGACTTCATATTTCTTCTCACCAATTCATACATGCCATTACTCTTTTAGAGTGAAGAGAAGGACTGCTGCTGCCAACAGTCAGACCCATGTTCCAGGTCTCTGCATAGCTTTACTCGAGGCAAAACCTTCCACCCCTTTGGACAGGCAGACCTGTGGGATGGGCATTGTTAATATCCAAACACAGCTGAGGTATTATCTAGGTCACGAGATACATTGTCTTTTACTAATGCAGTGGCATTTTTTTCACACCTGTACAAGACTATGATTTGAGAAGTTCTGAAAATATGAAGAATTTTCTAAGACCAAATGGGAAGGTGGCAGGCTTTAGGCACTGGCTCCAAACCCAGCCCATTTTATAGTTTGAAAGAGACAGAATATTGTCTCTGTAATGTTTTTAGGGGTAAATTTGGAACACAAATGTAATTCTGGCCTAACAGGTTTCTCATCATGTAGTCAAAAACAAAGGAAAAGGCTACAGATGAAAACGTGTATTTGCAAGTTAACACCAAAGACCACAGGATAACTGTATTGCTTCTATTTATTTATTCAGTAAAAACCCAATCTGAACACGAGAGATAAATATTTGAATACTCTGTACACAATATTGCTACTAGAAACAAATATATTACAAACTCTAATTGGAACTGTAATCCTCATAAAATGTACTATGCTGAAGTCACAAAAATCCAAAGGTTCAGCTCATCCCAGAAAGCTAGACATTAGGTGGAACAGGACTAGATTTCATAGTGTTTGCCTCCTCATTGGTTCTCAGCAGGGACATGAAGGTACAACTTCTAATCAGTCTGTTGAAGGTATTTCCACAGTGCCCCAAGCAGTAGAGGGTTAAACCGGATCACAACAATGAAATTTTTTTTTTTTTTTAATCTTCACAACACCTTACCATAGGAGAACACTATTTTCTACATTTCACAAAATGAAACCAAAGCTCTAAATCTAGGGCTTCTAAATTCCAGTTTCTTAAACACAGAACCCCTGCTGCCAAGGGAGATTCCCTATCTGTGATCATTTAGTCCTCAAACTCTGCTAATAATTCAAACAAGGACTCTTAGCTACTGTTTTTGTTGCTGTGGGACTGTTTCACAACCTTCCATTGAAGAGTCATGAAATGAAAAATGAGTCCATAGCACTACCAGTTTGGGCTGGGGTGACATAGAAATGAAATAATACCATATGTAATTTCCAGTCTGCTCAGCAATATAATCTGTTGACTAATCTATTCAAATTTCTTCATGCAAATGTTCTTGCATTACTTTATCAACAGTAACATTTTTGGTGCCCTGGGAAGAGTAAATAACTTCTACAACATCAACTGTAATATTACAATTACTTTATCCATATCCCATAGGTTTAAATTAATTATTCATTAAAATTATACTAAATTTGTACCAGTGTAACTACAGTCAGAAACTGGTTTCTACTTTTGGCCATTTTTACTATTAATCTTTGATTTTAGACTGCCTGTTGTTATTTTGCCAGTAAGGTTACTTAAAGGACAGCCAAATATTTCAGGAAACCAGAAAAGGGAGAACAGGTGAAAAATCCTTTTCAAAATCTGCTTGCTTGCTTTCATATCCATGTGTTCTTTTGTAGGAAAAAGACCTAACCATAGCACACATGGAGACCATAATGCCAGAAGGTAACAAAGCATTAGAGCACAGAGCAAGAGGAAGAGAAGATTTTTGACTGAAAGGTCTTGCTTCTCCCATAGTGCTCATTCACTCTTGCCTGTAGTATCTCTGCATATTGACATTTGTCAATATATCAGATAAAGAGTTGCAAATCGCTTCAAGTTTTATTTACTCAGAGCAGCTTCTCCCTTTCCTCAGTAACAGTTACACTAAGTTGTTTAACAGCAGGCTCCAAGTCACTTATTGAAATTGGACCTGCAAATACAACTGCTGACTGCTCTTGACCTCTATTTAATACTCAAACTCTGCTTATGAAAAACCCATTCTTTGATTTCTATGTCCAGTTCTTCCATTTTTATGCCCTTCTGGATCTTTCTAGGAAACACTTTTGGTCATAATTGGCCACACACATTTGTTGTTAAAATTTATAATTAAAAAACTATTATCATTAGACCATTCAAATATTTTTTTACTTATATCAGTTTTCCAGCTGCTGAACACCAAACTCCCCTAACTAGCCTTACTTATTATCTCCAGCTTCTTGTCTGTTCTACCAGTGAAGTCAGAGACTGTTTTATCACATCATTTGTCTTTTTGAACTAACTACTATTTGCTTCTTTTAAGGCAGGCATCCAATTCTAAATTTCTAGCCATGCCCTATAAAGGCATTTTGTAGCATTTGGGAGCATTTACATTACTGTATGAGTATCCTGAGTCAAAGAGGCCCATGTTTTTACAAGAAGCTTTTCTCTACAGATTTTATTATTCCAGAGTAAGTCTATGGTATTAACATGAAGCTACACATTATAATGTTTTGCTTTCCTGCTGCTAACTAACCTAGGACTTGCCAAGAGAGTCTACCCTCTGCAATGATGTTGTACCATGGAAAACTAATTTTGAAACGTAACACGGTACAAGTAAGGTAGTCTCAGCACTTTCAGAGATATTAAATGCTTTATCTGTTTTTCAACTTTAATTAGAAGGGTAATTTCCCCCCCCCCCCCAATTAAGCTTCTTAAGCAGAGGTATCTCGGCACCTTACATCAGTAAAAACTGAAGATCAGTACAACTACTTTCTTGCTAATAAACAAAAGTCAGTTGCCTTTCACCTAAGGTTATTAAAAAGTAAGGCAATTGGGAAGAATGGGGTGAGCAAGGGGAGAACAAACACACCATGCCCTTTGTTCTCTTAATGAATGAAATTATTCTGATGTGGCAAAGTGGTTTAGATTGTTGCATTCACTGATATACTGCTAGGTCTCTTTGCTTTAGGGCATCTTTTATAAAACATCCAGTGTTCAGGTCATTCAAACCATGATGTGGGAACACTGGCCATACTGTTCCTATGTACTGCTACTGAATCAATAGCACTGCTTTCTGCAGGACTTCTCTACAAGTATTATCTTTGCCAGAATCTATTTAAGTAATGAGACCAGGAATTAAAGTGGTATGGCTAAAAGGTATACTAAAGTATGCCTGTCCCTCAAGTTGTTTTCCAAGATAATGCTTGCTAGACAACTTGTATCTATACAGCTGACTATACAATACTGAAAGAAACCCTACTAATTCCATTCAGATATGTTTGGAAATAGGCGTATTTGTTGGTATTTACATTTCAAATTCCTGTTGTGCTAATATCTACTAATGAACAAATAAATGTTATGTCAATTCCACCTTCAGAGTTTGTTGAGTGCTAGTGCCATAAAACCTTGAATTTGGCAGATGGCAATCATAGGTTAAAATGTTCTAACTCATTCAATTGGACTGAGATAAACAATAGGTGATTAAATGTTGTGCTCAGCACTTCTCAGGGTCAAAGCCTGAGTCCAAGATTGATTATCTTGCATACAAGTTTTACAGAAATAATTTTTGCAACAGGATTTGACTGAAGATACACTCGTGCTTCTGTGAAGCTCACTTCACTTTTTGCAACAAGTTATTACCCAATAGCCACCACATGAAGTTTTGCCCCATTAAAATACTTTGATGTTTTCACTTCCATCTTCTTAGTTCCCGCTGACAAGCTTCTTTATGAAGATAGCTAACACTGGATTAGGTATACATTCCAATATAAAATTGAACTTCTTTTTAGATGAAAGAAATCCTACAGGACTTCCCAGAAAAACCTCAGCAACACAGTGACTGTGTAGGCTAGAAGGCATGTGTTGTAGGACTTGTATTCTGCTTACATTCTGCTATTGTTCAATGTTAATCTTCACTTTATGTCATAAAATGAATGCGCCATAAGGCTACAAAATGGCCATGTGTTTATAGTGAACAGGATGACTAATATGTTAGCTTAGGCTTGGTTTCTCTCTCGATCAAGTCTGGGGGATTTGCAGTGTCTACATGAGAATTTTTCTGATTTTGTTGACTGGTATTCTGTTCAGCTCATGAGGACTTGCTTATAAGCTGGAAAGAAAATTGCATGTATAAAACAGTAATTTGGGAATAAGCATTTTTCTTTGTGGGTATAAACACATTGCATCTTCATAATCAGATCTGTCAGATTGATTCACATAAAACAGAAGGGTCTTGTAGTTCATTTTCTCCAGATCTAAAACAGTGCTAACTAAACCACACCTAAGAAATGTTTACGTAACTCACGACCACTCTCAGAAATTCTACTACTTTTGATTGTGATGTCTCTCTGTGCTCGATTATCCTTCCCATTAAAGTGTTTTCCAGTGTCTGACCTAAATCTCCCTTGCTGCAATGCAAGCCAATCACTTCCTTTCCCATCATGACATCCTCTCTGCAGCAAGTCTCTACATATGGATTTGATTTCCCCGCCTCAATCAGCTCTAGAAGAAATAATTCCCAGTCCTTCCCCATTACTCTCATAGGAAACACTTCTGAAATCTCTGCTTGTTCTTGATGCTCTCCTTTAGGTTCTCTTCCAGTCATCCTTCATTTAGGGAAGCATCTAAAGGCAGCAAGTCTCAAGAGTGATGTATTACTGCTGCTAAAAAGAAGAAATAAAGGGTTTTAAAGGTTAAGGGGAAAGCACTGCAAAATGTTAAAAATCACGGACAATGACAGAAGAATGATGAAATCTCAGCTTCTTGCAGCTCCTTTGTTAAACTATTGAGAGGCGTACTTTAGCCACCTCTGTTCACCCTGCAGTTCCCACTGTCAAAAGGGCATCTCATGATCAGAGAAAGTTGCCAGCAATGGCTGTGACTATACAGAAGAAGTCAGAATACTGAATAGCAGGAAGGGCCAAGCCTGTATCCCTCCTTCCACCCCTTTGCTATTAAAATACTAAAATTAGAAAATTTCTTAATGATTCAAAGTAAACAAATCCATTTGTACTCATCTAAACTAAATTCAACCTGCTATGTGGCTGTATTTGACATTGATTCCCAAAGTAAGGAGGGTCAAAGGAAGCAAGTTTTTTCTAGACTACACACATGAGGAAAATGAACCATTGACAAGAACTACCTGCTTTTTGGGCAGACAGGGGGAACACCTTACAGACACTCTCTGACAGTGGGTGGATGCTGTAACTGAGCCTGTTAGTGACAGGCCCTAACTCATTACAAAAACCCGAGCAGCAATTTGCAATCGCCCATCCCCCACCCCACTTTACTAGATCTAGGCCAACGGCTTACTAATATCCTTACAAAAACGCGCTCCCATTTGCTCTTGGATCCTCATTTACTCCTTACCTGCTTTTGCAATCCTTTTTATTACAGCGGGGGTTGTGTGGTGGGTTGGTTTGTTTTTTTTTTTAATTATCTCACTTGATACTGCCTTTCCAGCTTTCCTAGCCCACAGTCACGTTGAGAAGTTTCCTTCTGTGTCTCCAGCAAGACAGCTGTTACCGCTAACATTACAAATTTGTGGAAAACCCTACGGGTCAGATGTCAGCTTGCAGAGCAAGGCACGAGTGTTGCTTTCACAGGTGGTTGAGGGAATCACGATAACAGGATAAGGAAGATACACTGCTCACCTGCCTACATCAAATTTCCCAGAAATAAGTTTACTCAGAGGTTCTGCTGAATGTGGTTTAGCTGCTCTTGTCCCTCCCGACAACGGCTTGTTTCTACTGAGGTTAGTAACGAAGCTCCCGTCCCTGCCCGTCGGGAATAAGGAAGCATTTGCAAACCCGGGGTGAGGAGCCCCTCCGCTCCCAGACAGCTCCCTCAGCCACCGACAGACCGACCGACCGCCGGCCGGCCGCGGGGCCTCAGCCCCCCCCGCCCCCGGCAAGCGACCAAGCCTTCAGCCACGCAGAACGAGCCCCGCCCGGAGATCTCCCCCCGCGCCCCCGGCCCGGTGCTCTCCTGCCGTGTGCCCCGGAGGCGGAGCGCAGGGCGCAGCAGCTCACCCCGCTCCTCCTCCCGCCGGGCAGCGCAGCGCAGCCGGCTCCGACCCTCGCTCACCTCACCGCCCCCCAGGGGACGGCCCCACTGACCGGGCAACGCACCCGCCCGGGGGGGGGGGGGGGGAAGACCCGGCCGCCTTCCCAGCGCGGGAGCAGCGGGCAAGGCGGGCCGGGGTGGACGGAGAACCGGCGGCCCTCACCGAAGCTCCCGCGCGGGCGCGTACGCCTTTAAGAGCGTCCTCCTCGCGCCCCACGTGTGCGATCAGCTGACGGCGAAGTCGGGCGGGGCAGAGGGGTGGGGGGAGCGGGGACTCTCGCTGCTGGCGAGCGCTGGGGCGCTGCGGGCGCCGGGCTGGGGTTGGCTGCGCCGCGGCCGCCCCCCGCCGCGCGCCCCGCCGCCGCCGCCGCCGCGCGCCCCTCCCCCCCGCCCGCCGCCCCGCCCCCCACCCCCCCCGCGCGCGCGCAGGGCCGCTGCGGCGCGCTGAGGTGCGGGCGGCGGCGGCGGCCGCGGCCGGCTCTGACAGCGCCGCCGGGGCAGCGCCGGCGTCCCCGGACCCTCCGCAGGCCCTCGGGGCGGCGGCGGCCGAGCCTCCCCCAGCCCTGCACCTTGCGGCGGCGGCCGAGCCCCCCGCGCCGCCGAGGCCGGCGGGGCGGCGGCAGGAAGCGCCGCTCCCCTTTGGCGGCGGGGCTCCCGGTAGCCCAGCGCCGCTGTCAGCCGGGCGAGCGCCCGCGGCCCCGGAGACCTCCTCGGCAGCGCCGCGGCGCCCGGCGCCACCCCGTACATGGATTACCTGGTAGGTCCCCCGGCGGGAGCGGGACGCCCCCGCCGCCGCCGCGCCGCCGGCGGCCCGTCGGACATCTTACCGAGGGCGCCGCGGCTGAGGCGGCGTCCCCGGCGGCGGGAGGGTGGGGGCGGGGTGCGCGGAGGGGGCAGGTGGGGCGGTGGGCGCGGGCAGGGGCGGCGGGCAGCCGGGGGCCGGCGGGCAGCCGGGGGCTGGCCGCGCTGCCTTCCCCCGGCCCGCCGGGCTGTTAAAGGGCGATAAACCGGCAGGGTTCCGCTGAAGCGTGCGGCGGCCCTGCTCATTTGGCCGCTATTAGATTGCTAAAGCCGTGACCCGGGTCGCTGTTTTTTTCCTAAATGCATGAGCTTAGGTTACGCTTGAATGAACTAAATTGTCACCCTGGGCGGGATCAGCCCTACGCGCAGGCAGCTGGTATTCAGGGGTAAGCTTTATTGCTCTTTAATGAATATTGGCTTTATTCGCCTGCGAGAGATCGTATCGCAGGCGCGCGCTTCAGCCTGGGGTCGTGCTTGGCGTCCGGAGTCCCCGACGTACGCTCGGCAAAGCAAACCCTGTGGCACGGCTCGGTTAATGAGCCGGTGACTTTGTTTTAGTACAGTACCTGCTTACCCGGTCTTTTCAGCCTAACAGCGGGAGAGCGTAATGGGCGCATCCCATCGCTCAAGTTTTGTTTCTTTGCCCGCTAGCATGTAAACTGTGCCCCCTCCTTCCCTCCTGAAGTGCTGCGAAGGGTCCGCTACGGTGATAAGGAGTAGGTCTCTTTTGGCCGTCCGTGTTCGCTGTTGGTGTGACCAGTCAGGACGTATTTGGGAGTCAGAAACTTAACTTGGCCTTTCGGAGGTCTTCGCGCGAGATGCGCGTGAGTGTAGGCTTTCAAGAGAGGTTCATCAACCAGTCAACAGAATCTCTGGAGATACTCTTTCTAGCTAATTGATTTGAGGATTTGCTGTATAGAGATGAGAGCTGCATGCAGTGGATGACTTTCCCTTCTCTGACAATGAAATCCACTAAACCAGAAATACATTAAATATTTAATTAAATACTATTGTTCTGTCCTTGTAGCTTAGATTTATTTTTGGTTATTCAGCTTTATACCAAAAGAAAATGTTTTAGGCTTTCCTTCCTGAATTCAGATAACCGAGAGAGACTAGAAAATGAGACCTGTGCAGTAGAAATGGTAGGTAGACTTCTCTTTAACAACCTAGTTAATGAAATACTGATAATAAACTTGCTGTGTGCCAAGTACAGCCTTGTAGCTCCTTGAGAGCCTGGAGCTGTTTCTTAGATTTTTTTCCTTTATAAACTTATATCCAGATGAAACTGGCCATCCTGTACTTTTAGAAATGCTTGCATTAACCTTTGTGACTGCTACAGGCTGTTGTGTGGAAGACCAGCCACGTTGAGAACAATAAATTTAATAAGCCTTGGAAACTGAGAGCATGTTTTTGTATTAACTAAAGGGGGGAGAGGATTAAATAGCTCAATGTTTTGTTTTTTTTTCTTCTTCTTACTCGTTTTCTCCAGTTCATCCTTTTCCTCTTTTCTGTTGTGTGGCCACCTTTGGTGCCATTTCTAAAAAAAGTGAATCTTAAGGATAACAATATCCTGAGTGTTCATGCAAGTTTTGCCTAATGTTTCTTATACAGGAGGATCTCTGAAGACAGACTTTCTCAAGGTTTCATTGATCTCACAGTGCATGATATAGTGCCATATGAAACTTAAATGATTCTTTTGATGTAGAAGTTGTTACAGATCAGCCAAGTTATTTTTTATAGGTGGTGAAAGCCAGGGGTTGGGGATAATAGTTTAAACAGGATGCGGGTCCACTGATGCTTCAGAACAGTCCAAGATGCCTTCATCTGTCACTGACCAGTACTTGTTGCTGGGGTTTCCATACTTCTTATACAGTAGGAGTCCCTTGATCTTTGGAGTACTTGCTGCAACTGGCATCAACTCTTTTAAAGCAAAGAAGAAAAAAAAAAAGTTTTAAATTTTTGCATCTGTGTATAACTTGAAAAGAAAACACTTCTGTTTGGCAGTTCAAATATTTTCTTGTGCATTTGTGTGGAGGACTTCCCCTTCCAGCCCTCATCTTCACCACATGCAGGAGATTGGTCCTCCTTCGCCTTTCTCTGTTAACGGTGGTAAATGAAATGGCTGTTCTTGGTAATGAACAGCAGGTTCAAGCACCTTAGAAAGTCTGTTCTGACAAAAAGAATTGCTGATGGTGAGTTAGGCAACGAGTTGTCTACAACCCACTTTCAGCCTGGAGGACCAAGCTGTTGCCACAGGTGCCCTAGTGTAGAGATGGGCCTGCTCTTTATTTATGCAAGACTTGCAGTTACAGTATGGATGTTAACCTGTAGATGTAGAACAATGACCTCATTATTTTCATAACAGCAGTAGCAAGAGGCTGTACATGTTAAGGAATTTTGTGTTTTATGCATTTATGTTGGGATCTTATACCTATGTGGTCTTCAAAACTTAAGCAGAATCTGCTGGTTCCTCATGTTGGTGTATTGGGTTTGCGTGGCAAGATTTTGTTAGCAGGGGCGGGGTACAGGGGTGGCTTCTGTGAGAAGCTGCTAGAAGCTTCCCCATGTCTGACAGAGCCAATGCCAGCTGGCTCCAAGACGGACCTGCTGCTGGCGAAGGCTGAGCCCATCAGCGACAGTGGTAGCACCTCTGGGATAACAGATTTAAGAAGGGGAAAAAAAAGTTGCTGCGGCAACAGAAACTGCAGCTGGAGAGAAGAGTGAGAACATGTGAGAGAAACAACCCTGCAGACACCAAGGTCAGTGAAGAAAGAGGGCGAGGAGGTGCTCCAGGTGCTGGAGCAGAGATTCCCCTGCAGCCCGTGGGAAAGACCGTGGTGAGGCAGACTGTCCTCCTGCAGCCTGTGGAGGTAGGTCCACAGTGGAGCAGATATCCACCTGCAGCCTGGGGAGGACCCCATGCCGGAGCAAGTGGATGCCCAAAGGAAGCTGTGACCCTGTGGGAACCCCGTGCTGGAGCAGGGTCCTGGCAGGACCTGTGGCCCCATGGAGAGAGGAGCCCATGCTGGAGCAGGTTTTCTGGCAGGACTTGTGACCCTGCGGGGGGCTCACACTGCAGCAGTCTGTGCCTGAAGGACTGCATGACGTGAAAGGGACACACGCTGGAGCAGTTCATGAAGAACTGCAGCCTGTGGGAAGGACTCGTGCTGGAGAAGTTCATGGAGGACTGTCTCCCATGGGAGGGACCCCACACTGAAGAAGAGGAAGAGTGAGGAGTCCTTCCGCTGAGGAGGAAGGAGTGGCAGAGACAACGTGTGATGAACTGACCACAAACCCCATTCCCCACCCCCCTGCGCCACTTGGGGGGAGGAGGTAGAGAAAATTGCAAGTGAAGTTGAGCCTGGGAAGAAGGGAGGGGTGGGGGAAAGGTGTTTTAAGATTTGGTTTTATTTCTCATTACCCTGCTCTGGTTGATTGGTAATAAATTAATTTTCCCCAAGTCAAGTCTTTTTTGCCCATGATGGTAACTAGTGAGTGATCTCTCCCTATCTCAACTCATGAGCCTTTTGTTATATTTTCTTTCCCCTGTCTAGCTGAGGCAGGGAGTGATAGAGTGGCCTTGGTGGGCACCCCTGGCATCCAGTCAGGGTCAACCCCCACAGCTGGGCACCTGTATTGCAGCCTGCAGGCAGTGAGGTTTTCTCTGCCTATAGTGTGAAGCAGACCGCAGGGCTAAGGATGCAAGTGTTTCTGGTTGCAGTAGTCCCTTGACAGGGCATTAGACAAAGTGGTTAGCAGTGGGGCTGAATGAATGAGAGAGTTTAGTGGAAGGAGTCTAGGATAACTGAAGTCACGTTTGCTGCAGCATGGACTCTGGAGTCATTCCCTCTTGACGAGGAATCTACCCCTCAGATAGCTCTTCCCAGACTTGCGTAGGAATGTTTTTTTCCTGATTTTTCCTGGATAGGGCCTACATTCATGGAGACATTCTTTTCCCTTAAACAGCTGATCCCAAGAAATACTGAACATCTGCAGGACCTGTTAATATCAGCAGGTTATTGAAAATGTTCAAAACCTGGTCAAAGCCCAGTCAGTTGGAGCCAGCTTGGACTATAGCCCTGAAGCTTGTATGGGTAGATACCCAGAACCTGTGTAGGACCTCTCCTGCTTACAGTGTGATCCTTGATTTATGGCTAATGCCATCTGATAAAGCACTGGTATTAGAAGAGTATCTTCTGTGGTGCTCTGGTCCGATTGTGCATTCTAACAGAGGAGTAGCACTAGTCTTTGTATGTGGAATAGCTAGAAGAGGCTTTTGAGCCTGGTCCCTGTTTTATTTTTGTATTGATATAATTACAGTGTTAGGAGTGGTGTGTTTTTTTGTCTTTTTTTAATCAACATAGCTAAACTTTTTGTTTAATCAACATAGCTAGCTTTTCTAGAGGTTCAACCTCTAGAAAACAACCTATTTTCACTCATTTAGAGGCACCTTTTACTTATACAGTTTATTCTCCTTGTATTGAAGTTAACTCCTTTAAAACATGCTATGGAAACACAGCTGCATCCATGTAGATTTGTAGTTTTTTGTGACTGCATAATCCTGTGGTGTATCTGCAACCTTCTGCGCATTGTTGCTGCATTGTGTCTGGAAGGATTATAGTGTATATATAGACTTGTGTTGGCTGGCCTATGTCCAGTAGACTATGCTTAATTTAAGAAATTGCAGCATGATGCATCTTGTGAAAAGCATGGCATGTGACCAATCTTAAAATTTTTGTTTGGAGAACTTGTGGGGAAACAATAGTGATGCTTCAGTTTTTCAGATGTGATACTTGCATTGCAAATTTTAAGCTGCTGACTAGACTTTTGCAATATACTTCTTCAGTGGCATCCTCTGTCCTAGACAAGGATCTTGCATGCAACCGTTCAATGTATCAGCCTGATCTGTGTAGAGCTTTTAAAAGCTACTTTAGAGAGTGATGTAGGAATTTGAATGTGTGACTTCATAAAAAAAGAAGAGGTCTTGTATTGCCCTGAGAGTTTGTAAGATACATTTGATAACCTGTTTAATTTTGTATATTTAGCATTTTTAATATGATTGCTTATCCTTAAATTTTAAATTGTATCCTATACTATGTAGTATCTTAGTTGTATATAAGAATGTTTCTTGGGCAGGTAATGAAGCATATATTCCAATTTGAAATGGAAGATAACACTTCTTACATGAACAACTGTATCAACTTCAGTGATTTTTTTTTTTTCCTTAAAACTTAAGCATGAACATGGGTATTGCAAATGCAAAATATGCATGCACACAGAAGCTAAAATTTATTTTTTGAGTAAATTGAACTAATTTTTCAAATTTTAGGTGAATTAGGCCTTGAAGTAACTTCAGAGTTTATTAGTGTCTGAATGGTCTTGACCTCAAGTTCTGGATAGTTAGTGTTCAGGCAAAGTCTTTCTTGACTGGGGAAAGCTGCATATACCAAACTGTGGTATTCTTAAAAACATTAGGTGATGTTAAAAGAAAAAAATATGTTTCTGAGCCACTTTTCTTTCATGGACAGCTTACCTTTAAGACCTTCCCTTTTATTTAGTTGGACCCTTTAATCTAATTGGACAGGTTAGATGTAGAAAGTGGTAATACAGGATAGATCATGATCACTTCATGGTTCTGATCTACTTCAGATCCTGTCTTCTTCCATTGCTGTTGCCTCTTCCATTGTTTGGTATCTGCAGGCCATAGAAAACATTCTTTCTTATACTACAAGTGGCATTATGGAGGCAGCTGTTTGAAGGTTAGGGTCTTACTTCACAGCAACTTTGTAAACCAGTAGCTGCTGTTCTTTGAATAAGGAAAGATGGGGGAAGGTCCATACTAAGGAACCCTGGATTTTTCCTCTGAAGCAGATTTTTGATACAGCACCTGCAAGATGAGCAACAAAGGTTTATGTAGCCTCGCCCTCTTATCTTTGCTGAACATCCCTCTCATGATATGAATTTTGTCTTTTGTCATGTAATGTTAAGGCTTATTGGGGCTGTCTGTTGACTCATCTATCAGCTATAACATCCTTGAAATTTTACACCCTCTGTAGAGCACAAGGGCTTGTATCTTAAGATACTATCCCTCCTTCAGTTTGGGAAGCTGATTAGGCACAAGGATGAGGGGTCTGACAGGGGTCTGATGAGGTTTCAAAATAGAAATGAACGCAGGAAAGAAGGCAACTAACAGGTGTAAGATCAACTAGTTTACAGGGTGCATGCAGCTGTATTAGTGGTTTGGATCAGATGTGAATTTTTGAAGTGAATCTTAGTCACCTGTACTTACTGTACGTAGGTTTGCATTGCAGAGTGATCACAGATCACAGGAACCTGATATTTTTCAGATGAAACCAGATTGGTAGATGCATTCAACTAATGGGTTTTCAGTCCACAGGACCAGATCATAACTGGTCTGAAGTAAAAATCTTGAAGTACGTGGTATGAATGCT
This sequence comes from Astur gentilis, assembly GCF_929443795.1. Lineage (NCBI taxonomy): Eukaryota > Metazoa > Chordata > Aves > Accipitriformes > Accipitridae > Astur > Astur gentilis. The sequence continues at coordinate 69,286,635 of NC_064919.1, forward strand.
TGATCTGCAGCATCAGTTCTTGCTATGCTGCACTACTTCGTATTGTATACATAGCCAGGGTCACTTAATCTGGAAATGAGAGTGCTGCTGCTTTTGATTACTTTCTGCATCAGCAAGGTAGGAAGAAACCCCAAACAAATTTTTGAGACCTTCTACCAAAGAAGTTATTGTGGCTAGGTTCCTGTTGCTATTTCAGCTCTATGAAGTGTAACATTCAAATCTAAATCAACTGGGAATGGCAAATGGAATAAATTTGGGGGGATGACCTCACCTGAATGAGCATGCTTCTGATTTAAGTAAGTTTGGGATATCAAGAACCTGATCTGGCTGAAGACCTGGAAGAGGGGTGGTCTGGAAAACAAATCCTCCTTGGTAGAATATACCCAGCCAGTATTGCAAACAGTTTTTGCTGAATGAAAGATGTAATCAGCCATATAGAAAAGGCAATAAAAATATTGATGACTTAACTAACTGGAAGTTACTTGACTCAACGTAGGTCAGCGAGCAGAAGTGTAGAATTCCTGTGCAGAAGATAAATGCTGCATTTGCTCATCCTGCAATAGGAAGCATTATTGCATTCCCCAGATAAAGTTTGATTCAAAGGTGGCTGTTACAGTGTAACTTGATACAGCTTCCTTGGGAACAGAAAAGAATGCCTTAATGTGATTATAATTTCCAGCACAAGATTCTGTGAAGTCATAGGGGTATTGCGCACCAGAAATTTCAGTCTCTTCAGATAAACGCAATGAAGAAACAAGTGAATTGGCATGTTTAAAATCAAATTAGTTTACCATTTTGCCCCTTTCTGTGATGAGGATAGCATTAGAGTGGTAGATGTTATTACACAAACTAGTAGATGTTATTACACACACAAAAAAAGTGTCCCAGTTTCTGAAAATGTGCTAGCGTGTGTTTGTTACAAACAGCCCAATAGTGTCCTTGTGAATTAGTCCCAGGTTTGGTATGTGTTGGGCCCCCTGTTGTTCTGCAGTGTGCTGCTCCTGAATTCTTCAGTCAGACCTCCAAGCTTGAGGCGACATGGTGATGAATTCACAAAAGGTTAGAAATGCAAGCTTTTAATAAGTGAGAAAATCTGCATTTAGTAAGGACAGAATATTCCTCCTAATACCCCATGCTGATTACCATTTTTGGCTTGTTGTCAGTATCATCAGCTCGTGTATTTTAATACTTCACAGTTTGTGAAGTTTATTCTCTTAAACTGATTTCTGAAGTTTTGTGATTATGTGAGGATATCAGCTTTCCATTAAAAAAAGTAGTCTTTTTGGTTTCAAACTTAAAAGCACTAATGTGGGCCTGAACAGCTGTAAAGCCATAAGGAGAAAAACATATGCAGTACTTAAAATCTTGTGATTGTTTGGGTTTTGGCTCATAATACTCTGTAGTATTTTGGTTTTGCTTTTTTTCACTGTGTGTGCAGCAAAACTTTCTGAAGTGCAAACTGTCTGACTGTATAAAAGTCCTTGGGGACATAAATATTTGCAATTGAATAAGAGGTTGGCTCATCTCATGCTGGAGCTCTTCAGAGTACAGAACTTTTCTTTTGTCTTGCTGGCAGCCTGATAAGGTGACTGTTGCAATTGCCAACAGGAGGGTGTAAGTAGCTTCCTGCTGTCTGAGGAAGAGACACAAAGCAGGAAGTCTAGCTGACAGGTCGTCTTTATGTTTAGATGCACCTGCCCTACAGCTTTGTTGCTTTGAAGGACAAACAGCAAGAAGAACATGAAACTTTGTACAAAGCTTTGCTTTTATGGTATATATTTTGGTGGAGCAGTAGAAGAAAAATTTGTTCATAGGACCACATTAGTTTTTGACATTGGAGAGTCTGGGGGAGCAAGATGGCATCCAAGAGCCAGTAGGAACTGTTGATATGGGGGAAGTGAGTTTGCAGACTTGGCTTTTTTTTCTTGTTATGACTTGGAGGTTTTGGATGGAAGAAGTATCTGTTTTCTATGTTTTGTTAGCTTTTACAGCAGCTACTGCCTAGTTTTCCTTTATATGAGTTTGCCTCTAATGGAGATGACAAACTTTGAAGCAATTAAAAATGAAGTAATCGTTCTGTAAACTGTCAATAGTAAGTTTCATAAATGAGCATCGATAGAGCTGCTGTGGCAGTGAATAAGAGGGAGAAGAGAATGCAGGCATTACAAGGGAATTTAGTGTTTGTGTTTAGTTGTATAAACTGCATATGCTTTGGATGGGCTGATGCAGAGACAAATATTAAGAGTGCACATTAAACCTGGGAAAAAAATCATAGTACCCCTCTTGATATTGGTAATAAAATGGCAGATGAAATTCAGTGTTGGTAAATGCAAAGTTGCGTATATTTATAGCAGAAGTCACAATACAGTTGCATGGATAGGCTCTAAAATACCATCGGGGCTCAGGAAAGGGAAAGAGGATCCTTTTTTAAAATGTCACCTCAACCCCAATGTCTGTCAACAAGTTCAGAGTATTAAGAAGGAACAAGAAGGAGAAATCTCATTTTTGCACTGCTTAAATGTACAGTTTGCTATTGTCTTAAATGCTACATTTCTGGCTGTACCATCTCAAGCAAGAGTATTGTAAAACCAAAGAAGATACAGAGAAGGATGACATGGTAATTGTAAGAAAACAATTGCTTCCATACAGGGAGGGATTAAATAGTTATAGCCCTTCAGTCTGAAGAAGAGACAGCTGAATGGTGTGGGGAGTCAATATCATAGGCATGTTTGAAATCATGAAGAGAGGGTGAATAGGCAATAAGTAATTTCTCCCGATAGAAGAACTCCATGACAGTTACAATCCAGGAACTTTTTTTTCCTGCGAGTATAGTTGAATTCTGTGTCTCACTTGTGCAGTAACGTTAGGGAGGCCAAAATGAGTAGACGGTGAATTTGTACAGTATCTTGGAAGACAGGTCCATTGCAGGGGAGTATTAAACATGATGTTCAGATGCGATGGTAGGTTTGTGGAGATCCTGAAGCTGGGATTGCTGGAACTTGAGGATGTGTCCATGAGATATGATTCCCTGTATGTCCTGGTGCTTATGCTGTGTCCTAAAAACCTCCATCCCTCCTCATTGAGTGGACAGCTAGATCTAGTTCCAGAACAGGAAACTTCAGTTAGAAAATGGAGGTACTCTGGATAGTGTCCAGGAGCAGTCCCCAGTGTAAGCAGAATTGCATTGACTGCGCAGGTGAGACTTTTTATTCAGAGGGATTTATGAAGATACTTAATCTGCTCCAGGGACATGTAGCTAAAGTGTTCCTTTTGCTTGGAGCTGCTGCCTTGACATACGAGCAGAGGCTATTGGCCTTCCAACATTTGTATCCTAACCAATTTATGACTTTATATGTAAGGCCCACAATACTGAGTGAACCTGAAACTGAATTGACATCCTGTGTAGAGTGCAGAGTGATGATGCACTCTACAGTGAGTGATCCCTTCTCCCAGTGCTTTATTCTTACCTAGAAACTTGCATAATTTCAGGTTTCACCAAGACTGGGGAAAAGGTACAGAATTCTTGACAAATGTCTATGCTGTTCCTGCAGCTATTAATTTTTTGTTGGCTAATCTGCATCTTTCTCTGTCAGAACCATTGCAGTCTGGGAAACAGTTGTGGAAAACTGTTCTAGTGAGAATATTACTGAAAAGAGGGGAGACCATTGTTCTCTGGTACATCCACTTGATTACTTTTTATGATGACAAGAGAGTTCTTGGATCCAGTCCTACTTCCTGTTTGCATATCATTGCCTTTCTATCAGCATCAGGTTTCTTCTAGTCTCTAAACTCAGAATTATTTTTCTAATGATTATGTTCAAGAAGGTTGGTATTTTAAAAATCTAATTATTCATCATTAAAGGAGAATATGAAAATATTTTGTGTCTTTTATCCTGAGAACTGTATTAAAAAAGAATTTGGGGAGTTTAAATTAGAAATGTTATTAATGGAATGTGCTAGAGGTCTGTGACGTCTTGTGCAGAAAAAGGAGCCTTTGCGTTTCTTACTACTTGGAGCTCAGTACACAGGCTTAGCAAACAGCAGTTCTGGTCAAAGTTCCTGCTACCTGTACTGTAGCATAGTTGTGTGTGATTTTGGGTACCTATGTGTCCTTTAAAACACATAAGCACTGAGAATTTCTTTCAGGCTCCAAACATATAGGTACCTTAAAATCTGCATATTGTTTACACTTGCATTGCTAATTTTCACATTTCTTAGGCACTGAAGGAGTTGCAGATAAGAATGGAAGCAGAAAAGCTTTGCCTGGAAGGTCCGGTAATTCCAAGTGATTACTGGGGTGGACCACTTCTTTATAAACGAGCAGGAGGGCATCTTAATCTTTATTTTACTGAAGAAACATATCACCAGAAGAAACCCAACAACTTCCTTCTCTCATATTGCTTTGTAGTTTTGTGGTTTTGGAACTAAGTGCTGTAATTTATTTAGGATTATGGTGAAACAAGCTGAGGTCAAGGTGAGTATTTCTGTTGGTTGGCAGAATTGAGAATACCCAGCTCCTGCAGTTCTGTGTAAGGTGTTAAGCCTTATGTGCCTTTTCTGAGAAGCTGATTAGGATCCCTCCTCCCCTTTTGCCCACCAAGGTTCTTGAAACTAGTGCTTTTAACTTGGTGATTGCAGCTTTAAAGTGATCAGTTGCAGAACATGCTCTAATTAATCTCTTCAAAATTTGCTCTCTTGTAAATATTATGGGTAGGAATTTAATTTTGTATTTGCTGAAGATATAGATATTAAACCAACAAATTGTGCAGTTGCAGACCACTGTGTGTCTGTGTCAGAGCTGTATGAGGTTTTTTGTTTTGCTTTAAACACCAAATACGCAAATTATTTTGTACTACTATTTGTATTGATAGCTGAATGCTTGAAAAAATGGGCAGACAAATGCTTGTTGTGAATGAAAGGTTGCACAGCTGCAAGGCAGACATCTAAGTCATTATGAAGAGTCATGTTTTTACAACATATAATTAAAATAACAAAGTTTGGGGCAAATATGTGTTAGCCATAAGTTTAGTTTCCAACTGGAGAAATTATTTAATGTTTGTGAGATGACCCTTTGCATAAGCAGAAGAATGCCTACTGGCAGAGATGCATGCTTGTGTTGTTTGACATATTTGATCTGATGACTGCTTTTCTCACTTTAGGCATGTTAAATGGCTTGTGTTAAGAATAAGTCTTTGTAGAATTGTATCAAACAAGGTATCTTTCTTTTCTAATCTTTGTAGGTATATTTTTACATGACTTTTTTTCTTTTACTTTCATGCTTACCATGTAAAATCCTTACAGAAAGCAACAATAAACTGTAAGTAAATTAAATGCAAATTCTCCAACAATTGTTTTGTTCCCTGATTGTATGTTCCAAAATAAGTTGCAAAACCAAAGTAATGAATGATTAAAAGTATCAAGAATAAATTCCCCATTGTAGCAGCAGATTATCATATATGTTGTAATTCAGTGATCAGAGTGATAGTCTGTAGGATAGTATCACTAAACTTCTAATTATTTATATAAGTTCCTGATGCTTTTTCAGTGATTAAACTGAAATAATACTGGGGGGGAATGTAAATTTTTTTTGGGGGGAGGGCTGAATATAAGAGAGAAGCTAAGAACAGCATTGAAACTAATAAGCTTTTTTAACACTATAGACTGCAGATCATAAGCATTTTCTTGGAGGCTTGGGGAAGGGATTCGCTTAACATTTCATTGGGGAATGCATAGGGGAAACATTCACTGGTACTGTATGTGACAGTAGGAAGGGGAGATGATTTTAGAATTCATGCCTTTTAGTAGCTTGTTGATTTCAAAACATTAATAGTAGCAAATCCAACAACAGATGAGTAAGGTAACACAGATGTAGCTTGCTTTTTTCTACTGAAGAAAGTGTCCACAGGCACTATTTGGGGAATTTGAACTGCAGCTTAGTTCTCCCATGAATGTATAGCCTGGAAGTACTGAACAAAAATTAAAAAAGGAAGACAATTTATAATGCTGTGCTTGTCTAGAATAAAAGCAAACTATATACATTGAGAAGCTAATGGTTTGCTGCTGCTGCATCTTTACTTCCCTTGCCATCTATAATAATTTTTTACTTTGTATATAAAATTGTGTCTACCATCAATGTAGAATCTGTCACGATACTGAAAATACAAATCACTGTATCACCCTGTGTTTAAGTATGGGCTTAAACAGCAGTAGACTCAAGTTAAACATTAGGAAACTTTCTAGTAGGGTGGGTAATGAAGCACTAGGCTAGATTGCTTGGGGAAGTCATCCATCCCTGGAACCTTTGGAACAAGGTCTGCAAATACTGTCAGGAGGGGTCTGGGTATGGTTTATAACCCCACCCCACCGCTTTCTGTAACATAGGATTTCTCAAAGTCAGTTCTATTCCTATTTTTCTGTGACTTTTCTTCTGTGGGAAACTCAGAGCACAAGTCACAGAATTGGATGTTTGTTCTGAAAGCTGAAAAAAAAAAAAAAAAAAAGAAAAATACCCTGGCAATTTAAACGGTGTTTTGAAGCAGCATTTCCTTGTCGGTAATAATATTCTAAATTGCTTCCAGTAAGAAAAGAAAAGAAAAGCATGCTGTTGAAGTTTGCTTTCAGGTTTTTGTGCTGTGCCTTTTGACTTTCAGACACAGTGAAATACTGTTTGTTTAAAATTTAAATGTGACAGTTACAGAAGAAGAAAAATGTTGGTACACATTTTTTTATTACTCATAATTCATAAGAGCTGCTCTTTTAATTTTTGAAGTCACAATTCTAATTGAATGGGTAATTCAATTGTGTTTTTTTTTTGGGGGGGGTGGAGGTTAGAAAGCAGAGGCCAAAAAAAAAGTTTTCACTGATACTTCTAAAAGTCTGTAGCATTCAGCACTTCACCTTCCACATCTTAACATACATGCAGATGATGTCTGAACTTCTTAAACATATAGTAAAAGTGTTCCACTTGATTGCTTTAATTTTTGCCTACAGTGACTTCTCAGATACCTTACTTAAAGTAATTCTTCAACTACTCTTCTGAATAAATCATTGTAAGCCTGGTTATTGTACCTGACTGTATACAAAAAATGGCAAGCCTACAATAGGTTTTATTTTGATGTTAGGGAATTGCATTTATTATCTGGCTTCTTTATGCTATTTAAAGAAGGTGTTTTTCATCTGTTTCATCAGAAATTCATAGTCCATCCTCAGCCTCTCTGGGTGACTGCAGAAGACATAGAATTGTGGCACCACAACATATTGGAAGTTGAGTGAGTTGAGGGTAAAAACTTTTAACATGATTATTCACAGCTGTAAGAGCAGAGTAAATAAAATATTCAATACAGTAGAGAGTTCTATTCTGAACATGAAAATCTCAGAAAACTAAAGGAGTATGACTTCAGAAATGTGGGAACATCAAATTACATGCATTATTTTGATATACAGAGGAAGAGAATTTGAATGATGATACAATGAGAGAAGGACTATAGTATCTAAACATCGAAGCTCTTTATAGTCCACTAAGAAGCCAAAAAGCACATTGCTCTATTAAAATGTCTCTTGCAGGTTGTTTTTAAACCAGAGTAGATGGGACTGAAAGCTTGCATGCAAAATGTTAATGTTCTGTACAGGCATTTTGGGGAGCATTAGGTAATTTGAGGCCTATAATGAAATACTGAATTAGTAAGTGTAATGGTGTTGGTAGCTCTTTCCGTATGAAAGGTAGGTATCTGCATAATCTGAATTTATATGGCATTTTTCTCACCGTGTTTAATATGGCCTTGCAGAAAAAAAAGTAATATACCATGAGGTGGTTTTTTCAGGGGAGAGGGGAGAGATGGGAAGAAAAACTAATTCTTAATAAATAGCATTCTTGGTAATGTCTTTATTTTAATTTCTTTAGACTATGTCTGAATGTATCCAGCTCTCATTTGCTGTTTGTAGAATTGGCATTTACACGGTAAGGCAATGTTCCAACTAACTAAATAATTTTTTTTAGTGTTAATGCCATTTGAGTGAAAAGAAGTTAGTTTTTTGGGATCAGGATTAAGCAGTGCAGTTAGCAAAAGGGATTTGTCATATTAGTTTGCATAAACAGACTACAGCATGGTTTTGTCCTGTCAAAGAGTTAGTAATACCAGGACAGAGAATGTATTCTCCACTTCTTAATTAAAAAGGTAAAGAAAAATTCAGCCAACCTCTTAAGCTATAAGAAAATTTAGAATTCATATGTATCAGCTGCTGAGAATTCTAGCCTAATGTAATTGCTGAAGGGTTTGTATACATTTGCTTTTAAATATCCATGATGTTTGAGTAATGTCATATATTAAAGCGTGTTAGCTAAATGCACATACTGTCTGGAGTGCCTTAATATTTTCCAAATGCTGTTAGGTTAAACTTCCCAAATGTTAATTACGTTATATAAAAGAAATATGAGGTTTACTTCAAACATATGTCCCTAATATGCTGTTACTCTTTTTGCTGCTCCCAGTCGTTCCAATTAATGATAACAGTTGAATGGCGTGTTTCATAGAAATTCATTGTGTAAGCTCTGCTTAATTGTTTAATATAACATTGTGTAAGCAGAGAGCTTACACAAAGTATAAGACACTTGCTCAAATCATGCTTCAAATCCTGGAGCTTTTGGAGTGAGAGTGCTGCTCCTACTGTTAATACTTTTCAGGAGGAAGCCTGGCACATACCACTTCCTGTTCTGTTAGGCTGTACAGTCAAAAGTAGGTTACTTTTGAAGAACTGTGAGGACTATGTACCACCAGTAAGTCTTACCTGAGGACAGAACTGCAAAGCTTAACATTTGCTTTTATCTCAGAATTTGGTTCCATGTAGGGTTTAATATCTGCTTGAATTTTTTTCCTGTGCCATTTGCGTGCATTTTGTTTTCAACATCTGAAAGACTATTTTCTAAATGATAGAAAATAACAGATTTGGGCAATATGGACAAAATTCTCATGAAGGAAACTGCTACTTGCAAAGTCAAAGGCATATTTTCCTGTGGTATTTTAAGTTCCTTAGGAAGACTTTCTCTCTTTAAATGCCTATGTGATAAGAGTATGCTTATCTTGAAGGATCAGAGAAGGTTATAGTATGAGGTTTTAATGGCTGCAAGGTATACAAGCCATCTGCCAGCTCTTTAGAAGGCTGTAGTAAGCTGTCCAAATTAATTTGAGAGGATGTCCAAGTATAAATGCCGTGTAGTGCAGAATTGGGTATAAGCAGTTATAATGTATAGCAAAATATAGCCTCTGACAATAATTGGTTCTGGTTTAGTTTAAAATAGGTAAGTGTAGTGCGTATACTGTAGTGCACTGCAAAGTTGTGGTAGCTGCAGTTATAGTGATAGTTTAGTAACTGATACCTCATTGTGACCTTTTGGGCAGCTAATATTTAATTTCATCAAACATTTTAAATTACAAAATAAAAAGATCTAGCTTCATTTGTGAAAATGCTGGAAGGAACTGATTTTATTGACTGCTGGTACTTAAGGGAGGAAGGTGAAGAGGATGATGACTAGGCTTCAGAGCATCCAGAGGTGCACTGTTGTGGCCACAGTGTAGAGGGAGGACATGCATCCCATGTAAGGTGCATTTGAGGGCTAAAATAGTTCCTTTAGGAAAATGCTAGGTGCTGAGAGTACTTGCTTATATAGGAATGCCTGTCACTGGAAAGGAGAGTTTCAGGTGATCTGACTGCAGAGTGGGTTTGGACAGCTTTGGTGTCAGAGTAAAGGTGGAGGCCTGCCGAAGTGAGAGCTATGCAGCAATGCAGTGTGATAGTTCTCCCTTTGCACTGCTCATGCTCTGTCATGTAACTAAGTCACTGGATTTGTTGCTGAGGTATGCGAGCAGTCTGGCAGCTACCAAGTATGGTGCTCCATACTGATGTCAAGAAGCAAATCACAGAACTCCATTCATATTTCCCATTTAATTAATTCCTTATATCTTGTACTGTGTGCTTTCTACTGCATGCTGTTATTCAGATTTAATAGATTTTTGTTGTTGTTAATTGATTGGTTTTTATCCAAAAGCTAAGCAGTCTCTCAAATGCCAGTCCTTACCAGTACCGTGTCTTCAGTGTGTACTGTTTTACTTGGACACTTCATGTTCTGCACATCCTCAGTCCTCTTTGTACAGTGCTGCAAGTATTTTGCAAAGGCTCTTAGTCCTTTGGACTACAGGCATCTCAATTGTTAGTCTGTTCTCAAGCTGCTTATCAGTAACACTCCTGAGGACCCATTACTTCAGCTGTACTACTCCATTAAATAGGCTTCTTGCTTTGCAGGCCTGTGCGGATTATGAGATGGAAGCAGGGTTTATATAGTTATCTGTGGCAAAAGAGCCATGCCGCCTTCAGCTACCATGACTAAGAGGATGAAACTTTGTTGTCTTGAGCTTGGAAAAACATAGATCTTTGCAAGAGCACAGAAGGAGATGTGATGACCATTTTGGGGAATTAAACCAGATGAGATTACATAGAAGTGTATACCCTCAAAGGGGGGAGTAGAGAAGCAAAGGTGATTAATATAAAAACTATAGATATTTGTAAGGAGCTGAAGTTGAACGATGTGTATCCTAAAATGAAAATATTATTATAAACTTAAGTGAAAACTTTGGGGATTAAAAAAAACAGCCAACCAACCAACATAAAACTCCACTTCCTCTGTGTGTTTTACACAGCTAGTACCTTCTGGCAGAAGTACCAGTCTTTTCAGACACATTTCTTCTTCTTCCACCATACAAGTGTCTGAGTCAGATGCGTCAACTGGAAGTGTGGGAACAGGCAGATAAATTGCTTCTTGAATCTTCATGACTGTGGAGATTTTAAGCATATGACAGCTTGTAGGAAAGCTTATCATTGCAGACAACACCAAGTTGGGAGGCAGGGTCGACCTGCTTGAGGGTAGGGAGGCTCTGCAGAGGGATCTGGACAGGCTGAATCGATGGGCTGAGGTCAATTGTATGAGGCTCAGCAAGGCAAAGTGCTGGTCCTGCACTTGTGTCACAACAACCCCATGCAGCGCTACAGGCTTGGGGAAGAGTGGCTGGAAAGCTGCCTGGCAGAAAAGGACCTGGGGGTGCTGGTCAACAGCTGGCTGAATATGAGCCAGCAGTGTGCCCAGGTGGCCAAGAAGGCCAACGGCATCCTGGTCTGTATCAGAAATAGCGTGGCCAGCAGGAGCAGGGAGGTGATTGTTCCCCTGTACTGGGCACTGGTGAGGCCGCACCTCGAGTCCTGTGTTCAGTTTTGGGCCCCTCACTACAGGAAAGACATGGAGGTGCTGGAGCGTGTCCAGAGAAGGGCAACAAAGCTGGTGAAGGGTCTAGAGCATGAGTCTTATAAGGAGCAGCTGAGGGAACTGGGGTTGTTTAGCCTGGAAAAAAGGAGGCTGAGGGGAGACCTTATCGCTCTCTACAACTGCCTGAAAGGGGATTGTAGTGAGGTGGGTGCTGGTCTCTTCTGTCACGTGGTTGGAGATAGGACAAGAGGAAATGGCCTCAAGTTGAGGCAAGGGAGATTTAGGTTAGATATTAGGAATTTTTTTTTTTTACTGAGAGGGTTGTCAGACATTGGAATAGGCTGCCCAGGGAAGTGGTTGAGTCAGCATCCCTGGAGATACTAAAAAAGCGAGTGGACAGGGTACTTCAGGACATGGTTTAGTGGGCATGGTTAATGGTTGGACTCGATCTTGAAGGTCTTTTCCAACCTAAATGATTCTATGATTATATTATCATTAACTTCCTTTCCGTTTCTGATTTAATTTTCTTAGCCAGGTAAAAATCCTAATAAAATAATGATGGAGATTTCAACCTACATGAACCTCAGAGGAAAAATAATCCAAAGTTTGTTGTCTTTTATAATGGTGTGTTTGCCGCCTTTATAGATGCTTCGGACTCAACGCAGAAATGGTGTGCTTGATTGTATGCCTACACATTTTCTCTGGAAGGTTCTCTCATATGCTGTACTAGGCTTTGAGACTTTTTTCTTCTCAACTATTTGCTGTTTTTTTGAACAGGGTAGTAAGGTATTCTTTCTTCTCCCTACCCCCTAAGTATGACTCCAGGAATAAGCCAAAAGTAATTTTCCTATCACTTGTTGTTTTGGATAACAAGGACAGAAGCCCCTTCAGTGGTGAGAACCATTCAGAAAAACTAAGGAGATTTAGTGGAAGTGTAGTCCTTTGCTGGTATGCATTAGAAAGAAAAATACTGGAAAACAACATTTCCCTTCTCAGGAAATTGGAAAGCAACAGTTTTCCTTGATTGCAAATAATGTCATCAATAGATAAACAATTAGAAAACATTTAAAAACAAAACGATAACAAGAAGCTCTCTGTAGAGCTTTCTGCTTTGCAGATGCTGTGTATGGCAAAAGTGATGCACTCTAGCAGTGTTGCATCAATGTTGGCATCTTCTTCCTGAAAATGATGATTAATGGATGTTTTGGTATTAGTAGCCTCTTGCTTGGCTTGAATTTGTGCAGTAAGATGTGGAAGTAAATGATGCATTTATACAACTGTGCTTACTATAGTTTATATATGGTAAGTATAGTAAATGATGCAAATGTGCTTTTAGTTCCCTGGTTTACTTTGGATTAATTTACATTTGTCTTTGTTTATAATGATAAATTCATGTCTTGAAATGGTTTGACTGGAAACAGCTGGTATACCAAGGAATTTGCCCGACATTAGAACAAAACAGAAGTAATATTTATCCATGAAGTGGCGGAGGGGAAGGTCTTTAAGAGAAGAGAAACCAACTGAGGCAATAACTAAAGGCAGTCACGGAATAGGAGGTAATGATGGGAACATGTGTGGAAAGTTCAGGAGCCCGCCTGTGACTTACAGTATGGAAAGCTTCCTGTGAGACTCTTCCCCTCCCCGATGTGGTTTCCCATTGGAAAATGCAAAGTTAAAGTAATAACAGTGCTCATATAGCATATCCTGTCTACTCCTCCCTTTCCCATGTCGTGTCCTTGACATGAGCAGCAAAACAAAGGCACAAAAGGGCAGCAGGAAAAAATTCTTTTATGTGTTACCCTTTGGGAAATGTGGACAATTCCATTCACAATCACTGTTGATACTCTGTGGGTAGACTGCTGGAAATGAAAGGTACAAATATATTTTCTACTTCTAGCCTTAAATAAAAGGTGTTTGCTATCACTAGAGTCTTGGCAGTGACTTGCAGCTGATGTGAGTATGTCCTGTTTGTTGTTGCAAATCTCTAGTCAAGCTGCTTGAACCATGCTGGTTGTGGTGTGCATTGCTACCTACCTAAACAGGAGAAAGAGCTGCAGAATGTTCTGATGCACGTGTTGTTTTGTGCATGTGAATGTTGGATACACTGTGGATTTTTTTGCTATGAGACTTTTCTTTCTACTTTTCTGAAATAAAGAAAGAATTGTGACTTTTTTGTTTTTTCCCAAATGGGGAAAGTAAGGGCAGGTGAAGTGGGAAATCATCAAGGCTGGGCCAGGAGTGAGGATCAGAATACAAATCTCTACCCTTTCTCTTCGCAGAGTTCACTGGTTACAGTAAACTGTAGTCAAAATTGCTGAGCAGCCTCTCCTTGTGGCCAGAGCTAATGTTACCTGCTCAAAGAGCTCAGCAGGTCGGTCCAACCAAATGCTGTTGTGACAGCATTACTTCCCTGATCTATTAAGTAATACTCACTGTACTTACAGCCCTTTGACAACCTCTGGCAACTACTAATTGATATCACTGGAAAAGGTATGGTTTGCCACTTTGACCTGTTGCTTTGTGTCAGAATGAAATGTCTGTTTGACAAACTTGCAGCCTGCAGATAGAGCTTCGTCCTGAGCTAGGAACCTCATGAGCTCAGGTTGTGTTCCTCCTGATAGTCTCTACTGTCCATGGCCCCTTCCTGCTGTAGAAAACAGCAGTGTTGTTCCACAGACCATTAACTTTAGGGAGGACTAGGAAGAAAGCTCAGATCCTCATTACAAGAGTCTCAAATCTTTCCTGTTCAGACAAGTTGCTGTTCACTTGTATTTATCAAAGCTATGTGGTTAGTTATCCTGTACATAAACACTGTTTTGCATCTTCCCTTTGGAAGTCAGGATTCCTGATCTTCAGTGTTGCTGTCTTTCCAGAAAATAGCTGTGTAATTTACTGGCAAAAAGTCATGTTTTGCCTTCAGTGGCTGGCCTTCAGTGGCTGGTCTGCATGAAAGATAAACTACTCCTGTAGGCTCAAGTGATGCAGGGGGTGATTGTGTGAGCACGGAATTTTTCTGATGGCCTCTGCTGAGCATCCTTCTTTTGTACAGTTTGCAAAGTAGCCTCTTTAATTATAAAAATAAAAAATAATTCTTTTAAATGAATGATAGATTTAAAATGTAAATTGCAATTACATTGCAAAGCAAAGGTATTCAAAGTCCTGACAATCTCCTATAAAACATACCACATGCTTGAAATTTGAGCTGCCCTGTGACTGTGGATTCAGAAAGATGGCAGTGGGGCATGTCGAATTACTAAGTGGCAAGTGTACAAACCCAGCACGTAGCTGTATCATTTGAATTATTGAGGAGGCAAAAAGACTAGAAATGGCTCTTCAGTGAAAGTGAATTTTTTCTTTCGCATTCTATAGTCCAGAGGTTGGGACTGTGCATAGCCTTGAGGTTTGCAAAAATCAAGTTAATTTGTAAGGATTCCTGGAGTCTGGCTGGGCAATTCTAATTGTGGTGAAAGGTTGCCCTATGATTGTGCTAAAAGTTGCATGCACTGCTCTGTGTGTGTGCAGTCACACCCTCTGTACAGTTGTGTAAGTAAGAATCTAACAGGTGATTTGCAAGTGGAAATAGTAAGTATCAGTAGTATATACCATTTATAGTATTTGCATACAGCTATTTTAGTTGTATTTGTTGTTTTGTTGTTATACTCTTCCCAAAAGTGGTGATGCTTTTGAGTAATGAATTGTAGATTGTTTCTGGTTGGTCTGTGTTTGCCTTTAACAGCAGCTGCACAACCACATTTTATTAGAAATTATATTTCTTGCAGGATAATTACCTTTTTCACAAGACGTCATGTTACAGCAGGAGTGGGATCAGTCTGTTCATCAGGTCTTAGACTTGTTTTGATACTGTGAGTTGAAAAGCTTGTCTGTTTACCTTAGACTGATAAAAGACTGCTTTTCCCTACGAATATGCTTGCACTGTATCCTGAGGGCATCAGTGATATGTTACTATTATGATTACTACTGTAAATAGTTCCAACTCTGTTTTCTGAAGACATCCTGCATTTGTTCAAGAATAGGTCTCTCAAGGGAAGAAGTCATACAAGTGGATAGTAGATTAAAAAAAAAAAAAAGGGGAAGTGCATCAAATGCCACAAAATTTCATCTGTTATGAGTTAGCTTTTTTTTTTCGGAAAAGACCCTTCTGATTTTCTCCATTAGTATATATCTGTCCTTGGAGTTTTTAATCTTTCTCCTCACCATAAATTTGAAAATGTTTACTCAGGTGTTGAAGTTAGTTTGGAAAGTGGTCTGCTGAATTTCTTGGTGCTACACCTTTTTTATAATAATAGTCTGCTGCCTTCAAAATGCTTTTGTGTCCATGTGTAATTAAAGCCATAAATGCTTTTGGGAAGGCTGCTCTACAGCATCCTTTAGATCCTTTTAAAGTAAAAAGCCCTTTTTAGATCAGCCTTGTATTGCAATGTTTGTATTTTGATCAGTTTGATTATATTTCACAGAAATCTTAAACCTATTTATATTCTGTAATATGAAGACCTTTGAAGAGTGCCACTTGATTTTTATTGGCAAGGATTTATATAATACAAATTGGCATTGAATTTTTAATGGATTTATGTTGCTGGGTATTATGTTGTTGAAGAGCAGAAAATGACAGTGTTTAATAGATACTGTAACTTCATACAATGTTTCCACTGGTATGAATGTGTATAAATATACATGCTTATATTTGAAAAGGTAGCTTTTGAGTGATTAAGTGTATTAGCATCTCAAATGCCATTCTGGGCAACAGACTTCTAGGAACTGGTAAGATGTGAGAAGTGATACCAAGGATGTCTTGTGTCCTGGAAAGCTATCACATGGCATGCTATAACCAACACTGTAAAATTCTGTTTCTGGTATTGTCACAATCGCCTATGTGAATGTAGGCAAATGTCTCGTACCTCCATTTGCAGCAGTATTTGTTCCAAGGCTTCCCAAACTTGCAACTTCAATTTCTTAGCTGTATTTAATACTAACAGTTAAAATGCTAGACCCACCTTGTTTGACTCAACCCTTTTGATGTCCTCATTAAGAGCACATGAGCACAAATTATCTGTTGTGCAGTTATTTTATTAAATATTGCACCTCAGGCCAAAACATAACCTACCCTTTTTACTTATCTTCTTGTTGCTCTTTGAGGAGCAGTACTCCTGTGTGCTTTCAGTATGTTTGCTTCTTCATTGAAGAGAAACGTGTAGTGCAGTGCAGGGGCCTTCCTCAGGCCAAGTCATATGAAATACATGTGTATGTCCTCTTTGAGATAAAAAGACATGGCAGAAGAGCTGCAAGACTGCACAGAGGTGATTTCATTTGCAGCATTTCTAGCTAGCACAAGGTTGAAGCCAAATACTCTTAATCTCTGACTGTTCTGCAGCAGTGTGTCGGTTACCTGGTTTGGTAAACATGCATAACTCCCTCCTCTCCTCCTCAAAACTCCTGAACATCAGCCAGGTGGTGTGGTTCTGCATGTTTAAGGTTTTTTTGGTTCAGCTACTTACGGAATTACCTCAATATAATCTGCTAGTGTTTGTCCCTGTCTTTTCTCTTTCATGCCACAGTTCAGTTATTCATTATTTTATCTATTTCCTACACTCCCATCCTGTTCAGTTGTCCCTTAAGCATCACATTTGTGTTCTTCACCTCTCTGATGTCATTCTACTTCATCCTGGTGTTCTCTGTTAGATCAGACTTCTTGCCACTGACAAAAATAATGGTTTTTATTCTGTACAACTCACTTCCCCTGTACCTCAGACTTGTTTCTTGGTGTTGCTTTATTAATTGCCTCCAGTTTTAGCACAGAGTGTTTTTACTTCTCCAGTTGTTTGTTGGGCTGAGTGGTGGTGGTGGAAGGGTGTGTATGCAGATGAAACATTTTGAGGTAAATTGTGTGCTAGAATCTCTTTCCTTCAAATACCATTAATAACAGTTTTTTAAAGCACTGTTCACACTGTAATGTAGTCAGACAACATACACTTCAACTTAAGGAAGATGACGATTTGTTCCCTGATTCTAAAACTGCATATATTTCCAAAACATGGGAGATTTTGTTTCTTAGTCAGGCCTGTGTTGTGTTAGTGTTCTCTTGAAGATTTGCTTACTTCATTTTGCTGTCATCTTGAATTATGTGGAAGACACTCCAGTGCATTTCCGTGGATTATATACTCTTAAGTAATAACTGCTCTGTATAGGGTCAGACGTGGAGGCCCGACAGAGGTTGATGCTCTGTTCTATTCCTAGCGTAGTCTCCACTGTGACAAGCAGGCTACAGGCAGATAGGGAATGTATCAAGCACTGCAGTGTGTGTGTAAACTGTGCAAGTTCTGTGCCACATGTGGAAAACAAGGTGGGATTGGTTGTGAAGTTGAACCTGTATAGACAAAAGATCCCGGAATGTTGAAGGGAAAGTGAAACGAGACTATAGAGTAGAACTTGACAAAGACTTTTGATTATTGACATCAAGGTTTGCATTTCAGATGCTTTTGCCTTGCTAAGAGTTGTGTGTTGTTTTTTCTCTGCTTGAATTTATTTGCTGTGGAAGAGAACAAATCTACTACGAGAGGCTGAAAAGAGCAGGTTGGGTCATGTGGGATGTTAGAGGGAAGTAGCCCTTGGTTTCAAGGGTTCTAAAATGCTTTTCACTGTAACATCTCACTTGACTTTGGACAAGAAGGTAACTCTGAAAGGGATCACGTGTGGAAATGCACACCTTGACATAGCAGATTAAAAAGCAGAGTCTATAGGAGCATGAGAACCCCAAATACCAGACCTCAGCCTTGCAGGCAAGAATAACATGGGGGTCATAAAATGGAGTGCTAAATCCAAATACCCCATGAATAAGAAGGCCAATATATATGTGTATATATATATGTAGAAAAATGGTTGCTGTGGAATGAGCTATGCTGGGTCAGTGGAAGTGTAAGGCTCTAGGACTGTTGGATAATGAGCAAGAAAACCACAATAAAAGAAACTGAGGTTTTAGGTGTGTGTTCTGCTGAGCCTGTAATGTAATGCGAATTAATCTTATATAAGCTATCACCTTCTAATAGTAATCTAGAGGATAGTAAATCAGCTTCAGATGGAGAATATGCATAAAGCTCTTAGTAAGTATGAAATCTGAATGTATTTGGAAATGCCTGTGCAACTCTTCTTCATAATGGTTTTAATATTCTCCCTGCTTGTATTCCTGACTGTTGCAGCTAGTGGCTGAACTTTCAAACTTCCTGATGAGACACAAGCTAATTTTATTTTTTTTCAGTGGGGTAAACTGAGGTGTAAAATGCAAACAATTTACTGATATTCCACAGCAAGTTCTAGATAAGATTAGAAAAATATATTGTGATTGAAAATCTGTTTCTGAATTGAGAGAAGATAGGCTTGTTTTGTGACTTGTTTTGTGTGAGTTAGGGATTTTCCCTTTTAAAATTCCATAGTGTAGGAAACTCTTTCCTGAGGAAGGAAGATGTTAGTAATTTGCTCTATTTCTTGAATAATATTGCAAAGAATGCCATTTGATTTCATGTTGTCACTACTCTGTCCTCCTCCTGACCTCTTTCAAGCTTTCTTTTCAAGGTTTCTTTAGGTGAGATAGGTGTGCCAGATAAGCTGGCATCTTTTTTCGCTTAGCATCTGGTTCTAATTAAGTAACCATTTTTTCCATAGATGCCAACTGTGATATTGTATGTGACCAGGGTTCAGGATTTTCTATTTTTGATCCCCTGTTTCCTTCATTGCTAGAATATTTTTGTTAAAAAATTTGTTATGTTTCAGCATGTGTATTGCCTGCTTACCATAACAACTGCTGCAAGGAAGGTCGTCTGCTCTTAATAAGGAAAAAACATTCAGTGGAGAATTGAAAAGAGAGAGTGCATAGTAAATGTGGTGCCAAAACTTTTATTTATTTATACAAGTCATATATAGATTTTTACTGTTATATGCTCAATACATTGAACTATTGCAGGTCTTTGTGTTGCTGTTTAGGCACTGGGCACTGCTGTATTCCTTAGCTCTTAAACTTGATTTCACTTACTTCTGAAGACTTTCTGATGGTTATGCCTGTGTTTTGTACTGAAAACAGATTCCTTATTTGAAGAGTAAGCTTTGATTCTTGGTGGAGCTTTGCAAGAGTGATTTGGGATACCAAAGAAGGCCTTTCTGTAAAGGTCTTTTCAATGGCTGTTTTGGGTTTGTCAAGGTTGAAATGCGTCCTTTTTAAAGAAGGGCTTAATAGAGAAAAACGCTATATAGACAGATGAATTAATGGATTATTGTGTTGCTGATGCAAGATTTCATGGCACAGATTGGTAAATTGTAAGAAGCCTCAGAAACAGAGGGTCTGCCTTGGTGCACAAATGATTCTGTTTTTCATATTCATATGATACAATCATAAAAATAGGTCTGAAAGGAGTGAGAGTCATCCAATTCTTCCCTGGCTCAGAAGCAGGATGAGCTATGGCCAAACCAGTTCTGACCAGACTGGTTCTCTGAAAACCCCCAACAGATTCCGTAATCTCCTCTGGCAATCTCTTCCTGAGCTCAACTAGCTGTGCTCTTCTACACACTATTTTTCTACCACGTAACTTAAATCTCCTATTAATCTTTCTTGCTACAGTTTAAGCTCTTTGTTTTACACATAGCGAACAGGTAGAAAAGTCTGTTCCTTTGTTGTTTGAAAATTGGTTGTTGAAGCCTTTTCAGCTTTCTGTAAGTTAACAGATGGGTCATTCAGTACAGAACCCCAAAGTTACAACCAGAGTGAGGAGTTATTTGTGTGGCAAGTTACAATTCAGAGGTGCTGCTTTGTAGCTCCCCTTTGTTCTTTTGCCTTATTTACTTTAATGTAACAGGACTCAGAAGCAGCTCATTTTCATGCTGAAGGTATTACATTGCTTGATGAGGATCACTTACTGAGTAGGCACTCTTCTGTCAAGGGTACCTGGAAGGACTCTTAGAAGATGGGCTTCACCAATGTTAGCACTTGTTTCTATTGCCCAATAAAACCAACACAAATATACCTGGATGTTCCTAGAATAGTGGGTGAAACCATGAAACAGATTCAACATTTTTTTTTCTTTCCTCTTTGTTATAAGACTTACCAGTTGTGACTCAGCACCTCCTCTGTAGCAGTTGGGAAGGTATGGTTTTTACAGTGACAAGATTCTCTCCCCCGAAGAATAGTACACTTTGAATGAAAAAGCATTGTAAATGCTTCCATTATTGGATTGTAATTGGTTAACAGGGAACTTGAATTGCTATGAAATTAGAGGTCTTAACTTCTTGTATTACTTACAGACCAGTTATTTTCAGTGCAGCTGTTCTCTGTGATCTTTTACAGAGGGAACTCATTCTATTTCTGATTTAACAGTAAGGAAGTTGCTACGTAGAACCTGGAAATCTGTTTATAGGGTTAAGTCAATATATGTGATTTTTCTGGATGGTAGTGCTGTTTGTTTCTACAGCCAAAAACTGGTAAAGTTGAACAAATTTTAAGTTTAGTGCACATTCTGCTTGCATGCCACCAAAGGCCAATGACTGGCTGTTAGCCCTAGGGCTCTTATCAATTGATCCAGGACAGTCTACCTGGTTGGATTTACAGTCTAATAGAATTATTTCTTGTTTGGTTAAGCTTTTAGGAAGAGGCAAGACCTGTAGGGCTTTCAGTGAGAATATGTTTTCTTGCTTGAATTAGAGAGGGCGAGGTTAATTCACTTTTTATGCATAGGCATTTATATGGTTATGGTGATTAAATTGTAAAGCAAAATAATTGGTGTTTGTTCAGATGTTTTTTGCTTCATATGAAATGAAGCTTTATTCCCTTGCTGCATTTGAAGGAGTAAACAAAGTACAGATTTCAAACCAGTTAAGGTGTCCACTTTTCTACTTACTACAGTTTTCAAGTTTCTGTTTAGACTAATCTGCAGTCTATAAAGTTTCTTTTCTGTCAGGTTTGTTTGCTTTGGAGTTTATCCAAAAGGCACTTGCTTAAGTAGTTTCTCATGGCTTTTAGAAATCCTCATGCCGGTTGGGGAAAAAAAAAATTGTTTATATTAATTTAGGTACATAATTCGTAATAAATTCTGTATCTGGTCCGTCTGTTTTATGTTTGCATAATAAATGAAGTATAATGTCTATTTTAAATTTTCAGATGCCCTCAGTAGCCATAGAATGTGCACTAAGAAATAGGTATCACTGTCAGAATGCCAAAAAATATTGTGAAAACATGAATATTTCCAAGAGAGATGTTTTTCTTAAAGAACAAGTAGCTGCATATTTTGAAGGATAAGTTGAGTTAGATAGCCCTCAAAATTCCAAATTATGCTTGGCTTCAGCTTTCAGTAACGCTGTGGTGTTCTCTCATAAAGTTGAGGGGTGGCAGTAAAAAAGATAGTTAGATAAACCAGCAAATAAAATGGGTATTTTAACATGTGTAAAACAAGATAGCTCTGGGATGCCTAAAAGTTAAGCATCTTTTTGTTGATCTTGTATGAAGTTGATGTCATATGCATGTTCTGACTGTGCTAGGAAAATTTTCAGCTACACGTCGCAGGTATATGCAAATATAAGTGGTTTTCTAATGAAAAAATATTGCATTAATTTTAGAGGTCATGCTCCAGATGTTACTTGATCTTCAGACAGTTCTTGCTATCTTTCATAGTGTTATGTTAACATAACATTAATTACAAAATTGTTTGTAATCTCAAGAGAAAACAAAGGTTTTCTCTTAATTTGTAGTTTAATGATGTGATCCTACTTACCACTGCATTTGAATTACAAGTTTCAAAATCTATTAGAAATTCAGTAATTTTTCTTGGAGGGCAGTTTCTTGATTTCCCTCACCAATGTGCTCTCATTGTGAGCTGAAGGTGCAAATAGCAGTACTTGCCAACGAACATGATTTTTGGTGCTGTCACTATCAAAATGGCAAAGCTGAGCTATGTCAAATCCAGCTGGTTCAGTATGTTTAAGAGAT
Organism: Astur gentilis; assembly: GCF_929443795.1. NCBI lineage: Eukaryota > Metazoa > Chordata > Aves > Accipitriformes > Accipitridae > Astur > Astur gentilis. The sequence continues at coordinate 69,308,867 of NC_064919.1, forward strand.
GAGACTGTGCAGCTGGTTTTAGAATCTCCTGACTTTGAAATGCCTGTATACAGTCTCTGAGAAGCAGTTCCAAATTGTTTTGTGTGGTGAATAAATGTTTGAGTGCTGCATTTTGGGGGAAAGTTAATGTTAATTCCCCTGTTTAAAACAGATCCCAACAAATAACCAGAAGTGGAATGAAGTTCAAGAGCAAAGAGAAGAAGCAGCAAGTTGTTTAGGGAGAAGAAAAAAAATACTACACCACCCCCCAAAGTGGAAGTGTGGAATGAATGCTTAAAGTAGGGTAAAAGCAAACTCAGAACAATGAAAACCACATGAATGAAAATCCATTTCCAAGAAATAAATTTCTATTGATTTTTTTTTTTTGAGCAACATTTGTAAATAATTTGGTTTTGGGCTAGTTCCTGAACTGTAGAGTTAAAAAAGAGACAGATCTTATTATTATATATTTATTATTATATATTTTATTATAAGACTTAATTTTGAATGGCATCTTTATTTAAAATAAAGCCCAAGTATGCAAGATTGAGCTGCTTTTGTGTGGTGTCACGTGAGATGATTATCTAATAATTTGAGCAGTTGGCTATATGCAAATTTTTTCTTAGACGTACCTCTGTAAATGTGGAAGAAAATGTTGTGTTTTTAGAACTTAGTGTCTTGCACACGTTCTTTTCAAAAAGCCTGAAAGCAGAATGCATACTTCAGAATGGTGGTTTAATAAAATGAAATACATTTTACAGTGATCATGACATTGAGATAATTTACAGAAACATTCTCTGTTTAGTGAGGACTTAAACAGTTGTGATTTTTGAGGGTTGGTTGGGCTTGGTGTGTTTTTATGGAACTGGTACTTTTTTTCCCTCCCCTCTGCCCTGGCATGTAAGGCTTGTTTTGGTCTTCTCTTACTGAAACGCAGTCTCTGAGTTGTACTTCAATTCATGTTTCTTGTTGTGAAATACAGGATTATTCTAGTGTATAACCTTCTACTTAGTTGCCAACAATACTAATAAATGAAATTAAAAGCAATTATATATGGGGCTAAAGAGGTGCTATGCTAGTTAGTAGCTGATGAATATCTGTATCTGGGGTACCTTCTGTCCTGTGAATATGCTTTGGACTCATTTTGGCTTCTTATCCAGGGTTCTCAGAATGTGGTATGAAATAGAAGTGGTCAGCTTTAATAGTTTATATCCTCAGGCTAGAGAAAATACAAGTAAACCTGCATTACTGCTGGTTAATTCCTGTGCTGGTTAATTTATTTCAATGCTGGCTGTTGTCGTCTTTGCTCATTCATGTGGATGAGGGGGTTCCACTTGTGCTTTTCATCTCCTGTTCTCCTTTGGCTGGACTCTCTTTCGTCTTTGACGGGAACCCAACTGCATCTTGCTCTCAGAAATGTGCATGCAAAGGGGAAGCATGTATTCTCATTGAAGACTAACTTGAGTAATTAAGTTTGCTTCAAGCTCTTAAAAGACCTAGTACCTAGTCATGATAGACCATGCATGTATGCTGGAACATTCTTGTAAGATAGTGTGAGAGGGTGTGCTGTCCTTGCATAACTAACTTGAAGATGAGGAGTGCCTGACTGTAAGCCGTAACTTCTTGAGGTAGCTGGCCACTTCAAGTAGGTGTCCAAAGTGCAAGCAAACCTCAATTATATTTCAGTGCAGTGCTGCCTTAATTAAGCCAGAAGAGGGTCCTTAGGTGGTCTCTGTGCCCAGTCCTACCTCTCTCAAATGTTAGGAGTCTTAGGAACACGCAGAAAGTCATAGAAAAACAGTTGTGCAAAGCTATCGCTTGACAAACATAGCCTTCTCTGGCAAAACTTGTTTTTGGCTCGGTCAGAATATTTTGATGAAGTTACATAGAGCTATAAACAATAACATGACTATTTTTTTCTGTAGTTCAACATCCCCCTTATATTTCTTTGTGTAAAGCTTAAAACCAACTGCTTCATGAGGAAATGATAAGGATGGCTTTATTTTTGTTGGGGAAATCCAGGTTGAAGGTTCTGAGTTGCCACACAGTGTGAATTGGAGGATATAAGTAGCGGGGCCCGCCCTCTTTTAGCAGAAACCTTTATAAAGCTTTACACAAAGGGGTCTACAAAACATGAACTAAACTTTTTTTCCTAAATGGCTAAACAGGATGTAGATATAAATAATAATTGAATACAAACTTACTTTGGTGGAGCTTTCTCACACACAGCTTCTGGTATGTTAAGAAATGTAGTTTCCTTTTAGAAATAGCTCTTCTATTAGTTTCCGGACAGTGCTTAAGATGAATTCATACTATTTAAAAAAATAAATAAAATAAACCCTCTTGTTCCAAGGTGTTGTAATCTCTTTAGGTTAACAGTAATATATGGGGGGGGTGTGTGTGTGTTAGTTTGGGGTTGGGTTGTTTGTTTTTGGTTTGTTTTTTGTTTTTTTTTTTTTTTTTTTAATTTGGTGTTTTTGAAATGCATTGTTCTTAATCAAAAATCGTTAAGATTTTTCTTAACTCTTTCCAAAATATTCAGAATGATGATCAAGTACTGGAGTAGAGACTTCTTGTACATACCATGTCACTAAAACAACCGTATAGATTCTGTCTTTTTAGGGCTTTCCTATTCTGCACATGAATACAAGTCTACTGAACATTGTCCTCACAAAATTGCATGCCTGTCTATTGTAACAAATACTGCTTTATCACTTTAAAACATTTGTTTAAATGTGCCTTCTCAGTAGCTTTTCTGTGGTCTGTTCCATATAGCCAATCTCTCTTGCTGACATGCACATTCTACATAGCAATAGGGAAATACTTTTTGAAGCTACCATAGACAAAGATTTAAGGACAGTAGCAGAATGAAACCACTTCTGTTTCTGGCTGTATGCTTGACTCTTTGCTTTATCTGTATCTTGGAGACACTGTCCTACCTTGAGGGCAAATCATGGTTGATGTAACCTGAAGGAAATGGTAAAACCTGAGATTGCCTGTCATAGGGGAGTTGGGAAATACCTTTTGTATGAAGACAGAAAAGAAATGCTTGTCAATCTTGTTGATGTTATTACCTCTTCTTCAGACCAGCTAGTTTTGAATAGCTGGGGTGTCTTCAGACTTAAAACACACTGGGAGTGAATTCGGGCTTGGTTGTTTTTGTTTGTTTTGTCAGCAGAATAGTTTGTATCGAGTTGTTTCTCACTTTGAGTGGTGTTACCACAAAACAGGCTATGTTTATTTTTATTCTTTTGTATTCTCCTATAAGTTTTATATTCTCTTATTCTGTAAAGTTAACTAGCTTTTCTCAGAAATGTTTATTTTCCACCCATTTGCCTTTCCCATTTAAATTTGAGATCATTCTCACAGAAATACTACACTTGACTAACCATACAGGTTTGCTAATTTCTGATCTAATTCCTTCTCCCATGGGCCATCTTGTCTCAGCAGAAGTAGTTTCTCCATGTAGTCAGGAATTGTTTATGAAGTCTGCTCCTTTCATATGAATATCTGAATCATTGAGGGAAGCCAGGATCAGTTTTTCTGTCAGTGCTTTGTGTTTTGCCTTCAACATTTGCTTTGCTTGGTGTAAGGGATTTGCGTATTTATTTTTTGCATGTCTGTAGCTCAGCTTCTGCTTCACTCAGTCTCTTGCTTTGATGACTTTTTTCAGTCTTCTACTTCTTAAACTGTATCTAAATGGAAGGTCTTTTGTGATACTCAAGCTAAGATGTTTTGTCTGTAGATCAAAATAATTCTGCATTACTGCCCCTTTATTGTGTATATGCAGGGGACTTTGGGGAGGATTCTGAGACCCAAGAGGTGTATGCATGCAATGTGCATTCCTCCTTCCTTTGCCTTTTCTATGGTGGTTTCTTTTTCTTTTAATTGTTACAAATTTAATGCTTACTGCCTCAAGTGCAGGGTCTGCAAGATGTTAGCAGGAATGTCTATGAAGGTTCCTTCTGTCATCTCCCTCCCACCTTTTTTCTTTTCTTTTTTTAGTGGTCCTTGTTTTAAGCCAATTGCCTGTCTAAGCCCAGAGTTGTGAGGCTCTGTCTTGTGTAAGCTACTGACTGCTAAAAGTTCTCTGTGGTTGTTTGGTTATTCTCTGTTTCTTTTCTACCACATTTCCTGACTGAGAAAGCAGTTGTTCTTAAAAACTTTTTCTGGTGTTGGCAAGCTCAAAACATTGGCAATTTCTCCTTTTTATTTTCTGGAGAAATGTTGGTTTTCTGGCTTTGGAATTTTTATACTGGCAATCTTTAATCTACTGTGGGGACTTGGGAGATGACAGCTCATGATGTGTGCAGGGGATGGGAGAACAGAACAAAGTGAATGTTTGAGATTGTTCATGATACTCCATTTCAGATCTTTATGTAGATATCTGCTCTTGTGGAAAGTGGAAGTTAGTGACTAAACAGTGATCCTATCTAGTCCTGTGTTCCCACTGAGAGTGGGAAGAGTCAGCACAATGCTTTATCTTGAGTTTACCAGCAGTGTTTTCTACATTAAATCCTGCTGAATACCTTTCATGCCTCTCTCTGAAGTTTCTGTGAGCCCTTTTCAAATGTGCACTGTTGCTCAGTTTTCTTCAATCTATAGCAAATAAAAACTTTCCTGAATTAAGGGCTGTGGTTCTCAGAAGCTGATAACATGTATCCTCAGAGAAATTTCCATGAAATCTGATAATGGTTGTAGCTTTATATTTTTTTTTAAAAAAAAAAAAAGGAAGGAGGGGGGGGAGAAAATTTGCTTCAGCAGTTTATCCAGTCACCCATGGGATTTGGGGAAGATGCTTATTCTTATGCTAAGCAATTGGTTAGTTTTATGGTAGCCTTTTCTGAAGCATTGGAAGGAATGTGGAGAATGGTGGACAGTCGTCTCAATGTTCTTAGGTGCTTGCCAGGTCTCTGGTTCACATGACTGGAGTCAACTTGACTGGTAGATCTGAGGTCAGACTGTCTGGGGTGTGTTGCTTCTTTCATTTCCAGTATGTTGGGAGGCAGTTTGCCCACTGTGCACCGTATTTTACCTGCTCTGCACCCTAAATGTGGAGCTCAGGCATTGATAGTACCCTCATACTGCCAACTCTCGGTTTGTGACATTTGATTGAGTCTCCTGATGGCTAAAGTAATTTAGTGTAGTTGAAGTCTCAGGGTCTGTTTTATAGTAAAATTAATGGCATACAAGTTAATGCATTGAATACTCTGGTAATCATTTCCATCTTTTAGCTATAGCATAATTGTACTTTGTTTGCAAAATTAGTGCCAGAAACAGTGATGATACTTTCTGTAAGCAAATTACTCGGCTGAATATGATCTGTTTTTTCTGCCTGAGCTCCAGTCATTATTTGGCTAATGCTTGTGCATTGCTAATTTGGCTGTTTCATACCATGTATTGTTAAATTGCTGTCTCCTTCAGTTGTCTTGCTGCTCACTGCTGCATGACTGGTCACGAAAAACACATCCTACAGAGCTATTCCATGAAGATGGCATGCTTCTATACCACATGGATGTTGACTGATGGCTTGGCACACTGTGCTTGCAAAGCAGTCTTTGCTTATTAAAACTCAGAAGAGATTGCCACTCACAGTGTGTGTGGTTTAATGTAAAATACTGAGAAATATCCTGCTAAGTTTGGGGGAGCGATTATAAACCACTGATTTCTTATGTGAGAAATGCTGCTGATTGCCCTCTCCCTTCCAGCAGGAGCGTGAGTTTGGATACTGGGAGATTCTGTGGTCCTTCTCTGCCCCTAGTTTTCAAGTGGACATTGAGCTATTAAATATGTCATTTATTTCTTCTTCCTAATGTCTCCAAGCCTTTTCCAGAAATTCATGGAGAATTTAAAAGAAGCAAAGATTACCATTTTTCAAACTTATACTGGTGTTTCTCAAAAAAATTTGCAGACGTGGTCTGTTGCATGTGTCTGTCTTCAAGTAGCCCTCCCCATTCCCCAGCACTGTCTAGCGAGAGTTTACACTACCCATGGTTGGTTGTCTTATCTTCAACTGCTAGTAGCAGCTTGTTTCTTTCAGGTCAGGAGAGTGAGAAACAGCTACAATTTCTGGATGTAGGTGTAAAAGTTCACTCCCTTGTCCTGAAGTGGCTGAGCTGTTGCCAGCAAAAGGTAGATAATTGTTCCCTGGGTAATAAAAGTACTTCAATAGCTATTGTGGATTATGTGTGTTTTAAATCTTGCTTGATATTGTTGAATCTGTTAACTGATGGACTCTGGGCATGAAAATTAAAATTAAAATGCTATTTTGTCTTTCATCAGATACTTAATGAGTAGGTACACAGAAGTTGAACAGACTGTGGCATAAATTATGATCTCAATATACGATTTGAAAGCTGTAATTCAGTACGGGAAGTGGGCTCTTGTAGATGACATGGAATTGAGTGTTATAAAAACATGGTCTGACTTAGTCTTGGTATGTAAACCAATTGAGTTGTAAATCAATTTAGTTGTCTAAACTGTACACAAAGAGATTTCCTAGATACTGGTTCAATGCAGAAAGTTAATGAAACCCAGAAATTGGGATCTTTTTCAAAGTATGTAGTAGAACATCATGCTACAAGGTTGTTCTGGAGTTAAGAATTTAATAGTATTTGAAGGATTAAATGTTTGTATGGGTATTTAAATCATATTTGCACTGAGCAGCAAACACTTTTAGAGAAGACATTAAACCTCAGGTTTACACAATAACCTACAAAGGAGTATTTCATAGTCCTATACTTGTATACTTCAATTCTCCTTTGTACATCTTCTTTTAGCAGCCACCATCAGGCACAGAAACTTGCATGGAAGTTAGTGTTTTATTCTTCCCACTAAGACAGAATCCCTAAAAACAATCAGTTTTTGTGAAGTTGCAGCCTATGTATACTTACTCAGCCCTGTTTAACATTTGCTAATGTCTTCTGAAGGTTCTGTCCTAGGAAAGAACCCAGGATTTAAAAAAAAAAAAACAAAAAAACCCCAACCTCTTTGACAGATACATCTGTTAGTAAACTCAGCCCAGTTTTAACACATTATCAGCCTTCACTTTCTGATTGCAATCCAATGCAGAAGATACAGAATAACTGTTACAGCAGTATCTTTGCAAGTGGCAGAGATACATGATATTCCGGTACTGATGACAAAACCCTTCCAATAACATCTATAGCTATGGTCATAGGCACCTTTGATCTGCCTGGAATGGATGGAGAGAGGTATGGCTGCCCAGCTTAGCTGCTAGAATACAGTTTGAGTGCTCCCATATCTGCTTGAATACAAGGTTGGCCGGTTTAGCTTAAAGCACTCTGTTTGACAGCTTACACAATTGTCTCTTTGCAGGAAAGCACATGAGATTCCTCACATATTCCATGCCATTGATTCTGACATGTGAGTGGTATTCTCCATCAGAAGACTCATACATCAGACTCTTCCAGACCATTGGAAACTTACCAATGTTGTTTTAGAAACAGAACTTGAACACAGAAGAGGTTAGAACTGTCTGGTGGCAAAGCCAAGCTATCGTAGATTGGGAAATATACAAGCAAGCTAATACTGACTAATTTGCCTTCTGTGTTTCATGTGTGTTTTGATGTAGTCTTTAATTACTTACATTGCTTTGTTTTCCCTCCTTTCCCCATAGGACCCATGAGTCATTCACTGCACAGGATGGGTGGCGGTAATTTAATTAGCTGCTGTTAACAATTGTGGAGAAAAACAGTTAGGTGGTATTGCCTCCTGTTCTTTTCTGCTATTTGAACACTTTTTTGAAGGTAGAATTAGAATTCAGAAATGGCCATATTGGGTCAGTCCAAATAAGTCTCTTGACCAGCAACTTGCTTTCAAATAGCCATAAAAAAAATGCCTGTGGAGGAGTAAGAACAGAAGACTGTATGTGCTACTGTTACCTGATGTCTTACAAGTTTCCAACTCTTCTAAGCACAGGCGATTTCAGAGTTAGTTGTGGTTTATGTCCTTATTAACATCAGTAGATTTTCATCTCTGATTATGTCCAGTTTCTTCATGAAGTCAGGCAGAATCCACAGCCTCCTTTTGCAATGAGCTGGTGGTTCTTCAGGTGAACTACCAGTTACATGATGAACCACCTCTTGTCCTTTTGAAGCTGTCTCCGATGAGCTTAATTCAATGGCTCTTAATCCTTGTAGTGGAAAAGACAGCATGCAGTTACTTTGTACCACCACCCTCTAGAACCTACTTAAAGCTTTGTAAATTTGTCAGACCTCTCAAAAATTCTCTTTTCCAGAATGAAGAACCTAAGATTGCTTAGAGTGCTTCTTGAAGGAGAAGCAATTCCATATTTTAATCATCCTTTTTGTCCTTCTAGGAACCTCTTCCAGTTCTGTTACCCTTTTTGAGATAAGAGGAATAAAAAAATACAGTGTTAGGTATAAACATGGTTAGATTGAAACATAGATTTATACAATGACTCGATGATTCCTGTCCTTATTTCTAACACTTGATTTATTTTTTTGGGAACTATCAAGGACCAAGGTGCTGTTTTTATGGGACTATCATAACCCAAAATCTCATTCCTGAGTAATGTAATGGTCATCTTAGACCCCATCAGCTTATTAGGACTGCAGTTTTTTTCCCCTCCATGTAGACCACTTTATTTGTTGAATGTCACCTGCCATTCTGCTGTCCATTCAGTCTCACAGTGTTGCTCCATGAATCTTTAGTCTGTACTGTATTGAATAACTGGATGTTGCTCATTCCTCACCTTTGCCACAGCAGATACATCACAGATCCTTGAGAAATTTTGCAAGTGGCCTCTCTCCATTGCAGAATTGACCATTTACTCTTGCCCTCTGTTTCCTGCCACTTAGTGAATTACTTGTCCATACAAAGCTTTTCTTCTTCTGTCATGACCACTTGCTATTTGTGTTTGAAAAATTTTGTAGAAAGCTTTCTGAAAATCCACCTTGACTATGCTTTTATGAATCTTTCTGTGGTAGTCACAGCTACTATGTCTGGGTACTTCACAAATGCTGAATTTTATTTAATCATATGTCTGCGAGGTTGTAAAATTTCTTCAGTTATAGAACAAAGCATAGAGCAGTTGAAGTCCAAACTGTGTAATAACTTAATGTCCAGTTTCAGACTCACAGTCATTTTTTTTCCCTCCAGAATTAATTTTTTTTTTTCCAGAATTCTCCACCTCATAGAGCGTGCCATCCATTCCCTATATGGATTCATAACATTGACTGTACTGGTGACTAGTTCTTCTCTAAATCACACTCCAGGGTCTCATGTTGGTTATCTAAAATAGCATTGCTGTGGTTTAACCCCAGCCAGCAACTAAGCACCAACCTCTTGCGCACTCCTTCCCGCTCCCAGTGGGATGGGAGAGAGAATCAAGAAAAAAAAAAGTAACACCTGTGGGTTGAGAGAAAGACAGTTTAATAGGACAGAAAGGAAAAAAATTAATAATAATAAAATGACAATAATGATAAAATAATTGGAATATACAAAACAAGGGATGTATGATGCAATTGCTCACCACTCGCCGACCGATGCCCAGTTAGTTCCCAAGCAGTGATCCACCCCTCTTTGGCAACACCCCCAGTTTATATACTGGATGTGATGTCACATCGTATGGAATATTCCTTCGGCCAGTTTAGGTAAGCTGCCCTGACTGTGTGCCCTCACAGCTTCTTGTGCCCCTCCAGCCTTCTTGCTGGCTGGGCATGAGAAGCTGAAAAATCCTTGACTTGGTAGAAACACTACTTAGCAACAGCTAAGTAGCTGCTATCAACATTCTTCTCATACTAAATCCAAGACATAATACTATACCAGCTATTAGAAAGAAAACTAACTCTGTCCCAGCCAAAACCAGGACGAGCATCTATCTTTGAAATGTGTAAGTGTTCTAACAGAGCCACTCTGTGGCAGAAGCAGCGGTAGAATTAGTTTACCAAGCTGGTGGTCTTCTGCTTGTAGTGAGAAAATCCCTTGCCTTGTTCAAATTTCTGCAACAAATGATGCTGCAGAGTCTACAGATTTGTATGACAGACAAATTTGCTGTGATTTGTCCTCAGTGAGTCAAGGATTGTTGCACTGCCATTGTCTTCACTGTCAAAAAACTTAAGGACAAGTTAACATCATTACCAGAGATGTTTCTTTGTCACTTCAAATCTGAAGGTAGTGTTTATGACACCAGCTGGTCCTCTGGCACCATCCAGCATAGTATGGTGTGCAGAGAGTTCAGCAAAGGCCAGAGATGCACACATTGATCCAAATAATGACATATTGCCAAAATGCAGCACTGTGACAGGAAACCATTTTTAAATCTTAATCACTGACTGCGCCCATTTAGTCTGCCCCGGATTTGTGTGCAAATGTTGGTGCTGCGTAAATAATTTGTGCTCTTGCATTTTGAACTACACATATCTGTCTTATGAGAGAATTAAAAAAAAAAAAAAGTTGAAATTTCTGGAGAACAGGAAGTAAAATAAAATGTATAACAGGAAAGAGCATGGAAAATTCTCATTTCCCCACTGTTATATTGTAGTGGAAAAGCTGGGCTTGGAAAAAGGCAGGTTATGCACATGGATTTTTATTCATATCCGGAGTAGAACTGGATTTGATCACTGTGTCCTGACATCCTGAAATGAGGTCTTACAGTCCCGAATGTTAGTTGGTAGTCAACACATCCTGGGGTGTGCCTAAGAGGTCATGGTAGACTAGCCAGTCAAAAGGTTTCTGCCTGATGCAGTCTTGCACCTGCAGGAGGGTGATAAATTAAGACCAAATGTGGAGTATGTAATTGTCAGTAGATAGTTGTCTGTTCTACTGCTTTGGTGCTGCAGGAGGGAGGAGGCACAGAGTGAGGGAAAGGGAATGGGTAGGAGGAAGGAAAAAGGAAAGTGGAGCTTTCCTTCAGCCAGTAGCTATCCTCTCTTGCTTCTGTTCATCTTGGCATTTCTCCAGGGGGAATCTAAAAAGATTTTTAGGATTTTTATTAACATTGTAGAGTACGTTAAGACTTGTACTGTTCCAGTATTGCCATATGTAGAGCTGTTTTACCACACACACAGATGGAGTTCTTCATTGGTGTATTCAGAGAACCTGAAAACTTACTGTAACTAGTAAACAGAAAAGGAAGAAAAATGGAGTAAGAGAAGGGAAAAATAGGTAAGTAGACCTAGAGAGCATATGTGATAGACTGATTGGTAGGAATGATCATGTACATGCACGTACATATTTGTACAAATATCTGGGTTTTTTTGTTTGTTTGTTTTTCCCCACAGTTGCTTGCATATCTGGGACAATTTTTCCATTGGCAAAAGAAAACTTTAAACAGAGAGTGGCTTTTAGGATCCTTTAGTATAGGCCACATAGCTGACAGTACAGCAGGAAAAACAGGGAAGTGTGTAGACTGCAACTATGGAAGAAGACAGCCTTTCTGCTGGGTCTTAACATGTTGACTTCTTGCAGTGTTTTTGTATGTAGCTACTAATTTAGTTGAGCAGAATTCTAAATTCATGTGTAGTAGAATCTAAGTGAAGAACAGGAAGGTCAAATGCTAGATTTTATTTCTCATTTCTTCCCCTAATAGTTCTCATTTTCCCAGTAACATCTGCTTTGGCAGGCACTATGATGGATGTAGGTGAGATACTGTACCTTAGTGTGAATGGAGCTCAAGATGATGACTCACAAGTGGGGCTAATCAGTTACTGTTGCTCTGCTTCTGGGCATTGGATACTGCAGAGTCTTGAGGTCAATAATCAGATGAGATGGTAATTGGTCCAAACATTGGGGATCTGGATAAGTTTCTAGTGTGGGTTGGGAATATAATGCCCAATGATTGGTAAACCTAAAAAAAGCTACTTTTAGTTATGAGTAATTAAGCTGGTTGTGTGGTAGTCATTCCTCTTTGTGAGTCTTCCTCAAACTGTGAGGATTTGTCTGTTACAGAAATGCTAGGTTGGGATTTTCAAAGTTACCCTTAAGGGTTGATATTTGTGCGGTTCCTTCTACTTATTCTTTAAAATATGAGACTCCTGTAACTTACAGCCACCTCAGAAACTATGAACTGTTTCTTGCATCCCCTTGTGTGACTGGTGTAGAGCATGCTTGTTAGCTGACTGCACTCTCTCTGAACCTTCCCTCTCTCTTAAGGAGATTGGAGGATTAACAGCTGTTTCATATGCCACTTCTCATCCAAAGAACTTCGTACATGCTACTAAGTTTTAATCAGTTTACTTTTACAAGAATCAAGTCCTCTGTTACTGAAGTTCAGTAATTCCTGGCATGAGGACTACACACATCAGACCTTTTTAAAAGTGAACATCAGGGTTCTGCTAATGAGTTGGGTGGTTTGAGGAAACTCTCACATGTCCTGTGTTGTTCTTAAAGGGTTGTGATGTACCTCTTGCTGCTGCATTGGCAGTTTTGTTTGCTAACACAGGGGCTCTGTTATCACTCTGCATGCCAGCAGCACATCTGCTTCCTGTTTTCTCTGATATAGGTGAATGCAGGTCTTCTCATTTATACTCTGCCTGTGATAAGTTCTGTGATCTATGGAACTGATTTTTTGCCATACATTTAAAATAATGAGTCTAGGTTTAGACCCAAAAAACCTGTATGTTTTGTGTCCAGTACTGATTTTCTTGATTTTGTGTTTTATACTGACTGCAGGTGGAGCAGTACTGAGCTCTGGCACATGTGACTTTTTGTTGTTAGTATATTAGCTGCTTGCAAAGTCATGCAGTTCTCTTTGTACTTCAGATGAGCATATATAACAGGCAGTGTGATGGTACTTACAAAGGCCCCTTCTTCCCCAGTGTTCAAAAGAGTAGTAGATGATACCATGCAGGCTTGTAGATCCAAATTAGTAGTTTTTTCAAACTTTTCTGTGTTTTTCTTCCATGAGAGTGGCTTTGCAAAGGTGCTGTCAGCTTAGAGATTGGATTTGTTGTAGGGTTCTGGTCACCTATTAAATTAACAGGCCAGATTAATGTAAATGAAAGGATAAAGAGCTCACTAGACTTTCAGTTCTGCATTGAAGCTTGGACAGCACTTGGACAGACTGTCATGCCACAGTTAAGGTTGGAGGAAATCTTGAGGGTCTCTAGTCTGACTTGCTGCTGAAAGCAGAGTCAGTGAGGTCAGACAACGTGGCCCAGGGCTTTTTGCAGTCTGTGTTGAAAAACTCCAAAACCAGAGACAGCACAGCACTTCTGGGCAACCTGCACTGCTGCTGCACTGTCTCCGTAGGGGGGAAAGGTTTTCCTTTATCTCCAGTCTGAACTTGTCTTGTTTCAGCTTGTGCCCGTTTGTCTCTCATCCAACCACCATGACAGAGCCTGTCTCTGTCTTGTCAGTGACCTGCCTGGTGGCAGGAGAAGGCTGTTCTGAGGTGCTTCCAAAGCCTTCCCTTCTGCAGGCAGAAGCAGCCCCATCACTCAGGGTCCCCTCACCAGGCAGGTGCTCCAGCCCCTGAGCATTCTGGTGGGCATCTGCTGGACTTGCTTCAGTTTGGCAATGTATCTCCTGGATTGGGGAGCCCAAACCAGAGGACTCAGTATCTTAGCTAGGTGTGGTCTAAGAAGTGCTGAATCAAGGGGGATCTCCATCTCCTGGTTGTGCCCATGCTACTGTAGCGCTGAATGCTGCTGGCCTTTGCTGCTGCCAGCCCCAAGGTGGCTCCTGTGCAGCTGGCTGTCCCCCAGGGCCCCAGGGACTTTGCTGCAGAGCTGCTGCCCAGGCAAGCAGTGTCTAGCCTGGACCACTGCCTGGGGCTCTGGCTTCCCAGGGGCAGGGGTTGGCATTTCTCAGTGCTGAACTGCAGAAGGCCCCATTCCTACACCCTCCCTACGTCCCTCTGGATGGCAGCCCTGCTCTCCAACACACTGGCTTTTCCCCCCAGTTTGGTGTCATCTGCAAACCTGACAAGAGTGACTCTTCCCAGGTCACTGATAAAGCTGTTAAACCAGACAGGTCACAGGTTGGGACCTTGTAGTTCTCTACTTTGTTACTGCGGTCCAGGTAGGGTACGAGCCATTAACTGCTACCTCCAAGCCAATCATCTAGCCAATTTTTGCCCATCTAAGTTGTGTAACTAAGCAGGCTGTAATGTTTCTCCTCTTGTAGAGGTCTTGCTCTGTGACTTTTCTAGGCACCAAAATTAGATTGATCAGCCTGTAGTTCCCTGGACAGTTCTGCTTTTTTTTTTGAGGATGGCATGATATTGACATTTTTGCACGTGTTTGGGACCTCCCCCATCTTGGTCACCATTGAGATCCACCAGCACCATCTTTGGGTGCAGCCCTTCAGTGGGTCAGTCTCTCATGTAACCCCTGACTCTGTTCTCACACACTGCTGAAAATTCTCCTCATGGACAGTCTGTGGGTGATGATTTCGGCACAGTAATGAGGCAGCAGTTTTTCTGAAGGGGAAAGGAATTAAGTGTCTTGTACTTGTAATGCAGCAGAAGAAGCTAAAGTGCAGCAAAGAGGCAAACTTAAAGTAAGGTCTTCTAAAACATTAATGTTATTTTCTGACTACTTGTTATATTCCCTCAACTTTGTTATAATCTTTAATTCAAAGAACATACCTGAACATGACTAAGGTGTGTAGCTGGTTTAGCTACTTAGGATAGCTCATTGTTGGGTTTAAATAAGTGAAAGCCAAGGTAGTTATTGGATGATTCAGATTTCTTTAACTTCTTGGGAGGCAATCTTTACTTTGTGTCTTTACTTCTGCTGTTTTCTGATACTGACAGGTAGGGCCCAAGAGACCAGGTAGGAATTTTTAGAAGATGTTAGTGAAACTTGCCCACTTTCCTTCTGTGTTAGAGTGCAAAGTGCTTCCTCTGGTATTATATACAGTATATAGGTTTGTATGGATGTCCTGAATCTCCTGAATATCTCACTGGGTTAAACTGAATTTCTGTAGTTGACTTCAGAATTGCCTGTGTTATGGATGTGGCTTTGAGTTACGGATCTGTTCTGTTAGGAAGAGCTAGGAGACAACAGCATTAGAAAATTACTTAAGAACTTCCTTAGCAAACTGTTACTTGCAGATTAAAAAGTTGTACACTGACAAACGCACTCCAGCAAAGGTATGGAAGGAATCCAGCAGGTGAGTCTGCTAAGCAGCCTATGTCTAAATACCAGTTCTCAGTCTTCCAGAAAGTCAGTCGCATTTCAGTAGCAGACAACTGAGACTGCAGTTCACAAGCCCTATCAATTTAATGCATTTTCAAGGAAGTAGTTTTTTTAAAGTCTGCAACACTACCACCACCCCCCCCAACCAACCAACCCACAAAACCCAACAAAACCAACAAAACCCGAAAAAGCCAACAAAAAAATTCTTCCAAAATCGGAAAACCCCCACAAAACCCAAACAACGCACCCTCCCCCCAACCCAACAAAAGCCCCCAACCAACCCCCAAGCCCCCCCAAACAAACCCAAAGGATTTTTCTTTTGAACCTAAATTCCCGTGGCGTGTTTCCCCCGCCCTGCTCTCTACCAAATCCATCCCTTTCCTGCGTCTTGGGAGTAAGCAGGTCGCTGCGTTCTTCGGGCAGCTCGGCCGCGGGTCTCGTCAGCCTGCTTTGGCAAAGCAGAAGGGGGTCCGAAAGGCGAAGCGGGAGGACGGAAGGACGTTCAGAGCCGGGGGGTGTCACTTGTGCACCGGCGATTGCCGCGTCCAGCCCCTCGCCTTTACGGAGAAGGGAGCAGAGAGGCACAAAACGCTTGGTGGGCGGGCACGAAGCGTTGGACGCCCTGCCGAAGCGTGCGGTGGGAGCGGCGCCGCTCCGGGGGGCACTGCGCCGCGGGGCGGGCGCGCCGTTCCGCAGCGCCCCACCGGAGGGCGCCGGTGCCCCTCGCGGGGCGGGGGCGGGGGCGGCTGGCCGTGCTCCCCGCCCGCCCGAGGAGGGGTGCCCCAGCTCGATCAGAGAGCACGGGGAGGAGAGCCCCTCCGGTCTTTAGTTCGTTCACACAGTTCACCGGATTGCTCAGCGCTCTCAAACTTGTCACTGTTTCTTACTTTGCCCTAAGGCTGCGCTTTATACGTGTAAAACCTGGGGTTATGTGTCTGTAGCCCTGGTGCAGCTATACTGCTGCTGGAAAACATTCACAGTTGTAGTTAGATGAGGATTCCTGTTTCAGTGAAGACCTGGCGTGCCACGTTGTTAGGAAAACACTGCTTGCAGACAAGCTTAATTTTAAGCTGTAGTTGAAGATGTGGAACCCTCATTCCTACTGGGGATGAACGGACTTTAGGTCCTACCAGTGGAGATGGTGTGACGAAGGAGTTCCAGTGTAAGGAGAAGGGTGAGAGGAGACTGGGACAAGTTTAGGAAGGTGAATTCTGAAGCTGGGGGGGGGCGGGGGGGGGGGCGGGGAGAGGAAGCTGCTTTTGTTTGTTTGGGGTTTTTTCCCCACTATTTTCCCTAGTGTTACTGTGCATTCACTACAGTACAGGGCAACCTGATAGCCAAGTGACTTGTGAGCATCTTCCTCCTTGGCTAAACTGGGGTGAAAAAGGAAGAAGGAGGATGCTAGGGAGGGTCCTCGGTGTCTGTTTGTGGTTGTCTTGCAAATCTGT
The DNA here is from genome assembly GCF_929443795.1 of Astur gentilis. Taxonomy (NCBI): domain Eukaryota; kingdom Metazoa; phylum Chordata; class Aves; order Accipitriformes; family Accipitridae; genus Astur; species Astur gentilis. Next base: position 69,325,422 of record NC_064919.1, read on the forward strand.
ACAGCTGTTAGGCTCTGTAATGGTTTGCCTTAGTTTTGTTGTGTTCGCGTTTTTTTAAATTTGATTTTTATAGAAACAAACCACCTGTGGGCATGTGAGTAATGCATAGTAGAGCTTTTACTCCCTGTAGCAGTTGCATGGGAGATAACATAAAAACTGTCATACTTTGTACCTGTGATCCAGCTGGGAATATAGTCTCCAACATTAAGTAAAATCATAAAAAACTCCCATAGCGAACAGGTGGAATTATCTGCATGTTTATTAGGCTTTTATGCAATGCCTAATGGTTAAAGGTTGGTTTTAAACATTTTGTTTTCCTTACAATCCATCTGTATTTTTCCTTAGCATTACAGCTCTCTGAGCATGCTTGCTGCTATGTAAATGGCTAGAACATCTTTGATTCTTGTCAGTTACTAGATTCTATACTGTCTTGAATCGGTGTTTTTTTGCTGTTTAATTATATTGGGGGGGGGGGAACCCCTTTTTATTTATTTTTTTTTTCCTGTTTTGAAGTAGCCACTTTTTTCGCTTACTGAAGTAATTGATGCTTCTTACTGTTTTCACAACTGCATCATCTCTGGATCATTGTGCAATTTTCCTTGGAGAAAGAACCTTATCCATCTTTTGTTTTCTGACTATAGAGTGTTTACAGAAGAGAAAGAACAAAGTTGTCACTGTGAGTTATCACGACAGAGTTGTTTTTATATAGGTAATTCTTAGAAGTAGGTGCAGGATTTTAGAGGTGAGGAGAAGTTGGCTATGACACCTTTACTCCTCTGTTTGCCATTCTGCCATTTCCATTATCTTGACTAAGTTATTAAGCACTCTGAAAAAAGACATGCCAGGAAGATGGGTTCGTCTGGTTTGGAAAGAGAACCAATGTAAATCCCTTCTGGTTAAACAGTTCTGTCCTTAGGGGGGCAGATTCTGATCTGTCTCACCTTAGGTCTTGTATTGCAAAGCTCATGAAGATGTAGTGCTGGTGAGTGCCAAGGACTACAGAGAAGAAACATTCCAGATATATTTGAGAACAGCCTAGAGGAAACCTCAGGATGCAAACAAACAGGTTAGGCCAGCACTGAAATCCAGCAGTGGCTCCAAATGAGAAAGAGAATGGTGTGTGGGGGGGGGGGGCAAATGAAAAACAAGAGTACTTAACTCTTTAGTTAACACTTCATTGTTCAACAGTGAGTAAGTTCTCAGACTCAGGGGAATAAGAATTAGAAAAAATATCTAGGCAGCTCTGAGCTAGAGCCTGGAGACCTTGTTGATTCCCTGAAACACTTACCTAGTTCATAATGTTATGGATAGCTGTCACATGATATTTTGAGATTCTTTTCGAGATAAATGCTCAAACCTGTACAATGAGGGACTGGTTAGAATGAGGCTTCATGGGAGGGCTGAGCTGCCAGGACCAGTTGGCTGCTGAAAGGGAAGCCTTGCTCCAGTGTTTATGACACCCCTTTCCCCTTGCTTTGGCATGGGGCATTAAGTGTGTATATGTGGTGGTTGTACTCTCCAGGACCTGTTTAGTTTTCTGCCAGTTTGGCAAACTGGCTTATCTTTTTCACCCTCATGCTGGTTTTCTGACAGTTCAGTGAACTGGATGGTCTCATATGAGGGATCAGATTAGCATGAAGGGCTGGTGGCATGTAAGGGGCAGCAATATGCAGCTGGGAGGGCACACAGAAAAGGATGAGCCCTGCTCTTTTGACTGGAGTTCGCTGTTAGTTGTCTCATGAAACCTTTTGCTGCATCCCTTTGAGTTAATATAGACTGAAAAGTGTTCACTCCATGCATGCACTTGTTCTGTACCAGGAAGGAAAAGGTCATCAACCTTTACCTTTCATTGTAAATGCTCCATACAGCAGTTGTTAGATCATCTGATGAACGAACACAATGTGTTTGTTTGTAGCAGCCCTGTAAGTCCTCTATTCAGCTTATTTGCAGCATGGTACTGAAGTTTGGATTGGTATTGTTTTCAAGATTTATAGAAAGTAATGCATGGTGAGGCTAGTTCTCAGGTTTTTGTAGAAAATTGTGAAAGGACAGCTAATACAAAGGAAGGTGATCAAGGGTGTTCTGTTCATATTTGTCCTGTTCCTAATGTACCATATACTGAAAAAATGTTTATTAATACAAATCCTTCAGTTTCTATGAAAGGAAATAATGAAGTCTTAAGACTTACTCTGAGAGATTATAAAATTACCTCCAGTGGCAGCCTTAGAGAGTTGATTCAGCTGCTGAGTGAAGACTTGACTTATCAACATCAAGTTGCATTTCACAAGCCTTATTCCTTTGTACCTTCTAGATCTTCTGGATTGTTCCCAGTTGTTGCTTTGTCATCTGTTTTTTCTAGTTCCTTTTAGTTGCTGATTGTCCGAGAAACAGAGGAAAAGTAAAATGTCAAAGGTAGAATACTGTAAGTCAGTGAAGTTTAGATGTTAGAGCTAAATTGATCTGAAGATTTAAGCCCAGAAGACTGATTGCTTTTGTTAGAGTTATTTTTCTGCTCACATGGTTCCTGTATTGCTTATGTAAGCTGTAGTGCTAGCAAAAACGAAGGTTTTGCTTCTTTTACAGGTTTGTGATGTTTCAGATCTTGCTGTTCTTTCATACCTTGTTGGCTGACTCAGTAATCTCTTCTTCTGTATCCTTCCTGGCCCTGCATTTTTCTGATACCCTTTCTTTAACTGCTATAACTCCTAACAGCAGAAGCCTTTCTTCATAAGATGATACTCAATATTCAGAAGATTCCCTTAAAACCGTACTGTTACTTTTGTATGAATGTGGGTGAATCTTCATGAGGCTTCCATGAATGCTCTTGTACTTCTGGCATTTTCCAAGTAAGTCTTCCCTACATGTTAAAGGCTTTTTCCTTGTTCATGTGAAGTTGATGCACTGTTGATACTAGACCTAGAAGCCTCTAGTCCAAATCAGGTTGTTAACCAAGGCAGCATTCCAGTGCCAACTTTGCATCACCTGCTTCAGTCTAAATTGCTGAGAAATTCTCATAAGCTTTTCTTTCTTTCATTTTGGTTTCATGCTCAAAGGAGAAGCCTTGTCTTGAACTGTTTGTGTCTAGGAGACCTGTATCATCAGTCATCAAGGCACAAATTTTGTAAGGCGTGTATGCCAAATTTTGTTCTCAGATGTCCTTTATCATACTTCTGGGCATTATTATTTGGGTTTTTCCAGATCATTAATTAGTCTTGGTCTTTTCAGATCAGTAAGTGACAAATGCCATACTCAGGATAATAATCCCTAAATAGTGAAATAAAACCGAGCAAGGTAGGAGCATATGTCTTCTATCTGCAAACTGCTATCTCAAATATGATAACTTGATATCAACTTGACGATAAATTGCTTCAGATGACATTAAGCTTTGTTATGGAAAAATTGTGGTTTATACAATTTTTATATGCAAGTCATTAAATGTAACCAGCATTTTCAGGGGGAGTTTTCTTAGAATACTGTATTGTCCATTTAGCCCCATCTTTTTCATTTTGCTACACAGAAAGGACTGACAACATTTGTGTTGTGGCTTACTGAGAGCTTCATGCCCAGTAGAATACGTTCTTGGTTTTTTGTTTTGTTTTGGTTTTCTCCATGTTGGCTCAATTTAACCTCATATTTATCTGATATTTAAGACTCTCTTTTGTTTATGCCTGTTTGGCTCATGAGAACATCTCCAAGGCTTTTAAAGGCCTCCTGTAGTTCAGAATCATTCCAGGTTTTTCTAACTAAGTTGTTCTGAATTTGACCTGAATAACATTACAAATGAGTTTGTGCAATTTTCAGTATTTTTTTTTTGATTCCCACACTGTGCTTGGTACAAACTTGATACTAAATAGCATAACAAACTAGAAAGCTGTTGACATCTTATGTTTTCATTGCTAGCAAGTATTGTTTGCATAAGATTTATCTCCTGAGAGAAGGGATTGCTTTAGAGAAATACACTTGCCTTCACTAGCCTAACAATTGGTAATCTGTTCCAATGTGGGTGTGTGTATGCACTCTTTGAAATGTTCTCTCAGTTGTGAGGTTTCCCTATAATAAGTTCCCAGCTGGGAAAAGGAAGTGGGGTTTCAGCAGGAACTGATCTTGTCTTATTTCTGAATGACAGTTTGGTGACTGTCCTTCCTTTCAGGCTTACTGCACCTAAGGTGAATTTTCTCTACTGCATGGGTTTGAATAAAAGCTGTCTAAACTGCTATCCAGTAATGGTCATCTACAGACACCTTTTCAATTCTTGAGTTAGTGCAGACTTTGCAGACCTGTTTGCATGCACACATAGACTATTTATGGATCTAAATGAAAAATCTATAGGTTATTACTACTTTTCTCAAAATGGAGTAGATAAAAGCTGTTACTGTTTAAGACAAACTGTCTGCTCCCTGTGTGCTAGGAGCTGATTCTGCTTGCTTCACTGACGAAAATACTGCTGGGGTTCTGTGCCTTTCTGGGCATTACCAGAACGTTCACTGAACCTCCAGTCAGAGTTGGGCACATCTGTTAAAATCATAGGGATTGCATACATGTGACTAGCAGCATAAGTTAGCCTGGAGAACCTTTTACTATTTGACCTAAGAGGGGCGAACAGCACATCTTAACTCTGGATCTGAAGCTCTCTGGAGTGGTGCCTGCAGGAAAGCTGAATTTCTTTCACAGAAATCTGGATGACTTTTCTGTGGAATTTGGTGAGATGCACCAAACATGGAACAAGAATTTAATGTTTACAAAAAGCTTTCTGAAATTGACAGCCAGATGAAGTACAGTGAAGTCAGTATGGTCGTCCTTTTGGTAGGCAGTCATTTTCTGTCCTCCAGGCTTACTCCATTTGGCACATGGGAGTGGATGAGCAAAAATGCTTCCTGACTTGTGTTCAGCTGCAGGGACAAAGGAACGTGCTGTGGCCTGTAAGCGGTTGCAGCAGTAGCAACCATCTCACTTGAAACACCTGCAGGTCTCCTGCCTTTCCTTAAGCACCTTCTGCTGCTGGCTTCATGGCTGGAGCAGGGAGGGAAAGGGAAAATGATAAAAGGGTGTTCCTGTTCCCCCTCTGCCTCCTTTCTTTTATTTTTTCTCTTGCAGAAGTGGTTTGTGCTTCTGTATGTTTTGCAGTCCCTGTGGCAGGCCAGGTAGGCAGGAAGCCTTTTCTACTGCTCTGTCCCAGAGGAGGTCCATCACCTCCATGAAAAGGTTTGCTTTTTTGCTTGGGCCTGACATGCACTGGTGTCCTGAAAGAGGTATTCCTCTTTCAGCGTTGGAAAGATAGAGCTGCTGTGTTATAAATGGGGAATTGTGTTCATATTGTGCTGTTTGCTCTGTCTGAACTGCCTTAAGTGCAATAAGCCAAATTCAGCCTGTAGCAGTTATAAGTTGGTGAACTCTGTGGTGTCCCTGTTAAAGTTACTTCTGCTGTGAATGTGAGTTGATCTCCATGTCTTGGATGCTTCAGCATAATACAGGCGTCTGCCAGCACTGTGAGATGTTGAACAGCATGCAATGGCACTTGTGGAACTAAGCACAGAAATACTCATCTCAAGGACATCCACTGACTTCTCTCTGTTTTAGTAGATCCATGGTTTTGGTTATCCAGTATAAATGAATACATGTAAATCCAAAAGATACTGTTTTGATTAGCTTATTTTTATTCATAATAAAGTCTACAGATATCCTCTCAACTAAAAGACCTTTTTTGGGGTGAGGGTCAAAGTATCTAATTATGATTTGAGTATTTCCAGTAGAAGAAAATCCACTACAGTCTGAGCAATACTTTCTAGCATTTAAGTGCCTCTCCTTTAATGAATGCCTATTGCATTTTTGATCCTCTTCTGTATGTTTTAAGGAAGATTTTCCTTACTCTTTTTTTAATAAAGCAAATATTATGAGTTCCTCAAGCCCTGAATTATCAGAGAATTTTTTCTAATCTTTCACTCATTCTAATGACTCTTCCATGACCTCTTTGATTCTGTTTTTCTGCATATTTGAACACTCTTCTTCGGGGACATCAGGACAGACAACAGCAATGCAATGGGAATTATTCTTGTTTCAACTACAGACAACATAAGACCTTTCTTTTCCAACTTGGTAATTCTCTTCCCTCCAAAACAGACATCAGTCCTTTGAGCCTATGACTGATCCTTACAGATGCCACATGAAAATTTAGCTATCATGCCCAAAAGCATTTTCAGAGGCAGCATTTTCCAGGACAGAAAATACTGTTGTCTTTTTTGTTTCTAGATGCAAATGTGCGCACCCTTGGGTATCTTGTTATACCTACCATTACCTGTGCTCAGAATAGTCAACATGGCCTGTGATTTGCTTTCTGCCACCTTCTGTCCAAGAAACCCAGTGCATATCCACTCGAAACAGGATTGTCTTCTGTAGACTTGTTCAAGAAGTGTCTATTCCAAATTATATTGCTTTGCTACTAGACACTTAGTAATGTATTGGCAAGCTGTCTTTTCCATTATTTATCAGTATTTTTTTCCCTGTTGTTGATTATCTTGGGCTTCTTTTGGATGGGTGCTGTTATATGTCAGACAGCATGGGCAGGTCCCATGGGATCACATTAGAAATGCATCACTTGATGAAAGCTCCTTGTTTACAGGTGTATGCTGGAGCCCATAAATCAAATAAACGTGTACAATTTTGAGAGTGCTTTGTTGGTATTGGATTGCCCTAATGGATTGAGCTAAATGACCTACAGTGCCAAACTGAGTGTATTCCAGAAGATTATTACATAAAGACATACTTTTTAAAAACAGTAAGTCTATTGTATGTAGACCTGTTGATTGGCATTCATTGTGTAATTTAATTTAATTGTTCATAATAAAATCTCTCATCAGCTATTTCACTACATAAAAATTATTTTTCTTCACAAAATCTACTTCAGTCTGACAGGCCTATAATTATTTAGGGCATCCAATTTGTCTTTTGTAAATATTGACATGGCACTTCTGTTCTTGTGAACTTCTCCAGTTCCAGTTTTTCAAACCTTAATGACAATAAGCATTACCAGTCCAGCCAGTACCTATGCCATCTCTTTCAGCACACTTGTGTCCAAGTTATCCAGCTTTGCTGATGTAGAAGTATCCAATTAATAGCTGTTGTTTAACATCTTCTTGAATTACTGCTGGAATGGAAACTATTTCATCATAAGAATGTTGTTTGCTTTTTCTCAGATAGAAGAGTATATTAAACTTCTCCTGCTTTTCTTTGTTACTGTCAGCAATCCTACAATTCCCATCTAATAATGGATTTTTTTTTAACCAGAAGAGGACATTTTAAAAACTGTTTGTTTTACAATTCTAGCTACTCATTTCTTCTTCTGTTCTTTCGCAGCTTATATAATTTTCTTTCAGTTTTAATTCCCAGTCAGAAATCATCTTGTGTTATGGGGACAACTGGTACCCTGTTAATGAAGAGAGAAGATTTTAATCAGGCTGACACAGATGAATTAATGTCTTTTGTGTAAGAAAAATGAAATAGCCTAACTAATTTTCAACATGAGTATCCTGTTGATAACTGTTTCTTTACTACAGGTGGGATTTACTTCTCCTAAATCTAAACATAGAAGAAATAGACCTGTGATCTTAGATGTTCATTTTAGAATGAGAAGAGCCTTGCTTTTGGAGGCTGTTGCCTGTTTCCTTTTACTGGTTGTAAAGGGCTGTAAAGAACTTTTTCATTCTTAGGCTTCTGATTTGTAGGTGACTTAAGGTAGGTGCAAAGCTGATTGTCTTTCTTCAGATATAAAAAGGGGGAACTACCAAGAGAAGCATTGTCTAGATTTCAGTTCAGAAATTTTGCTTTTCTAAAATCAAGATTTTAAAATGTGGCTCTTTACAGATAGTGTTTGCCTTTTTCTCTTGTTCAGTGGCGACTTCAAGTAAAAAGGGGAATGTAGCTTGTAAGAAAAAGGTAGTAAGTTGTATATATCACACCTGACATCTGAAAGTTAATTTCTTTGTGATCCCAATGGGTTCTGCAGGTTGAATTTGATAGTTCAGCAACTTACAGGTTAAAATATGTTCCCAGATCTGTTGGAAAGGGAGAATGATTAATGTGGTCAGCACTTTCTGATCAGAACTGTATGAAAATTGAGTCTTTCTAGCTTTCCAGTTCATCTGTATTTCGTCTACTAGGTATAGAAAATAGAGAGAAAGCTGTGACTTGCTCTTGTGGGCTCTGCAGAGCAAGTATATTTAAACATTCTTTGAAGAACTGTTTTAGCAAGGAAGAGGGGCAGAGTGACTGCAGAGGTCTTTTGGGAGAGCTTTTTACATCTTAAAGATACAACTGAAAGAAATATGCAAGAAGCTACACAGCAAAAATAGAAGAAGGCTAGAGGGCAAAATCTTTGGCTCTGTGAAACAAAGCAAAATTAAATGTTGATATCTTGGTCATGTTTTGATACCAGATTGTTTTGTTTAAGAAGTTCCAGCACCACAATACCTATAACCTCTCTGCAGGTCTCTAGGGGCAGAATGCACCTGTGGTTTCTGAAAGGTCATTCACATTTTGATAGAACCTGTTCAACAAAAACAAACCCCCCAAACACCACAAAACCCCAGCAAACCAAACCTTCTGAGTGTGTAACTTAACAATATTATAATTACAGATTTCACAATTATTCTCACTGTTTTAAAGTTGTGGTCACCATCGGCTCCAAATTACTGCATATGGTAACAGGTAACCTTTTATTGCCATGTAATCTGTGAGACATGAATAACTATGTACTGTAATTACATGGCACTTACCGTATGTTTGAAGTGATTAAATGGCTATTTGTACCCTGCAAAACAGTGATAACTTTTTTGGTTTTCATAATGGCATGGTTCAATTTGTCTTCAGTGTATTTACAGATTAAGTTTCAGTAGTTTCATCATTATGATTATACTGTGTGAGATGTGTTCCATTAACAAAATCCATCATCTCTTTTCTTTAAATTATGTGTCATTTTCTAGGGGATCCAAATTTGTTGTTCATTGGAAGAGTGCTTTTGGAGTGGAATTCTCCAGTATAAAACCCTTAAAACTTGTCAGTCAAATTTATTTTCTTTTGGTGAGAAAGTCAGTGGCACAAATCTGTGTGCTTTTTTTACTAAGTTCTTTATCATATCAAGATTGTGACTGAAATGAATTGGGCACGTCGGTAACTTCCTGACAACTCTTCTAAGCAGCTGAATGAACTATCTCTTTATTAGCTAGTGCATCATTTATCCACAAGCTTTATTTTAAATGGAGGTATGATTTGAGTCTATAGCATTTGGTAGAAATAAATTTGCTATGCTAAAATCTGAAAAATTAATGATTGTTGTGCTTACAACACTGGGTATATAATTTGTGTAGTCTTGTCCTGTTTGTATATGTGTGAAAATTGATAGCTAATCAGGATACAAACAGCTTTATTTATGTCTATACTCTGAAAAGGACTGGAAAATGGAAAAGGGACTGTATCCGTGTTCACAGGAGGTACAGCTGTGTTGGTGGGGAAGCAGATGAGGGCACTGCACAGCTGCCTGGTGACCCCAAGTGCCAGTGCTGCTCTGGGGAGCAGCTGCAGCTCTCTCTGCTTCACGCTGCAACTCTGTGCTTCTTAGACTTTTAATTAAAAAAAAAAAAAAAAAAAAAAAAAGCCTTTTGTTTTATATGATGTAGAATTGTAGAATTACTAGAGGAGTTTACTGCTGCAGGTGTCTCTCCTGAGCCTGGCTTCCCAAGGTTCAGTCTTTGATTCTGCTCTGTCTGCTGCTGAGGAGAGGTGGTGGTTTTGAGCCAGAAGAGACTTTCTGGAGGAGGTGTGAAAGGCTTCTGCTGCGGCAGAGAACAGTAGATGGCAGTGCTGTCCTGTTGCAGCGCTTCAAGGGAGTTTCCAGAATTTTTAAATCCTGCATAACATGCCCTTCACTACATGTCTGCTGCTGAAACATTAATAGTTAGGTTAAATATTGTTCTGTCTAGAGTTAGGTTAGTTCTCTGAAGGCAATTATCCATGTAGAAGTTTGGAGGGGACAGGAGGTTATAGGTATTTATTTATAAAGAGGTACTAAGTGCATATGCATTGTTTGGTTATCTGTTTTGTATGTGATGCAGACATAAAAGAGCCTAATGCTAGTACGATGCCCTTTAATGCCATTGCAAATGTAATGAGAAGTCACTGTGATATGTATGCATCTAACTTTTTTCCTTAAGGGGAATTACTTGCTTTCTGCAGAAACAACTGTTGGTTGGTGATACACAGTTCAGTCCTGTAAATCTCCCACATATTGAAACATCTCTACAGTCTGAAAACTTGATGACTCATAGTTTATCAGTCTTTTGAGTCTTAAGTAAGGGCCAGTCTCTCCTGGCTTTTCTAGTACCAGAAATCTTTGTGGAGATTTTTTCTGTTTATCTATGAGCATGGTTTGAATGGAAAGACTACTTGATAATTTCTTTTTTTTGTCCTAAAGAGTAATCTGATTTCAAAAATAAGTTTCTCTGTCTCCCTTCCTCTCCCCTCCTTTTTTTTTTTTCTTCTTTTTTTTTCTTTGTTGGAATGGTGGAATGTTAATCTTCTAGGAAAAAAAAGATGTAATTGTATTTAATCTATATCACACACACAAAAAGTTATTAGAATTGACCCTTCTGATGCCATGTTAGCAGAAACTTCCTCTGAATGTTTCATCTCCATAACAGTCTGAACTTGTTTCTCTTCTGAAGTTTTTATTAAAAAGCATATACGTAACGTAGATATCTAAATTTAAAGACAATTGTAAATTTCCATAGAAGTACTGAATTAAAAGTTCGTGAGTACCATGAGTGTACTTCTTTTTACAGTTATATTTCAGTGATGCACCACAGTATAGCTGCTGTAACTTCATAACTGTATTCTTACAAGTATATATTTTTTCAGGTTAGACTGAGAGTTTTATTAAATTAATTGTGTTTGGAAGTTTAGTTCCGGTGATTTTTGTGTGTTTGTGTGCAGATTTACAGGGTTTTTGCAGGTTCTGTAAAGGAACCGAGGAGTTTATTTTTCTACAGTAATTTTATGGAACATTATATTAGGGATGCAGTATTTTATGACAGGCTGTTCTTGTTAACATGCTAGTTCTGTTTTTTGGGAATAAGGAAATTGCTAACATCAGACTGTAAAAGTTTAAAATGCAGTTTTAGTAGTTATTTGACTTGCATTGAACTGCTTATGATGGTAGAAGTAAATTTTGCTACTTGTCATTGTTTAATTTATAAAGAAAGGTATTTAAGGAACTAGGGCTGTGATCTTGCCCAAATGTTTTCTATATGAGAGAAAGAGACATATAAAGAGAAAAAGACCTAAATGATAGGATCAATTTTTACAGATGGAGCTTGTATGAACATGATTGTTGAAACCTGCCTGTGCTTTCTGTCTTGATACATCTTCAGTATCAGCAAGCTGGCTTCATACTATAGTTTTTCCAAAAAGACTAAAGAATGCTTGTTGTAAACTTCTATACCATAAAAAGGAAGCAAAGTTAAATGGAAAATACAGTCTCAATGGTCAAAAGGCTGGGAACAATATAATTGCTGGAAGCTTAGTATTAGCGGATGCTTTACAGAAAAAAAAAAGGTGAATTTTATGACAAAGCTGAATGTCTTGTGCAGGTTGTTGAATTTGTTACATAATGCATTAAGTTAAATAAAAATTACAAGACCTCTTGAAGTGTAGTAGTTTAAAAATCACCCCAGAAACTGTTGGAAGTGAGCTATGCAGAAAAAAACCCTCAATAATCTTTGATTTTATTCTTTTTGGAGTGGATGAAGCTTTGTCAATTTAAAGTTTGCAGTATGGCTATATAGTACTTTTTGTACCTTTTTAAGCTGTACTGTGGGAAGCCATGTTTAGGTTTTTGGAAGCAGAAATAAAATTTGCTTTAGTTTTAGTTTCTGCATAGCCAGACTTGCTCTTATGTTTGTAATATTTAGAGAAGTTCAATAGGGGGCCCTTGATGCTTTGATCTAGTGCCATGGTGCAGTTTAATGAGAGGGGTTTTCAATATTGTCTGCAATATTACAAATTCTGCCAGCTCTGTCTTAAATAAGAAAATGCAAGATTTACACCTTGGAAACCTTCTTGTATTTCTGGGCACTCTTTCTGTTTGAAACAGGTAATTACAAAAACCTCTGGATCAATTTTTTGTAAAGGGGCACCCTGATGGGTGCCATGACTGAAGTGTGACATGAGCCTTTTCCAATACAATGGGTGGCCTAACATTCCTCGGGAAGGCCAAGCTCATTAAATATTCTCTTCTTTTTTTCCACCCTCTCCCCCTCTTCATGCACTTAGCTTGAGTTGCGCTAAGTCTGAGGTTTCTTCACTAAGGACTTAGGAAAATTGCATAGAGTTCTCAGATTGAATTTTTTATGTGTATGACTTCATGATGGCATTAGCATGTGCTTTGATCCATGTGTGAATGGCATTGGGTCGGCTCTTATTGCCATATCCAGATGGTGTTACAGGGAACAAACAGTTGTGTTTTAGGATTTCTCAATAGACTGTCTAGACTGGTCTTGCAGCAGACAGATACAGCCACCCATCAAATTAGCGTTTGTCAGATTTATGGTAATGGTTCACCAAAGCCTTCCTGTCATTGACATTAAGATTTACGCCTCCAAAGTTATTTTGTCTTCCGCAGAGTGTAAAGTCTGATCATGTGTATGTGTGCAATTATCTACATGTAGATGTATATTTGCATATATAAATTTTTAACTAAAGGGGAGGAAAGCAACTGAAGAGAAGTAATTGCAATGGTAAGAGGCAGAATTTTTTAAAGTATTTTTTTTTTAAGAGGCTGATTCCTACAGCTGGATTGATTAGGGAAGCTTTCCCTTGCCCGTCCATCCCCTCCCTTCAAATGGTAATACGGATGTTCTGTTCCAGTCAGTGTCTCCCATATGCCCTTTTTGGAAAGAAAAACATGTATGTGGATTACGACGGCTAGATTTTGTACTTTCATGTTACACTGGAGTAATATGAGCTGCTCCCTGTACGCAGTGGGAATAACCTTTTGACAGGCAGTATGTCCATTCTCAGTGGAAATGTTTTTCCAAGTCTGGCCAGGGCTCCTTTGATCGTGCCACCTCAAATGTAGGGGTCATAGCTACTATGCAATGTAAGAACCACTGATGGTTGACCAGGGGAGAGATGATTTTTGAGGAGAGCATGTTTAAAATAAGCCAAATGTCGTGTGATTTGAGGTATCTTTTGTTTTTATTTTTTCAGGGCATCAGTAATTTGTGTTGCAGTGGGAATGCTAAGCAGGAGTGTCAGGGAAATTTTAAATTAAGCTGGACGTGCTCGTACATTTGATGGTTGAAACAAGACGTGGTGTAAATTTCAAATAGCTGAATTGCAGTGGCGAGCTTTGGGCTCAAACATGCCAGAGCATGTTTTGAAAATGTTTTCCTGTTACAAGGATATTTCGAGAGTAGCAATGGGAGTAATGGGATGATGAAAGGATCCAGATGTTATAGTAAACTGTATATTTGGGGAATGCTACCACTTAATGAAGAAACATTTTTACAAAATACTTGAATTAATTTGCAAGTCTGTCTGTGGTATGTGCTTTGGAAAGTCTCTACCCTGTTTGCTAGGAATAATTGTTACTGATCATGAGTAAGAATAAGATTTGGATTAGGTATAAAGCCATTTTATAGATAGTTTTATCCTCTGCTCTTGCTGTTTTTCTTGCTTGAAGGAGCTTTGTGGCATTGTAAGAAAGTAAATATATCCAGTAAATATGTAAATAAAAAGTAAATATGTAAATATTAATTGACAAGAATCAGGTCCAGGAAATCGGAGTTGGTTCTCCAGCAGGCAGTTCACTATTCGCGCAAAATACGTGTGTGCTCCCTGTGTGCTGTTTTGGGGGCTCACGGCCTCTCTGCTATGCAGCAGCAGTGTACCACTGAGTCTTGGAAAAAGCAGCTAGTTTATTCTTCACAAATCCATGGGCAGAGATTGTGATGGTGTAATCTTTGTTTATTGGGTAGATTTCTGTGATTTATGTGTTCTGAACATGTTTGACTGTTACACAACTTTCCTCTGTGTGAGTTCTTTAGTGAAAACAATATAAGATATCAGAGAAACAAATCTTTAACAGCAGAATAAGAATTCTTTTCCTTTATGCAGAGAAGACATAGACCTGTTCTTTTTTTTTTCTTTTTTTTTTTTCTTGGGGATATTATCTGTGGCTACTGGGACTAATAGTTTGTTGAACTTTGTATCTTTCCACGACTCAGTGGCAACATAATTTTCTGATTGTCTTTAGGTAGAACAACAAAAACATTCCTGGTTTTGATTGTTTTCCTGTGCTCCAATTTTATCCAAATAAGCATATGTTGCATTGAGATATTTTAATTAACCAGTTAATTTTCTATATAAATTTTAACTAATATTAATACAGCATTTTAACAGTTGAGTAAACATTTTAACTTAACTGTAGTTTTATTCTGGTTTAACTGGATGTAGTGAAATAAATACCTACATACAATAAATACAGGTGGTTTGTTTTTTTTGTTTTGTTTTTGTTTGTGTTTTTTTTTTTCAAGACTCTTAGGTTATACTTGGTTACTTTTAATTCCTTGCTGATGGTGCTTTAGAAAACCTTACCCAGCCTTGGATGCTTTAGATGGGATATTTTTCTTTGAAGTTTAAGAATTGAGATTTTTCTTTAAGTGTACTTCTGGTTTTATTTTGATAGGTTGAAAACTTGGGATGAAACCTTACTTCATGCTGTCTTAACTTGTCTCAATCAACAAGAAGATTTTACATGGACAGTTTAAATTTTCAAGAATCGTTACTTTACAGCAAGACAATAGAGTATGTAAGCATTGTTCACTTCAGTGAATGTGGCTTACTGATTTGAACATAACTTTGTTGCTTGTTGGAAGTGACTTTATCAGAGATGAGCTAAAAAGTGCACATTGTTTTTTTTTTTTTTTTCTGTTTGTTTTGGTTCCCTGTATCCCCAAAGCCTCACTTTTGGGGCAGCATAAACTTAAAAAAAGTGAGAGAGGGACTAATAGCAAAATATTTGGCCTGGCCAGGCTCCCAGCAGCGCTGCCCAAACTCATGCAGGTGCCCAAGGGTGGTGTGTTACAAACCGTTGTCAGTTCTGAGAGGCAAAGACCCCTGGTGCCATAGCAAAGGACAGTCTGCTCCGTGAGCATGCAGCCGGAGTAGAGAAGCAAAGCTTAGGAGCTGCGGGTTGGTGGTGCCGGGTACTGCCATCGTAATGGACGGAGATGCTCCCTCCCAGTATGTCCTTCTAGAAGGAGGTGACTCACCACTGTTACCCAAACTCTGGAGATGCCCGAGCACTTGAGACTTTTTGTTGGGCTTTGCGCCTGGGGGAGTCACTGTCATTTTAATTTTTTCAAGGAGATCTTGTTGACAGGTGATTAACTAGGAAAGAAGGTGCTGCAATCTCCCCTTTCCTCTGAAAGCGAGGAGAGAGAAGCGGGAGTGGGGAGGAAGCAGACTGGCAGCTGGTGTGCGAGGCATGGAGGCAGAGGCGTGGAGCAAGCGGTGAGCAGCTGAGGGAGGGGCCTGATTTTTAAGAACAAGTTGAGCCCAGCCCGTCCCCGCCAGGCCACAGGCACCAGCAGGACCTGCTGCTTGCCTTGCCCTGGCGGTGGTGCCGGGGCACGCTGTGGCTGGGCACTGGCTGGGCCACCCCCCCCCCGTGGCCCCGGGTCCATCACCCGCGGCCTCCCAGCTGCGGTGCGGCCTCAGGTTCCTGTCCCTCTCTGTCTGCATCTGTTCAGACCTCGAGGAAAATAGGGTGGGGGGAGGGTGGAGCTGCTTGGGCTGACCTTGAGTCAGAAGAGAAGTCCTTTAGAGCTGAGGCCTAATTCCCTTGTCAACACACGCTGCCCTCGCACCCAAATTTACGAGTGTTTTAAATCCCAGCTAGCTGGCCCAGCTGGGAATATGAACTAGACCTCAGGTATTGTTTTCACTCAGTCTGGCAACCTGCCTGCCACGCAAATGAGGATTCCAAATAGATCTGGCAGTCCCTCAGAGCTGTCCTACAACTCTCCCAGAAGCACAGGCAGATGCTTGAAGATTCCTTTCCAGTTAATATGGGGAAGGTCCTCTTCCCCCTTACTGTAAAAACAAAGCAAAAAAACCCCACCCCAAAACAAAAACAAAAAAAACCAAACCCATGGTGATACACCTCTAGAGATGTTTTCACGGGTAAAGAAACAGTAACTTGGGCAGGGCAGTGGCTACTTGCCCTATGACTAAGCTTATGTGAGTGCTTGGGTTTGAGCACCTGGGCAAAACTGGCAGTGAATCAACATGCCTACATTGGAGCAAGCAGCATGTGGAAGTTCTATTCAAATTAATAAGCTGTTCGACCTTTTTTGAGGACCCTCCCCAGTGATGATAGCTTTGCAAGGGCGCTGTCAACTTAAAACCTGTACTTGTTGGAAAATGTTACCTGAGACTTCTGCAGATGAAAGATCAGAGAAGAGCTCTGTAGACTTCATGTTGCTTTCACAGGAGATTGGAAGGGATCTTGTAAGGTTTGTAGTCCAAGGTTGTGGTCAAAGCAGGGTCAGCTTGAGGTCTGACTAGGTTGCTCAAGGCTTTATTCAGCTTAGCTCTGGTCTTGAAAACCAAGTGGAAGAAACCATCAGAGATAAGGACTGCATAGCCTCCCTGGGCACTGCTGGACTGTTCCTGTGGGGAAGAAGTATTTTCTTATATCCAGTCTGAACCTCTCGCGTTTCAATTTGTCCATTGTTTCTTGTCCTCACTCCATTTACAGCTGCAAGTATCCCTTCAGAAAGTTCCCAGGGCATTTATCCGGATATCTCAATTGCTTTAGATTGTCTTGATTATTCTGTGTTTGTACTGCTGTGGTCTTGTTAGATTTTATAAGTAAGATTTCTTTTAGCAGAGGGTACAACTTAGACTGCAGTGTGATTTTTTGAGATTTGGCACATTCCGTATGCCACATGTAGTATAAGTACAAAATAAATTTGAACAATTAGAAATATGTTCTTTTGGCAGTATTGTTGTCTGAAACATAAGGAAAAAAAGTGGCGCTTGATGAATTTGCATTAACAAATGCCTGTTCTGAAAGGAGGAAATCAGAGTGGCTTTGTAAGTAACAAAGGGAAATGGATTTTCTTTTAATATGCTGCTGTATTTAGGGCTCGGAGCTGAGAGACTGACTGATTTTAATTTCACATAGGAAACTTAGGGCATCAACAAAGACACTAAAAAGTCAACAGAACCAGAAGACAACAACATGCTAATGCTGCTATTTTCACATAGCAGGGCACCCTGAAATTCATGTTAAAATAATCAGCTGTATGAAAATAGATGTCTTAATTCTTTCTGCTCTTCAGGCAGATTTTTCTTTAATGACAATCAAGTAAGTGATGTTTTCAGGCTCTGTTCATAGATATCTCTTTTGTTTACTTTTAGCTTTTTGATGTACGTGCTGAGCTACACTTTATGCACAAGTTGCAGCTTAATGAAAATTGATTTTAAAACAGTTTAGGTAAGTAAGCACTAACCTGTGTGTGAAGATTCACTGAGTTAAGTAAGGCTAACTTGCATCATGCGTATTTGTAATGGTACAGGAGTAATAAGAATCCACTCCTTAATTCGTGTTTGCTTTCTTTCTGTGCATGATCTGAAAGGGCTTAAGTATCACTTGTTTGTGTGTAGCTCTAAATTGTCACTTGAGCTGTCTAGGGCCTGCTGTAAGGTACATTACTTATTTTTAAATCAATAAACCCCCACTTTTAAAAGGGACAATCTTATGTTCTCTTCCTTTGCCTGGCCTGGATGCACTGGAGCTTTTGCTGTATTGCACAGGATCTAAAATGATTGCTTTCTAAAGCCTGTGCCTTAGGTAGTTATTTTCCTGCAGTGGTACAATAGCATTCTTGATGTGCAGACCTGCATATGAATAGCCAGTATTAAAAATCTAGCATCAAGACCGCAAAATATTTTTTAATACAAGACTTGACTAACAAAAAGTACTGTTTACGGAAGTGAGTAGCTTCTTCAATAGAGCAGAAAGCTAGAGCTAGCTGAAACAGGGAAGACAGGAGACTAAACTGCAGAATGGTCTCTGCCTTGATTTATCTACTTATTTATTTTACCTTTGTTGTGTTAACTACTTTCCAACTGGCAAACAACAGAATTGGGTAAAAGAAATGCCACCTTTTTTTTTTGGCCCCTCCCTGCTCTTCTGTGTAAAGCAGCATTTGTTGCATTTTTCATAAGCTTTCCATGCAACTTCTTAAAGACCGTCTTTTGTTCAGACAAAAATGTTGCAGGCATACACTCTCAAAATACATGGTAGTGCAATATGAGTGCCTACTGAAATTCAATATAGTGCTCTGAGATGGTGCTTTCCAGTTTTCTCTTTGTAGGCATTGTTCCTATAATCGCAATCCTATCGCAGAGGAAATTTTGCTGAACTAATAATTGTTTTGCGGTTGAGACACCACCACAAGTATTTAGCTGCTGAAGTCAGCTGGTGTGGAAAAGAGCCTCCCTCCCCTGATTTGGCCCATACCAATGATCTCTCAACTGCCATCATCAGAGAAATTTGTGGGGAAACGGATTCACTCCCACTCATTAGCATGAAATCAAGCACCAGATCTTGGAAAGAATCTGGTAACAGACCAGCAGGCAGCCTGGCGTGGTGAGCAATCTCCACGCACCGCTTCGCAGGGCAGGCTGCCTGTTGATTCAGTAGAAACGCCTCGTCCCTGGGGTGTAGCGCTTGGTGATACTCAGCCTAGGGGTGATGAATACATGGATAGCTATGCTTAAATTCACATTCCTGGAGAAGGGGTGCAGTCTCCTGGACAGCCAAAGATGGCAAGAGTTTTTAGCTACTGTTACTATGTAAGCATCCAGGAGTACTACAAATAGTTCCCAAATAAAAAACCAAACCAAATCCCTCCTCTGCTTTGCAGGGTGTGGCAGTCCTTTCAGTAGTCTGATTTGGAAGCCTTAGCCCACCAGTGTCTAAAATTGGCAATTGCAAAAGAAAAAAAAACCTACTATATCCCCCCCCCCCCCCCCCAAAAAAAAAAAAAAAAAAAAAAGAACAAACCCCGCTGAAGGAATGAGGCAACATCATAGGTAAGGTTCTCTTCATATGTTGGTTTTGATGGGCCCCAAGTACATGTAGTATGTGTTGTTACTGAAAATGAAAACTTGGCCTTCACCATGCAATACAGCTTAATGTGACATGATGAGACTGTAGGATAAGTACAACAAGGGAATAGTGGCTTTTCAGTATTGAAACACTTTTCTTTGGGTGTTTGGGTAGAAGCACTGACTGAAGTGAATTAAGCATATTTTCCTGTGTTATTAGGCTAGATAAAAGTACAGAAAAAACAATTGAAACTTGCTGCAGTGTTCTAAAATATCTTCCTACAGACCTAAGAATAAAAATTCTGTAATAAATTATGTGAATATTGGCTCAGTTGGTAAAGAGAAGTATAATCACTAGATGATGTGTGAGAAGCCACTGAAATACTACAGGAAACTTCACCATCATCATGTTGAACGTCTCTAAAACTTTTAGATGCTCAGGCTTCCGAGTGAAACTTTTCACCCTGTCCCAAGTACCGTGTGTTGAGAATGGGCAAAGTTCTGTGCCTGTTCACTCACAATGTGGAGAACACTCGAGCCAATGAGTATGAAATGCTAAAGGGTATGGTTGACATTTCTGCCACATGATAAACAGTGTAAAGTAGTTGAAAACTGCACATCATTATATCAGTGCTTTTTGAGGGGAAAACATGGTTTGAAAAGTGTAAACTGAGTTCACTCCTTGTGACAGAATAGAAAATAAAAGATTTTGCTCATTCGTTTTTGAAATCGTCTCATCTGTTGTCTCTATTGGAAGGGGAAGATTCTGCTGTGTTAGAGTGGTAATTTTTCCTATGCATGGGCAATGGAGGAATCAAGAAAGTATAGGACTTATGCTTTCTTTGCCAATATTTGTTTTCAGTGTCAATTTATAATGGCAAAAATGATGACATCGAATTCTTTAAAATCAAATTCATGCAATCTGTTTTTTGTTTCACTGTCCTAAGGTATCATTGATGAAGTCTGTTTTTAATAGTAGGTAATGAGCCACTGAAATATCTCTAGTTGCTGAGATTCTTTTGGGGAAGACTGATTAAATTCTTCTGTATACTACAGTAACAAAGTAGATTTAGAGCACAACCAACACAGGAAACATTAAGAGCCAATCAGTCTTGCACTGAAACTAATGAATATTGCAGAAATTCGGAATGCAGAATAGGACTGGTATGATTTCTCAAATATAGTTGGAATTTGTGGAATGGTAAGCATTAGCGATCTTGCTTGTTTTTTAACCCTACTGTGACTGGCAAAGTATTTCTTTTAAAATTTTCCAGAGTTCTTACTCTCCTGACCAGAGATACAAAGTACACAGACCACGCATGTGGAAATGGTCTTAGTCTGCTTTAGAAGGCGTAATAGTTTCAAGTTAAGATCAAAAGAATGTCCAATGTATGCAGCATGTCATGTATCTTAATTTACCTTATTCAAATACTACGTATATAACATTGTCCTTCACTTGGTGTGTTAGTGATGCAAAGGAGTTAAGAGTTTAGATTTTGTCTGAGCCACAAGGTAGTGCTAATTCTTGTTAAAATAAGTCATCCACAATAAGCACTTAAGGGAAATTCAAAGCTATTACAGCAGATGGCCTGCCAAAAATCTTAAGTCATTTATGACAGTCTAATAATGTTAAATTCTTTGAACATGTGTAAAAGTGGGGAAACTTGCAGGTCTAATTCCAGAAAATGTGGGTAGCACCGAATTCTGTGAGAGCACTGATAAATGACTTGCACAGCAAATTCACACATTTCTTTGTTACAAGCAGTTTGATTTAATGGAGTATTTAATTGTTGATAGAAGTTCATCAATTCCTTAAAGAAAGAATATGTTTTTGTTTACCCTTAATGAGATTCTGCATGGCACCAGCAAGGTAATTTCTTTTTGTCATTGTTTTTGTCTAGTCAGGTATCACCAAATTATTTTTAACCAGAAAATTATGAAAAGGGCTTCGCTATTCTAAAATTCCACATATGAGCTGCTTTTGTTTTCCAAATGAAACATGCATGGTTGTGTAATAGGGTAATACCATAATGCTGCTTGTGTAGACCTTTCAGTTTATTTTTACTGCAGTAGATCTTTCATACAGCATTACTTTTCTGATCCTTCTGAATCCACATAGCTTTAAAATTATGGAATGAAGTCCAAGTTACATCCTTGATACAGTTAAATTTTGCTAAAATGCCTATACTTTTACCCCATTTTCTATGCTGATAGGGTCACTAAGGAAATTCTTAATTTCTTGCTTCAGTATTATTTCAACTGGAACCTGTGGTATATCAAGCTGTCCCTGAAGGATTTTCCTCTGTGTTTATCTGACACACAAGAAAAATTTTTCTAGGAAATACCACTGAATAGTATGGTTGATTGGAGTAGAAAATATGTTGCTATTAGGCTGGAATGTAAGGCTTAGCAGAAGAGAAAAGCAGTAGACAGCAGGAAGAAGAATCATGATACATTCGTCATTAAAATACTTCAGTGTGCCTGGAAGTCCAAGTAAGTTTTAATGTTTTTACAATGGACTTCATATGTACACTTAGTGCAAAACTATTTACCTGGTTTCATACTACTCAACACTGTGCTTATTGCTGTCAACATGATTCTTCTTATGTGAACATTTCCAAATTAATTTATGGTCTGTTGGAACTTCATCTTATTTGTAGAAGATTATTTTTCCTAGGATTTTCCTTAGGATAGGACTTAAATGTTTTTACCATTTAAGGCTGCATAATGTCCCCAGCTGAAAAATCTTCAAACATTTAAACTAGAGCTTAATAGTTCATTTTGAGTCCTGTTTCTGGACAAGAGTCCAATATGAGACCTCTAAGCTCAGTTGTGTCCTCTTACAATAAACTACTTCAAATTACTCAAGTTTCCTTGTGCTACATGGACATCACAGTCATGTTCTTGTATTTTTTGTTGCCTTTAGGAAGAAACCAGCACTGAAGTTTGAATCTAGCCTTTTTTTTTTTTTTTTACCATGTTTCTATGCTGAAGGACTCTTTTCTTTTGAACTACATATAGGTTGAATCAGTCCCAAAACCAAATTCCAAGTCTGAACAAAATAATAAAAAAAAGCGATATAATTATTCTCTTTACTGTATGGAACTTACAGCCTTTGCTGCTTTACATGCATTGCACTGTGATTTGGATTTCACTAGAAGTAATACATTAATAACAACATAGTTTTTCCCCTTTATGCTAGTATTCTTAGGTCCTTTTTTTTTTTCCCAGATCTTTGGCTGAATTTTACTGTTCAGGCTGACATTATCCTCAACTTTGTGAGGTTAGCTATGTTTAAAAATAGGTTTAATAAAATTTGCTGGCTTGTTTCTAAAAATAAAGTTAAAAAATAACCCAACTCACTGCTAGCTTGTTGGTTTAAAAATTTAGGCAAAGGCACATTAGTTTTGGAAATCACAATTAGCCTCATAATAATCAAAGGCCTTTCACTGTTTTTTAGGAGAATCCATTTTAATTTGTGAACTTGAGACAGCATGTGTTCACTAGAACGTCTTAAGTTTTGCTTCATCTTGGATTGTCTGCCTGGGTATTCTGTTCTTTTTTTTGGTCAAAATATCTCCAGGTGTAGAGAGTTCACTTAATTGCTTGAAGGATCTGAGTTTTTTTAGTTTCCTGTGGTAAGGAACTTGGAGAATTCAATACGAAAACCATAGCTGTTAACAAATTCTCAGATTTGAGCAGTGTAGTTAATAGTGGCAGGAGAATTTCTGCTCCAGCATTCTGCCTAACTGGATAAGGCTCAAGGAATAGTCAGGCTTATGCTTTTTTGTGCGTTGCTCCATAATTCTTAGTTTGATTTCCTTGGCATTCACCAGTTGAGGATAGTGACCTGACACAATTCGTAGGTGCTTCAGCTCCTCTGTTGGAGGAACCATAGGAACTCATGCTTGACCTTGGGCACCACAAATTTTGCCTCTTGCCAGAGCACTCCAAACAGCATGTTTTTCTCATTTATACAGGCTTTATAAACTCCTTGTATGAAAATGAGTAGAAAACATTCTTTTGCAGTAGCTACTTAAAATTCTAATCTTTCTGCTCTCGACCTGCAGAGTTGGAAGTGACTGAAGTCTTGAAGGTTCTCCTCTTTTTTAATTCCTTTGGTTCAGTATCTATCCAGAAAGTCCCCTCCACTTCCTGCTCACCTGTGCAAGTCCAGGGAGGTTGTATGTAAAGCTGATGCCTCACTACCAACTCTTACGCTGTTGGGCTGTGGGGTTTGGTGCAGAGTTTTGCTTCCTACTGCCTTGCTGAGGTAGTGTTTTTATTGATAGTATTACAGCAGCACCTTGTTCTTGTCTCTGCTCTGCAAACCTACCAAGTGAAGGTTCACCTATGTGCATGATGATTCCACCTAGCTATAAGGATCTTGTGCAGCCCACTAGGAAAACAAAGTTTAATGTCTCTTAATTTAATGATTGTTTAGAGAAGGCATTTGTTCTGAAATACTTTTTTTCTTCAAATGTCTCTTTTCCCCTGCTTTTATAGATTGCCCTTTCTTCCCGATTAAGCATTGCTCTCTTTAAGGCATAATTTGTGACTGTATGCTTTTGTAGCAATAAACTTGATAACATGAGCTTAAGAATTTCTTGGAAGGATGAGGGAACATGATCATTTACACATTTCTTCAATTAGAGAAGACTATATTATTATTACTTAAGAAAGTAAAATACTTCTGGTGCTTTTTCAGTTACTGTGATCTTTATCTGACACATTTTAATGCAGTTAGTTTCTTCTTAAATCCTATCCTTTGTAATTTTATTAACGAATAACATAATCAAACTGTGCTGCACTCCTTAATCCCTGTGTAAAATGGTATGATATATCCTGTGCCTTGTCCTATCTTTTCATTGTTATAAATTGCTTTGGAGAAAGACTTATGAGCTGTGTGAATGCTTTCTCTTCTGTGAAAAATCTCTGTGGCATGAGAACTGTGTGCATCTCTTCTTGTACTCTGTATATTCCTTGTGCTTTAAAAATACTGATCTAATGGTATGTAGGTAATTGGCAATTACGGAAGTTTCACTGTAAATGTTGTTTCCCTGTCACACCTTTATATTACAAAATCCTAGCTTCCAGTTCTTTATTACAATTCTTTAATAATCTGTCAGTACTTAGGGAAGTGAACGTAATAAATTAAAAATACTTTAAATAAAAATATTGACTTAAAGCTAGTGTTCCATTTTTATAACTAATGATATGCCTTAGTCTCTAAAAGAGAGCTATCTTCCATTTCTGAAGCCTGTTTTTATTCATTGTCTCACTCTGAATTATGCCACCAGCTCCAGATTGCTTATGTTTCTCTGGTAGACTCTCATCATGATGGCTTTTCTCCCTGGTCCTCAGTGAAATTTTCTCTCTAGCCAGCAAAAGGAGGAGTTTCTTAGCTTGGCAAGATTTATGCTGATCTAGAATAAATGGTAAAATTTTTGTTGCAGTAAGAAGCAGCAAGTCAGTTCTTCCTGAGGTGTTTGCAGCATCCTTAAGACAAGTATTAAATCTCTCACAGCTGTGCATTGAAGCAGGTGAGGGACTGAGCACCCCAAAGCTGTGCTCAGTCACCTGCATAGCATGTTGAGTTTATCTCAGCTTGGATTTATGATTGTATTTCATCAACACAAGGTATATTCTTAAGTAACAACCTGTTGTTTTTTTAACTTAAGAGAACTTTTATGAAACTATTGTGTAATAATTATCTAAAAAACCAGGCACACAGCACACTGTCAGTGAAAGCAGTAGCATTGGGAAAGGGGTGGCACAGGAAGGTTTCAGGCTGAGGACTTACTCTGTTTAAAAGCGTGTGTTTGCTAGAGCTGCCTGGATGGTGCACCTATCCAAAGGAGAAAAATTTGAATCCCCTGAAAAGGTTTTCAGAAGCTCTGAGACTAAAAGTGGATCTTTCCCACAAAAAAAAAAAAAATTTAAAAAAATAATATTCTGGCTTAGTGATACCCTCCTGTGGTTTGAAGTATTTCATGCCCCTTAACTGGTAAAAAGTGGTGGTAATTTTCACCAGGAGAAACTTGTAGGTTTGGGCTGTCTGCACCACAGAGGGGGCACGCTGACATACCATCCATAGTCTTCAATGTTCCAAGCAGAAGAAGTCTTTGGTGAGAAGACTTGCGCTGCCTGCAAAATCCAGCTATATTTGTTCTTCTGTAAAAGTCCTCTTTTTACCTAAATGCTCCTGTTGCTTCTTCTTAGGCTGCTTGTACACTAGTAATGCTTTTCACCCTTATATTAAAATGTTAACTGCATGGACTGTTTCTATTTTAGTAACTTTTTTTTTTTTTGCATCAGTATCTACTGGTATGTTCTTTCCCTTGTGTCCTGATAATTTTAGAGTAGCCAAACATTAATTGGTTTGCTAACATCTTGGTTGGGTAATGCCTAAATTTGCTATGGTGTGCTTCTTGTGCTGTATGAGCAACGAGAGAATTATTAACTGGGACCCCTGAGCAGGTAGGCTTAAAAGTGATAGTTGAAACTGTACTTTAATTTTTAATGTACCAATACACCATCATAGTTCTGTTTAATTTTGCTCTATGGTATTTTGCAAAGAAATTCTAAAACTTCTAGGTTTTGTCCTTTGTCAATGGGTCCTTCTCTCCTGTTTTGCTTTTTTGTACAGATTTTCTTACTTTGATACCAACAATATCTTTGTACTTAGTATTCTACCTCAGCTATGAACATGCTCAGTAAAACTGGAAGTTATAGAAAATAGTCTGGTCTGCTGTTCTTAGAGACTTCTCCTCTTTTTTTCTCAGATTTGATGGTAAATTTTAGTTTTGAATTCTTTCACCAGAAAGAACATGAAATATCCTGGGGCTTAATCTCAGAGGAAACATTGCCTTAAGTAAACATTAGATATTTATTCTTTTTCCCTCAAAACACACTTGGAGTTTCTCCAGGTTCCTGTGCTTTTTGATACTCAAGAGACACACATGCAACCCAGGAGCTCTTTTAGTTACAATTATGATGCCCAACAGCTCTGGAAGCCGGGTGAAAAAAATTCTCTGGAGTTTGTCTGTTTCTGTAGTGCTACTGATACAGTGGGTAGAAGAATTCAGATCTTGTTACTTTTCTAGGGGACATATTAACTGGTATCACCTGAATCCCCCTTGAGATTTTATGGCTTATCAGTGCATGAATGCACACTTCTCTTGTTTCTTGTACTTGGCCATTCCTTGTGCTTTTGCCAACTATGTTTCACATACATGAATTTGTGTTCATTTTAACTTAACTGAAAATTTTTGAGACCTTTTTTGCTACATAAATCCTATTGTAACTTGCAGAAATCTCACTTCACACTTGGTGATAGGTTTTACTCTCCTAGTGTACTTTGAATTTGCCTAGCAATTTCAGTGTAGGATAGCAGCAGTGGCCTTTCTTCTTATTTTCTTTTTTAATGTAGGGAATACAATGCAAGTCTTCATTTACCTTCCTTTCCATCTCGTATACATCTGGATTTCTTTTTGCACCTGAAGTATTTTGCTAATCTCATTTCTTTGAGGTTCTTTGACCCATTTGGGCATGGGATTTGGATATATCACCGTACTGTTTCCATAAACCCTCTTTTTTAATATTATTAGAGAATTAATAGCATGTGTGTTGTGTATAGTAAATATGGATGTCCAGAATCTTGTGTACCAAATAGTTTTCAGGGAGGGAAAAGAAACGAAGTGTGCTGTTGCGTTTAGGTGACACATAGTCAGTGTTAATTAGAAAAATCAACAAACACCAAGTGGTCTGTTTGTTTCTTTCTGGTTTTGTGATCCCATGTGATGTTATAGAACACAAGTAATTATTCCTGCTATGCTGAACGAAAGGAAAGTATTCTGTAACCCACCTTGTAACGCAAGTGAATCATGGAAAAGCTTTTTATGATTTGGCACAGAAACTGTAAAGGGATGACTATTAGCAAGCCTGAAAGCTCTAACCTGCTGCCTTTTTTGGGGGGGGGAGGAGGCCGGGGGTGACGGGACAGGACAGGATGGGACATGGATGAATATATTAAAATAAATAAATAAAATATCTATATAGCTTTCATCCTGACTAGAAATTAGAAGTGACAGGAGGTGCCACATGCTTGACTTTTGCACATTTCAGTGGTGCTGCTACTGCCTTTTTTGCTGGTATTTTCAATGATTCTTTGGGCTTTTTTAGTATGGTTGTTGTTTCCTTAGGTTGTTAAACTGTTTGCAAAGGCTTCTGTTCATTTTTTTTTTGCTGCCTTTGTCTCTTGCTGTTAAATGTGAATGGACTGATGGGGTGAAAGAGATGAGTTACTCTTGTGCAGCAAAACAAATGGAAAGCAAACTGTCAGAGAGGAAACAACTTGAACAATAACTGCACTTGATGAAATCTATAAGTGTCCTGACAACCCCCTTGGAGCTTGACTTGACACTGCAGTGAAGCAAGTGATGGTATTCTCCTGTTCAGAGTAGTACCTGTGCATATGTTTAACTGTTTTGTTGAGTCAGCATTGGTTTATTATAGCCGTGTGCTATTTTATTTTATGTAGGCTTTTAAATCATACTATTGCACTGAATATCTGAGTACATCCAGAACTTGATAACTGTTTTCCTACATGCTTTCTTCAAGCACAGTGTGAATGGCATGGAGAGTCATTTGGTTTTGCTCTTCTTTCATTTATAGGGAGGGTGCAAGAGGTTAAGGTCAGAGAGGCTCATTTTCCATTTTGGACATGAGGCTTTGTGATTTGTTCTGGCTGATAGTAAGGAAAGGACTTCTGTTGCCTTACATCTTCTCCAAGAGAAGTTATGTTTCTGACTGCATTTATCAAATTCTTGTGGTTCCTAAAGCCCTGAACTTCTGGGTGAAGCCTTCACCCCAGAGCAGTCCCTTTGATACTAGATAACACAAATAATCTCCTGCCTTCTGCCAAATTGCTATACAAACAAAGATACTGTCCTTCACCCTTGTGCAATGTGGCAGCCACTAGCTTAAGCATGAAAAACTGAGTTGGAAACTTTATTTTATCCTTGAAATAGTGAAGACTTTATTTTCTTGAGAAATCCAAAAGTTGTTCTGGATTTTGGACAGGATTCAATGCACTCTGTATTATCATCACTCAAAGGAACAATGCGTCATGACCATGAAGTGTTTTGAAGTTATATGTCTGAACAGCATGTCTGGCTTCTCAAAAGTCAGCCGGTTCTTTTGTCTTGACCTTATTTCCTCCAAACCTTCTCTGCTGGTAGTGGAGTTGTCAAATATGTTGAAGAATGAGTAGGGCTGTGTCATATGTCTGGTTTTGGTACTTGAGTCTGTGTCTTATGTCTTTTTCAGCTGGTGACCACACAGAGATGTTGAAAGTCATTTGAGGTGTGATTGCCCCTTTTGAGACTCCAGAAGTGTGGCTCCTCTGAAATACCAAGAAGTTTTTGACAAGTTGGTGGATAATTTCAACCAATGAATCCAAACGTAGTTCTTAGTGGTCTGAAGGGAGAATGTGAGATTCCTGCTCTAAACAATACGTTGCTATTTTTAGTGTCCTGTAACATTTCTATAAGGTAGGAAGGACATCAGCAGGACTCTGTTTGCTCTGTAAAACTGACTCACTTCATTAAAAATCTTTTTCTCTGTCCCACTTTATATTATTCTGTCTTTAATGCCATATTTGTCTGTCTTCCTGCAGCATAGGCTGGTAGAAAATTGAAGACAATTAGGTGCATGTAGAGGAAGAGTACTCTTGGGTTCAACCAGTGGGCTGACCACACACTTAAGAAGATTAGCCAGATTAAAGAAGAGGATTGCTTTATCCAGTTGGGGGAGTGTTGCTGTAGGTTAGCAGGCCTTGAGCTGGGGTCCCTCTGCTGGAGTTTGGATTGTTCATCTGTATTGGGATGGAGGAGCTTGAGTATAGTGGTCACTGTTTAATGAGGTTGTGGGCTGTTGGACTGGTCATGATTTTAGTATTTTCATCTGTGCTGAACATTACTTCAGGATGGCAGTGGCTATGTGACTATTCATTCATTGGTAGCCACAAAATGAACAGCAATCTGTTAGGTTTTGTCCTCATTACTGTTGTCACATAGATGAAGATGAACCTTACCAATCTGATGTTCTGAAAACATGAAAGCAGTATCACTGGTTGCATGTCTTAAAATTGATAGTTTGTTTGCTCTTCCTCCCCTTTTTTGTAGTGGTAAAACCACCTGTGCAGCAGTGTAGAAACTTCAGAGTCTGCAGCTTTAGCTCACACAAATGCATAGATTCTGTTGTACTAATTTGACATGAAGGTATTCATACAGTTAAAATTTAGTTTATTTAAATATCCCTTTTTTTGCCCTCTCTCCTAGCTGTGTGTAATTTCATTCAGGTGCCTTGAGTATTTTATTATCTGTATTCAATTATACTACTGCTGTCCCCAGTTGTTTCCTATCCTTAGCATTACTGTCTACCTTCGTTTTTTTCCCCTACCTTTCACAGTCTCTTCCAAGTTTTGAGATTTCTTTGTGCTTGTGTGATCTCAGACAACATAAGAGCTATGGAGTCTGCTGTGTGTAAATTTGACTTTTTTTAATAATCTCCTTGAGTTTTCACTAACAGCTTCACATGTTTAACCAGTCCTCTGGATATAAGTGTGTGCTGGGTACTAGAAGTCTGTTTTTTCAAAGATACCTTAACTGAAAAATAAAATGTAAAGGGAGACAATATACATGAGTATAAGTGAGAGGGGGAGGGGAGCAGAGTTATGGTTGAGCTTTCAGCCTTAATTCTGGATTTCAAGAGCTCTGAATGCTTGGTTTGTTAGCATTAATGTTGCACTAACTTAGGGTATTTTTGCATGAGAGTGTGTGTGTTTAACCAACTAAGCATGAAATCCCTTGCTTCTGTTTGTCCCTATTAAATAGTGGCAACAAAAGAAACAGACAGGAGATGGGTTCAGAACAAAGCAGATATAATGGAGTATTTCACCCCCAAAAGGAGAGTGAAACGAGAAGTACAATGAGTAGGCAAAGACAGACTCAATTGCTGGAGGCAGCGTAATGTGTTGGAGAGAGTAGTAATTCAGGGACGTTTGCTGACCAGAGCTTCAATCTGTGATCTCTGAGCAGCACATATATCAGAAGTGTTTGGCCACCCCTGTTATAGACACAATATTTAATGCTTTTCCTGGAGGAAATCTCCGTAGGGTTTTAAAGGGACACTGACTAGTATTGTCAGCTCAAATACTGATCCACCTAAAACTGGAATCATCAGGCTGGCATGGAAATCCCTAAGCAGGAGTAGGACTGGCTGACTTCCCTTAGCTATTGCAGATGATTATACGTGCACATGCAGCATACATGCACACATACAAGTAACATGAAAGCAACAGTGGTGCTGAATATTGCACAGCTTTCTGCAAACTGCAGCACCTAATTACTCCCAGTTTCCTGGATAAATACATCCTTTTTTTTCCCCAAAGCTGGCTAAATGCATACATTTTTTCCAGATACTGTATTGTTTTATGTTCAGTACTTTAAAATCTGCTTCTTAATTAAAAAAAAAAAATTAAAAAAAATTAACTCCAGGCTGTCCCTGCCTGCCTCTCGTTGCCTGCTGCTTCTTCCCATCCAATGCCTATAAAGACTTTTGAGTGTGATGTTCTCAAAAATCATCAAAACTGACACTTTGACATGTCTTTCCTTCTAAAGTAAGTAAGGTGTTACCCTGATAGGATGGAAGGGCTCAAAAAAAGTTGTTCCTTTTTTGTTGCTTGCAGTGGGACTGAAATGCATGACCATACCCCAAATGACATTACAGTGACTATGCCAGCTAGCTCTGCTTGACCCTCTATATTCATGGTGGTTAAATGTTTTCTTTCTGTCCTCTCCAACAGTCCCTCTGCGTGGCCTCATTTGGGTTCAGAGTTTGTTTTATAATACCTAGAAGGCAGCCTTTTATTGGACAGTCACTCATCGAGCAGATCAGGTTTGGGAGTCAATGAGAGAGACTTCCAGGTCCATATCTGACAAGTGTTTCAAGAGCGGTCAGGCATTAGTTCATGTTGCTCTTACGCTCTTTGGGTTGCCCAAATGGAGTGGAAAGTACACTGGTTTTGGAAAGGACTGAGTGCTAACTGTGAATTGAATAACTCTCTCAATGTTTTTGATATATTTGTGTTTTGGATTTTAGGAATGGCTTCTTTAGTTACTAATACACATTTCTTGCAGTTCTGTGCATTTCAGACTGCACTGGAATACGTGATGAAATCTTAACTAATGGTGTAGCTCTAGTCCATGCTTTATAAAATATTTCAGGATGCATTTCCTGTCCATAATCAAAAGCAGAATATAGGATGTAATTTTATTTGCATGGTCAATGACCTCTGAATTTTCTACTCTCCACAGATCTTCTGCAGCTACTAAATGCAGCTGCCGAAGTTGTGACAATAGAGGTTTAGTCTCTATAATGGAATCTTAAATAGCCCTCACTTTGTTAGGGGCCAAGTCACTTTAAGCTGCTGAGAGAACAGGAAGGCAGTGATCAGACTGTTTGTATAGTGATATTTCCAATGGAAGAGATGTTTATTGAGTTTGAGTAAGGAGGATTGCAGAACTAGTTTATAAAAATTAAATATGTTATTACAAATATCCCCTAAAATGCCCTGTAGAATTTTTCATGTTAGGCAGCAGCAAGTGCTATACACAGCAGCTTAAATTTCAGCTGCTTTTTGAAGCAAGAATATTTAAAGTCTGTTTTCATTCCTACCAAACAAAAATATCTACTGAAGGAAATTAGCCTTGCAGAAGGACAAAGTCATGGATATAACAAAGACAGGGGAATCATATGAAAAAAAAAATATATATGAGAGAGGTCTGGAGGGAGCAGTTTCCCTGTCTTCTGGGGTTTTGTGTCTGCTGTATCTCAGGAACTTTCATACCTAACTGTGCTTGCTGGTGAAGGATGAGTGAACGGGTGGCGCGTCTATGTATGCTGCTTTGGACATGCAGTTTGACCTCGATTTTTGCTTAAATGTTTAATCAACAGCATGTAAAGATTCCCCAGACTAAGTTAAACTTAAGGAATTTGCACTAAAGAAATACTGACCCTCACAAAACCAGCCTGTGGAGCCCCTCTGTCACCCACAGAGCCTCCATATATGTTCTACAAAGAGCAATAATTACCTTTGATAGAACTACAGGTTATTAAATGTTGTCAGGGCCACAAGAGTAGTGTCCGATTGCATAAGAAGTGGCACAGTCTCTGGACAGAGAGAAGCACAGACTTTCTTCAGCTCATCTATTCTTTTATGTTTTTCAATATGACATCAAGAAGTTGTCGCAAAGATGCTGTGCTGACAGGGACAAATTGAATCCTTTTTAAAGACTGGCCGCAAAGGGCCTGACACACAGCCTCAGGAGCTCTGGCAAGCCTCGAAGAATTTATGTGGCCTTCAGCCTGATATCCATTAAGTGGAAACTCTTATTTGAAGGAGCTTATGTTGTGCAATGAACTCAGTTGGCCTTTCTCGCTTAAGTACCAGAGTAGAATGTTTGCTGTGGCTTTGTAGAATCTGTGAGATAAGTATAAACTGATGTCTGAGTAAAGCTAGAAGGCACGTTTACTCCGTTTAGCTATGAACACACATATAAGGGCAAACCTTCTTGAAAAAAATAATTTCTGAGTCAAATTTTAATAGAGGCAAAGCTTTTATTTTCAAAATCTGTTGCCTTTGTTCAGCTGAACTACTACTGTAAATTTTTTCACTCCTAAAATATTTCCTTTCACATTTTTAAAAGGTGTTGAAGGAATTTCGTAACCTTCCCTGAACTTACCTTTTACTTCTTTAAACCAATGAAGACTGTTTTTGCAGCATGTATAACTTACTATATATACAGAAAAAATCCAATGGAAGTTCTGCATTCAGTGAGCTGTCTTTTTGTAATCATGTTCTCTTTGGATGACTTTCTCACAGAGCCAGACCCCAGTATTTGCAACAGTGCCTTACTGACGTCTCTTCTGTTTCTCTCCTCCTCCAGAAGCCCTCAATGAGAGATCCTGGGTAGTCATGAAGACAAACTAGGTCTACACTTTGTAGACAAAGTAGGTTAAGGTTGTAAAGACTGGATTTCTTTACCCAATGTGGTGATTGGCTTGTGGTTAAGAAGGAAGAAAAGAGCTGGGGCTATTTAAAGACAGAATGTGTGAGAGAGGAGTGATTGCACAAACATGTTTTTCCTTCCTTGTTACAGAAGATGTATTCTTCTGATACGAAGGTGGCAGATATTGGGGAAAGAGGTATTTATATGTATTGGGGTGGTGGAGGTCTATCTTGGACATTAGCAGGTACTTACACCCCATACCTTCAATGTAAACTTCCTAGCTTTCCCAGAATGATACGGTTTTAGATTTTTATGTAAAACTTCTCCATCTTACATACAAAGAAAGGTCTGATGAGTCTTTCTAAGGTCTTAAAGGACCCTGTGGGTGAGCTTGGCCTACTCTGGCAATACTGTTTGCGACGTGAGCAGAACTCTAAAGTAGGCTTTGTGGAAGAGATTTATTTTCTTTATATTGTGATTAGTTTATACTTCACCAGGGAAAGTGAGAGATCTGCTTATTTTTTACTAGAGCTATATCCAGCAAAATTTATTTATTTACAAGCTATACTCTTTCACAGCTGATATTGTAAGGTAAAACCCATGACAAAGCAAGCCCAGGAAGGACATAAATGGAGAAAAGTTCTCTGATTCTTGCCTGAGACAACAGGTAGAGCCTGGCCAGCAGCTGCTCAGGAGCTGCTCTGATGTTTACACCAGGTATTGCATGAAATTAGTACAGGAAGAATGAAATCGTGCATACCCAACTGCAGAGTTGAGTAGGGCACGTGCTTATTTCTCTGTATGTGCACTGTTTATACTGTTCAGGAAATGGATGTCACTTTCCTCAATCCAGCTCTACGAGGCTTAGGTGAGAAGTTAATAGGTATTTTTATGTTTTCTTATAAAGTTTTTCTAGATTTTAGTTAAGGTAGTCTCAGTCTATTAATTGTTGATATTTGTCAAAATAGTAAGTTGAAATAATAATTTGCTTCCCTCCAATGGCTTTAAATTTATAAACTTGATTTTTAGAACCTTGTTGAATAAACATTTGCAAAAAAAGTAACTTCTTCCTTTTTTTTTTTTTTTTCTTTCTTTCTTTCTGTTTGTTTGTTTTTACCTACCCTGGCAGTGTTTCAGAGCACTTTGCTGCAAGGGACCGCCACCACCACGACCTGAATATGACTTGGTTTGCATAGGCCTCACTGGTTCTGGCAAGACAAGTCTTCTATCACAGCTTTGCAGTGAAAGCCTGGAGAATATAGTGTCTACCACAGGTAGGATGTTGCCTTTATTCCATGGTGTGCTGTAATGTTGCCCAAAGGTAACTTCTGAAACTTATAGCAAAGGGTGGTAGAGAACTTCAGCTTAGTTATCTTGCTTTGGAAAGAGTGCCTAATGGATTGCTTTGAAGCTACTACTACTTACTCTTCCAGTGTTTGGTCATACATTGGGGAATATCCATGAATACATACAATTTTGAATGTGTTGAACGTCAAAACATAAATTTTGGTGTAATGAAGTAAAACCATTGGAAACATACAGTAGTAGTGTAGTGTAGACACACATTAGAAGGTTTCTTTATTGTCTTTTTACTTTTGGTTTTTGAGCAGTCTTGTTTTATGGACAGAAAAGAGGAGAATGTGCTATAAAATAGAATGGGACAGTAATGCTCTGAAACTTAAGTTGGTGTATATTTCTTCTCATACTTGGCCAGTACTGCGTTGTGGTATATGCTAGCAATCAAAAGAATAAATGTAATGGAAGTGTTTATTTCTGGTGATAATCATTTCTTTAAGATCAGCAAAGAGGCTTGTTTAAGTAGTAAAGGCAGGTTGTGACCAGAGAATCAATTTACAAAAAGTTTCAGTGGTATTGAGAAGATACATAGAAACAGACACAACAACCACAGCTAAAAGGTATCTTAAGTCAAAAAAAATTGAATATACATGCTGATACAGGTGAACCAGAATGCCCAATACTGAAAAGGGTATTTTAATTAAAAAAAACCCAAAACACACCAAAACAAACAACAAACCTCCCAAAACAAAAAAACAAAACAGCACCAGAAAAAACAGAAACATGTGGATTAAGAAAAAGGAATACCTGGCTACAGAGTTCAGAAAGAGGACAGATTAGGTCATAGAGATGGAAGAAATCTGGTTCTGTGGCCACAGTGATTTACTAAGGTTGATTTGCTGAGGGAACAGATAGTGAGTGTTCTGCAAGTAATTTGTGTTTGTAGTTACATGGCTTTATATTGTAGCTGTGGTTCATGGGCTTGAATTTTATGATTGTCCCATAGCAACCCTAAGTGGTTTTCACTGTATCTTTGTTTAAATTACAAGAACATAAGATTATTTAATACAACTGTAAGTAAACAAATTAAACCAGGTACAAGAAAATACTGGTTTTTTTCTGCGATGAATAATTAACCCATTGCCTTCACAGTGGTGTTATTGCGAATGTTAGAGATCTGACACTTCATTGTGTGGAGAAGGTGTCAATGCCTTACTCAAAAATTTAGAAGGAAATTGTAGAATAATTCAGTCGTCGTCCCCCCCCCGCCCCGAGCTTTATCTTTAGAGTTACCTGGAATTAGTGCAAATTGTACTTGAACAATTTAGACCCTGAAAGAAATAGTAACAGCAATATAAATAGCAGTATAGATCTAGCAAAGGAAATAATGAAAACAGGATTAATTTTAAAATTAAATTTCTTACATGCTTCTAGATAGGTGCAACAAAATGCCATTATTTAGTTAGGCAACTTGAGGAATGGAGAAATTGGGCAGCATCCTAACTAAAATGATGCATATCTAGGCTATTCAGCTTATAATAAATCTACCCATATGTACCATATCTCTGCTGTATGAGAAAATGTTGTTGAGAATCTAAGAATAAAATGTGACAAATTCTCCACTGAGTTTTTCAAACTATAACCTGTGTTTTTGCCTCTCTTATCAACACCACTCAGGTCCCTTCCAGATTTTTCTCCTTTCTAGGGAGAGTTTAGGATTTATTTATTTTAAGACAACAACAAAAATATTTCATAATTGTACCCTTCAGATTTTCTTGCACTTTCCTCTGCTGCATCTAGCACTGACCATGGTTGGAGTACTGCAATATCATACTGGTCTGATCTGGGAGAAAAAATATCTTGTTTCTGTTAAACAAGAGCTAATGAACTCAGAGTAAACCGCATTTTTTTCAAAACTTATTTACTCAATTCATAGGTACATAGTCATGTTGAAACTACTTGTGCTAGATGGAAATAAATTTACTGTTATCTGGACGTTTTATGCTGAAAAAGCAGACATAATTTGTCCTATATAAAGTATTACATACACTTGTATGTATGTATGCACTAAAAATTGATGGATTGCTGGGAGCCTTTCATGTTCTCTTTCTCTTGGCTGTCTGAATTTTCAAAACATACTTTTAAAAAATTTTTTTAGTTCTAAGCATGTAACAGTCTAATAGAGGATTCATAAATGCTTCTAGTGTGCTTGTAACCATTTTAATACATACCACTTAGGTCTGTAAAAGGATCTTTCTGTTAATAACATTTATATACAGGATTAATAGTCTCGGTGTAACCAAAACCTGTAAAGTTTAAATGGAAGAAAAGTGATTTGAATTGCATGTTGTCTTCCACATCTCCTAAAAATTGCAGAAGGATCACTTCATATTATTAGTAGGCTGAAAACTGCATTAAAAGATGGCTTTATAAAGGTATATTCAGTACTAACTCCTTACCAAATGGTAGATAGCCTGGATGGAAGTTTTGTGCTGATTTTTATGTGTGCCAGCTATTTAATAGTATCACTGCAAATTTTATTGCTCATACTGATTCATTCTGCCTCCCGCCCCGCCCCCCGAATTAATATTTTTAAACATCATATTGAAACAGAATTTCATATGCAAAATCCTGGTTCTTGATGAAAAAGTAGTCTTTTCTGAATGTATGCAATTGATTTCAAATGGCGTCTTTAACTTACTAATACTCTGTATTTCTGTTCTTAGGTTTTAGTATAAAAGCTGTGCCATTCCAGAATGCCATCTTGAACATAAAAGAACTTGGAGGTATAGCATTTATTTATTTGATTATAAAAACATGCAGTGTCTTGATCTCATCATACCAAATGGTTAGTTTTTTAAAATTTAAAAATGATAAATCAGTGTGGCTGGAATTTAAAACCTGTGTTTCACCACAGCAGATAAAGTTGAGAAAAATTGTACAGGTGCTGACTACAAAGAACAAAAAGTAAAAAGCAGGAAGAGCAGAAGGCGTGTAAGTGTGATGTATCTCCTTAATGTAATTTCTTGGATTGCAGTGGTTAAGTTATGCAGAAATACACACTGGACTGTAACTGTACTACGGCTCACATGGCAGCTCAAAGAGGTGCATTCCCTGTGTTTATTGTACGTATAAGCTTTTACTTAGAAGCACTGGCTCACGTAACTGAACATTTGGCAAAACCAATATACTTGCTGCACCACTGAAAGCGTTGCAGAGGCAGCCAACTTCCAATGAGTTACATTCTTTGAGATTTAATTTCTTGTAGGATTTATTGGGTTTTGAAGGGATAGTTGTTACGTAGTTGTGGGTTTTTAATTGTCTGTATACAGGTAAGCTATTTGGCTGCCCAGTTCTGACCCTGAGTCTTAAGTGATCAAGAGGTAGCTCTGTTAAAAGGAGGAAAACGCTCTCCTAATGAGAGTTCTTGTGGAGTCTAATTTCATATATGGTTCTTCTAATTAAAAAACCACATAGATCTTCTTTATATTCTAGAATTTCTGTAGGTCTTCTTTATTATCTATGTAAATATAGTAGAAGGAATCTTGATCTTCATTAGATTTTCAGCAAGGTTGAAACCTCTCTTAAATGCTCTGAGGTAGATGTTACCTTGGTTCTTGAAGGAAGTTTCATGAGATCAAATCAAGTTTCATGATGGCTGTCTTATCTGAAACTTTCAAGAAGGCTTTACGATAAGCAGGTATTAAAAAGATAGCATTTCCTCTTTACTACCATTGCTCCATGGATTTAAACATACGTGTTTTTGTTTGAGCCTGTATCCTGTAAAAGGAACAGAAATTTTCTTTGATAAAGGGACCACTCCACAGGGATAGTGTTGCTTCTGCTTGAATGTGTTGTCTGCATAATGTGCATTTAGGTCACTTTTTGAAATTTTTTTTAAATAGGGTGAATCATTTGCAGCCCAGTTTATACATTTGGCTGCCTAATCTCTATGAAATATATAATTTGTATAGGTAAATGCAGTTTTTGCATCAGGAATTGAATCTGAGTATTCCATAGCAGATCCTGGTTAAAGTCTCTTCCTTAACCTTTGCTGATTATACAACTTATATTTTATGCAGGTATGTGTGTTATGAGAAACCTTATCTCAGTGGAGTGCTTTGTCTCATGACAAGATGTCCTGAAGTAATCCAGAATATTTGATTTGTTTTTTTCATCAATTTATCTCCTCCCAAAGACAGAATGATTGTCAGAATTTTTTTTTACTCCACCTTTTTATTTCTTTTCCCTTTAACTATGGGTGTTTACATGTCTGTACTTAGAAATGGTGTCATCTATTTTTTCTATGAGACACTGGAGAAGAATGCTAATTCTGATAGCTTTTCATTGCCTAGGTGAGGGACCTGAGGCAAGCTTCCAAAAATTTTTCTTCCAAAAGCTGGTGGTCATCATTTAGTCTTCTAGTTGAGAGATGTGTTCCTATTTGATGAAGGTTAAACCTGAGCTTTCTGGAGTATGGATGGTTTCTCTCTTGCTGCTGTATGAAAGTAAAGAAAAGCAGTTTACATATTTAATCACTGCTAAATTTTAATCTGGAATTTCTGCCTCTGATGTTGAAACCTACGTTTTTGTTCTTATTCCTGGTTTTTGCCTTCAGTTGTTATGGTCTTGTTATCTTAAGTTCTCTTTACTGTATTACGGAGGTCTTGTCCAGATGTTCAATCTTGGAAACTTGGAGGAAGGTAGAAAGGCACATGTTTTTAACAACTACTGTCTGATGTTGCATGTTGTTCAAAGGGTGAACATATAGTTCTAATTTTTGGTACTCTGTTTTAAAATTGTCTTTTAGGTTTAGGTAACTGAAGGCTTCATATGTCTTTGTCCAGCAATGTATTATCAGCTGATATTTAAAAAACTTACAGCAGAAGTCATACTGTTTAAGGCTCTTATATTCAGCAGCCAAGCAGTTAAGTGAAACAGATGCTGACTGCATAGTATACTTTTTGTTTGGTTGAAGCAGTATTCTTTCTCAAGGTCAAAGATGGTGCTAGTTTTTACTGTACTGGTTGCCTTCTGGAGCTGCTAATGAAGCCAAGTTTTACTTCTTCATTTCTGTGGGGATTGTAATTTTTCAGGTAAAGTGCTTAGAAAACAGTCTCTCTTCTTTTGTCTCTTCCTGGTCTGATTATCTCTTCGTCAGCCTTTAGGATTAGGGACATGGAGCATTTGCTGTGCAATTTTAGCAGAAGTTTTTCTTTTGAAGTACGTGATACTAGAATTATTTTTTTAAAAAAATAATCCTGTTTCTGATTTTTTTTTTTTTTAATTTTGTTTGTTTCCTAAGCCAGGCTTCCTCATACCAGAAAATAAGGTTTTTCTCTAATTTCATAACTGTTGAATGTTTTGTTTAAAATTTGATCCCAAATAAGTAAAAATATTTATATAGCTTTCAAGTCAAATATAGGCCTGCTTGAATGACTTGAAAAGGAGGTCTTGTTTTATTTACTGACCAAGTTGAACTGCCTATTCTCTTAAGTTTCTATTTTGCTATACCAATAAGCCCTTCCTGCTCTGTGAAAAATGAAAAAACCCTACCCTTTCCTTTCAAAAAATCTAGTCCATAAAATAAGGCTGCTGTTTCACATGGGCACCAGTGATAGAGCCAGGAGCAGTCTGAGGAGTATCAGGAAGGATTATAGAGCCCTGGGAGTGGTGGTAAAGGACTCTGGAGCACAGGTAGGTTTTTTCATCAGTCCACCTGGTCAAAGGCAAGGGATTTGAAAGGGCCAGTCAAATCTGGTGAATCAACAAATAGTTGAAGAACTGGTGCCACAGCCAGAGGTTCAGCTACTTAGACCATCGAAATTGCTTTGGGAAACCTGGTCCACTGGGGGCTGATGGGGTCCCTCTGTCAGAGAAGGGGAAGAGCATCTTTGGTCATAGGCTTGCCAAGCTGGTGAAGAGGGCTTCAAACTAAAGTTGCCAGGAGAGGGGAACTTCAATCCATCCCACTCCTATCAGTTTGATTCCAGTGCCGGCAATAGATGCCCAGAGCCTGGAGAGGGTTCACAGGTCAGCAGGAGAGCACCTGAAGAGCAGCACATAGGAATTCCAGCCAGAAAGTCAGCTTCATCGGGGGCCCAACTTAAACACCTCTATGTAAATGCATGTAGAATGGGAAATAAACAAGAGGAGTTAGAGATGTGCACACGCCTGCAGGGCTACGATCTTATTGGTAGGACAGAGACATGGTGGGATGGCTCCTATGATTGGAATGGAAGGATACAGATGCTTTAGGAAGAATAGGCAGGGGAGACATGGAGGGGGTGTTGTCCTCTATGTCAGTGACCAGCTGGAGTGCATGGAGCTCCGTCTGGGGATGGGTGAGGATCTGACCGAGAGCTTATGGGTCAGGATTAAAGGGAGGGCAGGGACAGGTGACATTATAGTGGGGGTCTGCTACAGGCCACCCGGCTAGGAAGACTGAGTGGGCGAGGCCCTCTGTAGACAGGTAGGAACAGCGTCATGTTCACAAGCCCTGGCCCTCATGAGGGACTTCAACCACTGTGATATCTGTTGAAGGGACAACACAGCAGGGCACAAGCAACCCAGGAGGTTCCTGGAATGCATTGATAACAACTTCCTTCTCCAATGAGGAGAGGTGCTATGCTGGACCTTGTTCTCACCAACAAGGAGGGGCTGGTGGGGAATGTCAAGCTCAAGGGCAGCCTTGGCTGCAGTGACCATGAAATGGTGGAGTTCAAGATCCTTAGGGCAGTGAGGAGGGCACACAGCAAGCTTGCTACACTGGACTTGGAGAGCATACTTTGGCCTCTTCAGGGATTTGGTTGGTGGAGTACCATGGGATAAAGTCCTGGAGGCAAGTGGGCCCAAGAAAGCTGTTTAATATTCAAGGGTCACCTCCGCCAAGCTCAAGAAAGAGGAAGTCAGGCAAAAATGCCAGGAGGCCTGCATGGATGAACAAGGAGTTCCTGGACAAAGTCAAACACAAAAAGGAGGCCTACAGAGGGTAGAAGCAAGGGCAGGTAGCCTGGGAAGAATACAGAGAAATTGTCTGAGCAGCCAGGCATCAGGTTAGGAAAGCTGAAGCTCCGATAGAATTAAATCTGGTCAGGGACGTCAAGGTCAACAAGAAAAGCTTCTATAGGTATGTTGGTGATAAAAAGAAGGCTAGGGAAAATGTGGGCCCTTTCTGGAAGGAAATGAGAGACCTTGTTACCTGTGACGTGGAGAAGGCTGAGGTGTTCAGTGACTTTTGCCTCAGTCTTCACCAGCAAGTGCTCCAGCCACACTGCTCAAGTCACAAAAGGCGAAGGCAGGGACTGGGAGAATGAAGAACTGCCCAGCATAGGAGATCAGGTTCGAGACCACCTAAGGAACCTGAAGGTACACAAGTCTATGGGACCTGATGAGATGCATTCACAGGTCCTGAGGGAACTGGCGGATGAAGTGGCTAAGCCACTGTCGCAGAAACACTAGACCGACAGCAATATATTTTAAAAGTAAATTTTCTTTAATGGTATCAAAATGTAATGGTCAAATTGAACAGGAATGTTACGTTGTATTGAGATATAACAGCCAGACTGGATGGGAATATTAGGTTGTAAACATTGCGACAAACACAACTTATTTACAGGTTGGTTCAGGATGTCAGTTGGGAGCTATAACTACATGAACAATAACTAAATCTGAGCTTAGAATGATGACTTAAAATGCGCGTATCTCTCACCAGAATGGTGAGGCACTCAGTCCTGGGGAGTTTCCTTAGATGGTGTCCCAATCTAAGGGGAGAGTCTCTGACTGCAGATGCAGTCAGACTGCAGATGGAAATGTCCCTTGACCGAGGTGTTTCATTGGCCAAGGGCCTTGTTTGTTGACTGAAGGGCCTTGCCTTTCCTATCCCTTGCCCGAGGTGTGTACATGATGGTCGTCACTGGTAGAGGTGTGTACATGACCACAGTCACCATGAGGGCTGGGCAGCTCGACCCCCAAACTGTGGCTTCTTGTTTTAACTCTTTCTTTTCAGTGGTCAAGAAGTTTCGGTCTTTATTGGGGTGGATGCACCTGCTGCAGCCACTGTACATCATATTTAAGAAGTCGTGGCAATCTGGGGAAGTTCCCACTGATTGGAAAAGGAAAACATAACCCACATTTTCACAAAGGGAAAAAAGGAAGACCCGCGCAACTACGGGCTAGTCATTCTCACCTCTGTGCCTGGCAAGGTCATGGAGCAGATCCTCCTAGAAACTATGCTAGGGCACATGGAAAATAAGGAGGTGATTGGTGACAGCCAAGATAGCTTCACTGAGGGCAAATCATGCCTGACAAATTTGGTGGCCTTCTGTGACAGGCCTTCTACCTACAGCGTTGGTGGATAAGGGAAGAGCAACTGACATCATCTATGTGGGCTTGTGCAAAGCATTTGGCAATGTCCCACATGACATCCTTGTCTCTAAATTGGAGAGACATGGATTTGACGGATGGACCAGTTGATGGATAAGGAATTGACTGGATGGCTGCATTCAAAGAGTTGTGGTCAACAGCTCGATGTCTGAGTAGAGACCAGTGATGAGTGGCGTTCCTCAGGGATCAGTATTGGGGCCAGCACTGTTTAACATCTTGGTGACATGGACAGTGGGGTTGAGCGCACCCTCAGCAAGTTTGCCAATGACACCAAGCTGTGTGGTGTGGTCAACACACTGGAGGGAAGGGGTGCCATCCAGAGAGACCTTGACAGGCTTGAGAGATGGACCTATGCAAACCTCACGAAGTTCAACAAGGCCAAGTGCAAGGTCCTGCACATGGGTCAGGGCAACCCCAAACACAAATACAGGCTGTACAGTGAAGGGATTGAGAGCAGCCCTGCGGAGAAGGACCTAGGGGTGTTGGTTGGTGAGAAGCTCAACGTGGCCCAACAATGTGCACTCTGCATTCTGGGCTGCATCAAAAGAAGTGTAACCAGCTGGTCAAGGGAGGTGATTCTCCCCCTCTACTCTGCTCTCATGAGACCCACACCTGCAGTACTGCGTTCAGTTCTGGGGCCCCCAACATAAGAAGGATGTGGACCTGTTGGAGTGAGTCCAGAGGAGGGCCACAAAGACGATCAGAGGGCTGAAGCAGCTCTCATATGAAGACAGGCTGAGAGAGTTGGCGTTGTTCAGCCTGGAGAAGAGAGGGCTCCAAGGGAGACCTTGTCGTGGCCTCCCAGTACCTAATGGGAGCCTACAAGAAAGCCAGAGAGGGCTTTTTATAAAGGCATGTAGTGATAGGACAAAGGGTAATGACTTTAAACCAAAAGAGCATAGATTTAGATCAGATGTAAGAAGAAGTTCTTGACTATGAGGGTGGTGAGGCAGTGGAACAGGTTGCCCAGAGAAGTTGTGGATGCCTCCTCTCTGGAAGTGTCCAAGGCCAGGTTGGATGGGGCTTTGAGCAACTTGGTCTAGTGGAAGGTGTCCCTGCCCCTCCCCATGGCAGTGGGGTTGGAACTAGGTTATCTTTAAGGTCCCTTCCAACCCAAACCATTCTATGATTCTGTCAATGTGTGTGATTTAGATTACTATGAAGATGTGCTATGCCCTTGTCCACATTCTCTCAGTATGTACT
Organism: Astur gentilis; assembly: GCF_929443795.1. Taxonomy (NCBI): domain Eukaryota; kingdom Metazoa; phylum Chordata; class Aves; order Accipitriformes; family Accipitridae; genus Astur; species Astur gentilis. The sequence continues at coordinate 69,369,551 of NC_064919.1, forward strand.
TTTACCAGGATAACTCACCTAAGTAGTGGTATAGAAAGAAATTACAGATTTGATGATTTCTTGTTACAGTGCAGCGGTGTCTGGTGGGAACTAAGGATGAAATTGTGTACAATGAACATAGAGGAGAATGGGGAAAGACTGGAAAAATAAGGCAGATGGTAACAGTTGTTCAGAAGGTTCTAAGTGTTTTGCTGAACAAAGTTTTGGGTGCTGAATGCCGAGGCTTATTCTCAAGACAGATACTGAAGGTGCAAAGGAAATAAGAAGGTTTTTCTTTGGTTTTAACAAATTCCAACCTGGAGAAACAGTACCTGAAACCACCATTTATTCAGTGTGTTTATTCAGTCATTTGCTGTTGTAATGCTGTTAAAACAGAATGTGAAGTCATGGTGTCTGTTGTGAGGTAGATACTTGTTCAGGCCTAAATCAAGATTTTAGGTCCATTCTGGAGGTCTGTTACAGGGGTTTTTTTTTAATAATTCTATTTTATAATTTAGTTTGCTATCTTTTAAATGCAGGCTTAGAAACTACTGGTGAGATGCCAAATACCGAGCCTGGTCAAATTTAAAAGAATGATTCTGGGTGTGAACAGCTCGTTTTCTTCTTACCAATTTTAAAAATACTAAACGTGTTATAGGGTTTAGTAACATTCTCTGGTTTATGTACTAAACGTTTTTGTAATCCACCCAAAGGCCTTCTTCACAAGCATAGAGATTCAACATGTTGTATAGTCATCTTTGAAACTTCATTTAAGACAAAATGTCGTAAATGCTTAGCAAGAACGGAGTGGTTAATATCCGGGATGATTGAGGCTCCAGTTGGTTGAGCATGCCCAGGAGAAGAGAGATAGCTGTCCTCCCCACTGCTATTCCTTCTTAAGCTTCATGACCAAAGTCATAAATTCACATTCTTAGGCCAGCTATATTAATTTTCTAGGTGAGAGCTTGAGAACAAATAACTTTAAATACTATTGGTTAAACAAAGCATGCGTATTTTGCCTTACTTTGGAAGTTTTTCCTCCTCTTATGCTCTGTGAAGGTAGAGGGGTGTACTGAACACCCTTCTAGCAATGTACCCTGGAAGAGCAGCTAAAATTTAATCTAATTAGTCATCAGAAAACTGACCCCACAGGTAAATGCCAGCCTAAGTCATCTTCATAGGGACAAACTAACACAAAGCAGTAAAATCTTTGTACTGTATTTGACTACAAGGCAGCTGACATCTGACATCTCTACAAAATCTGGTTGTGGAGTACGTGCAATGCCATCTGTGACATAGCTGCATCTAACAGTTCACAGAACATCTTAGCAGATGAAATTTTTAGATGACCCTGATAAGCTGTCCAAGCTGTGAGTCGCACAGAGACATTCAGCTTCCCAAAGCATTAAAGTTAGATCTGTTTGGTATCAATCATACTCAGCCTGCTGTTCAAATGGTGCCTAAGCCCAGGCTCCGTCATGTAGTTTCCTCATTTCATAGATAAGAGAGATCATTTACACCTGCTTATGGATCTCATTAACATGAGTCCTGAGGAACGTCTGATAAGAAATCAGCATAGCGATCTTTCCACTGTTCTTTGGAAATACTGTTCTTTCTCTACAATTAGATTTTTATGGTGTGACTAGACAACCCACTGCCTATCTTACTCAAAATAAGTAGGAGCCGTGCAAGCAATGCCTATCAAAGCTGTGTACAATATGATATGATAAGGAAAACACAAAATTTCCTAGTGGAAATTTTTTGTGGGGTGGGGGCCTTGTTATTTTTGTTGATGGGATGTTTTGTGGAGAGAAAAATAGAACCTGTGGTTTGCTAGAAAGTCTCTTGTCTCCTGTTGGACTTGCAACTCTATTTTCTTCAGGCTGAATCAAAGGTCAGACTGTAGCAGCCTAGTTTAGCATCAGAAATGATACCTACATTTTATAAACTCCCCCCCCAAGCAAAAAAAAAGTTTTTAGTTTTGATTCTAGACAGAAAAGGCCTTGATCCTTTCAAAAGGCTAAAGTGGATTCAGACTTTTGTGAACCAGTCAGCAGAAGGGCTGAACAGACAGAAGTACACAGGTATGGTAGACTTGCTGCTTTCTTTATATGCCTGCTAATCTTAAGTGCCATAGAGTAAGATGCATTTTGAGCTTTCTTTGAGATTACCTGCACTGTTACCAAAGGGGTGACTGCAGCTCAGAGGAGGGTAGGTATGAGCCTTGCTGGGTGTTGGCAGCAGTTATCAGCTTGGGTTATCAGCAGTTATCACTGGTTCTGAGATCCTGGCTGTTGCTGAGTCGTCCAGCGGAGGCAGTAGAAGGGGCAGAGATGGGGTAATGGGTAGACAGGGAACTGGCAGATTATTTTCTTGTTGCCAGCCTTTCTTTGCTGGCCCTAGAGGACTTACTGTGTGATTGTGCCTTTAAAAAAGAAGTTTAAAAAAAAAAAAAAAGAAGAAAAAAAAAGCAGGGGTGATTTTGAGAATGGCTGTCATACATGAAGTCCAGTTTAGCACGGTGTGCCACCTGCTGCAGACTCTTTGAGAAATGTTAGAGCATATTGCAGGGCATGTATTTCCTTATCTTCCTTTTGAAATAATCTGTAAGATTTTTTTAAAAGAACTTTTAAAATGGCCTGTCTGTTCCTGATGAGAACAGGAGATTTTTATTTCAGATTGTGGGTTTCATTTTAAGATGGTAGTAAGATATACACACACCTAAGTAGATCAAACTGACTTTCTGCAGGCAAGTGTAAATATGGTGTTTTTAAAATTTCCAAGTGCTTGCAACCTAAATATTTTTGTAACAGTTTCAGATATCAGAGTAGGTGGAGATTCAGTGTTAGAGACAGCACTCAAGTTAGCAAATAGGGAAAATACTGAAGACTTGACTTCCAGATTAATCTCACTGGGGAAGCCTGGAAAGCAGACAAGAGATGACAGAGATGGTTTCCATAAACTTCAGTTTGATAAGAAAAACAAGAATAAGCGCAATAAACTTATGTGTATTTCTGATTTTTGTATATATTGAATATAAAGGCAGAAGATTTATTCCTCAACATTTTTTTTTCTTTTCTGTTATGCTGTTTGTTCAGATTGTTGTTGAATTGCTGCAGTGAATATAGCTGATCTAACAATCTCAAAATGTTCTCTTTCAGGAAAAAACCCGCCAATTTCCTGCTGCCATGCTTTGTGTATGATTGCAGGAGTGCACTGCCTGAAGGGCTAGGGAAAGGAGGCTGGGATCACTTGGTCTTAAACCCTAGGAAGCAAAAGTCCTGGGACTTTTGAGTCTTGAGGAAGATTTTTGGTTTAGCATCTGTATTGCTGCTTAACTCTACGCAGTAGCAATACAAAATATCCATTGAAGGGTGACTGACATTATACCTGTGGGAAGCTTCTGTATTTGTGTGTGGATGTGTCTGTGGACAAATTGCATGTACATACAAAGTGGGTATCTTAGGATTTATAACTTTATTTGTAATAAAAAGGATCTAACAGGTTGAAAAATAACTAGTGTTTAAAAAACAACAACAAAAAAATCTATATGCTGTATTTATTCAAAGGGAGTATTGGAAGACCTAAATAGAGAGTATGCTCAAGATAGATAAGGAGCAGCCACATCTCTTAAAAATGTGTTAAGATTTCCAAGATTTTAGGCATTTTCCTGATTACCTAAGAACACATGCTGGTTTTCCTTGTGAGGAAATGATGGGAAGTGAAGTTATAAACCCTATGTAGATTTGGAAACAGTTATTTCAAAATTCTTTTCATAAAGTTTTCTTGGGGCAAGAGGGTAGGGTGTACTTACAGATTTTGCAAGAACGGACAAGATTTCTTTTTCCCTTCTCTTCCTTCTTACTGCCCCACTCATGGGCCAGTCTTTCACACAAAAAGATTTTGTGGCATGGTTGACATATTTCTTGGCATCTTTTCACCTTTTTGCTAATTAGAAGTTGCCTGTTTAATAGCAGTAGAGGAATTATCTGTGTAATTTTTTAATCAACTATAAAACTTTCAAAATAAGTAGGTGTCTTTATTTCAGGTGAGTGGATGTTATATTTGAAGTGGTAGAAAAACCGGCAGGCTACATTCTTTCATGGCCTAGGTTAGCTGGTTTTGGTGGGAAGGAAAAAAAGTTCTTCCCTGGATTTGAGACTATAACTTCTCCAGCGCTGTGATGTATTTTGAGGTGAACAAGAGCTTTCATGTGCAGGCTAGGCTATCTTGAAGCAAGGGCTGCGTGACATTCATTGTGCTCTCAATGGAGACTTGCTGCAAGTTTGACAAGTAACAAATTTGACACCTTGAAATTCCTTTCAGTGAATTTTCTCTGTAATGCTATGTTCTGTTCTCCTGAAAGTACTGAAAAGGAGGAAAGTGAAGGTAGCCCCAAGCTGCTGTGAATGAAGATGTAAATGGAAGTATTCATAGTTGAAAGGAGGATTTGCAGGTCTTCATTTTGTGTAATATTTACAGGAGTGCATAATTGTGCAGCCTGTTTTAGAGGTGTATTACACTGCACATAACTTTCAAACTCCTGCCCCCAGCTCCAAGGGGCATTTGAGAGGGTACTGTTGGCACTGATGCAAATCATAAATGGTGTTAATGTGGACACACTATACCATTGGCTGATAATCAGAAAAAAATTATTTCTTTGACATTTAAAAAAGTACAAGTTGAAACTTTTTAAAATTTTGAACAGTTAGTTGAATAAACTAGCCCTGTAATAATGCTGAATGATTGGGATTTTTAATTACAGCACCCTGTTGTTTCTCTGTAAGGACAGGTTGGTTTTTTTTTCTTTTATAAAGTAATTCAAGCCTATGTTTGACTGAGTACAGTCTTTTCTTTTCTAGTAAGTAGTGTGATTGTCTTGTAGTGTGGTCCCCCACCACCCAAATTTGTAAATGGGATGTTTTAGTCACATCACAGGACTCAACTGACTCCTGTGGGTTAATTGCTGAGGGAAACAGATCATACGCCTAGGTATGAGTCCTGGCTCTTGCCTGTGTTTGAGGAAAATACTACACTGAATGTTATATTTTAGTGAACCTTTCACATAGCATGTTGCCTAGGTCTAATGTGAATTGTTGTTACGTCTTTCTGATGTTTTCGAGATTTTTACCTGAGTTACTTCTTTCTTTCTTTTTCTTTCCCTTTTTTTTATATCTTAGTTTAGGCATGAAGTCATTGAAGTAACAGCCATGTGCCTGCAAAGCTCCTAGAGAAACACATGATATTAGGCTGACAAACCTAAATGCTTATCTGATAGGACATTTTGGGTGCCAGTTAAGTTTCTGGTTTTATCTCAGCAGTTTCTGAGAGCCTGAGGGTGTTTAATGGATGCACATTACATTCTGGATTGCCAAAGAACTCAGACTTTGAATTTGCTGTCTTAGAAACATTTGGAATAGATGAAGAGATTAATTCATAGGATAGTCTGTGTTAAACTGCACCTTTAAAAACAACTGCTTGCTCTGTAAGACTGAATTTGTCATGCTGTAAGGGTGCAATGGCTGGATCACTATTTGCAAGCCAGTGTTTCCTGTGAGGGTGACCCCACGATGTACTACCTAATGCTCTGGAGAAAGAAGTTGAGAGCAGGTTATGCTCCCTAAATATGAAGACTTAAGGCAAAAGAATATAAGCTTATTTGTCTTGTAGAGATTGTGATTTCCAGTTGCTGATAGCTTATTGATGCCAAGAATTATTTTTCAAGTGCATTTGCCAGAAGAATGAGGTAAAATGGCATCCCAAGGTACAGACTTTCTCAGTCTTTTTTCTTGTGTGTTTAGTGCAAATTTTTTTATTCTTAAACCTCAGGCTCGGATTTCCTCAGAATTGAAGTGTAAGCAAGTTCAGAGCAGGTCATTAATCTAATGGAAGATCCTGAAGGAAGTACCAAGTTTTGTTGAACATTATCAGTTGGTTCTTATAGCTACACCATGGTGGCAGGCCAGGGCTGGAGGGAAAAGGCCTGTTGCGCTTTGGTGGTGTTTCTTTTGAGACAGTTGATGTAGAGAAACAAAGCTGAGCAGCTAAAGAACCTGAACCAAAAAGACAGTACTGCAAGATCAACAAATCAGTATACTGCTTTTCTGGCTTCAGTGTCCCATGCAGGGATTCATGAGCTGCTTTCTTCCATGTGCCTGGATACGAGAGGTCAAATGTTCTGTAGTTCACCACACAATTTTTCTCTTTAGAAATTGTACAGTTAGAAAGATAAGTCTTAGGGTCTGGCAGCAACACGTGATTAAAAACTAGCTGGCTGAAGCTTAGCGTAAGAAAGACAGATGTTGTTGCTACGAAAAAAAAAAAAAAAACCCTTCAAAGAACTGATCATGGTGTTGGCCTTTCAGTTCATTCAAAATGATTCTCTACCAGTTTTTAAAGTAATGTGATACTTCAGATGCCTGCGATACTGCTGTGTGTGGCTATGTAAATAGTGTCCCTCTGGCAACTTGCTCTACTTGGTTCTGACATAGACAGCTGTTTGGAAAGACTGGGACTTCCAACAGATGCTATGAAATTCTTTATGAGTACAATTGGTAGATATTCTGGTGGTAGAGAAACATAGAATTAGCTTTCAATGCAATCCCTCTTCTGTATAAGTATTGTTCATCTTCAGAAGTTGATGATAAAATAAATGAAATACCTGTCCTATTTGTGCATTTTTACTTATGAGTCTGGTTAAATAGAGAAATTAAGCAAGGTCTTGACTAAATCCCATGACCATGTGCCTTTAATCAACTCTTTAGATCTCTTGCAGAAAAAAACTGTTCAGGTATGACTTCAGTATTCTTTGTAGGAAAAAGTGTGTGTTCACAACGTTCATTAGCCAATTAAATTGTTCTAGGTGTAGTATACAGAAACGGAGTGCTTAAGGTTCCAGTGTGGACGGCAGAGAAGACAGTAACTCTGTGGGGCAGGATTTGAATACTCTTGAGTTGGATGCCTAAAGTATATGGAGTAAATTCCTTTTTAGATACTTATTTCTTCACCTTTGTTTAGTGATTGTCTTTTCTATTCCACAATGTATAAATGAATTGAATATTTTAAGTATCATATCAATGTTATAGTAATTATGTTGCATTAAATTATCTGTTTGTGCCTACATGTTGCTCAGAATTTTTGTGTAGTTTTGTTTCACTAAAAAATGGAGCTCTGTTCTTATCAGCACTTGGTATCTGTGTCTACATTAAAGTTTACTTCTCTCTATCTCAAAGCAAGAAAAGTGTCTGTAAAGGATACCTTCAGCACATTTCTGTAAATCACTGTCTTGCAGACATGTCAAGTTTTCTACTTGTATATTGCTGCTGTTTACTTTTTAGCGTTAGGCCCCATGAGTGTAGTGCCAGATTCAGATGTACAAAGAATAGCCCATATCCAAATCATAGTTTAGATAGTTTGACAGCTGTCAAATACAGTGGTTGGTTTTTTTCCTACCTCAGTGTTACAACGTATGCTGCTCTCCAGGGGACACAAAAGCTTTCTGTAGATAACCTCATTGCTTGGCTTCTGTTGAGATGGCTGAGTGCTGCTGAACTGTGTCCTAAAAATTACCATGGCACATAAGCCTGTAAAGTCACTTGTGTCTACTGTTGGGCTCTTCCAGAATCCATAGCGTGGTTGACAGAGCAAAAATAGTTGAAATGAATGCCTTTTCATGTTGTCACTGTATCTCCTCATTCACTGTTCAACTCACTATTGTATCACCATTGTCGTCATTAAATTTCTAATTACTTTAATAGGCTTTCCTGACACCTTTTTTCCCCAGTTGTGAAGTGTTTGCCTGATGGTTTGGAGATGAACTGAAAGACTTTATCATGCTCAGAAATGAGCAACTGCCATGCCAGAAGCTACAGGTTACACCAAGGAGTTGCAGGGCTAAGTTAAAAAGAATGGGCAAAGGTTTAGGTATTAGTACCAAGATACTTCATCAGAGAAGGTATAGATTAGATTAGATTCCAGTGATTCCATGCACTGGAATCATAGTAGTTCTGCCAGTACTCATTAATGAAGCAGAAACCTTCAGAGATGAAAACTGTATTCAGTCAAATACCTTCCTTATTTAAACAGAATTAATTTGACTTTCATACGTGTGTTGGATTTATGGTTGCTTTTTTCCTTTTTATTCTTTCAATGTTGATTATTTAGGACAGAAAATTTAGTCCATTGCTTTGATTGTTCTAAGTAGAAGGGTTATTTTCAGATGCAAGTGTTAAATCTGTTTAATTATTCTTGTTTTAATTAGTTCTTATTATTTTCTTGAAAGGGGCTGACAATATCAGGAAATACTGGAGTCGTTACTACCAAGGATCCCAAGGGGTAATATTTGTATTAGACAGTGCCTCCTCTGAAGATGATCTAGAAACTGCTAGGAATGAACTGCATTCTGCTCTCCAGCATCCACAGTTATGTACTTTGCCGTTTTTAATATTGGCCAATCATCAAGACAAGCCAGCAGCTCGCTCCGTACAAGAGGTATGTTAATGTGGCAGCATCTTGCCTCTTTGTATTTACTATTTGCACACCACTGACCCAGTATTACTTATTACCCTGACATCCTAGTTAAGGACTGGCCTCAATTACTCTTCACTGTAAGTAGGGAGACCAAGAACAGTCCCAGCCCCTAAGAACTCAGTCCAATGCACTCTATACAGGCTTAGTTGTTCTGGAAAACAAACAAGTAATACTTGGATACAAGCAGTTCTCCTGCTTTCACCATATTTTGCTTAAGGGAGAAAAGGCGTTTTTAAACTACTTTTATCAAAAGCTGCTGGGACAGTGATTTTTTGTTCAGCTTATTTTTTTATTTGCTATTGGTTTTAATCTTGCACTACCCCATTACTCCATTCTTTGCAACTGCTTAAAGCAATAGATTGCAGCCATAGGTTGTCTTTTATGTAAAAGCTTTTTTTCTGAACTGCTGTGTACTGATGTGAGGGCAGAGTTGCAATTACTGTTCTGAAGTCCTTAATTTGTTCTGATTTTCTTCTTTTAAGGAATAATGTCTTTGTCTAATTTGTAGCTATCACATAGTAAACTACGTAATTGTTCTATTTGGTGTACCTTTTGCTCTTAAGTTTCTGAAAAAATTGTCTTTCTTACATTGCTATCATGTCACATACCTTTGAGGAAACGCTGAAAGTTACTGATTCCTCATGAGAATCTACCTAGTCTTCTGAAGTTGTAGGAAGAAGTTAAAATTTGGTTGTGTCATTCTGTTCATAAATGTCATTTAAAAGACTCTTCCATTTATTAAAGATTGTATGTGAAATGTCCTGTTTGTTCTGTGAGTGGTGTTTTTTATTACAGCAGAGTGAAAACTTTCAGCACCTTATACTGTGTTGCTGCTTTGTATTTAAACTTGTTGCTTTCTTAGATGCACTTCTTTGTCTAAAATATGATCTTTCTGAAGAATGCCAATTCAATGCAAAACTTACTGATCTGTAGAATAACTATTTGTATGGTATAGTTGCATATACTTTTTTTACTGCTTTATTGCTCTTTATGCTTCCTTTCTTAGCCAAAAGAAATAGAGGATAAAAAGTTAAGCTTATTATATGTTAAGAAGTGTAAATGTGACTGGAGTACATTGATATTTTTAATATGAGAGGAAGAGATTAAGTGGGAACTGTGTAAGCTACACTGTAAAATGTTTTATTAAATTGTTGGTCCTTTCCTCCAAGAACCTGTGCTTAGCAAAAAGAAAAAAAAAAAAGGAATTTGGATTTAATATGTCAAGTTACTTAAAAAGGCAAACTGAAATGAGGCAGGGGTAGAATCTACAAGTTCTAGGTCTTGTTCATCTAAAAACAAATTTAAGAAGTAATGAATATTTAAAGGAAATGTAATATGGATTTTTATATATCAGTTTATTAATCTCTTGTAGTTTATTGTGCAATGTAAGAGCAACACATGTACTCCTAAACCTTGCACTTAAAAAATTACAGTATCCTGAGACACAACTGGTTTCATTTTATTCATCCAAATATACTGAAGGTGTCTTGATTTTTACTTTTTTTCATAAAGCAGCAGAGATTACAATTTCCATCAATGGAAATACTTTTTCCACATGATTTAAGTATTTTTTTATTTTACTACTTTTTTCCTTTTTAAAACAGCCAAATTTGGTTTAAAGTTAATTGAGGATTTTGATTATAAATATAATTTAGGAAATGTTCCTTGCCAGTTTCGTAAGAATAGTGAATACAATGCCAGTTAGTTTGCTTTACAGCAAATTATACATGTAACTCTCCATTTTACGGTTGAGCCCATGTGGATAGACTTTTGGGTCTGAACTGAATCTTTTGTGTATTTAGAGTTAGCATTTCTTCTCGTTTATTCGCAGTACCCTCACTTTCTCCTCATCCATCATTACCAATTGCTTGATATCTCAGTGGAGGAGTAGATCTTTTTATGCTTACAATAGCTTTTAAATATGATTCTGCTTTAAAAAAAAAGATCTTTCCTTGTATTATCATAGCAAACAAGTCTTGATTGCTACTTCTAGTCTGTATGAAATGCTGAATACAAGACTATTGCACAGCTTATGCATATTTTCAGTAGAAATTCCCTGCATCAAGACCTCAGTGTATGTCTTTGAAATTCTTTATTTAAGACTAGTGAAAAACAAAATTACAAAAAAAAATGGAGAATGTTACAGAGTTGTTACTTTTTGCCCTGAAAAAATGATGTCTTGTGTTTGCTGTGTCTGCAAAGTGAGAGCCTTGTTCAGTCCATTTTGCCAGTGTTAAAATGGCAATTCCTTGCTTTCCTAAGGGCTTTGCTGTGCTGTTGTCCTCATTATTGAGATGAGAAATGAAAGTAAAACATTGAATCATAACACCATTCCTTATTTCAAAAAGAGCATATTTCAGGATTAACAAAAATAATGTGTTGAGCATTGAGAGTTTTATTAGCCATTTTTGCAGAACTAAGTCCATGAATTATAGGTATTTCTTTGCTTTTTTATGTGTCAGAAGACAGATGAATCACAGTTGAGATTTAGAAGTATGTATGCATTCTTTTAGGCAACAAATTGCCTTTCTTTAATGGATATGAAAGGACTCCTTGTAGTATAATTAAAGAAAATGTCTGAGTTGAGTGGTGCGTAATAGGAATTGTAGAAAAATATTTATCTACAACAAAAATCCTTCACAAAACTGTACAAGTGCCAAGCAGTTTCTGCAACAGATGTTAGTCGTATTTATCGTTGGGAAGTACAGTCGCTTCAGTTTTCAGTTTTTCAAAATTTTATATTTTATTTTAATGTGTTTTCTCTGTGCATTGCTTAGGTAGAAATGTTACTGTAGAAGCTGCATGCTGTAAGTATTAAGCAATGTCATGAATAGTTCAATTCAAAACTATAATGGCTATTTGTAAGAATATCCAAATAACTTGTTTAATTTATGAAATGTAATTTAACCCAATTCATTTTGCAGGCATGTGAAGTGATCAGGAAAAATTGCAGGAGAAGCTAATTTGAGATACTAATCATTAAATGTAATCCTTTTTTCCTGTGTTCTGTTGCTGGTTGGCTGTTGCCTAGGTTTTTTGATTTTAAAATGAAATCAAGGAGGTAAATCTGACATTTCATTTCATTCTAGAAACTATGAATGAAGAAGTCATTTTAAATATTGTGCCTCTTATTTCTCTTATGTCAGCTTCTATTGTGTTTATTCCACCTTCCCATGTCAAAGATATTTCTAAGTTGTTTTGTTGTTCCTGTGACAGTAGCACATATTTAAGTGTTTTCAAATAGCTGCTAAGTGATTTCAAGTGACCCATGCTGAAGTAAAGACTGCATGTATTAACCAGACTGTAAAACTCAGACAATCATATTTGACTCAATAGGTATGCTGCAAAATAACCTTGTTTTAGATTAAAATTGCAATAATGAAGAATGAATCATGTAAGTCAGTTCTGACTTCCATTTTGGAAACCTCCTGAATTAGTAAATAAAAATAGTTACAAGTGAAAAATAAATTACTCAGCAGATGGAAAGATGGTGGCATATCAGTTTGGCCACTGTTTCCAAAACGCAGGGTACAACTCTAAAACAGTGTACCTAATTATGGGGTTTTTTATTAAGTATCTGCTGATGGGAGTGTGCTTTTGGTTTTCCATCACAGAAGTGCTTTTGATTGTAACAACTGGTTTTCATTAGTCAGATTTCTGTTGCAGGCTTAAGATATTACAGGAGTTTTATGGTGATGAAAGCACTGTAAATTGCTTTGCAAGGGAACAGCAGCATTAGTATGATTACCAACTTGTTGATTTTTATTTTGGACTGTATGCTACTTGGTATAATAATATTGAAAGTGGGATATTGCAGTGGATGCCTGTGATTTGAACGAGTATGCAAACTGAGAGTCACTTTCCTCGCAGGTCAGAGCAATATTGAGGAGTCGCAGATAGGATGTGTTGGAAGTCGTCCGTAGCCACTGTATTTTAGGAACAGGCTATGCTGAGCGAATGCTTGTCTGAATCTGTTGAGGACTTCTGGAAGCCATGTAGGACTGGCCAAAGGAGAAACCTAGTCGAACCGTGAAGCTTTGCCAGTTCAGTGGTGAAGCAGCTACATGCTTGGCAGTGTGTTTGTTTTGAGGAGTGTCTTTGTTTTTTATAGTTAATGCTGTTTTCAAGATTGCTGTTGGACTAGGTGAATAGTGTAGGTCCCTTCCAAATGAACTATTTATTCTAAGGTCATATATGTGAAAACATTCATAGACTATAACCATTTGGTGGGTTTTCTTTTAGTTATCCAAAAGCGCAGGCAATTAATACATTTCCTTCACATATGTAAATTGCTGACCACCAGTATCGGAGGAAATCATTGAAGATATGTTCTAAATACCCATTTTAAAAAATGCTAGAACTTTTTAATAAAGACTTAATAGTAGACAGTGAATCAAAAGTCTTTCAGTCTGTTTTAAGATTATTTTATCTTTTTAAATATTGTTGTGAGGGAAAAAAAGGTGAAAAGGTTACTTAGTGTGCCCATCACAAGTGCTTTTTTTTCTCTTGCATACAAGATTTTACTTTAAAGTTGCGGTACTGATGGGTGTGTGAAATTCCAGAGGAAAGTCCTTCCTATTTTCCTTTTTTCTTTGATAGATCAAGATTAAAAATATCTTTGAATTACAAACAATATTTTCAAAAGCAAGTGTGAAAGGTTGATCCCATGTTTACATAGATTGTGATGTATTTGTCTATTTGAGAATATTTTAAGGCATTTGGGTTTTGAATTGTGCACAGTGTTTAATTTGGTTTTCTGCTAGCAGAAAAGTAGAGGGTGACTCTCCTTGTGAAAAAAGCCACCTTAGGGATGTGAGGGCTAATATCTGTTACGGTGCCAGTTTCTTCTCAGTTGTTTATGTCTGGAAATATTTTTGTAGATAAACAATGTCTTTTCGATGCCTTAAGTGTCTTAAAGCTTAAACCATTGCAGGAGAATGTCCAGGTTTGTCAGCATCTTGGGAGGCTTTTACTGGTGCCAGGGAGCTGGAGTGCTCTAGGAGCTGTGATTTCTGGGCCTGCTGCTGCTTTACGGTCTGAGTTGGCTGCATATGACAGGCTTAATTCCAGGATGTAATTACTTCTTTTTATTTTGGCATCTTCGTACTGTTTTGCCATAGTTGATGCCTTTTGTAGTTTCTACTAGTTAGGGGAAAATGGTTTCTTTTTGGAAACCTTTTCAATATACCAGTTAGAGATGTCATTACTAACAATCTGAAAAACCGCGTTGAACAGTGACACTTGAGGAGGTTCTCCAGCAGCAGGTACTACAAAAACTTAGCCTGAAACAAAGAGTGAAAATGGAAGTGCTCTCTGCATTCTGTCCCATCCTCACCCCAGTCAAGCCTCTCAAATTTGTTCACCTATCTGAATTCTTAAAAACCAGCTGTTGCAAATCTGCGTATTTTATGACAGGGACATCCATAGCAAAGTTAAATTGGGGTAAGATATTTGGTTCCTCAAGAAACTTTCTGAAATGATTTATTTTCAGATCACTGCAGCAAATAGCCAAAATATGAATTCCTACCCAATTTTGAGATCATAGTGACCTTAATGACCTTAATATTTGCAATCCCCTCACTGCAAATACTACTTCTCGTCCAAGGTGTATCCCCTGATATTTGAAGATTGTTTTGGAGCTGGACTCTGGTATTTTAAGTATTGGCTGCTTCCTTCACAACTGTGGCTTTTGCAGGAACAGAGGAGTTATTTGTCAGACTTCAGTTACGAACACATTTGCAGGAGAGGAGAACATTATTAAACTGATGTTTAGGAAATATTAGTTTTACCATGTTTAGAACAATGCAGAAATAACCCCTATTTACGTGTCTCATAGGAACTCCCATTCTGATTAAAGAATTTCTTCGGACCTGTTAGGAAGATGATGTAGATATAAAAAGATTAAAATAAAATAATGTAAATAAAATACAATATAAAAAGATGAACAATTTAAATAAAAATAATTTGTGAGTAGATCCACATACTAGCTAGATGTGAACAGCAAAACAATTTCATACAGTTGCAAGACCATGTTCAATGTAAATATTTACCAGGTAGTGTTCACTTTAATTTTTGCATAGTTAGAATGATTGTACTAATAGCAAGTTGGTTAGTAAATATTTATTACTGCAAAATGCAAGTGACCATATAAAGAAATTAAAATGAGAAACTGAAAAACTTGGAAGAAGCTGGATTTGTCTGTTTCCTTTGAGCCACTGGCATGGGAGGAGATAATGGTAAGCAAAGAAGTTAAGATGATCTGAAAAGGAATTGTGAAGTCTTTTTAAGGATTTGTAAATAAATCTGTCTAGAATGACTCTACTTTTTTTGTGAAAATCCCTTTATAAAAGGGTGACATGAAGAATCAAAACAGTAAGCTTACTTTTTCTTCGTGTGGATTTCTGTTTCAGTTATGTTTTACAATAAAAGCCATGGCAGATAAAATCCCCAATATATTTTCATTAGATCAAAATATGAATTAGAATTGTTGATAATTTTCAGGTGAATAACACAGCTTACAAGTAAGTGTGCTGTACCAATGTAGGTGGCCCATTTGACAAAGAAAAATACATCCCTGAATATTAAATTCGTAGTTCTGCTTTTGGCAAAGCAGTAAGTCTGCAAGGAACTGAGTTGAAATGGTGTCTGTAGAAACTTTGAATTAGAATGAGCTTCCTGAACATATAAAAATGCTTGAGCACACCTGCGATTGTGCACATATTGCACGATATACAGAGAGCTGAAGAACAGGAGATGGAGGAGGAGCAGTAGACTTTGAAGAGTTTTGCTGTATATAGTTTCAACATCAGTAACTCGATTTTAAAATCACTTTTTGTGTCTGCGAATGGTTGTTTTATATGTATATGGATGGATGTACTTGGAGTGTTTCTTTTATCAGCAGTGTTAGCTTGCATGCTGGCCTCTGCTTATCTCATCCTTCAGGTGTGACAGTCTGACTCGTTGTGTGACTATGTGATGAACTGGTTTCGGCATAAAAATTCCTTAACTACTCCCTTCCTTCCTCCTGGTCTTGTTTTCAAACAGACTCAGCTCACAAGACAATTGGATAAGCTAGGCACAAACAAGAGGTGGGAGGAAGATGAGCATGAAATAGTACTGATGCAGAAAAATGGTGCTGTGAAACTCTAAACCCTAGTGAGACTTGGACCTTTCCCCCTGACACCTTTCTCACTCACCTTTTTTTGCTTATCCCACTACAGTGAACCTCAGTAGAGGAAGGTTATACAGGAAATTCTGGGAAATAATTTTTCCCTATTACTTAACAATGAAGGTTCTGGAGTAGGTGACCAAGTACTTTTACTGGGGTTAGAGAGAGTTAGGAAAGAAGCATCTATTTTCACTATGTGCTTTGAAAAGTAAATGTCCTTGTTGTCTTCCTAGCCAAGGAAGAAAAAAGACAATATCATTCAAAGAGAAGGAGTTGGTTGTGCTTGCAGAACTAAACATAGTGACTGTGAAGGTAGAGCACAGTCTATATCAATAAAAAGCAAAGTGATTAGAGAAACTTTCAAATGTTTTCAGATACAAAAATCTATGCATCTTTCAGTAAATGTTTTTCATAAATATTTGTATACTTACATAGTATTCATTAAAGACTGCTGGAGCTGGGAAGAGTGCAGCTTTTTAGAGTTGTTTCTGAAACATTCTTTGCTTGGTCAAAAGTTGCTGGGCTTTAGTAGAGAATTAAAGAAAATCCTGAGGCCTGTTGGATACAAATCTGACTACATGATCATTATGATGCTTTTGGGCCTCTATGTCTGTGATACTGCTGTTCAGAGGAATTCCTCAGTGCTCAAAAGTTTGATTACTATTCGAGACATTTTGCATGAGCAAGAGAAGATGTATTTCTTTCAGAATAAATAACTATTTCAAATGGAACAAAATAGTAGCTATATAACTGCTTTCCAAGTACAGCTCTGCAATTTTTATTAAAAAAGTCTCAAAATTAGATGGAAAAGAATGGAAAAGTATTTAGTAAAGCATTGGGTCAATTTTGTGAAAACTCTGGTATTATATGAGTGATTTAGGATGGGTTTTCCTTTCAGACATCCTTCTTATATTTATTAGAATGGATTCTTGAGTGCGAGAATACAAGCTGCTGCTTTTTAAAAGCGGAGGACATATCAGTTTGGTTTTTTTTAAAGGGAAAGTATCAGAATGTCTTTAGTGCTAAAATAAGTTTACTGATTGAAGGGAAGTTAACTATATTGCGAACCTTCTATTTACCAAGCAAGAGGCGCTCTGATCATTTTGCGTAGTTGAACTTTTTTCTGTATCATTTATATATGGTACTCAATGTAACAGAAGCAAATTTAATATATTTTTTTTTCAAGTTGATGGTGTTCACATAATCTTCATTACACTAGGGCAGGCATGCAGCCTATGAAATGAATTTCTGGCCTGAGTCCATTCTGCAGGAATTAGGTACTCAACATTGCATGGGAGATCATGATGAACATCTTTGTTGGTCATGCCAGGGAGGTTCAAGAATAACTGCAACAGGAGAAAAATCTATCCATTTCATATCCATGTAGGTATTTAAAGTTGGAATTTAATTCTGTGCCTCAAAAGTAGTAAATTTTCAGCTGCATCAGCACTACCTGCACTGTGAAGTAACATAAATTAATATTGTCTGTAATTCCCAACATCTCAAAGAGGTTGCTGGGAACATGTGTATGCAGAGTTTCTTTAAACCTGTGTCAAATAGAAGGTGCTCAGAGTTCAGCTTGCATATGGGATGTTTTTGGTGTCTCTCCAAACTCAGCATTCTGAAGATGCTTGAGGGGAATTTCTCTTGAGTACGAACTGTAGCATGAGGAAAAGCAGAACTGAAAATTGATGCGTTACTGGCCCATCAGAGGCTGAAACTGCTTTAGATGGTGACCATAACATTCCTATGAAAGGGAACGAGCCATGCAGCTCTGGACGTGGAGATGATGGCATACATGTGAGACTTCACGAAACAATAAAGTGTTTCCAAGTGACAGGATAGGGAAAAGATCATCTTTGCATCAGCATTCTAGATGCATGTTACTGGGACAATGCTGCAGTTGTCAAAGACCAAGGAAAGACCTGTAACCTACTGTTACAAGGTGAGATTAAATCCTTTCCTATCCGTTCTCAGTTCTGAAGTGTTTTTTTTTTTTTCTCCTGGGATTCCTTCAGGCCATTATGCTTCTGGAAAAATCCTGGATGCTCTGTGGGTGTGAGGGAGGCCAAAAATGAAAGATCTGCTCCCAGGTTATGACCTTAAGTGTTGGACAGGACATTGTAGTTTTTGAAAATGGGATAATCCAGAGATGAGTAATACGAGGAATGGAAGGGGACTGGTGACAAATCTTGTGCACCTCTTTCCCTGCCACTTCCCAAGACTTTATTGGCAGTAAAACAGAAGAGATGAGTAGAGAGCAGTCTGGGGTTGAAATGAATGAAGAATGGAAGGGCTATCAGCAAGTTCTGAAGTGTTGCAGGGTCCCACAGTTCAGAGCGGATGAGGATGGAGTACTGCTGAGAATACTTATCTTGCTTAAAGCAGTCCATTGGAGGCTACGTTCTGTAAGTACGCTGAGAACAGTATCCATTATTGCTTCCGAAATCTCTTCTGTCCAGTGCATAATCACATCTGGTTCAAAAAGGGGAAACCATTCTCCCATCCCCTTCTTGCAGTGATTCAGCAGCAGATGCATATGTACCTCTGAAGAAACACAACTTATCTACTGTCTAGCATCTGGGAACAATCGTCTTCATGAGACTAGAAGCAGAGTTTTGAATATAATGACATTATTCTAATGATGATGATTTGTTGACACTGCAGCATATCATTAGTCATGCTGGAATCTTTATAAGTGTAAATGTTTTCTCAAAATAGTTTAAATGTTTAGAAAATCTATTACATCAGTCTGACATGAAACAGTAACTTGTTCTGCTGGAATCTGAACAGCCTGAAATTTTGAGTTAGTCTGGAAAAGAGTTATTAGTGAAGGATCATACAAATAAACTAGGAAACATATTTTAAAAAAAGACAAAACTTGAGGAATTTTTTTTCCTTCTTTAAATTGTATTAATGTTTTATTCAGATTTACACAGATAATTCTTATTTTTTTTCTACTGTTTACAAGAATAGAGTATTAACAGTGCATTGAATAATCCATGGTGATGTGTACACAAAGTTTCTCAATAGCTTTACTTTTCTGATCTCTGTTATCTTTGGTTGTTCAGATTCTGCTCAGATGCAGAGTTGCAAGGGTCAGAAACACTGTCTTAAAACTAAAGACTCAATATTCATGTATAGGCCTTTTAAAAGTTTATGCCTGCTGAAGTTCCATGTTCAAGTGTTAATATGCACTGCAAGGCATCTAGCAAATTGTTAAAAAAAACAACAAAAACCCCAACCTGCAAAGTGAATGAGCTTTTCATAAAAAGTTGTTCATCTCATCCACACGCATATATAAAGGAGGATAATTGGGATTGCTGCATATATTGTTATATATTTGCTACAATTGTATTATTTGTTTAAAATTAAATTGTCCCATCTGTGTCTCTGTCAGTACAGGTTTGTTCTGGAAACTTTTCCAGTATTTTTTTGTAATGCATTATCACACCGTTTGCATTCTTATTTTGGTTTTTATGTTACTGTGGTAATAAATGCTAGGAAATTATTTACTGAAGTTGTATGAAACATTTGAATATTTTAAGGATTTCTTTCCTTTGATTTCCTATAGCTTTGTTTATTGCAGTAATAATTTTGCGACAGACTTACAAATCTACTACCAACTATTCTCTTCCAGTTAAGATACCTTTGTTTTCTTTCCTAATTATGCCTTTACTCACGGCTGAGGATAAAGGAAGTAAGAGAGTGAAATTAGAGTTACTCTAGGGCAGAAAACTCTTCAGAGTTGTAAATTAAAAGATGCTCTGTCACCAGTATTGCAGAAAGGATAGGGGTCCCTTTAGCTGCAGCAGTGCCTTCACTGGTGGCACAATGTATGTTTGTTGTTTTAAAAATACATAACTTGTTTCGAATAAGCAGAGTTACCTGTGATTTTTAAAATGCATTATGTACGTTAATCTTGCCATATTTCCTTCATTCTGGGTAAGTAGAGACTATCCTACATTGCTTTCAAAAGCATGTGTGCACAGAACTTTGTTAAATAGCCAGTACTCTTCATTGAATAGTTTGGTCTGTTCTACGTATCAAAATTCATTACTTGCAGATAAAGCTGTTATTTCATTTTAAAATCTTTTTGTTGTTGTTTTGGACTCTTTTGTGGTTTTCTTAGTTGTCTTTAATAAATTGCTATATGTTCTTAAAAGATGAGCAGAGGCTACAGAAGTGGTACTGCACATTCTTCAAGTATTGCACGTGCCTGCACATGTCATGTACCAGAAGAGTTCAAACTATGTAATTTTGGTTAACTACTTTTTCTGTGGATGCACTACCTGTATCATTTCTCATGAAGTTCAGAATGCATCACTTGCTTAAATTAAAGTCATAATTGAATAAAAAATTTTTTAACTACATTTTTGAATAATAAAATATCTATACGATGGAGAGAAAATCCCCAGTATTTTCTATTATTATTTGTCTTCCTAATTTTCTTAAGGTAATTTTGACATTTATTGAAATCTCACTCTTGGCACTTAAAAAAATAATCTTACTCTTAGAAAATCTTCTGAAAAACAAGGTATTCCATTTTTAAGCCAAAATGGAGTGTTGTTAAGGGGGAGAAAAAGCTTAGTATCTTTGTATTCTGATTTATTATACAGAAGGCTGTTTTTTAACAAAAAAGGGCTTTTTTTTCTTTTTTTCCCTCCACTATTCTCAGTCTCTTTTGATCATTGATCTGGGTGACCCCACGCTCAGGGGTTTTTTCTTCATTTGACATGGACAGATTTTTGAAGTATAGCTCTCCTTTGGGAACCTCGGGCAGTTCCACTTGACTAACCTGTGATCTAATGAGCAGTAATGCAGGGTTACAGTGACCATTTTGTTTGCTTTGAGGGAGGATGGCTAGACAGAGAGTGGGAGAGAGGCAGTGTCTGTGGAGAAAAAAGATGCAGGGTGATCGAACAGTGTGAAAAAGACTTGTTAGCCCACATTAGTGTGCCTGATTTACTTCACAACAGGTCAGGAAAGGCCAAAGGCAGGGTTGTCATTAAATTGCAAAGTTGAAAATCCTGGTATTCAAAAGCATTCAGATTTCTGAAAGTTGTAAATTAGAAAGTATGTGGTTCATGTTGAATTTGCCAGGAAGATACAGAAAGTACCAGCTTCTGTAAAACATGAAAGGTACATTATGAAATCATGCTGTAAATATAAAAAGAAAACCAGCTTTTTAAAGTACTTTCATGGTTGACTGTTTTACAATGAGACTGGGTGCGAAAAAAAGGCCAAACACTAACAAGGTCGTTGCACTTTCTTTATGAGCCCTGGGGACCCCTTAATTATGTGCCCGTGCTGCTTATTTTGAGATCTGTAGAGTGTATGTGTGCGCGTGTTCGTATAATATATAATTTTTATTTGTTTTTATTAAATACACATTTATGTAAAAACAAAGTTTTGGCACCAGTTGCCCAAGAATGTAGATTTCGAGTCTTCTGCAGTGTATTGTGATTTTTTTTTTTCCTCATATCCTTTATTGTTTCTCTTGGAGTGAACATTAAACACTAATCTTCATTCCATTGCTTATGAAATTAACACAGTTTTATCTCAAATTTACATTTACAAATGCAGAGACCAAAAAACCAATTGTCTTTATGTCCTGAAGAATTATTTTTCCTAATAGTAAATGTTGTTTCCTAACACTTGAATTGTACTTGACATCGTGTCTTTAAGACAAGCTAATATACTTTGTTGTCTTTGGTTAATATTTGCATTTTTTTTTCTTGCTGCTTCGCAATTGCAAGAAGAAAAAGTTGGAGCTACCCATTTCTGAATTTACATATCCTGTTTGGTTTCATTCACTTAGTTGGCAGTGGCCTGAATCTTCATGATTTGAAGAGTACTACTACCATGCAGAACATCCTTTTAAGCTGTTGCATTGATAGCCTTTAACTCATAGCAAACTCTCATCATTGCTATTTCTGATCTGGCTGGCTTCCGTAAAAACTGAAGTGCAGCCTTTTAGCTATATTATCATTGTGCATCGAAGCAGTAGGTAATAAAACAAATGGGTGGTCTTAGGGGTAAGGTACTTTTTTTCTGTCTGCTACCAGAAGTTTCACTAATTGATTCTTACTCCTGCTGGCTGTCAAAAATGAGTTTTCCACAATTGGCATACAACTGTGTTAACTTTTAGATTGTACTGCATGGACAGAATTTGTTGTCTTGATCTTTGTGTGTCTCATTATGACTAGTAAATATACAAAATTAAATGTCAGAGAACATCTGACCGTATTTAAGAGAATTTTTCTTATCTGACTTCAGGAACTGCGCTCCTTGATCATTCAAATAATTTCATTGACATTAAGGGAGTGTCTCTTATTGGTTAAAAGGAAGATAAGACAACAGGATGTCAGGCAAATCATGTTGAACATTAACTTTTGGTTTTTACTTGCATTGGATTATGTATTAATATGTGGTGCCAGATTATTTTTTATTTATCTTGATCCTCTTTTGTTTGCAGTGAACATATGGTATAGTTTTACCTCCTGATAAACTGAATTTTACATGACAGTTGAATGTGGGAAACAAAATACATTTTTTATATACAGTGATGCATTTCTCAATGACTTTCCCAGTGCGTTACTCCTGTTTTTACCACGTTGTAAAATTCACTTATTATTAGAAGTTTGATACAGAATTAATTTATTTTGAAACTGCATAGTGTCCAAAGTAGCTTAGTGGTTACTAGACTCAAAGACTAGTCTCAAAATTTTTTCCCAGGGTTCATTTCCGTTTTCTTGATTATTTTATCTGATGTTTAGTTGCAGCAACCTGGTGGAGATACATTCTAGGAAACTGCACTTGACTAGCTTTCTCTGTAGCTTTAGGTCATGTTAGTCAATGGAAACTT
Source organism: Astur gentilis (assembly GCF_929443795.1). Taxonomy (NCBI): domain Eukaryota; kingdom Metazoa; phylum Chordata; class Aves; order Accipitriformes; family Accipitridae; genus Astur; species Astur gentilis. The sequence goes on from NC_064919.1 coordinate 69,392,095, forward strand.
ATTAGGGCATAAAATGATGGGAAAATGTTTAACAAATCAGAATACTGAATCAAAACTCACTTAAGCTTTACTACTGTTCTCTTTCCATTGACTTTCTCCATTCCCTAAGTATCATCTGTGCAGTATCTATGCACTCTTTATTAGCTCTTCTATTTGATTTAATTATTCACCGACTCAGTGTGTCTGAATTAAGTCATCTCTGCCAATCTGCTTATTACAAAGCATTTGGTCAGTGAGAAGAGATTAATGTCATCTCACTGGACTAATTTTTGAGTGTGTTTGTTTAGGAATCAAGACACTGGAGCAGTATTTCAAAATTGGCTTATAAACAAAAGTCAATCCAAGAGTAGATAAATGTACTGATACTGCCAGTCACAGGCAGTGGAAGAGTAAATATTACTTACCTATCTGAAGAACATGGTAATTTTTCATATATTCTTACTGCCTTTCTTAAAGACGTGAACAATTTTTGTAGTTTGGTGTCTGGAAATTTTTTTAAACAGAAAAAGTTTGCTGCCATGTAAATTGTTTTCATATAAACTTGCCAGGTATTATATTAAAAGATTAAGATCCTTTTTGATGGTAATATTGTTGCTTGGTTCAGGAAGACTGCTCACAGAAGAGGAGGGGATATGGCCAAATGCAGGCTTCTGGGAAATCTTCCTTCCAGTTCATAATTGCCTTTTAAGAAAGCATTTCTTGTAAGACAGACATGTTAACTTTTCATATAGGTACTAAAATGCAACATAGAAGTTTTTTCTGTTTATGTTGCAATATATAATCTGTAGCAAAAGGTTATGCATTCCTGCAGGTTAAGCTACAGTTCCTGCAGGTTATCCACTGTAAAATCCATAATGGTGTGAACTGGTTATGATTTAGTCCACATCATGGATGGGATGCAACCACTAAGGTTTAGCAAAATAGTAGAAACACAAAATACAAAAGTAGTTGCAGGTGCTCCTTTACTAGAGAAAATGGGTGTGCCTTCTTACATTACTCTTAAGTCATTATTTGTGTCTCCGGGCTATATTTGAGAAATACACCTCTAATGATGTTCTAAACTGGGAACGCAGTAGCTAATAAGCTGCATAAAAATGAAGGGTTATGCTATGCCAATGGACTCTGACAATTCAGATTTTACTAACTGTAAGATGGGCTTAAAATGTTCCCCAGATGTATTTGGCTACCTCTCCTTTTGAAATTAATTCCTTCTGAGCAATAGGAAAAAATCTTGCTTAACTAAGACAATGAATTCAATAATGCCACCCTTCCCCTGCATAAATAAGAAGGTGCAGTGGTAATAGTATGTCTGGGAAAGGAAGCAAAAATGCATGCTTGGATATCCCATTGCCGGCTGTTGTAGGGAGTGTGCTTGCCAGCAGTTTCTGGCAAGCTTATTCCTTCCAAACCCTCTCCAAACTCTCCAGGCATTTAAAAAGTCTTTTGCCTGTTAGTCACCTTTCACTTACTTGTAGTTTAAAAGGAATGTTTATTGACTGAAGAACTGCCTGTTTTGAAATCAGGAACATTGAATTAAGTTTTTGTTTTGTTACATGTTAGTTTGTTGACATTTGCTTGAGAGTGCAGTTGCATCAGGAAGATGGCTGTTACTGGCCAAACTCGGTAAAAGCTTAAACGGTCTGCTCTTGCAGGTAATAAGGCCCAGGATTTGGCTGATGTTTTTTGTGCATGTAGATGGCAGCAGATCATCAAGTCCCTGACCCTTGTGCAGGGGAATGGATGCTTCAGAAGTGAGCTGTGTTCACAGGGTAGGTCAGCAAAGCAGCATCTCCATTTTTGTCAGACCCTGGCTGAGAGATAATTTAAAAATCGACTATGTCTGCCAGTGGGGCACATGGAGCCTCCTTGTGTTAGTTTGATTCGGTCGTGGTCTGGTGTTTGAATTCTCTTCTGTGTACTGTTGATCAGGATGTGCATGGGTCTGAATCTCCGTAAGGCATTTGAAGATGAAGGGAATAGTGAATGTTAAGTATTATTTGATAAAAATGCCATTTAGAGTTTGTAGCCTTAACCAACACTCTGCTGGGGAGGAGACCTGGTAGCTAAGGACTGTGCCCTAAAACGGTGTTGTAGAAGCCAGTTCAGGCAGAGGGCGCTTGGAGGCAGAAAACAGATATAATGAAAAAGGAGGAACTTGACTAATGTGCTAGGTAGAACCGTGGCTGAGGGGAGACAAGAAATCTAGCTGCTTGGATGCAAAATACTTTGCAAAACTGTCCTTCTCTGGAGGGTTCAGATTCATAATTCAATTTCTCTTCTTTCTACTCCATTTTCTTCTCAGACACACAAAAACTGAATTAGAGAGAGACCTCAGTTATAAATTGTCGTACCAGAGGCAACTGGAGTTACTGGAAGTGCATTTCCCTTTCTTTCGTGGTTTTCAGGCAGAAGCCTGTCTGGATCTTTTCATGCATCGTATTCCCCGTACTTAGGCCTTTAACTGAAATAGTAGTGTAGTATTGGAACATGTCAGTCTTAAATGTATTTGCTTGTCATCTTTGAGGTAAGGAAACAGTCTGCTATTTATTTTACAGAATTTAAGCACTGATAGACTGTCAGCTACAACCACGAAGCTATGGCCATCTAAGTATCAGTGATTCCAATGAGAGTTTGAATCTGAAGCAGGAATTAAGAGCTTAATGCAAAAGTTTCAACAGATAGAACAGAAAACAAGACTATGATGTCCCAACTGGTGGTATCACTGTAATCATTGAATAATTTCATTTTTCTCCTTTTCCAAGATGGCTGTGATTCAGCCAACATCACAATACTTCTATATGAATAGACCCTGATATGTGCAAATTAAAGAACTGGGGTACCAATTTTAAGAACTGCAGTCATAAGGAGTCCTGCGTTATACTTATGTTCCTGGTAGGATCACAGTATTGTCCACTCTGATTGGAGAAGTCATGCAAATCATTTAAGCAATAAACTGCTATGATAGTTTTCTGGTCCTGGGGCTTTACAATTATTTCAACTTCTGTGTTCTGAAAAGTACAATTTTAAGTATTCTGAGAACCTGCAATTAGTAACTGAAAGTGCTTGAGAATATAGTATGTATTGTCTGGGTATTGTAATCAGACAATGAAGGAAGAGTTGACTTGCCCTACTCAGGATTATTAGTCAGGTTCTCACTATGTTAGTAATTTGACTAAAACATGTCGAGTGCTGGAAAAATTTGCCAAAGCTCATTGGGTTATTCTAGTGCAACTGAAAATTAATTTTGTCTTTTGTATTAAGATTAGATTTACACTTTGAATTTATATTCAAAATACAATTTTTAGTGTTCTGTCAGTTTGTAACCTGTTTGACAACAATAGCTGCAAATTGATTGAAAAAGATAGTGATGTTGCTCTGACACTTGAGGGTTGTGTCATTCAAACCCTTTTTTGACCCTTTGAAAAAGATTTTGATTTACTTGATGTCAGTCTGGATTCTCTTTTATTGTAATAAATGGAAATAAATACAGCACCGTCAAGTTCTGAAATAGCATTCCCGAGTTACCCAAGACATAGATAGTACACTATCTCCTAATTAGTTATCTGTTATAAAGAAATTTTTCAGCATACTTCATTTCAGTATGTACCAGTCAGTTTCACTACCACCTTATTAAGGGTGTCTAGAAACAGTTGAGACATTCTCAGAGTTTAATGTTTTTTGAAAACTGTGGTGATTTAATATTCTCTATTTGTATGAACATTTTCATCCCTGTTCATTCAGTTATGGTGTTAAAGAATGCAGAAATAGTATTCCTATAGAATATTTTTTAGATAGGTGGAACATCCATACTAAAGTGGCCATTTTGTTCGTATACCCATTGAAGACCATAGTTTTCTCTATCTTGTAGATTTAAAATTCTCTGTTACTGTTTAGGTTATTTCAGTTGTTTCCATTTCTTTTTGCTTGACTGAATGGAGTTTTAATTCATCTTGTGTGCAAAAAAAAAAATTTTCCTATTTGGAAGTATTTCAGAATTAGTAAGTCAGAATGTAGGTACTAATATTCAAAGTATAACCGTTAGTATACATACAAAATGTAAGTGCTAATAGATAACAACTCTTTGATTTTTGTATTAACAGGCGAGAAGTAGTCTCAGCTAGTTTGTGTAGTGGAGTTTGCAAGCTTTGATAAAGTCCTGAATTTTTCTAGAGATGAAAAGAAAGATTTAAATTTGATTCCCAGGTTTCTTTTTTTGGACCTTAATTACTGCTTCATCAGTTACTTTGTTCTTAGAGTGATGAGTCTCTTCAGGAGTCAAGTTTATGGGAGTTTTGTGAAGATCGGTATAAAGTATTACTGCTGAAAACTGTGGCAATCCTGTACCTATTAAAGAAATTTGCAGCTTGAGCTTCATGAAAGACTGAGCAAGAAACTGATATAGTTCTATAGAAACACAGAAAAACTCTGCCAGAAATCCTGCAAAACACCACAGGATTCCACAAATTTTGCATTTTTCAGCTAACTCCACTTCGGACAACTGCCCTCCCTCTACAACAGCAATAGATCTGATCAGGACCATCAGTCTGCACCTCTATCAAAATTTTCTCTAGCATCTTCAGACTTTGCTTAGATAGCCACTTTGTGCAGAGCTTGGAAATAGAGAAATGTTTTCTTATCTGCAGCTTTTGTTGCTGGGACAGATGTGAACAATTATTCATCACCATGATGTTTATAATTATCTTACTTGAAAGCACTCTGAAAGTCTTAATTTCTGGTGATAAGAGGAAAATTGAAGTCTGTTCTTGTTGAGCTAAGTTCTACTTCATTGCTATTGAAAATAGTTGTCTTTCAAAAAGAGTTTGTGTTTGTCACCTTATTATTTAAAACCTCTCTTGATTTTAAATTGGATTTCTAGTTATCTACCCTTTTAGTAGAATACTTGCTGTTCCTACAGAGAATGAGTTATGGATACCACCATTATAACCTTTTGGTTCATGAGCTTTGAGGCACTGAACATAATTTCCAAAATAAAACTTTATCATCGTAGTTTTCTATGCCAAACATGGATCAATACCAAAAACCTTCCAACAACCCCATACTACTTCTTTAAATTGTGTGCTGGGTCCTGGGTCCTGCAAGGTTTTACTGTGCTATGGTACTATATTTTAAGGCCATACCAGGTTTTTTGTATTTCATAACACCAGGGAAACACTATTGTTTACACATAGTATCTAAAGTTTTGACTTGGAAGGGCCAAGCCACATGTCTCTTGTAGTCTGTCTCTGAGGCTGGCAGGCTATTGTTAGAAAATACAAGGTTTGTTTTTGTCATGCAGTAATAATCTCTTGCTTGTCTTTGCAGACCGAAGTATTTCATCTTAAATTTGACAGGCAAGCAACAAGGGAAAAGAGTTGAAGAGTAGAAAAGAAAACCAGAGTCCTAGAAAATTCCTTTTCTTACACCCCTCCCCCCCCCCCCCCCCCCCCCCAAACTAGTTCTGCAGAGAAAGGAATATTTACAGACAGGGTGTGCCAGCTAATGTCACCAAGCATTGAGTAGGAAGAATAATGCTAAAAAGCAGAGAATGAGAGCTGTGCTTGTGTGTTTGCCTCCCCAAAAGCATTGACATTTTCAGTGTTTGGGACTCCTTGCCAGAAGCTCAGAGCCTCACCTGTCTGTGGTGCTCTGCAAGTCTGCTCTGGTGACCATCACCCCTCACAAATGTGTGTCTGAGAGCAATTAAAATTTTACCGAAGAGTACTGAAAAAAAAATAAGATATGTGTATGTCATGTAGTTACTGAATTCTTTAAAGATAAAAACAAAGGCCACCACAGAAGCAAATTAAAGACCCTGGGAGCTGACATGGTTATTGAAAGCTTTAACAGTGCTGCCCTGCCATAGAAACCTGCTTTCCTATTGTCATTCATTTTGGTCTCTGAAAAGGAATTTATGATCAAAGTTTTGTTTGAGCACGATGTAATGGTGCAGTTAAGCACTCCGATTAGATTTGGGCAAAGTTAGCCAGAGCTTTGGCTCTTTTTTGTTTTGGTTTGGTTTTTTTGATATGGCACTCATCCTGTAGTGAGAAAAGTGCTTTACCCCTTAAAATGTTTACCCCTTATAACAGAACTTTACCTGGGGTCGGTTTTTAAGGCTACTTTGAATCATAGCTCCATTAAAAATTATATTGAAGAATCTGTTTATGGTATTTTTCTTGAATTACATTAGAACTGTGTGTGTTGTTTAATATGTGCTACGACTTCCATGATAAATTCCAATCTAGAGCATCTTTTGTGGGTGACATCTCACAACATAAATGAAATAAAAACTGTATATATTTAAAGTATTTTAATTCATAAGATGCTTCTGTGTATAAAGATTACAACTGGATGACTCTCCAGCAAATGCCCACTGTCCAATTCTCCAGTTGGTATCGGCAGAAAGAAGTTATATTTTTGGCCGTTAATATACCATAACATAAATATTTTTCATTACACAGGCTAATTACCGGTTGTTTCATTTGATAACATACAGTTTGCTTTAATCCAAGTGGGACTTCTGAGGGAGAGAAATTAAGATAAGAATTAACTGTTACTTACAGTGGGAAAAGTCATTACAATTATTGAGATGTTAGGAAATGCAGGTTCATTTCTTGTCTTCGCTGTGGAGTTGTTGCGCAAGTCTACAGTTGACTTTGTTGAAGTAGGTTATTTCTGCACTTCAGCTTCTGTCCATATAAAAAAGTCTTATAAGTGCTCTAGAATGATAAAGACAATCTGTAGTTTTAAATAACTTGGAAACCCAAGTACAGGTGGGAGAAACCTTGATTTCTGTGATAGAAAAACAAAAGCTCCAAAGACTGTGATGGTGAAATAAGTTATGTAAACTGATAAGAAGTCATTTAAAACAAGGGTCAAGAAAAATCTGAGTGTATACACTTCTCTTAACATACAGTCATGCTGGTATACATTGAAATTTTAGAAGTAGCTTTAGAAATGCTGTCTCATGGTGTGATCAAAGCAACAAGAGCAATCAGCCAATTTAAGGTTTCTGTTCTGAATGCCTATGGGAAATAGGAGTATTTGCCTAGTTCTATATGTGAGGTTTATAAAAAGAATGCACTAGAAGCTAAATAATGGATTTAGAAGACTCCCTTTGGAGTGCTTTGAAAGAAAGAAATCACAATAGAGGTTCCCCCTCTGCTGGTAGAGAGCTTAATGTTCAAGACATTTCAGTGTATCTAGACACAGATAAATTTGATTGAGCTTGAACATGTTTATGCAATAAAAAAGCCACTGTTATACAGTATAAACTATTGCAAATCTACTGAAAGCATTTTAAAGTGAAATTCAGTACAACTGAAGTTATCAATTTCCCTCTCTATTAATTTTAGCTGTCGCATAAGTAATTCATGTCAAGTGCCCCATAGAGAGTGTACACTGTATTGTCAATTTGTATTATACCTAACCTATGTAGCACTGTTCAGCTTGTTGTTTACACATTTCAGTGCTGCTTAAGAATTTTGTCCTGGTAAGCAGACCTTTGTACGTACCCTTTTTAAGAGATTTTCAATTCAATTTAATCAATAATCTGCTTAAAATATTGTCATATGCATGCTCATCAGAAGAATTTCTCAAGTCCTTCTGTGGTGTGAAATGCTTGCACAAAATTTTGCATGTTTACTTTGAGTACATGTGAAGAAGAGTGAAAATTTTAGGGGTACTGGAGGCAAGACAAGTAGATTATTCATGGTGAAAAAGAGGTACCGTAATCCACTATCCACTAAGAAGTGAACAGCAGGAAAATACAAACGAATGAACAAACAAAAAGCCATCTTGAGTGAACCTCTCGAAGACCCGCCTGAATTCCTACTGCCTAGTGCATTTGTCCCGAGACTGGTATGAAATCTGTTGTCTCAGCAGCCTCAACAGCATGATACCGCTACTAGAGGAGAGCTTGCCCATCAGGAAGGAAAGGAATTCTACTGACTTTTGGCAGGTTCCTTCCAGCTTTACTTTTTCATATCTAGGCTAGGTTAAAACTCGCTCTTAGCTTCAGATTTAGTGTTCGATAAGATGGTGAATAAATTCCTTATTTTAAAATGTAAAATGTTTATTGGCTGGTTATTTACCTCTCTGTGTATTGTGTGTCTGTGTGTGAAACAAAATGTAAATGGTGACTGCTTTTATAGAAAACATGCCAAGGTTTTAGGTTCTGAAATATATTGCAAAATTCTTTTATTTTGGTATGGCAACTATTAATGTAACTTCTATTAAGTACCTGGAATAAACATTATTATATATCTCAAGTAATTTCAGTTTCTTATTAATATAATGAATATAGATCAAAATCTTCCTATAATTCATGTGTTCATATACTAATAAGAGTATAAAAACGAGTTACTCTGTTGCATACAAACCACAAAAATTAACTTTTTTTAAATGAAGTCAAGCTTTTGAATGTAGGAGTTAAATTTATTTACGCAGGCCTAATGTTGGCTCCTTGTACATCTAGCCAGTATGAATGAGACAGAATGGGATTTGTTCCCCTCAGAAATATAAATCATGAGAGGACTGTGGATGAGACTACTATGATCATTCAGCTAAAGCCAAATGGTATTTCTTACAGCAAAGAAACAGCACCATCAGCCAAAGGGGTTTTCACCTTCTCTTAAGCAATGGGCAGTCTTGGAATTCTTACAAATTTGTGTAGCTTTTGTTACATGAAAAATGATAAGCAATGTTAATACTTCTTTCTTTTCACCCCTTATTTAGTATGAGTTGAATGATTTTAATGCCTAAGAAAGCAAGTAGGCTTTTTGCCATAAAATCTGATTTTGACTTTCATATTTTTTAAATACTTCTGGATTTATAAAGGTCTTGCTGGTCATACTGTCTGTTCTTTTCAGAAAAATATCTCTGGCTTTTTAATCACCAAATTTGTTTTTATATAGCTGTTGGTGTTTATGGCAAATACTAATATCTATTTGAGTTTTTCTGGTTTATTTACTTTTATTAGATTTAAATTAAGAACAAGCATGACTTCTTAACCTTCAGTTTTATGCTTGCCTTTCAAGATGGTGTAAGCTTTATCTAAGACTAGTCTGTTATTTTGTTATGGCCAAGAAAGTTAGATATGGGGTGACATATTTTTTCATTAAACTATCGCTAAAAATAAGCAATTATTGTTACAAATGTCATTGTAATTGCAACTTTTCTGATAATTTCATTTTGTTTAATTTTCTTTAAACTTACTGAATTGTTTTAACCACTTGCAGCTAAGTTTTGAGGCTGGCTATTCAGAACTTGAATATATGACTACTCTATATTCTAGATGTTTTATAAACTAATGAAGAATAGAGTTGACTTGAAAATTTGGCTACTCCTCTATGCATGGTGACTTCAAAATTATTCGTGTTTATACAGCCTTTGGCAATTTAAGCAATGTGTTTTGTCACCTGCTTTGCTGTCTCATGAAGCACTGGAACTTTTATGAAGAAATAGAAAATATGACTTTGAATCCTTGACGTCTTTTAAATAAATGCACATATTGATAGTGACAGATTGCTAAACTTGGCATTAGACACTTAGCTGTGTTTCTTGCCAAAAGTAATCCAGATGTGCATAATTTATCCGCCTGCCATATGTGCACTGACACGTCTTTCTATAATCAACTGTCTGTTGAGTATTGTTATACAGTTAAATGTTCTTTATCAACTATCTTTTTGAATAATGCTAATAAGTCCTTTAAGGAGTTAAGGAGCAGCAAGACCATAAAAAACCAGCTTTTTTAAACTGAAGAAAGCAACCTCAGGTTTGTAATTGTCCAAACAGCATACATGTTCCGAAAAAAATCATTGGTAAAAGAAGCTTATGTAAAGACCATTTTAAGTGGTGTTATACAACTAAGGAGGATGCATATTTTACATAACATAGTTATGATGGGACAGATCTTTGTTGTGACAGTGTAAAGGAAGTTGCTATGGAATAATAACATTAATTAATAAGGATTTTTTTTGTATGAGATGCTTGTTGAAAGAAGAAAATGAACTTAACTTGACAAGCAGTAACCAAGTATGTCCTGGCATTAAGTTCAGAAAGAGTTGTAGGAGGACATTTGTGTCATTTGGATTATTTCATCATATCATTGGAATAAACAACTCCCATTTTATGGCATGTTTTGCACTGGGTGTTTGTTCTTCAACTGTCCTCAGAAAGTTATTTATTGATCAGTAGTATTACATGACCTGAATGGAAAAATTCCTATGCAAAAAGAGTTTCTGTCCAAGGAGTTCGCTATCCCAAAATTTCGTTTGCAAACGAAGCACTGATCCGTAGAAATATTCCCCCTTTGCTTCCTATATGCTTATCCTTTCACCCCATTGACATAATGTTATCGGAATATTAACATGGATAATCTGGCTTTCATCAATCTCTGAGTCAGATCCCAGTGTTTGCCTTGGAGGTATGTAGGAAGGTGTGTGGTGGTCATGTAGAGCAAAATGCATATAGTGTCTTATGCTTCTGAGTTTCCCCTGAGGAGAAGGGTGTCTGGCTCTGTCTGATGTTCCTGTGCATACAGGTAAGTATTTATCCCTACAGTTATGTAGATACCTATCTGTTGTTTATAGGCCTGTCTTTGTAGCAATCTGCTTTGGTTTTTGAACTCCCCCCTCCCCGCAGTTGCATAACTTGTGGCATGATTAGCAGCTCTTCTTCATCATCCTGGGAGGTCTCAGTCATGACCTTTCCAACTGCTGATCTTCATCATTAAGATGAGAATAGGTGTACATAAGTTGTTGAGAGCACCAACTGTATGATGCTTCTTTCCATAGGGTCGTCCAGATTTGAGGAACTTGTCTTGGTTCGTACAAGGGAAGAAGTAGAATGCCTACATAATGTCCTGAAATTGGGTTACCATGCTAGACACAGTAATGCAGCAAACAGTTCTTGCTACCATCCTGTTAGAAACCATCTTTGCTGAAACAGTCAAAAGATGCTTCATAGTTTGTAGGAGCGTGTGCCTAGTTCGTAAACTTTGCTGTTTAAACTGTTAAGATTTCAGCTTATCTCTCTGACCAGTGCATGGGATCTAAATGGAGATACTAATTCAGTGTTTTGAGATGTTACACTGCTGTAGTTAATCAAAGATACAGGCTGTGTGCATATGGCATGACAGAGTACCCTCACACAAAAGCTGGTGGTAAGCAGGAAAGTCGGGAGGCCTCTTCAGGGAAGTTTGTTGGGTGTTGGTGAACAGTTCAAAGTCTTCGGAAGTTGCTAGGATCTTAGTTAAAAATGCTTGTTGATCATGGATTAACATTGATCTATGCTACTTGAACTTCAGTGCTCACTAAACAGTCCTACAGGTACTCTACTAGGATCTCTGCACTTTCAAAACAAACAAACCAAACACCAAAATCAAAGGTCTCTGGTGTGTTCTTAGCTGCTTCTGAGTACATTGAGCTGTTTCCTAAAGTCTACAATTTTGGTCTAATCTTTTAAGTCACTTAATGTTTACTTGTCTAATGAAAAACTAGTAGCATGCAAAATACGGGGAAGCACATTTTCTGAAGATACTATATTTGTTCCTGATGAAGATGCAGCTTCTTGCACTTGAGAAGCACTGTGGAATCTCAGTATTCCATAACAAACCAGAAATTTGCACCATGAATGACTGCCCATTCCCTGAAAGGAAACCCCAACTTATCTCAACAATTATTCCTTGTAATGGAGGTTTTTTCCAATAGAGTGAATTGACATTTTTGGACATTGAAGATACTTTGGTGTTGAGAAATTATCTTAGAATTTTCAGCACATTTTTTTTCCCTCATTGATTCTTGGCCCTTTGATTTAATCCTTAGTAAAATAATGGGTGTGAATTCTCCCCTCCTCCCCTTTACCCCCCCCCCCCATCACCAAAACCCATTGTCATCTGCGATATTCCTTTAGGCAGTGTATTTCAGTGATGAATTCACTCCTTTATTAATCTGCATTCAGCATAGTACTTCACCTCATCTTTATAGTAAGTTACTAACAGGTACTCTCTGTTATTTGATTGCTTCAATTTCTAAGAGAACAGTATCTCTGTAAAGGATTCCATGTGAGAATTTCTCTTTAGAAAATGCTAATATAAATCTTAAAATATAGATTGATGCTTGTACTTTGTGAAATACTGTGATATTTTCCATTGCTCATATCTTAGCTAGTTTTATAAACATCTGAGAAGCCTTCAGCCTTCACAAGCCACTGACATACATGTCTTTTATGAAAAAACCTTATTTGCTCTGATTACTTATGTCCTGGAGTTGTCATTCTTTGCCGCATAATTATGCTCCACAATCTTCTTTTTTTATTTGCTTACTTAAACTATTTCTGTCTCAATTCTGGAAGCCAGAAACTCTTTTAAAAAAAAATACAGACTTTAATAAATGTTACAACACATTACTACAGTATTATGTTACATGACTATCTGAAAATTCATGATTGTGGCATTTTGAAATTCTTATCACTGATCATTTAGTCAGTATTAGTGACATCCTGGCCAATTCTAAGATGATAGTTTTGTCATCCCAAATGGTTTCTGGTAGGCAGATGAAAAGGGAGAGTGGGGAGGAGAGGAAAGATCATTCAAAATTAACCTGGATATGTGCATGTATGTTTACATACATCCTCCAGACAGTGCTGCAGTGAATGTCAGCTGAAATATTGTATATCTGTGCACTGACTTTTATAGCCTAGCAACATTTAGTCATTTTAGTTTGTCTCCAGTTACGTTTACCAAAAGACTAATTAACGTATTAGAAAAGTGGTTTTGGCCAATGAAGAGCTAGCCTGACAACTGAACTCTTTCATTACATTTCCCTCTATGTATCTTGCTAAAGTAGACAAGACCCTGGATTGACTATAGTTTCAAAGGTTAGTTGAAAAGATTAAAGGTGACTTGTAAATGGAAAATGGCAACTTTGAGCTTTTGGATTCTAAACACATCTGGTCTAGTGTTCCTCTTGTTGAGTGGTAGTTCTGCCAAGACTTGTTGCAGACTTTGTAGAGCAGTAATAATAAACCTGTTCAGAGAGTTTAAAAGAACTTGGCATGCCATATGACAGGTTCTTGAGCAGTTCCGTCAGGAGCCAAGTGTACTGTAATAGACCCCTTTTAAACTGTTGGCTTACACGAAAACTGGAGATGTCTGCATTTTCTCGTTCTCACCCCCCTCCCCTGAAGTACAAAAGGCAGATGAGTTTTTTGAAATGCTTCTTTAGTGTATGTTACTGAGCTGTGGAAGAGACCAATAGATAAACATTATTCTAAGTTTGCAGATGCAGTCTCATTTATGCCTGTAGGCAAGATAAATTTATCTACTTATGTTAGAGGAGCCTTTAATCAGATAATTTGTAATTGCAAGTAGTTTAGATCATGAGGTGAGTAGTTTTTAAACAGGCCTTTACAATGTGTGTAGACTCCACTGGTCCTGTTCTTCATCATGAGAAATACAAGTCACAATCGGGTATAAAGAACGTAAGCAGTATCCTTTTCTCTCTTACCTTCAATACAGTGTATGTAACTGCAGACATATACAATATTTCTAGATGAGTATACAGCCCATAAAATATCGCTCATTAGATTATAGAGAAAAGAACAGATCCAGATGTTTGGATAGTAACGTCCTTCTAGAGAAGTAAAAAAGTGGCAGGATGATTGAAATACAGACAAATAACATCGCATGAAAAATCTGGACTCATATGCCTAGATATAAAGGAGATTGATATTATAATAGAGGCCTAAGCTTGTTAGGTCCAGCATGAATTTTCATGTGCTGAAAAGATCTGTGCTTTTATAAAGAATGAGTTGTCTCACTGTGATGTACATGTTTGTGCTGGTTTTCAGGTCTGGTCTTTATACTGGTCTTACGGAATTCTCACTGTACACAAGGAAACCTGTGGTTTAATATATGGAGACCTTGATCATCTTTGACAGTGACATCATCTATTGCTATACTGGAAAGCGTACACTTCTCTGAAAGCATCTTCATCTTATTCAGGATGTGGCAGGAGGTGAATGACACAGAGATGCTTTAAGTGGTTGGGCGCAAATTTGCTCTGAGAAGAAATCCTATGCGCATGCTTCTTTCTTGCATACAGGCCAAGCATTTAATGGGTTGCAGCGCAGGTTTGTATAGTTGAGCCAAAAACTTTTGGGGCAGAATCACTTCAGTCTAGCCATGTGATTCATCTTGTTTTTAATCTTCTCTCCTTTCCTGTCTGAGTGAGGGGAGAGGTTACTGAGGAGGGGACAGCTCAGAAGTCATCAGAGAAATCCCAGACTTTATTTATCTCAGAGAACCAGTCTTTTTTTATTTTATTTTATTTTTTTTATTTGCAATGGTTATTGCTTACAGTAGATTTTACAATCTTAATTTTTCCAATATTTGCAAATCCTATTGCTTTCAGTGAAGCAGTATCCCCTTAATGCTGCCATGAGAGTTTTTGTGGGGGTTTTTTTGGTTGGTGGTGTTTTGGGTGTTGTTGGGAGTTTGGGTGTTCATAGGTTAGTTGTGGGTTTGCTTTTTTTTTAATTTTTTAAAGCCACTGGAAACTCAGTTAATGACAGGAAAAATCATATTGTCATGACAGTAATGACTGTTTAACATTATAGTATCTTGAAGGAAGCTGCTTTCTAGCTTAACGTAGAGGGGGAACAAGACAGCTAAGAAAGGAGAGAGCGACTTCAGAAGCACAGGAGATTTTAGGGGATTAAGAGAATGCTTGAGGAGTGATTACCTAATCAGCTCATCCCAGATAATATAAAAGGGAAAACTGGAGGAGGAGGAGACCGAGCAGGAGTACTAATCTATAGCCATTGCAATTAAGGGAAAAAACTATTCATGTGTCTCGTTTCAGAGACTTCTAATGATTTGGCAGTCTATAGTATTTTTTTTAATACAGTAAAAAAATAGTCCACTATCCATTTCTGTTTGCCACCTAAAAGAAATTAATGTTATCAAAATATCCAGGAAAAGAAAGCCCAATTAACAGGCCTCTTATTCTTCCATCTCTCTAACCCCAAAACTTCAGAGTCCTCCTCCTCTCAGTAAAACATAGAGTACTGCAGACATCATTTGGGCAAACTGAGCAAGATTTTGTACTAAGGCAGAAATGACAGACATGAATGGTGGAAGCTGAATCATGAGCACCAGACTTTTGAATGTAATCTGGTCCATTCAAGAAGTTTTTAGAGTAAGAATAATTATATCTTTCAGTATTAATTTCTACTGAATTTTAATAGTATTAGCTTCTCTTAACATTACTTATAATGGAAATCTGCTTTTCTAAGAAAGGTTCTCAGGACCATTTTTAAGGATTCTGAAAATTAAGCAAAATACACAAGTCATTGGTTCAGGTTTTAGAGAATGATGGGGAAAAAAGTTTTCTGAAGGGATCATCAGTCGCATTTGTTGCAGTTGTGCAGCTGCTTGGTTCCTCTGCTCTGTCCAGCTCTGACAAGGGGAAGAGAACCAGCATCTGACTGGGTGTGAGAAAGCATCTTTCCTTAGGTTCCCTTGCAAGAATAAGGATGGAATACAGAATGGGACTGAGGAATTTGGGTCCAGCAATCAAAGCCCGGAGTAGACGTTCCAAGAAACTATAGTTAGCTTACTTGCTGTATTGTCTTCGACTTCTTTCACGGTGCAGCTGGGGGGGTCGGTGGGGGATGGGGCAGGGGGCAATCACCAAAACAGAAATTTTAAAACAGTTTGTCTCTGTTCTTCTGATTTTCATTTGGTTTTATACGTGTGATGGTAAATAGACAGGAGGAAGGATTTTTCTGGTGGTGTTTCTGACCCTGCGGTTCTTTCCCCGGGTTCTTATGTCCTTTCTTCTCTCCCTCATCCTTTTTGTCATTACTCAAATCTCATTTTTTTTAATTGAATAATCTTTATTTGCAGAAGGAGTATTTTGTGCTCAGTGAAGGTCAGTATCAACACCAAAGTAGTACGGTTTTCCCAAGAAATTCTACTTGCTTGTCTATTTTCTTCTGGCTGTCTCCTTTGTGTGAGAGCCTGCTACAGTGCTGCTGCTTTGGCTGATTTTGTGGAGATGCAGTGTGTCAAGGCGGGGAGTGGGCAGATATTTCTGAGGTACAGAGAGCAGGTTTGTCAGGCTCCAAACACAAAATCTTTTAGAGAATGTTTTACAGATTCTTCAGATTTCTAAAGAACTTTGGAAACTTAATGCTTTATCTTCAGTATTGTAAAAAGCAAGTGTTTGTAATTGGCATTTTCTTAATTTGGCTGTATCACTGTGAAAAGTAAGATGTAAAAGTGGTCTGTGAAGAAAACACTACTGAAAGTTACCCACCTTTACTGAGAGTATTAAGTAGTCTAGTTTTATAGCCAATACCTGGCATGGTTATCTTGATTAAATAGGATGAGATATACTTAAAGCTAAATGTGAAGATGCTTATTAAAATAGAAAGTGCAAGACAAAGCAGTGTAGCTGTTGGCTATCCAGGAGAGTTGCAAAGCCTTGGAAACAGAATTATTTTGGCTGTCCTCTCTGCTATGCTGTGGTGGTCTTCACACATCATGGGCTTGTTTAGGGGGTGATTTCTTGGGCTCGTGGCTTTTCTGTAGACATGAGAAGGGAGATGGTGCACAAGTGCATGCATGACCAAGCCAAACAGGTAACCCAAATACAAATATTTAAGAAATAACCCCTCGCCCAGAATCTTCTGTAAGAAGAAGCAAGGTGGGTTTTGAGATTTAATTTAGCTGAAGAAAAGGACTTGACCAGGTTTTGAGGCAATTAATAAGGTATTTTAAAAATCCTTAATAAGGTGAGGGGTGGAAAAGTGGGGGTTTTTTTAAATAAAATATGCCCCATTTTTAAGACTGTCTTGATCTGAGAAGATCAAGCCTGAGAAGCCTCAGTCTTTTGTCTTTTAAAAATATATTTACCTCTAATGTGTTCATCTCTCTCAGGATATCTTTAATCTTGCTTCCTAGGACAGAAGTCTTCATTGAGCTGTGCACTTGTTTTGAGCTTAATTCTAAGAAATAGAGGGACAGAGGTGTAGGCATTATCTGCATTGCTGTCAGTTCTGGATTAAGTGAGAAACAATGTGATCCAGCCTTGGAACAAGACTTGGTTAGTAAGGCAAAAGTAGAAATGTTTGTATAGGAATTTAATGTTTCCCAAGTGCCTTGGACTAATAAACCTACAATCATAATCAGGTCAAGAGAGCAAACTACTTCTAAAGGTGTAGTTTCATCAGTTGCTGGAGCTGGAACAGGGATTGCCATTACCTGCAGGAGAGGAGGAATGCACTTGGTCAGCCTGGCAGGCTCCATGTAGTCATCTGCCCCTGCCCTAGTTGTGAAGCTGGTGGGCAGTTTAGAGCTCAGTAAGGTGTATGTGTAATTCATCTCACTCCTTTCAGAAGCCATTCTGAAAGCAGTTATTGTGACTGGAGGCATCTCACCTCATGTAGCCCTTCATTTGCTTTGGCTAGATGCCTTTGACCTTTACTCAATCTGCATCACCATCAGTATTGCTTCATTTATAATTTTTATATATAAGTGTACATGTATTAATGCAATACTCACATTTACCATAATTATTCAGGTATGCATGTACATTAATATCAGCAGAAAAATAGCTTTTAATTTACTTTAATGTATTGATTCAAAAAATACAAGTGATTTTTCACATCCATGGCATGTTGAGTAATAGTTCTGTAACTCAGTCTCATTGGTTAAAGCAGTGGGTTTGTGACACCTCACAGTTTTTCTGGTGTTTGAAAATTTCAGCGTGCCCCACTTATAAGAGAACTTGCGATGACGTTTAAAATGCAGAATGTGAGTTAGCTTCATTTCCATATGATGGTACTGAGCTTGGGATGTCCTGGCACTTAGCACACCACTGCAAGTACTCTCCTCTTGGTCTGAAGTTATGACTTAGCATCTACGTTGCTGAAGCCCAGGCCAAGGAAGCTCAGGTCTGCCTTCAGGATAGATTTTGGAGATAACTGTGTCATGGTCATTGCGATGTACTAGCACAAAATACATACTACAATTTAGGATTAGATTTCTGTGCATGTTCTTAGGAAGCAGAATAAGATCACATTAATTTAGGCATGTCCTGGCTCAACTGAAAGATGTAGCCACTGTATTAATTAATGTCATTAATAATGTTACAGCTGTATACATACTATGTAGAAACTTCTGCTACTGGTCACTGGGCCTGTAGCTAATAGAGAACAGAAGATTACACTGTATTCAAAGAAACAAATGTTCTGCAAAGTACAGCAAGGTCAGATGTATGGCAATGCTGGCTCACAGTGCAGTCACTTGTGAAGTGAAACTCTTCTGTGGTCTGAATGCAGGGCTTGGTACTGTGCCTTACTGCTGTCCAGCCTAGCTTCAAGATGAAGATTCATTTTACAGAGAGATTGCAGGGTGACTGCAGTTTGAAAAGGCTAATTTTTTTATTACTTGCTTCTCCTAAATGCCTTCTGGAGTTAAAAAAGTAGCTGTGCAGGAAGCCTGATCCTTCATTTTGGAATGTTAAGAGAACACTGATAAGTTTTTTTTGTTTGTTTTTTAATTACTATTTTTCTTGGTGCTTTTGGGAAGTTGTTGTTAAGTTAGAGAAAACAGTAATTCCTATTTCTAAAGAGTTTTGATGTTACTGGGTTGTGCTGGGTTTAGCAGCATTGTCAATATTTGCACAGAGGTGACCAAAATCTGGAGATGCACATTTAGGGAAGAAAATAAGTGTTGTGTTCTGTGTGATCTAGTTTGCTTGTCATGCAGCATCACTGCAAACATAGGTGCCTTGTGATGTGATGGGCAGCCTGCAAATAGCTAATTGAGTCTGATCTCTGTTAATTAGTGCAAGTAAATCTTATCATGAAGCTTTGAAGAGATCATCTGAAGTAGATGAAAGCTGAGGCTTTACTCAGTGTCAGGGCCTTGATGTTAATTATTGAGTCCTGTGACCCAGCAAAAGGAAGACTCACTGATAAGGTGGTCTTAATATAGGATCTTCTATTGTTGTGGTATTTTACAATTTGCATGAATTGTATCACCACCTGTGTTTCACTATTGCTGTGCTTCAGCACATAAACATAAAATAATTAGACCAAAACCTGAGGAATGGCACCTGTGTCTTATGCTTAAGACACAGTTTAAATACAGAAATTAGCTTTTCTAATATAAAGAAAAATTAAAGAGAGTATTAAAATAGCATTTTTGGAACACAGAAATTAATCTTCTGTTACTGAAAAAGCCCTTGACTTCCCACCCCCCCACCCCACGCCCCGCCACAAAATTTGAGATTACTCTCTAACAGTGTCAGACATTAGACTGATTGTATTTCCATTTTATCACCCTAACCTTCTAGGTTGAGGGAGTAATTCTTTGTAAGCTAATGTCTCAGTTAATTGTTATTTTTTTATGCTGTATAATTGGTTTATTCTATAAAAATACACATTCCAAGTTTTATAAATGAGTAACATAATGTTAAATTGCTTAGTGTCAGATTTCAATGATCAGAAAGACTAAAATGAAAACTGGAACACTCTCAATCCCAGATAGGCATTGTGATGGAAAACAGTTATAGGCTTTGATTAATTTAAAGGGTTTAGATATTTCCCAGAAATATAAACTAGTAAGGATGAGAAAGACTGAGTGTTACAATATGAATGGGAAAGATTATAGGTCATCTTTACTGGAAACTCCTGATGATACATAGTGTTTGTTCTCTGTGGCCTAATAATTTGAAATGGAAATTTTTTGTGAATCTAGTTGTGTATTCTTTATAGGGGCTTAATTGGTGCATGCTAGACAAAAAATGATTGGGCTTGCAGCTCTGAAGTTAAACACTTTTTGATAGTGGCTGTCTGATGAGGCTTGTTGCATTCTTTCACTAGAATAGACTTACTTTGTTAAATTAGAGATGGCCACGTGAGATACTCTTGTAGTTTCAGATTTTTCTCAGGATTTTATATTCACTGCAGATGTCAAAGGACAAGGTTGTTCCAGAAGAGTTAGAGAGTAAAAACAGTTCTAATGGACTCTGATTTTTGAAAGCATTTATTTTAAAATCTGTTTAGATAATATCATGATGTAATTTATGAAATTGCATTGCTGTGTAGAAATGACCTTTGAACATAAGTTCTCAACACTCATGGATAGAAGGTGCGTTAAAGGACCCAATTGCTAGCTATGGAATCAGTCCTAATTTTCATCTTTTCATCACTCTTCAGAAAAGATGAATTGCATATTTTGTTAGTCTTGGAACTGGAAATATGCCATAAAATCAGTGCTTGATAACTTTAACACAAAGAAGTTGTTTATTGATCTTACACAGAAGATTTGGGTATTATTTTCAAAATAACCATATAAAAATAATCTTTATTGTAATATGTAAAAAGTATATTTTTATCTTGATTAATACTAGGAGGCAGTGCTCATTGAGGTGGCTAGCAATAGAAGAACACTTGCATAGAATACTTGTAGATAAGCGTTGTTAATTCGAATTATATTCTGCACACTCTTTATAATTTCTATCAATTATTACAGATAAAGGACATCACTGTAGATTTTCAGATGTTAAAAAATGCTAGAGAAATTTGCCTTCCAAGCATGCAAAATTTGCTAAAGAAAACTGAGTTTATATTAGGTAATTAATCTAGTTTGTGTAAAATAGATTATATTACAATGACAAAACAGCTGCCAAAATACAGCGGTGGAATTTCCTGGTATAGTGGACAATCTTGTACAGTGCAGGGATGCAGAAATTCCTGCTTTATTCTGCTTTGTCATGAACTGTATTATATATGAAAATAGTTCAGCCTTAAGGAATGTCATAGAATATGCCCCAACTTACCTGAACTGTATGCAGAAGAACAGAGCAATGTGCGCTTTTGTGAAATGCATGCTTTATGTGAGTCAGCCACGGCTGTGTGTTTCCTTTGGTTCCATGATGTGAGATGCACCCATCACTGAGGCTGTGGCTTCATCAGACCTAGGATCTTGCAGTGTGAAGGTCATGATTATTTCCTAATTGTTCCTGGCTGGTGACTCAGGCATTGTTTGTCCCCAGCTTGGTTCTGAAACCTGTTTGCCAGGCTGAGGAAACAGGGTAGGATAGGACAACTCCCCTGAAGTAGGATAACTATGTCCACTGATGCAGGAAAGTAGAGTAACCATGTTAAGTAGAATAACCATGTAGGTTATGAACACAGGATAGGGTTGTTCCTTTGCTTCTCTGCATTGTGTGGATGGAAAACTTAAGTTTTTAACCAGACCCTCTCCTCAGAGATACAGTTTTTAATATGCTGTTCCTTACCTGGCTTCTCACTGCAGTAATGAAGTAGTATCTGTTTCCTCAGCTTTGGGCTCCAATTTTGCCTGCTTTTATTTAACATGACATTGAACTATTTCGCCTGTACCAGCTGAAGGTGGTTTGATGGGTTGCAGTTTCTCTTTGTGCAGATGCAGACTGGACCTGGGAACATTTTGAATTTCCTTAGCTATGTCCAAACTAAAAGTTTTACAGAAAAATATCCTGATTAACTTGGTGCCAAAACCAGTGAGCTAATTTCCTGGATGCTGTTTGGTAGTCAGAGTTCCAGGGATCATTCCCAAAAGGCAGTTTCTGTGAGGCCACTCTGTTTTGCAGACTAGGGGAGTTTACCACCCTAGCCACATGTCATTTTGTACCAGCTGGCCTCAGTTCCCTGGAATATACTCATTGACATGTTTAATTTACTGTTACAGATGTATCTGAAAAGTTTCTTGTAAAGGAACCGTTTTGGCTAAAGAATCACTATGTGAAATTCTTCCATGCTTGGTGGCAGTAAACAGGTAGTCACTAGCAACTTCATCTGGTTGTGTGACAGAGAGCTCTGTGGGCATGGGTGAAACTGCTCGTGTGCTGAATTATACAGGCGGCAGTGCCTATAGAGTGCTGCTCTTCTAACCTACATGACTCATACATGAATGCTGTTGTCTTCTCAACTCTCTGATTCTGTCTGCCAGTATCTTGCGATTATGCGGGTGGTCATAAAATATATGTAGCTAATAATTTTCTTTTCTTCCTCTTTTGGAAGTATCTATTCCTGCATTTTATTTGCTCATTTTAGTTCAAGTTTTCTGCCTTTGGCTCTCACATGGTTATCAGAATTCGTGCAGCCCAATTCAGAGAAGCATAGAAATACTGATTTCTGAGAGCCCTTCATACAAATATTTACTTTTTGCTTAACCAATGAAAGATCTGTTTCAAATGCATTAGACTTTAGGTGTAAAAGCTATTTAAAAAAACTCTTGAAGAGAATTTATTTTAAAATATTAAACTTGTGACTGTTCTAAACAGCTTCTAAATCAAACAGAGTGAATATGCATAGATGTTTGCTTTCTTGTTTCTTATTTAGAGGAATGCAAGTAGCAGTAGGGCTTGAGCTCCTCTGTACTTTTGCATGAGAACTAGGGTTCTGTCCAACTACTGTCACTGCCTTGGCTGTAGAAGGTAGTGCTGGCTTGGACTCTAAACTCTAAATAGGACCATTGTAAGTAAATTGGTCTTTGTGCCAGTTTTATGTAAGCAAGAGTTAAGTCTTTGGTGTAATATAGCACCAGCTAGCAGTAAACAGGCTGTGATTTCAGTGCTAGACACTGCCTTAAGGCAGAAGAAATTACACTGTCATGCAGAGGATATGTAGTTGCTGCTATTTTGGTGTTTGATTTCTTCATTGTCACATAGTTGAAGGGTATCCAGGAGAGGAAGAAGTATACACTGACAAGGGAAGAAAGCGACCAGCTTCTGGAGGATATAGGAGTGAGGAATCACCTACATACTTAGGAGTCATTTGTACTATTTGCAGCTTGCTTCTATGTACCGGTTCATTCTTAGTGGAAGTATTGGCTCCCAAGAATAAAATGCTTCCAAAATTGGCAATTATCAAAGACTTAAAGGGTTAAATGCTGATGAAATGTTTTAGTCATCAGTCATGGAGTTGGTTATCATCTGACTGATGGAAATGCACTTCATCCTCTTAAAAACCTGTATTTTAGTAATAGATATGGCCTTTAATATACAACAATAGTTGTCTTGAGTTTTGAAGAAAATTTATGGAAGTATTGAGCATTGGAAAAAGGCTTGTTTGTAACAGCATATGAAAATATGTAGACATCACCTGCGTCATTGTGTGTTTCTCCAAAAGAGTCAGGGTTTTTCAGTCCTAAATCTGTAAGTTGGAGATATGCAATATATTAACAGGTTATTTTAAATATAGTGCTGCTACTGCTAGCGAATGAGCGAATGGCTAACAAACTTCTGGGAATGTATTCATAACAAGTTCTAAAAAACATGGGAGGTATTAGCACAAGGCATATGTAATTGAAGCCTTCAGAATGTATTAAAAAATCCTGCCAATAAGTCTCACTCAGGAAAAGAAACGTCTCTGACCTACCCAAGAATGAAGTATAATTGTATGCAACAGTATTCAAGATCACCTTGTGTATCTTGCCCAGACACTTTCAAACGCCTCAGTGCCACGACAATAACTGCCTGCATTCTTGCATACAAATTGACCCCACGTTAGAGAGGTTGCAGGGACTGATTTGTGAGGAATGAGTAGCAGGGCTTAATATATACAGCTTAGGTACACATAGACTAAGAAGGAAACAGCTGTCTACAAATTATTGAAGAATATTAAAGAAGGGAAGGGATTGTTCTGATATACGTAGTGATTGAAATTAGTATTGATGACATTAAACAATGGGAAGAAACTTGTGTATGGAATACTATCATTATTTTGTGGGATTCTTCTCTTAAATGATACTGAAGGCATTGGGAGAGAAATGGTATAAAGCTCAAGAATTACAACCTTTAAAATTAGAGCAGGGCAAGTACTAGAATCTTATTGTAAGAAGTTGTTTCAGGAAGGTGACACAAAAAAACCCATGTTCTTCAAGATACTTTGTTATAACTGTTTGGACACAATTATATTGCCTTTTCTTCAGTGTTTCCAAAATACAGATAGAAATTAATCCAGTAGTTCTGCGAGGGAACTGAAAACTCTGCCCTTCAAACTGGGCTGAAAAGCCAAGAAGCTGGCTGTGGTAAGGGGAAGAGGAGGTATAATGACAAACTTGTGGGCGTCCCTAAAGAAAAGTTGTTCAGGATCTGTGGTAACTGCTGGCTGAAGCTGACATTCTGCTCAGTGCTGCAGCTACCCAGTCCCAGGTAGGTGTGGTAAAATTACACTGGAAAAACCTTTGCTGCTTTCTTTAAGAGTAATATTGGGAGGTAAATATGTAGATTACCGTGGTTTATTCCATCACCCTAAAGTGCTTGCTCTTTATGTTACCAGAAAACCTTAGTATGACCAATGAGAGTATTTTCTTAAAAAGTAGATTTGGGGCTCTGAATTCCAAAGGCAGGTATCTGATTATTTTTTTTAAACAGAATATTTGGTGCATTTAAGGGAACTGGACTGACCAAATCAATTCTGCTTGGGGAACTGGTGTTAAAACTAGAGCAAAAGGAAAATCTGCAGAAAATCTTGCTTGAACAAAAATAGCTAAATAGCTAAATATACATATCAGCATCTCTGCCAAACACTTTTCAGTTGTAATTGTAATATCATATAAAACTACATCTTTTATAATGAGGGAAATCATAAGGTATGCATTTTGAAGTCTTTCAAAATTATGACAGGGAGAAGAATGTTACTTCATAACAAGGGATGTGCTGAGTACCACAGAATATATGTCTAAATGTTTTTTCTCTGAATTAACAAGTTAATCCCTGTACTTTAGTTTTGGAATATATTTGTTGGTTGTCTTAGTGTATACTCAGATTTCCATCAATCAAAATGGTCAGGAAAAAAGGAAGTTGGAACTATCATTTGTGTGGAGGCTAAAAATTTCTCCCTAGTTGCTGGGATCAATTAGTTGCAGGGAATATTAAGAGATATCTGTGTTCTCCAATTCTCCCTCATCATTTGTTGCCGATAATTACTATTTAATGATAATAATTCATCATCACCTTTTTGTCATAATTTCTGTCTGGATAGCCAGATATCAGATATAATCAAAAAAGTTTAGTCAGTGTGAATGAATCCCATTCTGATTTTTTTTCCCAGGGATTGTACTTTTGAAATATATCCAAGTCAGCGTTCCATATTTTTACTTTAAATCTCATAGTAATTTGAAATGTGGTAAAGATTTCACTGCCTGCTATTCCTTGTTTTGTTAATGGCAGACACGTGCTGTATCATTCTGATAGTTTTACAAAGGTTGCTAAATTCTTTCACTGTGCATTGGAAGATATTTTGCAGCAAATTTATGTGAGTCTGATCTAGGGTATCATTATTGGTTTTAAGCCATGGAAAGAATAGCTTATATCTTCTAGTTATGCTAACTTTTTCTCTGACACCTCAGCTCTCCGGAAAGAGGAAAAACAGAGGGTGGCTTCCTTATCCTGTCAGATTTGGACCATCATTTTTTGTTTCACATTTGCATCTCATGCTGTCTGATGAACTGGGAAAATATTTTTATCTACAGTTTGACTACAGCTTAGTGAAGAAGAAAACACTGTACTAGATAACAGTTTCTTTCTTCTCCAGTGTCTGAGAATGCTAGTTTCCTAATATCTACTTAGAAATTACTCATTTCTATGCAGTTATTATGTCTATTTAACCAAATTTTCGAATGAGGTTGTATATTTCTGTCACAGAAAATGAACTCTTAAATATTTATTGACTTGGCTGGAAAAAATGTTCATCTATGTATTATGTATATAAACAATTTTTTAAAATCATAGTTCTAAGGCCATCAGCATGAACTTGCAATGAAATGAATTACACCAGTCTAGCTATTAGCCTTGTCAAGCACTGTCCTTCATAATCATTTAACATATTATAATTTTCAAGATGCTGGTGATGTATCCAGGCTAATGCTTTTTCTCTACTTCCCATCATTATTCTGACATTTAAATGAAGTCAGCATTTCATATGTAGCTGTGTGCCAAAAAATCTAGACTTCGAGCTTTAGCTTGAGGCAAAGATTAATAAATATTTCTGTACCAGATTATGTGTTTCTTACTAAAGATTATCAAAATGTCACTGAGCTGCATTCAGTTGTGCTTAAAAAATGAAAGCAAAGATGGTAGACAGGTTTTGTAATGGCTGTATAAATAGGCACATAGCGTTATGGTATATTTAGGTTACGCCAAGCTTTATGAAGTAGGTTGGATAGTCATGTGTCTTTCCAAAGAAGAAAAATACATTTACAAGTTGTATGGATACCTGTTTTAATACCCTTGTTTTCTCACAAATGGTGATGCCCTCTTTTAGATGTACATAGGTTTGTTCTGTAGCTGTCCTGCTTTAGACTGAGAAACCAGGGCATCAACAGAGTTGCTAAGATAACATCACAGTTGCTGGCCTTTTTTCCAACATATTTACTGTTTCAAGCTACCATTTAAATAAGAAAATCTAGTGTTAATACAAAAAATAAATGCATATTAAATAGTATGAAATAACATTTGGGAAATTCTTCAGCGTATACAGAATCTGCTACAAAAATTTCAAGCCCCCACCGCCCCACCCCTCCCCGCCCTTTTACAGGGAACTTGAAAGTATTTTTTACTTGGCATAATTATGAGGGTGGAGTCCTTTTAAAATCATGATGAATGCATTCAGCTGTTGTTTTAGGAATTCAGTGATCAGTCTGCTTCAGCATCCAGAAACAGAACAAACTATATAATGACTAAAACTGTTTCTTTTGTGACATTGAGGTGAGGTCTCAGTTCTCAATTTCAGTTATTAAAATGTATTTTTATACATTATAAAAACTGTAAAGTACATTTTTAAAATGCTTAGTGTAAAATGGAAGGTCCTGCACACTTTAGCAAAATTGTCAGTTAAAAAAAAAAAAAAAAGCTTTTAATAAGAACATGCTGATTTAAATAAATTCCAGGACAAATTGAGCTAGAACAGTCCATGTTTAGGACTCAATCCTTGTGAGAATGGAGCATTTCAGCTTAGAAGTCCATACAGCTATTCTCCCAGAGTAGCTCTTGCATGAAATGCCGGACTTTATAGATTTCAGGGTCCCAAGCTGGGGAGTATATTTACTCCTGAATCTGTGTTTTGTAGTGATTGCACTGAAGGAGAAAAATTGACCGTATGACACATTCACAGTATCTTGAGAAACTCTATAAGGTGTCTGTAAAATGCAGTCAAATAACTGTATTTCTGGCCCATACTGCTTGGAAAGAGAACTTTTAGTGTGTCTAAAGATAATGTTTTCGCAGCCTATGTGTTGTTTCTGGGTGCTGTTAAAATACAAGTTCCTGAATAGTACTAAAAGATCTATCACAGGTGATTATTTCACTCTTTTTCATTATTAGGTTAGAGGATTTCAGGTTTTTCCTGTTGTGTTGTCCTAGTGTGGTTTGTTTCTTTTTACATATGCAGAACCAAAAGTGTGACAGCCTGGCTGGGGCACTATATGTTACAGCTCTGCCCTGCCCCACACATGGCACAATGGGAACAAGGCCTTCCTGAATATGCAGATAAACAGTAGCTTTTAAGGAAGTGTAACTCTGATGAGATTTAGGTGTTTAGCTCTTCCACAGAAATACCCAGCAGCACTATTCTGGGATCATGTCTGGAGTTTCCAGAGGGAACTACCACTCTCCTCCATCATTTTTGATCATCCTTACCGGAAAAACTACTGGAAGAACATGCAGCTCCCCTGCCCTCCCGTTTTCTTCCTTTTTGTGAAAGGTATCCCAGATGGCAAATAGCATCTTTACTGCCAGGTTGTGTCTATTGTAAGATAACTCAAGTTGGTAAGAAGGGGCAAAATTGTAGGAAACTGGATCTCAGATTTTATGCCCTTGTTTGGTCTGGGAGTAGGATTTTGGCTGCAACCTGTTTGTACAAGACAACTATGTAGTGTCAGGATGGGCAGATAAAGACAGTACAATGCTGTAGTTATCCAGGTAAGAGAAAATGGATTGATGAGAGGTTTGTGCAGTCTGCACGCAGGCTACTGTTGCCATGGGGCACAATCCCTTGTGAATATACATCCCTCTTACCTGTGGATAGCTTGAGCTTTTATTTGAAACTGGACTTTTAAAATTGTTTGGCTGGCTTATGCTGAAGATCCTGATGTCAATATCTCGGAGACAGTTAAGCTCCTGCACACGTTGTAGAAATAGGTAGCTGGGTGAAGAAGAGTCAATCCCACAGGTGCCCTTGACCAAGAAGAGGGCTGCAGCACGAGATGCTAATGGTCAGAGCTGTACAGAAAACCTCGCTCTGTGCATGTGGAGACTCACCTTGTAACTGTAACTAGAACAGCTTGGGTTGGGTTTGTTTGTTTGTTTGTTTGGGTTTTTTTTTCTTAAATAACTTGCACAAAAATATCCTATTGACATGTTTGTTCATGGTTTGAAACTTTGCTTATTTCCCCGGCAGTCATCCCTTAAAAAGTAGCTTGTTCCAGCTTGTTTTCCTGCCTTTATTCTCCCATCAAACATATTTGGCCTGGTCTTTTAGTTAAAAACGTAAAAAAATGGGAAGTCTTTTTAAAGCCTGGAGTGTTGCTCTTATTGACCTTGGCAAAAAGAAGGTTCTTTGAAACTTAGTAAGAGGGGGAATTTTTTCATTAAGCTTTTATTATTCACTACATGTGTTTCCAGACACAGCCTGTGGGGTACCAGGTCCTAGGGAGGTAGGAAAGAAGACAAGGTGACAATCTCTCTAGCAGGAGGAGGACACTGCATTCCCCAAAAGCCCCATTTGGGCAAGGGCAGGTCAGCTGCCCAGCTTCATCTCTCCCTCTCATTTTTGGGTTTGCCTGCCTTTTTCAAAAGTCTCTTGCTCCTGTTGATTTCTTCACAGTTTTAATAAACTGTGGCACGCTACCAGAATTCATCCCAAATACTCCTTGTTTATTGCTGTACAATCTTGCATCAAAAACACCTCATGAAAATCCAAGCTTACTTCTGGCAAACATGGGGAGGTTTCTTCAGCAAAAACAAAAATGAAAACTTAAATACTGTAATTAAAATGAACTGGGTAAAGGATGCAAAGATTCTATAAAAACTTCCCAGTCTTGCAGTTTAAATACTAATGTAGCAAGTACATTACTGCTTTATATAAATAAGGAGTAATAATAGTAAGGGAGTAATGTTTTTACTCTTTTAGTCTTTGTATAAGACTCTGTGTACATCTTTCTTCCTTTGCAGGTTGCTTTTAGAAGTTTGAACGTCATCCAATGGAAACTAGTTGATTTTGGATTTAACATATTACATTATTGTGTAATTACTTTTACTGGCTGTACTGCTTGGACTGGGTTGGTTAGTTGGTGTCTGTTGCTTCCAATTTGGAAATACCTCCATCGCATTTTGCTACAGTGTATGTGAGGGGTTTTTTACAGCAAACTGGGACATACTATAGCTGTCAGAGTGAGAATAAATGCAAAATTGAAGCATATTTGAAACAAGAATTGGGTGACAGAAGCTTCCTATGTGCGTACTTAAAAAATGAAAAGTGGTATGTTCTAACAGTGTTTTGACAATTTGATTTATTACCAATTTGTAAGTTCTAAAAGCATTTGGCAATTAGAATAACATATGTATATTTTTTGTGTTATGTTGGCCTGAAGAACTTGACATTCAAACAGATGCATGAATTAGGTTAACTATTTCTGGACCTTCAGCTGGAGGAGAGCAGGGATGGGGTTATTTTCTTCACCTGGTCACCTCATTGATCATTACAGGTGCCTCCCTCTGTAGTTACGGTTCTGAAGCAGAACAGTCCTACCCTTTTGCTTACCCTCACAGTTCCTTTTCCAGTTTGGGTAAACAGTGAGCAGGGTCTTGCTTTTTCACCTATATTAAGCCTTTCTTCCTAGGAACTGACAGGCTATAAAATTAACACGGAAGCTGGGAAAAATACTGCTGTTAACAGAATGCAGTTTATTCATTCATATATATGAGAGGCAAGAGAACTCCATAGGTAATAGCTACTACTGTATTTTTCTTGTTTTGCTGCTGACTTCTCACGTATTTGCTCTTGTGTGGGTTTGTATCACAGGGTGCCTGGGAATACATTATGCTGCTAGTTAAGTGAAAGAACTTGAATTGTATTATTACTCGTTTTTAAAATGAAATTCAACTCTGAATTGATCAGCTGCTCCATTATACACAAAAGCCATTATTAGCACAGGTCACTGTGTGTCTTCACAAAGGTCTATAGTAAGGAAAGGTTTATGGTGAGAGATCAGCTGTTAAAGGTGAAAAATTAGGCGGGCCAGCAATACAGAGGCTTTTCTCCATGTTAACTATAGTAAGTTTTAAAATACATCAGTTGCCACTTCAGTCAGACTTCCCTGCGTTAGTATTAGTAGGCTGTATAATAGAAAATACTCAAAATATGGACTTGTAATACAGTTATAAATAGAGATGCAACATATAACTTGCTGCTTAGCTTTACCTGAAGGATTTATGTCCAAGGTTTGTTTAAATTACATTTCAATGTTAAATTAGATTTTCTCTGTCTAGACAAGTGTTTGATCTGCTCTATTCATTTGAGGCTTTTTCTCCTCTATTAGTTTAAGAGTCCCCTTCCCACCACCACCCCATTCATGGTGATGCATCGTACAGTCAGGTAAGAGGATCGCATTTGAAGTGTTTACAAAAGAATAATAAACATACTAAGGTGATGAAGGAAGTGAAGACATTGTTTCATTTTGTCACTAAACGAAGAGTTTAAGAATGTATCGTTTGTGCTGAGATAACCAAGGACTGTCAGTACTGATTCTTCCTTGGTGGGTTTTTTCCCCTGTGATTTTAAACCTTTTAAAATCTGGATACAGCTAGGGATACAGCATGGGACTATAGTCAGTGTTAGGATCTCAGGCAGCATATCACTGGTTATTGCATTAACTTTTTTATACAAAGTGCCTGTGTAAGAAAACAGCAAGTTGATTTAGTGACCTTGGAAATGCTCTAGATAGCTGGTATTTTGAGATGAAGTACCCCTTTTCTTGGCACTAAGTTTCTGTGCAAAAACACATCCATTAACTGATTCTATAGATGTCTCATTTGCACTTTTTGTCAGTGGCTTGATAACTTTCTGAAGAATGACTGTTATACTTCCAAAGTGCAATATCTCAATATTTTCAGGATTTCAGAAATCTGAAAGTGAAATGTCAGCTTGTTTTGAGCATATTTGTCTGAATTATCCTCCTGAAACAAAGAGGGAAGGGCTGCTCTTCACAATGATGTGCATTCATGGTTTTACATTTAGAGCTATTCGACTGTTTTCCTTTAGTCAATATTTCTACTTTTCTTATACACATGTTCTGTCTGGCAACAAATAGAAGTCTCGGACCCCATGGACTACTGGAATGCTCTGAGTATTGAGTACATTATGGTCCCAGGTGGGAGAGGATGGACTGACAGGCTGAAAGTATTAAAAAAATAAAATAAAAAAATATCTGAAGACTGAAGCTGCTGAGAAATATGTTTGCCCAAAAGAGATGTAGGGCTTGACTGTATCTCTGCTCTGTACCTAATCTAGACTGCATGAAAACTATTGAAGAAACATAAAAACGTACCAAAATAATACCAGTGGATAAAGCTTTCTCTTCAAGAAAAGCATGAGGGGGAGAGCAAAGTAAGAGACAAATGTTTGTTGGGCCCCATTGTGTGCTGGTGGAGAACCTCTGTGGATCACGCCACAGACTGCATTGTGGCAATCTGGGAGTAGAATTGAACATTTTGCTCCCCATTATTATTTCCTGTGGCCCATAAAAGCATTTTGCTACTTAGGTTTAGCATCTCTTTCTGTGTCCGTGAGTCAATCATAGAGATTTATGCTTAACATTTGATATAGGTCATTTTAGAAGACTTCTCTTACACTAGTGTTAGAAGAGGACAAGAGCAGGAGTTCATATTGTAATTGACCTCAATAAAATTAAAACTAATGAAAGTGAAATCTTTCTAACCTTAAAGAGTATTTCCCAGTGTATTTTATAAACTGTTTATATTTTGTTCCTTACTGAATTTTAAGTTGAGTGAATTTTGAAATGTATTTTAAATAGTGACTCTAGACTTGTTGGTATTCATAGTAGACGCATCTAAACATAATTAATCCCCTTTTGGCAAATACCATATTCTGTAGTTGAGCTAAAGATACTCTTTGCTATAGAGCCTTAGGGATTACACCTGAATTTCATTAAGGAAGTCTAAGTAATATCCAGAGGAATCTCCCCATGTAGAATTGCTTCGGACTGGTTAGGACAAGATGGGATGCAGCTCCCTGCCCCCCATGCTCCCCCCTGCCCCGCCGAACCAGTTGTATTGTTTGCTTTTTTGTAAGAATAAAATTGTATTGAGATGAACAGGATATTGTCTGTGAATAATTCAGAGGGTGAAGACAGATCTATTGTGCTGGAGTTGCCTTTTCAAGGCACAATGTGTTTTATAAGCACTTTTTTTTTAAACAAAATTGTCAGATTTTACATGAATACAAAGAATTGCTGTACAATACAGGGTGTTGGGAAATAGATTAATTATAAGAACACCAGTTAAAGCTTAGTCTGTTTAGGTGACTGAAAATTCATGGGCTTTATTCAGTAATCATATTGTGGTCCATTCAACTCCCAAAGAAGAACTTTGATACTACATGCTTCTCCACAGATTATTTGTTTACTCTCTATTTTTCCACAGGATAGATTCCTGCTTCTTTCATCTTCTGTTTCTGTATAGAAAAATTAATAAGGGAAAGATGTGAAAATGCTTAAGGCTTCTATTCTATTTTGCTTCTATTCTATTTTGCTTTTTTATTATTATTTATGGAGAGAGTCATGGTCGTCTTGGGATAAGAGCGATAAAGGAAAAACTAATTTACCTGCTGCTGTGCATAACAGAGCCCACTTTAAGAACTGAGTTATGTATGACAGGTGTTAAGAGTATTGCCTGTGCTTAATGTCCTGCCAAATTAGAAACATGAGAGGAAATTTTTGTCTTATCTGAAACTTAAATGCTTGACACAGATTTTGAAGTATTTGTTATTAATCTTAAGTACTGCATTTTTGCTTTGTGCCATATACAATCTCTGTCCTGGGATTTTACGTTTTAAATTTGGAGAGCTGTCAAAGACCCATAGATCAGTCTGTTGGACTGTGTTGGAGATCAGTCCAAAGCTTGCATTATCTTGATGCTTCTTTTCTCACAACTTGTTTCTGCACAGTATAGAACAACTTTTGTCTTTGTCACAGTTACTTCTTGAAAATTGAGTTCCAAAACTGCTTAAGCTCAGTCACCAGGCATTAAAGTACCTGGATTTGAAACTTCTAAACAAGTTTCTTTTCTGGGAACACTTACTCCCAGTGTTTGTCAATTTGTTATAGCTTGGACTAGACACAGCTCTGGGATGATAGTTGTGCAAACGTATTCCTGCGGGCAAGACCTTTAAAAGTTTACAGAAGGATTCCGGGTCTGTTTAAGGTTCTAACTAGGTCAATTCAAGGCTTATATAGAGAAAACATTTTTTTAAAATCTTAGTTTTCTGCTGGCTTGGCCAACAGTTCCAGACTGTCATGCAATAATGAATTTCCTGTCATTAAGCTGATTGCTTCTGTAACTAAATGGATTTTTTTTTCCTCCCTCTGAATTAAAGTGCCTTGCAAAAGTATATGTGGCAAGTAATGAATCTTTATGTAATTAAGAGCTCTATTGTATAAGGTGAGATAGTGATAGTCTCCTGAAGACTCAGGAGAGGCCTGTTTATTACTGTACATGATGTTTCAAGAGTTATGAGGAGCTCTGTACAATTAGTTGTTCTAAGTTGTTATCTTGATAGACAGATTTATTACCAGGAAAACAAGTTCACGTTAGAAGTCCTTCACGTTTAAACAACTTCTGGCATTTTTACAAATGTCTTACCAGAACTGTAGAACTGGATTTTTACAAGATGAAGATTCATAAGGGTTTTGCAGGCTGATAACTGACTATTGTAAGGGAGTTTTGCTGTTGTTTTACCATGGAGATGATGTTTGAATTTTTCAGGGGAGGTGCAAATTTGCTGTATTTTGGTAGTTCTTTCGGTAGTACTTTCAATATTAATGCTTCCCCGTTTGAAAAGCTTTTACTTACAGGTACTTCTATTTATTTCCCTTCTTGCAAAAGAAAGGTAGAAAGTAGAAGGGAGTCTTTTGCTAGCTACTTGAAAAGTTTTGGAGACTTGAGCAAGCTATAAGCTGTTGAAAATTGTCATAGTCTGTCTAGCTTTTCCTTTGTACAATGTGTTCCTGGATTCCTGCCAAAATCACTAAGCATTATTAGCACAACACTTGAACCATCTTAGTGTCTTGCGTCAATATGACACACGCAATTTAAACTCCAGACAGGACGCAGATAAAATAGTGGTGGCTACGGCTGCAGCTGCTTTCCTCCCTCTGAATACCCTTTGGCCCAGACAAAGGTGTCCTGGGGCAGGTAATCAGGAAAGCATGAGATCAGGTATCATGTCTGCTGACTGATGTTAGTAATCTGTGCTTTCATAATCGCTCGTTACCGCGGAAGGAATTCTGACCTACCCAAGGCTACTCTGCTGTGACTCCTCTCCAGTGTCCTCCTTCTTCTGAAGATGCCTAAAAACCTTTTGAAGCCTGACCCCTAAACCAGGAATAAAGCCCCAAAACAGGGGTTTCTCACCCTTTTTTGCACCATGTATTGCTCCCACTGAAATCAGCTGCCTTTTGGAAATTGTGGATTTCCATGTAGGAAGATGAAACTAAAATTAAGAGCTTCTGGCTTTCTAACTGATGTTAGAAAAGTAGATCTCTGCTGGTTAGCCACAGAGTGTCAGGTTATTTGCATGGTTATGCTTTCTTCATTTGGTCCAACCTGCATGTAGAGATGGAGAACTCATTCTCCAGAGGCTGCCCACTTGCATAGAATCAAGGAGGCATCTTTACAGAAAATAGGAATTGATGTGTGTAATTGTTTTAGTATCTTAATGGCAATTAAGAGGGCAAAATGCAGACTGCGTAAGTGGCCTTACGTCACATTTTCCTCACTTCTGAGTGCTTGCTTTTACAATCTTACTGAAATTTCAAAAGCAGAGGATGATAATTGGTGTGGAGTTGTCAGGTTAACATATGGAGGGACTTCACTGCTAGTGGCTGTGGACTTGCTTTTAGAGAAACAGCTTTAAGTTTGTTTCAAATGGTGAGACAGATACAAGATTCTGGCAGCTGGTTTGATGCACAGTCAATAGATATGGACAGCAAAGGAGTAATGTTCAAGACAGGCTGGACGCAGAAGCAGCAATGGGCTCTTGGAAAGGTTTTTCGGGTTAGAGGAAGCTAAGCCTGGCAGTGCCACTTCTGCCTCTGGTATGGGTGTGTTCATTCACAGAGCACCTGCCAGTTGGCTAGTTTGGGTTTGCATTCTTGCATTATGCTTTATATTTCTTGCATTTACAAATTCATGAAAATCCTGTAGACAAGATGAAATGGTTTAGTGGAATGGATGTGGCTGGCAGGCTGGATGCATGGCATACCTCCTTCAGAAGAGAAAGCTTCAGTGATCAGTTCTGAGGGTTAGGACTGCTCTGGTAGTCATCGGCACTTAGCAACCAGGTTGTATCATGTAGAAAACAGCCGTTAGAAAAATTTAGAAGCCTTTAAGAGTTTGGGGTGGAATGAGGGAAGCAAGAGACTGAAGCTGGACTGTGAAACAGCTAGACATGAAATGTGTCCGTTTCTTACAAAATGTAGATGAGAGGATAAAGGTGAAGAGAATGAATAAACAGCTGATGGAAATCATGCAGACTGGAGTAGGCCAGAAAAATAATCACTTGGTCATTGAGTATGACTCCCTGTATTTTTTTTTCAAGACACCCCATGTCATGCCTTTGAGCCTCTTCTCTAACCAGGTCATGAAAAGCCTTGTGATGATGTCCAGAACACGTGTTTTCTGCAGTGCCCCATTTGTTGCCATGTTGGGAACATTTTTCTAATAAATGGTTTTACGTTTTTTTGGCCTCACCATCTTCTGAGACTGAATAATTGATTTTCAGCAGACCTGCTTTTTGTGTGCTCAGACTTAGGTTAGCATGTGCCAAAATAACAACAATGTGCCAATGTCTCTTGAATTTGTTTATGGAGAAAGG
Organism: Astur gentilis; assembly: GCF_929443795.1. Lineage (NCBI taxonomy): Eukaryota > Metazoa > Chordata > Aves > Accipitriformes > Accipitridae > Astur > Astur gentilis. Next base: position 69,428,269 of record NC_064919.1, read on the forward strand.
GAAACACTGATTGTGTTACTTTTTTAAATGTATGTGGCAATATATTCAATAATATATCTGAAACACAAGTAACCATTGCAGTTCCATGTTAAGAGTTTCAAACTTGTAATGAAGTGAAATAAAGTCATTTTTATGTAATGTTGATAATGCTGGCAGATAAGGATAAGACAGGGTATTACATGACAAATGAAGATTATTTAGTGATATGTTCTGTTACTTCGGCTGGAGTTGGCTGCCTGGCAGAATTTCTTCTGCTTTTGAAAAGGCAGAGACATCTTGCTTACCTATTCTCTAGTTAGTCATTTGATAAAGTGTGAAATTACATTTTGTTTTATTTTGTTTTCCCCTGGGAGTCTGGAGTTTGCTGTTTTCTGTCTTAAAATTATTGGATGCCTGTCTCCTCATGGATGTATCTGCACAGTTGCACATGTTTTCTGTCATCATAGAACAGATTCAATGCACAGTGTTAAGTTTTGGTAGCAACATAGCTACTATATGAGAATAATTTTGTCTTCTGAAGCTGAGAAAAAAGGAAAATTTCAAGTTGAGACCTAAAGTTTATGTAAGTGTTTCTGGAATTCTAAGCATATAATTTCCTAGTTTGAAAGAGCAAGTTTCTTAATGTTTGTTGTTTAAAAAAAATACACAAAAAGCTGTAGAACTTTCTTTTTAATTTGGATGGAAAATTGCCTCGTACAAAGGAAAAATAATAGTGAAGACCTTCAGAAGAGGACAGAGGAATGTTCAGACTTCAAATTTTCAGTACAAATTCTTGATTAAAAGCTGTGTATGTAGACCAGGCCTTCTATAGATGAGAAGTATCGAAGAGTTCAGAGGACTTGGAATGCAGAATACCTGGATCTATCCACAAGGTAGTTTCCAAAATACTGAAGCATTGTGGTGGATGATGCAACATTAGGAAGTATGCCAAGAAAAGGTATCACTTGAGGCTTGTCTACATGGAGAACTAACCCAAACTATCTATCAAGGAATAGCTCTTCTACAGTAGCTCTCTGAGAGGATGTTAAGAGTGCCTTTTTTAGTCCACTTTTTAAGTGGATTAAGCTAAGCCACAGAAAAGCTTTTAGTAGGAGTGTCCGTGGGGGAATTAGGATGGAATAGCTGTAGTACTTCCACGTTTTCACAATCCCTTCCCCACACAGAGAAGCCTGTACAATAGTTTTGACCATTTCTAGGAGAATTTTCCTTTTGAGTTTGTGACAGCATACAGGTTCCATAAACCTTTTAACTGTACTTATGAAGCAATAAACAGACAAATGAAGGTTCTCAAAAATCATATGATTGTAACTTAATGCTGGGCATGACCAGTTAAATGTGCTATGCAAACGTTGATTATAAATTTCTACTTCATACTTGATAGCAGAATACAGGGAAATCAATTCAACCTGTACAACTTTTGAGATCATAAACCTCTTGTATTTTTGGCACAAAGGCGGCCAAAACTTTTTCAAATAAGCCAGTTGGAAAGTCAGGTTCTGGAACTCTTCAGCCTTTAAGGCTGAATCTGAGTAAGGAAGCAAAACACCTATCATGAACATGGTCAGAAACAGTAGTCTAATACATTTTACCACCAGCCTAACAAAAGTGTTGCTCCATGTTTAATGCTCAAAAAGAAGGCGGTGCTCAGCAGCGTCTCACCAGAAGAACTGAAACTGAACAGCATGCAATTCAATTTATCATCCTTGTCACTACGATCTCAACAGGTCCTTCTAATATTTAAAAAAATGTAGTTTTGTAAGTGCTTCAAAAATCATGTTTACCACTCTCATCAAAGAGGCCTTGTTACATAGATATATTATTCTAATGTATCATTTTGCAAGTTCGCAATAAGACTAAATTGCTTTATAATAAAGTCCCATGTTTAAAAGCTTTCAACTGTACATACTATACTATGGTTTAAAGTATGATTCTCAAACAGAAGATAGCATAATTCATTGTGAATCCTTTTTAAAAGATGGGTTAAATACATTCCACTCTGCGTGAAGGAACTTCCTTGTTAATCCAGTAGCACATTCCCATACTGTTCTCCTGCTTTTTCCATGCTTCAAATGGGGTATTTCTGTGTCTTCTGCAGCAGAGAACTCACGTGCCAGTAAGAGTTCAGGACAAACAGAAAGTATTGTGGAATTTCCCAAGGGGATGATGTGCCTTTTTAATGTTATTTAGGTTCTTAGGTCCTTGGGGAAGATACAGACCCTAGCCTGCATGTTCTATACTGTGTCAAAAATACTCGTGTGTCAGAAATGGGGAAAACCTGCAAGTTTTGGTGTTGGCAGCATGTGACCTGCCCTGGGCGAAGCACCCAGCAGCTCCCAAGAGGGCCCTGCGGTGTGCCAAATGCGATGCAGGTGGCAGGGTCTGTCAGGCTTCCCCCTGTGGAAACCCCTCAGCTGCAGAGAGCCGACAGTTGTTCCTGCCTACATTTTACTTGGTAAAATATTTATCCTCTGGTTTTGTTTGCAAAATAGTTCTGCACAATGTATCACTTGTATATAAGAGCCAGTCTTAGCTGTTGTACAGGAAAGGCTATTAATGCCTGGGAAATTGTCAAAGAGCAAAGCTTAATAGAGCCAGAATAGTAAAGAAATTGATCCCACTCCTCCGCCAGTTTAGTCTGCACATATTATCTGAATGCAATGCTGTTCATAGTTAAAACAACACGGGCACCTATAATAGATTAAAACTGCTTTTTGTCTTTTTCTTCTTGAAAGACCAAACTTTTCTCTTACTGTGTTTGTGACTTTGCTTCAAGGACATAGGGCTAGACTTTACGGTTTGTTTAGCCATGAAGGGATGACAGACTAGGGGGGTGGTAAGGGGAGCTTAGTTTTGGAATGTAAATACATGTAGAGCTCTTCTCCTTTTGTTTAGCATCTCTTTAAACTAAGACAAAAAAAATCAGTGAATGAATGAATAGCAGCATGGTGAAATACCTAAATGTTTGAGTTAAAATTTTTGGATGTTTGAAATCCTATTTGGATCCTTTTCCCAGATCGCAGTGCATTCATATGCACTCAGCAGGAAACTTCATGGAGATGCACATTTGGGCAGAAGGTCTTTGGCGGTGCCTTTTTCTTAACTTGTGTCTTTTCTTCTTTTGAAGAAAGTAATGGCTTAAGTCTGACTGAAGAACAATCTTTTTTGTATGTTCCTTATAAGAATTTACTTATGGTTCACAGATTTTACCCACCATCTATGTCTGCAGTCCTTTGGATTTAAAACAGCATATATCCCTCTACAGACAACAGGAAACGCCAAATTAAAGACTTAATGACATACTGCTGAAAGAAGACAAAAGGTGACAAATTATAAAACAGCCAGCTAAACTTTTAAAGAAGACGCTGAAAAAAATCCCACATTCAAACAGCTTGAAAAGGATAAGGATATTGTTACACTTGCAGACATGTTAATAGAAATTAGACTGAATCATGCTAAGTATAAACTTAAGCATTCAAAAAGAACCAGTGGGTTTCAAAAAATAGTCATTTCCTAGAACAATGAAAACAGGCTTCCGAGCTTAAAAAAAAAAAAGTGAATACTTTGATACGTTTTAACCTTGTTGTTATTGGTGACTAAACCACAGATGACTCTTCTGTCACTGTGAAACCAGTGAACATGTGACTTCTACCCTTTAAAAATTATTAACCTCTGTTGCTGATGAGAGTGCAGTTATGTTCGCTTTCCCTGCGGTTGTGCCCTGGCTGTGTGCTCCAGCCTGGCAGCCTCTGGCTTGATTTACAATGGGTGGAGCATCCTTTGATCTCCTGTTGAGTTCTGGAGAGATGGTGCAAGAGGAGTGAGATGAGTGAAAAAGAGAAGGGAGGGGGAAATGTACAGATGAAAAAGCAAGGTGGCAGACCTTTCTTCTCTGATCACAGTGGCCTTGATCCCCTAATTTATTTAATCATATTAATATTTACATTCTTTGATGGTAAACATTTTATGTTTTAGTACCCTTGATGCCATGAACCTAATTTTGGACTGTAGCACTTAGTAACTTAACAGGAGGTGCTTTTTCTGATTGGGAAATGGCAAGAATGTGAGCAATGGTTCAACTGGCAGTTTTGAGAACAGTTGTGTTGCATTTACATTAGATACTGTTCCCGGTTTACCTTAAGGTTTGTACTTAAAGGGTTACCTACTCAGTAGCTTACTGATACAAGTCTGAAACAGGATCAGAGGGAATCTGTCAGTAGCTTCACTGTAAGCAAGCACCACGATAGAATCTTTTTATTCATATGCTCCCAAAATTATTTTCTTTATATTCCTATCACTGGCACTGCAATATTTAGAAATACATGGCATCTGCTTGATTGATAAATGCTGTTAATGCATTGGGGGTTTTTTGATTATTTTTTTTTACACTTTGGAAAAAAGAGTGATGATTGCTTGGGGATTCCTAGTGGTATCAAATTGCATATTAAGAGAGAGCAAGCTCTTTATTCATGACTCCACTTCTCATGAAAGGAAATGTTTAAATAGGAACATTTCCAGGCCTATGTGAAGTGTAGTATTCATCTAACTCAGTTTATGATAAATTCCATTTCTCACCTAATATTCAAACAAGCATCTTCATCCTTTGTGTATGCCTCTATACTCAAAAGAAACTTGCCACATATATATGTAAAAAAAATATATATATACATGTACATATATACAAAATACATATATATATATATATAAAAAACCCTAGTCATCTGCCAGTGTGCTGAGAATATTCTGACCAGCTTTATCTCCTTCTTAGATATCGTCTGCGTCCGTCTGTTGTTTTTGTTGTTACACATGCATTGTAAGCTCTGGGGCTGAGCTTCTGTTTTGTATGTGTAGCATCTATTGCAAGGTACAAGTCAACAGCTGCACATCAGGCAATGCAGTAAAACAAAATAATGAATGAGTGTGTTTGTGTGTTAGATGAGCTGCTGTTATTGTGAATGTGCAGCACTAAGAAACATTGTGGGATGAGTGAAATAGAGAAGACCTACTGTGGTGGGTTGACCCTGGCTGGATGCCAGGTGCCCACCAAAGCCGCTCTATCACTCACCCTCCTCAGCTGGAACGGGGGAGAGAAAAATATAATGAAAGGCTCGTGGGTCAAGATAAGGGCAGTTTAATAAAATGATAGCAAAGGTCGCGCGCGAAAGCAAAGAAAAAAAACAAATGATGTTACTCTCTACTTCCCATCAGCAGGCGATGTCTGGCCACTTCCTGGGAAGCAGGGCTCCAGTACGTGTAGTGCTTGCTCCGGAAGACAAAAATGCCCCCCCCTCCGTCTCCCTTCACTTAGCTTTTATATCTGAGCTGACGTCATATGGTATGGAATATCTGTTTGGTTAGTTTAGGTCAGCTGTCCTGGTTATGTCCCGTCCCAAGATCTTGCCCTGCCCCAGCCTGCCATGGAGGGGAGGGCAAAAATGTTGGAGAGACAGCCTTGGTGCTGTGCCAGCACTGCTCAGCAGTAGCCAAAACACTGGTGTGTTATCAACACCTTTCTAGCTACAGAGCTGCAGAGCACAGTGCTATGAGGGCTGCTATAGGGAGTACTAACTCCATCTCAGCCAGACCCAATACACCTACCAGGTTATTTTATTTGGCATTGTTCTTGATAGTATGAGAGGCCAATTTTATTTCTTTGGTTTAAAGCTGGACTGTAACATTTACCCCACCTCTTCCCATACGGAAAAAAGTTTGCCATTGCAAAAGCACTGCTTTTTGACTGCTTCAGCAGTTAGAAACTTGCTTGATTTTAAGTTGGGCTTGCTTTTATGAAGTGTCAAAGCCCATTTGATGATTCTCTTTTAATACAGTGCTCCTCAAAATGTTTTTAAGCCAAATTGCTACCTGGTCTTTTAAAAAAATATGTGGATAGTCAAACTCAAAGTATAGTCATTGCATGATGGTCTGTGCTCTCTAGGGTGTTATCCAGGCTAGTTTTGAAGAACTGAACATCCACACTGTATTTATGTGCATCATAGCAGAAATACAGTTTTGTGAACTCTCTTGGGCTGGAGCTGAGTTGTAATAGATGTCTGTACAGCATATCATACAGTGGGGCCCCAGTCTCTAGTGGGGATTGTAGATTCTACCATGATAAAAATGATAATCGAGAATCTGCTTGAAAAGATAATTTAGCCTCAGGATGTTGCGTTTTTGTGCATTGACATATACACACACACATACATGCACATACATATATACACACACACATGCACACGCTCAGCCATTCAGTTATTAGCAGTTCAGCTGAGATTTTTGTTCTAATACCTAAGGAACCATAATTCCTCATTTGAAATAGAGGAAATGTTCAAATTGACAAAAGTACTCCAAATTTAATTTATAAAAAATGAAAAGCAAAGATGAAACATGGGAACTGATCTTTTAAAAAAAGTTTGTTTCTCGTATTTATATGACAAAAAATATTAATCCAATTATTCCCTAGTGATTTGCAGTATCTGGTAGAAATGGAGCAGCAGCAAAAGCCTGGAATATGGTAATCTTGCAGAAGAAATGAGTAACCACGAACAGTATTTAGCGAATTAATTTTAAGTTTTAAATATAGGCTCTCTTCTTGTATAGTTCAGCCAGAAGGCAAAAACAAACAAGCAAAAAATCAGTACTCTTAGATCTGAGATTAGCTACAGTGAAGGAAGTTTCCTGATGATGAAGACTACCTTCTCACAGCAACAAGGAAAGGGCCACTAATCCCTTGAGAGGAAGACAGCGAATATAACTGGGTTTGAGGTGGTTGGTTGGCATGTAGTGGAAGAAAGGGAAAAGAGATGCAGAGAAGTAGTGACAGGATTAGGGCTGTTCCTTCTTTAGGACTTTCCACCTTTCCATTTGTGGTTGGAGGAAGATGAGAGCCAGCTGTTGGCTCACCTGGGTTTTTCAGGAGCCTCTGGCTCCTAAAATAAAACTTAAATGGGTGTGGAGAACATCTTTTTGTTACATTTAGGTACTAGCAAATTGAAATAGTTTGTAGGTTCTGCTGAAAAACAAATAATAGTTACACCCAAAGCTAATTTTGTATTAAAGGAAAGTACATACTTTCTGAGCAAGTTCAGGTACAATATTCCAACCACACCAACATAAAATTAGCTTTCTTTACAGCTATAGTTTCTCTTGATGCAAATATTATTTTAAACTTAGAGTCTGTAGAGAGCACATGGTGGTTAGTCCTAAAAACTGTCTTGTGTTTATGACCAGAAGCTGGATGCCCTGTGTCTTATAGCCGTGACTTCAAAAGCCAGTTTGCAGGAGGGGGAACAGTGGTTTTACTACTGTGCCACTTCATCCTTGGGTCTGAACTGCAAAGCTGCCAAAATTGCTAGCAATCATGGTAGTGTGAATGAGGGGGGTTGTTTCTTTATTGCTGGTGTTCTCAGTAATAACACCAGCTATTCCAGAAATTAAGCAAGACCCTCGATTAAATTCACGCAGGCTATCAAACTATCATCAAATGGCATCAACTTTTAGTAAGATATGGTCAGGATTATCTTCTGCAGTGAAATCCCTACAGGCATCGAAGGAATGGTGCTGTGAAGAACAGACCTGCCACTGGCAAAGCTCCAGCCCTGCAGATGTGAGGCGGAGGAGGTTCTGCAGGATTAGGGGAGTAGAGAATACACTGTGTTCAGCCTGAAAACTCTACCCTGGTTTACAATCCTAGGTTGCTAAATATGGGTGGAAGGTGGCAGAAACCAAGAATGTTTCGTAAAATTGTTTAGGCAAAAAGTGAAAGCAAAAGATGAAAAAAAACAAAAGTTGAACTGTGTTTGCAGTAGTTTAGAAAGCTATCATAATTCAGCCTGTGTACAAAAGGGCTTGTAACTTCTCAAAAATGCTTAAATAAATAAATAAATAAAAATCCATGATCTTAAGGCCAGCCTCATGAAAACTGTCAAATGTGTTTTGAATGAATTATTTTAATGGTCCGTTTGCCATGTATTTTTGATGTCATGAAACACAACTCTCTTGTGGTGCACTGGACATTTTAAAGTGGTTTATCACTGTTAACTTGGCTACCACTGTTATTCTGCGTTGAGCCAGTGGGACTCTTCACCACTCCACTGAAGTTTTCTAACCACTGAAATTCAACGTAACACAAAACCTAAGCAAACATCCATAGCTTACCTTACACACTTCTTGAAATGGAGAACCCAGTTCCTTACTGCCTTGCCTGATCTTCTAGGACCATGGGACGGCTTTTTGCTTGGTTTTGTGTTGTTTGTTTTTTTTTCTCCTAGTGTTGGTCCTATGGCACTGTAAATATAGCAAAGTAAAAACAAAACAGAACAAACAACCCCCTCCTCCAAAAAAAACCCCTGCACTTATTTTTGTTAACTAGAAAGGTCACGGTCTTTATTTTAAGCTTAAGAACTGTATTGTTTCATTATTAGAAAGCAATCACCTAGCTTTTCACCGGGTTGCCTGCTCTCCTGTATGAGACTTACTGCCTCTCCTTACACTACCTATTCTTTGTGATGGCCTGCTCGTAGGGACTTTCAGTTTAGCTGCCCTTCTTCTGGAAGTTCATACCCTGCTCCCTGACTGCTGCTTCTTGAAATTTTCCAGTTACAGAGTTACAGCTAGAGACACGAAGTAGCCATTTGTTACTTGGCTAGTGTCTCCTTCCTCTCTTTCCTCCCAGATGATATGTTTTCCTCTTGTGTTTTCACTCTTAGTATGTTTGTGTAGCACTTACCAAAACAAGATCCAAACAATGTAATGGGCGTTACGTGTCAATGATAACCAAAGCCATGGTGTTTAAACTGCTTTGCAAAGGTTTGGGTTTCCTCAGTATTCTGAGATGTATTTGGAAACAATTAGGTCTGTTTTTAGGAAAGAGATCCTTCAGAGTCTGAACAGTTTTTTATTGATTTCAGACTGAAAAATTCCAACAAAAGCAAGTTTTCTATTGAGTGGTTTAAATAGTTCTGGGAAATTACAATCTAGATTAATTTCTTTATACTCCAACTTTGCTGTGAAATCATCTGAAAGATACTGTTACCATAACACTAGTTAAATATGTACTGTAAAACTCCTCAGACAAATGCTGAGTTTTATAGGCAGGTTTGTATTATTGTCATGTCTCTACCAGGACACAGGTTTCAATCAGGGTTTAAGGCAGGGGCGGAGAGGGATGGGGGGTAAGTCTTGTCAAGTGTAGCATATATGTTTTGCTGAAATAATTTGCAAATAACTGCATCTGTTAGCTATTGGTGTCCTTGCTTAATAGGCAAGTTTAAAATAACTGCTTATACTTATGTGCTTCTGATTCTTTCTTTTGCAAAACAGATGAACCTCTGTATTCCAAGAATTGTTCCAAATCATATTTTCTGGCAGTGCTCTTACTTTTAGTCATTGTAAGAATTAAAATATGCTTTCCAGCTCTTGCCTAAGTTGTCAGAAAAAAAGTCTCTATAGAATAACATGCATACAGTTTTTGCAATCTTTTCTTTTTCTTTTTTCCTTTTTTTTTTTTTTTTTTTTTTAAGCAATGTTAAATTTGCTTGAGCAACATCTCTTGTTTTGACTAGTGGAAGATCTAAAAATACACTACTGTATTGACTGAACTAATTACATTTCAGTTCTAGCCACTACCATCTGGATCACTCTCTCTCTGGTTACATTTTCATTGCACAGATTGCACACGAGTGATTAGCACCATGAGCGGGTTGTCCAAATTTTGTTCCGGCTGTTAGCAGCAGCTCTGCAGAGCGACACACAAGTTGCTGTGCCCTTCATCTTCCTGTGTGGCTACTGTGTTTCAGTTGGGGGGGGTGCCAAGGTCAGCAGGGATGTGGAGAAAGTGGGGAGGGTCCAGTGGCAAACTGCCAGGGTGGTCAGGGGGCCATGTTCTTACCAAGAGAGGCTGCAAGGGCTTCTCTAGTCTGACAAAGAGAAGGCTAAAACACAATCAGAATAGTTGCTTGCTTGAGAAGCAGTTATGAAGATAATGAAATCAAAACTCATTCTCGGTAGAGCCAGGTGGCATGGCATAAGGAGTAATAACCACAAGTTGTGGCTTGGGTGGCTCAGGCTGGACATCAGGAAGGAAATCTCCCCCAGGAGAGCATGGCTGCACTGGGACAGAGGGGTTGTGGAGTCTCTCTTTGGAGCTTTTCAAGACTCATGGAGATAAAGCGAGAGCTGGCTGGCCTGGTGATGGTGTTAGTCCAGGCTCGTGCCTGAAGCTCCAGAGGTCCTGTTTCCCTTTGCTTGAGCTCCCTGATGCCTGTGAGGAGACCCTGGGTGTGATCTGTGATTCCTGCCAGTGAATTATAGGCAAAATTTTCTGCTGAAGGCAGGTGCTCTGCCAGGCCACAGGTTTCAGCTGTGATAAAAAGCCATTACACAACTGAAGCTTTCTCCCTCAACCTTTTCAACCTATGCATCACTTAAACTGCGAATTTTACGTGCCTCACTGTGGCATATAGGAGATACCTGAGTGGTACAGTTTAGCTGTGACAAATTGCAGGCCAAGGGCTGTCCCGCCTGAGGGAAGCCTAGCTGAAGCTATTGAGGTGAGTTCAGGTTGAAGGCCCTCCTGAGCTTGGGTGAAAAGTTCTGTTCCACAGGTGTACATTAGGCAGTGCTTGCACGAAGTCTTAGGGTAACCCTTGGCAATACTTAGCGCTTCTTTCTCTGTTCTTTCTGCTGTTCCTAAGGTCATTTTCACGTAGTCTTTTCTGTCTCAGTGTTGTAATGTATAGGTTTTTGCTGTTAGCAGAATGTCTCAGGGGATAGCTTGTGGATAAACAGTGAAACTAGAGAGAAAATGGGATGGCGTGACTGTGTCCCCATCAGTGAAAAGCAAAGGTATTTTATTTTTGTGCCTAATAAGGAGTTAGCTTGCATTGCCTCTGAAAAGCCTATAGAAAGCTTTCAAAACATAGGAGGTATTTAAATTATACCAGCCCAAGTCACAGGATTTGTTGTAGAAAGTGTTCAAAAAGCAGTATGTTAAGATCCAAGGTCTTGGAAACCACCAGTGTTAGCAAAAACAATTACATTCTCCCAAGCAACTTGTGGAAAAAGGAGTGATACAGTGCCCTTGGCCTCTGTCTGTTTTATAGTACAAACTAGTCAAAGAGACCTCGGCCCACGAGCTTAGATAACCATCGCGTTTGGATAGCCATGTTTCCTCCTCTTAACTCTTGTTCAAGACACCTGATTTTAGAGACTAACGTCTCATGAATGGATGCTGTTGAATCTAATGCTACATGCCAGCTCTGCTTTTACATACATCAATTTGAAGCCTTTAATACTAGTTAAGTGGAATTATTACCTGAAGATATGTTGCAAGTAGATCTCATGACCAGAACAGGCAGCATTTGAGTTACTAACTTTATCTCTTAACAATGTAAACTTAGTCCAATTTATTCAACGTTATTGACTGTCTTTTAATTGTATGTTCACGTGATGCTGTAGTACAGATAATAAATGGTTGTATTCACTGCAGAAGACTTTTTTTTTTCTGTGAACCAGCTAATAGTTTAGGAATAAGCATGTTTTAGGGGAGGCTGTCAACAGCAAATAAGGTATGAAGCAGTGCTGATCAACTGGGAGCTACGTACTACAGTGAGGTATGAAAAATTCTCAAACAATTCCAGTGATGCATGGGTTGAAAAGGCTGATGAAGAAAGTTTCAGTTACATACTGGATTTAACAAGCCAGCTTGATTTTTTGGGGTTTTTAATTTTTTTTTTTTTATTTTCATTTTTCCCCCCAGCCCTGTCCTTGGCCACTTTTTCCTCATTCCCAAGCTGCAAATTTGCTTTCCCGATAGCTGTACGAGCACTGCTGTTGGAGGCAGGAGGTGGAGATGCTTCTGCTGTAAACAGAGTCACTGAAATTCTTCATCCTTCAATGCACTCTCCTCTCTTTTCAGAGAGAGATGTTTGTTCTAGGGTGGCTCCATGATGCAGCCATATGGCGCTGTCACACAGGAAGGGTGGGAACTTCTTCCAGTTGCTCTGTTCCAGAAACTGGCAAGTGGGATACTTCCTGAGAAGTGAAAACTTGAGCTAGTTCAGCTTCCACATTGCTAGCTGTTTTCTATCCCATCATACTACCCAACTGTTTGCCAGTCAATACTATGTTAACATCTAATACCATTTTACCCTCCAACTATTTTCCTTATGTTTACAAAGCAAGGCTAAAACATTTTTTTCATTTGTATAGGTCTGTTTTCTGTGTTTAGTCAATGGGCCAAAGCAGCTTCTCTTCAAGAGGGATCAAAACCAGTTTGTCAGTGATAGCACAAGGTTTATGACTGGCTCCATGGGGCATTATTAAACACGGAATTCAGCCCCTTTTTGCAGAATAACTTTGACACATCTGGTTTAAACAGTTTTAGTGCAGCAAGGAGATAAGTAGAAGTTTCTTCGCACAGTAGATTAGTTTCAGATGAGGTATGGGATCCCCTCAAATTCAGGTTCACATAAAAAGTACACCAATGGGACAACCACCCAAGAAAAGTGCATAGCCATCCATTGAATATGTGAAAATAAATGGTAGGCCTGCAGCACAATAAAATAAGAAAGAAAAAAACAAAGATCTTGTCACAGCCCCAGAAGGAAATGTAGGGTAATCACCCAGAAAAGGAGAAGGACGAGTGCTGAATTCTTTTACAAAATCCCTATTCTTTCCCTGCTTTCTTTGCCAGAGCACCTCTGATCCAGTTTTATTCCATGTTCCCCTTCAGTTTGTTCATGTTTTTACAGATATAGCACATTTTATGACACCCACTAAAGTTATCTGCTGTGAAATTCAATTGTTTAAATACTTTGTCCTTTTGTTACCCTTTTCTAATGGATTGCCAATACATATTGCTTTCTCATCAGATACTGATAGTCCCTTTAGTAGACTGTACTATTCTGTAAAATGGTGATGAACACACAATATGGCTTATAGGTAGTGAAGTACAAAGTAGTTGTTTCAGCAGTTTGCTCTCAAATAGGAAAATACAGTCTGTGTGTGTTTAATATTCACTAGGCTATCCTGGTGTTTAAGGCATGTTGCTGGTAGATAACCTCTCTGAACATTCAGGCATATTATTACTGCATACATTTTAGAAAAACATTTTTACTCATTTTAAAGGACAATTAAGGGAGAGGTTTGGTAATACACATGTAAATTAAGGCAGTATTTGTGAAGGCCTTATGAAGTCTTAACAAGAACTGTGTTTATTGTCATTAAAAGGTGGGAGACCTGGTCTGAATGGCTGACTTCTGGGAGTTAGCAGACTGGCATAAATACAGGATAGAACATCATCATGCAGATTAATTTTTACATAAATTATTTCTAGTTCACATTTTACTGGTTAAATAATGTTCAGTTGTATATCTTCTCAAAGTAGACTGGTTGAGAATCTGAGAAATCTGGTATTTAAGTGGTCTGTTGTAAAATCTTTGAAGTAGTTCAAGAAATGTCTCACTTCTTGCACAGACTGCAGAAATACAGTAGTTCTTGATCAATATGTGTGGGGAAGTTGAAATGGTATAAAATATGTTTAACAAATACAAGTATTTTTAAATTTAGTTGGAAGTCTGTACAGTTTAAGTCACTGTAGGTGGTCTCGGTAAAGCCGTTTCAGATGCGGAAAAGGGGTAGTGTTTTCATTCCCTTGTGTTATATGTACATTATCATGGTTCAAGTTAAACTATTTTCAAAATAATTGGAACATGAGGAAGTTGGTTACTAGCAAAGTTAATTCAACCTGTCTCTTGCTGTAAACTTTTTACTCCCTAGAGAGGATACATTTTGTTAAAAAAAAACAAACCACAAAACAAGTAAGAAAGAGAAGTAAAGTAGAAATGTATTGTTCTATCATGTAATTAAATAACTGACGTCCTTTTGTGATAATACATTTGGGTGGTCTGTTCTTGAACCACTTGATTTGTTAGGAAACATTACCATTTCCGCAACTAATCTCCAAGTCCTAAATATTTTAAAAAAAATTTGCATTGCGGTATTTCATCAGTGCATTACTCACCAGTTAAACTCTCTAAACTGCTGTCGCTTGGCATTGGAAAGGGCTTCCAGGTTTTTTTCTATCAGCAAAAACTTCCGTAAATTATAATATTGCTTGGCAGAGCATAAAGAATAAATACTAGAAAACCAGATGATTTAGGACAAAATAAATGGAAAGACTTGAATCTCATTTTGCTTTTCTTTGGAAAAAGAAGTCTCTGTAGTTTACAAAACATAGAAAGTTTGAAATTGCTTTCAGCCGCAATGTTTGTTTAGGTGTGGTGACCCTTTTGTATCCTTGTTGTAGTTTCCTCTCAATCAGCACAATTCTGATTGTCCCCACTGGACACTGTGGAGATTTAGAGGCTTGCTTGCTGCAATGGACCTCAATGATTTTGAGGTTAGGCAAGCTGCCACTGAGTCTAGCATCATTTTAACTGCCAGTGGTAATGAGCTGCTGAGTTTTCCAGATTAAAAGAAAACCAGCTTGAATATATTTAAATATTATGCTAATGTACGTAAACACTAATAGATTGAGTAACATTCCTGTAACCAAAGCAATCTACCCAAACCCAATTTTAATAGACTCGGCTGACTGTCAGTTTACTCATTCTGTGCACGAGTTTTTAAACTTTAGGTACCAGCAGGAAATGGCTAATGCAGTCACTACTTCTTATAGTTTATAGTGGTGAAGGGTCAATATTAAAATATTTCTGTGATGCAGTTGGTGAAAACAGTTATGATGATTTTTCTCAAGCCTGATTTGCAATACTATTGCTTTACTTTTCTAAATTCATAAACATCTGTAGAATCAATTTTTGCAAAAGAAATATACTCATTATATACCCAACTGGCCTTTAAAAAAAAAAAGGGGGGGGGGGGGGAGATAAAAACAAAAATAAAACTAGAATAAATTCGTACTTATTTGCTTGAAGACTTTAAAGTTCAACATTCTTCTCAGTTTATTTTCCATGTGGTTCCACTGCTACTAAGTTCCAGGTTTTGTTACAGAACAAAAATGACAATTAGAGTTGAAGTAATCTGAAATCTGATGCCTGAGTTATTAGGAAATTCAGGACACTTAGATTTCCTTCTTTAGGATATTTAGGAATCATTATGCTATCATCCCTTTATTCCAAATAAGAGCAAAGATGGAATGTGAAACTAGAGCCCTTTGCTTCCTTCTCTTTTAGTCCGTGCATGCTGCTGTAGCAGCAGCCAAGCTACATGGCGCGAGTAGTTAAATGCTGTGGCTGCATCCTCAAAACGGGGATTTGATCGCTTGCACACGAGACCTGAGCTCACACAGAAGGTACAACCTGACAAGACCGCTTAGAAATCTGTGATTATGCATTTTGTTCACAGGTGGGAACTCTGCTCAAGAGAGGAGTCTCTCTAGGGAAAGAGCAAAATCCTCTCTTGTCATGGCTCAGAGGCATGCTGATGCCTCCTGCTAATGCTCAAGTTTCTGCTGACTGTCTAGACAGTTTCCATTCGGTAACTCTGCTTTTGTTTCTTGTGATGCTCTGTGTCTGCAAAGACCATGCTCATCTCTGACAAGAACATTCTCTGTGGCTTGATTAAGTCAAAGTGATCAAAAACTGCAGAGGCAGGTTTTCCCTATAAGGTTTGTCTCGAGTCCTTAGTCATATGCCTTCAGCAATCATTTTTCAAGTTAGGAATAAAGGTTTTGATTTAAATAGGAAGATCAGACAGTGCACAGCTCCTGCCATTCACAATAATTTTCCATGTTCTGAGGGGAAAAAATGCCAGTGCTGGAAACTCCTTAGCTCTGTAATTTCTCAAGCCAGTAGAACTTCAGTGTGTCCGCTATGTATACATTTGCCATTGTAGAGCCTGATCTATGATATATATTTAAAAAAAAAAAAACAAAAAAAAAAAACCAAAAAAAACCCAAAAACCCCCCACAATCTGAAAAACCTCCACCCCCACCCCCCCCGCCTCCAAAAAAACACAGACACAGTATGAATGATTCTTGGCAGATTATCTCTGGAAGCTGATAATAAAGTAAATACCAGCAGTTCAAGAAAATATGATTCTGAATTGGAGATAGGAGAAAATGGAGAAATATTGATGCTTTGTGATACAAAGTTTTTGCTTTAGCCATTGCAAACTCTTAACTTAATTTTTCTAAAATCTTGGACTTACAGGATTCCTGATATGGATGCTGATTATAACTTCCTTTAGGAATGGTACTATTAATTTTCCTTTAAAAGTTAGATTGTCAACATTGGCAGATATATCTTCATAGCTTTGTTTCCTGGTACCAAGAGAAGAAAGTAGGTTTGTTGTACCAAAAATGGGCCATCTTTCTTACTGTCTTCAACTTGAAAATGCAATTGCAACAACCAGAATTAAGCTGCAGCCAAGTCAGGTTTTGTGTGGAGCAGCCGCAAGGTATTTCAGAAGTTACCCCACAAAACATTGATTACTGGCCCCAAACAGCAATGCCGTATCCAGCAATGTGAGTGCTCCTCTTTATTTTCTGAGCAAAGTAAAATGCACTAGTGTAACCTGCTGATGAAGACAGTTTAAACTAACATTTTCTTTGAGCTGAAATGTACTGGAGCTTATACAATTAACTACTTTATCTTGCTGAAGTGAGTGTGTGTGTGTGGGGAATGATAGTAGAAACATCTGCAGCACAGTAACTTTATATACTGCTACAGATGTTAAGCAAGAAGATATCTGATTCCCCTTGGATCCATTTACATCTGTGATTTGAAAAAGGCAGGCAGTTGTACCTACATCAGGTGCTGTGTAAGAGTTGGGATATGCCACGTTCAAGCATTACAACCTTGCATCCTTCAAATGTTTTGTTAATCTTGCTGTGATATCTTGGACCTAGATAAAATAAAATAACTTGTACAAATATAAGATCCCTGGTCCTGTTTTGGATTAGTTGTAGTAATTGTCTTTTTTTAATTCTAAAAGGAATGTTCTTACTATTTTTAGTGTGTTTGAATTCCTTCATATGTTTTAATCATTATTCATGGAATTGCACCTGAAATGCTCCAAATATACTTTTACTTTTTTTTTTTTTTCTGGCTGTGCAATAGGGTTTGCTGTGATTATACAACCAAGATAATTTTTCAAAACTTCATCTCTCCTCTTTGGGTCTCTTACATTAGTACTGCATAGAAATATTTGTATTTGGATCAGATAATTTTCACGTTGCCGTAGAAATGTTCTAAGTGTGAGTAGATGTGGAACAACAGACTGCCCCATGTCTTCGAACTGTATGGGCGGTATTGTTTCCTAAGCAGACGGTGGCAAGGTTTTGCGACACTCTGAGCTGGAGCAATGGCTGCTTTGGTGACCTGAACGTGTAAAATAACGCGTAGCAGAGACTTGCAACGCTACTGCCTGAAGTTCGATCTCTCATTTTCACTCGGTGCTTCTTTGACCTGTCAGGGTCGCTTCAGTTGCTTGAGCCAGCACAACAGCCCTCCAGTTGAGTGAGCTCTGCTCAGCTTGTGGGCGCGTGGGTGCGGTGAGGGTGTCTGCTAGGTGGGGAGTCTGCAGAGATGCTTTTGGGGGGGGGTGGCGCGGGGGGCAGTGCACTGGTGACTAGAAATACATTGCAGCTGCCATGTCGTGCTCTCCCCCCCACCCCTCCCCGTGACTTGTCGAAGTGAAACAGCGTACAGCGAGGTGGAAACTGAGCCTCTCGTGCCCTTAGACCAGAATGGCTTCACCTCTACAAGCTCACCGGAGTGCTGTTCTGAAATTGGTTTGAGTTGTGGAACGTGCAGCACCTGGGTGAATCTGCAAGGAGGCAAACCTATTGAACGGGTGAGCAGTAACAGGTTTCCCCTATGTGGGAAAATGAAATGCGGTTTCAGACGAAACTCGTTTGCTTATTTGGGTCTTAGCTGATGGCATTAGGTGCTGTTCTGTGACCCGCGCCTCTGTTTCATGGACAGACTGCTCTTAAGGCTTTGTCAGGTACGTCAGTGGATGTTTGCCTTTGTTGTTCGAAAAATCATGGAAAAAATCAGTTTTATTTGGGAGAAATATGTTCTGATCAATTATAAAACTCCCAACTGCGGACCAGTGCCTGGGTGCAGTTGAACACCGTATCTGAAACAGCACTGTACTGTCTCTCTTAAGGATTGTATGTATACCAAGGCATGCAGCAAAGGATTAAGCAGACATGCAAGTAAATCTCTCCCATAAAAAAGATATTGTGTTATATTGTATATGACCTGTAGCCCAAGACACTTTTATGAACTGCTTATCCACTGCCATCCCAAACCTACTCCCCTGTCTGGTACCAGCACTCGTTATAAATCATCAGTGTTTCTCTCTTTTTTTTTCTTAATACTTTCCTGCTCTAGTTGCACTCTGTTGTTTAAAATCCTTAAATTAGTATTAAGAAGAAGTCTTTTTAGAAGACTTTTTTTTGCTGGGTTTTGCCTTTATGTTATTCTTTATCCGAGTGATTACCCTGATTTTAAGGATAGTCAGGGTAAGAGAACTGCTGCAAGAACCATCTGTCTGGACTTACTAAATGACCGAGAGGGTGTCTGTCTGGGTGATCTGCATTTAAATTGTATCATCTTATCCTCATTATCTTTTTGTGTAATTGTCTGGGGACTTTCCTGAAGGATTCCTTTAGCATAAATCACAATGTAGGATTTCTGATACCTCATTTTTGTCTGTGTGGCTTAAACCAGAAATATATTAAATTTGGTCCTTAGAGTCCTCTTGGGTCACTCTTTTTTGTGCCGTCATGAATTAAATCCCTTTTTCCCCTCTCCTCTTTTTTTTTTTTTCATCCCTGGATTATTTGTCCACGGGAAAGAGCTGATGCCCGAATATTACAGGGGGGGTGTGCTCCCTAGGTTTTTAGAGTGTTACTTGTGTTAACATATTAATGTGTTTTTTCTCATGTAATCTAATGATGGTGGCATTTTTAATCAGTTTTGAAGGACCATTCTGAAACAGCGTGTGAAATTTGAAAAATACTCCAAAAGGAGCTGTCTGAGTAGGTCTGAGATACTCATTAACAAACATCCATAAATTCATAATTGCAGACTGACTTCCTTGTTTACCATTTTTCTTTCATAACGACAATGAGACATGACAGCTAGTCCCAGGGGTTTACTGCACTTCTCGGCTGGTTGATGTCACTCTGCCTTTAGACCTGTGTCTTGCAGAGCAACCAAGGGACTCACTGATCTCCCACAAATGTGCTACCTGTCACGTCTTATTGTCTTAAAACAGACCCGTCTGATTACTGAAATGGAGAAATATTTGTGCATAAGGGTTTAAACTCATCTTAAAAAGACTGTCTTCACTTCTGTAACAGACCCAAAATTGAGATACCGTTTAAATTAAGAATATAGGAAAAATGTTTCAGTTTTAAAGAATTTGTTTGTGAATCTGCATTCCTTTATTTTGGTGTTGGAAAAAAACCCAAACTGTGACTTTCAAATAGATTGAGGTCTTCCACTCTAACAGAATTCTTCTCATTACATGTTTGTTACTCGATTTCTATCCAAAATTAGAATTCTGCTGCTCAGTCAGTAATTTTTCAAGGTGAAGTGAAAACCCAATTCCAGATTTTCTCAAATTTAACTGGTTTGCTTTATAATTTGGTCAGCATTTCATATCCTGGTAAATACAATGACTTTTTTTGGCCTTTAGATTAACATGCTTTTGTACATTTATTATGATTATTAAGTAAATGCTGTTTTTGTGTTATAAATTCTTTGGACGGATCTGGACATCCCCAGATACTTCTCAGTTGGCTGCTATGTTTTGGATTCTGGACTGAATTTTAAACTGGTGTTTGGATCTGCTCAACTGTGCCGCTTAAACTCTAATTGTCATTTTTGGACTAAAAGAGCAAGCGGAATTTTTCCCTGAAGGCTTGGATGTGTTCATCATTCAGCCTTAAAACTGTTAAGCTTGCAAACAATTTGAACTTGATTACTATTCCGCAGAGCTGTGTCCTCCAAACAAAATTAATGGCAAAAACGCTTTTGAATTTTTCTGGGAACAGAATTGGGCTCTTACAACCTCGTTCCATGTGCTCATCTTTCCGAAATTGGCTGAGAATTGGTATTGCCAGTGTATTACCAACGGCGCTTCAGCCTTTGGGCCACGTGGCTGGTTAGTCCACCAGTATGGCTCTACCAGCAAAGAGCAGGTTTAGCCACCTACCCATGAGGATCCCAGCTGTGCCAGGAGCCCCCCATGCAGTGGCATGGACCCCCTGGCAGCCCAGCTCGGGAGTTGCAGCTGGAGGCTCCCCGTGCTAGAAGGGGGTCGAAATTTCTTGCGTACAAAGCCGGCTTCAGCTTGATCGGTGACTTGATGAACCGATCATCAATGAAGCAAGCTCGTTCCTTGCTCGACTCAGAAAGACCACGCAACCTGCTCTGGCGTACTGAGATTTGTCAAGTCTCTTGCTCTGAGAATCATGGAATTGCGAGTCCTTGCATATTAATCGCTCCTACTGCATGCGATCTCGGTGCTGCTTGCTGTCTCAACGTCACGGTCTCGCTTGCTTTCTGCAGCTCCCATCAGGCTGGACGCGGTTGTTCGGGCGATGCTGTAATTTCCTCGTCAGCCGCCTTGGCGCGTGAGGCTGTGATACCCCTGCTGCTGGGGGAGGCGTGTGTGACTCCCAGGGCCCTGCGTTTGGGGACCCTGCTGCAGCACGGTGCCCCACGCCAAGCCCCCAGCGCCCGTCGCATCTCTGCCCACCTCGTGATGGGTCGGGTACGCCAGGCACATCCCTTCTCACAGAGGCTTGTCTGTCACTGGCTCCTGTCAATCAAGGGGCGTTTGCAAATTCTGCGTGATCCCTCCACAAGTACCTGGTATGTTTGGGGTTTTTTACCACAAATAGTAAACGCTGGATCGCTGAAATAGAAGTAAAACCACCCAAACCTTACAACTGGGACGAGAAGCAGTAACTTGGACTAGTTTCTGAATATTTACCTTTATTACTAATTTAGCAATTGGTAAATAATTAGTAAGATGACGCACACTAGTCATCTTGGTTTGACACCTCACAAATTTCAGCCACCGGTTTTAAGGGAAGACAACCACCTTTGTCTGGAAAAGTGACATTTTGAGCCATTCCCGCCCCATCTTTAATTAATCTTAGAAGCTGGCTTCTAAGACAAGAAGATGTAATTGCAGAAAGACACAAAATACCTCCATAATTACCAGTTTCATAAAGTACTTGAAAATTGTGAGAGGGAGCATATTGCAGATCTCTAAAAATAAATAGTTTGTAAAGTCATAATCATTATAAAACAGATTTACTTGTGAAGACAGTATTACACATGTTAAGGGTAGTCTGTCACTTACAACGTGTAGTACATATGTGACTTGAAAAAACAAGCCAGTAAAAGCTGTATTAATGATGAATTTTATTTCTATTCTGTCATTTTAACGGATGTAAAATTGTGAAAATTAGGAAGGAATTGATAATATTTTTTAAAACCTAATCCTGAAAACATTTTTTGAAAACTAAACCTAGTTTTTGAAAACATGAGCTTACCTGCATTTTGTGAAAACAAAGCAGAAGAATCCCCTTCTTCAATCGGTAATCTCTCATTTTGACCATGCCACCAGTTCTTGGTTTACTTTTTCTTTCATTTTTTTTAAACTTCAGATTCTATTGCTGGCTATATTGGAAAACTACTAAAATACTATCATTTTCCAGATAATGTTCTTAACTTCTTGGCATATGTTCCTTCTTTCAAGCCCCTCAGGATAATCCGCAGCTCCACAAAAACATGAGTCAAATACATTACAAATTTCCCTCAGAGAATCGACATCTTTTCCAGCTGTTTGGATAGTCTGTCTAAAACCTGACCAGACCTCTCATCTCCCAGTATTGTTTTGGGCTTTTATTTTTTGTCTTTGATTTGTTCTATGCTATGATTTCTAAACTGAGCCAATAATTTCAGTCTCATTGGTTTTCTTTACAATACTTACACTGGACAATAAAACGATCTGTTATCCAAGGAAGATTGTATTGTTTTCAACTATTTCTATTCACTAGTGCAAAATTTCTTACCCATGTCAACAACCCCCCTTTTAAAACCCTCCCTAGGCAGTTTCACATATTATTTATGGATTAAAATATCTCAACCATATTCCTAAATAGACTTCTGCTTGTTTTGATTGGTTTCAGATAGGTGAACAGCAATTATGGGGGCCATATAAAGCTCTTGGTAGATGTTCTATTTTAAATATAGTTTTGGCAACTGGGTAAGTTGCTTTTTTTAAAAAAAAAAAAAAAAAAAGGCATTTGTGATCATTCCAGTTAATTCCTTGTGTATTTTGTCTGGCAAGGTAATATAAATCTAGTTGTAACAGCTTTAAAGATTGGCAAGTTACCTAGTAAGCAGCCTAAGGTGGGAATTGGGCCTCAAAAGTGTTCCATCTCAATTAGCAAAAATAAGCTTATCCCTCAGCCTGTCTACCCAGGACCATTTATTTTCTTCTAACCTTTAAGAAACCTTCATTGACTATGGAGACAGAGAATTATGTTAAGAGAATCCAGAGTTGGACCAGTTAATATCCGTGAACAATACGATCTCCTGCTCTATTTTTCATTCGTTGCCTGCAAGGGGAAGAAAGCAAAGGAGGTTATAACCATAGTAACACTATGTCCCAAATCTCACAATATATTAGATCACACTTTTGAAATGTTATCGTTAAATATGATAGCCAGCAATCAGGAAAGTGTCACTTGAGTTGCCAAGGTCTCTCTCAATGGAGGCGCTAATTGGGTGATTTTGTGCTTGATGACGGACGCTACCTGCCGGTTCCTCCTGAAGATGGGAACTAACACAATAACAGCTCTTTGGCATTATCGGCCACAAACTGCTTGGGCGTTCAGCAAGCTGGGGGCTGGCTTGTAGCTGCAGGACATGGTTCTGCTCCGCTGGCAGCCCTGCAGAGGATCCCAGTCCTATGTCTGGCCCAGCTCTGAAGACTCTGAGCCGTCCTGCTGGTGCTGGATCGCTGTGGGGATGTGCCAATGGGCTTCAGCCTTTCCCTTCCCTCCTCCTGCTCCTCCTCCTCCCTGTCTCT
The DNA here is from genome assembly GCF_929443795.1 of Astur gentilis. NCBI lineage: Eukaryota > Metazoa > Chordata > Aves > Accipitriformes > Accipitridae > Astur > Astur gentilis. Next base: position 69,451,351 of record NC_064919.1, read on the forward strand.
GGCGCTGTGCAGGGGGAACTTGTTCCACACCTCCAGCTCCCTCTGCTCACCCTGCGTGCCTTCCTGCCCCAAACTTCCCCGCCACTGCCCCTGCCGCAAGATGCCTCCTGTGGCATAACCTGTCTGCTTGCTTAAAACCCCCATTTTGTCTGTAGGCTTAAAAAAAATGAAGGAAAAAAAAAAACTAAAAAGCATGCTACTGATGTTGAAGCTTGCCCAGACCATTCTAACTGAACTAAGTGAGCAAATAATTACTCGAGCAGTTACGCCAGCAGATTGTGGGGAGAGGAAACCTCTGGCATGCCGGGGGAAGGAGCTGACATGTGGCGATGACAGCCCGGTTAAGGAATCAGTCATCTTCTCGCTTTGCTCAGCGGCAGGCAGCACTGATGGCGCGGCTGTTGCCCCATGCACGGCACCGGGCTGCCTTCTGCAGCCCCTGCCCCACGGCGTGCTTGCCGGCTGGGGAGGATGCTCTGTGGCTGCGCGCTGCCACGCTCAACTGCGGTTCGCCACGTTGGAAGTTCAGCAGCTTCCAGTTTTTGACCGATGTCTTTCAGAGATGTTTAAAGAGTTGGCACCTGTGCACTCGCCTCCACAACAAAGAAACAAACCTCCAAAAAACAGAAACCCAGAAACTTACACAGGAAAAAATCTGGCAAACTGTAATGAATCCCTCGCCTCCCTTGTCTACGCATAATCACGCACGCTTGCTTTTGCATTATCTATTGGAGACTCAGCAAAACTTGGGAGTGAGTTTAAGAAGAACCCAGATGACTGTCTGTAGTGCCTGTGTTCTCCGAGATGTCCTATATACCGTATTTTAAATGTTGCTGCACATTGAGCTTTGTGTGTGTTCGTGTAGGTCGAGTTGGAGGAGTGAAAGAAAAGGTCATTTTCCCAAAGGAGAGCTCTTTTGGAGAGAGCTTTTTGCATTGCTGGGGAGTCCGAGATGAGCACAGTCAGCAGGCCTGAACACAGTGAATGTCGTACTTCTGCTAAAATGTTACATGCAGATATGACGCTATTTGCGTGTATGTAGAATTATGTGTGGATCTGATATAGTGGGTGTGCATTTCTGAAATGTAGTATGTAATGGGTTTTGCATGCAGTGAAAATTTGAATCTCCCTGTCAATCCAGACACCCGAAATTATGCCAGTGACTACTCTGTAAATTTAGGAGGTCTAATAAAATTTTATTTAGTGCTATTCATGTGGGGATTAAGGCTTAACTATTATTTACGGTATTCTTTAAAAATAGCCTTACCTTGGTGGCGTTTCAAAGAAGTACGAAAATCCTTAGGGCCCAACATCCTGCAGTGGGGAAGCTATTTAGTTAAGCTGAAGGAGTTGTAGTATTGACCTGTTTGTAAGAAAGCGAGCGCTTGCTATTTGATCAGACTTTGAACTCAAACAAAAATACTGTGTTGAATGTTTTATGGAACAGGTATTCTCTGGCTCTTAGGACTGTGAATGGCTATTTGATAAAGGCTTTAGCATTTGCAACTCTGATTGTGGAAACTTTCTTGTTTTGTGAATCTAGCTGATTTACTGGAACATAAGTTAATATTAACCTTTCTCATTATAAAGACTGCATTTAGCTTCTGGCAGTGTGCAGAAATCATTATTGTCACGTTTCTAATTTCTGAAAATTAACATTTTTAAGATAAACATGGAAAGAAAAAACTCTGGACACTTCATTAACAGGGAAGTAGTTGAAGTTCTGCCATAAATGCTTATGAAAAACTGTATAATACTGTTTGGCCCCATATAATTTCCTGGGGAATTCAGATCCTTGAGTAAGTAATAGTAGTTGTATAATTTTCTGTGACAGAGAGTGCTTGTTATGTAAACATAGTTACTAAAGATACTGGACAGATGTGTTTAATACTATAAATTGATCTTACCTGACCATAAAAGCAACTAAAGTCCTTTTGAATACCTTCTAATATACCTAATGCTTATGCCAAAAGTGCAGAATTTATCTGAATCTGTGACCTTTAGTAAGCCTTTTTGTCTCGAGTATATGTTTCTGAGCTGTGTCTCAAGTTGCAAGCTGCTTGAAAATCAGCCCATAAACTTTTCTTAATGTGTAATTGAATCTCATTTCCAGTGCAGAGCAACAATAATGCTAGGTGAGCATTGGTCAAGATACTAAACACTTGAGGTGGTACGTTTCTTGTGACCTCTTTTAAGGAACCTGAATTCTCACATTTTCACTGTGTGGTCCTTGGTTCTGTGGAGCGTACGTGTGAAGAACATTCTGAATGAAATTGCTGATACAACGGCACTTGCCATGAGGAGCAGGAAAAAATGAAGCTACGACCACATGGTCAAACCTCCACCAAAATCGTTGTTGATTTAGCTCTTATTAATGAGTGATTGCCTCGTCTCCTTTTAGGAGGATGGTGATGCTGTCTAAGAATCAATATGGGTCTTTTTTCTCCCCTACACCCGCATCTTCTTCGGATTGTAACTGTTGGATACTTCCTTATCTTTGGTTCTGTATTTTGGAGTTTGTTATTGCTACAGTAGGGTCTTGAGCTTGCCTATGTTTATGTAGCCACATCCTCTTGGCTAGTGGCTCTCATCTTTGCCAATAGCATCTGACGGATTTTTAAGATGAAAAAGCAATAAATCTGTGTTTCTAGTACAAACTTCTTTTCATTCTTATGAGCTTGAAAGAAATGGATTAAACTTTAAACAATATTAAGTATCTCTCAGACTGTTAATAATTAACGTTAATGGCAATTCTATATTTTACCAGTCTTAATACTTTCTTCTGTCAACTACTTTGTTGATGAAACTTTTGAAAACATTAATTGGGCAACTAGTGAACCTTGCCTTACCATGTCACTGTGGGCATTAAGAATGGTGTGTCTGCAGCTTCTGGATTAATTGTAGTTGTAAACATGCTACTGGCAGATGTCTTTTCAGTTGGGACATTGCATCCACTGCATACTATTTCTTCTTTCACCTTGACTGCCATATTGGGGTATGGTGGTCAAGAAAGTCGGGTTGCTTTGGTCTTGGATAAAGTGAAGAAGTCCCCCAAATTATTATGTTGAAACAGTTCTTTGTTTAAAAAAGGAAAAAAACAACTTTTTTTTGAAACCGAAATACGTTGTGGGAACCTGTCAGTTTTAATGGTATAGCTGTTGAAAACCTCGGTATTTTATTTTATATGGAAAGGATTGTTCTAGTGTTCTCTCCAGTAAGGTAATATTGAAGATGCAACAAATGTATTCAAATAATAGTTGAAATATTACATTTTGAAACCTAAAGACTAGCACCTTTTTCAAACCAGTTGGGAATGGTAATTTTGTAGGTGAGACTCCCACAATCTCAGCTTTTGAATTAACTTTTATAAAATTTCCAAATATTGGAACTAACTAAAAAGAAGAAGTTCTAGCTTCTGAAAAAATACTGTTGTGAGCTTTTTGATTTTCCTACAGTTGTACACTAAATAAGACGTGATCACTATGGAATAAAATATATTCTGTGGTAGATACAATTTTGCTTTCTTTTCTGAACCCAAGTGTCTTAATGTGACTGAAGATTTAATTACAAGAAGTATGATAATGAACTTCTCAGGTTCTGTACAGAAGCTCATCGCAATCAGTTGATCAACTGAGAGCACGGAAGAACCATTTATTGTTTAATGTATTAATGTTTTCTTTTTCTGTACGATCCTTTTTAATTCAGTACAGTGAGATTATGAATTTCAGGTAAGTTAATATAAGAGACTTGGGTTCTGGGGTACCAAAACAGTTACGAATTTCAATGCTTCCTTTATTCCTGGTATTTAATTCTTCAAGCCTTTGAAAAATCACAGTAAGGTTTTTTTATTTCGAACTTCCTAATCACTAAAACAGGCTTTTAGACTTTTTTCCCCAGTAGTGTGGTGAGAATTCTCATTATTAAAATAGGTGATATTTCCTTCTTTATTACTGTCATGTCACAGGTGAGGTTTTGCTTTAAAATAAATATCCTTTGAGGAATTGTTTTGAACGTGGTTTCCTAAGAAAACAAAGCTCATGCAATGCTGCTTTCTGCATGTGGGTGCGTGCCCATGTGCCCTACTAGCAATAACTTTTGACTCTTGTCCAACTTCAACATCTCTGAGTGCTCTCCTGAAAAAACAAGTTCACCGTGTGCTAGATAGCAAAGAATCAGTGCAGGACACAAACCTGTGTTTTACAGAAAACCGAGTTTTACTTGTTCAGCTGCTTATGGAACCACTTGTTTCTTATGTAACATATGGGCTTAATTTGTTTCTTTTCCAAGTTGGGAAAGATTGTTCTTTTTAAACTGATTCTTGCATGACTCTGTCTTGGTCCACGCTGGATTGTTTTGATAGGGAGTTGTGAGATGACAGATTTAGTCCTCATACAGGTGTGCAAGCCAGGAGACCTGGCCCTGTTTTTCTGTAGTCTTTGTATGATCACTATTCCCAGTTTTCCTGTAGGATGTGGCTTGAAAGGGTGGACACTTGTCTGATGTTAGTGAGACCGTATCACCTATTCTTTGGTTCTTTTGCTTTCAAGGATGTATTTTACATTTTCTGTAATTTATTTAAGGATACTTCAGTTGATATTGTGGGCATGATTCTCTGTTGTCTCTAGCATGACTGGCAAGCCACTGGCATTTCCATCTTTGCAAGCCCAGTTATCCAGCCATACCTGCCTTCAAGCTTCAGCTGAAAGCTGAGTGGAGGAGAGATGCATTTCTCCTCGGATCTATGTTTACCTTCCCCTTTTCAGTTCAGCATATGCCCCGCATCAGTCCTGGGAACCTAAGGGAACTCTGCCACTCTCCAGTTACTCTACGTAAGTGTTAACTTACCGGTTTTGTCTCTTTTTTTGTATCAGCTCTACCCCAGACATCCTGATCTTCCACCTCGACAAGGGTCGTACTTCCCATGTGCCCCCGCTTTCCCCGGGGGCTCTGCGGCGGCAGCCAGGCAGGCTGCAACACGCCCCCCCCCCGCCATGATCCTCCTCCTAACCTGTGTTTTGTTTGCCTGTCTTTGCCGCAGCCGATGCACTTTCCTTAAAAAGGAAGTGCTCATATCATTATGTGGATGCTATTTTAATCCGCTGCCTAAAATATAAAGGAGTGATAGTCTGGAGTTAGGTTTTTAGCCTTCCCAAAAATAAATTGTCTGCCTTTGAAACCAAAGAATATTTCTTTAATTAAAAATATTTAGCTTTATACTTTGCTACACTGTCAGTGAAAAATAGGAGTAGGACTTTCAGACTGCATTTAGTACTGTCCTGAAACTTTTATTCAGTGAATTATCAAATAGTAGGTATACGATCATTTATTTTTATTTCTTAAACTGAAATAGCATAGAGTGGTAACTAGTAGTATCTGTGAGGAGAGTTTAGGGAACATTTTTTTTATTACTCGCATCTGCAGTACAGAAAATGGCTTGTCAGGTCCTAGTGTCCCCCAGCACACCGTCTTGGTTTTTGCTCTTTTCATTTGTAGTTAGCTGACATGAATATTTCCACAGCTTTTTTGAGTTGTCATTCACTTTCATAAGGAGATGGGTAAAGGCTTTCTAAAAAATTTTATCATTTGACTCTAACTTTGAGGATGTATTTCCAAGATACTGTTGTTCAGCAGAAAGTAGGCTTTTTCTTTTAAACACGTGCTGCTTGCAGGCCAGGCTCTGAATCTAGGCTGTGCTTAGTGCCTTCATCTCAAGTTTGTTCTGTTTGGTTTGGTTTTGTTAAGTTTCCACCACAGCTAAAAGGCCAGTGTTTTGTCTAGTAGGAAGAGTGCTATGAGCTTCTGCGTGGAGAAGTATGTCTTACTTTGTTTATGCAGATAGATTTTATGGATTATTTCCTCCTGTATCTACCATCTGTTGTTGACTCCTATTGTTTCTGGAAGTTCTTCCTCTCCAAGCCTCCCAAATATTTCCTTTTTTAGCAAATACGTCATGCAGCTCTTTTTTTGTGTGACCCTTAAGAATCTAGTCTTGTTCAGTGTATTTCCCACTTGAATGAAAAATGTTTGAATAAAAATGACTAGAGTTTTAAAAAATAAGTATATTGCTTTAGGCACCTGAACAATACATTCTAAGTGCCTGATACCTTCTGATGAAACTGGAAGTGGTTTTATTTTTCAAGAATCAAAATAAGATGTCCATGGAAGAAAGTGGGAAGTGTTGTATATTCATTAACAAAGGCAAGTTGCTGATCCCTGAACTAATTTCTCGGTTCCACAGAACTAAATGTAAAATAAGGTCTTAATAAATCTACCTTTGCATATTTATCTTAGAACATAAGGTACATATTTTGAAGGCAGACATATAAATTAGAAAAAGTAAGTGGTCTGCATGGCATGAAATCGTTTGAGATTTTTATTTCCCCACTTTTTGCATTCTATCACTTAAATAGGTAATTTTTATGTGACATAGTATTGAGCATAGATTGGCATAAGTCTTTCACAATATTGCAAACAAAAAGTGTAAATTTGAGGAGAAATCTGTAGTTACAAAAACTAAGCTGACCATTTCAATGTCAATTCATTCACTCAAGTTTATTGCATTAAAACACAAAACCCCAAAGTTTTTTTCTGATGAACATCTTCACATATTGATAGCTCTGACATAAATTTAACTCTGATGTTATCAGGAGTGGAATGTATATTAACCCTTCCTCCCTGTTATATCAAATGTGCTTTTTAATTCTTACATCTGGGATCTCTTTTTTTTGGTCATAGCTGGATCCTTTACAGTAGTGTTAGTAAAATAGTCATAACTAGGTATTGATTGGAAAGAGGATTAGATATGGATATTGGGAGAAATGCTTTAAAAGCTGCATGTGACATTGTATTTCAACAGCACAGAGGTTAAGCATGGCTTCAGTTACAGTTAGCACTGGTGAGCGGTCACATTGCTGGTCAAAGCAGCATAATAATCAGAGGAGTAAGTCTTAAATCGGGATGGTGAAGTATTTTCTAGCAAATGACAATAAACTAACATAAAGGAGGATTTTTTGTGAAATGGCAGTGTTATCCTCTTGATACCTATGGCAATATATCTGACTGAATTAAAACCATTCTAATGTTAGCCTGCTGTCTTTATTAGAAGAGAGTGGGTTTCTCCGTGAAGCTTTGCAATTGATTAATATTAAATTATAACTGTGATGGCAAAGTGCTTTGTTTGAGTGCTTCTAAGTCAGATGGGTATGTGCCCTTGCACGCTGGAAGGATGCAGAAAGCATTGTGCTCAAGTAAATGAGATTTGAGGGGTCAAATTGGCATGAAAATTTCAAGTATCAGGCAAAAGTTGGGGCAAGAGTTAGCTACCATCAGAGTACAAGCTGAACTCAGGCGTCTGGTGTTTGTTTGGTGATTAATGGGCACCTCTGACTCCCTCTTTGGGGAGCGTGCTGGTGGGTGAGTGCCTGATGGGTTGGTTGTTCTTGCTGGTGGGTACAAGATCCACCTTGCCAAGGCAGGGCCTTATGCAGTTGCAGTCATCAAATACTGCCAAAGTTCTCAAAAGGCATATAAACAGGTCTGTAAAAGATCAACCCTGGAATGATAAAGACAAGCGATGTTAATACATGGAATCTGAATGGGCGTATAATATTGCAGGAACTCCTCTTATCTGTAAGTTATGCTGTGACTTTTTGAGTATTCGGGTGTTTAAAAATAACAGTCCGTAGAGCCTTACTACTCTAACAGATGAGGATAGACAACTTTTTTTGAGGTAACTTTCTATTTTTTACAAAAAGGAAGGTATGTAAACATGAAGGGCCAATCTGGGCCAACTACTGGTTAGTTTATATCCCCTGAGACCTTCCTATGAACTACATGTGGCAGGAACTTCTGCTGAAGTAGTGCATGAGTAAAATCTCAAGTTACTGCTTTTTGGATCCACCGTTGAATGACTGACAGGAAAAGGCAAACAATGCCAAAAAGAGAAAAGTGAAAAAAAAAAAAAAAAATTCCACACACTACCATTTTCTTTTGTCCATGTATCTTCAGTCAGGTTTAGACAAGCTTAAATATAATTTATTTCCCCTCAAATTTACCCTTTTAGTGAGGCAGGCAGAGGCAAGCAGAATTACTGAGTTGGAGGACTCTTAAAATGTCTTTGATGCAGGATACCTTCTACTTACTGAAAGAGTTTAATTTAAACAAATTAATTCCTTCATTTTATGGAAGAATCAAGCAACGATTAAAAAAACCAAGACCCCCCCCCTGCTCTCCCCACCCTCAGAAAACCATTAAACAGTTCAGACAGGTGAAATCAGTGGTGATTGTCCAGAAGTCAAGACTAGGCAGGTGCTGTGGGTGGCTTTTTAGTTCACTTTTCCTGTAAAAACTAGGGCAATTCACTTAAAGCAACAAAAGAATTTGCATTGACTATTTCAGACAGCTGCTGCAGAAGATGAATTGGAGAAAAGTGTAGAAATCAGAGACATTACAGAAGATCAGAAGCATCTGACCATGCTTCAGAGGTAGTGAAAATATTCAGATGGCAGAGGTGTGGCATAAAGAGACCTATAAGAGAAGAAAAAGTTTCTTCTGAACAGTTGACTTTATATGAGGGGAGGAAAAAAGCCCTCGGTGTGTTTCCACTTATTTTTGCAAATCAGCCTGTTACTGTGCTGGTGGACTAGAAGTCACGCCCAAACACAAGACAGGACTTACACAAGTAGCTGCTCTTTATCAAAGCGGTGCTGATCACCCAGTTATCCTAAAGTGAGTGTTAGAACAGTAAAATCTTACAAGTTTTCCCCCAAACTTCCCATTAACTCTTCTCTCTCACTCTTTCCTGATAACAAGAAGAATTTGGTATTTGATCAGTTGTCAAAAATAAATCCAATTAAGCACAAAAGGCTTTCAGAAGGAACACGTTAATATTTGTTGTTTAATGTTTTATCAGACTCCATGGTTCATCCCTGTGGGAGCTACGAAGTAGCGTATATCGTAAGTGCAAGGACTTACAGTTAGTGTGATCACCAGTGTTAGGTGGAGGTGTGTGCTGTTGGTGAACTGTGTCTATCATTAGGTTTATGTGAGGGTCTAGTCTCATCCTATAGTATCTTTAGTCACACTGTAACATAAAGTTCAGATAACACAACTGAAATTTCCTAAGGGATTTCTCATTGCTAGTTATGACAACTTAGAGGTCTGGGCCCAAAACAGGCAAGCTTTTGTGCCTCAGGCTGACTTCAGTAGGAAATCTTAATGCTTCTTTTAATAGTATATCCAAATCTGACATCCTGGTCTTATTGTTTGGCTTGATTACTCTCATTTCATCAACATTTTATTAAAAAACTTGGCTGGAAAGAACTTTGCTTTAGTACACAATCAAATATCTATAATAATAAAATATATTACATTACATAATTTTATTACATATTATGATATTTGAGGATTAATTATTTTGCAAATATAACTCCTACCATTAAAGAATAATATAGCATGTGATATTCCATTAGTTTTGCAGTTCAACCATATAAACCACAGCAGTATTAAATGAACAGAGGGCTTCCACTTAACACTTTCTATGCAAGTTAGGAGGTTGTTTTTGTTAGGTATTATAATATATAAAGAGGTGTCTGCTCCAGTATTTTGCCTTAATGCTTGATTTCTTTGCTTTTAATGGGCTTAAACCAGACCCTTTATATTGCTTTAATGTATTTTTGCATGTATTATAAACACACCCACACATGCATCAGTTCAACATTCCAGCAAGGCAGCTGATTTTAAAAAAATGTTGTTAAACAAGTTGAAACTGGTTGGCACATATCTGAAGAAAGAAATCAAATAAAACTGGCAACTAAAGAGAAAGGGAAGTTGATATTGGCACTTCATCACAGAGGTCTCTAGGTAAAACATATGCAAAAGCCCTTAAAATATAGTTTTACTTTGAAAAGTGACTATGTAAAAATGTCACCTTACTCAACAGATCTAGTCCTTGTATGTACACAGTGTTGCATCTGCTTGCCCTTGTAATAAAATACATTTTTTTTCTTCAGTTGCTTTTCCTGTTAACTCTACAGCATCAACACAAACCTGGCTTATATTTTGACATTTGTGCTACCAAAGGTCAGTCACTTGACACAGTTTGCAAAGGAACTTAGCTGCAAGTTCTCTGACAGATGGACAGCAAGAAAAGATCATACTTAAGCTGTCAAATTCCAGCCTGTGTTTGAATTACTGGTACCTTATACTTAATGTCTCCTCTTTTACCTTTTTGGGTTTAAGTTATCCCAGTTCCTTTGACAATAATGCTCAGACTGAAGTTTTAGCTTCAGTAGGCTAGTATTTCATGACAGAGCATAGAAAATGAATTCTTGGAATTTAAGCCTGTGATTGCAAATGGAGTAATGGTATAGAAAGAAGGAGCCAGTCAGCTATTTCTAGAATTACTTTCTACATTAGGAAAATACTTCCAGGTACAACTGGTACAGGTATTGATTATATTACATAATTACTGGGTTTTTTTAAAGGTTTAATAATGTAGTATTAAAAGAAAGTTTTCAGTCTTGTCCTGTTGCCCTAAGTCTAAAGATGCTTAGAAGAGTTTTTTACTACTTTAGTTAATTTTTTACTACTAATGATCATTTTGCAGGATTCATTTTGTCAAGGTAAGGGGTTTTTTTGTATCCTTTTATCATGATAGACACTTCATAGCATGCTGCAAATATAATTATGCTTGGATCACCTACTTCTTACACCCCTGAACTGATCTTGCCATAGTACGGATGTTCATTTGTGTATCTACTTAACTTGTCTGTGTACTTAAGTTTCTTACCCTTACTAGATGTAAAGTAGCACTGAAACATGCAAATAATTGAGAGGTACCTAAGTATGTGTTAGCCAGCACTCTTAAAATCTAATTATCAGTGTTGTTTTTAAATATGATTACCTGTCCTCCAGTCAACCTGTGTTTCTTTTGCGACTTCTATTTCTTTTATGTGTCCTCATATGGTAGTGCTTCCCTTTTAAACTATATGAAAAAAGTCAAAAACATGTCCAGAACTGACAATCACATGAAGAATTTCAAGCTGGACAACTAACAAAAGTGTTATTACAGCACTTTGATAAGCTATAAGCTTAAAACTTGAGGTTAAAATACTGCATGATTATCAACACTGCTGTTTTCAATCCTGATTAGGAAATGGAATATTCCATGAGTTTTGAGTTGCTTGATGTGAATTAAAAAAGGCAAAAATAAGTGAATTTGGGGCTTTTGTTTCGGGTATTTTTTCACAAAGAAGAATTTCTGAACTGTTTTAGATTCTGTGGGCATTGACACATTGGCTGGCCAGTGCAAACACGCTTAGGTGACATTGCAGCTCCTGATGAGATCACAAAGGGGTTCAAAATTGCCTGGAGAGTCTTAGAAAGGCTTAAGAATTTATTTTGTGATATTCTAAAAAAGCTAAAACTTAACCAGAATTACTTTTTTTTCCTGGCGTTGTAGATCTGTAAGTTCAGGTGGTGTGAAAACACTGTTCTTCACATCTTTCTGGGTTTAGTGTTGTGACCCTGGAAGCATACCTGGCATTTGGCTCCTAGGGTGATGGTATGATCATTGAGAAATGCAGCAATGAAGCCACTGTAGACTCAGGAGAGGACATGGGCCTCGGCGCCTTTTCTTCTTTACTTTTATTGAGATGCTCATAGTCAGCAGTTTACTGCTGATCAAGGCCATCATTTCAGCTAATGGAAGGAGCCATCTACATGCAGAACACTGATTTTCTTGGATATGCCTTTTATCGTAGTCTGTTTGCCTTACAGCACTAAGAAGATTTTCTTGTTGATGCGTGTGCACTGAAAGTGGCCTGTATGTGCTCATCTCTCCTTTTTCTACACTTGCAATACAATAGCAGTTTGTTTGTGAAACTGAACAACTCTTTTTTTATGGGTCAGGCTAAGTACTTCGGGATAAAGGTACAGGTTATACATATACATAGCCCATACTTTAAATGTGTTTTCTGATCTGGCTTTCTGTTTATGTGATGTAGAGAATACACCAGGGAATTCGTGACAGTCATGACTTTTATTTTTTTTCTTCCAAACAAAAAACTAAATCTGGTGAAAATTTTCTAATCTGGTGCTTGTTACCACGGCAACCTAAAATATGGCTTTGTGTGTGTTTGTACTGTAAGCTGACTTGAGATGCTAACGTTAGGGAAAGTGTGTTAAATTACTTTGCTTCCATCCTCCCTGCAGTTTCTCTTCCAGCCTAACACTCACGTAATAGCTGATTGTACCTCTGAGAAACAGGAGTGTTGCATGTGTCCTTCAGCTCCAGTTTTTTGAATCCTCTGTGAATGGGGTCCATCAGTTACCAGTTACAAGTCATTGTAGCAGTTGCATGAAATGTCGCCTGAAATGCCTCGTGTGTTACACATATAGTCAGATCAGGTGATATAATGATCTCTCTGAGCCTTAAATCCATGGACTGCAGTCTTAGTTGGCATGTCAACACTTTGGCATTTTTACTTACTCAATTCAGTAATGCTGAAAGTCTGGTATGTCATGTTTTGATACACTGGACTTTCACTGTTCTCAAAGACAAAATGTCACACAGAGTTTTGGGGTTGTTTTTTTTTTTTTTTTTCATTGTAATGTGGGATCTCTCGTGGCTATGCCAAAAATCTGTTGATGCAATTTCTGTTGCCAGTGCTTTGAATCAGGGAGGGGGAAAAATTCAAAATAAAAACATACGTCATAGAATTTAGGATTTAGATCTAAATGCCAGCTTCTCATGATGCCCGTAGGCATTATCTGTTTGTAGAAAAAAGTCTACATTGACCACCTCCAGTTATTGTGACGTGCATATTTTTCAAATCAAGATATGGTATTAGCAGATAAAGGGTTATTCTCTACTTTTCATGTCCACTTTAGAGCCATAGAAAGAGACTTGGCAAAAGAGTCCCCTTGTAAAGACTAGAGGGTGATGAGTATGTTCTTTCTGATCATAATAAATGCATCATACTGTTTTTCTAGCTACTTTCAGCTCTTCAAAAACAACCAAAACTGATAGCAGTTAATTATCTTGAGCTGCACTAATGTTAATTCTCCTAATAATTACTGCAGATAATTTTCTTCTAATCTGGTATTTGGAAGCTGTTTTCTTGTTTATACTGTTGCTTTGAATAGAAATCGGCTTCAGCAGAAAGAGAGTAAAGTAGTGTGTTGGGTCCAAGTGTGTAGTAGCTTAAGTAAAGGCTACAAAGGTCTGAAGTAATTGCCAGGTTGTTAAACTGGAAAATTCCCATTGAATGTCAAAAAAAATACAGGTATGTAGTACTCTGCAGCTCCTGAGAATATACACAATTCTGAACTATTTATCTTTTCTACTACTGGTAGGGTTGGTGGTATAACTTTTTCCTCTTTCTGATTTACTTCTGTCCATTCTATTCAACATCATAATCAGGAATAGTTAGTTAACCATTCAGGACTGACTCCAAAAGCATCTGGAGAAAGTCAGCTATCCATTTAGATTTGATCCGTATTTCCATGTGGTAGAGAGCCCAGATGATGTACTTTACTAGTATACTTGGCAGTTTTTCCCCAGTGTTGGGGATGCCTTAAAAATATATATGAACATTATCTAAACTAAATAAAGCTTTGAATCTTGAAAAGCAGCTGCTGGGAGTCAGGCCCTAATTCAAAGGAAATTCAGAGTGTGGTAGTAATATTCAGAGTTATAAGGACTTGTGTGCCAGCAATGTTTTATGTCCTGAAACTGCTTTTGATTTGGTATTGCAGGTAGGCAAGCTTTTTCAGTATGTGAGCACTCTTGTGTATGCTGACTTTAGTTTCTGCAGCTTCCTTCGCTCTGTTCCCAGTTGATTCCCTTGAAACCTTGGGAAATTTGTATCTCATTGCCAGCTGTGTTCTTAAAATGCAGGTCTCCTTTCTCCATTCTTCCTTAAGTGCCCTAGTTGGGCTGCAAACTACAGATCTTACATTTGGTACTTCTTACTCATCTCCAAATATCCCACAACTTTTTTTTTTTCCTGGAATCAAGCAACGGATTTCATATTTGTCATGTATTAAATGGCTTGACGTTTAGACATTAATTAGGAGTACTATTATAGTTTCACTTTTAGACTTCAGCTTTAAAAGCCCTACTCTTCCTTTGCAAGATACTATTATTGGGAAGGACTGTGCTATTACAGATATATTTAATGAGCACACCAAATACCGTGAACAGAAACACTATTGAATATAGGCTTCTTTTTTTAATATGGTACAGTGGTATATCTTCTTTCTTGCAACATTTTAATTTAAATATTAGTTCATTACAGTCTGAAATAAATGTTGTGGATGACTGCTACTTTAATTTCTATTTCAGTATTCCTAATTATCACAAAACCAGTAACAAATTACATTGAATTTTGTAGTCTGTATTTTATCGACTACTTTATCAATACTGCCACGGTCAGACTTTGAACTTCTTCCCAGTTTTTCTTCTCATCGGTTTCTTTACAGTTAAGTACCTTTTCATTTTTCTAAAATCGGAACAAGTGTGATGTGTTTATACAAAGGTAGGGACTTAGATTTTTGGATGCCGCTACTTTGTCCCCTGTCTCTTTGTGTCGATTGGAGGGATTTTACTTTTTTAATTATTTTTATTTACTTATTTTTTTAACGTCTTATACCTAAAGACTGACGCTCTGAAAGTAAGTGGAGAACTTCTGGAAATTTTCCTACAGATGCTCACATGTTATTAATGATCAAGTATAAATTGTGTAGGTTTTCTCATGCATTTTAGTTGATCTTGTTCAGAACTGTGCTTAGATTTACACCTTTGTCTTCATTATTGGGGCCAGAATGTTTGCAGTCACTATTTCTTTTAAAAATAGTCTCTTCACCCTGTTCACCTCACTAGAATAATTTATATCTGGATACAGTATTGGACTAAGGTTGAACTTTTTTTTTCCTGAACAGACATGAGACATGTCTTGTTAGTTTTATTTACTGGTAGTGTCTGAATTTTTTAGCTGAAAAAATTAGTCAGGAGAACATGTAAAATGTAAAGAGGAAATAACTCTATGTAGAGGCCCAAGAAAGAAGAAAGAGATGACTAAAACTGAAGGGGGGAGGATTGCACAATTAACATGTGGTTAGCTTGTACTTTTAAGTAAGTAGAAATAACAATGTCATGAAAATGAGTAATCCCTTTACAGGCTGTCCAAAAGATGTTGACAATATATGGAGATAACGGAAGAGTGGGAAGGATCAAATAGAAAGAATAACCTGGAAGAAAATATGATGAGCTTTCTGGGACATGTAAAGATAGATTTTTAAATCTGGTAAATATAATTGGGAAGTATGAAAATGTAGATAAAACAGAAGTTCTAACCTGTGGGGAGTTGGGGGGAAAAGGGATATAAAGAGATCTGGCAGATATCATCAAAAGGAAAAAGACAAGCAGAAGGAAAATTTTATTAAAAACTTGACGGAGGTTTTACTGCTTAATAATGGAAGGGGAGACATACAGAAGGGTGACTCGCTTCATGGATATACAAATCCAAGAAAATAAACTTTCAAATTATTAAACAATATAGATAAGCAGACAAAAAAGTTGGAAACAAGAAGGGAGATGAACAATCTGCAGATGCTACATTAAAAGTGAGGAGAAAAACCCTGGAAGGAAATGTTCCATAAAGTACAGACTTCTAATGGACTGAAGTCTTACAGCTGATCTGAGGATTATCTGGGTCTTTTCCATAGTTAAAGTGTGCACGCTGTTACATCCCTCTGTGGATTTTCCAGTTTCTAAGGAGGTTTGGATCCGGGCTGCATTCTTTTAGAGAGTGGGTCCATTACTGGGATTACAGTCCTTTGCACACTTGTTCATTTTCATGAAACTCGGAAGTTTAATGTATTCGAGGCACATCTCCTCTGCCAAACTACTGGGGGATAGAGTCAGATAGATGAAGTCTCTTAGCGCATCAAGTCTCTTTTCTGCTGGGGGGAGAGAGAGAGGGGGAAACAACTAATTTGCCTTAGATGCTTATCACAGAACCTTTTTTAAGTGTTCACAGACTGGCATTTCAAAGTAACTATTGGTTGATGTAAATTGTGAAATGAAGCCGTGAGAATGTTGGCTCATACACCCCAAGCCACAGGTACACAGTCCAAGTATATCTTCTATGTTGGAAAGTAGAAAAATGCATGAAACTATTTAGGAACTGTGATAAGTTGTGTTTTGGTTGAGAAAATCAAAATCTATGACTGTGTTACAAAATCACCAGGTTCTTAGACATCTAGGTTAAATGATTACTTACTTAAGTGCTACAGAGAACTGACTCTAGATAATAAACTTAACAAGTTGTAAAATTTCCGGCAGAGATTTTGCATGGGAAAGTTAAGATGAAACATGCAGAAATTTTCTACTCTTATACCGTGGGGTCATGCACCCATAATAAAGAAAAAATACGATGCGGGGGGAGGAAGAGAGGAATGAAGATGTAGATATTTCATTGTACTAGAGCAAATGTACACAATAATGTAATTAATATCATGGAAGGACCATAAAATATACCTTGTAAGTGAATAAAAGAACAGCATGGTGGAAGATCCACACCAAGAAATACCTTAATTGTTGTCAAAAGAGATGTATATTTATGGTAAATACATTGGTAGTCAGGTAATTCTTGGATAGAATAAAAGGTAGGCAATTAAAACAAGTAGAACAGGAAGTACCTTACAAAGCCAAACTAGAAGGCAGTGTGAATAACTGCTCACATACATCTCCGGGAGCAAAAATTGGGGTAGTGTACTTCGAGCTAGTGCAGGGTTGCATTCTTAATTCAATGGTCTAGACAGCTGGAGGCCATTCTAGACTTCAGCCAATTAAACAAATTAAGTATGAGGCATAGGATGCAAAGATTAAAGTTAATTATGAAAAGAAATGGATGAAGCAGATTGTATAGACAGGATTTCTTCATTGCGTCTCATCCATTGAGCCTCATAGTGTGGTTGTTACTTCCAGCAAGCTATTCTGTGGTTATTTTGCTTAAATGGCACATCTAGTTTGATCTGCCACCTGAAAGATAACAGGCTGCCCTTCTCAAGTGTCTGGAAAGCAGCTACTATGCTGAAGGTGTGAAGGAGATGCATGAATATTATTTAGCAGTGTGCAGAGCAGAATCCAACCTTGCACAGCTACTTTCTGTATTATTCTACGAAAACACAGGTTTGTTTTTCTTCAGAGGAACAATCTTTGAGAAAATCTGCAAGGTATCTTTTAAGCAGTTTTGCTAATTACATAGGTGAGGCAGAAGCTGAGGGAGCACATTAACTTCTATATCTAACCAGCAAAAGAATACTGAGATGAGACTGATTTAAGAATAAGTAGGGATTACAAAATAATATGCTAAAGCAATCCCTCTAAATATTCTAGAACCTTACATATTAGTTTTCTGGATCAGATGTGGCAGTGTCTTAAGATATGATCCTATCATACAGTATATAGAGTTTGTATATAGAATTTTGTATAGGGTATCTTCATTTTTCCCATCATTATTTGCCACACCAATGACTTCTAAGTCTGAACAGGCTATATTAATTGAAAGTTTAATTTAAAATCCAATGTGGGATTATCATTTAAATGAAATATAACAATTGGGGATTAATGTTAGATGAAAGGGATTTTAAAGGGAACGAATCTAACTGTCTGTAATTCAAACATTTTAAAAAGAAAAAAAGTTGATTAGGGACAACCAGCACCAATTTGTGAGAAGGTCAGCCTGCTTAGGATGTTGAGATGGCAAACAAAGAAAATTGAGTGGATGTTTATTTTGACTTCCAAAAAGAATGTTAGAAATTAATCACATCCAATACCGTTGGCTAAGGTAAGAAATCTTGTTGCCAATGTAATATGGTTTGTTAAACAGAAAACCAGCTTATACCGTTAAGCAAACCATAGCAATAGAATATAACAATTATTTTAATAGTCAGAAATTACTAGTGCTTACTGTAGGGAACAATTGTGGGTCATCTAACTTATAAACATACAAAAGTTTCCATTATTGCATCACTGTGGTTATGAATTCAGGAAATGAAAACGATATGATTTATAAAGTAAAGTTACTTGGCTGTGCTGTACTTCATGTGTTTGTTATAGCATTTGAACAGACTTTTAATACTGTTGATTCAGTGGACAAATCTGATTTCAAATGTTCCTTTCCTGCAAAACATTTCCCCAGGGAAGTTTGAAGAAGTTCTTTTCTCTTAGGGGAACTCTCTTGGCATCAAAATCCAACAGGAATAGAGAGCTACAGGCTTGTTGCTGTCATAATCCTATCAACATAAGCTTTTTTTCTTTTAAGATGGTCTGAGCAGTCTGTCACTGTATTTTGGAGGACTGGTTGATGCACAGAAGTAAGTTGGCTGGCAGAAGCTCAGTCAAAAGAAAAGAAAGAAAATACTGGTTCTAGTTTAAGGAAAACTACCAGAAAATTTGGTGAGGTATTCATGAGCTACGAATCCTGCTAGATTCCTAGCTGTTGGCAATGATCAAGTAGCATCAATGGCCAAAAAACATTTTTCCATCTGTGTTTTTGTAGGAGACTGAGAGTAGAGCACTGTTTAGTGCAGACTTCTTTTGTCTGCTTGTGATTCGATATTTGCAACATGCATTGTATTGAACTGTATTTTAACCTGCCTTCATAACCCAAAGCTGGTAAGGAACACGGTAGCCTGCTTATTAAAGTTCCTTCATCTCCAACAACCCTTTTCATTTAATATAACAGGTGAGGGGTTTTTGTCATTGCATGACTCTGGAAACTGGGGGGGGGGGGGGGGGGGGGGGGGGGAAGGGGGGGGAATCAACAAATATCCTGAGACTCATGATAAAATCGTAAGTTAATAATGCTGTTGGTGTTCTTGGAGTGGTACTTAAAATATTGACTTTGGCCTATGGAACACCTGAAGGCTTGGAACTTGTCTAGGCAGTTTATTCTAGCAGTGAGCAATGGGGGAGCTTGAACAAAAGATCTCCATTTAAAGGAGAGGAGCGACTGGCAATGTTCCATCAATATTGCACTCCAGTCTCCTCGTTGCCCCTGTTTTGATTTTACTGAGTTTATCACTGGAATTAGAAGAGCTTGTAGAGATTTTGTGGACCTCAATGTTTTTTCCTAGAACCACACTGAGAGTTGTATGCCATTATCAATGCTGAATCTGCCTTCATACTGGATCTGCAGAAAATGTCTAGAGATTGAAAACTTTTTATACATATTTCCTCATATTCATGGTTTGTCATATATTTATTTTGCAAATAAATATCTTAGCTTTAGTGTAGGTAGCTGTAAAAGCAGTTTTTATTTAATGCATTGTTGTGAACTGCAGAGAGAGCACTGTCGTTGAATGGAACCTCAGCTGAGGAGGTCCATGCTTATTACTAAAATGTACAATTAGTTTTGAAATACACACCTAACAAGAAGTGTTTGAACATGCAAATGTCACTCGACTTGTGACATATAACAACATGTATTACCTGATACAACTTTTGGAAAACTTGAAAAATCTAACAGTTTAGAAATGTAATCTTTTGTGAGATGAGGCACACATTATAAAGAAATAATTACTTGTAGGTGTAAATAGTTCCGGCTTATGAGGATAGTTGACATTGGGCTTCCCTCACAGGCGCTCTGGCATTGAAAGAGGTGTGTAACACGGATAAGTCCTTTCAAAATCCGTAATACATGTCCTCCAAGTCCTGTATCCACACACCTGGGTACGTTCTGCAACTCTTCTGAGATCTGGAAAGTCCTTTCACCCTTGTAGCTGAGAGTCAGACTGCAGGCCCACAAAAAGTTGTGTGCTGGAGAAAAGCATGCCTGTCTGCCAGCTTCAATAGCCTCGGTCAGAGCGTGTCAGCAGCTATACTCCAAATTTGCTAGTAACAGAAAGAATTGTAGATGTAGCAAACAAGAAACAGTTCAACTGTATTATGTCAAGTGATCTAGATATCCAGGCTAGTGTAGAGAAATTGCAGCTTCATTAGACATTCATTATGTAAAGGCTTGCGGCATAAAGCAGAAGAGCTATAAGGTGTGGTTAAGTTACACTTAAAGGGTACAGGCTTGTTTGTGGTGGTATTTAATCTGCTGACTGCTCGTAGTCAAATAAAATTTTGCTTATTGCTTCTACTCTTGGCAACAAATTAAATATTGAAATCAACAACTTGTTACTACTTATATCTCTCATGAGCAGCTATCTAAGTGACAAGCAGACATTGCTTCTGGGTGAGAGTGGGAGGACGGAAAATAGCTCACTGTTGCAGTACGTGGAAAAGGAATCCAAAAGAGATTTGAAGGTCTACTATATGCCAGCAACACTTTTTTTTTTTTTTCCCCCTTTTAACAGAGAGGTTAGTTAGAAAATGAAGAATACCACTTAAGCATATTATTTCACTTGATGTGTAATCATAGTGAGATGAAACATGGCACAGACAAAGTGAGATGAGGTTTGTAACTTTGGCATTTCTATCTTCTCTCTGATGCTTCAGCTTTGCCTTAAGACAGCAGACTTCCTTGGGCAATGATGACAGCAAGACTTACTTTGAATACCAAAGACTGTAACTGCCATTCCTAACTCAGCTAAAGAAAGCGTTGTCTTCATAGGTCCAAATACTTTCTAGTGGGTTTTGTCCCCATTTCTAACAGATCTTGAGCCAGCTTTTGAGAGTCAAGTGTTAAACAGTGTCTGATTTGAGATACAGAAAAATCCCTTGCTATTAGTTTAGATAAGAAGTTATGTCTCTTCTTAATCACATAAAACATTTAGAAATGACTGTACTGTCATCTGTAAGTAAATACATGGAAGATTTTGAATAGAAGGGGATTTTCAATGTGATGGGGAGGGAGTTAAATACAGAAATAATTTCCCATAGTCCAGGAAGTGCTTGGGGAAAAAAAACAGTTGCGGTGGAATTCAGACTTGCTGTATGTCACCTCATTCATGGTCATAGTCCATGCCCACTTAGCCTTCAGCAAACACAAAGTAATTTGAATGAGCTTAGTTCTCAGAGGATGTAAACTATCTTGAATTTGTCTTGGGCCAGGGTGAATGCACAAATTGTTGGCATGACGCTCTGATATATAGCATCTCTTTGTTCTGCAGTGACTTGTTGCTGTGTTGAAGGTTTTGCCATTTTTAAAACTAGACCAGATATCTTGCTTAAAGTTTGGTTCTAGTTCAAACAAGAATAGCTGAGATTTGCACAGAAATTCTGTGGATTGTCTGTAAGACCAGAAATTGTCATAACTGACGTAACTGTCAGTCTGTCAAATCAATGATTGACATAACTGTCCTTTCTAGCTCAGTTACTTTTCCGTCAGAAAGGATTTTAAGGCCAAGTCTAGTTAACATTCTAAGTTGAAGTTTTTAACATGATTTTACTGTCAACTATGCAAGACTTAGATTTACTCCACATATGTTTAGACTATAAAATCTCTTTCTTTGAGTATTAATTAGTAAATATGACCCTTCTCAAATGTAGAACTAGATACTAGAAAAAGCAACCAATTCACTTGTAAGAAATTGATTTCTGCATGATTACATGTCCCAGTGTTTTTAACCCTGAAGCAATACAAATTTTTAAATTGAAATTGAAGCAGTAAATTTTTCCTTTAAAAGATGTGCACTGTACTGTGTGCATCATTACTGAAATCGTTTTACTTTGAAGCACAGAAGGAACACTTAATTTTTATTTACTATTATGAAGGAAACCCTTTGTTTACAGGGAAAAAAAGCTGACAAATACAAAAATATGACTGTGATTTGGGCAAAGTTCCAGAGTTGGGAGAGAGTGATGCTTTTATCTTCAGAGGGTCTTTGACTGCTGCATTTATTCCATTAATAGCTCCACTATGGCTAATGTCATACTTTGTGCATTTGCCTCTGTGTCTGGCCTTTGTATAAACTGCAGGAGAAGGTATTTTGGTGTTTAATTCTGCTGGGAAATATGGTGGAATAATATGCTGTCTCTTATTTCCCTGGCTTGCACGGAACACCACGGTAAAGTTCAGGTTTTGACAAATGTGTTTTTTCAAACTTTTGTTCTTCCCAATTTGAATATTAAACCCATTGCATTAAGAATATAATTGAACAAAAGTCACTGCAAGTTACAGATACTAATGAATAGTTTCAACTATTCAAAAGCCTGCGGTGAAATTATTTGATCAGACAAACTTGAACAGTGCTGGTCAGTCTGAAGGAAAGGTCTGGTCCTACCCATATATAGAAGGAACTGAGGAATGAAAGCTTCTAACTGTGTGCTTCAGGAAAGCCTGTGTGCTTTGTGATCAAACCCACCAGCTACATATGCACTCATTCTATTGTCATGCAGTATTTATTATTATGTATAAGCTTGCTTGTTGAACACAGAGATGTAATAAGCAAATGCACTGTAGTTCCTATTCAGCTGTTAACCTGTCTTAATTTCTGCCAGATGAGTGGAGAATGTCTATGGGTAGATATATGTGGGTCTAATGCTGAATAAAATCATAATGACTTGTAAATTAATTTTAAAAAACAGGTGAAGAAAAAAATCTGTCAGCTAAAATTGCTTTACATTATATACTTTAGTTGAAGTGAAAGGATTCCATCTACACACACTAATTTATGTGTACTGGAGGAGGATAAATCACAGGACCTGGAACTTACATGTCATTGGCCATGCCAGGATTTTGGAATGCTCTGCAGATGTTAATGTGAAAATATAGCCTACCTAACCTTGCCTTCCAAAAACAAAGATAAATGAGATCCCTGTGTAACTCAATGAACTTCAGTCTGATCTCATTGCATTGATTCTTAGCCATATGCTCCATGGTGATACAAAGGCTTTAGAAAGAACATTGCTGAAACATGCCACTCTCTCCTTGCAGTACATGAAAAGCTATTCTGTTTAGCTTAAGATTATACATTTAGTTTTTTATTATACCGTACCATTTTTGGCAAAGGTGTGTTCTTCACAAGTTCTAATAACAAGTTTGTTTATAAGGCTTTGAGTTTTCAAACAGTTTGATGAATGTAGGTAATTCCTACTTCCGAAAGGTAGGTCAAACTAAGTGTTATCTGCGTGTTACACACAGAGAAGTACAGTTTCTAGTTACCTTTGCTGGGAATAGGATAACCAAGCAAAATTAACTCATCCAAAACACTTCACAGTGGCACAGCAAGGGTTAGATCTACAGAACAAATAATCAGTCTTTTAAAATATGGACTACTCGCTGATTGCATATCCTGACGGGTGCTCCTGAAAAATCAAGGTCATCATTTCCAATGATTCCTAACTCAGCTTTTTAATTAAGAAATGTATTTTGTAGTGTAATAGGATCTCATTTTGTGCATGTATCTCTTCATGGTTTGATTTGGAAAAGTCATTCTGGAGGGAAAAAATGCTTGAAATTCACAAAATCTGTGATGTGAAGCTGTGCTGAAAAAGCTGTATGGAAATTATGGGAACAGGTTAAAAAGCATGGAAATATATGAGGGAAAAGATATAGATTTTTAACACCATTTTAAGACTGTATGGTAAGAACAGTTTTGCTCAACCACTTATGTCCACTGGAGCTAATATTTTGGTCAACGTGTATTTTGTTCTGAGTTAAACCATCCCAATATAGAAAGAGTTTTGTGCAACAGAAAGGACATACGTTCCTGGTTGCCCTTACTTTTGGAATGTTAATGGGACTTTTTGTTTCCTTCTGTCAGTATGTAAGATTAATGTACAAAAAATTCAGTAATATCAGAGATCCATCGATCCATCAGTACTTGCTCCCATGCCACCCTCACTATCCGTGAACATCTCTATCAGCCACAGATTTTCAGTCTTCTTAAGTTTTTGTGCTCATACACCAACCAAAACTAGGAAAAAATTAGAACCCAGGGGACATATGGCCAAGGAACATGGTAAGCGATCCGGTGCTTCAGTCTTGCAATGATACCTCATGCAAAGCAAGCCTTTTAGCCCACACTTACTCCTTACTGAGATCCTAAGTAAAATCACGTGGCTTTTTTTTTCCTTTTAATACCTTAATATTTATAATCTTCTTGATTCCCAAGCTTGTTGTTGCTGAAAACAAAGTAAGATTTAGTCTGGATTCTTACATAGTGCTTTACCTAAATTCAGTTTACGTCTGTTATCTATCATGTGAAAATAATCTTCCCATAACTGACCCAGGGCTGACTGCTAAGAAACCCAATAGCAGTCTGTAAATTTAAAACATTTTGTTTTATTTTCCTTTTTTTTATATACCCAAAGCAAGAGGAAAAACAATGAGGAAGTTTGGGAGGCCTGAACTTTGCTGGCTGCCAAGGGTGTGTTGTATGCGTGAGTCCCTCCACTTTGGTTTGTAGCTCAGCTGTGGATATCTTTTGGTAGCTTTGAGTGATATTTAAACTATTTATGGCCTTTCACACTATGCTGAATATCCTGCACTTAGAAAGCCTCTGAACGTCAAGTCCAACAGGCAACTATCCAGAGTACAAGGTTAAAGCACATACTACTATTGTTTTTAACCAAAATAACGTTAATAATATAAAACAGAATGGTATGCGACAGAAACCTTAGAAACTGCCATGCTAATCAGGTAGCAGCCTAATTACTAGTGTTTTATACCTGAGGAATGTTTCCTTCTTCCTTGCAAAAACACTCATGAATGAATTGCACCCTATCACTTCATTTGTCTCAACCTTGCAGCCTCCTGAAGGTGAGGGATTTTTACACTTCTTGATGTTGTAAGGATTCCAGTCCTTTTGGAATTTTTGTAATTAATTTGTGCTGGTAGAAATCTGCAATTGGCTTCCATGGATTAGTATTTTCACTAATGATTTTTAATCTCCCATTAATTTTTATTTTGTGACATCATATAGTTGGTTTGCTCCCTTGTTTAAAATGAAAAAGACAGACCTTTAATGCCATTCCATTCTTTCAGGTTTTACCTAATTTTTCCTCTTAAAATTGTGAAAACCAAAGTAAAAAATTCTGATTCCCAGCTCTGTTTCATTATACTGATGTTTGTTCTTATCTACATTAGAGCATGAGAGGCATGTAGCCCCACAGGAACATTTGCTATGGGGTGTTGGTTTGGTTAAGTTTTTGCTCTTTTAAAATAATTATGTTTTATTGTTAATCAAAACTAGCATAATCTTCTTCTTCAGAAATAATTGGGGTTTTTAAATCTGATATTATAAGGGTTGCTTTTAATTTATATTCAAATACTACATAGGAAATTTTAGTTGTATTTTTTTGTTTATGGGAGCTGATGTCTGATGCAGTTAAGTAACAGGAATTGCCCATATTCTGGGGTGTTTTGCTCTCAGACTGAAAGTTTGTGTGTGTTGCCACATCGAAAGACTTCCTATGATCTTCTCAGATACTTTAGCATCACTTCCTGTATTGAGAAAGCGGGGTGGGGGGGTGGGGGGGGGGTGGGGTGTATATTTATAGAAACATCTCATCATTGCTTTGTGACACAATGACTTGCATTGTGGCAAAGGTGTCTTCTGAATATTGAAAGGATTTTTAAAATAACTCTAAATAATTCTTTGTTTTGGAAGATGATTAACACTCAGATTTTATGAATACAGGTACAATGTGGGTGTTTTGATTTGCAAGACAATGTAATGTGTTTTATGTTTAATTAGGAGGGTATATTTTAAGTCTTTTTTATCAATCAAAATTTAGAGCAACTTTCTTAATTTTGTAACATTCTTACTCCCACACCTTTTTTTCCATTCCTATACTTTATTAATATAGGTATTGCCCATAGGTGAGCAACGTAAGTATACGGAGTTGCTAGTGGTGAAGCATGAGTATAGAGAGTGACAGTGAGGTTCATGTAGTTATCTGTATGTTGGCTTCACTAGTCAGTTCACCTCTCTGATTAGCGTTAAGTTTGAGTTAACATATAAAAGACATATGTATGATGCATAAGTTAAAATGGCAGAAAGTAGATTGTGTTTCAGGCAAAAGCTTTAATGTGGAACTGCAAGACTAGAAATGCTGCTTACATGAAGAGTGCAAGAGTTGCTGCACTGGGTCATACCAAAGGCTCATTTTTCCCAGTGCCCCTTTTCCGACCATGGTTGGCTTGGATTCCCATTGTACCAGTGTAAGAACCTGTTAGGTGTACAGCGATGCTTCACCCATTACCCCCTCCCAGTTTCCAGTACTCTTTAGGGATTTCCTAACTGTACCGTTTGCATTCACACCTTTCTAGCTAAAAGAATTCTTCTTCCATGAATTTCTCAAATTAACTGGTGAATGTATTTATAATTCTGGCATCCATAGCGTTCTGTGGCAGTGAGTTTCACAGTTTGGTTGTACTTTGTGTGGGGGAAATATTCTCCTTTTAAAGGACCCATATTCATGAGTAGGTGGATAGTTTCACCGAGGGAAATGTAGACACTGAGAATGTTAGCTGGGAAAAAAAATTTACAACATGCAGTCTCATTTAACTAGATCAGTCTGATGTTTTATTCATTTTTAGATGTCTAATTTTCCTTCAGTGAGTTTTGTCCTGTTGTGACACACTGTGTACGGCTCATGTAAGAGGAAACAGATGTGAAAAACACCATAGAAGTTGCTTCTCTCCATAAGTTATGTTTTAAAGTGCATTTTCTCCTAATAAAATCTTCAGTAATTCCAGTTACAAATAAGAATGAAGAAATAATGCTAGGCACCAAACACTCATTGTATTACATTTTTTGGCAGATGGAAGTGAAGCAAATGCTCAAGTATGTGGGCTATCCTAAAATTGGCAATTTATTAGGAATATTACAAACATTCCAGGTGTCTTCTGATACAACAGTATATGAAGTCATTTATTCCTCTATCCATATGTGTAAATTGGTAGTATGTATAATATGACATTTGGGGGTGAAAAAGGGAATTGTAGGAGGGAGAATTTTGCCTCTTGGCTCCATGAGAAGCTGTTTTTATGTAGATAGATGTGCATTTGTGTATGAAGGAGAAAAACGCTTTGCTTCCTAAAGTAATAGGGTTGGGTTTTTTTAATATATGGATAAATGTACAGAAAAGTATCTGAGAATATACATACAGTAGCTACATGAATATTGTTTTTGATGGGGGAAATGTTCTTGCGTCTATATACCCTTCATCCTACTGTAATTCCGTGTGATTACAGAATCATCCTGATACAGTGTCAGGCATAGATGATTGTTAGCAGATTATTTTTGGTGGTCAGTATTGAGACATTGAGAAGAGTTTTCCTCTTCCATAAAAATGACTTCTTATTGTTCAATGAATTATTTTGAGAAACAGTTCATTGCTTTTTTGGAATCTGTACTAAGGTTCTGCCCTGTGTGCGTGGTTTTCAGGAGTACATGAGATTGGATCTTGGTGGTATGTGGGAGAGAAGGCTTATGCTGCGGGCACATTGCTCTCTGCATGTTTCTGTTTTTCTGCTGATCTTTTGCATCAACAGCAAATGGCAGTGACCAGTTATACTCAAGTCTTGCGTGGACCTGTGTCTAAGCGGGTTTTGTATAATAATTTTTTTTAGTTGTAATTGTTGGTCTTACATTATCAGTTGGTAGCATGTAGGATGGTGTGGTCTCCCTTTTAAGCATGCTATGGTTTCTGTTCAGTGTGAGCTGCATTCTTTTTGCTCTTTGTAATAGATAACACTTACGTTAGTTGGATGCATAATTCTGTTTTATTTTTAGGTTTTGTGTGGATGCATTTCAGCTGTGGGGTGATTTGGCCATCTATGGAAATGTTTTCTTTGCCTGAATGATTTACAATCATATTCCCAAAACCCCTCAATTGAGAGAGGAAAAAATGATTCAAAGTTGCATACAACAAAGAATGTCAGTACTTTTTTTTCTGTTTCCATGCTGAAAACTAGCTGTAGAGAATACTTTTGAAAGCAGCATTCTAGCTACTGAAATTTGGTTTCAGGTAGCTACAATGGTAGGGCTGCATACTGCTATAAAACAGAAAGACACCACGTGGTTTTAGGTGCTTCCATTGGTCATTTCATTGGAATAAAGTAGTAAGTGATTTTAATTTTCTCATCAACAAAATTTTAAAGCAAGTCAGTCGAGCCTAAAGTTATGTTACATAATTTATATTTAGGTAGTTCAATAAATGGCTTGATGTTTTGGTGATGTGGAATTTCTGAAACCCTGAGCTTTGCAAGTTCTCAACACCTCTGAAAACTGGTCAGTGCTCAGGTCAGCATTCAAATCTGGGTTAGGAATCTAACTGTAGGCATCTAATTTAAAAATCTGGCCTCAATTAATTCCTGCGTATTTTTGACATTCCCTACTGGTGAAATATTAATATCAGTCATGTGATATTGTGCTCTTGACATTCTTGGATGTCACCTTCCTTCTGCAGCTTCCTCTGCAGCGTCTTTGTGAATTATGTTCTTCACAGAGCTTAGTACCAAGTATGGAGAGCAAAACATGAGCCATCAGGCAGGCTGAAGTACATGCAGATACTTCTGTGGTAAGGGAAAAGAGTTAAGATTCAGCAAGGGTTCTTTTGGGGATCAGCCATTAATAATACTCCTTAGTGTTTAAGCCTTGATTCAGCAAAGCTCTTAAACAAGGACTTACTTTTAGAGATGGTAAGGGTCCCATCTCTGGTCCTTAAAGCTCTTCAATGTCTTTTTAACTACTAATGGGACAGTTTAAATACCGTACTGGGTATGGGAATTTCGCTTAGTATTTTACTTAATCCTGGTCTTTGCTAGTAATCCTTGGAGAACGGAATAAGATCAGTTCGGGGGGATGTGCGAGGCAATGCACAAAGAAATATATGGTTGAAGTAATTGAGTGCTTCTCTATCTGACTTCCTTTGTTACAGAATTTTTGTCAAATGCCCAATAAATTAGTGAAACTTAGCATTTTTTAGTAGTTCCTTATTGAGTGTTCTCCCAGTTCTCTTTTTTTGGTACCCAACTTGAGAGAACTTTTCTATGTTAAATATTGTCAATCAAAGACTCAGTAGGCACTTTGTTTGAATCTGGAAAATGCTATAAAATGCTAAGAACTTTGACAAATCAGACAATGAATGGAGCTTGGAATAAGTGAAAAATGTTGGCCTTTATTTCTGTAGCTCAGTTTTTTAAGATAGTTGATTTGTTCATTCGCAGCTGGTATTCTTTTCGTGCAGTTTCTATGTAAGTTTATTTGGGTTTTTTTCTGTGCAAATAATTTACATGAGCCTCCTGAACTCCTGGTTAAAAAGGTTGTGGTCTCACATTTGAGATTTGGGAGAGTTTCCATGGGTGTGTTCCCATCAGAAAAAGTCCAGTCTCTCCAGGTTGACATTTCCCCCTTTTCATCTAAGAGCTCTTTATTCTCAGTTGGGAGCTTTTGCGCTCAGTCATATTGCTGTTGCATGGGCAGTTTGTAAGCAAGCATAACCTGGCAGAGCTTCCCACGTGAATGGTTGCAGCTGAACTTGTAATTGCCCTCAAAGGGAGCAGGAGAGGACATGGTCCTCCTTCATTGTCACAGCATTTATGGTAGTTACTGAGACTCGTTAGTCCTTTACAGAGTCTTTTCTTTGGAGCATCAGGGCCTTCAAAACAGAAAGTAAGCTCCTCTGAACTTCAGATACCTGCCTACAGATAGAGAAAGCCAATACACAGAAATAATTGCTTGGGTAGCACAGTAGCTGTCTGATTTCGGTCTGCTGGCTGTGTTGAGCTCTGCCTTTCTGCATCACTCAGTAGTCCTGGTGTAGACAAAGTCTCATCCTGATTCTCCAGTAGAGGAAGCAGGAAGAGCCACCACCTGTGGTCCTTCTGGCTTGCAGCCCACTGCCCAAGAGTTTCTTACTTTGTGACCCACAGTATTAGTTGGTTTGTAAGCACAGACATTAAACTTCTGTTGTCATTAGCACCAAATTATTTTTACCTTTGAAAGGAGAAGGCTGCTGTCATTAAAGAGCCAGGTACCTTGTGTTGTTAAAGGGCCACAGATCTCTGGGATGGAACAAGAACATTGTTGTCTGAGGTGTGACCTCCACTGTGCTTTTCTCCTCACTTGTCCCAGATGGAAGAGCTTTTCCCATATTTCCTGACATTTGTGTTCAGGTCAGCTAGCAATGCTTCAAGTCTTCATCTTTTTTTTTAGTCTACAAATCAACTTTGCTATATCACTTTTAGCTATTAAGGAAACACCTGTCAACAGCAAAAGACACTGACTAGCAGCCAGCAAAGTTGTGAATGGTTTTTGTAAGTATTTCTGTGTTTGGAACTGCTGGAATCCCTGTCAAGAGGAAAAAAAACCACTACTGGAAGTCATTTGCAATTTGCAGTGGAGGTGTACGGAGCACAGTACCCTCCAAGACTCTTAATTACTGCTTATCTTGATGCCACCAGTCACCTTCCTTCTGTTCTTTAGCAGACATCACAAATGCTTGGGGAAACAGTTTCCTTGGGTTTTTTCCTTGCCTCCTTTTTCTGGTTCTTGAGCTATCATTAGTTGTCATATTGTCTTGAAATAAGCTTGGTTGTGCTACCTTGCTGTGGTGTTCCAGAATTTTATACTGGCTTTTAAAATATTTTTTGAAGTAGTGAAACAAGGTGTTTCACTGTTCCTGCACTTCAGTTCATGTATCTCCAACTTGGTTTAGTGTAATACAAAAATTTTAATGGAACTACTAGTCATATTTTTTATTGGAAAAATAGGCCATGTTAATGATACTAATTAGGTAGTCATAGTATTGCTTTATATCAGATGCTCTCAATGGAGTTTCGATACTGCCATCATTAGAGTATTATCAGAGGGAGATTGTGGTGAACCTCTTACTTAAAGAACTTGAAGAATAATAAGAATAACACCAAAGAAAAGCAGTGCTATTTGACTTGCTTATTCTAGCTGTCTTTCTGTATGAAGATTTCATATCTCAGTTGTCTACATAGAAAATACCAACAGAGGAAAGTCCCTCTGTTGACTTCAGGTGGTACCTGGATCTTTTTCAAGAATATGGTTTTGAAAAATATTTGAGGAGTTGTTTGAGCTTTTTTGCAGCTTGGTTGATTTCTGTGTCATATTTGTGTGTATGTTTAGGGAGAGAATGAGGAGAACATAAGGGAAGCTCAGCATATAAACATCTTTCATACTATGATTTAATTGCCAAAGTAAGTTCTACCACGTAGTAAGCAGGAAACAAAAAGGAAGCACAAGTTACAATTCCATTGGAGTTCTTCCGCTGTGGAGTTTATTCATTCTTATTATTAAAAGATGTTCTCCCTCAGGCAGCAACCTCTCCCTTTGTCTGTATCATTTTTATCGTCTATTTGTGAAGTCAACTCACATACATGTGTGCATGCTTTACTGACCTAGAACGGGTTAATCAATTCACTAAAATAATCATTGCTTTAGCACAGCAAGGTGTTAGGACTCCAGGTTTTGTTCTAAGAGGTCCTCAAGAAATGCAAAGAAAATGTGTTTATGCGATACCTCTATAGCATTTGGTGTAGTTTGTTGAAGCATTTTAAAATAACATGTTAACAAAAATGAGTTGTCCAGTGTTAAACTGAACTGCATGTCTGTTCCCATTGAATGTCCCGAAGTTTCACTTCAGTCTGCTGCTAAAAGGCACTTATTTCTCATAGCTGTCTGCCAGAACACATTTAAATGATTTGAAAATAGTCTTGGCGGAGTGGCCCTACGAGGGGTGAATTAGTTCTGTGTACAGCAGCGGCAGGTTGGCCCAGCAGACTTCTTCTGACCTAGAAGGATCCTGAGTCACTGCAATCTGTTCTGTGGGAGATGGAAGGCAGTATGACCTGGCTCTTGGACACGTTTTCAGCAGTCGTGAGAAAACAGCCTGTGGGCTAAGTGATGCTATGGTTCGCCATGCTATTCCTGGCCTTGTGGGCTGTGGTGCTGTAGCAGATGGTTCTTGTCCAGTTGGGTGGATTTGAAAGATCAGAACAAGGTAAGCACAGGAAGGGCACTCGATTGAGGGGGAGAGGGGAAGGAATGAAGAGGGATAAACAGGCCATGTTTATTTTCTCCTTTTTCTTTGATATTTTTCCTTTCTATCTTTAAATTCTGTATAAATATATATAAATATCTTAACAAGTAAACAGTAAGACTGTTTTGGCTGGGGAGGACAACAAAAACCTACCGTTAATGTTTCCATGCTTGGCTAATGTTCTGACTTTCTGTTTGTATTTACTTGGAGCATCTTCAGTTGTGTTCATAAACTCTTCGTCCACAAACTTCTCAAATGTGTCAGTAGCTAAAATGAATTAATATTAGCTTTGTAGTGTCACAGAACACAAATGGGAAAGCCAGAAGAAGAGCCTGGTTTTTAAATACAGTCTTTTCGGTATTTAAATAAAGACTTCCTACAACCATAAAATCTGGCTTCTCAGGACTTAAAGTGTTTGACGTAATATAAAATCCAACTTACAAAATACCTTATACTCATTTTATAATCTATTATGAAAAAAGTAGTAATTTTATTTCTGAGACTTGCTATAAAATTCTTGACTAATGGGCCAGACATACTTCAAAATGCTACTTCTTGCAGCCACTGACAGAGACGTAGCTCTAGCTTGCAGCATTCATCTTCTGGACTGGGCAAATTTTCTGTGCATGGAACAGCTATTTTTACCTTGTTTAGACAGAGTTTGGTGGTGGGAGGTTTGTGTTTTGAGCTTTTTAGATAGTTTGGGATTTTAAAGTGGGAATTGTAGTTTCGCAGCAGTGCTTGCTATGTAATTATTGAATTATTGTCACTGATAGCCTGGAAGCATTGGGTAATGTTTTGATTCTGTTAAAGAATCTCCACATTCTGGAGAATATCAGCTTGAGAAATACAGATAGAATCTATGCTAAGTCTAGTCAGGTTCTTTTTTTTTTTTTTTTTTTTTTTTTTTTTTTTTTTAATTAGCTATAAATACTCTACTGTCTGCAGACTTTTTCACCACTGTGCATCTGACACAAGTCAGTTATATTGCTGTACACGTTTAAATGGTCTATTACTAGTCTGCTGCCAGGCACTAATAAAAATATATTAAGCCTCTGATCAGATTTTATTATTTTTCTCATTTTCTTTCTAGACAGTTTATGGTTCCACAGGATGCTTTAATTCGCAGTCATGGTGCACTGTTAATAGGCTTTAGTATCTTGTCTTCTTGGCTCCATGCCAAGCAGAAGTCTCAGCTGTCTTTTGAACAGCAATGCATGTGGCAAATACATAGCACTGGGACTCCTAATACAGCTCTGAATGTGGGGAAACGGGACAAAATTTGTTCAACTCATTGCAGTTTTTTATACGTAAATTTAGCCGTAAGAAAAAGATATATTTGCCAACAAAACATCATTTGCATAAACATGGTCTTACTCTATTTTAAACCCCTTGAATTTGCATACTCAAACTTATCTGGAAGGGATAAGAAAACTAGCACTTTATATGGTCATGTCACAGCGATGTGAAAAAAATTGAGAGATGTGGATAAGAAAGATGACTATTCACAACATACAGTTCATTTATATTGATACATACTGGGAAAGAAATCAGTCAAAAAATTCTAAACTTTCCATAATTCCAAATTATTGTAATGTACTGCTGCCCAATATTTGATCTGAAGAGAGACAGGTTATCTTTGTCTTCAGAGCAAAGCAGCCCTCTACACCTTTTTCTGTTGTTACCTGCCTGGCAGTCTTAACTTTTGGCTAGTTAACTGACTGAGAGCCTGGATGTATTCACTCCTTTATAAGGAATTTATGGAATAACTAAGTGATAAGCACTAATAATTCCCTATGTTTTCTAAAAAGACAAGGAACTAAGGAAAACCCAGAAACATGTCACAGCTCCTCACCAACTCACCTGTCTCATTCCCTTACTGGGGTCACAAGATGTGCCAGATCCAGGTGCTGCCAGAGCCCATTTGTAAGTGAATCTATTTTAGGTTATTTTAGGAGACAGTTTCTGTGTAGAAATGACAAGTTTCCTGAGCTTCTCCAAGGCACAGACTCAGAAAAGAACAAGTCTGAGCTGGTGTCAGTTCCTAAAACAAGTGCTGTTTTTCTTCTGGCTAGCCATTACCTGGCTGAGCTTATGCCAACATACTTGGGATGGGGGTGGGTGGGAAGAGTTGGAAAAAATTGCTTGCAAGTCGGAAGTGTTTACTCACCTGAGTAGGACTGCTCACAACTGGTAATCAAACACTTGATGAAATAACTCGCCAATTTGAGGATTTTAATCTCTACCTTCAGCTTTGTATCTGTAAAACTGGGAAAATAATACTTATTAAACTCACAAGGATATATGACATTTCCTTCATTAATACCTCTAATGTCAGATGGTATTCTTGCACAAAAGCCTTCTAGAACCCAGTGATTCTTTTTGAGAAAGAGATCTGGTGTCCCTATCATGATTTGTATCAATCTAGAGTTTATTTATGCCTGCATAAGTGATTCCTGAAGTAAATGTGCCCTTAAAATGAAAGCAAGCCATATAGGAGTAAATAAACTAAATTTGCTGAACTCATAATGCCCATGGGTTATGTGTTCACAAAAAAAAGAAAAAAAAAATCCAAGATCTGAATTTTAATTTTATTCAAGACATGCTTTGAATGTATTGCCTTCTCTCTAATTATGGTATGCGATTCTAGATATTCTGTTAGCTGCACAGTAGATCCTGTAACTGAGTATGAGGATGGTGAATGTTACCATGTTGTTTTATTAGCCATGCTTTCAGGGAATGTCATGATGATGATTTGCAATTGGTAGTGGTGCTGCTGAACTAGCACGAATAGTGAAGTGATTTGTGTTTGGCAGTGGCATTCTTAAATGAGCATGAATCATATAAACTCACTCACGTTGAAGCTTTTTCAGATTAAGGTGGGTCTGAAAGACAGTATTATAGTATTCTATTAACACCTGGTGTTAAAAGTACTATTTGCAAAATACTTTTTTTAACCTCTGGACTGTGTCCCAAAATATGGGCTTTATGGAATGAGAGATTTCAGCTGACTTCTGAAATGAATGGGAATCACTGGAGATAAACAAGCAGCTGTAGAGGAAGGTGGAGTTCTCATACATCAATGCCTCGTATCAGCCTCTTGCAATTTCCAACAAACAAAATTAATCTGAAACTAATCATGATCTGAACTTTCTGCTTTGACTTCTATGTCTTTCTCTCTGTCTTGACGTGTTCCTAATGGACCATGTCTGTCTTTTGCTGCCTGTTGACTCTATCCTTCACCATTTCTTCACCTGTTCCTACCTTCCTGGGCTCTTTTTTGAGCTGAATTAGCAAAGAGAGAAAACATTATAAAAACGCCAACTGTGTAGTCCCCTTGGCTCTTCTTACTTCCATTTCTGCTGGCCAAACTTGACTTAATTTTGATGTATGCCCATGACTGGAGCTCCAATCACCATGTGTCTGTGGAGCGCTTCAGTCCTGTAGCATTTGCCTTTGTCCATGAGTCACATGGACAATTCTACTGCTACAGTGAAGTTTGAATAGCAAATGAAGCAGACTGAGCTCATGGCCAGTGAACACAAAGACAATTTGCCCGACTTGTTCCAGCTGGCCAGTCAAAACAAAGAAGGTCATCCTTTACCCCTGGAGTCTGGAGTAAACTTTTTCCTGTTTGACTGCTGCAGGTATGACAAATTCTCATCCTTCATCCTATCTGCAGCTGGATATTCGCTTGTCACTGGCAGCCAAAGGTGGGCTGGCAGCTCTCCAAGTCAAAGCTCTACCCTGCACATGTATTTTAGACATGTTCAGTCAAAAGTTTGCTATGATTCTGACTTTGAACTTAAATCAGGAAGGAAGTAACAGGGCTTTCTGGGAAAGCCTGATCAAGAAGCTGGGCATAACTGTCCAGCTGCAATACACCGATACTCTGCGTACAATTTAATTATCATAATCTGTAGCAACAACCTTTAAGATAGTGCATTTTTTTGATTGAAAGCTAATGTCAAAAAATCAGTTTCTCAGTGATCAGAACAGAACGAAGCAGACTCTCCAAAACTCGGAATATAATGAAATTATTGAAAAATAATTGTCACACAATTACATGTGGGGTACTTTTGCAGTGCAGACAACTCTGAAAAGTGGAGCACTCCTAAAGGTGAAGAAGAGCAGTCACACTAGTGCTGTCAAACATCTCAGCTGTGTATGGCTTTAGGGCAAGTTTCAAAAAGCACAGGTGTCACTATGTCCAGTTGTAGGTTGGCAGTAATTAGCAGCTGGCCCAACTGCTTACTTGCCATTAAAATCTATGCCTTTGTCATTAATTCTTAATAGGGTCAGTAAGTTGTTTTGGTCTGTCAGACCAGGTTCTGCTCTCAGCAGTAATATTAGTGAACTACAATTTTGTAAATGTCATGGGAGAGTGTGGCTGTCCAGACTCTGCTGCCTGTCTGCTAACTTGCAGCTCAGTCCTAGGGAATGACCCACTGTTAGTTTTCCAAAGGGACCAATTTTTTTTTCTACAGTTCTATAGTTTAAAAAATTGTATTTGTACTAGTCTAATGGATTGTTAAATTGTCCCCATTACATGGATCTGTAAGAGCAAATGTGCTCTAATGCATTTTTAATTAGTTGGTGAAAATTAAATGATTCATTTGAGATTATCTTTTGCAAAGCAGATTAAATTAGGACAGGAATAATCAAACATTAATTATTGAAAAATATTTTACTGGTAAGCTCTCTGCTAAACACGTTATACTGCAGATGTGTGATAGGGAAAATAAAACTTCCCTTTCTGTAACTGCAACTCCAAAACAGGTAAACTGTACCTATATCACTTGCCGTATAGTCCTTAAACATAACCTGCAGGTGAGCTTTGCAAAGCAAATCCCATCTTCTTCCTGTGAAGTGTGTTTTTTAGAATTGCGGGAAACCTCCTTATCAACATTGAATTAACAGAGGTGCAAAATCCTTGTTCCATTTTTTTTTTTTTGGTGGTACTGCTTTAAGGAGTAGATAGCTTTTACTTGCCTTACTTGTGTACAGAAACACAGTAGTTCAAGATTTATTAAATATATATCTAACATTATAGCGCTATAAAACTGAGTAGGTTATAGAGGGTGGTAGTTCTCTTTTACAGTACAAGCTTTGTGGCAAACCTCCTTTTATTGCAAATACTGACAAGAGATTTTAGTTTTGGGGTTGCCACCTTGTTGATTCCCTTTGCTTTCATATCAGCTTTCCTGCTGTTGGTAGTTGGCTGTCAGTGCAGCTCTATGTTGTTGTTGGTTTTCAAAAATCGTCTGAGGAAAGACAGTATGTTTTGCTTGATTAGTACATGAGGAATCATAGCACACAAACATCAGCAAGGGATTCAAGAAGTTAAGGGTGTCAAATATGAAGATTTTCTCCTGAGAAAAAAAATCACCTGCTGTCCAGTAGGACAGCCACATAAAAAGAATTCAAGTATGAGCAGTCCGGCTAAAACAGTCACAGAGAATTTAAAGTGTTTTCTGAACTGAAAACTGTTGTACTGGATAGCCAGAAAGCTGAGCCATCCCCAGGTGGACTTGGAAGCATCCAACCCAAATATGAAAAGGAGAATTAGCTTCCAAAATAAATTATTAGGAGTAGACATTTGTAGTAGGCAAAGCCAAATATGTTTTCCCTCTTCTGCTTTTATATCAACAGATGATGGAAATTACCTAGTTTATACTGAAAATGTTGGAATGTGATAGTTGAGCAGAGTTGTCGCACCTGTGTTATGCTTTCCTGGTCGTCTAGACATTCCAGCCTCCGTTCATTCCTGCAGATCTGAATCCATCACCTGTGCTTAATACTTACATCTGTTTAAAAAAAGTAAATACTCCTCCAAATGGTGTGTCATGTACATGCTCTTCTAACTTCAAACAGGCCTTTAATTCTCTTGGGTTATGTGAAGTATATTGGTGTCAAGATAGAAAGATTACTTTTAAGAAACCAGGTGTTCAGTCTCTCTGTCTCTCTCTCCTTTTTTTTTTTTTTTTTTTTTTTTTTTAGTAGACCTACCCATACATCAGAGTGAGGAACTGTGTATTTTTGACTATGGTACTGCAAGTTTTTCAAACATATCTATGAAGGATGCTATCCAATTTGCTGTAATGATTGTCCATTTGAATGTCCTTCTTTGTTGCAATATGGCTTGCAACAGCTAATGCAATTTCCTTCTCTTGAAAATGAATCTTATTCCATCTTCAAAAAGATAAATTTATTCTTTGTACTTGAGACACTGATACCACAGTTCACTCCTCTTTTCCATACCTCAGTCATCTGTCATCTTTCCAAAGCTTCAAAACTCTCAAGAGAGTACAATGCACGTCAGATGTGAGAAGAGTGCTGTCTCAGTAAGATTGACCTGATCGGGAAAATTCCCTTCTTTTCTTCTTCTCCCCTTTCACCCGAAATGACTCCTTCAGGAAACATCTAATCCTTCTGTAGCTCAGTGGATCAAAGTGCTGTATTGTTGGATCTTAATCACATATGAATGGCTCCAGAAGGGATCAGAGCTCTCTTTGTTCATTAGAGGCTTCTAGGCCAAAACCAGTGCCAGCAGCCATAAAGGAAATATGTAAACCTCTTTTTGGTCATTCAGTGAACCGTGTCACTCTAGGCTTGACCTCCACTTCTTTGCACAAACTTCCTTCTGCAGGAAGGTGGCCTAGATCATGGTCCTAAAATATATTAATACTAGCAATTGTACGGAAAGGGATTTTTTTTTTTCAGTTTGATGTCGCTCTACTAATTTTTCTCCTCACAGTTTCCTGCTTCTGAATATCCTCAGCTTTAAGTACAAACTAGGATTCAAAATGTTCCAGATTTATCTGTATCAGATAAAGCCATGGTCTATATCACTGTGGTATGCAATCTGTAGTGGTTTTTTTTTTAAAAAAAAAAAGTAAAAAATCTCAGAAACCACTGCTAGCTGGGACACACGTTGTTGCCCTCTACTCTTGCCTCTGATTTGGAAGGGTGCCTGTTGTGAGGTTAGTAGCATGCAGCCAAGCCCAGTGCCCTATGGAGAAGTCTGAACAGTAGCTCCAGTTTCTACCAGTATAACGAAATAGCTTTAAAATATGTTTGAATGGGCAATGAGTAATTAAATTAAATCATACTATTCCCTCACAAAGAATACTTACAAGAAGGAATCTATTGTGCCTGTTATGTTGTTATTTCCAACAGACAACTCCTGTTACACTGTCTCTCCTTCCTCCTCACTTTTCCATGCAGACAGTCATTCACTTGTATATATTGTTCAGTTTGCACAGGTGTGTGATTACAAATGAACTTGAGTCTAACTTGCAGTGGTAAACATCTGCTACGCACAAGCATGTGCCAATATCAGAGCGTAAGACTATAGGCGTTTTTTTTTCTTCCTGTAAAATGGGTTTCTATTGTACTGGATGTGTACGTATCTCCTCAGATTCAGACTGGTAATGGGTAGATGAACTGTTTGTGAAAAAAAAATTACCTGACCAGGTGTTTTTGCTTCTTTATAGCCCCTCAAGATGTCAGGAGTGCTTAATGAGGCAAAACAGTATTGGATATGACATTAACAAGACATTGTATTTGTCCTTTTGCTTCCGTTGGTTATTTTTGTGCAGCCATTTTAAAGATAATGTCACTTTACTTTTCTATATGATACAAATTGAGATTTCTTCTTGCATGTAGAGCAATCCATAGTTGATAGCTGAAGTGCAGTCCTGTATCTTTCTTATACTGTTGTATCAAGCATAAATTACATAACTGATAATAAACTTACTGTCATTTCTGAATGTTAGTAGTGAAAGGAAGATAGAGAATGAGAAGTTGCATGTCATCCAGGGTATTTGTGCACAAACACAAGTGTTGTTTATTGGGTTATCTGTCTGTTACTGCCATGCTTTAAAATGTCATCCAGTGAAGAAGGAAAAACAAACAACTTAGCTGATCAATCATATACTGTGGGTAATGAAAAGCAAATAATTGAACTGTTGATGTTCACCCTTTAAGTTAGAAAATTCATTGTGCAAGAGAAATGACTGAGTGTGTTCACAGAAATAAGGATTGGTTTTTGTATGAGCTGTGAGCATACAGGCTGTATGAGTAGAACAATATAACTTCAAATATGGTTTAATTGTTTTTTTATCTTCATATACTGTATCCATAAATACCGACAAGGCTAAAAGAGAAGGAATTTAGTGTTTTAACTAATACTTATGGTAAAATTCACAAAATTCACATGTTAAGCTTTAATTAAAAAATGGAATATGCAAATCCTACTATAAGTGTTATGGTGTTGCATTTGTTTTGTATAAAATAAGCAGAACTGGTCTCTCCCCTCCCCCAAGAATAGCTGAAGATCCAATCAGGCCACCAGCTAGTGAACTTTTTTTATAGAATCCAGTTGTACTTGTCTGTCCTGCATTTGTCTTTAATCTAAACCCAGCTGATTGCATTTATGCCTTATTTTTACTGATAGATCCTGTTAATACATTTTAACTCTTACCCAGGGATAAATGAACAATTTTCGTTTCCTGAGACAAATGTCACTGTTTCACCTTGATTTTTCTGAGCACTGTCCACTTTTCAGTATATTCTGCTTCAAGCATTGTCAAGTCCATTTGCAGATTTGTGCTTTCTAGTTGGCAAACATCAAGCTGATACACTACCAGCTGGGCTGCAATTTTTTTCATTTAATATGATGTAATTTCTGCAGTGATGGATTAGACATCTTTAGAAGCAGGATGTTTTATTGCTTCTAAGTCAGCTAAAGCCATTTTATGTGGTTGATCTCTTCACACCTCTTTCTACTTCCCCTCTCCAATTCCTGCTGCACTGCCTGTGGTCTGACTGACATGATGATGACACTGTCCTTCCTATTAATCTGTCTACAGCTGGGTTTATAGAAGAGCATGGCTGGTGGCACTCTTCACTGGATGTTAACTGCTGTACAGTGTAAAAATACTTCTTTACTGAAGGTCTGAGAATTTGATTCTTCTCCAAAACAGTTTTGCAGAGGCAGGATACTATATTTTCCAGCTTTTCTGGAGCAATGTATAGAACACTTTATTTGTTGTATTGCTTTTAAAAAATCCCTATTCTTAGTACTTCATCTTGTAATGAGGTAATTTCTTTTTTGAGAGGATAATTGGAAGTGTTCCATTAGTAAGATTCCAATTTTAGCTGTTACCAAGTAGACTTTTTTTGGTTTAAGTCACTAAAGCATCTGTGAATTATTAGCAATGTACCATTAGCACACTGATTCGTTATAAACCAATAGAACCATTTCCAGTTATGGAAGCAAACACAAAACATTACTTTGCAAATTCTAGTCTGTTCAGTAACCCTGGCATCGTCTATCTGTGCGTATTTATAGGACCATGCTAAACATTCAGATCTAAAATATTACTGAAGAATGTATTTTTAGCTTTGTTTTTTTTAATGTGTTCAACTCCGTGACCTCCTTGCAATAGTCTCTTCCTTTTCTTTGAAGTCTGGATCACTGTAAGTTGAAAACTGAGTCCCTGAGCTGGAGATTGAGGAGTATTCAGTAGCTTGTTGCTAGTTATCCCCTTTTCATGCCACCCGCTCCCTAAAAGGCAAAACAAAATAATACTAAATCTAACTGGAAGTGTCAGGTGTAAAACCACAATATAGTGCTACTTTCAGACTACAGAAAAATAGCAGCTCAGATTTATTTTTGGTGTTTATGGCTGGAAGGTGTTCTGTTTGTTGTTTTATTGTCTTTGTACTACTTTGGAGCTGTACAGGCTGTGGTGGAATAACACTAGAACCTATACTGTACATCCTGGCATAGAAATGGCAGAATAGTCTAATTGTATTAAACCTTTCAGTTACTGCCCTACAAATGACTATTTGTTTTTGATGAGTTTCTCATTCAAGTAACCCTCAACCTCATAAAATACTAAACTCATACTGAAACCTACGCTTTATAATGCCAGATTTTTTTCCCATTTTCAGTTTACGCAGTTAACTTGTATCAAGTTTAAAAATAATGCTTTAAAAGAATCAATTTCATGGTGAATGCATCTAGTCAAACAAGTAATTTAAACAACATCTTACTCGTGTGTAGCAGACCATTTTACAAGTAACTGAGAGTTTTACAAGCCTGTGTTTCAGACAGGATAATTGGCTGTTTCTTATATGTGAGTTTGGGATTTAAACTCATTAACTTCAATATACAGAACCTTTCCTGGCCTGGTGTGGAGTATTTAGTTAAGGTCTTTTTAGCTGTAGTCATATTTAATAGTTCATTACCAAGAAGTGGTAAAATGGTGCAAATTTCAATTATGTTCTCAAAAAGCTAGTGACATACACTATTACCTTTTAGCTTGTCACTAGTGGTCAGCAAACTTGTGGTGTTTTCTAATGTAAAGAAAACTCAATTAGTAATTGCAAATGTGCAGAATTAAGACTTATCTTGAGCACCAGAACCCCAGAATTTAACAAAGTGATTATACCTTCATTAGACCACAATTTTGAATAGGTAGGTTACTCTGTGAGTGGGGAGTGCTTAGAAAAATCTGTTGCATTAAGATATTTTAGTCAACTGATATTAGACCACAATTTTGAATAGGTAGGTTACTCTGTGAGTGGAGATTGCTTAGAAAAATCTGTTGCATTAAGATATTTTAGTCAACTGATATTAATCTTCCCATGCTCTTAAAAAATTAATGTCAGCTATATATTCGCCATATATGATTTCCTTTCCAGTGAGAAGCTTACCTGAGGTGTAACACTAGGATGTGTTGGTAAAACTGTGAGTCATATTCAAGAGGTAGAGGGAAGG
Source organism: Astur gentilis (assembly GCF_929443795.1). NCBI lineage: Eukaryota > Metazoa > Chordata > Aves > Accipitriformes > Accipitridae > Astur > Astur gentilis. The sequence continues at coordinate 69,494,118 of NC_064919.1, forward strand.
AGCTGCCTGTCAACTTGCAGAAGCTGGGTTTCCTTTTCTGCTGGAATCACTTGACAAATACCTGCTTTTGTTTTTCATTGATACAATCATGACAATTGGGGCATCACCAGAACATAATCTTGCTGCCTTGCAGGTGCTTTTCTTCAGAAATAATCTGGCTTTCCAGTGACACTGTAAAGGCACTCCACAGTCTTAGGTGTACAAAGGGAAGGCGTAATTCACTTAATCAAAGTACCAATAGCTTTATTACAGATCTTGTTTTAAGGACCTTCAATATTATTATCAGTAGCCCTCCTTCAAGGAGGCCATAAATTTTATAGATGCTGTCTGTCTGCCCTAGAATTCAGGCATTCTTTGGAGAAGAGTGTGGTTGCTTTCAGTATGGGCTTTTTTTTATGTAAAGGTTGATATCCTTCCTGCCTGAGATATCAGTGGATCTTTCTTCTTTTATGTATATGCAACTCTTGATCTACTGCCTATTATTTCATCTTTTTACTTGAAGTGTGGGTCAGGATAATGTAGGCCAAGTGGTATCTTGATGTGGTAAGTGAAGAATATTTATTACTTTTTTGCTTGTCCCTTCCCATGGGACCTTTTCACTAAAAGACTTCTCAGGTAGAACTCCCTCCTGCAGCCTGTGGTAATGGAAGGAATAATGCTGGAGCTTGGAAAAAGAGAGATTCTAGCCTATTACCTTTAAGTTCAAGAGTCAAAAGAACCATATAGTTCTTCAGCATCTCAGTGTATTCACTGATCTTCTCCAAGTCCCTCTGGTCATTCCGGGCTTTTCCAGCATCATTGCTGCAAACCTCTGCATTAGTTCACTAATGTTGCTTCCCGATACTGGAAATAGTTCAGTTATCTGGCTTAAAACGTCCCCTCTCAGTGTACTAAGTGCTCCCTTTTTTCTGTATCTATGATTGCTCAGGCATATCCTAGCATTTTAGAGGTAGCGGCGAACTGGTTTTTTACATGGAGGTTCTCTGTGCCCCCGTGTACAGAACCATGTCTGATTTTAGCTGTGTAATTCACCTCTTGGTATCCTTGTGCTTTGTGAAGGGATCTGGAAGCTGTGAGGGGCCTTACTCAAGCAAAGTCCTAGTCACAGAGCATGAAGGGATTCTGCCATATTTCTAGGTGGAAAGTTATTAAATATCAAGAAATGGAGATGAGTCTGGAGCTGCCTGGAATACTAATTATAAGCAGTGGCTTCCTGTTAGTTTGGAAGCATTCACTGGTGCTTCCAGAGGCCTGGACATAGCAAACCTAAAGCACAGATTTGCCTCTTCTAACAGCAGGGCAAGGACAAAATCTCAGCAGCAGCTCCTGCAGAAGTCCCTGGCACTGGAGGAACGGGGGGGGGGGGATGGTCACAGAGCCTGTGGCATTCTGGCAGCCAGGAACTGAAGCTGGCAGTGGCAGGGTCTCTGGGAGCACTTTTTGCTTTACGAGTATTGCATGTTAACTTTTTTCAAGATGGATTTATTTCACAGATTCTGTTTTTGAAGCATAAATGGTTAATTGCATTTAGTTCTGGGCTTGGATTCCATCTGTGTGGACTTCGCATAACTAATAATACTCCCATCAGCAAAGGACCTGAAGGGAGAATGAAACCATCCTACATTTATACGCTCTGCTCTGTACCTGGTATGGAACAAGTGAAATAGGCATGACCACTGCCTGATCTTCTGTGCATGAGAGCACACATCTTGTAGAACTGCAGCTACTGCTGAATAAATGGCTTTTCTTTTGTGTTCATACAGGCTGTTGGCTTGGAATGGTTTCAGCAGTGTAAATGTGGCGAACCAGCCACAAAGCCCTTAGAAATCCTGTTCTTTGCTATTGATACAAGAATACATGTCCATACAGTGTTTTGGTGCTTTGCAGACGTGGGCACGGTGTACAGATGTTATTTATTCAAGTGCTAGATGTATATACATGTTCAGACAAATGCAGATGAATCATCACATATGCACCTCTCCAGAAAATACTGTTTAACTGTTATCTGAAGAGAAAACATGCCATTTGCAGAAGGGATGTCATAATAAGGATTGATCTTTGGACTTCTCATTATTCTAAAAGTTATTTTGACATTCAACATCACAGGTAAACTTTTTTTGGGGGGAGGGGTGGGGTGTAAAACTCAGCACTTGTGTACCAGTGTCTTAGATTTTGTTACTAGTTGAAACCACAGTCTCTAGTTAAATCTAGCATATTTTGCTGCTGAAATCCATGTACTCTGTTGTGTTATATTCTGAAGTGAAGTGAGTATCTGCAGTCTACTGGGAAAAAAAATAGTATGAAAACTCTGCAAGGCTCTGAAGGATACCTGTTTAAAAGTCTTTAGTGTTGAGTTTCTACTAGTTATTTGTATTCCTTGAGTTATTCAACTGAAGATGTAACAAAAGAACAAACGTGTGTGAGAGAAGGTAGAGGAGATGAGTGGTGGTATAGTAAAACTTTTTAATATGTTTCTTGTTTAACTTATCTTTGGATATGCTCCTTTTTTTTTTTCTTCTTCTTTTTTAACAGATTAGGGCAATGATAGTAATTTAAACAAATTATCCTAAGTTTAAATTTGACTTAAATTCAATCAGTTATTTTTGTTATATCTTAAGAATATATTTGGATATGCTGAGAACACAGTTACGTAGAAAATTGTTCTTATATGCAGTAAATTGACATTTTTGTGTCTTTGTAGTACATGGGGAAAAAAATGTGAATTTTGGATGTCCTCCAAATAGCTGACTTTAACGGCTAATTTTCACCATTACTCTTTAGGATTTTATATTCTAACACTTGAACTGTAAGTACATAGCTGCCAGTATCTGTTGGAACCCAAAGTACTTCAGAAAACACAGTGGGTAAGAGAGGAAGTAATAGGAGCAGTAACTTAAAGGGGTAGTTGTAGTCCTCTATTAAATGTGATGTCTGATTTCCACTTCTGATTAATTCTTTGGAATAAATTAAAGAATTAAAGCTGTAAATGCTAAAAGAAAATACTTTACTGTGCTTTCATTGCACACATTTTTGTACAACGCCTCCTTTTCTGTTCTTGTTTTACTTGTCGCTCAAGAAGGGATGCTGTTTTGCTCACTCAGGGATTGGATATTGTGAGCCCTTGTCTTGTTTGTCCAGCCCAGCGCTGGTTGCATGAATCTTCATCTGGAAGTCTGGTTTTCTCTATATAGATATGCTGCTGCAGTTCTCATGTTATCTTTATGTCTTACAGTTGTAGGAAAAGCACATGCTTATATAAACAGAATATGCTGGGAGAATAAGACACAGAAGGCAAAGCATAGGTGTATGTTTTTGGCAGCTACCCGATTGTTATTATTTCTTTTGAACAAATTAACAGAATGTAACCAAAGAAGTCTAATATGCTGTGGTATGTTGTTGTGTGGTAAAGACTTGCATGAAAAGAGCTGATAGATGCTAGTAGCTCCTAAAAGCCTATCTTTGCTTCCATCCACATATATGCAAATCTCAGTAGTACTTCTGCACCCTCAGCAGTTTTCTGTCCTCACTCTCATCCGTCTTATTTGTCCCAGGCCCAGACCTGTTTTAACATGACCATAGTATCTGTATAAAAAAATACTTAATCTATTTTAAAAAATTCCCACTCTCTTCATCCTGATAGATGATGCAATATTTTATATTTTACAGTAAGCTCCCCTCAGTATTCATCTTCCAGCTCTCTAGCTCATTCCCCTTTTTCTTGTCTCACACTTGCATTTGCCAGTACTATGTGCTCTCTGTTTGGAACAGCGTGTCTGTGCTGATTTGCCAGGCATCCTATTTCTTCATTCAGAACAGTTAGGTATCTTCTTTAAAATACAGCAATCACTTGCAATCCGAAAAGTGTAGCATCTTGTGGCTACTGGAGGTAACAAGGATGGAAAAGTGCATCTGTTATACAGAGCACCATGTAAATTATTTTGTGGAATATGTATATAAGTGACTGTACTCTGCTTTATAAAGACTTACTGGCCAAAAATATTGGCCAGGTCTGTTGCAAAGCTAAGTAGAAAGTTCAGTTGGATGCGTTTCAGGTAATCTTTTGTGAAAAGCAACATTTAAAAAAAAAAAGGAAAAAGAAAAGAAAAAGATTGGAAAACTGTACAAACTAGAAATACTAATTCATAAATCATTCACCACTACCTGTGAGGAGTTGTACAAAAAGGCCTCTGATGGTTTTGAAATCTTGAGTAGAGAAATAGCTTACCTTGCCATCACACAGAAATGCTGAAGACCATCGTCTTGGGTTTTCTTTTGGTTTTACTTCAGCAGGTCATAATTTAAAAACCAGAAAAAAAGCAGCTCAGTTACATAATTCTGATTATCATAATATGTACTTAATTGATTCATTGCAAGTTTTTAACATTGCACGTAGAGACTTTGAATTCAGCAGCACATAGAAGTCAGCTGTCAATGAAATACTTAGCTTCAAAGAACTAGAATTTAAGAGCATTTCTATGGCTGATAGTGTTGTTTAACCTCAACTGGCATTTGGGAATAGCCCTGTGCATAGGTTGCTCCAGACCACAGCATATCATCACCCCTTCACATCAGCTGAGACACTTTCATTCCCTTCCCTGCTGTGTAAGGGGTGTTCCATATGGAGTCAATAAATACTAGGAATAGGTGTTTTAGGAGGAGTGCTTATGAGACATAGGTGCATTACAAGAATCCCTCTAGACATGGATGAGATCACTGTTAAGAAGAAGCATATGAGCAGGCACACGTGAAGTATCTTTTCAGGAGGATATGAAGTGTCTCTGTAGGAAGAATAAATGTTACGAAACTTCTGCTGACAGTTTTGCATGTTAGAGCAGCTGTTCTGGTCAGACGAGGTCCTTTTTAGCCAAGTGGGGTGTCAGATAAAGAGGCTTCTAGCAGATTTTTAGGGAAAAGCATGAAAGTGTTAAGTCCTGTACAACAGTGGATTGAGATAGTTGATTTAAGATGAAGTGGCTACCGATCCATTCCACCCACTCTTATAAATCACTATACTCGGAACAGGACCAGCAGAAAAGCGTGCACAGCAGCTCAAGAGGCTGTGCAGTTTGCAGTCCAGCACGCTAACGTATACTTGAGTGGACTTCATTATACTTTTTAGCAGCAGTGGTGATATAAGCAATGGGTTCCACTCTATGGTTAGTAGGTCAACATTTGTGGTTTCTATTTAATTTGCCAGAGTTTCCTTTCTTTTGTTTTCTGTTTTCCTTTTTTAGATACAATTTCTTTTACCTCTAATACCATCCTTTTCCTTATTGCAACTGTTGAAAGCTTTTTTTGTGTCTTTTAAAGTCTTCTGTAGCAGTATAAATATACTCTGAGCCTCTAATTATGGTATTTTTTTCTGTGCCACCTGCAAGCATTTTACCTTTTTAGCTGCACAGTTGATTTTCTTTTAAGTTACTCATTTTATGTAGTTTCCCTTTTTAAAACGTAATGCTATGTGACGGACTTTTGGCTTTTTCTCTTCACCAAATATACTGAATTTGCACATGCTTTAGTCGCTGTTATAGGCAACTTGTCTGTTGTTCATGGACTTGGCAATCAAAATTGCCTTTTTCTCCTGCATCTTCTAAACAATTGTTCCAAAAGGCAGATTTTTATGATGTCTGAAAAGGTAGTCTCAGCGTCACAGCTCAATGAATCTTTTACCGTGTAAATATGGGGAACACCAGTCTCCCATTATTACTGCATTTCTTGTTCATGCAGATTTCAAATAGATGAATGAACGATTTTGTGTGGTTAATACATGGATTCAGCAAATTAGGTAGTTTTAGTTTAATTCATACTTCCACCAGTCACCCTTTTGCAGTAATACTTGATTAATCCTGTAAAAGTCTTTGAAATTTAGACTAGTGGGGACACTGATGTGACTGTGCAGCATTTGGTTAGATATAATGTACATGTGTTGTTACTTTTTTTTTTTCCTAATGAAATTGTTCAGTAAAACAGCAATGGATGAAAAAATATTTTATCCATAAAATTCTCCAAATACAGCCCGGTACTGCAAGTGACTACCTGAATTTTGTATTTGTTTACAACAGATTAATCAGAGTGGGTTGGAAGCCTTTTTGTGTTGGTGAAATTTGGTATTAAAATTTTGAATTTGAATTAAAAATAATACTTTCAATCAGCTTTCTTTCATGTTGAGTAATAGATAGAAATGACTCTGTATTCATATATTACAGTATCTTAAGTTTTCCTCTACGTCTTATGTTCATGTGTGTTATGAACTGGCTAGATGAGGTTCAGTAATAGAACATACAAAAGCTTTCAGCAGGGCCTGGTTACTCAGCTTATGTGTATCAATTTAGTAACATCAGTTCCACACTGCTATGCTAATTTACATCAGGTGAGGTTCTGGGCACCAATCCTTTTATTGTCTCTTGACTTTTCTAGCATGTAGGTTAAGCAACATTTGATAACCATATGCTTAGTGTATTGTGCCAGTAGAATAGGACTTAGAAGGTGGAGTGTGGGAAGAGTGGGAATAATTGCAGGCGTGTATTGTTAGATTTTATTGACTTCAGAATGTGGCATAAATACAACGTCAGCTTCTCTATAAGAGAAGGCCCCCATGTGGAGTGAAGACATACAGTGAGACCCTGTAAAATAGTAAAAAAATCTTAAAATTATGTGGATTCAATTGATTGTATTTTCTTCTAAGGTTGTGTCTTAAAAATATAGCAATCCCAAAGTAAACACTTAAAAATCCAAAGCCAGTATGTAAATGCACATCTAATGTGTCAGACATCTGAAGCACGTTTGAGTCTTTATAGTTTGCTCCAGCATCCATGAACAGACAGAAAACTTTTCGCCATTTATGCAAGAGATAAAAGAGCTTCTCTTAGGAACTCGCCTCTTTTGTGCTACTAAGATTGAAGAGAGCTGTAAAACAGTTACTGCTGATTATCTGATTATGCCAGAACTACCTAGGTGAGTGAGTATTTGGAGACTTTCAGCTTCCTTTGGATATTTTGGTGATTAGTGTGCATCTTCTTAGGAAATCTGGTAGGGAATGAGTGTGAATGATGGTCATCAGGCCAGAAAGCAACTAGAGAAATGAAAGTGGATGGAGAGCTGAGAGCATTCTAGTGGAAAAAACTGTATAAACAGTGTTGGGCATCTGATTGTGTCAGTCTATTTTCATGTAGTTGTTTCATCTCTGGCATGTAAAAAAGCAGATCCTTTTTAAGTTTAAAAAAACTTACTTGTTTTTAGAACTGAATGACATCTTCTGAGTTAAATGGGGGAGAAGTTATAGTAAATTGGAAAATACTTATGTCTGCAAACTTCTTTCTGGAAGTTTCAAAGTTGTAGAGCCCGCTTGCAAAACTTTAGGCTTTAACAAACTCCATTGTGGTGTGAAGTTTAAATGAGGAAATACAGTAACATACCACAGAGTGTCCCTTGGGTTGTGGAAAATCAGTTCTGTGCTGCTTCTGGTTTAGTTATTTATTATTTGTAAACCAATTAGTGTTATTTTTCTGTATTTGGATTAAAGACAAGTCATCTAGCAAATCTTTTTTTCTCTCTAGGTATGAACAAAATAGCTGTTACTTATGTGAATATAAACAGTTGTGCTTTCATGCCATTATCAAAACTTCCCATTTCAAAAGCCACTGCTTAACTATCAATTTAATTTCAGCATCCATCTAGGGCCTATGAATGCAGATACTGTGAACTGTTCCTTAGACGTGGAAAATGATGACAACACGTTGCTGATTTTGTTACATTTTGCTAACACATTTAGAAATAGGAAAAAATAAATTTTAATCAACATCGGGTAGCCAAATAAATAATTTATCTGCAAAATTTTTTTCACTAAATCAATTGATGCTGTTTTACTGCTAAAATAGAAATTCTATCTTGGCATCTGCAGTCACTGAAATATAGCTTAAAGTCATTGTTTTTCTTGGCTACAGGCTACCTTGGTAAGTAAGCAATATCGTATTTGCCCACAAATGCACAAGACTCAGTGCTAGTCTGCTTACTGCCATCATTTCCTTACATGTTTCTAGTTATTTACTGCTTTTAAACCGAAGTACTCTCCTTACAATGTAATGACCTTTTCCTAATAATTTCTTCATATGGTATAGCCTTAATTCAAGAGGCTATGTAAATAAGATAGCGGACAGCCTTCAGTGAGCTCAAGGGGCTGATGGCAATAGTCTTCCAGCAGAGGGGGTGTGGTGGACATCCTCTGGGTTGTGGGTCTGAAACATCTCAAATTACTCAGCCATATTTGTCAGCTTAACACCAGCAGGCTACTCTATCAGCTAGCTGCACTGACACCTTGCTTTGTTATGCTTCTGTGCAGCTTTTACTTCCTTCCCTATTTAGCAGTCAAGGAAGCTGTTGCTGAAATAAGCAAGAGAGCTTTCTTATCCTGCTTCTCCAGTACTATGATTGTTGCCATTAATTCAATATATTAAGGGGGAAAATTCAATTTGGTGTCACTTCAGCTGCTGGAGACATTGCAATACCACCCTTACAAAGATCAGTATTTAGGTTCTGATCACATATGACCATGCTAACACATCAGATATTAATATGGCACTGATACAGCAATACTAAAAAGTAGGTATGCTGATATTAAAATACTGGTTGTTGAAGTCCCATTTGTTTCAACTTGTACGTTTTCTGAAATTTGTTTGAGGGGAAGTGAATGTCAAGTACCACGCTTATTTTTCAAGCGTTTGCAGGTAGTTACTGTTACAGTTCTGCTTTGTTGGAAATAGATTTTAAAAGGTTTCACCTGTATCTTAGCTGGGGAAGCAGAAGTTCCCATCTCAAAATCACCATTATTTTCTGATATTTGTCACTAAACATTCTGCTTAAGAAAACCTTTCTGCCACACTGTCATGGTTGAATTCTGATTCTTGTCAGTTGATACAACTACAGTCAGTTTCTCTATTAGAATATATTACTGGTTAAAACTGTTGTATACACACTATAAGAGCTGCATAGAGGTGTTGCACGTTGTTTGGGCTTTGGAAGCCTTTTCTTTTTTTTCTTTCTTTCTTTCTTTCTGTCTTTCTTTCTTTCTTTCTTTCTTTCTTTCTTTCTTTCTGTCTTTCTTTTTTTCTGTCTTTCTTTCTTTCTCCCTGCACATGGAGCCTTACACAGTGGGGCTCCAGTTGCCTGTCTAGGGCCTCTGCTGCCTACCACAATATGAGTAGCTGTTCCTGTTGTGCATATTTGTGGTACGGTCTGTGATAAAGGAAAATTAAGAATATTTGGCAATAATTACAAGGAACAAGAATGTCCAAACTAAGTCAGCACTAAATATTTCTGTTGGCGTGTTGACAACAGCAAGTACTGATAGATATAATTTTGGATGTAAAAACTAAATGTCTATTTTGACAAGTTAAACAGGAGTAGACTTTTGAATCAAATACTATCAAAGACTAAAATTTTGATGAAAACAGTAATCTGTGGACCAAAATAACTTGCAGACTGCTGTCTTCTTCTAAGAGGCATCAAAATTATGTTTTGATATTGTACTTGCTATTTTGAAAAGTGATTGGAGTGTACTACTAAATGAAAATCTTTTCTTTCTCAGTCTTTCTGTGGCTCTGTGTTTCTGCCTTGACAGTTGGTGTAATTAGTGTCAGTGGCGATTGGTCTTTCCAAGAAAATGCATCTTCCTCAGTTGTTTTGTCAAGGCTTATAATCACCTTAAAATTTTCAGTTCTATATTACGTCATATTCTTATGCCTCTTGCTGCACAGTTGCTGCAGAAGTAAAAATTGAATTAATTTAATTAAAAGGTTTCCTTCTTTATCACCATTATTAGGTATTATAGGTAAGCAGCTGGAGTCTGCTGGAACGTGCTGGATTTTGAACTAAGAGGATTGTAGAAAACCATCATGTCTCATGTATACTACTTATTACTATCCCAATCACTTTAGTGTGCTAGTCTCCTATGTTTAATTCCATAAAAACTATCTGGTTTTGGAAGAATTTTTATTTTTCTAGTGTTCTCAAGGTCATTAAGAAACCCTCTGCTATAGCACACTTTTGACTGGAATGTTTAGGATTTGTACATTTTCAACAGTTAATTTGTGTAGCTAGAGTAACCTGCTGACAAATTCTGCATCTTAAGTGTTTACCAATAGGGGTATGATGAAACATACAGCTTTAACATTAAAATACAATCGTAACCTAAAATTTCTTAGTTACTTTGGCTGTTCTGGCTAAGTTTTTGAACACTTGTTTTGTGTGCTTTGCTCTTTGCCTTAAGTCCATATAATTCTTCTCCAGACCTCCCATGCTGTTAAACGTATGGGTAGAATGGTGGCTTCCAAGCAGGTCACTCACCCCTAAAGAAAACACTTTCAGGTCACATCATATAACCTGTATTATAAGAACAGCTGTGGGTAAGATTCTAAAAATGAGTATCCTGATCTTTTTACATGGTTTTTTTTTATGTTTTGTTTTGTTGGAGTTTTTTTAGATGAGAGACAGAGAGTTGTCATTAGAATATTAATACATTGGTCTCTTCTTTTTTTTTTTCTTACTAGATAAAAAAATATTTTGAACTTGAGCCACTTGCACGTGGAAAGCGCTGGATTCTTAAACCCTGCTCCTTGGATGATATGGAGGCAGTAAAAGACAGCTTCTCCCTTCTAATAAACTTGCTAGAAGAGAGAGACTTCGAACCTTCAAGAATGTGAAACTTAAGAGAGAAGAGTGGTTCTCCAGCCATCACTGTACCTGCACGTTCTGCTCACAGCTTAATTATGGTGTGGTATCAAGACTGTACTTTGATATGTTGTTTATACAGTTAGTGCAGAATGTCCTTTTGTTAAAATAAATATTCTGTGAATCAGGTACACAACTATTTCCAGTAAAGTTGTCTACACTACTGAAATAGGGAGTTGCTCTTTGTTTACCACTATTTCTGCACACTGCATGTTGCTTTCTTGTGTTGCGATCATCCTTGATAGGAAACTTTACACGCACAAAAATAACAATCTGTAAAGGAGGAATTCTATCTGCTACCTTGATTTTTAAAAAATAACTAATGTCTTAAGGATTTGTGAGACTAACTTGTATTAGCTTGTTTACTGACCCCACAGTATGGAAAGCACAGGCTCTGAGAACCTTAATAGGATACCTTAAAGGCAAGCAGTTTCATGTTAATGCAAAGGTTAGTCCTGAAGTTTTTCTGAGTGAAAATACAGTTTAAGTTAGTTGATTCCTCTTCTAAAGTCACAGCATAACCTTGTCAAAGGCAGAACTGTTATTTTGCTGAAAGTTTCCTGAAAGGTAAATTAGCAAACAGATGTGTGCGCATAACAGTATTTGGGAAAAATAGGTGACATAAACAGGTAGTCTAAGTAACAACATTTTTAGAAAACGTTCAAAGTTAGATAAAGTAATAATTTTCATTGAAAGTAGTTTTCCGTAAGAGAAGCAAAGCAAATGTCTGTTAATTCAGCTGTAGTTAGAAGTGTGACTGATTTTAAATAAGGATTGCTTCCTTTATCACTCAGTCATAGAGTACTACTGTTATCGTAACATTGCCAAGGCATCTATACCATAATTAAGGGCCTTCCAGTGTTTGTACTATAAGCTTCTCTTTTCAAGGTTTTATAACTTGTTCTTTCCAACTTCCTCTGGGCTAGATGTTACTTAGAAGACAAAAAAGTATTCACTGGGAACAACATTTGTAATACATTTGGAAAAATCCCATTTGGTTCCAGTAACACAGTGTATATTTCCTCTTTCCAAGTTTTCCCCGTTGTAGGTTTGCAGTTTTTTGGCTGCCTTTTGCTGATTTTTTTTTAAAACCTTATAAACTGATTTCGTCAATTAAAGAAACATGCTGGTTCACTTGTTCACCATTAAGTCAGTCACAACAGGGTATGTGCAGATCAGCCACTGAACTGGTGCACACCTTGAATGTTGTGACTTGTGCATTCAGCTACACTTGTGCATGAGTGTCTGCAAACACAAACTGTAGTGATGTGTCAGTGGTTCCTCATCGATTCTGCTTGTGTTTTGAAACAGTAACTCCTTTTTTCAAGGCAACATAGCTTTCCACTCCGAGCATTTATTTTTTAAGTTTGAAGGTTATTGAAGTTTCTCACTAGTTTATTTGGGAATAAGGAAACAGCAATGATCAGCTTTTAAAGGCATATAAAAGCTATTTCTCTATTACTTGCAATTATACTCTTTGTTAAACAAAATGGTTTTTATATTTTTTTGTTTACTTTTCATTTTCCATGGATACCTTGCATTGCTCCCTCAGAATTCTATCTGTCCAAGTGCATGGCCTGATGATCACTGGTTTAACTTGCCTTGTATTATCAGAAAGAGGCTAGGAAAACTGGTAAGCTCCCTGCTTAATTTTGCAATAGAATAGGCAGAAAGCCTGAAGGGCACCTCTTCTTGCTTTGTTTTCTTCTCTTTCTTGTCAGGTCAATTGCCGCACTCCTAATACTCCTGGAAATACCCAAGAACTGGAATTCTTTATTTCAAAACACAGAGAGGAACCCTATGTTGGTTTGGTTCTCTCTGCACAGTTTAGATGGGACCCAACTGCCCATCAGTTTCCCTTGTATGGGTTGAGGAAGCTCCTTTCCCTGGATTTAAAGAGGAACCGAATCTAATTTACAGTTCCAAACTCTCTCTTAGCTGACGTGAGCTTAGAGACTACAGAGTCCCCAGATTTCCGCATGGTCCCCAGATTTCTGTCCTGTTTAGGGACAATGACAAATTAGAAGTGGTGGGGAGGAGTGAGAGGATTATTTCCCACAGAAGGCAGGCAGTTTGGGGAGGCAAAAAGAGGGATTCAGAGCTTTTACTGCTTTGTCATTGAACATTAGTTAGAAGATGAGAGGTAATTTTTTTTTACTGTTTTTCCCCTTCTTTCCCATATTAAAGTTATGGACCAAAACATACAGCAAAAGAAAATAAGCCCAACTGTATTGCATTCTTAAAATCTTATTTGTACCATCAGTGGTCCAAAAACTTCAGAGTTTCCAAGTTACATTTTGGTCGTGATTTCCCAACTATGCACTGTTGGAAGGTGCTACATGATTAACATGCAAAAGATCCAAGTAGCTGATGGGAACATGGCTTTGGAATATGCCAGTGGCCACTTAGACTAGGACCTTTTGATGCTTAATGCTTTATCTTTAGGAAAATGCCAACTGCACAGGAGCAGTGATTTTTTTATTATTTTTTTTTTTTCCAGAATGATTTTGAATATGCTTATTCTTACTAATACAGTGATCATTCCTCACCACAGGTTGAAACAGTACCTCATAACTGCTTGGGCTAAGACCAACGCTTAACTTTTCTTTGAATGTAGTTCTTCTGTGGTTTTGTGTTGTGGGTGGACTTAATGGATGTGTACCCTTTTAATGTCTGTGAACACCTTCACCTTTTTATGGAGGAATTAAAAATGTTCATAGCAGCTCACATCACACTTCCTTCTCTAAAGTGTTGTTGAATGCTCTGGCTATGGTAGAATATGTAAGCACCATGCATTTATTATTCAGATGACCATCTCAATTGTTTCTTTTTTCTTCTTTTTTTTTTTTTTTTTTAATCTTCTCACATATGTTCATCATTTAGGTGAAATAAACTTGGGCACTAGGCTCTACTTTCCATGCAAGTTCATTAAGGAGTGAACATTGTCTTTTTAAAAAAGATACTGTGCTTTAATGTTCTTTAGCCATCTGTTAAATTACTTTGTGTGTGTATGTGTGTGTATGTGTATGTGCCCACATTGGGCTTCTTCTCAGACCTGTGGCTGTCTGCAATGTCTCAGCCGTCAGAATGAAAACATTATCAATCAGTATCCAACAACAGCTGGTTTTGACAAGCTTCTGTCTGCTGCCTAATGCTTTACAACTTGTCAATGAGACCTCTTTGTCTACTTGCTCTGAGCCAGTAATCTTACTACTTCCATGTTGTGTCCTGTACTTGTACTTCTAGCATTTGTATGGAAAAAAGTTAAATCTTAGTGGGTTTTGATATTCTTTCTTGCTGTATAATGCTCAATGTGTATCTTAGCTTGCCTCTTCAAATGCTCTATACAAAAATCTGTGATGTATTATTTCATTTCAGTTCTTGCATTTCATTATATTTATAGAAGTTGCAGATTTTTGTACTGTATTAGTTAATACAGTTGCCTTTTTGTAATGGCAATTAATTTATATTACAAAATTTTGTATCTTTACTGTAGTCAGAAGTATTAGTTAACTGCCATATTATCTTGACTTTATACTAAAAATACAGTGTCTATACACAGAAGCTGACCCATTCAAGTGGACAACTGCTGACATGAGGAACTTCTACTGTTTGTGATTTATACATGATTTCCACTATCAAAAAAAAAAAAAGAAAAGAAAAAAAGAAAATAAACACTGTGTAGAGTTGAGTTGCTAAGTTTGGATTTCTTGAATAGTAGCCAGTTTGGGAGTGTGGTGTATTACCTTGATTTGGAATCTTCAAGATAAATTATTTACTCCTAGATGAAAACAAATATTACTGTATAATCATTGCTAAATTATACATAGTTACACATTTACACACACACACACACACACACACATATATAAAAAAACTTCCAAAAATTGGGTGATTTATTTCCACAGCAAGATGTTGTTACTCTGGAAATATATCAAACATATTGTGGGATTACTGGTGGAACAGAGATTGGAATAATCATCATACAGTTATTCCATAATGTTAAACTGAGGGACATGTTTATATGACTAGAAGTTATTTTTAAATCAGTGACATGGCAAAGACATATACAAAAAAAAAGCTATAGAAGTTGAGCAAAGGAAAATACTGTGGGAAAAATAAAAGCTTGCTGAGACAACTCAATGTTATATGATCAAACACTGTTTGAGTAGAAGAGACTCTCACAATGCAAGTTGTAACAGCTGATGGACGTACAGCGCTGCTGAGCCAGGCTGGAGTTGCTGATCAGCTACTGAGGTATGCTTTTTTCATTTTATTATTTTTAAATCTGCCTCTTACCAAAACTAGGATGGAAGTGAAGGATTTGTAAACTCAGAATATTTTTTTTAATTCTTTTGTTTCATATAAATAGGAACTGAAAATCTGCTAATCATGGCTCATTTGATAGCTCCTGAAAGAATTTTCATTAGCTCATTAGCCCTTTGACCTAATAGTTCAAACAAATAAAAACATCTGTTTGTGTCAGCTGTAGGGTTAGCCATCCAGGGCCTAGGTTAACATGAGGATGAGGGAGAGTCCCCCATATCCTACATGAAAACAAAAACCATACCGTTTTCAGTATCTGCAGTTGAAAAGAATCAAGTAGATTGAAATCAAGTAGAGCTGCTGAATTCTGTTAGGTGAAGAGACTGAAAAAGATCATTACCCTTCTCAATCCTCAGCCCTCATGGGTGAACTGACTAACTTCATTGTGTGGGTTGGACTGAAGATCAGGGCTAATTTAACTAGTTCTGAGACATTTATGCCTAATGCTAGCTGCTTATAATGTATTTTAGCTTTTATCACAGCTATATTTAGAGAAGCCAAAGTATGCTGTATATATTGCTTGTTCATTCACCAGATTTCATGGGAAAATGTACTATGTGGTATTCTGGTGGGTTTTGGTGGAATATATTCAGGGCAGCCTTGTTTGTGGAGTGTATGTTTGTCCATCAAGCATGTTCAGCAGTTCTATCTATGGTGTCTTATATATGCCTTAATTTTTTAATCACTGAAACTGTCTAGAAAAGGCGGATACTCAAATGTGAATATTGGTGCTAACAGTAGCCTGTGCAGCTCCAGTTATCTGTGGCAGCAAGGTAGGGAGAACAGAAGAGAGATACTTTAATCACCTGGTTGTCAGGTTTACAGTAAATCCAACAAAAGTGTTCAGCAAAAGGTCCTGTGCTGGTTTGGGATGATTATGGAATATTAAGAGTTGATTGTGTGAAGAGAAGGAATGACATAATCCATGGCCAGCCATACTACTATTATGGGAGCAGAGGGACTCCTTGCCTGAAAATAGTCTGGTTTTGGTAAAGACCATATTTGTAATGAAAAGCTGTTGTATAGTTAATTTTTAAGCACAGAAAAATTTCCTTACACGTGAAAAATCTGTGCATATATTTGAGAGCATGCCCACATGCTACTAAGTAAGAGGCATGAATTGTACCTATTATGCTTGTGTGCAATATAAGGAAAGCCATTCACAATTAATTTTCTCAAGTCTCACTGTTAGATTGTGAGCTAAAACTGACAAGAAATAAAACCAGCAATCACAGCACTTCTTTTTTACCTGTCACCTTGAAATAGCGAAATGCTGTTGTTCATTTTTATTACTATGCCATGTAACTATAATTTATTGCATTTCAGTGTGCGCTGGAAAGTATTTGCATGTATTAAGTAAAACAAGACAAAAATAAATCCTTTTGTGGTTTGGCAACTTCCTTGTATGAAGAACGGCCCTCTTTCTAAGGAGACATTTACCATTGGAGTACAGAAGCCTCATATTATAGCTTTATTATAAATTACTGCTAACTGAAATGCTAAATCATGGAAATCCCAAACAAAAGATCTGGTACTGTTTAAATGCATAGTCCCAAAGATAGTGTGGCAGAGAGAGCAAAATCATGACTTGCATATACATGTTGCAAAACCAAACCAAGCTTAATAGCCAATCACACAGCAAAGTATTTGGTATTTTAACAATGTGACAGTCTTGGATTTGGAAGGTTGATAGATTTTTCAGGATCAAAAGGGCATTTTGTAAAAAGTTTAATTTTATGGTAGGTTACATTTTGGGCCTGTCAACTTTGACACAGTCCCTTCAAAGCAACAATTCCTGCTGTGTGTTAAGGTTGGCACTCTAAAAATTTCTTCCATAGAAATTAATCCATACTGCATTCTGTTAGGACATGCTAAAATAGCATTTTCTGTCCTGTGTCACCTCATTTACTTGAAAGCTCGTACCCATCTTCCACTAATACACATCTTGCTATTTTTTGAAACAAAAGGTTCAGCTTCATCTTATAGCAGGCTTTGTGTGTTACCATGTTCACTAGCATATCCTCAGAGAAGCTTATACACTCAAATTATAGTATTGTTGTATACCCTTCAAAAACCCCATTTCTGCCAGTATTATTAATGCTTATAAAAACAAATGTCTATTTGCAAAACTATATCAGAATTATTTTGTTACAGCCTTCCCATGTATGGTGTCTTTGTAAGACCTAGAGATACAAGATGTGAATGAGATTGTACCATTGAAAATTAACACCAATTAAACTGCAGTATCTGGGAAATTGCTTTTTTTATTTAACAGTGGAATGAACAATGCAATCTCATCATTGCCTCAATATTTACCTTGCTATAGAGAAGAAATAAACACTTATTGACAATAATGTAAATTATAACAGCCTTAGTCCATCTTTACTAAATGGCTTTGCCAATGAGATTGTTGTAATCCTCTCTAGTTTATATGTGTGTCAGTTAAAGTTGAAAGCCTTCCTTCAAGTATCTGAAACTAAGGTTAATTTAAAAAAAAAATGCTAATTGCCTTTTCTAAAAATATTTTTGTACATGATTTGCAGGAGTGTGACTGATGCAGAAAAGTTCACTGTTTACCTTTAAAATATAGAGTGTGACCTTTTGGTTACAGTAAATACAGTACTGCAAATCTGGTAAAGTCATCACATATACTAAAGGTATTGAGACCATTTACCTCACATTCCTCCCTATTAGCTTCCACAATTAACATGATCCACAGCTGAAAAAATAATTCTGGTTGTCAGTGATAAATGGGGTGAAATCGTCAATCACTGAAGTCGACAGTATTATTTTAAAAAGATAATGCAAACAAATGTTTACCCAAAGATAGCAGTATGTTGCTGAGATTTTGTTCCTCAGGGTTCTCTCATTTCATTCACATAACTTTAGTGCTTAGTGTTGGATTAAAGAGAGCTTTTTTTCTTTTCTTTTTTTCTGTAGCATGAAGAGTACCAAACACTCAAGCACCAAAGTCTTTAGCAGAACCAGGAACATTTCTGGTAACCCTCTAAGATCTGAGACAGGACCTCAGCTTTTTGTTTATTTGTTTGCTTATTGTGGTATTATGTACAGACCTGAGGTTTTGGTTTAGGCCTGTCTCCACTGAGAGGTGCCAGTAATATAGGAATCTACTGTTATGGGCTGTATAAATATCTTGCCTATTTTAGCACTTGCTTTTGATCTCTTAAGAATTTTAATATCAAGGTCAAATATTGTGTGGTGGTTTCATATGTAGATGTATTGGTGACCTAGACGTTAAAAAAAAATAATGCATACAGTGTTTTTAGAGGAGGAATCTCTTGTTTTTTCCATTCTCAGTGCTGAGGAGAAATCTTCCATGAAAGTGCTTTGGGATGGTGAATCTTGTTTTGGTTGCTTGTAAGAGATTCAGCAGTCAGTTTTGCCTTTAGGTTCGGCCAAATCAAATGGAAGAGAAACTTTCTTCTTTTAAGTTTGGCATTTTATACTACCTGGATACTGGTGATTAGCATGTTCTCAAGCACTTCATCTGTGAGAACCAGTTCACATCTAACCTGATTAAGGCCTGAAGGAGGTGGTCACTACTAATCAATGTTTGCAGTTACTGATTTGATCCTTTTAATTCCTGCGTGCATATGTAAGGTTTAAAAAAACCCTTGGTGTTCACACCTGTTTACACGTATCTATCCTGCATCATGCAAGTGTGCCCTTGGAGTAGCTGTTGAGGCAGGTCTGGAGTTCCCCTTGCACTCAAAAGGATCAGTTCATTCCCAGTTGTCTCCAGATGAGACACAGTATTGTGGCCTCTCTCCACCAGAGTATGCATGAAAACCCATTTCTCACCATCTTTTGCATTTCCGTATTTGCATATTTTGGATGAAAACTCTGGTTCATGCAATAACTGATCTTTGGTGATGTGTTTATCTTTTAGTAAAGCACGGTCTATTACAGGAGGACTAGCTCTGAGGTTCTGTTTTATGATTAAAATTAAAGGTTACCATGCAAATAGTAACTGGAAAATGTAACTGTTAGTCAATGGGTTTGAGTATAACTAAAAGCCAAGATCAAGCTGGTTCTGGTCCAGCTGACTGATGCTGAAAGTGGATTGGCATTTGCTAATCTCAGAACTAAACCAGAAAAAGTTGCCAAGAATAGACATTGCCCTGTTCAACAAGAGGGGTGCAGAAGGTTAGCCCAGTGTAGCTGGAGACATGGGCCACCATTACGAATGGCACGGAGACCTCCATCTCTCTGATGGGGAGGCAGGGGTAGCCATCTGCCTGAACCTATGACCTGCAGACCGTAAGATGTTGAACATGTCCACCACAGAGCTGAGGGAAGACACCAGTTTGAGGAGATACTGATAGCAGCTCTACCTTGCCAGGTCATGCCGACCCATCTTCCTCCAGAGAGGGGTTCAAATGCCCCGCAGCTGCTGTCCCAGCAGAGCCCGCTGCTCACCAGCGATGTGCCTCTACCGTGGGAGCCCTGTGTAACTTGTTACGAGCTGCTTGGAGTTCAAGAGCCATAAGCCAGCCATGCCTGGCTTACTGAGATAAGCACTTTTCAAGACGATGAAAGAAATACTGAAATGGGAAAATCGGTAATGGTGGCATGCCTCCACACCTGTCATGCTGTGTTACAATTTCAGTCTTTGATTGTTGGTCCCATAAAGGTGCCGGGTTTTTTCATGTTATTAAAGCAATTACAGTTATTATACTAAATTTGTCCTTTCTGAAGGGAGCAAGAACAAATGAGGGAGGATTTGCATACAAATTGAGCCTGGATGTGGGGGGAAATCACAGCAGGCCTGCTCGGCAGACAGATGAGGCGGTGAGGAGACATTATAAAGGAGCACGGGACGGAGACACCCTCCTTTGCAGCCCTTTGCTGGTGACCCTTTGAGGAATGTCTCCCAACTGTCTGGCAGATTCATTTGAATGAGAGACAGTTTGGCGCACTGTCATCCCGGGCAGATCAAAGCCTGCTCCTTGGTCAGCAGAGGAGACATGTGGAAGGCCTCCCCTCCCCCGGGCAAGGCCCTTCCCCCGGCGCTACTCAGACCTGCCTACCGCTCCTCTCAGAGCAGTACCCCTGCGTAATGGCAGCTGTCCCACCCTGTGCTTTTGGGTGTACCATCTTACCTCAGGAGCAGGAGCACCTGCGTCTGACCATGGCGGTGTTTGACCTGGAGCCGGCGAGCCGGGCTCCCAGGTGGCTGTGGCAGGTCTGGGCCCTGTGTTGCACCCCAAGAAGGGTGTCAGGTCGCCAGTGCGGGTGTTTGTAGTTCAGAAGAGCAAGGTGAGGCGGACAGTAGGTTTCAAAGCTGGTTTAAGTGGCAACAGAGTTGGCTTTTGAGCACGGGAAGCCATTTGCAATGTCCCCGTTTCCCACCATGGTTGCATTTCTTTACACAAGGTTCCTTATGTTTCTAGGGACAGGGGGAGGGTGTTTCTTGCTCTCAAGAATGCTATGAAAAACATAGGGAACATACCAATTTTTTCCCTGGCACTGAGTTTTGTGACCCCAGTCACTGCTAAACAAAGCGTGCCCCCGTGAAGATCAGTGGTGTGAAGGGAACACGAGCATGTGGCCCTCTCCAGGGACTCAGTGAGCTCACAGCTCACACATTGTCACCTACAGCATTACAGTTGCTGGAAAGTCCCTGCTCACCAGCATCCTGAAGCAATACAGCCTTTTGACTTCAAAAGTGAGCATTGGTAAAGGGGGGAAACACAGACGGGAACAATGAATTCTTAAATTTTAGTCCTACCTCTGGACCATGCTTCCTTGACTCTGAACCTGTCCATGGCTGTGATACTGTTTTGCTGCTGCTTTGGACATAGATACAGGGCTTTGGGGGTCCATTAACTTCTGTGAAGTGCTCAAGTACAGGAGAATGTGGAATTTTCTGGTGGCTGTGGGACTCATGCCTTTACTGGTGTGTAAAGATAAAGGCTATAATCTTTGTGCTGGCCACCTTCCACCCAGAGATGTAGACAGAAGTTTCCAAGTAATTCAGGTATCCACAGCTGCCTCTTTAAAAGAAAAACTGCTGGGTAATATGGAAACTAGAGGTTTTGCCACTTCAAGCAATCAAATCGGGGAAAGTGTATGATCTGGTTTAAACATTGAAAATTGACCCCTTTTGTTAGGTTTGGACTAATTGCAGCCCAGCAAGCCTGGTAGTGAGTAATTGATGTGTAAATTAATCTTCTGATATCACGTAGCTGAATAGCGTATCTGCAAAATACTTGCAAATGAACCTTTGGATCATTAGGTTGTCCGCACTGACACAGCTCTGGAATATGCTGTTTAAATAAGGAAGGATGCTGTTGTAGTTTATTTAAAGTAATGTCATTTGATGCTAAATGAGATGCTTTGAATTCCTATAGATGTAAAAAAATGCAGTCTGTTTCTCTTTTTTAGGAAAAAAAATGGGTTTACAGTTGGTTTTGTAAGTGCAAGAATGTTCTGAAGAGGTGTATCTTCATGGGTCAGCATTTCCAGCTATATTATAGGGTGAGAAACAAATTGCTTTCCTGACTTAACATTTACAACTCTAGGTTATCAAAACCAATAAAGGTATGTTGCATTGTTCATTAAAATTAAACTGGCAAAAGCCTGTCTGCTTGAAAGTACATATTACTTTTTTAAAAGTCTTTAACAGTAACAAGTGTAGCAGACATCCTAAATTAGAATGTGCAGGTGATGTCAGATCATCTCCTTAACTATTTTGAAGAGTTCTCTGTGTTTCAATGTCAGTCCTGTTTCAACTGTAAAAAAGTAACTGGGTAGAGTATGAGCTACCAGAGTCATGGCTGTTGCTGAGTATCCACTGCTTAACCGTGACAACTGTTCTACCTTTCAGTTGTGGTTCAAGACTGATGCAGAAGTACTCATTTCTTTCCATAGTTTAAGTTAGATCAATGATATAGAAGTTACTGTCTGAGCATTCAAATACAGAATGACCAGCTTTTTACTTGGGTATCTTTCTCCACAGCCGCAGAAGAAATATTTTCCTTTTTTGCACTGTTATTTAAATTTGAGAAAACAATTGAAAGGATAATTAGGCAGGAAAGCTAACTCTCCTATTCCAGGCAATGAAGAGAAACCACTTGGCAGGTAAAACATCCTGCTCTAGAAATCCTGGTGGACTCATTGATTTATAAAGATCTATTCAGTTCTCACAGTTATTAAACTAGAGGTACTAAGGTTTGAAGGACATCACCAACTGGTCTTAGTCACAGTGCAAGTAATGGCATTTCTCTAATGTCATATTTTTGCTGACTTTTTAAAACAAATAATCAAACCTTTACTTCTGACCACTCCATGGGTTAGTAACCCAATAATAAAGAAAATAGCTCTGACTTCTGAAATTCAGTGATGTTTGTGAATATGTTTTTCCTTGCAGTATTTGATCTTTAAAGAATACAGAAATATTTGTATCTTTTTTTAAGTCAATATTTTAAAATTTTTTACTTGCTTTATTCATTGCTCATTTTACCCTGATGAGGATTTTTTCATAGATAGAATAGAATAGTATAGTTCAGTTGGAAGAAACCTACAACAATCACCTAGTCCAACAGCCTGACCAATTCAGGGCTGACCAAATGTTAAAGCATGTTGTTAAGGGCATTGTCCGAATGCCTTTTGAAGACTGACAGGCCTGGGGCATTGACCACCTCTCTAGGAAGCCTGTTCCAGTGTTTGATTACACTCTCAGTAAAGACATGTTTCCTAATGTCCAAGCTGAACCTCCCCTGGCACAGCTTTGAACCATTCCTGTGCATTCTGTTACAGGATACCACGGATCACTCCCATAAATAGCAAAGATGCTAATTTTTGGATTGCAACTGTACAAACTTGTTCAGAAAGCACTTTCTGCTGTAAACTGCTCCATCAGAAACCTGTTCTTTCTTTTTGTCTACATCTGCTGCTCAGTACTATGTCTCATATTATGCCCTCTCAAGTATTCCCCTTGCATGCAAGGTTCTCAAAAGCAAACACTTTCAATATGTTTCTGCATTCCTAGTGAAAAAAAAAAAAAAGATCTCAGGATGTTCAAATAACATACAATATGTTTTTATTTAATGGAAGAGATGCAAGAAAAAAACATGTTGACCTCTCTCCAGTAAGTTTTCTCAAGAACATTGCAAAATACATGTAAACTGCCTTGACCTATTCAACCTTTCCAGATGCATCGTTCTCCTGGGTAGCTAGACAGATGTAGTCAAGTGGGAGTGCAGATAAGCATGTTGGATACCACCACTGTACTGAGATATGTAGGCCTCCATATGGTAAGGTAAATGCCATCATTTTTTCCCTGTTTTAAAGTTTCCTATGAGGAAAGTTTAGCCCTATTTGCAGTTACAGAACAGAGGAAAAGTCTTCTCTATATGCATTTTATAAAATAGCTCTTTCATTTAATCATTTATGGAATGTTATAGTGGAATACATAAAATGTTACAATATTTATTTCTCTTTCAGAATTGCTGGGGTTTTTCCTCATCTGTGGAAATTACTTGCTCTTACTGAGCAGTGCTTGATCTGCATGTCTGTATTCTGTGGTTACTTTAATGCCACAGTATATCAGATTCAGTTTCTTGAACTAAAAAGTATAGGAAATTCAGAAAGAAAAATATTACCAAAGTAACTTGATCAAAGAGTTCTGTAGGGAAGATAGACGTGCATGCTCAAAATGGCACTCAGAGAAAATACTGTGTTTAAAAACAATAAAAAACATTACATGGACATTTCAGAGGATGTAAATGTGAGATTCTGTTATCAGAATTACTTTAGTGTCAGATATACTTACCTATAGTTGACTTTATTTTGAAACTTTGTCATCTATCCTCATTTCTTTATCTGTCTTTGTAATGCATCTTTCCAAACAGCACACAGTCTGGATTTCATTCTCAGTAAAATTCCCTGTCCTCCTGCAGTTATCCCCAATATCAAAATTAGGGCATAACTGGCCCACCTTCATGCTAAAGCAGTTGATCAACTCTCTTCCGGGGACTTACAGCTCTTGTTTTTCAGAACTATGGGGACAGTGGTGCTGATAGTCTCACAAGACATTGCAATTATACATACCTTTTCCCCTCCATCTGGGAATTCTCTTCATGTCTGCAGCATTTACACAGTATGGAATGAGTCTCCAGTGGAAGAAAAGTCTTCAATGGATGAAAGGGCAGAGCAGAAATACTTGGAGCAAGGGAGCATTTCCACAGCATGCAGGGTCAACTTGGCAAATCTATACAAACTGACTAGAGGAGATGATGGGTATCAATTTCCCTTGCTTAGGACAAATGTATTTCAGAAACAGTGAATTAGTTTCTTGTTCCAGCACTTGCAAAACAACTCCCTGATCCTTGGTCATGGTATCCTGGGCTTGGGTCTTGAACTCAGGTAGAAGAGGTGAATTTCTTCTCTCTGGCTGGCCAGATTACACTGCTTTCCCCAAGGCAGGCAGGTTTACTTTTTTTTTCATCTCAAGGCCCATGTTGTTCTCTGGGTAGGGAGCTCTAGTGCTTACCCAGAAACTTTGACTAGGTCAGAACACTGAGCTTCATCTGACCTATTCAGCCAAAAACATAGAAAACCAGTAAACTTTCATTAATTTCCTGCTTCACTTCTTGATCTTCAAGACCCTAAAGAAAGGCACTAACATCAAAGGACCATACCTCCTTTTTGTACAGCCATAGTAGCTATGAGACCCTGGAGTGCCTTGAGCAGTGACCTCTGGGTGGTTGCAAGCAACATCTTCTTAAGGGAAGGTGGCATCTGTGGCACAGTTTACCACAAAGGCTAACATCACAGCTTAGCACTTTTAACAAAATGGCGCAATGCCAGTAGCTCTGATCAGACCATTGCCAGGCAACATCTCAAAATCATTCTGGGAAATGTTTTCTTAACTGGCTATTTATCTCAGATTCCCTCTTGCCCTTTCAAGCAATTGAAATCTTGCTGGTAAAAAGGGCAGGTTTTAGAATTTGACATACAACTTAGTGTTGGGAGTATTAAGAAAGCAGTGTTGTCTTTCAAGGCTGCTAGTTATGTCTGGAGTCTTCCGCAGAATGTCTATTGCCTCTCTGATAGGAGCCGAGACCCATCATGCTGCTGACATTCAGGCCGTTATCCCATGATTATTTACAGGTGTATGTAACAGTTTGAAGTATGTATGGTTTTTAGATGATGACTGCTACATGACATGTAGCTAAACTATCTTGCCATCCAGACAGAACAACAGCTAAAATAGAGGAAGCTGTGTCAATTTTCCCCATTTTTATCTAGGTTTTATGGAGTGCCCTTGAATGTCTGTCTGGGCAGTACTAGCTGTTAGCTCTCCCGCAAAGATGTTTTGTCTGATGTAATGGAGTTAAACTATTTCTATTGCTTCTGCTCCTCACATCAACATTTAATCAATGCTATAGTTTTGTCTTGTTGGAACATCCTGACTTACCGTTATTCTCCTATGGCTCCTTCTCCTTTGTTATCCAAATCGCTTTACATCCCCTACAAAAGTGAGGACTTTTTTCCTTTCATTTTGCAGAAAGGGAGATCAAATGCAGAGTGATTTTGACTTGAAGATTATCTTGATTCTGAAGCAAAGCTGGTGTTTGAACATAGGCTCTCACTGTAGTGCTTTCCCTATACAACTAAGGCCTTCCAAAGATGATACCAGCAAAGCAGGGTTGTAATCCTTTCATGTTAAGCTTCCCAAGGCACTTTCACTTTGGTAACCCAACCAAATTTGTCTAGTAACAGGGGCTTGATTTCATTACTCACAAATAACATGTACCTTGCAAACAGTTATAACTGTCTTCTGCAGCTGTTTCAGAGGAGACAGGGTGGTGTTCCAGCATGGCTCAGATTTTAGTTTTGTCCTTTGGGATAAAAACTGAGTTTTGCATTGCAGTACTGTGGTTATATTGAGGCAATGTGTGTACAATAGTGTAATTTCACCTGATGCAGGAATTGTATACTTACGTCTTGGCTCCTATTAAGAAGACAATTGAATGATGGCTTTCATGAAAGACTGATTTTAAGGACACTTTTGACTGAGCAGTACATGGATTTTGGCTTTGTCTTTTTGACGTGTTTTATACAAGAAAGGATCTGTTTGGTGTAGTTTGTTTCTTTCAGCTGTAGTTAAACATTCACATGTATCTTTTGAACAATGTGAACTCAAACCCAGTCAGCCATGAAGAAAGGTATCTGTTCACAATTTAGAATCTGTTCTATTACATATTTCAAACCGTCACTACTGGATTAAATTATACTACTAACTGTATCAGATCTATGGACAGTTCATGTTGTTATTTAAATGTATTATTCATTTCTTTACTATAATTCAAATCAATTAGTTTCTAATTTTCTGGAAATATGCAGTTTAGATTTGCCTGTAAGCTGAGTTATGGAACCATATATTGTGGTTCTCAAAGTTCAAGCTGATTCTATTTAAACCAAATGGGTTCATGTGGCTATTTCAGCCTCAAATATTTTGAACTATGTTAAATTTATTTACAGTTTTAGTGGGGAAAAAAGTGTCAGGGATTAAAATTTTCTTTAAAAGTAAGTTATTTAAGGTTAAGGAACTTGTTTTTAAATGAAAATATACTTGCAAATAAGTTGTGCCATAATTTTGTATCTCTTCTGAATGTGATATATCCATCTGTAGAGTTATCCCTGACTCACCAGAGCTGAATAGTAATTGAGCAGTGGTAATACCACACAGTGAATCACCAGTGCTACTTCTTGCAACCCATACTTGGTTTTTCATTAGGTCTCTATCTACCTACTGCTCTTCGTGATCTGAAGGGACTGCATACAGATGTATTGCAGCAGATGCTTGATTTAGGAACATGTGGTGAAAGTATATGCCTAGTTTCTTTCTGGTTTCCTTCTGGAGTTGTTTACTCCATACTATTTCATACAAGATTAATTTCCATCCGTCTTATTTTCCCCATCCTAATCCTTTCCAATATAATGCTTTGGTGTGACTAATACCTAGGTATACCTTCAGGCTCCTTCTGTTTTCTTTGGTAGTGGGTATATGGGGAGAAGTGTATTTTTTACTTACCCTCCGCCCTGGCTCTTCATCTTCAGGCCCTGCAGTTAGCACCAGTACTCTAGCCTCAGTTTCCACTATGGCAATGTAGAGGAACACTACTGGGAAGCAATGTTTGTGCTGAGCAGCATATCCCTTTTTCAGAGAATCCCAATCTAAATAATCTACCACAGTCTTAAATTTTATAAGCTTTTGTCTTACTTTGTAGTTTTCAAGCTAAAATAGACTGGTTGACTGATTAAGTGTAGCTTTATTGTAAATCTTCTAACAGTCATCTATCTTCTAGAGCCTGCACACACCACGGCAGCAAGCACAATCACAGAGCCTCACTGAAAAGAGATATGTTTGCTGCAGATTCTAAACATATGACACAATTTTTGTGCTGTATCATTTCAATTTTGTGCTGTTATCATTTCCATTTAGAGATTGCTGTTTCTTTTGTTCATGGAGACAAAAGGAAAGAAAGCCAACACGTAACAGGCAGTCCCTGGTTTGCAGTATTGAAATAGATGAAGCACATTTCACTATCTTAACTGTATCAGTGCACTCAAGCTGCATAAACAAACTGAAGAGGCCTCTGACCCTAAATAATGGTGTTAAAAATGCCTTCTTCAATTATATTGAATACAAACCAACTCTATTTTTAAGAGGTTGTATCTACTCTGTCTGTATTCAGTCCCATTTCTACCCCCACATCCCCCTGCTGCCTGTCCTTGTTCATTCATTTAAACAGGGTTTCTTTCTGCTCAATTTGCATTCAAATGGCTGTCAGGGGAATTTATGGAAATAATATAAGTGCTTTTATCATTGTGTATTTAGTCACATGTGCTAATTTTCAAAAGATGAACTTGTCTAGCATCTTAGCAAAAAAAAAAGAGTAAGAGTCAAGCACCAGCCTTGCCATGGCTACAAAGTCAAGAATGCCCAGACCAGCATGGTTGAAAATTAAAAACAAAACCAGAAGGCCCAATTAATGATTTCTTGGCTCAAATGATATATCTTTGTCTGTTGTTTTAGATGGCCCATCCCACCCATGGTCTGGCAGATCTTTTCTGCTTCTTCCTCCTCCTTTGTAGAAAAAACTACCCATCTCTAGACCCAGCATACAATAGCATCTCTTTCTTCTTTGTCTCTAGCCCTGAAACACAAATTTACTGAATTTTGGAAATTTCACTTTGTATGCTGTTTCTTTTCCGTAATTGGTGTTGCAGCAATAGTGGGGCACATCTCTCTTTCAGTCAGTTAGCAGGAACTCCACAAAGGCCACCATGAAACACCAGCAGTTACCTGTGTGGCTTGAGTCTCTGAAAGCTGAATTTGCCCCCCATTTCTTCTCAAATTGGCAATCAGCAGATTTTCCAACCCCCACTGTATTTGGTAACATCTTCAGCAATTTCACAGCCAAGACAAACTTGATTTTGACCGACGCTGGCACCGATGGCTTATCAACTTGAGCATGTAATTATTGCTTAGGCAACATGAGGTGCTTTTTGGTGTGGCTCATTTCAAACCCAAGTAACTTCACTTGTTCTTTTTGGCACTTGATGACAAATACTCCCTCCCCCTTTTTCCTGAAAATTGCAGAAATTAGTACAAAAAAGAGAATTCCATAAAGGATTTAAGTTGTTAATAAAAACAATTTGTGGCAGGAGTGTGCTGGTTTTTCAAACAAAATAATAGAGATTTCTTTTTTGAGATATTTTTCTGACCTACCATTAGGCTACCACAATGGCAAATTATACTTTTACATACTTTCTAAAAGAAAGGGAGAAGCTGTGCAGTGTAAACATGAAAATGACACATTTCAAGCCTTTCAACCTAGTTGAAAGTTGTTAGATCATTTGTGTTACACTGCCCTTCTTATTTAAAAATTATATAACTATTATATAACACCAAAAAAGAGTGCAATTCATTATGTGAATGCTAGTTACTGATTTATTTGTGAAATTCCT